>NC_135238.1:120029072-121285322 GCF_051348905.1 Ranitomeya variabilis
TCCTCATACCTTACTGTCTCAAATTCCCAGCACTGCTGCATATTTTACGGTAATTGACTTATCAAACGCATTTTTTTCTGTTCCACTACATAAGAACTGTTGGCATTTGTTTGCCTTTACATTCAAGGGTAAACAATTAGCATGGACAAGATTGCCACAAGGTATGGTACACTCACCAACTTTGTACTCTGAAGCAATGCAGACCGTGCTGAAAAATTTCACCCCAGAACCAGGAGTAGTCATTCTACAGTATGTAGATGACTTACTTATTTGTTGCCCTGATGAGCAGACGGCAGTTACCTCAACTGTTAATTTCTTAATTTTCCTAGCGCAAGAAGGCTGTAAAGTAAATAGACAGAAACTCCAGGCTTGTCAACAAACAGTCGTGTTCTTAGGTCACTGCATATCACAGGGCATCAGACACCTCACACCTCAACGTACGGAAGCCATACGTAACATGCTTGAACCCAGGAATCACAAACAGCTGCGTGCTTTCCTGGGTATTGTTTCACACTGTAGACAGTGGATCATACATGCAAGTCAACTCATGCAGTCTTTATATGACTGTATTGCCAACACGCCATATTCACTCAGTGAAGAGGCTAAACAGTCATTTTCCTCTTTGAAAACAGCACTGGTATCAGCTCCGGCTTTGGGACTCCCAGACTACACTAAAGGCCCCGTCTCACATAGCGAGATCGCTAGCGAGATCGCTGCTGAGTCACAAGTTTTGTGACGCAACAGCGACCTCCATAGCGATCTCGCTATGTGTGACACGTACCAGCGATCAGGCCCCTGCTGCGAGATCGCTGGTCGTGTCGGAATGGCCTGGACCTTTTTTTGGTCGTTGAGGCCCCGCTGACATCGCTGAATCGGTGTGTGTGACACCGATCCAGCGATGTCTTCACTGGTAACCAGGGTAAACATCGGGTTACTAAGTGCAGGGCCGCGCTTAGTAACCCGATGTTTACCCTGGTTACCAGCGTAAATGTAAAAAAAAACAAACAATACATACTCGCCTTCTGATGTCCGTCAGGTCCCTAGACGTCTGCTTCCTGCTCTCACTGACTGCCGGCCGTACAGTGAGAAGTGAGAGCACAGTAGTGATGTCACCGCTGCGCTCTGCTCTCACTGTACGGCCGGATCTCAGTCAGAGCAGGAAGCAGACGGCGAGGGACCTGACGGACATCAGAAGGCGAGTATGTATTGTTTGTTTTTTTTTACATTTACGCTGGTAACCAGGGTAAACATCGGGTTACTAAGCGCGGCCCTGCGCTTAGTAACCCGATGTTTACCCTGGTTACCCGGGTGCTGCAGGGGGACTTCGGCATCGTTGAAGACAGTTTCAACGATGCCGAAGTCGTTCCCCTGATCGTTGGTCGCTGGAGAGAGCGGTCTGTGTGACAGCTCCCCAGCGACCACACAACGACTTACCAACGATCACGGCCAGGTCGTATCGCTGGTCATGATCGTTGGTAAATCGCTAAGTGAGACGGGGCCTTAAACCTTTTCAATTGATGGCAGCTGAGATATCCTCACATGCTACAGGGGTGCTCACACAAAAACATGGAAACAAACAGAGACCTGTGGCATACATATCAGCTCATCTGGACCCTGTAGCTAGAGCCGCACCTTCTTGTGTAAGAGTAGTAGCCGCAATTTCACTGTTATTAGATAAAGCTTCTGAGATTGTTCTTGATCACCCACTTCTAGTTCAGACCACTCATGATGTACATGGCATTCTTAACCAGGTCCAACCTAAACATATTTCAATGGCCAGACACCTCCGTCTCCAATGTTCCCTACTACTGCCGCCCAACATTTCCTTTGCCAGGGTTCAGACTCTTAATCTCGCGTCTTTGCTCCCTTTAGAGTCTGAGGGGGGTACCATACCTGAGGAAACTGCACTCTCCAACTCCTTTGACCCATCAGAGTCAATGCATGATTGTGTACAATTAATGGAACAAGAGACTCAGGGCTTACGTAATGTACGTGACAAGCCACTCTGTAATGCTACATTTGAACTTTTCATAGATGGCAATAGATATGCAGATATGAATGGACAATTTCATACAGGTTATGCGGTAGTAACTCAGCATGAAGTGCTGAAAGCAGAACCTCTCCCTGCTAATCAGTCTGCACAAGAAGCAGAACTTACGGCATTAGTTGAAGCTCTAAAAATAGCCAAAGATCAGACAGCAAACATATACACTGATTCTAGATATGCACATGGCATTATTTTCGATTTTGGCGTAATATGGAGAGCCAGAGGTTATATGACTGCTTCAGGCCAACCTGTTAAACATGCCTCCCTCATTAGACAGATTCTGGAGGCAGCACAAGAAACTAAAGAAATAGCGGTGATAAAGGTAGCTGCACATGTGAGACTCGACACCGAGGAAGCCAGGGGTAACGATAAAGCCGACAAAGCAGCAAAACAGGCAGCACGTAAACCCTTACATCATGCCCACACACTAGATAGCTCTGAAGATGATGAGGAGAGATTGAAGGAAGCTCAGAAACAGGTAGATGACGAAGAACGAGGGCAGTGGCAGAAAAAAGGGGCAGAAGATCAGCAAGGATTATGGAAAAAAGGAACTTTGTTGTGTTTACCCAGAGCCTGGTACCCCGCAGTGGCGAGTGACCTCCACCTACCTACGCATGTATCGGCAAACGGTATGACGCTCAAGGTAAAAGAAAGGTGGTTGGCTCCAGGCTTTGGTAATTTCGCTCGGAACATGTGTGCTGCATGCGCTATATGCCTGGCACACAATCCAGGTCAGACCATTAAAACCCCAACCAAGCATCATGTAAGACCACTGTATCCCTTTCAAAGACTCCAGATCGACTACATCCAGCTTCCTAGGTACAATGGATACGAATATGTGCTTGTGTGTGTGGACAAGTTCTCAGGGTGGCCAGAGGCTTATCCAGTTCGTAAAGCCTCAGCAAAAACTACTGCCATTAAAATAGCACATGAACTGATACCCCGTTATGGCATGCCTGAGGTGATCGAGTCAGATAGGGGTACCCATTTTACTGGAGAAATATTCCAGAATGTTATGAAAATGTTGGGAGTAGAAAACCAGTTTCACACTCCGTATCACCCACAGAGTTCAGGTAAAGTGGAAAGATTAAATGGAACAATAAAATTAAAAATCCAGAAGGCCATGGCAGAAACAGGAAAGCCTTGGACCGAGTGTCTACCACTTGCCCTGTATTCCATCCGAAACGCCCCAAGGGGGAAGGCTAAGCTGTCACCACATGAGATTCTTTTTGGTAGAGCAGCAAATTTGGGTTGTTATTTTCCACAACAACTGATGTTGAATACTGAGACTTTAACTGCTTATGTACAAGAATTACAAAAACGTTTAACTAAAGTGCATTCGCAAGTTTTTGCTTCCCTTCCAGATCCAGAAAATCTCGAAGGAGGCCACAAGTTGGAACCTGGTGATTAAATCTACGTGAAAAGACACACCAGAAAGACTCTGGAACCGAGATTTGACGGACCTTTTCAAGTCCTGTTAACAACTCCAACAGCAGTCAAGCTTGAAGGAAAGGCATCATGGATACATGCAAGCCATTGCAAAAAAGCAGTATAAGACTCATGATATTGATGTTAATAATGTTAACCTCAACGGAATGCATGTATGTGGGAATCCCGCAGCCGGGTACTGTAGCCCCTTGGGACAAAAACCCTCTTGGTGTATGCTTCAGAATGTATCTAGTTTTGTGGATTTGGCTCACAGATTGGTATTGCAGCACTCAGCTTTGTGGGATCTGCCTGAGGGTACATTTTGGATATGCGGAGAAGGAGCATATAAATGGCTTCCCGTAGGTATAAAGGGTACTTGTACATTAGGACGCCTAACCCCGGCTACTTTCATAATTTCGAACAAACAAGTGAATATGCAAGCCGTGCCCAAGCACACACTGTATAAAAGAGCTGCAGATAACTCACCACGTCCCTCGGGGAGGCCACATATAGTACAAATGGGAATTCCCAACAAAATTGCTAGTACCATTTTTATTTATCCTATGTTAACACAGATGTGGGATAAATTAGTTAGAGCCACGGATTATCTAGATGACCAGATTTGGGATATATTGGACATATTAAATACTAGTATAGCTGTACAGAATCAGCTTATAATAGTCACTAACCAACATACCCTGGTATTGGATTACCTAACTGCCTCACAAGGGGGTATGTGTCAAATCATCGGACCCACCTGCTGTCATTATATAGACCCGAATAGTACTATGAGTATGAGATTTAAATTAGAAGACGTACAATGACTCAGGGATCAGTATGACAAAGACAATGACCAAAATAAGGATAGCTGGTGGTCAGATACCTTTTCTTTTCTTAACCCGGCCAATTGGTTCAGGGGGATCGGTGGGTGGGTTACCGGGATTATGCAAAGCCTAATACATACAGTTATAGTTATTGTAATTATATATGTATTATTCAAGGTTGTACTCAAGGGTATCTCGGTATGCACAAATAAATTTTGTGTAATGGATGCGAGAATATAAAGTTTTTTTTGTAATATCACAAAAAGAATGACTAAAATAATCGTCTATATGACAAGGTTTTGAATGGAATATGTCAAAGGGGGGATTGTGAAGAGCGGAACAAAAATGGTTATCTCAATGAACCAAAAAGAATTTGTGATCAATATTGACCTGTCCATTCAAGGATATTTTAGCTATAGTGTGAAATCCTATTTTTTTGTTTGTGAAACTGCCACTTAGGCGAAACTGTACTGTTTTGTTTGTTGTGAAACTATCACATAGCCGAAACTGTTTTTTTTGTCTTCTCTTTTCTCTCTTTGTTTAAACAAGCAAAACTTGTATAACCACTGAAACTACCTGTACAACTATATAAAGAGGGGATAGCACCTTGAAGGGAGGCGTGCTAACAGAGGCTTCCCAGTGATATACTATACGAGACGTGTCTTGTGTATTATTTCTGGTGATTCCCCACTTCCAAAGGCTGCTCCGACTGAGTGTGGTCCCGACAGTGGGTACCTCCATCTTTGGTGGTCATGTCCGAGGGTTCGTGGTTTCTGGATAATGATAGAACAATTGATAAAAGAGGTGACTGGTAAAAAGGTGCAGCTGGCACCAGAGATGGCGCTTCTGAATTTCCCTGTGTGGTCTGGATGCACATGGCTCACCATTTTAGCTCAAAACATATTGGCCGCAGCCAAGTTATTAATCCCCACTTTCTGGAAAACCACGAACGTCCCGACATATCAACAAGTGATGAAAAAGATAGATCAACTATATCTCACGGCTGAACTTGTGGCCTTGGTAAATCATTCCATTCCTAAGTTTAAAGGAATCTGGCTCCCTTGGATTTTATTCAGGTCGTCCTCCAGAACTGATGTAATCCAGAATTGATGTAACCAAGAATTGATCGAAACAGAGAACTGAATTCATGATGCGGACCACCCCCTCCCCCCCCCCCCCCTCCCCGTGCTCTTCCCCCCCCCCTTCTCTTTCTTTACTGTCCTATAATTATTATATTACAAAGACTCTTGTTATATGTGTTATTCTTGATGAAGATGATTGCTCCAATTTTATTACTGCTCTTGTTCAAGCTGAATACGCTGTAAAAAGGAGACTCTTTGTCATTGTTAAAAAACCAAAAGTTAATTGTTATACTTTTCAACTGTTATTCAACTATTGTCATTATTCGTGTATATGTGCATTACTCTTCAATAAAAAGAACATTGAAAAGAAAAAAAAAGAGGTAATGTGACTGACATCAGCCTTTCCACCAACACATCCTAACAACATGCTATTACCTCACACAAGCTTTGTTATACTGAGAATGTCCTGCCTATATTAACCAATCAGAGCTCAGATTAATTAACTGTAGCAAAGTAGAAGCTGAGCTGTGATTGGTTGCTATTAGCAGCCTGATAAATCCCAGCCAACAGGAAGTCCTCCCCCCTGGCAGTATATATTAGCTCACACATACACATAATACTCAGGTCATGTGACTGACAGCTGCCGTATTTCCTATATGGTACATTTGGTGCTCTTGTAGTTTTTCTGCTTATTAATCAGATTTTTATTTTTGAAGGATAATACCAGACTTGTGTGTGTTTTAGGGCGAGTTTCGTGTGTCAATTTGTTTGTGTTGATTTGCGTGTGGTGACATGCATGTAGCGACTTTTGTGAGATGAGTTTTGTGTGGCGACATGCGTGCAGCAACTTTTTGTGTGTCAAGTTGCATGTGACAGGTTATTGTGTTTTGCGCGTCGAGTTTTATGTGTGGTGCGTTTTGAGTATGTGCAAGTTTTGTGTGAGGCAACTTTTGCATGTGTTGCAACTTTTGTGCATGTGGCAATTTTTCTGCGTGGGCAAGTTTTGCGTGTGGCGAGTTTTCCTTGAGGTGAGTTTTGCACGTGTGGCGAGTTTTGCATGTGGAGAGTTTTGCGCGTGGCGAGTTTTGAGCGGCGACTTTTGTGTTTTGACTTTTATGTGGCGAGGTTGGAGTATGTGTGGTGAAATGTGTGCTGAGGGTGGTATATGTGTTCAAGCACATGGTAGTGTGTTGCGCATTTTGTGTGTGTGTTCATATCCCCATGTGTGGCGAGTATCCCATGTTGGGGCCCTACCTTAGCAACTGTACGGAATATACTCTTTGGCGCCATCGCTCTTGTTCTTTAAGTCCCCTTCGTTCACATCTGGCAGCTGCCTTTTCCTCTGTATGTAGATAGGGGCCAAATTGTTTGGTGAATTGGAACGCGCGGGGTTAAAATTTCGCCTCACAACATAGCCTATGACGCTCTCGGGGTCCAGACGTGTGACTGTGCAAAATTTTGTGGCTGTAGCTGCGACGGTGCAGATGCCAATCCCGGACATACAAACACACATACATACACACATTCAGCTTTATATATTAGATACTTTTCAACGTTATACCAGATCAGATCACAATGTGGCGCTGTTAGCTTAGGATTCTATCTCAATCTATTTATCTGAGAATGAATCCTATGATATAAGTGTCATTCTATCTTTCTTGAGGCATTCTACTGTTTTTTTTTTGTTTCACTTTCTACTAATGACATTATGAAATGTTTTGTGGATAAAGATGGCACTTCTGCCTAAAGTAGTGGGGCTATTACTAGAAGCAAGCCACCTTCAATTTCACTGGCTAAATTACCACGTCTCTGACCCTCCCACCATACAAGCTACAGAAAATGCTATTTGGGACATTTAGCATAGATATGATTGATTGAAAGTCAAAATTGCTGGTTTTGATGCATTTTCCTCAAAATTAAATTTTTAGCTAATAAATTCACAATACTAAAAAGCCTCTGATTGCTCTCAAAATATATGTATGTTGTGCACTGTATAACTATGTAAAGAGTGTTGTACAATCCAATCGTGGCTGCAGCTCTGGCAGCTGTACTCACACCAAATGGGAAGATGACATAACCAGTAAAGGAGAGTGGAGTGCAGAGAATCCTAGGTGATGCCACTGACAAAAGAAGTAACGCCTGTCCCGGATTAACCTTTGACAGCGGCACCACCTGGGATCTACTACACTCCTCTTTACTAATATTCAGTAACTAGATGGTGGCCCGATTCTAACGTATCGGTATTCTAGAATATGTATGGTATGTACAGTATGTATGTATATAGCAGCCTCATAGTATATAGCACAGGCCACGTAGTATATAGGAGTACATACATATTGTAGAATACCCGATGCTTTAATACAGGCCACGCAGTAAATAACACAGCCCACGTAGTATATAACACAGTCCACGCAGTATATAGCAGCCATGCAGTATATACAGGCCATATATTATATAACACTGGCCACATAATATATAACACAGCCCATGTAATATATAGCACAGCCCACATAATATCTAACACTGGCCATAGAAGTAAATAGTCCCATACAGCTTCATATGATACACGAGTACTCCGCACAGCTGGGGTCACTGTACACATAGATCACTACTCCCGGGCCCGGCCACTCACCGTGTAATTAAAATAAAAAATAGTTATATACTCACCCGCCGGGATCCAGCGAAGCTGTGCCGATGCGCTCGCGGCTGCCGCCATCTTTCGTTCCCAGGATGCACTGCGAAATTACCCAGATGAATTAGCGGTCTCGCGAGACTGCTAAGTCTTCTGGGTAATTTCGCAATGCATCTCTGGGAACGGAATCTGGCAGCAGGCACAAGCACATCGTTGGACAACTGAAGGTGAGAATAGCAGGTTTTTTTTTTTTATTATTTTTAACATTAGATCTTTTTACTATTGATGCTGCATAGGCAGCATCAATAGTAAAAAGTTGGGGACACACAGGGTTAATAGCAGCGTTAACAGAGTCCATTACCTGCGGCATAATGCGGTCCGTTAACGCTGGCATTAACCCTGTGTGAGTGGTGACTGGGGGGGAGTATCGAGCGGGTGCCAGGCACTGACTGGATGGAAGTAGGGAGGGACTAATTCTCGGCCTGACTGTGCCCGTCGCTGATTGGTGGTGGCAGCCAGGAAAGGCAGCTGGCAAGACCAATCAGCAACGCGGGATTTCAGTTACAGATAGACAGACAGAGGGAAGTACCCCTTAGACAATCATATATATAGATTGTCAGCATAGTGACTCATTGATTAGCATTGCAGCCCTGGCGTCATGAGTTAAATCCCACCTAGGACAACATCTGCAAGAAGTTTGTGTGTTCTCCCTGTGTTGGTGTTGGTTTCCTCTGCCACTCCAAAGAAATACAAATAGGGAATATATACTGTGAGCCAATTGGGTAAAACTGCTTTGGAATTAATGGTGCTATATCAATGAGTAAAATAAAAATGATAACCTCCACCTATCTGGATAGTTGTAAATGATTGGTAACCTTCCACCTTTTTAAAGGGACTCTGTCACCTGAATTTGGAGGGAACAATTTTCAGCCATAGGGGCGGGGTTTTCGGGTGTTTGATTCACTCTTTCCTTACCCGCTGGCTGCATGCTGGCTGCAATATTGGATTGAAGTTCATTCTCTGTCCTCCGTAGTACATGCCTGCGTAAGGCAAGATTGCCTTTTGCAGGCATGTACTATGGAGGACAGAGAATGAACTTCAGTCCAATATTCCATGCAGCCAGCGGGTAAGGAAAGGGTGAATCAAACAGCTGAAAACCCCGCCCATATGACTGAAAATTGTTCCCTCCAAATTCAGGTGACAGAGTCCCTTTAACAACATTTTGCATTGCCACACTTCATAGACTTCTCATCTTGTTTAAATGGTCAATTTTTTTTCCCTTTTTGGGGTTAGCTGCCTTTTTTGTTAATACACAGAAATCGTGTCATTTTAATATGTTCGGGTTCAAAACTGATCAAAGTTTGGATACTATCAAGAGCTTTGATCTTTGCCAAATGAAGAAGAGATAGCTTTTTCACAAGCTGTCCAAAAACTATGCCTTTATTTAAGTAGACAAAACTTCAATTCCCTCAACTTTTTCAATTACTTCTTCACATTCAAAAAATATGTAATAATTTTGAACTTGGAGAAGTAATGGCTTCTAAACTAGGTGTATAAAAATGATCCCCCTTTTCTGGGATTACCAACAGGTTTGCTACACACAAAATGATGAAGTGATTACAAAAGCTTTTTATCAAGCCAAACAAAAATGGTGCCTTTTTAAGAAGACTAAAATGGGTTACATTTTTATTAGTAAAGAAGCAATAGTTTGTTACAAAGTGTTTCCAAAAGATAACCCTATTTTGAAAGCTGTATCATGTTTTGCACACTAAAGAGTATGTTACCTAGCACCAATAGTACTGGTTATTATCACCAGAGATTAGCAAATATATTTGAGTGGAATTGAATTGTGCTCAAATATCCAAAACATTTTTCATAATTTCCTTCTATACAGATTTAATAAATTAGTGGCCAACTGGCTGCCAATTTGCCAAACCATAAAGAGCCATGAAAGGATTACAAAATGAAATATAAAACCAGATCAATCACCTCTCTGCCCTTTGCTATGTCTCATCCCACAAAAGGTCCTCAGTGAATCTTTTTATAAACTTCACAGAGCACCAAAACCCCCGGCATCTTCGCTTTAGAACTGGACTGCTGGCTCTCATGAAGCTGGAGTTGTTTCTGTGCAAATTCAAGCTGACAAATTCTGTTGTCTCTGACACAAATGACTTCTTGGACTTACATTCGCTAGGGGATGTAAAACAACATAAAATCCATCGGTGAGATGGTTCATGCCAGACGAATCTGTTCTGATTCTACACTTTTTTTCTGAACAATGTAATGTAATTAAAAATAGGTTGGACCAAAGGGATATAAAAAAAACTTAAAAATACGGAGGAGGAAATCATGAAAGCTAACAGAGAAGGATTTTTATTCAGAGATAATTATCATTCTAAGAACAAAAATAAATAAAAAAAAATATAATAAATAAATAACCTGCAGTAAATATATAAAGAGAAATAGTGCTTGAAAATAATAAAGGGTGCTTTGTTAACATAATTGTGATCAAAAAAGCTTATCTAAGAACTGGCCCAATATTTATGGACATAACTGTTTATCACTCATGGTAATTCTGCTTCATGTCACCTGTCTTATCCATGGTTTTTTCCTTTTTTTTCTGTGCTATGTTGTGCATAAATATGTGATTCTTTAGAATTTCTTTTAGTCTTTGCCTGATGAAGAGACCTGTGTAGTCTCGAAAGATTGCAAATTGTTACCATCTTTTCAGTTGGGGTATGTGTCCACGTTCAGGATTGCATCAGGACTTGGTCAGGATTTTACGTCAGTATTTGTAAGCCAAAACCAGGAGTGGGTGATAAATGCAGAATTGGTGCATGTGTTTCTATTATACTTTTCCTCTAATTGTTCCACTCCTGGTTTTGGCTTACAAATACTGATAGAAAATCCTGACCAAATCCTGATGCAATCCTGAACGTGGACACATACCCTTAGATATTAAAAGGTATCAACCACTGAGGACTCTCAATTTTAAATATTTTTATGGCAAGTGTAAAAGAATCCTAAGGGTATGTGTCCACGTTCAGGATGGCATCAGGATTTGGTCAGGATTTTCCATCAGTATTTATAAGCCAAAACCAGGAGTGGGTGATAAATGCAGAAGTGGAGCATATGTTTCTGTTATACTTTTCCTCTAATTGTTCCACTCCTGGTTTTGGCTTACAAATACTGATGGAAAATCCTGACCAAATCCTGATGCAATCCTGAACGTGGACACATACCCTAACACTGTGTTTTGTCCTCCACATGGATTGCCTATCATTATGCTAAAAATTGTGCCATTTCAGAGCTCCATTGAATATTTTCTGCTCTGTTTTAGAATACTTACTGACACAATTTTGCTGTAAAAAAAAATACAGGCCAGATAATTAAATGTGGGGATCTCCTTCACAGGCCTCATCTATCTGAGGGCTAAAAATTGGGGCATTTTGGGGGCTCAATTGAACTGTTGTTGTTGCTGTGTCTTAGCCTAGTTATTGACACAATTTTGCTGTTAAAAAAAAATCAAGGCAAGATAATTAAAAGTGGGGATCTCCTTCACAGGCCTCATCTATCTGAGGGCTAAAAATTGGGGAATTTTGGGGGCTCCATTGAACTGTTTTTGCTGTGTCTTAGTCTATTTTGTTATTGCTTACAAAAAAAGGTGTTACCTACAGACCAGATATTATAAACTGTGGTTTTCCCGCACACGGATCATAAGTTCGCTCCAAAGTCAGTCATTTTTAGTGAACATGCAAAATATTGTAGTCCATTTAAAATGGGCAAGGTGCGTATCAAGGGATTGGGAGGTGGACGTGATGGTAATGGTGATGTTGCATACAGAGGATGAGGCTGAGGACACAACTAACACCCATATCTTCTCGCTCAACCTTCCTGTCACAATTACTTGGAGACCACAGCGGCACACCACTATTAAACCCAGAGCAGTGTCAAAAGGTTGTTGGTTGGATAGCGGATAAGGCTTCCAGTCACTTTGTCGCCACCACCATCCCCCTCTCTTCCAAACGGTCAAGTCTCAGTAGGCTTGAGTCTGGACTGCATATTCCTCACCTTGATCCTCCTTCCTCCCACCATGCAGAGCGCCTGGAGACAAATGATCCCACACATGGACACTCCAAAGAGCTGTTCACTTTTCCATTTAGAGATTCGGGCCTCTCTCCCAGTGCACTTGAAGCGGGGCAAGAGTAGATCACATGTAGCGATGCCCAAATATTTGAGCAGCTACGTTCACACGAAGTCGACAGTGGGAATGTGTCACAAGAGGTGTACGATAATGAGACACAATTTCCACAAAGTAAGGAGTAGGACCAGTGTGTGGAAATGGAAGAGGATGTGGTGCATGATATAGTAACTGACCCAATCTGGCAGGAGACATGCAGAGCGAGGACAGCAGCACTCAGGGGGAGGGAGGCATAGCACCCCAACAGGCTGGAAGAAGCAGTGTGGTGGCCGCAGACAGAAGACGTGCTTCAATTCCCCGGAAAAGCAACACGACGGAAGTTGCCAGTACAAGTGTTAGGTCTTCCCAAGTCTGGTTGCTTTTCAAAGACTTTGCCAATAACTGCAAACAGGCCATTTACACCACCTACCATGCCCGCATCAGCATTGGTAGAAAAACTACCAGCCTGACCACCATCAGCATGATCAGGCACATGGCAGCAAAGCACTTGACTTTGTGGGCTGAATCCCAGGGTCCAGTAACAGTGTCTGCAGGTGACACCACTGCTTCTTCCGCTGTTGAGCGTGGAAGCCAATCCCCTGTCCATGGTGCAAGCAAAGATGCCTCTTGCCCTGTACCTGCCATTGCACAAACTCAACTAGCACTTTAATCAAGAATGTCAATGTCCTTGTCCCAGCGCAGTGTTCAGTTTCCATGCACCAGTCCTTGGAATGCAAGCCGAAATACGCTGCCAACGCCTCACATGCCACCTAACCATGGACAAGTGCTTGTAAGAAGGGCCAATACATATCACTGACAGCACACTGGGTTAACATAGTGGAAGCCGGGACCCAGTTGACCTTTGGAATGGAACACATCCTCCTGACGCTGAGTATTGTGGGCCATATACAGTATCAATCAGGGTTGCCCTCACAGTCGACAGCTCCTGAACCTCCTCCTCCTCTTCTTTAGCTGCTATCTCCGAAATGACCACATCAGTCGCAAACTGGAAGCACTGCAGCACTGTCTCAGCCAAGCAGCAACAGGCTATGCTGAAGGTAATATGCTTAGGTGAAAAACCGCACAATGCTGAAGAGTTTGGGACAGCTCTGAAAGAGCAGGCAGATCTGTGGCTGACTGTTGAACAACAAGGTTAAGCACACGGGCCAGGCATGGTCATGCGTGACAGTGGCTGGAACCTGGTGGCGGCTCTGAGGCGAGGTGAGCTCACACACGTACCATGCCTGGCCTGTGTGCTTAACCTCATTGTTCAACAGTTTCTCAAAAGCTACCCGGAGCTGCTGGATCTGCTTGTGAAAGTACGCTGCCTGTGTACCCATTTTAGAAAGTGACTGGTGTGTGATGTCCTCACGCATTGGAACTCTACACTGCACATTTGGGAAGGTTTTAAGAGCAGAAGAGGGCAGTTGTTGACTACCAGCATCAACAAGGCCATCGGTATTTGTCGGTATGTAGACCACACATAAGACCTCAGGAGTGGACATGGATGTCAGACATAGGTACCATACTCCAAAATTTTGAGTAGTCCAACAAGTTGGCTAGCTGTGATGACGCCATAATTAGAATCTCCATCCCGCTTCTCTGTGTTCTGAAATGCTCTCTGCTCACAATCAAATGAATACATTGCAGGCAGAGCATGGTGTGATGGAGCAAGGAACCATACAGGGTGATAACACACAGCCCAGCCTCATGTCATCCCAATGTGGATTGGTTGGCATTGAGGAACAGGAGGAGGAGAAGGAAGAAAAGGAGCTACTTTCACGTTATAGATGGTACTACAAGCACAACTGTCATACTGTCATACCGTCTGTGTAATAATTATAGGGGATAACTCAGGAGACTTTGCGTGGAACAAGACAACTACAGGACACAGTTTTATAAGTGGTAAAGTCTATATTATCACACGGTGATTCAAACAGGTGCAGAGAGAAACTCAAGTCCACAACACTTGGTGTAAATATTAAATGCAGCTTAGCAGTCTATAAGACACTTCAGAGGAAAATGCAATCAAGCAGAAAGTCTATGAAGCACAGTTATTCTTGAGGATACTTGACACGAATAAATCCTTGTCTTAGTCCAAACACAGATAGATAAGCTTATAAGGCAGTTCAAATCATATCTTAGCTCAACTAGGGAGGCCTGGTTAATAGGGTTGAGCGAAATGAATCGGTCAATTTCATAATTCGCCGACTTTCGGCAAAGTCGGGTTTTGTGAAACCCGAGCCGTTCCCAGTGTGGGATCGGCCATGCGGTCGGCGATCTTCGTGCCAAAGTTGCGTTTCATATGACGTGTTCAGCGCCATTTCTCAGCCAATGAAGGTGGACGCAGAGTGTGGGCAGCGTGATGACATAGGTCTCGGTCCCCACCATCTTAGAGAAGGGCATTACAGTGATTGGCTTGCTTTCAGCGGCGTCACCGGGGCTATAAAGGGGCGTGCACGCCGACCGCATCTTACTTCTGCTGATCGTAGCATATGAAGAGGTTGCTGCAGCTTTGTCAGAAGCAGGGATATTGTTAGGGAGGAAATATAAACCCCCAAACCGCTGGTGCTGTAGCGATTTCCACTGTCCAACACCACCTTTTGTTTGCAGGGACAGTGGAGGTTAGATTTCTGTTCATCAGCTCTGTAGCTTATAAGGCTCCCTGATAGCTGCATTGCTGTTTGTACGCCGCTGTGCAAACCAACTGCTTTTTTCAAAGCAAAAATCCTGTTGCTTCTTTCTGCACAGTTCTCTTGTTTCTTTGTTTGTCCACACTTTTGTGTGCAGCAGTCCTTTTTACTGTTGGCTGCCATACTTGAAATGAGATCATTGTAGGGAGATTGTTATTGTAGCACAGTCCCTTTTTTTATATATATCTGCTAGCCACTGTCTGCCACTGAAGCTGTATAGTGTAATATAGTGGGCCTGATTTTCCCAGCAGTCTCCCACACCTATAAAGGGAAATTTCTATTGCCACTAAGTGCATCTGCGTCAGTCCTGTTTGTGGCATATCTGTCAGCCACTTTCTGACACTGAAACTGTGTAGTGTAATACAGTGGGCCTGATTTTGCCAGCAGTCTCCCACCCACACCTATAAAGGGAAATTTCAATTGCCACTAAGGGCATCTGCATCATTCCTGTTTGTGGAATATCTGTCAGCCACTTTCTGACACTGAAACTGTGTAGTGTAATACAGTGGGCCTGATTTTCCCAGCAGTCTCCCACACCTATAAAGGGAAATTTCTATTGCCACTAAGTGCATCTGCGTCAGTCCTGTTTGTGGCATATCTGTCAGCCACTTTCTGACACTGAAACTGTGTAGTGTAATACAGTGGGCCTGATTTTCCCAGCAGTCTCCCACACCTATAAAGGGAAATTTCTATTGCCACTAAGTGCATCTGCGTCAGTCCTGTTTGTGGAATATCTGTCAGCCACTTTCTGACACTGAAACTGTGTAGTGTAATACAGTGGGCCTGATTTTCCCAGCAGTCTCCCACACCAATAAAGGGAAATTTGTATTGCCACTAAGTGCATCTGTGTCAGTCCTGTTTGTGGCATATCTGTCAGCCACTTTCTGACGCTGAAACTGTGTAGTGTAATACAGTGGGCCTGATTTTCCCATCAGTCTCACACACCTATAAAAGGAGATTTAAATTCACAACAAGTTTACGTACACCTTCTACCTGGTTTTACAGTACCATATAACTATTGTTAGTTTGGTTACATTTTTCCAAGAATGTGGAAGTCTGGTGGAAGAGGTCGTGGCCGTGGGCGGTCATTGCCAGCTGGTAATGATGGTAGTGGTGGTGGAGCATCAGGTGGTCGTGGGAAAAGCAAAATAGCACCTAAGTCTCGAGATGTTGAGCCAGCGTCATTGTCTGGCTACACAAGGCCTCGAACGCTCCCTTTTCTGGGAGTAGGAAAACCGCTTTTAAAGCCGGAGCAGCAGGAAAAAGTTTTGGCTTTCCTTGCTGACTCTGCCTCTAGCTCTTTCGCCTCCTCTTCGGAAAGTGCAAAATTTAAAAGCAGCGTGTCGTCAGTGGATGCTTCCGGTCAGGAACAAGTCACATCCAGAACAACAGTGAAGGATGCGTCAGGCGACACAACAGGTTACTCCATGGAGCTCTTTACACATACCGTCCCTGGGTTAGAAAGGGAAATTGTTAACAGGCCATGCCCATTACAAGATGAATCGGACATGGAGTGCACAGACGCACAGCCACAGCTAGATTATTATGCTGTTCCATTGACTCAGATCACAACATTGCCCTCGCAGTGTACTGAGCCAGAATCTGACCCTGATGAGACTATGGTGCTCCGTTCCAAACGCTATAGCACCGGCTTACACGGTGACACAGAGGAAGGTGCACAGTACATAGATGAGGAGGTGATAGATGACCCAGTTGTTGACCCCGATTGGCAGCCATTGGGGGAACAGGGTGCCGCTGGCAGTAGCTCTGAAGCGGAGGAGGAGCCACAGCAGGCATCAACATCGCAAAAGCTTTCATCTGGCAGGCCCATATCTGGTCAAAAACGTGTGTCAAAACCAAAAACAGTTGTAGGACAGCGTGGCCATCCGGTTAAAGTAGCACAGTGTGCAATGCCTGAAAAGGTATTTGATAGTAGGAAGAGTGCAGTCTGGCAATTTTTTAACAAAGATCCGAATGATCAGTGCAAAGTGATCTGTAAGAAATGCTCAAGGACCTTTAGCAGAGGTCAGAATGTCAAAAAGTTAAATACAACTTGCATGCGTATACATTTATCCACCATGCACTTGCAAGCCTGGACTAACTACCAAACGTCCCATAACGTTGTTGCACCCGCTCACAATGAAGCTAGTCAGCAACGCTACATTCCTTCCCTCACTGTAAGCCCACCGTTTACGACACCACCTGCAGCAAATGTGGAGGTATCATCGCAAAACAGTCAGGGAATCAACAGGTTCTTGGTAGGAAACACTGTATGTAGGCCAACAGCAAGAATACCATCACCAACCCTCTCTGTCTGCCATGTCCACCACCACCCCTGCTAGTTCCACCATATGCAGCTCTCCAGTCCAGCTCACCCTACAAGAGACTCTCGTTAGGAAAAGGAAGTACTCGTCCTCTCATCCGCGTACACAGGGTTTGTACGCCCAAATTGCTAGACTAATCTCATTAGAGATGATGCCCTACCGGTTGGTTGAAAGCGAAGCTTTCAAAGCCCTGATGGCCTATGCAGAACCACGCTATGACCTACCCAGTCGACACTTCTTTGCGAGAAAAGCCATCCCAGCCCTCCACCAGCATGTCAAAGACCGCATTGTCCATGCACTCAGGCAATCTGTCAGTAGAAAGGTGCACCTCACAACAGATGCATGGACCAGTAGGCATGGCCAGGGACGTTACGTGTCCATCACAGCAGGGGTCACAGGGGACAGCCATATTGGGACAGTTCTGCCTAGCCCACGGTCTAGGAAACAGTTGGCTGTAGGCATTGGCCACCCCTCCTCCTCCTCCTCATCTTCCAGCAGAAGCGAGAGCTCGTCCACAGACCGCAGTCGCATGACCACTCCATCTGCAGCTGCCAGTGTTGCACACGAGGTGTCCCATTATGGTACAGCTAGTGGTAAGCGTCAGCAGGCTGTGTTGGAAATGAAGTGTTTGGGCGACAAGACACACCGTGGAAGTTCTGTCCGAGTTCTTGCAGCAAGAAACTCAGTCATGGCTGGGCAGTGTACATCTTGAGGCAGGAAAGGTAGTTAGTGATAATGGAAGGAATTTTATGGCTGCCATAGCCCTTTCACAACTGAAACACATTCCTTGCCTGGCTCACACCTTGAACCTGGTGGTGCAGTGCTTCCTGAAAAGTTATCCGGGGTTACCCGCCAAGCTCCTGAAGGTGCGAAGACTTTGCTCGCACATCCGCCATTCGCCCGTACACTCCAGCCGTATGCAGAACCATCAGCGATCTTTGCAGCTTCCCCAGCACTGCCTAATAATCGACGTTGCAACAAGGTGGAACTCCACACTGCACATGCTTCAGAGGCTGTGCGAACAGAGGCGTGCTGTTATGTATTTGTGGGAGGATACACATACACGGGCAGGCAGTTGGATGGCAGACATGGAGTTGTCAGGTGTGCAGTGGTCAAAGCTACAAGACCTGTGTCAAGTCCTTCAGTCTTTTGAGGAATGCACATGCCTGGTAAGTGCAGATGACGCCATCATAAGCATGAGCATCCCCCTAATGCGTCTGCTGATGCAAGGTTTGACGCACTTAAAGGAGCAGGCGTCTGCAGCCGAGGACGAGGGAAGCCTTGATGACAGTCAGCCATTGTCTGCTCAGGGAAGTCTCCTGGACTAGGTGGCAGACGAAGAGGAGGAGGACGAGCAGGATGATGGGGATGAATATTTATGGGAAGAGGAAGCTTCTCAGGGGGCAATAGAAACTGATGGCGTTGCAAGGTCAGGTACAGGGTTTTTGAGGGAGACAAGTGATGTTGATTTGCCAGATAGTGCTCCTCAACCCAGCACAAGAAGTGAATTGACACCTAGAACATTGGCCCACATGGCGGATTATGCCTTGCATATCCTAAAAAGGGACCCCTGCATTATCAAAATGATGACCGATGAAGATTACTGGTTGGCCTGCCTCCTGGATCCACGCTATAAAGGGAAATTGCAAAATATCATGCCACATAAGAACCTTGAGCAAATATTGGCTACCAAACAAGCAACTCTTGTAGACCGTTTGGTTCAGACATTCCCAGCACACAGCGGCGGTGATGGTTCTCACACGAGCTGCAGGGGGCAACATGGCAGAGGTGTTAGAGGTGCACAAATCAGAAGTGGCGTTGGTCAGAGGGGTTTTATGACCAGGTTGTGGAGTGATTTCGCAATGACCGCAGACATGACAGGTACTGCAGCATCAATTCAAAGTGACAGGAGACAACATTTGTCCAGTATGGTTACTAACTATTTTTCCTCCCTTATCTATGTTGTCCCTCACACGTCATTCCCATTTGATTACTGGGCATCCAAAATAGACACCTGGCCTGAATTGGCAGAATATGCATTACAGGAGCTCGCTTGCCCAGCTGCTAGTGTGCTATCAGAAAGAGTATTCAGTGCTGCTGGTTCAATACTGACCGAAAAAAGGACTCATCTGGCTACCCAAAATGTTGATGATCTAACCTTCATTAAAATGAACCAATCGTGGATTTCTAATTATTTTGCCCCACCTTTCCCTGCTGACACCTAGCCTTCCTGTAAAAAGTTCTTGCTTTTGGACTCGTCTTACTGACTGCTCCAATTTCTCCATTTGCAGCTGCTGTATGTCCACCATAGGCCATTTTTACACCTCCCTAAATGGGCTGACTCCCCCCACGGGGCCGTGCTCACCACTTGGCGCAAGCACCCGTGCGAGTGCCACTTGGCTGAACAGGTGGGTGTGCCCACTTTTGGGCGACGCCACTGGCACAGGGTCCCTCATAGTACAATGAAATGTCTCTGGCGGTGGTGGTGCACACCCAACGTCAGACACACCGTCGTAACATGAGGGGCCCTGGGCCAGTACCACCGCCCATGAGAGAGTGTCCCCCCCAGCTCAAACAGTGCTCTACCACTTGCAAAATTACCTCTCACTGCTCCACCACTGTTTAGTCTGTGCTTTTAAATCCTTCAATGGTATTGCCAATACCAATTTGTTGACATGATTGATGCTAGTAAAAATTTTCAGGGGCCCTGTCCTACATTTACACCAGTTAAGACTTTGCGCCACCTACCACTGTCTGCAAGTCAGCAGAGGAGCCCACCACTGTACCTAGGTATGCCACCTGTTTATTTGTGAATTATTTTTTTTGCCAGACATTAACCTCACTTTATTATTTTGGCCTACTAACTGTGTCAGACACTCCTTACAGTTGTCCTCCACTGAACAAAGCTAGGCCGCCTGCGTACTCCTGTAACCTATTTTTAACTGCATTTTGCCTATTACTTTTTTGGCCCTACTAACTGTGTCTGCCCCTCGTTGCAATCGTATTCCGCTGAATACACCAATGCTGCCTGTGTACCCCTGTAACCTATTTTAAACTGCATAGAGCCAACTTTTTTATTTTAGGCCTAGTAAGTCTGTCTGCGGTCCCTCCTTGCAATTGTCCTCTGCTGACCAAACCAATGCTTCCTGTGTACCCCTGTAACCTACCGTATATACTCGAGTATAAGCCGACCCGAGTATAAGCCGAACCCCCTAATTTTGCCACAAAAAAACTGGGAAAACTTATTGACTCGAGTATAAGCCTAGGGTGGAAAATGCAGCAGGTACCGGTGAATTTCAAAATTAAAAATAGATACTCCATACCATTCATTATGGCCCCATATATGCTCCACATAAAGCTGTGCCACATATAATGCTCTGCACCGTTCATTATGGCCCTATAGATGCTCCACATAAAGCTGTGCCATATATACAATGCTCTGCACCATTGCCCCATAGATACTCCACATAAAGCTGTGCCATATATACAATGCTCTGCACCGTTGCCCCATAGCTGTGCCATATAGTGCTCTGCACCATTGTCCCATAGCTGTGCCATATAGTGCTCTGCACCGTTGCCCCATAGCTGTGCCATATAGTGCTCTGCACCGTTGCCCCATAGCTGTGCCATATAGTGCTCTGCACCATTGTCCCATAGCTGTGCCATATAGTGCTCTGCACCATTGTCCCATAGCTGTGCCATATAGTGCTCTGCACCATTGTCCCATAGCTGTACCATATAGTGCTCTGCACCATTGCCCCATAGCTGTGCCATATAGTGCTCTTCACCGTCCATTATTGCCCCATAGCTGCTGCTGCTGCTGCAATAAAAAAAAAAAAACATACTCACCTGTCTTGCTTGCAGCTCCTCGGCGCCATCTTCCCGGCGTCTCTCCGCACTGACTGATCAGGCAGAGGGCGGCGCGCACACTATATGCGTCATCGCGCCCTCTGCCTGAACAGTCAGAGCGGAGAGACGCCGGGAAGATGGCGCAACGCCCGGCGTGTGGAACGAGGACAGGTGACTATGTAATACTTACCTGCTCCCGGCGTCCCGCTCCTTCCCCCTGCCTGTCTTCGGTGCCGCAGCCTCTTCCTCTGTCAGCGGTCACCGGCACCGCTGATTAGAGAAATGAATTATGCGGCTCCGCCCCTATGGGAGGTGGAGCAGCCTATTCATTTCTCTAATGAGCGGTCCCACGTGACCGCTCAGGGGAAGAGGCTGCGGCACCGAAGACAGTGTGACAGGCAGGGGGAGCGTCAGGATCGCCGGGACTAGGTGAGTATATGACAGTGCTCACCCGCCGACCCCACCACCGATCATGACTCGAGTATAAGCCGAGAGGGGCACTTTCAGCCCAAAAATTTGGGCTGAAAATCTCGGCTTATACTCGAGTATATATGGTATTTAAAACTGCAAAGAGCCTACTTTTTTTTATTTTAGGCCTAGTAAGTCTGTCTGCGGTCCCTCCTTGCAATCGTCCTCCGCTGACCAAACAAATGCTGCCTGTGTACCCCTGTAACCTATTTAAAACTGCATAGAGCCTACTTTTTTATTTTAGGCCTAGTAAGTGCGCCACTCCTTCCAATTGTCCTCCGCTGGCCACACCAATGCTGCCTGTGTACCCCTGTAACCTATTTTAAACTGCATAGAGCCTACTTTTTTATTTTAGGCCTAGTAAGTCTGTCTGCGGTCCCTCCTTGCAATCGTCCTCCGCTGACTAAACCAATGCTGTCTGTGTACCCCTGTAACCTATTTAAAACTGCATAGAGCCTACTTTTTTATTTTAGGCATAGTAAGTCTGTCTGTGGTCCCTTCTTGCAATCGTCCTCCGCTGACCACACCAATGCTGCCTGTGTACCCCTGCAACCTTTTTTTAAACTGCATTGAGCCAACTTTCTTGGTTAAGGCCTACTACATGTGTCTGTCTGCGCCACTCAATACAGCTGTCCTCCTCTGAAAAAAGCTGAGCTTCAATCTTCAGGCTTTCGGCCTATATTAGATATTAATCTGCATTTGGCCTACTAGATTGGTTGGGCCCTACTATCGATGTCTGCCGCTCCTTGGTGCTCTCCTCCACTGAACAAAGCTGAGCTTCAATCTTCAGGCTTTCGGCCTATATTTTTAATATGAAACTGCATTTGGCCTACTAGTTTAGTTGGGCCCTACTAACAGTGTCTGCCGCTCCTTGGTGTTGTCCTCCACTGAACAAAGCTGAGCTTCAATCTTCAGGCTTTCGGCCTATATTTACAAATTTTAAACTGCATTTGGCCTACTAGTTTGGTTGGGCCCTACTAACGGTGTCTGCCGATCCTTGGTGTTCTCCTCCACTGAACAAAGCTGAGCTTCAATCTTCAGGCTTTTGGCTTATATTTTGAAAATGAAACTGCATTTGGCCTACTAGTTTGGTTGGGCCCTACTACTAACGGTGTCTGCCGCTCCCTGGTGTTCTCCTCCACTGAACAAAGCTGAGCTTCAATCTTCAGGCTTTCGGCCTATATCAGATATTAAACTGCATTTGGCCTACTAGTTTGGTTGGACCCTACTAACGGTGTCTGCCGCTCCTTGGTGTTCTCCTCCACTGAACAAAGCTGAGCTTCAATCTTCAGGCTTTCGGCCTATATTTTTAATATGAAACTGCATTTGGCCTACTAGTTAGGTAGGGCCCTACTAACGGTGTCTGCCGCTCCTTGGTGTTGTCCTCCAAGTAAAAAAGCTGAGCTTCAATCTTCAGGCTTTCGGCCTATATCAGATATTAAACTGCATTTGACCTTCTTGTTTGGTTGTGCCTACTAACGGTGTCTGCCGCTACTTGGTGTTGTCCTCCACGGAAAAAAGCTGAAATTCAATCTTCAGGCTTTCGGCCAATATTTTTAATATGAAACTGCATTTGGCCTACTAGTTTGGTTGGGCCCTACTAACGGTGTCTGCCGCTACTTGCTTTTCTCCTCCACTGAACATAGCTGAGCTTCAATTTTCAGGCTTTCAGCCTATATCAGATATTAAACTGCATTTGGCCAACTAGTTTGCTTGGGCCCTACTATCGGTGTCTGCCGCTCCTTGGTGTTCTCCTCCACTGAACAAAGCTGAGCTTCAATCTTCAGGCTTTCGGCCTATATTTTTAATATGAAACTGCATTTGGCCTACTAGTTTGGTTGGGCCCTACTAACGGTGTCTGCTGCTCCTTGGTGTTCTCCTCCACTGAACAAAGCTGAGCTTCAATCTTCAGGCTTTTGGCTTATATTTTGAATATGAAACTGCATTTGGCCTACTAGTTTGGTTGGGCCCTACTAACGGCGTCTGCTTCTCCTTGGTGTTCTCCTCCACTGAACAAAGCTGAGCTTCAATCTTCAGGCTTTTGGCTTATATTTTGAATATGAAACTGCATTTGGCCTACTAGTTTGGTTGGGCCCTACTAACGGTGTCTGCCGTTCCTTGGTGTTCTCCTCCACTGAACAAAGCTGAGCTTCAATCTTCAGGCTTTCGGCAAATATCAGATATTAAACTGCATTTGGCCTACTAGTTTGGTTGGACCCTACTAACGGTGTCTGCCGCTCCTTGGTGTTCTCCACTGAACAAAGCTTAGCTTCAATATTAAAGCTTTTGGGCTATTTTTACAAATTTTAAACTGCATTTGGCCTACTAGTTTGGTTGGGCCCTACTAACGGTGTCTGCCGCTCCTCGGTGTTCTCCTCCACTGAACAAAGCTGAGCTTCAATCTTCAGGCTCTTGGCTTATATTTTGAATATGAAACTGCATTTGGCCTACTAGTTTGGTTGGGCCCTACTAACGGTGTCTGCCGCTCCCTGGTGTTCTCCTCCACTGAACAAAGCTGAGCTTCGATCTTCAGGCTTTCGGCCTATATCAGATATTAAACTGCATTTGGTCTACTAGTTTGGTTGGACCCTACTAACGGTGTCTGCCGCTCCTTGGTGTTCTCCTCCACTGAACAAAGCTGAGCTTCAATCTTCAGGCTTTCGGCCTATATTTTTAATATGAAACTGCATTTGGCCTACTAGTTAGGTAGGGCCCTACTAACGGTGTCTGCCGCTCCTTGGTGTTGTCCTCCAAGTAAAAAAGCTGAGCTTCAATCTTCAGGCTTTCGGCCTATATCAGATATTAAACTGCATTTGACCTTCTTGTTTGGTTGTGCCTACTAACGGTGTCTGCCGCTACTTGGTGTTGTCCTCCACGGAAAAAAGCTGAACTTCAATCTTCAGGCTTTCGGCCAATATTTTTAATATGAAACTGCATTTGGCCTACTAGTTTGGTTGGGCCCTACTAACGGTGTCTGCCGCTACTTGCTTTTCTCCTCCACTGAACATAGCTGAGCTTCAATTTTCAGGCTTTCAGCCTATATCAGATATTAAACTGCATTTGGCCGACTAGTTTGCTTGGGCCCTACTATCGGTGTCTGCCGCTCCTTGGTGTTCTCCTCCACTGAACAAAGCTGAGCTTCAATATTCAGGCTTTTGGCTTATATTTTGAATATGAAACTGCATTTGGCCTACTAGTTTGGTTGGGCCCTACTAACGGCGTCTGCTGCTCCTTGGTGTTCTCCTCCACTGAACAAAGCTGAGCTTCAATCTTCAGGCTTTTGGCTTATATTTTGAATATGAAACTGCATTTGGCCTACTAGTTTGGTTGGGCCCTACTAACGGTGTCTGCCGCTCCTTGGTGTTCTCCTCCACTGAACAAAGCTGAGCTTCAATCTTCAGGCTTTCGGCCTATATCAGATATTAAACTGCATTTGGCCTACTAGTTTGGTTGGACCCTACCAACGGTGTCTGCCGCTCCTTGGTGTTCTCCACTGAACAAAGCTGAGCTTCAATCTTCAAGCTTTTGGGCTATTTTTACAAATTTTAAACTGCATTTGACCTACTAGTTTGGTTGGGCCCTACTAACGGTGTATGCCGCTCCTTGGTGTTCTCCTCCACTGAACAAAGCTGAGCTTCAATCTTCAGGCTTTCGGCAAATATCAGATATTAAACTGCATTTGGCCTACTAGTTTGGTTGGACCCTACTAACGGTGTCTGCCGCTCCTAGGTGTTCTCCTCCACTGAACAAAGCTGAGCTTCAATCTTCAGGCTTTTGGCTTATATTTTGAATATGAAACTGCATTTGGCCTACTAGTTTGGTTGGGCCCTACTAACGGTGTCTGCCGCTCCCTGGTGTTCTCCTCCACTGAACAAAGCTGAGCTTCAATCTTCAGGCTTTCGGCCTATATCAGATATTAAACTGCATTTGGTCTACTAGTTTGTTTGGACCCTACTAACGGTGTCTGCCGCTCTTTGGTGTTCTCCTCCACTGAACAAAGCTGAGCTTCAATCTTCAAGCTTTTGGGCTATTTTTACAAATTTTAAACTGCATTTGGCCTACTAGTTAGGTAGGGCCCTACTAACGGTGTCTGCCGCTCCTTGGTGTTGTCCTCCAAGGAAAAAAGCTGAGCTTCAATCTTCAGGCTTTCGGCCTATATCAGATATTAAACTGCATTTGACCTTCTTGTTTGGTTGTGCCTACTAACGGTGTCTGCCGCTCCTTGGTGTTCTCCTCCACTGAACAAAGCTGAGCTTCAATCTTCAGGCTTTTGGCTTATATTTTGAAAATGAAACTGCATTTGGCCTACTAGTTTGGTTGGGCCCTACTAACGGTGTCTGCCGCTCCCTGGTGTTCTCCTCCACTGAACAAAGCTGAGCTTCAATCTTCAGGCTTTCGGCCTATATTTACAAATTTTAAACTGCATTTGGCCTACTAGTTTGGTTGGGCCCTACTAACGGTGTCTGCCGATCCTTGGTGTTCTCCTCCACTGAACAAAGCTGAGCTTCAATCTTCAGGCTTTTGGCTTATATTTTGAAAATGAAACTGCATTTGGCCTACTAGTTTGGTTGGGCCCTACTACTAACGGTGTCTGCCGCTCCCTGGTGTTCTCCTCCACTGAACAAAGCTGAGCTTCAATCTTCAGGCTTTCGGCCTATATCAGATATTAAACTGCATTTGGCCTACTAGTTTGGTTGGACCCTACTAACGGTGTCTGCCGCTCCTTGGTGTTCTCCTCCACTGAACAAAGCTGAGCTTCAATCTTCAGGCTTTCGGCCTATATTTTTAATATGAAACTGCATTTGGCCTACTAGTTAGGTAGGGCCCTACTAACGGTGTCTGCCGCTCCTTGGTGTTGTCCTCCAAGTAAAAAAGCTGAGCTTCAATCTTCAGGCTTTCGGCCTATATCAGATATTAAACTGCATTTGACCTTCTTGTTTGGTTGTGCCTACTAACGGTGTCTGCCGCTACTTGGTGTTGTCCTCCACGGAAAAAAGCTGAAATTCAATCTTCAGGCTTTCGGCCAATATTTTTAATATGAAACTGCATTTGGCCTACTAGTTTGGTTGGGCCCTACTAACGGTGTCTGCCGCTACTTGCTTTTCTCCTCCACTGAACATAGCTGAGCTTCAATTTTCAGGCTTTCAGCCTATATCAGATATTAAACTGCATTTGGCCAACTAGTTTGCTTGGGCCCTACTATCGGTGTCTGCCGCTCCTTGGTGTTCTCCTCCACTGAACAAAGCTGAGCTTCAATCTTCAGGCTTTCGGCCTATATTTTTAATATGAAACTGCATTTGGCCTACTAGTTTGGTTGGGCCCTACTAACGGTGTCTGCTGCTCCTTGGTGTTCTCCTCCACTGAACAAAGCTGAGCTTCAATCTTCAGGCTTTTGGCTTATATTTTGAATATGAAACTGCATTTGGCCTACTAGTTTGGTTGGGCCCTACTAACGGCGTCTGCTTCTCCTTGGTGTTCTCCTCCACTGAACAAAGCTGAGCTTCAATCTTCAGGCTTTTGGCTTATATTTTGAATATGAAACTGCATTTGGCCTACTAGTTTGGTTGGGCCCTACTAACGGTGTCTGCCGTTCCTTGGTGTTCTCCTCCACTGAACAAAGCTGAGCTTCAATCTTCAGGCTTTCGGCAAATATCAGATATTAAACTGCATTTGGCCTACTAGTTTGGTTGGACCCTACTAACGGTGTCTGCCGCTCCTTGGTGTTCTCCACTGAACAAAGCTTAGCTTCAATATTAAAGCTTTTGGGCTATTTTTACAAATTTTAAACTGCATTTGGCCTACTAGTTTGGTTGGGCCCTACTAACGGTGTCTGCCGCTCCTCGGTGTTCTCCTCCACTGAACAAAGCTGAGCTTCAATCTTCAGGCTCTTGGCTTATATTTTGAATATGAAACTGCATTTGGCCTACTAGTTTGGTTGGGCCCTACTAACGGTGTCTGCCGCTCCCTGGTGTTCTCCTCCACTGAACAAAGCTGAGCTTCGATCTTCAGGCTTTCGGCCTATATCAGATATTAAACTGCATTTGGTCTACTAGTTTGGTTGGACCCTACTAACGGTGTCTGCCGCTCCTTGGTGTTCTCCTCCACTGAACAAAGCTGAGCTTCAATCTTCAGGCTTTCGGCCTATATTTTTAATATGAAACTGCATTTGGCCTACTAGTTAGGTAGGGCCCTACTAACGGTGTCTGCCGCTCCTTGGTGTTGTCCTCCAAGTAAAAAAGCTGAGCTTCAATCTTCAGGCTTTCGGCCTATATCAGATATTAAACTGCATTTGACCTTCTTGTTTGGTTGTGCCTACTAACGGTGTCTGCCGCTACTTGGTGTTGTCCTCCACGGAAAAAAGCTGAACTTCAATCTTCAGGCTTTCGGCCAATATTTTTAATATGAAACTGCATTTGGCCTACTAGTTTGGTTGGGCCCTACTAACGGTGTCTGCCGCTACTTGCTTTTCTCCTCCACTGAACATAGCTGAGCTTCAATTTTCAGGCTTTCAGCCTATATCAGATATTAAACTGCATTTGGCCGACTAGTTTGCTTGGGCCCTACTATCGGTGTCTGCCGCTCCTTGGTGTTCTCCTCCACTGAACAAAGCTGAGCTTCAATATTCAGGCTTTTGGCTTATATTTTGAATATGAAACTGCATTTGGCCTACTAGTTTGGTTGGGCCCTACTAACGGCGTCTGCTGCTCCTTGGTGTTCTCCTCCACTGAACAAAGCTGAGCTTCAATCTTCAGGCTTTTGGCTTATATTTTGAATATGAAACTGCATTTGGCCTACTAGTTTGGTTGGGCCCTACTAACGGTGTCTGCCGCTCCTTGGTGTTCTCCTCCACTGAACAAAGCTGAGCTTCAATCTTCAGGCTTTCGGCCTATATCAGATATTAAACTGCATTTGGCCTACTAGTTTGGTTGGACCCTACCAACGGTGTCTGCCGCTCCTTGGTGTTCTCCACTGAACAAAGCTGAGCTTCAATCTTCAAGCTTTTGGGCTATTTTTACAAATTTTAAACTGCATTTGACCTACTAGTTTGGTTGGGCCCTACTATCGGTGTATGCCGCTCCTTGGTGTTCTCCTCCACTGAACAAAGCTGAGCTTCAATCTTCAGGCTTTCGGCAAATATCAGATATTAAACTGCATTTGGCCTACTAGTTTGGTTGGACCCTACTAACGGTGTCTGCCGCTCCTAGGTGTTCTCCTCCACTGAACAAAGCTGAGCTTCAATCTTCAGGCTTTTGGCTTATATTTTGAATATGAAACTGCATTTGGCCTACTAGTTTGGTTGGGCCCTACTAACGGTGTCTGCCGCTCCCTGGTGTTCTCCTCCACTGAACAAAGCTGAGCTTCAATCTTCAGGCTTTCGGCCTATATCAGATATTAAACTGCATTTGGTCTACTAGTTTGTTTGGACCCTACTAACGGTGTCTGCCGCTCTTTGGTGTTCTCCTCCACTGAACAAAGCTGAGCTTCAATCTTCAAGCTTTTGGGCTATTTTTACAAATTTTAAACTGCATTTGGCCTACTAGTTAGGTAGGGCCCTACTAACGGTGTCTGCCGCTCCTTGGTGTTGTCCTCCAAGGAAAAAAGCTGAGCTTCAATCTTCAGGCTTTCGGCCTATATCAGATATTAAACTGCATTTGACCTTCTTGTTTGGTTGTGCCTACTAACGGTGTCTGCCGCTCCTTGGTGTTCTCCTCCACTGAACAAAGCTGAGCTTCAATCTTCAGGCTTTTGGCT
Organism: Ranitomeya variabilis; assembly: GCF_051348905.1. NCBI lineage: Eukaryota > Metazoa > Chordata > Amphibia > Anura > Dendrobatidae > Ranitomeya > Ranitomeya variabilis. Next base: position 120,058,352 of record NC_135238.1, read on the forward strand.
TATATTTTGAAAATGAAACTGCATTTGGCCTACTAGTTTGGTTGGGCCCTACTAACGGTGTCTGCCGCTCCCTGGTGTTCTCCTCCACTGAACAAAGCTGAGCTTCAATCTTCAGGCTTTCGGCCTATATCAGATATTAAACTGCATTTGGCCTACTAGTTTGGTTGGACCCTACTAACGGTGTCTGCCGCTCCTTGGTGTTCTCCTCCACTGAACAAAGCTGAGCTTCAATCTTCAAGCTTTTGGGCTATTTTTTCAAATTTTAAACTGCATTTGGCCTACTAGTTTGGTTGGGCCCTACTAACGGTGTCTGCCGCTCCTTGGTGTTCTCCTCCACTGAACAAAGCTGAGCTTCAATCTTCAGGCTTTTGGCTTATATTTTGAAAATGAAACTGCATTTGGCCTACTAGTTTGGTTGGGCCCTACTAACGGTGTCTGCCGCTCCCTGGTGTTCTCCTCCACTGAACAAAGCTGAGCTTCAATCTTCAGGCTTTCGGCCTATATCAGATATTAAACTGCATTTGGCCTACTAGTTTGGTTGGACACTACTAACGGTGTCTGCCGCTCCTTGGTGTTCTCCTCCACTGAACAAAGCTGAGCTTCAATCTTCATGCTTTCGGCCTATATTTTTAATATGAAACTGCATTTGGCCTACTAGTTAGGTAGGGCCCTACTAACGGTGTCTGCCGCTCCTTGGTGTTGTCCTCCAAGGAAAAAAGCTGAGCTTCAATCTTCAGGCTTTCGGCCTATATCAGATATTAAACTGCATTTGACCTTCTTGTTTGGTTGTGCCTACTAACGGTGTCTGCCGCTACTTGGTGTTGTCCTCCACGGAAAAAAGCTGAACTTCAATCTTCAGGCTTTCGGCCAATATTTTTAATATTAACCTGCATTTGGCCGACTAGTTTGCTTGGGCCCTACTATCGGTGTCTGCCGCTCCTTGGTGTTCTCCTCCACTGAACAAAGCTGAGCTTCAATCTTCAGGCTTTCAGCCTATATTTTTAATATGAAACTGCATTTGGCCTACTAGTTTGGTTGGGCCCTACTAACGGCGTCTGCTGCTCCTTGGTGTTCTCCTCCACTGAACAAAGCTGAGCTTCAATCTTCAGGCTTTTGGCTTATATTTTGAATATGAAACTGCATTTGGCCTACTAGTTTGGTTAGGCCCTACTAACGGTGTCTGCCGCTCCTTGGTGTTCTCCTCCACTGAACAAAGCTGAGCTTCAATCTTCAGGCTTTCGGCCTACATCAGATATTAAACTGCATTTGGCCTACTAGTTTGGTTGGACCCTACCAACGGTGTCTGCCGCTCCTTGGTGTTCTCCTCCATGGAAAAAAGCTGAACTTCAATCTTCAGGCTTTCGGCCAATATTTTTAATATGAAACTGCATTTGACCTACTAGTTTGGTTGGGCCCTACTAACGGTGTATGCCGCTCCTTGGTGTTCTCCTCCACTGAACAAAGCTGAGCTTCAATCTTCAGGCATTTGGCTTATATTTTGAATATGAAACTGCATTTGGCCTACTAGTTTGGTTGGGTCCTACTAACGGTGTCTTCCGCTCCCTGGTGTTCTCCTCCACTGAACAAAGCTGAGCTTCAATCTTCAGGCTTTCGGCCTATATCAGATATTAAACTGCATTTGGCCTACTAGTTTGTTTGGACCCTACTAACGGTGTCTGCCGCTCCTTGGTGTTCTCCACTGAACAAAGCTGAGCTTCAATCTTAAAGCTTTTGGGCTATTTTTACAAATTTTAAACTGCATTTGGCCTACTAGTTTGGTTGGGCCCTACTAACGGTGTCTGCCGCTCCTTGGTGTTCTCCTCCACTGAACAAAGCTGAGCTTCAATCTTCAGGCTTTTGACTTATATTTTGAATATGAAACTGCATTTGGCCTACTAGTTTGGTTGGGCCCTACTAACGGTGTCTTCCGCTCCCTGGTGTTCTCCTCCACTGAACAAAGCTGAGCTTCAATCTTCAGGCTTTCGGCCTATATCAGATATTAAACTGCATTTGGCCTACTAGTTTGGTTGGACCCTACTAACGGTGTCTGCCGCTCTTTGGTGTTCTCCTCCACTGAACAAAGCTGAGCTTCAATCTTCAAGCTTTTGGGCTACTTTTACAAATTTTAAACTGCATTTGGCCTACTAGTTAGGTAGGGCCCTACTAACGGTGTCTGCCGCTCCTTGGTGTTGTCCTCCAAGGAAAAAAGCTGAGCTTCAATCTTCAGGCTTTTGGCCTATATCAGATATTAAACTGCATTTGACCTTCTTGTTTGGTTGTGCCTACTAACGGTGTCTGCCGCTACTTGGTGTTGTCCTCCACGGAAAAAAGCTGAACTTCAATCTTCAGGCTTTCGGCCAATATTTTTAAGATGAAACTGCATTTGGCCTACTAGTTTGGTTGGGCCTTACTAACGGTGTCTGCTGTTACTTGCTTTTCTCCTCCACTGAACGAAGCTGAGCTTCAATTTTCAGGCTTTCAGCCTATATCAGATATTAAACTGCATTTGGCCGACTAGTTTGCTTGGGCCCTACTATCGGTGTCTGCCGCTCCTTGGTGTTTTCCTCCACTGAAAAAAGCTGAGCTTCAATCTTCAGGCTTTCGGCCTATATTTTTAATATGAAACTGCATTTGGCCTACTAGTTAGGTAGGGCCCTACTAACGGTGTCTGCCGCTCCTTGGTGTTGTCCTCCAAGGAAAAAAGCTGAGCTTCAATCTTCAGGCTTTCGGCCTATATCAGATATTAAACTGCATTTGACCTTCTTGTTTGGTTGTGCCTACTAACGGTGTCTGCCGCTACTTGGTGTTGTCCTCCACGGAAAAAAGCTGAACTTCAATCTTCAGGCTTTCGGCCAATATTTTTAATATGAAACTGCATTTGGCCTACTAGTTTGGTTGGGCCCTACTAACGGTGTCTGCCGCTACTTGCTTTTCTCCTCCACTGAACATAGCTGAGCTTCAATTTTCCGGCTTTCAGCCTATATCAGATATTAAACTGCATTTGGCCGACTAGTTTGGTTGGGCCCTACTATCGGTGTCTGCCGCTCCTTGGTGTTCTCCTCCACTGAACAAAGCTGAGCTTCAATCTTCAGGCTTTTGGCTTATATTTTGAATATGAAACTGGATTTGGCCTACTAGTTTGGTTGGACCCTACCATCGGTGTCTGCCGCTCCTCGGTGTTCTCCACTGAACAAAGCTGAGCTTCAATCTTCAGGCTTTTGGCTTATATTTTGAATATGAAACTGCATTTGGCCTACTAGTTTGGTTGGGCCCTACTAACGGTGTCTGCCGCTCCTTGGTGTTCTCCTCCACTGAACAAAGCTGAGCTTCAATCATCAGGCTTTCGGCCTATATCAGATATTAAACTGCATTTGGCCTACTAGTTTGGTTGGACCCTACCAACGGTGTCTGCCGCTCCTTGGTGTTCTCCACTGAACAAAGCTGAGCTTCAATCTTCAAGCTTTTGGGCTATTTTTACAAATTTTAAACTGCATTTGGCCTACTAGTTTGGTTGGGCCCTACTAACGGCGTCTGCTGCTCCTTGGTGTTCTCCTCCACTGAACAAAGCTGAGCTTCAATCTTCAGGCTTTTGGCTTATATTTTGAATATGAAACTGCATTTGGCCTGCTAGTTTGGTTGGGCCCTACTAACGGTGTCTGCCGGTCCTTGGTGTTCTCCTCCACTGAACAAAGCTGAGCTTCAATCTTCAGGCTTTCGGCCTATATCAGATATTAAACTGCATTTGGCCTACTAGTTTGGTTGGACCCTACCAACGGTGTCTGCCGCTCCTTGGTGTTCTCCTCCACTGAACAAAGCTGAGCTTCAATCTTCATGCTTTCGGCCTATATTTTTAATATGAAACTGCATTTGGCCTACTAGTTAGGTAGGGCCCTACTAACGGTGTCTGCCGCTCCTTTGTGTTGTCCTCCAAGGAAAGAAGCTGAGCTTCAATCTTCAGGCTTTCGGCCTATATCAGATATTAAACTGCATTTGACCTTCTTGTTTGGTTGTGCCTACTAACGGTGTCTGCCACTACTTGGTGTTGTCCTCCACAGAAAAAAGCTGAACTTCAATCTTCAGGCTTTCGGCCAATATTTTTAATATGAAACTGTATTTGGCCTACTAGTTTGGTTGGGCCCTACTAACGGTGTCTGCCGCTACTTATTTTCTCCTCCACTGAACATAGCTGAGCTTCAATTTTCAGGCTTTCAGCCTATATCAGATATTAAACTGCATTTGGCCGACTAGTTTGCTTGGGCCCTACTATCGGTGTCTGCCGCTCCTTGGTGTTCTCCTCCACTGAACAAAGCTGAGCTTCAATCTTCAGGCTTTCGGCCTATATTTTTAATATGAAACTGCATTTGGCCTACCAGTTTGGTTGGGCCCTACTAACGGCGTCTGCTGCTCCTTGGTGTTCTCCTCCACTGAACAAAGCTGAGCTTCAATCTTCAGGCTTTTGGCTTATATTTTGAATATGAAACTGCATTTGGCCTACTAGTTTGGTTGGGCCCTACTAACGGTGTCTGCCGCTCCTTGGTGTTCTCCTCCACTGAACAAAGCTGAGCTTCAATCTTCAGGCTTTCGGCCTATATCAGATATTAAACTGCATTTGGCCTACTAGTTTGGTTGGACCCTACCAACGGTGTCTGCCGCTCCTTGGTGTTCTCCACTGAACAAAGCTGAGCTTCAATCTTCAAGCTTTTGGGCTATTTTTACAAATATTAAACTGCATTTGACCTACTAGTTTGGTTGGGCCCTACTAACGGTGTATGCCGCTCCTTGGTGTTCTCCTCCACTGAACAAAGCTGAGCTTCAATCTTCAGGCATTTGGCTTATATTTTGAATATGAAACTGCATTTGGCCTACTAGTTTGGTTGGGCCCTACTAACGGTGTCTTCCGCTCCCTGGTGTTCTCCTCCACTGAACAAAGCTGAGCTTCAATCTTCAGGCTTTCAGCCTATATCAGATATTAAACTGCATTTGACCTACTAGTTTGGTTGGGCCCTAAAAGCAGTGTCTGCCGCTCCTCGGTGTTCTCCTCCACTGAACAAAGCTGAGCTTCAATCTTCAGGCTTTTGGACTATATTTTTAATATGAAACTGCATTTGGCCTACTAGTTTAGTTGGGCCCTACTAACAGTGTCTGCGGCTCCTTGGTGTTGTCCTCCACTGAACAAAGCTGAGCTTCAATCTTCAGGCTTTCGACCTATATTTACAAATTTTAAACTGCATTTGGCCTACTAGTTTGGTTGGGCCCTACTAACGGTGTCTGCCGCTCCTTGGTGTTCTCCTCCACTGAACAAAGCTGAGCTTCAATCTTCAGGCTTTCGGCCTATATTTTTAATATGAAACTGCATTTGGCCTACTAGTTTGGTTGGGCCCTACTAACGGTGTCTGCCGCTCCCTGGTGTTCTCCTCCACTGAACAAAGCTGAGCTTCAATCTTCAGGCTTTCGGCCTATATCAGATATTAAACTGCATTTGGCCTACTAGTTTGGTTGGACCCTACTAACGGTGTCTGCCGCTCCTTGGTGTTCTCCTCCACTGAACAAAGCTGAGCTTCAATCTTCAGGCTTTCGGCCTATATTTTTAATATGAAACTGCATTTGGCCTACTAGTTAGGTAGGGCCCTACTGACGGTGTCTGCCGCTCCTTGGTGTTGTCCTCCAAGGAAAAAAGCTGAGCTTCAATCTTCAGGCTTTCGGCCTATATCAGATATTAAACTGCATTTGACCTTCTTGTTTGGTTGTGCCTACTAACGGTGTCTGCCGCTACTTGGTGTTGTACTCCGCGGAAAAAAGCTGAACTTCAATCTTCAGGCTTTCGGCCAATATTTTTAATATGAAACTGCATTTGGCCTACTAGTTTGGTTGGGCCCTACTAACGGTGTCTGCCGCTACTTGCTTTTCTCCTCCACTGAACATAGCTGAGCTTCAATTTTCAGGCTTTCAGCCTATATCAGATATTAAACTGCATTTGGCCGACTAGTTTGCTTGGGCCCTACTATCGGTGTCTGCCGCTCCTTGGTGTTCTCCTCCACTGAACAAAGCTGAGCTTCAATCTTCAGGCTTTCGGCCTATATTTTTAATATGAAACTGCATTTGGCCTACTAGTTTGGTTGGGCCCTACTAACGGCGTCTGCTGCTCCTTGGTGTTCTCCTCCACTGAACAAAGCTGAGCTTCAATCTTCAGGCTTTTGGCTTATATTTTGAATATGAAACTGCATTTGGCCTACTAGTTTGGTTGGGCCCTACTAACGGTGTCTGCCGCTCCTTGGTGTTCTCCTCCACTGAACAAAGCTGAGCTTCAATCTTCAGGCTTTCGGCCTATATCAGATATTAAACTGCATTTGGCCTACTAGTTTGGTTGAAACCTACCAACGGTGTCTGCCGCTCCTTGGTGTTCTCCACTGAACAAAGCTGAGCTTCAATCTTCAAGCTTTTGGGCTATTTTTACAAATTTTAAACTGCATTTGACCTACTAGTTTGATTGGGCCCTACTAACGGTGTATGCCGCTCCTTGGTGTTCTCCTCCACTGAACAAAGCTGAGCTTCAATCTTCAGGCATTTGGCTTTTATTTTGAATATGAAACTGCATTTGGCCTACTAGTTTGGTTGGGCCCTACTAACGGTGTCTGCCGCTCCCTGGTGTTCTCCTCCACTGAACAAAGCTGAGCTTCAATCTTCAGGCTTTCGGCAAATATCAGATATTAAACTGCATTTGGCCTACTAGTTTGGTTGGACCCTACTAACGGTGTCTGCCGCTCTTTGGTGTTCTCCTCCACTGAACAAAGCTGAGCTTCAATCTTCAAGCTTTTGGGCTATTTTTACAAATTTTAAACTGCATTTGGCCTACTAGTTAGGTAGGGCCCTCCTAACGGTGTCTGCCGCTCCTTGGTGTTGTCCTCCAAGGAAAAAAGCTGAGCTTCAATCTTCAGGCTTTCGGCCTATATCAGATATTAAACTGCATTTGACCTTCTTGTTTGGTTGTGCCTACTAACGGTGTCTGCCGCTCCTTGGTGTTCTCCTCCACTGAACAAAGCTGAGCTTCAATCTTCAGGCTTTTGGCTTATATTTTGAAAATGAAACTGCATTTGGCCTACTAGTTTGGTTGGGCCCTACTAACGGTGTCTGCCGCTCCCTGGTGTTCTCCTCCACTGAACAAAGCTGAGCTTCAATCTTCAGGCTTTTGGCCTATATCAGATATTAAACTGCATTTGGCCTACTAGTTTGGTTGGACCCTACTAACGGTGTCTGCCGCTCCTTGGTGTTCTCCTCCACTGAACAAAGCTGAGCTTCAATCTTCAAGCTTTTGGGCTATTTTTACAAATTTTAAACTGCATTTGGCCTACTAGTTAGGTAGGGCCCTACTAACGGTGTCTGCCGCTCCTTGGTGTTGTCCTCCAAGGAAAAAAGCTGAGCTTCAATCTTCAGGCTTTCGGCCTATATCAGATATTAAACTGCATTTGACCTTCTTGTTTGGTTGTGCCTACTAACGGTGTCTGCCGCTCCTTGGTGTTCTCCTCCACTGAACAAAGCTGAGCTTCAATCTTCAGGCTTTTGGCTTATATTTTGAAAATGAAACTGCATTTGGCCTACTAGTTTGGTTGGGCCCTACTAACGGTGTCTGCCGCTCCCTGGTGTTCTCCTCCACTGAACAAAGCTGAGCTTCAATCTTCAGGCTTTCGGCCTATATCAGATATTAAACTGCATTTGGCCTACTAGTTTGGTTGGACCCTACTAACGGTGTCTGCCGCTCCTTGGTGTTCTCCTCCACTGAACAAAGCTGAGCTTCAATCTTCAGGCTTTCGGCCTATATTTTTAATATTAAACTGCATTTGGCCTACTAGTTAGGTAGGGCCTTACTAACGGTGTCTGCCGCTCCTTGGTGTTGTCCTCCAAGGAAAAAAGCTGAGCTTCAATCTTCAGGCTTTCGGCCTATATCAGATATTAAACTGCATTTGACCTTCTTGTTTGGTTGTGCCTACTAACGGTATCTGCCGCTACTTGGTGTTGTCTCCCACGGAAAAAAGCTGAACTTCAATCTTCAGGCTTTCGGCCAATATTTTTAATATGAAACTGCATTTGGCCTACTAGTTTGGTTGGGCCCTACTAACGGTGTCTGCCGCTCCCTGGTGATCTCCTCCACTGAACAAAGCTGAGCTTCAATCTTCAGGCTTTCGGCCTATATCAGATATTAAACTGCATTTGGCCTACTAGTTTGGTTGGGCCCTACTAACGGTGTCTGCCGCTACTTGCTTTTCTCCTCCACTGAACATAGCTGAGCTTCAATTTTTAGGCTTTCAGCCTATATCAGATATTAAACTGCATTTGGCCGACTAGTTTGCTTGGGCCCTACTATCGGTGTCTGCCGCTCCTTGGTGTTCTCCTCCACTGAACAAAGCTGAGCTTCAATCTTCAGGCTTTTGGCTTATATTTTGAATATGAAACTGGATTTGGCCTACTAGTTTGGTTGGACCCTACCAACGGTGTCTGCCGCTCCTTGGAGTTCTCCACTGAACAAAGCTGAGCTTCAATCTTCAAGCTTTTGGGCTATTTTTACAAATTTTAAATTGCATTTGACCTACTAGTTTGGTTGGGCCCTTCTAACGGTGTATGCTGCTCCTTGGTGTTCTCCTCCACTGAACAAAGCTGAGCTTCAATCTTCAGGCTTTTGGCTTATATTTTGAATATGAAACTGCATTTGGCCTGCTAGTTTGGTTGGGCCCTACTAACGGTGTCTGCCGGTCCTTGGTGTTCTCCTCCACTGAACAAAGCTGAGCTTCAATCTTCAGGCTTTCGGCCTATATCAGATATTAAACTGCATTTGGCCTACTAGTTTGGTTGGACCCTACCAACGGTGTCTGCCGCTCCTTGGTGTTCTCCTCCACTGAACAAAGCTGAGCTTCAATCTTCATGCTTTCGGCCTATATTTTTAATATGAAACTGCATTTGGCCTACTAGTTAGGTAGGGCCCTACTAACGGTGTCTGCCGCTCCTTTGTGTTGTCCTCCAAGGAAAGAAGCTGAGCTTCAATCTTCAGGCTTTCGGCCTATATCAGATATTAAACTGCATTTGACCTTCTTGTTTGGTTGTGCCTACTAACGGTGTCTGCCACTACTTGGTGTTGTCCTCCACAGAAAAAAGCTGAACTTCAATCTTCAGGCTTTCGGCCAATATTTTTAATATGAAACTGTATTTGGCCTACTAGTTTGGTTGGGCCCTACTAACGGTGTCTGCCGCTACTTATTTTCTCCTCCACTGAACATAGCTGAGCTTCAATTTTCAGGCTTTCAGCCTATATCAGATATTAAACTGCATTTGGCCGACTAGTTTGCTTGGGCCCTACTATCGGTGTCTGCCGCTCCTTGGTGTTCTCCTCCACTGAACAAAGCTGAGCTTCAATCTTCAGGCTTTCGGCCTATATTTTTAATATGAAACTGCATTTGGCCTACCAGTTTGGTTGGGCCCTACTAACGGCGTCTGCTGCTCCTTGGTGTTCTCCTCCACTGAACAAAGCTGAGCTTCAATCTTCAGGCTTTTGGCTTATATTTTGAATATGAAACTGCATTTGGCCTACTAGTTTGGTTGGGCCCTACTAACGGTGTCTGCCGCTCCTTGGTGTTCTCCTCCACTGAACAAAGCTGAGCTTCAATCTTCAGGCTTTCGGCCTATATCAGATATTAAACTGCATTTGGCCTACTAGTTTGGTTGGACCCTACCAACGGTGTCTGCCGCTCCTTGGTGTTCTCCACTGAACAAAGCTGAGCTTCAATCTTCAAGCTTTTGGGCTATTTTTACAAATATTAAACTGCATTTGACCTACTAGTTTGGTTGGGCCCTACTAACGGTGTATGCCGCTCCTTGGTGTTCTCCTCCACTGAACAAAGCTGAGCTTCAATCTTCAGGCATTTGGCTTATATTTTGAATATGAAACTGCATTTGGCCTACTAGTTTGGTTGGGCCCTACTAACGGTGTCTTCCGCTCCCTGGTGTTCTCCTCCACTGAACAAAGCTGAGCTTCAATCTTCAGGCTTTCAGCCTATATCAGATATTAAACTGCATTTGACCTACTAGTTTGGTTGGGCCCTAAAAGCAGTGTCTGCCGCTCCTCGGTGTTCTCCTCCACTGAACAAAGCTGAGCTTCAATCTTCAGGCTTTTGGACTATATTTTTAATATGAAACTGCATTTGGCCTACTAGTTTAGTTGGGCCCTACTAACAGTGTCTGCGGCTCCTTGGTGTTGTCCTCCACTGAACAAAGCTGAGCTTCAATCTTCAGGCTTTCGACCTATATTTACAAATTTTAAACTGCATTTGGCCTACTAGTTTGGTTGGGCCCTACTAACGGTGTCTGCCGCTCCTTGGTGTTCTCCTCCACTGAACAAAGCTGAGCTTCAATCTTCAGGCTTTCGGCCTATATTTTTAATATGAAACTGCATTTGGCCTACTAGTTTGGTTGGGCCCTACTAACGGTGTCTGCCGCTCCCTGGTGTTCTCCTCCACTGAACAAAGCTGAGCTTCAATCTTCAGGCTTTCGGCCTATATCAGATATTAAACTGCATTTGGCCTACTAGTTTGGTTGGACCCTACTAACGGTGTCTGCCGCTCCTTGGTGTTCTCCTCCACTGAACAAAGCTGAGCTTCAATCTTCAGGCTTTCGGCCTATATTTTTAATATGAAACTGCATTTGGCCTACTAGTTAGGTAGGGCCCTACTGACGGTGTCTGCCGCTCCTTGGTGTTGTCCTCCAAGGAAAAAAGCTGAGCTTCAATCTTCAGGCTTTCGGCCTATATCAGATATTAAACTGCATTTGACCTTCTTGTTTGGTTGTGCCTACTAACGGTGTCTGCCGCTACTTGGTGTTGTACTCCGCGGAAAAAAGCTGAACTTCAATCTTCAGGCTTTCGGCCAATATTTTTAATATGAAACTGCATTTGGCCTACTAGTTTGGTTGGGCCCTACTAACGGTGTCTGCCGCTACTTGCTTTTCTCCTCCACTGAACATAGCTGAGCTTCAATTTTCAGGCTTTCAGCCTATATCAGATATTAAACTGCATTTGGCCGACTAGTTTGCTTGGGCCCTACTATCGGTGTCTGCCGCTCCTTGGTGTTCTCCTCCACTGAACAAAGCTGAGCTTCAATCTTCAGGCTTTCGGCCTATATTTTTAATATGAAACTGCATTTGGCCTACTAGTTTGGTTGGGCCCTACTAACGGCGTCTGCTGCTCCTTGGTGTTCTCCTCCACTGAACAAAGCTGAGCTTCAATCTTCAGGCTTTTGGCTTATATTTTGAATATGAAACTGCATTTGGCCTACTAGTTTGGTTGGGCCCTACTAACGGTGTCTGCCGCTCCTTGGTGTTCTCCTCCACTGAACAAAGCTGAGCTTCAATCTTCAGGCTTTCGGCCTATATCAGATATTAAACTGCATTTGGCCTACTAGTTTGGTTGAAACCTACCAACGGTGTCTGCCGCTCCTTGGTGTTCTCCACTGAACAAAGCTGAGCTTCAATCTTCAAGCTTTTGGGCTATTTTTACAAATTTTAAACTGCATTTGACCTACTAGTTTGATTGGGCCCTACTAACGGTGTATGCCGCTCCTTGGTGTTCTCCTCCACTGAACAAAGCTGAGCTTCAATCTTCAGGCATTTGGCTTTTATTTTGAATATGAAACTGCATTTGGCCTACTAGTTTGGTTGGGCCCTACTAACGGTGTCTGCCGCTCCCTGGTGTTCTCCTCCACTGAACAAAGCTGAGCTTCAATCTTCAGGCTTTCGGCAAATATCAGATATTAAACTGCATTTGGCCTACTAGTTTGGTTGGACCCTACTAACGGTGTCTGCCGCTCTTTGGTGTTCTCCTCCACTGAACAAAGCTGAGCTTCAATCTTCAAGCTTTTGGGCTATTTTTACAAATTTTAAACTGCATTTGGCCTACTAGTTAGGTAGGGCCCTCCTAACGGTGTCTGCCGCTCCTTGGTGTTGTCCTCCAAGGAAAAAAGCTGAGCTTCAATCTTCAGGCTTTCGGCCTATATCAGATATTAAACTGCATTTGACCTTCTTGTTTGGTTGTGCCTACTAACGGTGTCTGCCGCTCCTTGGTGTTCTCCTCCACTGAACAAAGCTGAGCTTCAATCTTCAGGCTTTTGGCTTATATTTTGAAAATGAAACTGCATTTGGCCTACTAGTTTGGTTGGGCCCTACTAACGGTGTCTGCCGCTCCCTGGTGTTCTCCTCCACTGAACAAAGCTGAGCTTCAATCTTCAGGCTTTTGGCCTATATCAGATATTAAACTGCATTTGGCCTACTAGTTTGGTTGGACCCTACTAACGGTGTCTGCCGCTCCTTGGTGTTCTCCTCCACTGAACAAAGCTGAGCTTCAATCTTCAAGCTTTTGGGCTATTTTTACAAATTTTAAACTGCATTTGGCCTACTAGTTAGGTAGGGCCCTACTAACGGTGTCTGCCGCTCCTTGGTGTTGTCCTCCAAGGAAAAAAGCTGAGCTTCAATCTTCAGGCTTTCGGCCTATATCAGATATTAAACTGCATTTGACCTTCTTGTTTGGTTGTGCCTACTAACGGTGTCTGCCGCTCCTTGGTGTTCTCCTCCACTGAACAAAGCTGAGCTTCAATCTTCAGGCTTTTGGCTTATATTTTGAAAATGAAACTGCATTTGGCCTACTAGTTTGGTTGGGCCCTACTAACGGTGTCTGCCGCTCCCTGGTGTTCTCCTCCACTGAACAAAGCTGAGCTTCAATCTTCAGGCTTTCGGCCTATATCAGATATTAAACTGCATTTGGCCTACTAGTTTGGTTGGACCCTACTAACGGTGTCTGCCGCTCCTTGGTGTTCTCCTCCACTGAACAAAGCTGAGCTTCAATCTTCAGGCTTTCGGCCTATATTTTTAATATTAAACTGCATTTGGCCTACTAGTTAGGTAGGGCCTTACTAACGGTGTCTGCCGCTCCTTGGTGTTGTCCTCCAAGGAAAAAAGCTGAGCTTCAATCTTCAGGCTTTCGGCCTATATCAGATATTAAACTGCATTTGACCTTCTTGTTTGGTTGTGCCTACTAACGGTATCTGCCGCTACTTGGTGTTGTCTCCCACGGAAAAAAGCTGAACTTCAATCTTCAGGCTTTCGGCCAATATTTTTAATATGAAACTGCATTTGGCCTACTAGTTTGGTTGGGCCCTACTAACGGTGTCTGCCGCTCCCTGGTGATCTCCTCCACTGAACAAAGCTGAGCTTCAATCTTCAGGCTTTCGGCCTATATCAGATATTAAACTGCATTTGGCCTACTAGTTTGGTTGGGCCCTACTAACGGTGTCTGCCGCTACTTGCTTTTCTCCTCCACTGAACATAGCTGAGCTTCAATTTTTAGGCTTTCAGCCTATATCAGATATTAAACTGCATTTGGCCGACTAGTTTGCTTGGGCCCTACTATCGGTGTCTGCCGCTCCTTGGTGTTCTCCTCCACTGAACAAAGCTGAGCTTCAATCTTCAGGCTTTTGGCTTATATTTTGAATATGAAACTGGATTTGGCCTACTAGTTTGGTTGGACCCTACCAACGGTGTCTGCCGCTCCTTGGAGTTCTCCACTGAACAAAGCTGAGCTTCAATCTTCAAGCTTTTGGGCTATTTTTACAAATTTTAAATTGCATTTGACCTACTAGTTTGGTTGGGCCCTTCTAACGGTGTATGCTGCTCCTTGGTGTTCTCCTCCACTGAACAAAGCTGAGCTTCAATCTTCAGGCATTTGGCTTATATTTTGAATATGAAACTGCATTTGGCCTACTAGTTTGGTTGGACCCTACTAACGGTGTCTTCCGCTCCCTGGTGTTCTCCTCCACTGAACAAAGCTGAGCTTCAATCGTCAGGCTTTCGGCCCATATCAGATATTAAACTGCATTAGGCCTACTAGTTTGGTTGGACCCTACTAACGGTGTCTGCCGCTCCTTGGTGTTGTCCTCCAAGGAAAAAAGCTGAGCTTCAATCTTCAGGCTTTCGGCCTATATCAGATATTAAACTGCATTTGACCTTCTTGTTTGGTTGTGCCTACTAACGGTGTCTGAGGCTACTTGGTGTTGTCCTCCACGGAAAAAAGCTGAACTTCAATCTTCAGGCTTTCGGCCAATATTTTTAATATGAAACTGCATTTGGCCTACTAGTTTGGTTGGGCCCTACTAACGGTGTCTGCCGCTACTTGCATTTCTCCTCCACTGAACATAGCTGAGCTTCAATTTTAAGGCTTTCAGCCTATATCAGATATTAAACTGCATTTGGCCGACTAGTTTGCTTGGGCCCTACTATCGGTGTCTGCCGCTCCTTGGTGTTCTCCTCCACTGAACAAAGCTGAGCTTCAATATTCAGGCTTTCGGCCTATATTTTTAATATGAAACTGCATTTGGCCTACTAGTTTGGTTGGGCCCTACTAACGGCGTCTGCTGCTCCTTGGTGTTCTCCTCCACTGAACAAAGCTGAGCTTCAATCTTCAGGCTTTTGGCTTATATTTTGAATATGAAACTGCATTTGGCCTACTAATTTGGTTGGGCCCTACTAATGGTGTCTGCCGCTCCTTGGTGTTCTCCTCCACTGAACAAAGCTGAGCTTCAATCTTCAGGCTTTCGGCCTATATCAGATATTAAACTGCATTTGGCCTACTAGTTTGGTTGGACCCTACTAAAGGTGTCTGCCGCTCCTTGGTGTTCTCCACTGAACAAAGCTGAGCTTCAATCTTAAAGCTTTTGGGCTATTTTTACAAATTTTAAACTGCATTTGGCCTACTAGTTTGGTTGGGCCCTACTAACGGTGTCTGCCGCTCCTCGGTGTTCTCCTCCACTGAACAAAGCTGAGCTTGAATCTTCAGGCTTTTGGCTTATATTTTGAATATGAAACTGCATTTGGCCTACTAGTTTGGTTGGGCCCTACTAACGGTGTCTGCCGCTCCCTGGTGTTCTCCTCCACTGAACAAAGCTGAGCTTCAATCTTCAGGCTTTCGGCCTATATCAGATATTAAACTGCATTTGGCCTACTAGTTTGGTTGGACCCTACTAACGGTGTCTGCCGCTCCTTGGTGTTCTCCTCCACTGAACAAAGCTGAGCTTCAATCTTCAAGCTTTTGGGCTATTTTCACAAATTTTAAACTGCATTTGGCCTACTAGTTAGGTAGGGCCCTACTAACGGTGTCTGCCGCTCCTTGGTGTTGTCCTCCAAGGAAAAAAGCTGAGCTTCAATCTTCAGGCTTTCAGCCTATATCAGATATTAAACTGCATTTGACCTTCTTGTTTGGTTGTGCCTACTAACGGTGTCTGCCGCTACTTGGTGTTGTCCTCCACGGAAAAAAGCTGAACTTCAATTTTCAGGCTTTCGGCCAATATTTTTAATATGAAACTGCATTTGGCCTACTAGTTTGGTTGGGCCCTACTAACGGTGTCTGCCGCTACTAGCTTTTCTCCTCCACTGAACATAGCTGAGCTTCAATTTTCAGGCTTTCAGCCTATATCAGATATTAAACTGCATTTGGCCGACTAGTTTGCTTGGGCCCTACTATCGGTGTCTGCCGCTCCTTGGTGTTCTCCTCCACTGAACAAAGCTGAGCTTCAATCTTCAGGCTTTTGGCTTATATTTTGAATATGAAACTGGATTTGGCCTACTAGTTTGGTTGGACCCTACCAACGGTGTCTGCCGCTCCTTGGTGTTCTCCACTGAACAAAGCTGAGCTTCAATCTTCAAGCTTTTGGGCTATTTTTACAAATTTTAAATTGCATTTGACCTACTAGTTTGGTTGGGCCCTACTAACGGTGTATGCCGCTGCTTGGTGTTCTCCTCCACTGAACAAAGCTGAGCTTCAATCTTCAGGCATTTGGCTTATATTTTGAATATGAAACTGCATTTGGCCTACTAGTTTGGTTGGACCCTACTAACGGTGTCTTCCGCTCCCTGGTGTTCTCCTCCACTGAACAAAGCTGAGCTTCAATCTTCAGGCATTTGGCTTATATTTTGAATATGAAACTGCATTTGGCCTACTAGTTTGGTTGGGTCCTACTAACGGTGTCTTCCGCTCCCTGGTGTTCTCCTCCACTGAACAAAGCTGAGCTTCAATCTTCAGGCTTTCGGCCTATATCAGATATTAAACTGCATTTGGCCTACTAGTTTGGTTGGACCCTACTAACGGTGTCTGCCGCTCCTTGGTGTTCTCCTCCACTGAACAAAGCTGAGCTTCAATCTTCAAGCTTTTGGGCTATTTTTTCAAATTTTAAACTGCATTTGGCCTACTAGTTTGGTTGGGCCCTACTAACGGTGTCTGCCGCTCCTTGGTGTTCTCCTCCACTGAACAAAGCTGAGCTTCAATCTTCAGGCTTTTGGCTTATATTTTGAAAATGAAACTGCATTTGGCCTACTAGTTTGGTTGGGCCCTACTAACGGTGTCTGCCGCTCCCTGGTGTTCTCCTCCACTGAACAAAGCTGAGCTTCAATCTTCAGGCTTTCGGCCTATATCAGATATTAAACTGCATTTGGCCTACTTGTTTGGTTGGACACTACTAACGGTGTCTGCCGCTCCTTGGTGTTCTCCTCCACTGAACAAAGCTGAGCTTCAATCTTCATGCTTTCGGCCTATATTTTTAATATGAAACTGCATTTGGCCTACTAGTTAGGTAGGGCCCTACTAACGGTGTCTGCCGCTCCTTGGTGTTGTCCTCCAAGGAAAAAAGCTGAGCTTCAATCTTCAGGCTTTCGGCCTATATCAGATATTAAACTGCATTTGACCTTCTTGTTTGGTTGTGCCTACTAACGGTGTCTGCCGCTACTTGGTGTTGTCCTCCACGGAAAAAAGCTGAACTTCAATCTTCAGGCTTTCGGCCAATATTTTTAATATTAACCTGCATTTGGCCGACTAGTTTGCTTGGGCCCTACTATCGGTGTCTGCCGCTCCTTGGTGTTCTCCTCCACTGAACAAAGCTGAGCTTCAATCTTCAGGCTTTCAGCCTATATTTTTAATATGAAACTGCATTTGGCCTACTAGTTTGGTTGGGCCCTACTAACGGCGTCTGCTGCTCCTTGGTGTTCTCCTCCACTGAACAAAGCTGAGCTTCAATCTTCAGGCTTTTGGCTTATATTTTGAATATGAAACTGCATTTGGCCTACTAGTTTGGTTAGGCCCTACTAACGGTGTCTGCCGCTCCTTGGTGTTCTCCTCCACTGAACAAAGCTGAGCTTCAATCTTCAGGCTTTCGGCCTACATCAGATATTAAACTGCATTTGGCCTACTAGTTTGGTTGGACCCTACCAACGGTGTCTGCCGCTCCTTGGTGTTCTCCTCCATGGAAAAAAGCTGAACTTCAATCTTCAGGCTTTCGGCCAATATTTTTAATATGAAACTGCATTTGACCTACTAGTTTGGTTGGGCCCTACTAACGGTGTATGCCGCTCCTTGGTGTTCTCCTCCACTGAACAAAGCTGAGCTTCAATCTTCAGGCATTTGGCTTATATTTTGAATATGAAACTGCATTTGGCCTACTAGTTTGGTTGGGTCCTACTAACGGTGTCTTCCGCTCCCTGGTGTTCTCCTCCACTGAACAAAGCTGAGCTTCAATCTTCAGGCTTTCGGCCTATATCAGATATTAAACTGCATTTGGCCTACTAGTTTGTTTGGACCCTACTAACGGTGTCTGCCGCTCCTTGGTGTTCTCCACTGAACAAAGCTGAGCTTCAATCTTAAAGCTTTTGGGCTATTTTTACAAATTTTAAACTGCATTTGGCCTACTAGTTTGGTTGGGCCCTACTAACGGTGTCTGCCGCTCCTTGGTGTTCTCCTCCACTGAACAAAGCTGAGCTTCAATCTTCAGGCTTTTGACTTATATTTTGAATATGAAACTGCATTTGGCCTACTAGTTTGGTTGGGCCCTACTAACGGTGTCTTCCGCTCCCTGGTGTTCTCCTCCACTGAACAAAGCTGAGCTTCAATCTTCAGGCTTTCGGCCTATATCAGATATTAAACTGCATTTGGCCTACTAGTTTGGTTGGACCCTACTAACGGTGTCTGCCGCTCTTTGGTGTTCTCCTCCACTGAACAAAGCTGAGCTTCAATCTTCAAGCTTTTGGGCTACTTTTACAAATTTTAAACTGCATTTGGCCTACTAGTTAGGTAGGGCCCTACTAACGGTGTCTGCCGCTCCTTGGTGTTGTCCTCCAAGGAAAAAAGCTGAGCTTCAATCTTCAGGCTTTTGGCCTATATCAGATATTAAACTGCATTTGACCTTCTTGTTTGGTTGTGCCTACTAACGGTGTCTGCCGCTACTTGGTGTTGTCCTCCACGGAAAAAAGCTGAACTTCAATCTTCAGGCTTTCGGCCAATATTTTTAAGATGAAACTGCATTTGGCCTACTAGTTTGGTTGGGCCCTACTAACGGTGTCTGCCGCTACTTGCTTTTCTCCTCCACTGAACATAGCTGAGCTTCAATTTTCAGGCTTTCAGCCTATATCAGATATTAAACTGCATTTGGCCGACTAGTTTGCTTGGGCCCTACTATCGGTGTCTGCCGCTCCTTGGTGTTCTCCTCCACTGAACAAAGCTGAGCTTCAATCTTCAAGCTTTTGGGCTATTTTTTCAAATTTTAAACTGCATTTGGCCTACTAGTTTGGTTGGGCCTTACTAACGGTGTCTGCTGTTACTTGCTTTTCTCCTCCACTGAACGAAGCTGAGCTTCAATTTTCAGGCTTTCAGCCTATATCAGATATTAAACTGCATTTGGCCGACTAGTTTGCTTGGGCCCTACTATCGGTGTCTGCCGCTCCTTGGTGTTTTCCTCCACTGAAAAAAGCTGAGCTTCAATCTTCAGGCTTTCGGCCTATATTTTTAATATGAAACTGCATTTGGCCTACTAGTTAGGTAGGGCCCTACTAACGGTGTCTGCCGCTCCTTGGTGTTGTCCTCCAAGGAAAAAAGCTGAGCTTCAATCTTCAGGCTTTCGGCCTATATCAGATATTAAACTGCATTTGACCTTCTTGTTTGGTTGTGCCTACTAACGGTGTCTGCCGCTACTTGGTGTTGTCCTCCACGGAAAAAAGCTGAACTTCAATCTTCAGGCTTTCGGCCAATATTTTTAATATGAAACTGCATTTGGCCTACTAGTTTGGTTGGGCCCTACTAACGGTGTCTGCCGCTACTTGCTTTTCTCCTCCACTGAACATAGCTGAGCTTCAATTTTCCGGCTTTCAGCCTATATCAGATATTAAACTGCATTTGGCCGACTAGTTTGGTTGGGCCCTACTATCGGTGTCTGCCGCTCCTTGGTGTTCTCCTCCACTGAACAAAGCTGAGCTTCAATCTTCAGGCTTTTGGCTTATATTTTGAATATGAAACTGGATTTGGCCTACTAGTTTGGTTGGACCCTACCATCGGTGTCTGCCGCTCCTCGGTGTTCTCCACTGAACAAAGCTGAGCTTCAATCTTCAGGCTTTTGGCTTATATTTTGAATATGAAACTGCATTTGGCCTACTAGTTTGGTTGGGCCCTACTAACGGTGTCTGCCGCTCCTTGGTGTTCTCCTCCACTGAACAAAGCTGAGCTTCAATCATCAGGCTTTCGGCCTATATCAGATATTAAACTGCATTTGGCCTACTAGTTTGGTTGTGCCTACTAACGGTGTCTGAGGCTACTTGGTGTTGTCCTCCACGGAAAAAAGCTGAACTTCAATCTTCAGGCTTTCGGCCAATATTTTTAATATGAAACTGCATTTGGCCTACTAGTTTGGTTGGGCCCTACTAACGGTGTCTGCCGCTACTTGCATTTCTCCTCCACTGAACATAGCTGAGCTTCAATTTTAAGGCTTTCAGCCTATATCAGATATTAAACTGCATTTGGCCGACTAGTTTGCTTGGGCCCTACTATCGGTGTCTGCCGCTCCTTGGTGTTCTCCTCCACTGAACAAAGCTGAGCTTCAATATTCAGGCTTTCGGCCTATATTTTTAATATGAAACTGCATTTGGCCTACTAGTTTGGTTGGGCCCTACTAACGGCGTCTGCTGCTCCTTGGTGTTCTCCTCCACTGAACAAAGCTGAGCTTCAATCTTCAGGCTTTTGGCTTATATTTTGAATATGAAACTGCATTTGGCCTACTAATTTGGTTGGGCCCTACTAATGGTGTCTGCCGCTCCTTGGTGTTCTCCTCCACTGAACAAAGCTGAGCTTCAATCTTCAGGCTTTCGGCCTATATCAGATATTAAACTGCATTTGGCCTACTAGTTTGGTTGGACCCTACTAAAGGTGTCTGCCGCTCCTTGGTGTTCTCCACTGAACAAAGCTGAGCTTCAATCTTAAAGCTTTTGGGCTATTTTTACAAATTTTAAACTGCATTTGGCCTACTAGTTTGGTTGGGCCCTACTAACGGTGTCTGCCGCTCCTCGGTGTTCTCCTCCACTGAACAAAGCTGAGCTTGAATCTTCAGGCTTTTGGCTTATATTTTGAATATGAAACTGCATTTGGCCTACTAGTTTGGTTGGGCCCTACTAACGGTGTCTGCCGCTCCCTGGTGTTCTCCTCCACTGAACAAAGCTGAGCTTCAATCTTCAGGCTTTCGGCCTATATCAGATATTAAACTGCATTTGGCCTACTAGTTTGGTTGGACCCTACTAACGGTGTCTGCCGCTCCTTGGTGTTCTCCTCCACTGAACAAAGCTGAGCTTCAATCTTCAAGCTTTTGGGCTATTTTCACAAATTTTAAACTGCATTTGGCCTACTAGTTAGGTAGGGCCCTACTAACGGTGTCTGCCGCTCCTTGGTGTTGTCCTCCAAGGAAAAAAGCTGAGCTTCAATCTTCAGGCTTTCAGCCTATATCAGATATTAAACTGCATTTGACCTTCTTGTTTGGTTGTGCCTACTAACGGTGTCTGCCGCTACTTGGTGTTGTCCTCCACGGAAAAAAGCTGAACTTCAATTTTCAGGCTTTCGGCCAATATTTTTAATATGAAACTGCATTTGGCCTACTAGTTTGGTTGGGCCCTACTAACGGTGTCTGCCGCTACTAGCTTTTCTCCTCCACTGAACATAGCTGAGCTTCAATTTTCAGGCTTTCAGCCTATATCAGATATTAAACTGCATTTGGCCGACTAGTTTGCTTGGGCCCTACTATCGGTGTCTGCCGCTCCTTGGTGTTCTCCTCCACTGAACAAAGCTGAGCTTCAATCTTCAGGCTTTTGGCTTATATTTTGAATATGAAACTGGATTTGGCCTACTAGTTTGGTTGGACCCTACCAACGGTGTCTGCCGCTCCTTGGTGTTCTCCACTGAACAAAGCTGAGCTTCAATCTTCAAGCTTTTGGGCTATTTTTACAAATTTTAAATTGCATTTGACCTACTAGTTTGGTTGGGCCCTACTAACGGTGTATGCCGCTGCTTGGTGTTCTCCTCCACTGAACAAAGCTGAGCTTCAATCTTCAGGCATTTGGCTTATATTTTGAATATGAAACTGCATTTGGCCTACTAGTTTGGTTGGACCCTACTAACGGTGTCTTCCGCTCCCTGGTGTTCTCCTCCACTGAACAAAGCTGAGCTTCAATCTTCAGGCATTTGGCTTATATTTTGAATATGAAACTGCATTTGGCCTACTAGTTTGGTTGGGTCCTACTAACGGTGTCTTCCGCTCCCTGGTGTTCTCCTCCACTGAACAAAGCTGAGCTTCAATCTTCAGGCTTTCGGCCTATATCAGATATTAAACTGCATTTGGCCTACTAGTTTGGTTGGACCCTACTAACGGTGTCTGCCGCTCCTTGGTGTTCTCCTCCACTGAACAAAGCTGAGCTTCAATCTTCAAGCTTTTGGGCTATTTTTTCAAATTTTAAACTGCATTTGGCCTACTAGTTTGGTTGGGCCCTACTAACGGTGTCTGCCGCTCCTTGGTGTTCTCCTCCACTGAACAAAGCTGAGCTTCAATCTTCAGGCTTTTGGCTTATATTTTGAAAATGAAACTGCATTTGGCCTACTAGTTTGGTTGGGCCCTACTAACGGTGTCTGCCGCTCCCTGGTGTTCTCCTCCACTGAACAAAGCTGAGCTTCAATCTTCAGGCTTTCGGCCTATATCAGATATTAAACTGCATTTGGCCTACTTGTTTGGTTGGACACTACTAACGGTGTCTGCCGCTCCTTGGTGTTCTCCTCCACTGAACAAAGCTGAGCTTCAATCTTCATGCTTTCGGCCTATATTTTTAATATGAAACTGCATTTGGCCTACTAGTTAGGTAGGGCCCTACTAACGGTGTCTGCCGCTCCTTGGTGTTGTCCTCCAAGGAAAAAAGCTGAGCTTCAATCTTCAGGCTTTCGGCCTATATCAGATATTAAACTGCATTTGACCTTCTTGTTTGGTTGTGCCTACTAACGGTGTCTGCCGCTACTTGGTGTTGTCCTCCACGGAAAAAAGCTGAACTTCAATCTTCAGGCTTTCGGCCAATATTTTTAATATTAACCTGCATTTGGCCGACTAGTTTGCTTGGGCCCTACTATCGGTGTCTGCCGCTCCTTGGTGTTCTCCTCCACTGAACAAAGCTGAGCTTCAATCTTCAGGCTTTCAGCCTATATTTTTAATATGAAACTGCATTTGGCCTACTAGTTTGGTTGGGCCCTACTAACGGCGTCTGCTGCTCCTTGGTGTTCTCCTCCACTGAACAAAGCTGAGCTTCAATCTTCAGGCTTTTGGCTTATATTTTGAATATGAAACTGCATTTGGCCTACTAGTTTGGTTAGGCCCTACTAACGGTGTCTGCCGCTCCTTGGTGTTCTCCTCCACTGAACAAAGCTGAGCTTCAATCTTCAGGCTTTCGGCCTACATCAGATATTAAACTGCATTTGGCCTACTAGTTTGGTTGGACCCTACCAACGGTGTCTGCCGCTCCTTGGTGTTCTCCTCCATGGAAAAAAGCTGAACTTCAATCTTCAGGCTTTCGGCCAATATTTTTAATATGAAACTGCATTTGACCTACTAGTTTGGTTGGGCCCTACTAACGGTGTATGCCGCTCCTTGGTGTTCTCCTCCACTGAACAAAGCTGAGCTTCAATCTTCAGGCATTTGGCTTATATTTTGAATATGAAACTGCATTTGGCCTACTAGTTTGGTTGGGTCCTACTAACGGTGTCTTCCGCTCCCTGGTGTTCTCCTCCACTGAACAAAGCTGAGCTTCAATCTTCAGGCTTTCGGCCTATATCAGATATTAAACTGCATTTGGCCTACTAGTTTGTTTGGACCCTACTAACGGTGTCTGCCGCTCCTTGGTGTTCTCCACTGAACAAAGCTGAGCTTCAATCTTAAAGCTTTTGGGCTATTTTTACAAATTTTAAACTGCATTTGGCCTACTAGTTTGGTTGGGCCCTACTAACGGTGTCTGCCGCTCCTTGGTGTTCTCCTCCACTGAACAAAGCTGAGCTTCAATCTTCAGGCTTTTGACTTATATTTTGAATATGAAACTGCATTTGGCCTACTAGTTTGGTTGGGCCCTACTAACGGTGTCTTCCGCTCCCTGGTGTTCTCCTCCACTGAACAAAGCTGAGCTTCAATCTTCAGGCTTTCGGCCTATATCAGATATTAAACTGCATTTGGCCTACTAGTTTGGTTGGACCCTACTAACGGTGTCTGCCGCTCTTTGGTGTTCTCCTCCACTGAACAAAGCTGAGCTTCAATCTTCAAGCTTTTGGGCTACTTTTACAAATTTTAAACTGCATTTGGCCTACTAGTTAGGTAGGGCCCTACTAACGGTGTCTGCCGCTCCTTGGTGTTGTCCTCCAAGGAAAAAAGCTGAGCTTCAATCTTCAGGCTTTTGGCCTATATCAGATATTAAACTGCATTTGACCTTCTTGTTTGGTTGTGCCTACTAACGGTGTCTGCCGCTACTTGGTGTTGTCCTCCACGGAAAAAAGCTGAACTTCAATCTTCAGGCTTTCGGCCAATATTTTTAAGATGAAACTGCATTTGGCCTACTAGTTTGGTTGGGCCCTACTAACGGTGTCTGCCGCTACTTGCTTTTCTCCTCCACTGAACATAGCTGAGCTTCAATTTTCAGGCTTTCAGCCTATATCAGATATTAAACTGCATTTGGCCGACTAGTTTGCTTGGGCCCTACTATCGGTGTCTGCCGCTCCTTGGTGTTCTCCTCCACTGAACAAAGCTGAGCTTCAATCTTCAAGCTTTTGGGCTATTTTTTCAAATTTTAAACTGCATTTGGCCTACTAGTTTGGTTGGGCCTTACTAACGGTGTCTGCTGTTACTTGCTTTTCTCCTCCACTGAACGAAGCTGAGCTTCAATTTTCAGGCTTTCAGCCTATATCAGATATTAAACTGCATTTGGCCGACTAGTTTGCTTGGGCCCTACTATCGGTGTCTGCCGCTCCTTGGTGTTTTCCTCCACTGAAAAAAGCTGAGCTTCAATCTTCAGGCTTTCGGCCTATATTTTTAATATGAAACTGCATTTGGCCTACTAGTTAGGTAGGGCCCTACTAACGGTGTCTGCCGCTCCTTGGTGTTGTCCTCCAAGGAAAAAAGCTGAGCTTCAATCTTCAGGCTTTCGGCCTATATCAGATATTAAACTGCATTTGACCTTCTTGTTTGGTTGTGCCTACTAACGGTGTCTGCCGCTACTTGGTGTTGTCCTCCACGGAAAAAAGCTGAACTTCAATCTTCAGGCTTTCGGCCAATATTTTTAATATGAAACTGCATTTGGCCTACTAGTTTGGTTGGGCCCTACTAACGGTGTCTGCCGCTACTTGCTTTTCTCCTCCACTGAACATAGCTGAGCTTCAATTTTCCGGCTTTCAGCCTATATCAGATATTAAACTGCATTTGGCCGACTAGTTTGGTTGGGCCCTACTATCGGTGTCTGCCGCTCCTTGGTGTTCTCCTCCACTGAACAAAGCTGAGCTTCAATCTTCAGGCTTTTGGCTTATATTTTGAATATGAAACTGGATTTGGCCTACTAGTTTGGTTGGACCCTACCATCGGTGTCTGCCGCTCCTCGGTGTTCTCCACTGAACAAAGCTGAGCTTCAATCTTCAGGCTTTTGGCTTATATTTTGAATATGAAACTGCATTTGGCCTACTAGTTTGGTTGGGCCCTACTAACGGTGTCTGCCGCTCCTTGGTGTTCTCCTCCACTGAACAAAGCTGAGCTTCAATCATCAGGCTTTCGGCCTATATCAGATATTAAACTGCATTTGGCCTACTAGTTTGGTTGGACCCTACCAACGGTGTCTGCCGCTCCTTGGTGTTCTCCACTGAACAAAGCTGAGCTTCAATCTTCAAGCTTTTGGGCTATTTTTACAAATTTTAAACTGCATTTGGCCTACTAGTTTGGTTGGGCCCTACTAACGGCGTCTGCTGCTCCTTGGTGTTCTCCTCCACTGAACAAAGCTGAGCTTCAATCTTCAGGCTTTTGGCTTATATTTTGAATATGAAACTGCATTTGGCCTGCTAGTTTGGTTGGGCCCTACTAACGGTGTCTGCCGGTCCTTGGTGTTCTCCTCCACTGAACAAAGCTGAGCTTCAATCTTCAGGCTTTCGGCCTATATCAGATATTAAACTGCATTTGGCCTACTAGTTTGGTTGGACCCTACCAACGGTGTCTGCCGCTCCTTGGTGTTCTCCTCCACTGAACAAAGCTGAGCTTCAATCTTCATGCTTTCGGCCTATATTTTTAATATGAAACTGCATTTGGCCTACTAGTTAGGTAGGGCCCTACTAACGGTGTCTGCCGCTCCTTTGTGTTGTCCTCCAAGGAAAGAAGCTGAGCTTCAATCTTCAGGCTTTCGGCCTATATCAGATATTAAACTGCATTTGACCTTCTTGTTTGGTTGTGCCTACTAACGGTGTCTGCCACTACTTGGTGTTGTCCTCCACAGAAAAAAGCTGAACTTCAATCTTCAGGCTTTCGGCCAATATTTTTAATATGAAACTGTATTTGGCCTACTAGTTTGGTTGGGCCCTACTAACGGTGTCTGCCGCTACTTATTTTCTCCTCCACTGAACATAGCTGAGCTTCAATTTTCAGGCTTTCAGCCTATATCAGATATTAAACTGCATTTGGCCGACTAGTTTGCTTGGGCCCTACTATCGGTGTCTGCCGCTCCTTGGTGTTCTCCTCCACTGAACAAAGCTGAGCTTCAATCTTCAGGCTTTCGGCCTATATTTTTAATATGAAACTGCATTTGGCCTACCAGTTTGGTTGGGCCCTACTAACGGCGTCTGCTGCTCCTTGGTGTTCTCCTCCACTGAACAAAGCTGAGCTTCAATCTTCAGGCTTTTGGCTTATATTTTGAATATGAAACTGCATTTGGCCTACTAGTTTGGTTGGGCCCTACTAACGGTGTCTGCCGCTCCTTGGTGTTCTCCTCCACTGAACAAAGCTGAGCTTCAATCTTCAGGCTTTCGGCCTATATCAGATATTAAACTGCATTTGGCCTACTAGTTTGGTTGGACCCTACCAACGGTGTCTGCCGCTCCTTGGTGTTCTCCACTGAACAAAGCTGAGCTTCAATCTTCAAGCTTTTGGGCTATTTTTACAAATATTAAACTGCATTTGACCTACTAGTTTGGTTGGGCCCTACTAACGGTGTATGCCGCTCCTTGGTGTTCTCCTCCACTGAACAAAGCTGAGCTTCAATCTTCAGGCATTTGGCTTATATTTTGAATATGAAACTGCATTTGGCCTACTAGTTTGGTTGGGCCCTACTAACGGTGTCTTCCGCTCCCTGGTGTTCTCCTCCACTGAACAAAGCTGAGCTTCAATCTTCAGGCTTTCAGCCTATATCAGATATTAAACTGCATTTGACCTACTAGTTTGGTTGGGCCCTAAAAGCAGTGTCTGCCGCTCCTCGGTGTTCTCCTCCACTGAACAAAGCTGAGCTTCAATCTTCAGGCTTTTGGACTATATTTTTAATATGAAACTGCATTTGGCCTACTAGTTTAGTTGGGCCCTACTAACAGTGTCTGCGGCTCCTTGGTGTTGTCCTCCACTGAACAAAGCTGAGCTTCAATCTTCAGGCTTTCGACCTATATTTACAAATTTTAAACTGCATTTGGCCTACTAGTTTGGTTGGGCCCTACTAACGGTGTCTGCCGCTCCTTGGTGTTCTCCTCCACTGAACAAAGCTGAGCTTCAATCTTCAGGCTTTCGGCCTATATTTTTAATATGAAACTGCATTTGGCCTACTAGTTTGGTTGGGCCCTACTAACGGTGTCTGCCGCTCCCTGGTGTTCTCCTCCACTGAACAAAGCTGAGCTTCAATCTTCAGGCTTTCGGCCTATATCAGATATTAAACTGCATTTGGCCTACTAGTTTGGTTGGACCCTACTAACGGTGTCTGCCGCTCCTTGGTGTTCTCCTCCACTGAACAAAGCTGAGCTTCAATCTTCAGGCTTTCGGCCTATATTTTTAATATGAAACTGCATTTGGCCTACTAGTTAGGTAGGGCCCTACTGACGGTGTCTGCCGCTCCTTGGTGTTGTCCTCCAAGGAAAAAAGCTGAGCTTCAATCTTCAGGCTTTCGGCCTATATCAGATATTAAACTGCATTTGACCTTCTTGTTTGGTTGTGCCTACTAACGGTGTCTGCCGCTACTTGGTGTTGTACTCCGCGGAAAAAAGCTGAACTTCAATCTTCAGGCTTTCGGCCAATATTTTTAATATGAAACTGCATTTGGCCTACTAGTTTGGTTGGGCCCTACTAACGGTGTCTGCCGCTACTTGCTTTTCTCCTCCACTGAACATAGCTGAGCTTCAATTTTCAGGCTTTCAGCCTATATCAGATATTAAACTGCATTTGGCCGACTAGTTTGCTTGGGCCCTACTATCGGTGTCTGCCGCTCCTTGGTGTTCTCCTCCACTGAACAAAGCTGAGCTTCAATCTTCAGGCTTTCGGCCTATATTTTTAATATGAAACTGCATTTGGCCTACTAGTTTGGTTGGGCCCTACTAACGGCGTCTGCTGCTCCTTGGTGTTCTCCTCCACTGAACAAAGCTGAGCTTCAATCTTCAGGCTTTTGGCTTATATTTTGAATATGAAACTGCATTTGGCCTACTAGTTTGGTTGGGCCCTACTAACGGTGTCTGCCGCTCCTTGGTGTTCTCCTCCACTGAACAAAGCTGAGCTTCAATCTTCAGGCTTTCGGCCTATATCAGATATTAAACTGCATTTGGCCTACTAGTTTGGTTGAAACCTACCAACGGTGTCTGCCGCTCCTTGGTGTTCTCCACTGAACAAAGCTGAGCTTCAATCTTCAAGCTTTTGGGCTATTTTTACAAATTTTAAACTGCATTTGACCTACTAGTTTGATTGGGCCCTACTAACGGTGTATGCCGCTCCTTGGTGTTCTCCTCCACTGAACAAAGCTGAGCTTCAATCTTCAGGCATTTGGCTTTTATTTTGAATATGAAACTGCATTTGGCCTACTAGTTTGGTTGGGCCCTACTAACGGTGTCTGCCGCTCCCTGGTGTTCTCCTCCACTGAACAAAGCTGAGCTTCAATCTTCAGGCTTTCGGCAAATATCAGATATTAAACTGCATTTGGCCTACTAGTTTGGTTGGACCCTACTAACGGTGTCTGCCGCTCTTTGGTGTTCTCCTCCACTGAACAAAGCTGAGCTTCAATCTTCAAGCTTTTGGGCTATTTTTACAAATTTTAAACTGCATTTGGCCTACTAGTTAGGTAGGGCCCTCCTAACGGTGTCTGCCGCTCCTTGGTGTTGTCCTCCAAGGAAAAAAGCTGAGCTTCAATCTTCAGGCTTTCGGCCTATATCAGATATTAAACTGCATTTGACCTTCTTGTTTGGTTGTGCCTACTAACGGTGTCTGCCGCTCCTTGGTGTTCTCCTCCACTGAACAAAGCTGAGCTTCAATCTTCAGGCTTTTGGCTTATATTTTGAAAATGAAACTGCATTTGGCCTACTAGTTTGGTTGGGCCCTACTAACGGTGTCTGCCGCTCCCTGGTGTTCTCCTCCACTGAACAAAGCTGAGCTTCAATCTTCAGGCTTTTGGCCTATATCAGATATTAAACTGCATTTGGCCTACTAGTTTGGTTGGACCCTACTAACGGTGTCTGCCGCTCCTTGGTGTTCTCCTCCACTGAACAAAGCTGAGCTTCAATCTTCAAGCTTTTGGGCTATTTTTACAAATTTTAAACTGCATTTGGCCTACTAGTTAGGTAGGGCCCTACTAACGGTGTCTGCCGCTCCTTGGTGTTGTCCTCCAAGGAAAAAAGCTGAGCTTCAATCTTCAGGCTTTCGGCCTATATCAGATATTAAACTGCATTTGACCTTCTTGTTTGGTTGTGCCTACTAACGGTGTCTGCCGCTCCTTGGTGTTCTCCTCCACTGAACAAAGCTGAGCTTCAATCTTCAGGCTTTTGGCTTATATTTTGAAAATGAAACTGCATTTGGCCTACTAGTTTGGTTGGGCCCTACTAACGGTGTCTGCCGCTCCCTGGTGTTCTCCTCCACTGAACAAAGCTGAGCTTCAATCTTCAGGCTTTCGGCCTATATCAGATATTAAACTGCATTTGGCCTACTAGTTTGGTTGGACCCTACTAACGGTGTCTGCCGCTCCTTGGTGTTCTCCTCCACTGAACAAAGCTGAGCTTCAATCTTCAGGCTTTCGGCCTATATTTTTAATATTAAACTGCATTTGGCCTACTAGTTAGGTAGGGCCTTACTAACGGTGTCTGCCGCTCCTTGGTGTTGTCCTCCAAGGAAAAAAGCTGAGCTTCAATCTTCAGGCTTTCGGCCTATATCAGATATTAAACTGCATTTGACCTTCTTGTTTGGTTGTGCCTACTAACGGTATCTGCCGCTACTTGGTGTTGTCTCCCACGGAAAAAAGCTGAACTTCAATCTTCAGGCTTTCGGCCAATATTTTTAATATGAAACTGCATTTGGCCTACTAGTTTGGTTGGGCCCTACTAACGGTGTCTGCCGCTCCCTGGTGATCTCCTCCACTGAACAAAGCTGAGCTTCAATCTTCAGGCTTTCGGCCTATATCAGATATTAAACTGCATTTGGCCTACTAGTTTGGTTGGGCCCTACTAACGGTGTCTGCCGCTACTTGCTTTTCTCCTCCACTGAACATAGCTGAGCTTCAATTTTTAGGCTTTCAGCCTATATCAGATATTAAACTGCATTTGGCCGACTAGTTTGCTTGGGCCCTACTATCGGTGTCTGCCGCTCCTTGGTGTTCTCCTCCACTGAACAAAGCTGAGCTTCAATCTTCAGGCTTTTGGCTTATATTTTGAATATGAAACTGGATTTGGCCTACTAGTTTGGTTGGACCCTACCAACGGTGTCTGCCGCTCCTTGGAGTTCTCCACTGAACAAAGCTGAGCTTCAATCTTCAAGCTTTTGGGCTATTTTTACAAATTTTAAATTGCATTTGACCTACTAGTTTGGTTGGGCCCTTCTAACGGTGTATGCTGCTCCTTGGTGTTCTCCTCCACTGAACAAAGCTGAGCTTCAATCTTCAGGCATTTGGCTTATATTTTGAATATGAAACTGCATTTGGCCTACTAGTTTGGTTGGACCCTACTAACGGTGTCTTCCGCTCCCTGGTGTTCTCCTCCACTGAACAAAGCTGAGCTTCAATCGTCAGGCTTTCGGCCCATATCAGATATTAAACTGCATTAGGCCTACTAGTTTGGTTGGACCCTACTAACGGTGTCTGCCGCTCCTTGGTGTTGTCCTCCAAGGAAAAAAGCTGAGCTTCAATCTTCAGGCTTTCGGCCTATATCAGATATTAAACTGCATTTGACCTTCTTGTTTGGTTGTGCCTACTAACGGTGTCTGAGGCTACTTGGTGTTGTCCTCCACGGAAAAAAGCTGAACTTCAATCTTCAGGCTTTCGGCCAATATTTTTAATATGAAACTGCATTTGGCCTACTAGTTTGGTTGGGCCCTACTAACGGTGTCTGCCGCTACTTGCATTTCTCCTCCACTGAACATAGCTGAGCTTCAATTTTAAGGCTTTCAGCCTATATCAGATATTAAACTGCATTTGGCCGACTAGTTTGCTTGGGCCCTACTATCGGTGTCTGCCGCTCCTTGGTGTTCTCCTCCACTGAACAAAGCTGAGCTTCAATATTCAGGCTTTCGGCCTATATTTTTAATATGAAACTGCATTTGGCCTACTAGTTTGGTTGGGCCCTACTAACGGCGTCTGCTGCTCCTTGGTGTTCTCCTCCACTGAACAAAGCTGAGCTTCAATCTTCAGGCTTTTGGCTTATATTTTGAATATGAAACTGCATTTGGCCTACTAATTTGGTTGGGCCCTACTAATGGTGTCTGCCGCTCCTTGGTGTTCTCCTCCACTGAACAAAGCTGAGCTTCAATCTTCAGGCTTTCGGCCTATATCAGATATTAAACTGCATTTGGCCTACTAGTTTGGTTGGACCCTACTAAAGGTGTCTGCCGCTCCTTGGTGTTCTCCACTGAACAAAGCTGAGCTTCAATCTTAAAGCTTTTGGGCTATTTTTACAAATTTTAAACTGCATTTGGCCTACTAGTTTGGTTGGGCCCTACTAACGGTGTCTGCCGCTCCTCGGTGTTCTCCTCCACTGAACAAAGCTGAGCTTGAATCTTCAGGCTTTTGGCTTATATTTTGAATATGAAACTGCATTTGGCCTACTAGTTTGGTTGGGCCCTACTAACGGTGTCTGCCGCTCCTCGGTGTTGTCCTCCACGGAAAAAAGCTGAACTTCAATCTTCAGGCTTTCGGCCAATATTTTTAATATGAAACTGCATTTGGCCTACTAGTTTGGTTGGGCCCTACTAACGGTGTCTGCCGCTACTTGCTTTTCTCCTCCACTGAACATAGCTGAGCTTCAATTTTCCGGCTTTCAGCCTATATCAGATATTAAACTGCATTTGGCCGACTAGTTTGGTTGGGCCCTACTATCGGTGTCTGCCGCTCCTTGGTGTTCTCCTCCACTGAACAAAGCTGAGCTTCAATCTTCAGGCTTTTGGCTTATATTTTGAATATGAAACTGGATTTGGCCTACTAGTTTGGTTGGACCCTACCATCGGTGTCTGCCGCTCCTCGGTGTTCTCCACTGAACAAAGCTGAGCTTCAATCTTCAGGCTTTTGGCTTATATTTTGAATATGAAACTGCATTTGGCCTACTAGTTTGGTTGGGCCCTACTAACGGTGTCTGCCGCTCCTTGGTGTTCTCCTCCACTGAACAAAGCTGAGCTTCAATCATCAGGCTTTCGGCCTATATCAGATATTAAACTGCATTTGGCCTACTAGTTTGGTTGGACCCTACCAACGGTGTCTGCCGCTCCTTGGTGTTCTCCACTGAACAAAGCTGAGCTTCAATCTTCAAGCTTTTGGGCTATTTTTACAAATTTTAAACTGCATTTGGCCTACTAGTTTGGTTGGGCCCTACTAACGGCGTCTGCTGCTCCTTGGTGTTCTCCTCCACTGAACAAAGCTGAGCTTCAATCTTCAGGCTTTTGGCTTATATTTTGAATATGAAACTGCATTTGGCCTGCTAGTTTGGTTGGGCCCTACTAACGGTGTCTGCCGGTCCTTGGTGTTCTCCTCCACTGAACAAAGCTGAGCTTCAATCTTCAGGCTTTCGGCCTATATCAGATATTAAACTGCATTTGGCCTACTAGTTTGGTTGGACCCTACCAACGGTGTCTGCCGCTCCTTGGTGTTCTCCTCCACTGAACAAAGCTGAGCTTCAATCTTCATGCTTTCGGCCTATATTTTTAATATGAAACTGCATTTGGCCTACTAGTTAGGTAGGGCCCTACTAACGGTGTCTGCCGCTCCTTTGTGTTGTCCTCCAAGGAAAGAAGCTGAGCTTCAATCTTCAGGCTTTCGGCCTATATCAGATATTAAACTGCATTTGACCTTCTTGTTTGGTTGTGCCTACTAACGGTGTCTGCCACTACTTGGTGTTGTCCTCCACAGAAAAAAGCTGAACTTCAATCTTCAGGCTTTCGGCCAATATTTTTAATATGAAACTGTATTTGGCCTACTAGTTTGGTTGGGCCCTACTAACGGTGTCTGCCGCTACTTATTTTCTCCTCCACTGAACATAGCTGAGCTTCAATTTTCAGGCTTTCAGCCTATATCAGATATTAAACTGCATTTGGCCGACTAGTTTGCTTGGGCCCTACTATCGGTGTCTGCCGCTCCTTGGTGTTCTCCTCCACTGAACAAAGCTGAGCTTCAATCTTCAGGCTTTCGGCCTATATTTTTAATATGAAACTGCATTTGGCCTACCAGTTTGGTTGGGCCCTACTAACGGCGTCTGCTGCTCCTTGGTGTTCTCCTCCACTGAACAAAGCTGAGCTTCAATCTTCAGGCTTTTGGCTTATATTTTGAATATGAAACTGCATTTGGCCTACTAGTTTGGTTGGGCCCTACTAACGGTGTCTGCCGCTCCTTGGTGTTCTCCTCCACTGAACAAAGCTGAGCTTCAATCTTCAGGCTTTCGGCCTATATCAGATATTAAACTGCATTTGGCCTACTAGTTTGGTTGGACCCTACCAACGGTGTCTGCCGCTCCTTGGTGTTCTCCACTGAACAAAGCTGAGCTTCAATCTTCAAGCTTTTGGGCTATTTTTACAAATATTAAACTGCATTTGACCTACTAGTTTGGTTGGGCCCTACTAACGGTGTATGCCGCTCCTTGGTGTTCTCCTCCACTGAACAAAGCTGAGCTTCAATCTTCAGGCATTTGGCTTATATTTTGAATATGAAACTGCATTTGGCCTACTAGTTTGGTTGGGCCCTACTAACGGTGTCTTCCGCTCCCTGGTGTTCTCCTCCACTGAACAAAGCTGAGCTTCAATCTTCAGGCTTTCAGCCTATATCAGATATTAAACTGCATTTGACCTACTAGTTTGGTTGGGCCCTAAAAGCAGTGTCTGCCGCTCCTCGGTGTTCTCCTCCACTGAACAAAGCTGAGCTTCAATCTTCAGGCTTTTGGACTATATTTTTAATATGAAACTGCATTTGGCCTACTAGTTTAGTTGGGCCCTACTAACAGTGTCTGCGGCTCCTTGGTGTTGTCCTCCACTGAACAAAGCTGAGCTTCAATCTTCAGGCTTTCGACCTATATTTACAAATTTTAAACTGCATTTGGCCTACTAGTTTGGTTGGGCCCTACTAACGGTGTCTGCCGCTCCTTGGTCTTCTCCTCCACTGAACAAAGCTGAGCTTCAATCTTCAGGCTTTCGGCCTATATTTTTAATATGAAACTGCATTTGGCCTACTAGTTTGGTTGGGCCCTACTAACGGTGTCTGCCGCTCCCTGGTGTTCTCCTCCACTGAACAAAGCTGAGCTTCAATCTTCAGGCTTTCGGCCTATATCAGATATTAAACTGCATTTGGCCTACTAGTTTGGTTGGACCCTACTAACGGTGTCTGCCGCTCCTTGGTGTTCTCCTCCACTGAACAAAGCTGAGCTTCAATCTTCAGGCTTTCGGCCTATATTTTTAATATGAAACTGCATTTGGCCTACTAGTTAGGTAGGGCCCTACTGACGGTGTCTGCCGCTCCTTGGTGTTGTCCTCCAAGGAAAAAAGCTGAGCTTCAATCTTCAGGCTTTCGGCCTATATCAGATATTAAACTGCATTTGACCTTCTTGTTTGGTTGTGCCTACTAACGGTGTCTGCCGCTACTTGGTGTTGTACTCCGCGGAAAAAAGCTGAACTTCAATCTTCAGGCTTTCGGCCAATATTTTTAATATGAAACTGCATTTGGCCTACTAGTTTGGTTGGGCCCTACTAACGGTGTCTGCCGCTACTTGCTTTTCTCCTCCACTGAACATAGCTGAGCTTCAATTTTCAGGCTTTCAGCCTATATCAGATATTAAACTGCATTTGGCCGACTAGTTTGCTTGGGCCCTACTATCGGTGTCTGCCGCTCCTTGGTGTTCTCCTCCACTGAACAAAGCTGAGCTTCAATCTTCAGGCTTTCGGCCTATATTTTTAATATGAAACTGCATTTGGCCTACTAGTTTGGTTGGGCCCTACTAACGGCGTCTGCTGCTCCTTGGTGTTCTCCTCCACTGAACAAAGCTGAGCTTCAATCTTCAGGCTTTTGGCTTATATTTTGAATATGAAACTGCATTTGGCCTACTAGTTTGGTTGGGCCCTACTAACGGTGTCTGCCGCTCCTTGGTGTTCTCCTCCACTGAACAAAGCTGAGCTTCAATCTTCAGGCTTTCGGCCTATATCAGATATTAAACTGCATTTGGCCTACTAGTTTGGTTGAAACCTACCAACGGTGTCTGCCGCTCCTTGGTGTTCTCCACTGAACAAAGCTGAGCTTCAATCTTCAAGCTTTTGGGCTATTTTTACAAATTTTAAACTGCATTTGACCTACTAGTTTGATTGGGCCCTACTAACGGTGTATGCCGCTCCTTGGTGTTCTCCTCCACTGAACAAAGCTGAGCTTCAATCTTCAGGCATTTGGCTTTTATTTTGAATATGAAACTGCATTTGGCCTACTAGTTTGGTTGGGCCCTACTAACGGTGTCTGCCGCTCCCTGGTGTTCTCCTCCACTGAACAAAGCTGAGCTTCAATCTTCAGGCTTTCGGCAAATATCAGATATTAAACTGCATTTGGCCTACTAGTTTGGTTGGACCCTACTAACGGTGTCTGCCGCTCTTTGGTGTTCTCCTCCACTGAACAAAGCTGAGCTTCAATCTTCAAGCTTTTGGGCTATTTTTACAAATTTTAAACTGCATTTGGCCTACTAGTTAGGTAGGGCCCTCCTAACGGTGTCTGCCGCTCCTTGGTGTTGTCCTCCAAGGAAAAAAGCTGAGCTTCAATCTTCAGGCTTTCGGCCTATATCAGATATTAAACTGCATTTGACCTTCTTGTTTGGTTGTGCCTACTAACGGTGTCTGCCGCTCCTTGGTGTTCTCCTCCACTGAACAAAGCTGAGCTTCAATCTTCAGGCTTTTGGCTTATATTTTGAAAATGAAACTGCATTTGGCCTACTAGTTTGGTTGGGCCCTACTAACGGTGTCTGCCGCTCCCTGGTGTTCTCCTCCACTGAACAAAGCTGAGCTTCAATCTTCAGGCTTTTGGCCTATATCAGATATTAAACTGCATTTGGCCTACTAGTTTGGTTGGACCCTACTAACGGTGTCTGCCGCTCCTTGGTGTTCTCCTCCACTGAACAAAGCTGAGCTTCAATCTTCAAGCTTTTGGGCTATTTTTACAAATTTTAAACTGCATTTGGCCTACTAGTTAGGTAGGGCCCTACTAACGGTGTCTGCCGCTCCTTGGTGTTGTCCTCCAAGGAAAAAAGCTGAGCTTCAATCTTCAGGCTTTCGGCCTATATCAGATATTAAACTGCATTTGACCTTCTTGTTTGGTTGTGCCTACTAACGGTGTCTGCCGCTCCTTGGTGTTCTCCTCCACTGAACAAAGCTGAGCTTCAATCTTCAGGCTTTTGGCTTATATTTTGAAAATGAAACTGCATTTGGCCTACTAGTTTGGTTGGGCCCTACTAACGGTGTCTGCCGCTCCCTGGTGTTCTCCTCCACTGAACAAAGCTGAGCTTCAATCTTCAGGCTTTCGGCCTATATCAGATATTAAACTGCATTTGGCCTACTAGTTTGGTTGGACCCTACTAACGGTGTCTGCCGCTCCTTGGTGTTCTCCTCCACTGAACAAAGCTGAGCTTCAATCTTCAGGCTTTCGGCCTATATTTTTAATATTAAACTGCATTTGGCCTACTAGTTAGGTAGGGCCTTACTAACGGTGTCTGCCGCTCCTTGGTGTTGTCCTCCAAGGAAAAAAGCTGAGCTTCAATCTTCAGGCTTTCGGCCTATATCAGATATTAAACTGCATTTGACCTTCTTGTTTGGTTGTGCCTACTAACGGTATCTGCCGCTACTTGGTGTTGTCTCCCACGGAAAAAAGCTGAACTTCAATCTTCAGGCTTTCGGCCAATATTTTTAATATGAAACTGCATTTGGCCTACTAGTTTGGTTGGGCCCTACTAACGGTGTCTGCCGCTCCCTGGTGATCTCCTCCACTGAACAAAGCTGAGCTTCAATCTTCAGGCTTTCGGCCTATATCAGATATTAAACTGCATTTGGCCTACTAGTTTGGTTGGGCCCTACTAACGGTGTCTGCCGCTACTTGCTTTTCTCCTCCACTGAACATAGCTGAGCTTCAATTTTTAGGCTTTCAGCCTATATCAGATATTAAACTGCATTTGGCCGACTAGTTTGCTTGGGCCCTACTATCGGTGTCTGCCGCTCCTTGGTGTTCTCCTCCACTGAACAAAGCTGAGCTTCAATCTTCAGGCTTTTGGCTTATATTTTGAATATGAAACTGGATTTGGCCTACTAGTTTGGTTGGACCCTACCAACGGTGTCTGCCGCTCCTTGGAGTTCTCCACTGAACAAAGCTGAGCTTCAATCTTCAAGCTTTTGGGCTATTTTTACAAATTTTAAATTGCATTTGACCTACTAGTTTGGTTGGGCCCTTCTAACGGTGTATGCTGCTCCTTGGTGTTCTCCTCCACTGAACAAAGCTGAGCTTCAATCTTCAGGCATTTGGCTTATATTTTGAATATGAAACTGCATTTGGCCTACTAGTTTGGTTGGACCCTACTAACGGTGTCTTCCGCTCCCTGGTGTTCTCCTCCACTGAACAAAGCTGAGCTTCAATCGTCAGGCTTTCGGCCCATATCAGATATTAAACTGCATTAGGCCTACTAGTTTGGTTGGACCCTACTAACGGTGTCTGCCGCTCCTTGGTGTTGTCCTCCAAGGAAAAAAGCTGAGCTTCAATCTTCAGGCTTTCGGCCTATATCAGATATTAAACTGCATTTGACCTTCTTGTTTGGTTGTGCCTACTAACGGTGTCTGAGGCTACTTGGTGTTGTCCTCCACGGAAAAAAGCTGAACTTCAATCTTCAGGCTTTCGGCCAATATTTTTAATATGAAACTGCATTTGGCCTACTAGTTTGGTTGGGCCCTACTAACGGTGTCTGCCGCTACTTGCATTTCTCCTCCACTGAACATAGCTGAGCTTCAATTTTAAGGCTTTCAGCCTATATCAGATATTAAACTGCATTTGGCCGACTAGTTTGCTTGGGCCCTACTATCGGTGTCTGCCGCTCCTTGGTGTTCTCCTCCACTGAACAAAGCTGAGCTTCAATATTCAGGCTTTCGGCCTATATTTTTAATATGAAACTGCATTTGGCCTACTAGTTTGGTTGGGCCCTACTAACGGCGTCTGCTGCTCCTTGGTGTTCTCCTCCACTGAACAAAGCTGAGCTTCAATCTTCAGGCTTTTGGCTTATATTTTGAATATGAAACTGCATTTGGCCTACTAATTTGGTTGGGCCCTACTAATGGTGTCTGCCGCTCCTTGGTGTTCTCCTCCACTGAACAAAGCTGAGCTTCAATCTTCAGGCTTTCGGCCTATATCAGATATTAAACTGCATTTGGCCTACTAGTTTGGTTGGACCCTACTAAAGGTGTCTGCCGCTCCTTGGTGTTCTCCACTGAACAAAGCTGAGCTTCAATCTTAAAGCTTTTGGGCTATTTTTACAAATTTTAAACTGCATTTGGCCTACTAGTTTGGTTGGGCCCTACTAACGGTGTCTGCCGCTCCTCGGTGTTCTCCTCCACTGAACAAAGCTGAGCTTGAATCTTCAGGCTTTTGGCTTATATTTTGAATATGAAACTGCATTTGGCCTACTAGTTTGTGTTGGGCCCTACTAACGGTGTCTGCCGCTCCCTGGTGTTCTCCTCCACTGAACAAAGCTGAGCTTCAATCTTCAGGCTTTCGGCCTATATCAGATATTAAACTGCATTTGGCCTACTAGTTTGGTTGGACCCTACTAACGGTGTCTGCCGCTCCTTGGTGTTCTCCTCCACTGAACAAAGCTGAGCTTCAATCTTCAAGCTTTTGGGCTATTTTCACAAATTTTAAACTGCATTTGGCCTACTAGTTAGGTAGGGCCCTACTAACGGTGTCTGCCGCTCCTTGGTGTTGTCCTCCAAGGAAAAAAGCTGAGCTTCAATCTTCAGGCTTTCGGCCTATATCAGATATTAAACTGCATTTGACCTTCTTGTTTGGTTGTGCCTACTAACGGTGTCTGCCGCTACTTGGTGTTGTCCTCCACGGAAAAAAGCTGAACTTCAATTTTCAGGCTTTCGGCCAATATTTTTAATATGAAACTGCATTTGGCCTACTAGTTTGGTTGGGCCCTACTAACGGTGTCTGCCGCTACTAGCTTTTCTCCTCCACTGAACATAGCTGAGCTTCAATTTTCAGGCTTTCAGCCTATATCAGATATTAAACTGCATTTGGCCGACTAGTTTGCTTGGGCCCTACTATCGGTGTCTGCCGCTCCTTGGTGTTCTCCTCCACTGAACAAAGCTGAGCTTCAATCTTCAGGCTTTTGGCTTATATTTTGAATATGAAACTGGATTTGGCCTACTAGTTTGGTTGGACCCTACCAACGGTGTCTGCCGCTCCTTGGTGTTCTCCACTGAACAAAGCTGAGCTTCAATCTTCAAGCTTTTGGGCTATTTTTACAAATTTTAAATTGCATTTGACCTACTAGTTTGGTTGGGCCCTACTAACGGTGTATGCCGCTGCTTGGTGTTCTCCTCCACTGAACAAAGCTGAGCTTCAATCTTCAGGCATTTGGCTTATATTTTGAATATGAAACTGCATTTGGCCTACTAGTTTGGTTGGACCCTACTAACGGTGTCTTCCGCTCCCTGGTGTTTTCCTCCACTGAACAAAGCTGAGCTTCAATCTTCAGGCATTTGGCTTATATTTTGAATATGAAACTGCATTTGGCCTACTAGTTTGGTTGGGTCCTACTAACGGTGTCTTCCGCTCCCTGGTGTTCTCCTCCACTGAACAAAGCTGAGCTTCAATCTTCAGGCTTTCGGCCTATATCAGATATTAAACTGCATTTGGCCTACTAGTTTGGTTGGACCCTACTAACGGTGTCTGCCGCTCCTTGGTGTTCTCCACTGAACAAAGCTGAGCTTCAATCTTAAAGCTTTTGGGCTATTTTTACAAATTTTAAACTGCATTTGGCCTACTAGTTTGGTTGGGCCCTACTAACGGTGTCTGCCGCTCCTCGGTGTTCTCCTCCACTGAACAAAGCTGAGCTTCAATCTTCAGGCTTTTGACTTATATTTTGAATATGAAACTGCATTTGGCCTACTAGTTTGGTTGGGCCCTACTAACGGTGTCTTCCGCTCCCTGGTATTCTCCTCCACTGAACAAAGCTGAGCTTCAATCTTCAGGCTTTCGGCCTATATCAGATATTAAACTGCATTTGGCCTACTAGTTTGGTTGGACCCTACTAACGGTGTCTGCCGCTCTTTGGTGTTCTCCTCCACTGAACAAAGCTGAGCTTCAATCTTCAAGCTTTTGGGCTACTTTTACAAATTTTAAACTGCATTTGGCCTACTAGTTAGGTAGGGCCCTACTAACGGTGTCTGCCGCTCCTTGCTGTTGTCCTCCAAGGAAAAAAGCTGAGCTTCAATCTTCAGGCTTTCGGCCTATATCAGATATTAAACTGCATTTGACCTTCTTGTTTGGTTGTGCCTACTAACGGTGTCTGCCGCTACTTGGTGTTGTCCTCCACGGAAAAAAGCTGAACTTCAATCTTCAGGCTTTCGGCCAATATTTTTAAGATGAAACTGCATTTGGCCTACTAGTTTGGTTGGGCCCTACTAACGGTGTCTGCTGTTACTTGCTTTTCTCCTCCACTGAACGAAGCTGAGCTTCAATTTTCAGGCTTTCAGCCTATATCAGATATTAAACTGCATTTGGCCGACTAGTTTGCTTGGGCCCTACTATCGGTGTCTGCCGCTCCTTGGTGTTTTCCTCCACTGAAAAAAGCTGAGCTTCAATCTTCAGGCTTTCGGCCTATATTTTTAATATGAAACTGCATTTGACCTACTAGTTTGGTTGGGCCCTACTAACGGTGTCTGCCGCTCCTTGTTGTTCTCCACTGAACAAAGCTGAGCTTCAATCTTCAGGCTTTTGGCTTATATTTTGAAAATGAAACTGCATTTGGCCTACTAGTTTGGTTGGGCCCTTCTAACGGTGTCTGCCGCTCCCTGGTGTTCTCCTCCACTGAACAAAGCTGAGCTTCAATCTTCAGGCTTTCGGCCTATATCAGATATTAAACTGCATTTGGCCTACTAGTTTGGTTGGGCCCTACTAACGGTGTCTGCCACTCCTTGGTGTTCTCCTCCACTGAACAAATCTGAGCTTCAATCTTCAAGCTTTTGGGCTATTTTTACAAATTTTAAACTGCATTTGACCTACTAGTTTGGTTGGGCCCTACTAACGGTGTCTGCCGCTCCTTGGTGTTCTCCTCCACTGAACAAAGCTGAGCTTCAATCTTCAGGCTTTCGGCCTATATTTTTAATATGAAACTGCATTTGGCCTACTAGTTTGGTAGGGCCCTACTAACGGTGTCTGCCGCTCCTTGGTGTTGTCCTCTAAGGAAAAAAGCTGAGCTTCAATCTTCAGTAGTGTTGAGCGATACCGTCCGATACTTGAAAGTATCGGTATCGGAAAGTATCGGCCGATACCGGCAAAGTATCGGATCCAATCCGATATCGATACCCGATACCAATACAAGTCAATGGGACTCAAGTATCGGACGGTATTCCTGATGGTTCCCAGGGTCTGAAGGAGAGGAAACTCTCCTTCAGGCCCTGGGAACCATATTAATGTGTAAAATAAAGAATTAAAATAAAAAATATTGCTATACTCACCTGTCCGACGCAGCCGGGACCTCAGCGAGGGAACCGGCAGCGTTGTTTGTTTAAAATTTGCGCTTTTACTTGGTTACGTGAAGTCCTGGCTTGTGATTGGTCAGGGCGGCCATGTTGCCGGGACGCGGACCAATCACAGCAAGCCGTGACGAAATTACGTCACGGCTTGCTGTGATTGGTCCGCGTCCCGGCAACATGGCCGCCATTAACCAATCACAAGCCGTGACGTCACGGGAGGCTGGACATGCGCGTATTTTGAAAAGCGCGCGTGTCCAGCCTCCAGTGACGTCCCGGCTTATGATTGGTCACGGCGCCATGTTGCCGGGACGCGGACCAATCACAGCAAGCCGTGACGAAATTACGTCACGGCTTGCTGTGATT
Source organism: Ranitomeya variabilis (assembly GCF_051348905.1). Lineage (NCBI taxonomy): Eukaryota > Metazoa > Chordata > Amphibia > Anura > Dendrobatidae > Ranitomeya > Ranitomeya variabilis. The sequence goes on from NC_135238.1 coordinate 120,100,498, forward strand.
GGTCCGCGTCCCGGCAACATGGCCGCCATTAACCAATCACAAGCCGTGACGTCACGGGAGGCTGGACACGCGCGTATTTTAAAAAGCGCGCGTGTCCAGCCTCCAGTGACGTCCCGGCTTGTGATTGGTTAATGGCGGCCATGTTGCCGGGACGTCACTGGAGGCTGGACACGCGCGCTTTTCAAAATACGCGCATGTCCAGCCTCCCGTGACGTCCCGGCTTGTGATTGGTTAATGGCGGCCATGTTGCCGGGACGTCACTGGAGGCTGGACACGCGCGCTTTTCAAAATACGCGCATGTCCAGCCTCCCGTGACGTCCCGGCTTGTGATTGGTTAATGGCGGCCATGTTGCCGGGATGTCACTGGAGGCTGGACACGCGCGCTTTTCAAAATACGCGCATGTCCAGCCTCCCGTGACGTCACGGCTTGTGATTGGTTAATGGCGGCCATGTTGCCGGGACGCGGACCAATCACAGCAAGCCGTGACGTAATTTCGTCACGGCTTGCTGTGATTGGTCCGCGTCCCGGCAACATGGCCGCCCTGACCAATCACAAGCCGGGACTTCACGTAACCAAGTAAAAGCGCGAAATTTAAACAAACAACGCTGCCGGTTCCCTCGCTGAGGTCCCGGCTGCGTCGGACAGGTGAGTATAGCGATATTTTTTATTTTAATTCTCTTTTTTACACATTATTACATTAATGTTGTTGCGATACCCGATACCCGATACCACAAAAGTATCGGATCTCGGTATCGGAAATTCCGATACAGCAAGTATCGGCCGATACCCGATACTTGCAGTATCGGAATGCTCAACACTAATCTTCAGGCTTTCGGCCCATATCAGATATTAAACTGCATTTGGCCGACTAGTTTGGTTGGGCCCTACTAACGGTGTCTGCCGCTACTTGCTTTTCTCCTCCACTGAACATAGCTGAGCTTCAATTTTCAGGCTTTCAGCCTATATCAGATATTAAACTGCACTTGGCCGACTAGTTTGCTTGGGCCCTACTATCAGTGTCTGCCACTCCTTGGTGTTCTCCTCCAATGAACAAAGCTGAGCTTCAATCTTCAGGCTTTCGGCCTATATCAGATATTAAACTGCATTTGGCCTACTAGTTTGGTTGGACCCTACTAACGGTGTCTGCCGCTCCTTGGTGTTCTCCACTGAACAAAGCTGAGCTTCAATCTTAAAGCTTTTGGGCTATTTTTACAAATTTTAAACTGCATTTGGCCTACTAGTTTGGTTGGGCCCTACTAACGGTGTCTGCCGCTCCTCGGTGTTCTCCTCCACAGAACAAAGCTGAGCTTCAATCTTCAGGCTTTTGGCCTATATTTTTAATATGAAACTGCATTTGGCCTACTAGTTTAGATGGGCCCTACTAACAGTGTCTGCCGCTCCTTGGTGTTGTCCTCCACTGAACAAAGCTGAGCTTCAATCTTCAGGCTTTCGGCCTATATTTACAAATTTTAAACTGCATTTGGCCTACTAGTTTGGTTGGGCCCTACTAACGGTGTCTGCCGCTCCTTGGTGTTCTCCTCCACTGAACAAAGCTGAGCTTCAATCTTCATGCTTTCGGCCTATATTTTTAATATGAAACTGCATTTGGCCTACTAGTTAGGTAGGGCCCTACTAACGGTGTCTGCCGCTCCTTGGTGTTGTCCTCCAAGGAAAAAAGCTGAGCTTCAATCTTCAGTCTTTCGGCCTATATCAGATATTAAACTGCATTTGACCTTCTTGTTTGGTTGTGCCTACTAACGGTGTCTGCCGCTACTTGGTGTTGTCCTCCACGGAAAAAAGCTGAACTTCAATCTTCAGGCTTTCGGCCAATATTTTTAATATTAACCTGCATTTGGCCGACTAGTTTGCTTGGGCCCTACTATCGGTGTCTGCCGCTCCTTGGTGTTCTCCTCCACTGAACAAAGCTGAGCTTCAATCTTCAGGCTTTCAGCCTATATTTTTAATATGAAACTGCATTTGGCCTACTAGTTTGGTTGGGCCCTACTAACGGCGTCTGCTGCTCCTTGGTGTTCTCCTCCACTGAACAAAGCTGAGCTTCAATCTTCAGGCTTTTGGCTTATATTTTGAATATGAAACTGCATTTGGCCTACTAGTTTGGTTAGGCCCTACTAACGGTGTCTGCCGCTCCTTGGTGTTCTCCTCCACTGAACAAAGCTGAGCTTCAATCTTCAGGCTTTCGGCCTATATCAGATATTAAACTGCATTTGGCCTACTAGTTTGGTTGGACCCTACCAACGGTGTCTGCCGCTCCTTGGTGTTCTCCTCCATGGAAAAAAGCTGAACTTCAATCTTCAGGCTTTCGGCCAATATTTTTAATATGAAACTGCATTTGACCTACTAGTTTGGTTGGGCCCTACTAACGGTGTATGCCGCTCCTTGGTGTTCTCCTCCACTGAACAAAGCTGAGCTTCAATCTTCAGGCATTTGGCTTATATTTTGAATATGAAACTGCATTTGGCCTACTAGTTTGGTTGGGTCCTACTAACGGTGTCTTCCGCTCCCTGGTGTTCTCCTCCACTGAACAAAGCTGAGCTTCAATCTTCAGGCTTTCGGCCTATATCAGATATTAAACTGCATTTGGCCTACTAGTTTGTTTGGACCCTACTAACGGTGTCTGCCGCTCCTTGGTGTTCTCCACTGAACAAAGCTGAGCTTCAATCTTAAAGCTTTTGGGCTATTTTTACAAATTTTAAACTGCATTTGGCCTACTAGTTTGGTTGGGCCCTACTAACGGTGTCTGCCGCTCCTTGGTGTTCTCCTCCACTGAACAAAGCTGAGCTTCAATCTTCAGGCTTTTGACTTATATTTTGAATATGAAACTGCATTTGGCCTACTAGTTTGGTTGGGCCCTACTAACGGTGTCTTCCGCTCCCTGGTGTTCTCCTCCACTGAACAAAGCTGAGCTTCAATCTTCAGGCTTTCGGCCTATATCAGATATTAAACTGCATTTGGCCTACTAGTTTGGTTGGACCCTACTAACGGTGTCTGCCGCTCTTTGGTGTTCTCCTCCACTGAACAAAGCTGAGCTTCAATCTTCAAGCTTTTGGGCTACTTTTACAAATTTTAAACTGCATTTGGCCTACTAGTTAGGTAGGGCCCTACTAACGGTGTCTGCCGCTCCTTGGTGTTGTCCTCCAAGGAAAAAAGCTGAGCTTCAATCTTCAGGCTTTTGGCCTATATCAGATATTAAACTGCATTTGACCTTCTTGTTTGGTTGTGCCTACTAACGGTGTCTGCCGCTACTTGGTGTTGTCCTCCACGGAAAAAAGCTGAACTTCAATCTTCAGGCTTTCGGCCAATATTTTTAAGATGAAACTGCATTTGGCCTACTAGTTTGGTTGGGCCCTACTAACGGTGTCTGCTGTTACTTGCTTTTCTCCTCCACTGAACGAAGCTGAGCTTCAATTTTCAGGCTTTCAGCCTATATCAGATATTAAACTGCATTTGGCCGACTAGTTTGCTTGGGCCCTACTATCGGTGTCTGCCGCTCCTTGGTGTTTTCCTCCACTGAAAAAAGCTGAGCTTCAATCTTCAGGCTTTCGGCCTATATTTTTAATATGAAACTGCATTTGGCCTACTAGTTTGGTTGGGCCCTACTAACGGTGTCTGCCGCTCCTTGTTGTTCTCCACTGAACAAAGCTGAGCTTCAATCTTCAGGCTTTCGGCCTATATCAGATATTAAACTGCATTTGGCCTACTAGTTTGGTTGGGCCCTACTAACGGTGTCTGCCACTCCTTGGTGTTCTCCTCCACTGAACAAATCTGAGCTTCAATCTTCAAGCTTTTGGGCTATTTTTACAAATTTTAAACTGCATTTGACCTACTAGTTTGGTTGGGCCCTACTAACGGTGTCTGCCGCTCCTTGGTGTTCTCCTCCACTGAACAAAGCTGAGCTTCAATCTTCAGGCTTTCGGCCTATATTTTTAATATGAAACTGCATTTGGCCTACTAGTTTGGTAGGGCCCTACTAACGGTGTCTGCCGCTCCTTGGTGTTGTCCTCCAAGGAAAAAAGCTGAGCTTCAATCTTCAGGCTTTCGGCCCATATCAGATATTAAACTGCATTTGGCCGACTAGTTTGGTTGGGCCCTACTAACGGTGTCTATCGCTCTTTGGTCTTCTCCTCCACTGAACAAAGCAGTGCCAACTGTTTACTCCTGTTACCAATTTTGAACTTTATTTGGCCCACTTTATTATTTGGGCCTACTAACTGTGTCTGCCTCTCATTACAGTTGTCCTCCACTAAACAAAGCAATGCTGCCTGGTTAGTCCTGTTACCAATTTTGAACTGCATTTAGCCCACTTTATTATTTGCCTATATCTGTGTTTCCTCCTCATCCTGCCCATTGCCCAGCCATTGCTACATGAGTCTCCTGGTACAAAGACCCAGACCACTACCTTCCCCTTGCACTCTACACAGCCAGAATCTGACCCTACTGAAAGTCAGGTTTTCCTTCCCGCATACTATACCACCTTACACGGGGACAAAGAGGAAGGCGCAGATGAAAGTGCAGGTTCCATTAGGTGGGGAGGGCATACTCATTGGCGACATCACTGTCACAGGGCCCCTTATAGTACGCAAAAGTGTCTCTGTCGGTGGGAGGCACCCCCGCCATCAAACACAATGCTGTACTTTGAGGGGCCCTTTGCCAGTGCCAATGCGAACGAGTGGGCCCCCCCCTGCTTGCTCAGGATCACAGCACTTGCAAAGTTGAAATACTGACCTCTCCCTGCTCCACCGCTGTGACGTAGTCCGCGTTTCCCTGGCCCACGAAAAACTTGAGCCAGCCCTACCCCCCCACAACTTTAGCCAAATGACCCCCAATTTTCAATGCCTAACTATTATTATAAGGTGAATTAAGATTCACAAGCTTAAGAGACACAAATTGATGTTTTTGACATTAAAATGGGCACTGTAGGTATTTTCCTGTCCTCCACTCACTGCCAAATTTGCTTCCCCATTGACTTACATTGGGTTTCGTGTTTCGGTCGATCCCCGACTTAGCGCGATAATCAGCCGATTTCACTTGACTCGACTTTTGACAAAGTCGGGTTTCGCGAAACCTGACTCGATCCTAAAAAAGCAAAAGTCGCTCAACCCTACTGGTTAATAGTCTCAGGTTTTTGCAGAGCAGCAACAGCTTACATGTCCAGCAAATGCAGATGGAAGTAAACATGAGCAGCAGATGAAGGAGGATTACTGGAAACTGGTGTATGCAGCCGGAACTCAGAGCAGAGTAGCAGGATCACCACACAGGTTCACTGAAGCAGGTATATAGCCAGGGAGTAATCAGAGGTCAGGAGCTGAATGCAAGGCAGAATACTCTAGCACAGACTGAAGGCTGGGGTGGAGTTTTATGGCAGGAAGACACAGTGCACATGAGACCAAAGACACCATCTTGGAAAAGGGCAGTAATGCACAAAAGGTAAAAAATGTTCAGAGTCCTGACATTACTCCCTCCTTAGAAGTGGCCTCAGGATGATCCTGGACCTGGTTTCTCAAGGAATCTCTGATGAAAACGAGAAATCTTCTGTTGGGCATTGATGTTTTCCACAGGTTCCCAAGAGTCTTCCTCAGGGCATATATCCCTGCCATCTTATCAGATATTGGAGCCGATTCCTGCAAATCCTGGAATCAATAATTTCCTCCACCACAAATTGTTCTTGCCCATCAATTACCACAGGCTGCGGAGGTGGCACAACACGTCCCTGGAAGGTATTAGGAGATACAGGCTTTAGTAAAGATACATGAAAAACTGGGTGTACCTTCATAGTCCTAGGCAGCTTCAGCCGGCAGGCCACAGATCTCAAAATACCGTTGATCTTGAAAGGGCCAATGAATTTCTGTCCAAGTTTTTGTGAAGGAACGTTTAACTTCAGATTCTTAGTTGCTAACCACACGGAATCTCCTACCTTGAACATGGGTGCAGGTTTATGGAATCTATCAGCCGATCTCTTATAATGTTCTTGAGCTGTGGTCAGGGATTCCTCCAGAACCTCCAGATTTTGTCTCATCGCAGTCAGCCTTTCCACCACTGCCGGAACCGGAGAATTAATTGGAGACCTATGTAAAATACACGGATGATAACCCAGATTGGCAAAGAAAGGTGTAAATTTAGTGGAGGCGCTAACGGCTGCAACTCCAACCAATCATCCTGGAGATGGCTCACATAGCATCTTAGATATTGTTCCAGCGTCAGGTTGGTACGCTCAGTCTGACCATTTGTCTGGGGATGGTAAGCGGAAGAGAGACAGACATTAATATTGAGTGCAGAGCAAAACCCCTTCCAGAATCTTGAAGTGAACTGCACTTCACGGTCAGAGATGATCTCATCCGGAACCCCATGCAACCGATAGACATTCTGTATATCGAAGTTCACTGTATCTTTAGCTGAGGGAAGGCCGGTGCATGGAACAAAATGAGCAGCTTTAGTCAGGCGATCAACTACCACCATGATTGTATTCATGCCCCCCGATGTAGGCAGCTCCACAATAAAGTCCATTGATATAGACCCCCAAGGGCGGGACGGAACAGGTAATGGTTGTAGAAGACCCATAGGTGCCACATGAGGAGTCTTGTAATGGGCACATACCTCGCAAGAGAGAACATAGTCCTTGGTATCCTTCAGGCAAGTTGGCCACCAGAAGAATCGGCTCAGGAACTCTTGTGTCTTCTGTACCCCCCTGTGACCAGCCAACTTGGAGTCATGTACCAACTTGCGGATCTGCAGACGGACGACCTTAGGGACGTAGATACGTCGATCTCTGAACCACATGCCACCCTTAAAGACAAGATTAATATCCACAGGTGGGTTGGCCAGAAATACATCACCATCATAGGCCTCCCTGCACTCCTTCCACAAGTCCTGATCGTGGATAACTCAGATGAAATTGGCATCAGATAGAATGGTCTTGGACTGGATTCCAGGTACGGAATTCGCAGCATGGATTCGGGATAAAGCATCAGCCTTCCCATTACGAGAACCTGGGCGGTACGAGATAACAAAGTTAAATTGATTTAAAAATAAGTTCCAACGAGCCTGACGAGGAGAAAGCCATCTAGCGGATCTAAGGAACTCTAAATTGCAATCGTCAGTTAGCACTATGATCTGTTGTGCAGCTCCTTGCAGATGATGCCTCCATTCTTTGAAAGCCGCAATAATAGCCAGCAATTCCTTGTCTCCCACATCGTAATTCTTCTCTGCTGAGGTTAGTTTACGGGAAAAGAAAGCAAAAGGATGTAGCAGACCCTTCTCTCCAGTTCTTTGGGAGACAATAGCCCCCAAAGCATTATCAGAAGCGTCCACCTCAACAATGAAAGAAAGTGTAGGATCTGGGTGTATCAACAGCGGTGCTGATGTGAAACAGATCTTAAGCCGATCAAAAGCTTCTTGAGCCTGTGATGACCACTTAAAGGGCATTTCCTTCTTTGTCAAGGAAGTAATGGGACGGACAATATCAGAAAAATTTCAAATGAAGCGTCTGTAGAAACTTGCAAAACCAATAAAACGTTGGACCTCCTTAACGTTCTTGGGTACCGGACAGTCAAGGATAGCCTGAATCTTACCAGATTCCATGTTCAGCCCCTGGGGAGAGATGATATAACCTAAGAACTGTATCTCAGAATGATGGAACTCGCATTTCTCCGGCTTAATATACAGATGGTTCTCTTTCAGTCGTCTTAAAACAGTTTTGACATGTTCTTCATGTTCCTGTAAAGAGTCAGACAAGATTAGTATATCATCCAAATAGATCACCACAAACTGGTCCAACAAATCTCTGAAAATGTCATTAGCAAGGTATTGAAACGTTGCAGGGGCGTTACAAAGCCCGAAGGGCATCACAAGATATTCAAAGTGTCCATACCGACATCTGAATGCTGTCTTCCACTCATCCCCTGGATGAATACGCACCAAATTATTAGCCCCATGAAGATCCAGTTTAGAGAACACCTTAGCATGGCTGACTCCAGTAATTTGGGAATCAGAGGCAAAGGGTAACGGTTTTGTACGGTTACCTTATTGAGTTCCCGATAGTCAACACAGGGTCTCAGGGTCCCATCCTTCTTTTTTACAAAAACTATAGGTGCCCCTGCTGGTGAGGAAGTAGGATGTATGAAGCCTTTGGCCAGATTTTCATCAATATACTCCTTTAAGGCTTGAAGCTCAGGTGCCGCCAAAGGGTATACGGTACCAAAAGGAATAGCTGCCCCAGGAAGCAGCTCAATGGGACAGTCATAATGCCTGTGTGAAGGAAGCTGATCTGCATTCTTCTTGTCACAGATGTCAGAGAGCTTTTTATATGCTGGAGGTAAAGAAAATACCTGTACATGTGGTTCCGTAGCCGTGGACTCAGGGACAGCTTCTGTTAACGCTGAGTTGCTCCTTGTTGGAAAGATAATCTCCTTGGTCTCCCAGTTGATAATTGGGTTCTGAGAACGCAACCAAGGAATGCCTAAAATCACAGGAAAATGAGGAGAAGAAATTAGCAAGAAAGAAAGTTGCTCCTGATGATTAGGCTCCAACAAAATTTCAAGGGGTACGGTCTCCTGATCCACAGGCCCAGAGATTAAAGGTGGCCCATCCACTGTTTCCATGGTAATTGGAGAGGCTCTTTGCTGAATTTCAATACCATGTTTCTTGGCAAATGCGATATCCATGAAATTGCCACCTGCACCAGAGTCAATCATAGCTGCACTGGAAATCCACTGTCCTGAACACCGGATCTTAATAGGGAGAGAACAGTGAGAGTTCTTTTCCTTCAGCTCCTTGGGGGGGTGAAGTCATAGAAAGTGAATGGAATACAGCATTTAAAGGCAGGCTACATTCAGAGATGTTAGATTCATCATCACAGTTGTCATACTCCCCTACAGCTGCTAGCACCTTGTTAGGCCGTCTAGGACACGTAGGACAATTGATCAAGAAGTGGTCAGACTGGCCGCAGTAGAAACATAGACTTTCACGAAGGCGATACTCCCGGCGCTCATTGATCTCGCACCTCTGAATGGAATCAATTTGCATGGGCACCTCCTCCACCTCCCGAGAGGTTTTACCTGCAGGATCTTTGGAAGGAAGGGAAAAGTTAGAAATACGGTTATATGCAGCAAATGTCTCCTGCCTACGCTCAGTAAGGTGAATGTCTATGCGCACACAATGCTGTATAAATGTCTCTAGCTCTTGTGGTGACTCAGAGCGAGCTAGTTCATCTTTTATAATACTAGACAGACCCCTTTTAAAAATAGGCAATTGTGCATAACTGTCCCAATTGGTATCTAACGCTAATCTCCTGAATTCAGTGGTATACTCAATAACAGAATGTTTAGCCTGGCGTAAAGGCAACAAAGCAGATTCAGCGGTTGCACTGTGATTAGGGTCATCAAACATTAATGCCATGGCAGCCAAGAAATCATCCAAGTTATTTAACCGTGGGTCACGAGACTCAATCTTCGGATTCGCCCAGGCGAGCGCTCGTGAGGTCAGTAGCATTATTACACAGAATACTTTGGATCTATCAGTAGGAAAACAGTCAGCATGCACATCAAAATACAGCATACATTGATTAAAAAAGCCACAAAATTTGTCGCGATCACCATTAAATCTGAATGGGGGCAACTTAGGTGGGCTAGCTGGTGGCGGTTGCCCAGAGGGTAAAGTCACTTGTGCAGCTATTTGCGCGCTTATGTCCTGAAAAGCTCGTCCATACTGGGACTCTATGCCAGCAAGTTTGTTTTCCTGGGCTGCCATGCGGTTGCTTTAGTCCTGCAAAGTTTGTCCAAACACTTGTTGATTGTGTTCAAAGCTTCCAAACTTCTTTTGCAGACCTTCCACATCCTTTTGCAGTGATCTCACTATGGAAAACACCTGATCGAATCTGCTTTCTGCAGTCATTGTTCCAGCAGTCTCCTTTTTTTATGGCTAGAGTATCCTGTAATAATTGTAGGGGATAACTCAGGAGACTCTTTGCGTGGAACAAGACAACTACAGGACACAGTTTTATAAGTGGTAAAGTCTATATTATCACACGGTGATTCAAACAGGTGCAGAGAGAAACTCAAGTCCACAACACTTGGTGTGAATATTAAATGCAGCTTAGCAGTCTATAGGAAACTTCAGAGGAAAATGCAATCAAGCAGAAAGTCTGTGAAGCACAGTTATTATTGAGGATACTTGACATGAATAAATCCTTGTCTTAGTCCAAACACAGATAGATAAGCTTATAAGGCAGTTCAAATCATATCTTAGCTCAACCAGGGAGCCCTGGTTAATAGTCTCAGGTTTTTGCAGAGCAGCAACAGCTTACATGTCCAGCAAATGCATATGGAAGTAAACACGAGCAGTAGATGAAGGAAGATTACTGGAAACTGGTGTATGCAGCAGGAACTCAGAGCAGAGTAGCAAGATCACCACACAGGTTCACAGGAGCAGGTATATAGCCAGGGAGTAATCAGAGGTCAGGAGCTGGATGCAAGGCAGAATACTCTAGCACAGACTGAAGGCTGGGGTGGAGTTTTATAGCAGGAAGACACAGTGCACATGAGACCAAAGACGCCATCTTGGAAAAGGGCAGTAATGCACAAAAGGTAAAAAATGTTCAGAGTCCTGACAGTCTTTTCAGCATGGATGGCCTGATTACAGGGAGAAGAAGTAGGAGGAGGAGGAGGAGGAGAGCATGGTCAGTTGTCCTCTTGGTGAGGACATGCAAGTCTTGCCTGTTAGCAATCTGGCATGCAGGGCTGACTTTATGTTGTGCTGCCTTTCCCATGACCCTCGTATTCTCCAAATTTTGGGTGACAGTCATTACTGGTTGGTGACACTTCTAGACCCACGCTACAAGGAGAACTTTCAATCTCTTTTTCCAGAGGCAGACAGGTCTACTAAAATGGAGCAGCACCAGAAGGCCCATGTTGCGGAATTATTAAAAATATTCACATGTGAAAACGCTGGTGGCAGAGGTCACAGTTCGTTGGACAACCAAAGAGTACAGATGAGAGAGGCACAACTCCAATCCAGAAGAGGCAGGAGAACACTTGTAAAGTTCTGGGAAAGTGTTCTCAGACCCTCCCATCGCAGTGGCCATGAGGCACCGGGTACTGTGACATGGAGTGCAACATTTTGTAAGATGCTGAGGGAGTACCTGGCTGACCATACCAACATTCTCTATGATTCCTTCTGTGCCTTATAATTATTGGGTATCCAAGCTGGACATGTGGCATGAACTGGCTCTCTATGCCTTGGAGGTCCTGGCCTGTCCTGCCGCTAGCTTTTTGTCAGAGCGGATTTTTACTGCCGGTGGTGGAATTATAACTGATAAGCGCATCCTCCTGTCAGCTGAAAATACTGACAGGCTGACTCTGATGCACGTAAAAAAAAAGTCTACACAGTATGTTGATGTGTACTCCCCAGGGGGAAATGTTTGTCAGCCCATACACTTAGTTTATGGGCATTACAAGTATAGGAGACCCGGTCCTTAAAATTGGGATAGTTTTTAGGAGGCTATCCTCCATGTCTCTTCCAACACCACCACTAGATCGCCAGGGTGAACGTGCTCCATGATGCAACAACCTCTTTATTGTTTTCAAGTGTTTTTATGATGCCCGTAAAAAATAGTTTACACAGTATGTTGATGTGTACTCCCCAGGGGAAAATGTTTGTCAGCCCATACACTTCCTGCATGTGCATTACAAGAATAGGAGACCCGCTCCTTTAAATTGGGAAAAGATTTTTTAGGAGGCCCTCCCCCACGTCTCTTCCAAGGGATATTGGGATGCATCCAAATTTTTAGCAGGTATTGCATTCACTACAAGGGCAAACTTTCTGGGAGTAAAAAAAATCATAATAATGAGAACTTTGGTTTCATGTGGCCATCCAGTACATTAGTTCAAAGAGTTTTTCGGGGTGAGTTAAACTTTGGGGCAGGCCTTGCATTCATTTCATGGGCAAATTTTCTCGTAGTTAAAAAACATAACAGTGGGAAGTTTGGTTTCATGTGGGCATACAGGACATCTGTTTTTAGGGTTTTGGGGTGCGTTCAAATTTTGTTCAGGCCTTGCATTCACTTCATGGGCAAACTTTCTGGGAGTAAAAAAAATCATAATAATGGGAACTTTGGTTTCACGTGGCTATCCAGTACATTGGTTCAAAGTGTTAATGGGGTGCCTGCAACTTTGGGGCAGGGCAGGCCTTGCATTCAATGCACAGGCTAACAGTATGACATCATCAAATTAATAATAATGGCAACTTTGGTTTCATTTGGCCATCCAGTACATTGCTTCTAAGGGTTATTGGGGTGCATGTAACTTTGGGGTAGACCTTGCATTCACTTTATGGGCAAATGTTCTGGTAGTAAAAAAAACAATAATGGGAACTATGGTTTCATGTGGCTATCCAGTAATCCAGTACGTTGGTTCAAAGGGTTAATGGGGTGCGTGCAACTTTGGGGCAGGGCAGGCTTTGCATTCAATGCATAGGCTAACAGTATGGCAGTAGCAAATTAACAATTATGGGAACTTTGGTTTCATGTGACCGTCCAGTATGTTGATTCAAAGGGTTTTTGGGGTGCATTAAACTCTGGGGCAGGCCTTGCATTCACTTCATGGGCAAACTTTCTGGTAGTAAAAAAAGCATAATAATGTGAACTTTGGTTTCATGTGGGCATACAGGACACTTGTTTTTTAGGTTATTGGGTCACATCCAAATTTTGAGCAGGCCTTGCCTTCATCTAATCGGCAAACTTTCTGGTAGTAAAAAAATCATAACAATGGGAACTTTAGTTTCATGTGGCCATCCTGTAAGTTGGTTCAAAGTGTTATTGGGGTGCGTGTAACTTTGGGGCATGGCAGGCCTTGCATTCAATGCTTAGGCTAACAATATGGCAGTACCAAATAAATAAGAATGTGAACTCTGGTTTCATGTGGCCATCCAGGACGTCTGTTCAATGGGTTATTGAGGTGCGTCCAAATTTGGGGCTGGCCTTGCATTCAATGCATAGGCAATAACAGTATAGGAGACACACTGTTTAATAAAGGGAACAGCAAAGAATAGCCGGTTGATGGCTCTGTGAGAATAGTGAGGACCATTTATTTTGCCTTACGTACAAATCATTACCATGGAAAGCATGTTCCTTAACATATTTCCCAGGAAAATCAATTTTGTTTTCGTTTTTGGTATGTTTTATTGTGCGCCTGGAAAAATGGCATAAAACTCTGGGAGAAAAAAATGCTTCCAGAGGTATTCCCCGTGATGTTCCCATGTCATTTGAGCACTGTTCCCATCCATTTACAATGTTTTTAGACCCTAAGGGTATGTGTCCACGTTCAGGAAACGCTGAGTTTTTGACGCAGCGTTGAGCAGCATGCATAAAAAAATCAGCGTCCAGATGTTACAGCATAGTGGAGGGGATTTCATGAAATCCTGTCTCCACTATGCAGTAAAAGACGCATGCGGCACACCCGAGAAAACTCACATGCGGCACGTCTTTTAAGAACGCAGCATGTCCTTGCATTGCAGAAAAAACTCAAGGACAACGCAGGTGACCTGCCAGTGACCTCAGGTGCAGATTTGGTCAGGATTTTACCTGCATAAAATCCTGACCAAATCCTGAAGCAATCCTGAACGTGGACACATACCCTAAGGGTATGTCTCCACGGTACGGATGGGCGGCGTTATCGCCGCAGCGGCGAAGCCGCTCGGCGCTAAGCCCCGCCCCCTTAATGGGACGCGATCATGCCGGATGTGTTAACTCTTCACATCCGGGATGATCGCTCTCTCCCATAGGGCCCTGTGATATGCCTTGCGGGGACGCTGCGTCCCCGCAAGGTGTACGGGCATGCTGCGATCTGAAAAGACGCGCAGCATGTCCGTAGTCGCAGGGCCGCCGCGTGCGGGTTTCCACGCATAGTGGAGACAGGATTTCATCAAATCCCCTCCACTATGCAGGAACATCTGGACGCTGCTTGTTTGACGCTGCAGCGCTGCGCAGCGTCAAACAAGCAGCGTTTCCTGAACGTGGAAACATACCCTTAAAGGACCCCAGGGGTGGTCGCGGCGCAAATGCTCGGGTTTCCCATAGACTTACATTGGGCTCGCTGCTTGGGCTGAGCACCAGAGTATTCCAATTTGCTCAACCCGAGCAATGAGCATCTGAGCATTTAAGTGCTCTCCCATCACTAGTCATAAACAGAAGACGCTTGCAAGAAACGACTGAGATTTTATCTTTTGAATCCACTTATTGATTTTGGCTTTAAAAATAGTACAAAAAACTGAAGCAAGTGAATGCAGCCTTATGGTGTATTGACACATGGTCAAATCACATTATTTCTGAGATTAACAATTGTGTAAAATGCAGTTATTTTTTCAAGATTTTTGCATCTTGCTCCTTATTTTCCGTAATCTCTTTAATTTCTATAAAATTCTCGTTATATGATAAAGCTTGGAAGATGGCCTGATAGGCTGGGGTCACACTAGACCGTAATACGGACGAGTGCTATGCGATAAAAAATCGCATAGCACTCGGCCCAATGTTAATCTATGGTCCAGCTCCCATCATCCGATATTTTCTCCACCGTATTTCGGATCCGAGGGAACTCGCAGCAGGCTGTGATTGTCAGCGTATCTCGGCCAAGACTAGCCAATGAAAGTCTATGGGGGCGAGAATAAATGGGATTCCACACGGACCAGCAGTGTGCATTGCGAGAAATACGCAGCGGTGTTCTATAGAAAAGCCGGTAATTCAATTGCCGGCTTTGCATTTCTCCTTCACAAACCCGACAGGATATGAGACATGGTTTACATACAGTAAACCATCTCATATCCACCTTTTTTTGGCATATTCCACACTACTAATGTTAGTAGTGTGTATGTGCAAAATGTGGCCGCTGTAGCGGCTCAAATAAAGGGTTAAATGGCGGAAAAAATTGGTGTGGGCTCCCGTCAATTTTCTCCGCCAGAATGGTAAAGCCAGTGACTGAGGGCAGATATTAATAGCCAGGAGAGGGTCCATGGTTATTGGCCCCCCCGTGGCTACAAACATCTTCCCCCAGCCACCCCAGAAAAGGCACATCTGGAAGATGCGCCTATTCTGGCACTTGGCCACTCTCTTCCCACTCCCGTGTAGCGGTGGGATATGGGGTAATGAAGGGTTAATGTCACCTTGCTATTGTAAGGTGACATTAAGCCAGATTAATAATGGAGAGGCGTCAATTATGACACCTATCCATTATTAATCCAATTGTCTAAAAGGGTTAAAAAACACACACACACATTATTATTAATTATTTTAATGAAATAAACACACAGGTTGTTTTAGTATTTTATTGTTCTCTCAATCCAGCTGCAGACCCTCGCTTGGCAAAATAATAAACGCACAAGATACATACCCTCAGATGAACCGTCACGTCCCACGAGGTAATCCATCTGAAGGGGTTAATTATTTTACAGCCATGAGCTGTGCTAAAACACTCGCTGGTGGTTGTAATCCCCGGGGAATGAAGGAAATCTGAGTGATCTGTACTTACATTGAGTTGCGGTGATGCGCCCTCTGGTGCCATGCCAAAAAAAGGGGGATATGAGATGGTTTACTGTATGTAAACCGTGTCTCATATCCTGTCGGGTTTAGGCAGGAGAAATGAAAAGCCGGCAATTGAATTACCGGCTTTTCACAGATATCGCGCTGAATGAAATATAAATACAGAATATATATATATATATGTGTCTCAATGACATATATATATATATATATATATATACTGTATATATGTTTTCCCGAACATTTGAGCACATAAATCCATTAGATGTCGGTTTTGCAAGCTTGCGAGAAAATCTCGGCATACGGATGCCATACGGATGTCACACGGCTCATTTGATGCGAGGAAATCGCATCCTCACACTGCACACGGATCACTTTTTTTGAAACATTTGTGCGATTCTCGGCCGTGAAAAACGGACCGTTTTTTTATACGTTAAGTGTGTCCCCGGCCATAGAACTGGTATCTGACCATGGAAGGTAACTCTATAGAGGTATCAATATTTGCGCTTGTGCAGTGATAACATTCACTTGTTCCCCACTGAAAAATTCAGGGATGTATTTGACCATGTGTCTATGCACCACTCTAAGGCCACGTGCACACATTAAGTATTTGGGGAGTTTTTTTCCTCAGTATTGGTAAATCAAAATGAGATGTGGATAAAAAATACAGAAGTGGTGACGTGTTTCTATTAAACTTTTCCTCTGACTGTTCTTGGCTTACAAATGCTGAAGTAAAATACTGACCACATACTCAACATGTGAACGTGGGCTTAATTTGCTTTTAGAGTTGATGGTAAATTTCACATACTTAAGAAAGTGGAAAGAATCTTGAATAAATAAAGCTAAATTCTGTGTGGCACATGTTGCTCACCACTCTTTTGTTGATCTCCTTACAGGTTTCATTCCTGTGCTTACCCCATCAGTGTCTTACTATAAGGGCTCATTTCCACTGGCGAGAGACAAATCGGTCCGTAATCTGGACCGAAAAAAGGGATGTAGCGTATGCGATTGTCATGCGAGTGTCATGCGAGTGCAATGCGAGTGCAATGCGATTTTTAATCGCATCATCCTTATGACATCCGTATTACTGTCCGACTTGTACGCACCGGTGTCCTTTGAAAAGCCGGCAAATCAGTGCTGTGTACAGTAAAATCACACTGACAGGTTAGAATAGAGTAGATATATACACATAGAATAGGTATATATACATATATATATATATATGTCAGTGAGACACCTATATCTGTATATTTATATTTAATGCAGCGCAAGATAGCATTAAAGCCTCTAATTCAATTGCCGGCTTTTCATTTCTCCTTCCCATACCCGACAGGATATGAGACATGGTTTACACACAGTAAACCATCTCATATCCCCCTTTTTTTTGCATCCTTGCAGCCTTGGAAAAGTTCCCACGCTCGAGTTCATATGAGTTCATCCACCAGAGGGCGCCTCACCGCAACTCAATGTAAGTACAGATCACTCAGATTTCCTTTCATTCCCCGGGGGATTACAGGCACGAGCGAGTGCTTTAGCGCAGCTCATGGCTGTAAAATAATTAACCCCTTCAGATGGATTACCTCGTGGGACGTGACGGTTCATCTGAGGGTATGTATCTTGTGCGTTTATTATTTTGCCAAGCGAAGGTTTTCAAATGGATTGAGAGAGCAATAAAATATTAAAACAACCTGTGTGTTTATTTCATTAAAATACTTTATAAGGGCTGTCCCACACGTCCAGATAATTCCGGTACCGGAATAAATCGGTACCGGAGTTATCTGTGTCCGTGTGCCTGTGAACTCACGTAGGTTCGTATGGCGAGTGGGTACCACACGGAGTGTGTGGTACCCACGCGTGTGGTACTCTGCATCGTGCTGAAGCCGCGATTCATATGTTCCCTGCAGCAGCGTTTGCTGCAGAGAAAATATGAATAATAGTGTTTAAAATAAAGATCTATGCCAGAATAGGCGCATCTTCCAGATGTGCCTTTTCTGGGGTGGCTGGGGGCAGATGTTTGTAGCCAGGGGGGGCCAATAACCATGGACCCTCTCCTGGCTATTAATATCTGCCGTCAGTCACTGGCTTTACTACTCTGGCGGAGAAAATTGCGCGGGAGCCCACACCAATTTTTTCCGCCATTTAACCCTTTAATTTAATAGCTAGAGCCCCCAAATTGTGCACACAGACACTTGTTACATTAGTGAAGAGGAATATGTAATAAAAACAGGGATATGAGATGGTTTACTGTGTGTAAACCATGTCTCATATCCTGTCGGGTTTGTGAAGGAGAAGGAAAAAGCCGGCAATTGAATTAGAGGCTTTTATGCTATCTAGCGCTGCATTAAATATAAATATACATATATAGGTGTCTCACTGACATATATATATGTATATATATACCTATTCTATGCGTATATATCTACTCTATTCTAACCTTTCAGTGTGATTTTACTGTACACCGCGCTGAATTACCGGCTTTTCAAAGGACACTGGTGCGTAAAAATCGGACAGAACTCGCATGGTGTGAGTGCTGTGCGATTTTTTACTCGCACCCATTGACTTGCATTGGCGAGTCTCGTCCGAGAATCGCAGCAATACGCAGCATGCTGCGATTTTTTTCTCAGTCCGATTTCGGCTGAGAAAAAAATCGCAAATGAAAAGACACCTATTGAATAACATTGGTCAGAGTGCAATCCGATTCTTTATCGGATTGCACTCGTCCGTTTTCCTCGCCAGTGGAAATGAGCCCTAAGGCCGGGGACACACACAACGTATAAAAAAACGGTCCGTTTTTCACGGACGAGAATTGCACAAATGTTTCCAAAACAGTGATCCGTGTGCAGTGCGAGGATGCGATTTCCTCGCATCAAATGATCCTTTTGACATCCGTGTGACATCCGTATGGCATCCGTATGCCGAGATTTTCTCACAGGCTTGCAAAACCGACATCTAATGGATTTATGTGCTCAAATGTTCGTTAAAACATATATACAGTATATATATATATATATATATATATATATATATATATATATATATATATATATATATATATATATATATTTATATATATATATGTCATTGAGACACACATATATATATATATATATTCTGTATTTATATTTAATTCAGCGCGATATATGTGAAAAGCCGGTAATTCAATTGCCGGCTTTTCATTTCTCCTTCCCAAACCCGACAGGATATGAGACATGGTTTACATACAGTAAACCATCTCATATCCCCTTTTTTTTTGCATATTCCACAATACTAATGTTAGTAGTGTGTATGTGCAAAATGTGGGCGCTGTAGCGTGTAAAATAAAGGGTTAAATTGTGGAAAAAATTGGCGTGGGCTCCCGCGCAATTTTCTCCGCCAGAGCGGTAAAGCCAGTGACTGGCGGCAGATATTAATAGCCAGGAGAGGGTCCATGGTTATTGACCCCCCCTGGCTACAAACATCTGCCCCCAGCCACCCCAGAAAAGGCACATTTGGAAGATGCGCCTATTCTGGCACTTGGCCACTCTCTTCCCACTCCCGTGTAGCGGTGGGATATGGGGTAATGAAGGGTTAATGTCACCTTGCTATTGTAAGGTGACATTAAGCCAGATTAATAATGGAGAGGCGTCAATTATGTCACCTATCCATTATTAATCCAATTGTCTGAAAGGGTTAAAAAACACACACACATTGTTACAAATTATTTTAATGAAATAAACACACAGGTTGTTTTAGTATTTTATTGCTCTCTCAATCCACCTAAACACCCTCGCTTGGCAAAATAATAAACCCACAATATACATACCCTTTCTGATGACCTGTCACATCCCACGAGGTAATCCATCTGAAGGGGTTAAAATATTTTACAGGCAGGAGCCCTGCTAATGCAGCTGTGCTCGTGTCTGTAAGCCCCGGCGAATTAAGGAAATGTAGGTCAATGACCTATAGTTACCTTCAGTCGCGGTGATGCGCCCCCTGGTGGATGTCCTCATATGACCTGGAGCCTGGGAAAAAGTTCCCAGGCTGCAGTTCATGAGGACATCCAGCAGGGGGCGCATCACCGCGACTGAAGGTAACTATACCACGCGTGTGGTACCCTGCATCGCGCTGAAGCCGCGATTCATATGTTCCCTGCAGCAGCGTTTGCTGCAGAGAAAATATGAATAATAGTGTTTAAAATAAAGATCTATGTGTCCGCCGCCCTCCCACCCCCTGTGCGCCCCCCCGCTGTTCAGAAAATACTTACCCGCCTCCCTCGCTGCTTCCTGGTCTGGCCGCGGCTTCTAGTGTATGCGGTCACGTGGGGCCGATCATTTACAGTCATGAATATGTGGCTCCACCTCCCATAGGGGCGGAGCCGACTATTCATGATTGTAAATGAGCGGCCCCACGTGACCGCATACAGTAGGAGGCGCGGGGCAGAGAGGAAGGAGTGACAGCCAACGTGGGAGCGGGTGAGTATTTTCAGGACAGCGGGGGGGGGGGCGCACAGGGGGTGGGAGGGCGGCGGACACATAGATCTTTATTTTAAACACTATTATTCATATTTTCTCTGCAGCAAACGCTGCTACAGGGAACATATGAATCGCGGCTTCAGCACCATGTGGGGGGGACAGCGCTTACTGTAGCGCTGTCTCCTGCACGCACACGGACCCCAGACGGAGAACGTCCGTGTGAGGTCCGTGTTTTACATGGACCCATTGACTCTATTGGGTCCGTGTAATCCGTGCGCTCCCACGAACACTGACATGTCTCCGTGTTTGGCACACGGAGACACGGTCCGCAAAAAAACAATGACATCTGAACAGATGCATTGATTTTTATGGGTCTACGTGTGTCAGTGTCTCCGGTACGTGAGGAAACTGTCACCTCACGTACCGGAGCCACTGACGTGTGAAACCGGCCTAAGGACACCAAAAGCAACTGCCTATCAGAAGCATGGTGGTAGCATTTGGGCATCCTGGATTAAAGGAGAGCAATGCCAGTAAAATGACTTCGTTTGCTCAGTAATCCTCTTCTTTGATTGACCTATACTATTTCATGTAGGCATAATGCACATTGCGAGATTTCTCTGAACTGAATTTGGCCGGGCGTTCATCTTCTGCTATTAGAAGATTGCTCTGTCATGTTTGATCTTAACGGTTCATTTTAATTTTCCTTACAAGCAGCAGATGTGCGACGTTCAGGCTTTAGTTCAGCCCTTTCTCATGCTGCCTTGTGAGGCTTGTTTAGCTCCTGAGCATACTATAGTGATTGACCTCATCTGCAATGTTATCAGGGAACTTTGTGTGACATAAGATGGCAATATGAAGGGTATGGTAATGAAAATCCTTATTATGAAGAGGAGGTCTATTCACGTCCCTCAATCAGTGATGATACTTTAAATCCATAACTGAATCAATATATTCTTTTAAACTCTGAATTAAAAGCAAAATCTAAATAGGGTAAATTCAATAGGTCTTAAACTGGCACCTGGCTTACTTGTGATATTGATTCACAGCTAGCTCTGAGGAATTCACAGAATAACGAGGCCATGAGATGACGGCTGCACAGGATCACACAGGGCATCATGCACTGAGCTTACGGCGAGATTCTACTGCAGAGGCAGCTCTCGCCTTGCGTAGAGAAGGGCTGCCGCTCAACTTCCATGGTATTTGTTAAGCTGCCCGCAAAGGAAGAGCTGAACTCCCATTTCTTTCTTGATTATGCCGCTCTCCTGATTCTGCTGCTGTATGCAGATGCATTACCCATTCTAACAGCTAAAACATGCCCAGGGAGGATATGAAAGGCATGGCTGTGAGCAAAGAGGAGGGCACCAGGACTCAGCTGCTACATGGTTTCATCCACACCAGATAAAGTTGGGAGGCAATCTCTTCTTAAGGATTCTGATTGGGAAGGGATCATTGGACTTCATGGGTCTACAAAAAGATTGTGACATTTCCCAAGTATGGAATATTAAGTCGTGTTTTATAGTGTGATTAATTTTGAGCAATCTGAGGCTTCTGTAAATCCAGCAGATGGCTACATATTGGAGCTACTTAATATTGGGGATGGTGGTTGCATTCAAAAAATTCCTTGTAAAGGCTCAGGTAAGATATTTTGATATTTATAAAATTCTTAATATTAACAGTGGCATTTATTGATGTGTGCACTGTGCATAATCAATAATGAATGATTTTTTGTCACTACTGTTAACTTCTGGAATAAGAATAAGAGCTGCAATATATTTATTGACTTTTTAAAACCGTACAACTCACATGACAAGTAATGACATAGACAGATGGATAAATAGATAGATGCGCACATAATTTCTGAATTATAATGTAGTTTATATTTTCATAGAGATCATTTGATTGCTGAAAATGATCCCTACATTTATTGCCTGAACTATTTTACTATTAAGTAGATTAAAATCTCAGTAAATATCTACTATAGGTATAGGTTCATATATTTATGAATAGGCAGCATGTGTGAATAAGTGACAGGAGTAAAATGTCCATTTCATTGACAAACCTGCAGCGCAATTCTTGTGAAATACTCTAGAGGGAGCCAATTTGCTGTGAATGGAATACTCTCAGCTGTGCTTTTTTTCAAATATATTGCTGTGATTTTTTTTTTCTTTAAAACTAACTTTTCATTAGTCTGTAGATTATTTTAGTTTACAGTTATTATTATTTATTTATATAGCACCATTAATTCCATGGTGCTATACATGAGACGGGGTTACATCAAAATACAAATATCAGAGTAACCAAAACTAATAATGACAGACTGATACAGAGGGGAGAGGACCCTGCCCTTGTGGGCTTACATTCCACAGTTCTTGATTATTTTCTGTGGTACACTGCCTTTTAGGCCGGTTTCACACGTCAGTGGCTCCGGTACGTGAGGTGACAGTTTCCTCCCGTACCGGAGACACTGACATACGTAGACCCATAAAAATCAATGCATCTGTTCAGATGTCATTGATTTTGTGCGGACCGTTGCGGACCGTGTCTCCGTGTGCCAAACACGGAGACATGTCAGTGTTCGTGGGAGCGCACGGATTACACGGACCCAATAGAGTCAATGGGTCCGTGTAAAACACGGACCTCACACGGACATTCTCCGTCTGGGGTCCGTGTGGCGTGCCGGAGACAGCGCTACAGTAAGCGCTGTCCCCCCCACATGGTGCTGAAGCCGCCATTCATATGTTCCCTGTAGCAGCGTTTGCTACAGAGAAAATATGAATGATAGTGTTTAAAATAAAGATCTATGTGTCCGCCGCCCCCCCACCCCCTGTGCGCCCCCCCGCTGGTCGGAAAATACTCACCCGGATCCCCCGTCGGCAGTCGCTCCTTCCTGGTCTGGCCGCGGCTTCTCTACTGTATGCGGCCGATTACACTCATGAATATGTGGCTCCACCTCCAATAGGGGCGGAGCCGCCTATTCATGAGTGTAAATGAGCGGCCCCACGTGACCGCATACAGTAAGCCGCGGCCAGACCAGGAAGGAGCGACTGCCGACGGGGGATCCGGGTGAGTATTTTCTGACCAGCGGGGGGGGCGCACAGGGGGTCGGGGGGCGGCGGACACATGGATCTTTATTTTAAACACTATTCTTCATATTTTCCCTGCAGCAAACGTTGCTACAGGGAACATATGAATCGCAGCTTCAGCACCATGCAGAGTGGGTACCACACGCTCCGTGTGGTACCCACTCGCCATACGGGCGGCACACGTGTGCCGCAGGTATGGCCTCCGTGAGTTCCCAGGCACACGGACACGGATAACTCCGGTACCGATTTATTCCGGTACCGGAATTATCTGGACGTGTGGGTCAGCCCTTAGGGCTCATTTCCACATGCGAGACATACCTCCGTGTCTCGCAGGTTAAAACCCTCTTTTGGTGCCGGCACTTGAGAGAGGAGCGTGCAGCTCCATGTGTTGCTGTGTGGCCACACACTCCGCTCTGGAGTGCCGCACCAGAAGAGGGTTTTAACCTGCGAGACACGGACGTATGTCTCGCATGTGGAAATGAGCCATTAGTCATAGTTCAGACTTATATTTTGACATTCCATTTGTCTGTTTCAGTTTGAGGAATAGATGAACAAAAAAATGTCAAAAACAGAACCATCACATAACGGATCCAAAAGGAAGCTAAGGGTCGTTACTGCTAATTATGAGTTCAGTTTGATTTGCGTTTTGTGGATGCTTATACGGCAGAAGAAAAAACGCAGGATGCAGAACTTTCTTTTTCTGCTTTATGTATTGACACAAAATGGAACCAAGGTGGTCCCTGTTCTAGTCAGTGGGCCCCCTATCCTTCCATGTGCACTGTTTATACAATGAATCTGTTTCTGACATTACTACATTTGTCCTTATAAATAGAGTTGAGCGAAGCTTTTAAAGTTCGGTTCCAATTACGATCAGCGGTGAATATTGTTGTTGCAATATTCACCGAACACAGCCGAACGTCATTGCAGTCAATGGGAGTAGAAATTACCAATTATGTTCGAAACCGATTATTCGGCACAAATAAAATACCAAAGTGGCACAAATATGGCAAAGTCAGATTCAGCAACCGATTCGATTCCAAACATATTCTCTACTTATAAACAGAACAGACAAGCATAAAGGAGGGGGCAGGAATAAGCACGGCTAGATGGAGGCCCCCCATGACTGTGCTTGAACATGGGGCTTTATTCAAAAATTGGTCTGGGCTCGGATGATTGGGTGATAGAAGAGATGTGGGAGTTTTTTTTTGTGGGAGGCGTGGGGCTATAAAGGGGGAAAGTGCAGGAAAAAGGCCACACTTTTCAACAAGAGAGCCCGGGACAGAGAGAGCAACCCCCCCCCCTTAGCGGTGTGAGGTACCTGATTGAGGAATGGAGTCGGTGGACGCATTGGTGGGGCGCCTGAGGGACGTAGCCAGGTCCCGAAGGGGAGGATGGCTGGAGGAGCAGCTGGCGGTGCTGCTCGGATCATCAGGAACACCGGAGGCCAGCAGCAGGCGCGGCAGGCGCACGAGGCCCCCGCAGAGACTCTCACCTGAGGTGAGCACGCGTGGCAGGCACAGGCCTAGGAACCCCGCCTGGGACCCTGCGGAGGCCAGGTGCAGCGGTGCGGTGTCCCCCCGCTGTGCCCCCTCCGGCAGGAATCCTCCTTGCAGGCCGGCTGGAGCAGGTACCAAAGGTGGTGTGCAGGGAGGAAGAGCCGCACCAGAAGTGAGGCCTGCAGTGACGAGGCAGGCTGCACCGAGGACCAGGAGCACAGCTGGAGGTAGTGTGGAGCCCAGGAGCGGTGTCGCGGCAGTGAGGGCAGGAGGGAGCACGCCCACGGAGGCAGACAACAGCTGCATAGGTGGCAGCGCAGCAGACACTAGAAGAATGGTCGCAGGAGCACGGGCCGTCAGAGGGCGCACAAGTGGATGGATTCAGGCGGGCACTGCGGTGCAGGCGACAGCCAGACGGCATGAGGCTGAAGTGGTGCAGCAGACGGGAGGTGCGGCGGGCAGTGGGGCGCCATTGCCTGGCAGGCATGGATGGTGAGAGCCAGACAGGGAGCCGAGAAATACGGAGCAAGCACGGTCCAGGTCCGGGAGAAGGTCGGTCGGGAGAGGTTCGGCAGACGCTCCGGTTCCCCCCCTGGTGACGTGGAGGCCAGGGGCGTGGGCCAGGAGCAGCGCAGTGGCGCTGAAGATTCGTTTTCTGATAATGAGCCAGAGGTGGAGGGGGAGCGGCGGGATTCAGGACGCACGGCTGGCAGGGACACAGCACCTGCGCAGCTTGGTGAGTACCAATCTATGTCTAGTGTATTGCCCAGGGGGGTTTTAGGTGCAGAGGTTAGGGGTAATCAGGCACCAGGTGGGAGGGCGATGGATATTGGGGGGAGCAGCGGGTCGATGGAGCCTGGGCTGCATGATGTTTTGGTGAGCGTGTTGCAACTGTTGAGCAGTTTGCAGAGTGGAGCAGTGAGAGAGACTGGGGCCTTGGCAGCCGGGGCATGGCTTCCAGGGGCGGGGGTGTAGGCGCAGTCGATACCTGATTCGGGTAGATCGTTAGTAGTTGAGCAGTCGTCATCGGTGTCTGGGGTGTCCGTATCCGTGCAAACGGAGAAGGATAAAGGGGACATGGTGAATTTGGATTATAGAACTAAAGGTGAGGTGTACATTTGTTTCGAGGGGCCGTTGGGGGCTCATTTGAAGAAGAAGGTTAAGGATAAGATTTGGCGCGACGATTATGTGGAGATATTTTCCCTACTTCCGTTAGAGAAGTTTAATCTCAATAAGGGAAAAAAGGATGATAGCAAGAAGGAAGAAGAGGAAAAGAGGAGGTGGCGGCTTATACCGCAGACGTTTGTTAATTGGTTGCAGGCGTTTGCAATCCTAGCGAGCGTAATAGGTGAGAAGTCCCTGGAGAATTGTTCTGGTTTATTTTGTTATCTGGATGCGATTGGGGAAGCGCACCGTACTTATGGTGGGCAGGCCTGGTTGCGATATGATGAACAGTTCAGGCAAATGAAGGCGGTCAGGCCTGAGATACGCTGGGATCAAAAGGACATAGGACTTTGGTTGAAAGTGATGGCGCCAATCAGGTTTGGGCAGTCCTGTCATGGGAGCGGAAGTTGTTATGACCCCAATGGCGAGGGTCTCAGAGGAACGTGGAAGTCTGCAGAATACAAAAATCCAGCTCATAGGGCAGTGGTAACTGGGTTGACCATATATCTACTCCTAACGCCAACACTAGAAGTAGCCGGGGATCATTCCTACGTTGATTCTAGATGACACGCGCCAGCCGGAGAATCTAGCTACCCCTAGTAGAGGAAAACAAAGACCTTTCTTGCCTCCAGAGAAGGGGACCCCAAAGCTGGATAGAAGCCCCCCACAAATAATGACGGTGAGGTAAGAGGAAATGACAAACACAGAAATGAATCAGGTTTAGCACAGAGAGGCCCGCTTACTGATAGCAGAATAAAGAAAGGTAACTTATATGGTCAACAAAAACCCTATCAAAATCCACACTGGAAATTCAAGAACCCCCGAACCGTCTAACGGTCCGGGGGGAGAACACCAGCCCCCTAGAGCTTCCAGCAAAGGTCAGGATATAGATTTGGAACAAGCTGGACAAAAATACAAAACCAAAACAAATAGCAAAAAGCAAAAGGCAGACTTAGCTGATATAACTGGAACCAGGATCAGTAGACAAGAGCACAGCAGACTAGCTCTGATAACTACGTTGCCAGGCATAGAACTGAAGGTCCAGGGAGCTTATATAGCAACACCCCTAACTAACGACCCAGGTGCGGATAAAAGGAATGACAGAAAAACCAGAGTCAAAAAACTAGTAACCACTAGAGGGAGCAAAAAGCAAATTCACAACAGGAAGTAGTGCCAGCCAGCAGGCGGGACATGCCAGTAGTGGTCAGGGGTCACAGGGAGCGAAAGAGAAAACAGGAACTTGCTGGCAATTTAATGATGGCCAGTGCAAATTCGGGAACACCTGTAAGTTTAAACATGTGTGCTCCCACTGTAACGGAGGTTCACATGGGGCTTCAAAATGTTTTAAAAAAGCAAGAGGCAAGCTGGCAGTGGGTGCCGGTCAAGGGGGAGATGCAGGTGAGGTTGGAAAGGATTGCCCCCTTTCTAAGTAGGTATCCTGATCGGGAGAAGGCCGGTGTTATTAGTAGAGGTTTTGCGGAAGGTTTTCACATCCCTCCTCCTGAACATGTGGTTCCGTTTTCGGTTAAAAATTTACGGTCGGCTGGGCCGTTTCCTTGTTTGCCGGTTGAAGGGATGATCGTCTCCCCATTGGGGGTGGTCCCAAAAAGGGAACCGAATAAATTTTGTTTAATTCACCATTTGTCGCACCCGAAAGGGTTGTCTGTGAATGATGGCATTTTGCAAGAGTTGTGTTCAGTTGTTTATACGTCATTCTACATGGCGGTGCACTGGGTGCGTTGTTATGGGTCAGGAGCTTTGCTGGCAAAGACGGATGTAGAGTCTGCCTTTAGATTGCTTCCTATTCACCCGGACAGTATCCCATTGTTGGGATGTTTTTGGAATGATGGTTATTATTTGGACAGATGTCTACCGATGGGTTGTGCCATTTTATGTTCGTTGTTCGAGACGTTTAGTACCTTTTCTAGAATGGGTTGTCAGGGAAGTGGCCGGTGTTCCATCCGTCATTCATTACTTGGATGATTTTGATAGGTCCTCCCGATTCGAATGTGTGCAGAAACATTTTGGCCACCATGGAGTGGGTGGCGGATAGGGTTGAGCGACTTTCATTTTTTTAAGATCGAGTAGGGTTTTGGGAAACCCGATTTTGTCCAGAGTCGAGTCGAGTGCAGTCGGCCGATTATCGCTAAAAGTCGGGGATCGACCGAAACACGAAACCCAATGCAAGTCAATGGGGAAGCATAGTCGGCAGTGAGTGGAGGCCAGGAAAACACCTACAGTGCCCATTTTAATGCCAAAAACATCCATTCTTGTTTCTGAAGCTTGCCAATCTTAATTAACTGTATAATAATAGTTGGGCATAGGGAATTGGGGGAAAGTTGTGGGGGGAGTAGGGCTGGCTCAAGTTTTTCGTGGGCCCAGGAAATGCGGACTACGTCACGGCGGTGTTGCAGGGAAAGGTAAGTATTTAAACGTTGCAAGTGCTGTGATCCTGAGCAAGCAGGGGGGGGCCCACTCGTTCGCATTGCCACTGGCACAGGGCCCCTCAAAGTACGGCGGTGTGTTTGCATGGCGGGGGCGCCTCCCACCAGCAGCGACACTTTTGCGTACTCTGAGGGGCCCTGTGCCAGTGACGTCGCCAACGAGTATGCCCCCCCACCTGATGAAGGAACCTGCACTTTCATCTGCACCTTCCTCTTTGTCCCTGTGTAAGGTGGTATAACATGCGGGAAGGGGAACCTTACTTTCAGCAGGGTCAGATTCTGGCTGTGTAGAGTACAAGGGGAATGTAGTGGTCTAGGTCAATGTACCAGCAGACTCATTTAGCAGTGGCTGGGCAATGGGCAGGATGAGGAGGAAACAGATATAGGGCCAAAGAATAAAGTAGGCTACATGCAGTTCAAAATTGGTAACAGGACTAAACAGGCGGCATTGCTTTGTTCAGTGGAGTAGCAAACCCAAGAGCAGCAGACACTGTTTCAAGGGCCTAACCACACTAGTAGGCCAAATGCAGTTTAATATCTGATAGTATAGGGCGAAAGCCAGAATGTGGAAGCTCAGCTTTGTTCAGTTGAGGACAACACCAGGGAGGGGCAGACACCTTTAGTAGGCCGGAAAAGCCTATTGCATTTTTTAAAATGGTAATTTGGAGCAGAAGGTTGAAGCTCAGCTTTATTTAGTTGAGGACAACACCAGGCAGGGGCACACAGACAGACACCTTTAGTAGGCCGGAAAAGCCTATTGCATTTTTTAAAATGGTAATTTGGAGCAGAAGGTTGAAGCTCAGCTTTATTTAGTTGAGGGCAACACCAGGGAGGGGCAGAAGCCGTTAGTAGGCCCTAACCACCATTTTTTTTTTTTAAAACCACTTAATGAGAGCCGGAAGGTTGAAGCTCAGCTTTATTTAGTTGAGGACAACACCAGGCAGGGGCACACAGACAGACACCTTTAGTAGGCCGGAAAAGCCTATTGCATTTTTTAAAATGGTAATTTGGAGCAGAAGGTTGAAGCTCAGCTTTATTTAGTTGAGGGCAACACCAGGGAGGGGCAGAAGCCGTTAGTAGGCCCTAACCACCATTTTTTTTTTTTAAAACCACTTAATGAGAGCCGGAAGGTTGAAGCTCAGCTTTATTTAGTTGAGGACAACACCAGGCAGGGGCACACAGACAGACACCTTTAGTAGGCCGGAAAAGCCTATTGCATTTTTTAAAATGGTAATTTGGAGCAGAAGGTTGAAGCTCAGCTTTATTTAGTTGAGGACAACACCAGGCAGGGGCACACAGACAGACACCTTTAGTAGGCCGGAAAAGCCTATTGCATTTTTTAAAATGGTAATTTGGAGCAGAAGGTTGAAGCTCAGCTTTATTTAGTTGAGGACAACACCAGGGAGGGGCAGAAGCCGTTAGTAGGCCCTAACCACCATTTTTTTTTTTTTAAAACCACTTAATGAAAGCCGGAAGGTTGAAGCTCAGCTTTATTTAGTTGAGGACAACACCAGGCAGGGGCACACAGACAGACACCTTTAGTAGGCCGGAAAAGC
The DNA here is from genome assembly GCF_051348905.1 of Ranitomeya variabilis. NCBI lineage: Eukaryota > Metazoa > Chordata > Amphibia > Anura > Dendrobatidae > Ranitomeya > Ranitomeya variabilis. The sequence goes on from NC_135238.1 coordinate 120,130,234, forward strand.
CTATTGCATTTTTTAAAATGGTAATTTGGAGCAGAAGGTTGAAGCTCAGCTTTATTTAGTTGAGGACAACACCAGGGAGGGGCAGAAGCCGTTAGTAGGCCCTAACCACCATTTTTTTTTTTTAAAACCACTTAATGAGAGCTGGAAGGTTGAAGCTCAGCTTTATTTAGTTGAGGACAACACCAGGCAGGGGCACACAGACAGACACCTTTAGTAGGCCGGAAAAGCCTATTGCATTTTTTAAAATGGTAATTTGGAGCAGAAGGTTGAAGCTCAGCTTTATTTAGTTGAGGACAACACCAGGCAGGGGCACACAGACAGACACCTTTAGTAGGCCGGAAAAGCCTATTGCATTTTTTAAAATGGTAATTTGGAGCAGAAGGTTGAAGCTCAGCTTTATTTAGTTGAGGGCAACACCAGGGAGGGGCAGAAGCCGTTAGTAGGCCCTAACCACCATTTTTTTTTTTTTAAACCGCTTAATGAGAGCCGGAAGGTTGAAGCTCAGCTTTATTTAGTTGAGGGCAACACCAGGCAGGGGCACACAGACAGACACCTTTAGTAGGCCGGAAAAGCCTATTGCATTTTTTGAAATGGTAATTTGGAGCAGAAGGTTGAAGCTCAGCTTTATTTAGTTGAGGACAACACCAGGCAGGGGCACACAGACAGACACCTTTAGTAGGCCGGAAAAGCCTATTGCATTTTTTAAAATGGTAATTTGGAGCAGAAGGTTGAAGCTCAGCTTTATTTAGTTGAGGGCAACACCAGGGAGGGGCAGAAGCCGTTAGTAGGCCCTAACCACCATTTTTTTTTTTTAAAACCACTTAATGAGAGCCGGAAGGTTGAAGCTCAGCTTTATTTAGTTGAGGGCAACACCAGGGAGGGGCAGAAGCCGTTAGTAGGCCCTAACCACCATTTTTTTTTTTAAAAACCACTTAATGAGAGCCGGAAGGTTGAAGCTCAGCTTTATTCAGTTGAGGACAACACCAGGCAGGGGCACACAGACAGACACCTTTAGTAGGCCGGAAAAGCCTATTGCATTTTTTAAAATGGTAATTTGGAGCAGAAGGTTGAAGCTCAGCTTTATTTAGTTGAGGGCAACACCAGGGAGGGGCAGAAGCCGTTAGTAGGCCCTAACCAAAGTTGAAGGCCAAATGCAGTTTAATTTCTGATACTATAGGCCGAAAGCCAGAAGGTGGAAGCTCCGATTTAGACAGTGGAGGACAATTTGAATTAGGGACTGCAGACAGACTTAGTAGGCTGTCCCCTGTGGACCATGCATCCAACACATTAACCCATTGCGCCGTAATGGACACGTAATCTTCCGTGGCCATGCCTACAGGTCCATGCGTCTGTTGTCAGGTGCACCTTTGTACTCACAGATTGCCAGAGTGCATGGACAATGCGGTCTTCTACATGCTGGTGGAGGGTTGGGATGGCTTTTCTCGCAAAAGAAGTGTCGACTGGTTAGCTTGTAGCGTGGTACAGCATAGTCCATCATGGCCTTATTAATAGTAAATAAAATATATAACTAGGCTCTATGAACTTTTAAATAGGTTCCAGGGGTACACGGGCAGCATTGGTGTGGTCAGTGGAGGAGTATTGCAAGTAGGGGCTGCAGACAGGCTATCAAAGGCCTAAAATAACAAACAGTAGGCAGTCATGGCAGTTTTACATCGGTTACATGGATACACAGGCAGGCAGCATTGTGGTCAGTGGAGGAGTATTGCAAGTAGGGGCCACAGACAGGCTATCAAAGGCCTAAAATAACAAACAGTAGGCAGTCATGGCAGTTTTACATCGGTTACATGGATACACAGGCAGGCACTCCAGGCAGCATTGTGGTCAGTGGAGGAGTATTGCAAGTAGGGGCCGCAGACAGGCTATCAAAGGCCTAAAATAACAAACAATAGGCTCATTGCAGTTTTACAGCGGTTACATGGATACACAGGCAGCTAGGTGGTGAGTGGAGGAGTATTTAAAGTAAGGACCGCAGACAGGCTATCAAAGGCCTAACATAACAAACAATAGGCTCATGGCAGTTTTACAGCGGTTACATGGATAGACGGGCAGGCAGCTTGGTGGTGAGTGGAGGAGTATTTAAAGTAGGGACCGCAGACAGGCTATCAAAGGCCTAACATAACAAACAATAGGCTCATGGCAGTTTTACAGCGGTTACATGGATACACGGGCAGGCAGCTTGGTGGTGAGTGGAGGAGTATTTAAAGTAGGGACCGCAGACAGGCTTCAAAGGCCTAACATAAGAAAATGGGCTGGCTGTAGGCACTTTATAATTGGTTCCAGGGGTACACGGGCAGCAGTGGTCTGGCCAGTGGAGGACTAGTGGAAGGAGGGACCGCAGACAGGCTTCAAAGGCCTAACATAAAAAAATGGGCTGGCTGTAGGCACTTTATAATTGGTTCCAGGGGTACACGGGCAGCAGTGGTCTGGTCAGTGGAGGACTAGTGGAAGGAGGGACCGCAGACAGGCTTCAAAGGCCTAACATAAAAAAATGGGCTGGCTGTAGGCACTTTATAATTGGTTCCAGGGGTACACGGGCAGCAGTGGTCTGGTCAGTGGAGGACTAGTGGAAGGAGGGACCGCAGACAGGCTTCAAAGGCCTAACATAAAAAAATGGGCTGGCTGTAGGCACTTTATAATTGGTTCCAGGGGTACACGGGCAGCAGTGGTCTGGTCAGTGGAGGACTAGTGGAAGGAGGGACCGCAGACAGGCTTCAAAGGCCTAAAATAACAAACAATAGGCTCATGGCAGTTTTACAGCGGTTACATGGATACACGGGCAGGCAGCTTGGTGGTGAGTGGAGGAGTATTTAAAGTAGGGACCGCAGACAGGCTATCAAAGGCCTAAAATAACAAACAATAGGCTCATGGCAGTTTTACAGCGGTTACATGGATACACGGGCAGCTTGGTGGTGAGTGGAGGAGTAGTGCAAGGAGTGTCTGTCCCAGTACTCCCAAAATATAAATAGATGTTAATGTCTCGCAAAACAACCAAAACAAAAAAAAAGGTGGCATACTTAGGTACAGGGGTGGGCTCATCTGCTGAGTTTCTGACATAGTAATTTGGCAGTAACTATTTAATGGTGCCAATATAGGACACAGACACAGACTACTTTAAGTTGCATCATAGATGTCTACAAATTTGTATTGTCAGTGCCAGACATTGAATGATGTCAGCGAATAGACTAAAGATTGGTGGAGCTGTGCGACATAATTTTGCATGTGGTAGAGCACATTTTGAGCTGGGGTAGGGGGGAACTCTCTAGAGGCCGGCGGGACCGCCCCAGGGCCCCTCATGTTACAACGGTGTGTCTGACGTTGGGTGCGCACCACCACCGCCAGAGACACTACATTGTACTATGAGGGACCCAGTAGCAATGCCGTCAACCAAAAGCGAGCACACCCACCTCTTCAGACAAACAGCAGTCTCACGGGTGCTTGCGCCAAGTCACGATACCACGGCCCCGTGTGGGGAGTTTGGCCATTTAGGGAGGTGTAAACATGTCGTATGCTGTACAATCAGCTGCAGCAAATTAGACATTAGAAAAGTAATTCACAGGCAAGAGCCTTTCATAGGAAAGCTAGGTGTCGGCCGGGCAAGGTGGGGCAAAAGATTTCGAAATCCAGTTGTGGTTCATTTTAATGAATGTTAGATCGTCAACATTTTGGGTAGCCAGACGAGTCCTTTTTTCGGTTAATATTGAACCTGCAGCACTGAATACTCTTTCTGATAGGACACTTGCTGCCGGGCAGGCAAGCTCCTGCAATGCATATTCTGCCAATTCTGGCCAGGTGTCTAATTTGGAGGCCCAGTAATCAAATGGGAATGACGGTTGAGGGAGAACATCGATAAGGGATGAAAAATAGTTAGTAACCATACTGGACAAATGTTGTCTCCTGTCACTTTCAATTGATGCAGCAGTACCTGTCCTGTCTGCGGTCATAGCAAAATCACTCCACAACCTGGTCAGAAAACCCCTCTGTCCAACGCCACTTCTGATGTGTGCACCCCTAACACTCCTAGTCTGCTGCCCCCTGGAGCTCGTGTGAGAACGATCACGTGCGCTGTGTGCTGGGAATGCCTGAAGCAAACGGTCAACAAGAGTTGATTGTTTGGTTGCTAATATTAGTTCCAAGTTCTCATGTGGCATAATATTTTGCAATTTGCCTTTATAGCGTGGATCAAGGAGGCAGGCCAACCAGTAATCGTCATCGTTCATCATTTTCGTAATGCGTGTGTCCCTTTTTAGGATACGTAAGGCATAATCCGCCATGTGGGCCAAAGTTCCAGTTGTCAAATCTCCGGTTGTGATTGGTTGAGGGGCAGTTGCAGGCAAATCTACGTCACTTGTGTCCCTCAAAAAACCAGAACCCGGCCGTGACACGCAACCAATTTCCTGTGCCCCCGGGAAAGGTTCGGCATTAAAAATATACTCATCCCCATCATCCTCCTCGTCCTCCACCTCCTCTTCGCCCGCTACCTCGTCCTGTACACTGCCCTGACCAGACAATGGCTGACTGTCATCAAGGCTTTCCTCTTCCTCTGGTGCAGACGCCTGCTCCTTTATGTGCGTCAAACTTTGCATCAGCAGACGCATTAGGGGGATGCTCATGCTTATTACGGCGTTGTCTGCACTAACCAGCCGTGTGCATTCCTCAAAACACTGAAGGACTTGACACATGTCTTGTATCTTAGACCACTGCACACCTGACAACTCCATGTCTGCCATCCTACTGCCTGCCCGTGTATCCTCCCACAAATAAATAACAGCACGCCTCTGTTCGCACAGTCTCTGAAGCATGTGCAGTGTTGAGTTCCACCTTGTTGCAACGTCTATGATTAGGCGATGCTGGGGAAGGTTCAAAGACCGCTGATAGGTCTGCATACGGCTGGCGTGTACAGGCGAACGTCGGATATGTGAGCAAAGTGCACGCACTTTGAGGAGCAGGTCGGAGAACCCAGGATAAGTTTTCAATAAGCACTGCACCACCAGGTTTAAGGTGTGAGCCAGGCAAGGAATGTGTTTCAGTTGGGAAAGGGAGATGGCAGCCATGAAATTCCTTCCGTTATCACTCACTACCTTGCCTGCCTCAAGATCTACTGTGCCCAGCCACGACTGCGTTTCTTGTTGCAAGAACTCGGACAGAACTTCCGCGGTGTGTCTGTTGTCGCCCAAGCACTTCATAGCCAATACAGCCTGCTGACGCTTGGCAGTAGCTGGCCCATAATGGGACAACTGGTGTGCAACAGTGTCATCTGCCGATGGAGTGGTTGGCAGACTGCGTTCTGTGGAAGAGCTGTAGCTTCTGCAGGAGGACGAGGAGGAGGAGGGGGTGCGAACGCCTACAGCCAACTGTTTCCTAGACCGTGGGCTAGGCACAACTGTCCCTAAATTGATGTCGCCTGTGGACCCTGCATCCACCACATTCACCCAGTGTGCCGTGATGGACACATAACGTCCCTGGCCATGCCTACTGGTCCATGCATCTGTAGTCAGGTGCACCTTTGTACTCACAGATTGCCTGAGTGCATGGACGATGCGCTGTTTAACATGCTGGTGCAGGGCTGGGATGGCTTTTCTGGAAAAAAAGTGTCGACTGGGTAGCTCGTATCGTGGTTCAGCGTACTCCATCAGGGCTTTGAAAGCTTCGCTTTCAACTAACCGGTAGGGCATCATCTCTAACGAGATTAGTCTAGCTATGTGGGTGTTAAAACACTGTGTACGCGGATGCGAGGATAAGTACTTCCTTTTTCTAACCAGAGTCTCATGTAGGGTGAGCTGGACTGGAGAGCTGGAGATCGTGGAACTTTCGGGTGTGCCGGTGTACATGGCAGACTGAGAGACGGTTGGAGACGGTATTGTTTCCGCCGGTGCCCTAGATGCAATATTTCCTCCTACAAAACTGGTGATTCCCTGACCCTGACTGCTTTTGGCTGGCAAAGAAACCTGCACAGATACTGCCGGTGGTGCGGAAAATGGTGGCCTTACAGTGACGGAAGGGATGTTGCGTTGCTGACTAGCTTCATTGGCCGAGGGTGCTACAACCTTGAGGGACGTTTGGTAGTTAGTCCAGGCTTGAAAATGCATGGTGGTTAAGTGTCTATGCATGCAACTAGTATTTAGACTTTTCAGATTCTGACCTCTGCTTAAGCTAGTTGAACATTTTTGACAGATGTCTTTGCGCTGATCAGTTGGATGTTGTTTAAAAAAATGCCAGACTGCACTCTTCCTAGACTCGGATCCCTTTTCAGGGATTGCAGACTGAGCTTTAACCGGATGGCAACGCTGTGCTCCAACAGGTTTTGGCTTTGACACGCGTTTTGGGCCAGATACGGGCCCGGCAGATGGAACCTGTTGTGATGTTGATGCCTGCTGCGGCCCCTCCTCCACCTCCGCTTCTGAACTACTGCCGCCTGCACCCTGTTCCCCCAATGGCTGCCAATCGGGGTCAATAACTGGGTCATCTATTACCTCCTCTTCGAGCTCGTGTGCAACTTCGTCTGTGTCACTGTGTCGGTCGGTGGTATAGCGTTCGTGGCGGGGCAACATAGTCTCATCAGGGTCTGATTGTGGATCTGTACCCTGAGAGGGCAATGTGGTGGTCTGAGTCAAAGGAGCAGCATAGTACTCTGGCTGTGGCTGTGCATCAGTGCACTCCATGTCAGAATATACTTGTAATGGGCATGGCCTGTTAAATGTTTCACTTTCTAAGCCAGGGACGGTATGTGTAAAGAGCTCCATGGAGTGACCCGTTGTGTCGCCTGCTGCATCCTTCTCTCTTGTTGTAGTTTTTGCTGAGGAGGACAAGGAAGTGACTTGTCCCTGACCGTGAACATCCACAAGCGACGCGCTGCTTTTACATTTACCAGTTTCGGAAGAGGAGGCAAAAGAGCTAGAGGCTGAGTCTGCAATGTAAGCCAAAACTTGCTGTTGCTGCTCCGCCTTTAAAAGCGGTTTTCCTACTCCCAGAAAAGAGAGCGTTCAAGGCCTTGTGTAGCCTGACGACGAAACTGGCTCCACAGCTCCAGACTTAGGTGGAATATTTTTATCCCCACGACCACCTGATGCTCCACTACCACTACCATCATTACCAGCTGACAATGAACGCCCACGACGACCTCTTGCACCAGACTTCCTCATTGTTTTAAAATCTTAACCAAAGTAACTTTATTTGTTGCTGTCAAACAACTTACACGGTGAGCTATAACTTCAGTATGATTTCAATATCCCTTAACAGGTTGGTGAGACCACAAGGAAAATCAGGCACAATGTTACACACTCTGTTTTCTGTGGCACAAAATCACAGAGATGACACACACGCAGGACTGTCACTCAAGCACTAATGTCAATATTAATCTCCCACCTAATTTATTTATTTTTTTTTCTCAGGGAGACTTTAGAAACCAAATAATATTAAAAAAAAAAAAAAAAGGCTTTCTATGGCCCACAATTAGAGAGAGAGAGGTGGCACACCCAGGAGTCAAGACTGGCGCACAAGCTGAAAGGGCAATATTACTCTCCCACTGTTTTTTTAAGTTTTTTTTTTATTTCAGGGAGACTTTAGAAACCAAATAATATTTAAAAAAAAAAAATAAATAGGCTTTCTATGGCCCACTGAATGAGAGGGAGAGAGGTGGCACACCCAGGAGTCAAGCCTGGCACACAAGCTGAAAGGGCAATATTACTCTCCCACTGTTTTTTTATGTATTTTTTGTTTTTTAAGGGAGACTTTAGAAACCCAATAATATTTAAAAAAAAAATAAATAGGCTTTCTATGGCCCACTGAATGAGAGGGAGAGAGGTGGCACACCCAGGAGTCAAGCCTGGCACACAAGCTGAAAGGGCAATATTACTCTCCCACTGTTTTTTTATGTATTTTTTGTTTTTTAAGGGAGACTTTAGAAACCCAATAATATTTAAAAAAAAAAAATAAATAGGCTTTCTATGGCCCACTGAATGAGAGGGAGAGAGGTGGCACACCCAGGAGTCAAGACTGGCACACAAGCTGAAAGGGCAATATTACTCTCCCACTGTTTTTTTATGTTTTTTTTTTTTTTCAGGGAGACTTTAGAAACCAAATAATATTAAAAAAACCAAAAAAAAAAATAGCCTTTCTATGGCCCAATGAATGAGAGGGAGAGAGGTGGCACACCCAGGAGTCAAGCCTGGCACACAAGCTGAAAGGGCAATATTACTCTCCCACTGTTTTTTTATGTATTTTTTGTTTTTTAAGGGAGACTTTAGAAACCCAATAATATTTAAAAAAAAAAAATAAATAGGCTTTCTATGGCCCACTGAATGAGAGGGAGAGAGGTGGCACACCCAGGAGTCAAGACTGGCACACAAGCTGAAAGGGCAATATTACTCTCCCACTGTTTTTTTATGTTTTTTTTTTTTTTTCAGGGAGACTTTAGAAACCAAATAATATTAAAAAAACCAAAAAAAAAAATAGCCTTTCTATGGCCCACTGAATGAGAGAGAGAGGTGGCACACCCAGGAGTCAAGCCTGGCACACAAGCTGAAAGGGCAATATTACTCTCCCACTGTTTTTTTATGTATTTTTTGTTTTTTAAGGGAGACTTTAGAAACCCAATAATATTTTAAAAAAAAAATAAATAGGCTTTCTATGGCCCACTGAATGAGAGGGAGAGAGGTGGCACACCCAGGAGTCAAGACTGGCACACAAGCTGAAAGGGCAATATTACTCTCCCACTGTTTTTTTAGGTATTTTTTTTTTTCAGGGAGACTTTAGAAACCAAATAATATTAAAAAAAAAAAAAAAAAAAATAGGCTTTCTATAGCCCACTGAATGAGAGATAGCACACACAGCAGTGGCACACAAGCCCTGACTGAGGCCAATATTTTTCTCCCACTGATTGATGTAGTGTTTTTGTGTTGAGGTAGAATTTAGAACACAAATCACGGAAAAAATAAATAGGCTTTCTATGGCCCACTCAGTGAGAGATGGCACACACAGGGATGGCACTGTAGCAGAAATGCAAATCTTAATCTCCCACAAAAAAAAAAAAAAAAAAAAAAACAGGGACTGTCCTACAATTACTATCTCCCTGCAGTAATCTAAGCCAGGTATGGCAGGCAGCAATAGGAGTGGACTGATGCACAAATTAAATAAAAAGTGTGGACAAACAAAAAAGATAGCTGTGCAGAAAGGAAGGAACAAGAGGATATGTGCTTTGAAAAAAGCAGTTGGTTTCCACAGTGGCGTACACACAGCAATACAGCTATCACGGAGCCTTCTAGGGCAGCCCAATGAGCTACAGCGCTGAGGGGAAAAAAAAAAAAATAGCTTCCACAGTCCCTGCACACCGAAGGTGGTGTTGGACAGTGGAAATCGCTGCAGCACAAGCGGTTTGGTGGTTAGTGGACCCTGCCTAACGCTCTCCCTGCTTCTGACGAAGCGGCAGCAACCTGTCCCTAAGCTCAGATCAGCAGCAGTAAGATGGCGGTCGGCGGGAACGCCCCTTTATAGCCCCTGTGACGCCGCAGACAGCAAGCCAATCACTGCAATGCCCTTCTCTAAGATGGTGGGGACCAGGATCTATGTCATCACGCTGCCCACACTCTGCGTTCACCTTCATTGGCTGAGAAATGGCGCTTTTCGCGTCATTGAAACGCGACTTTGGCGCGAAAGTCGCGTACCGCATGGCCGACAAGCACAGGGGTCGGATCGGGTTTCATGAGACGCCGACTTAGCCAAAAGTCGGCGACTTTTGAAAATGATCGACCCGTTTCGCTCAACCCTAGTGGCGGACCTTTTTGGTGTTCCCCTTGCTAAAGAAAAAAACCGAGGGCCCTTGTACGGTTTTAAGTTTTCTGGGTATTCTGATAGACTCAGAAAAAATGGAATGCCGGTTGCCTGAGGATAAATTGTTGTCCCTGAAGCTGGAGGTTGGTTGCGTTGTTAGGCTCAAGAAGGTGGCGTTAAAAGAGTTGCAGTCTTTGCCCAGTCAGTTGAATTTTCCGTGTAGAATTATGCCCATGGGACAAATTTTTTGCCGGAGGTTGTCCAGGGCGACGGCGGGGGTGCGGTCCCTGTTATGACCCCAATGGCGAGGGTCTCAGAGGAACAAGTAAGTCTGCGACGTACAAAAATCCAGCTCATAGGGCAGTGGTAACTGGGTTGACCATATAACTACTCCTAACGCCAACACTAGAAGTAGCCGGGGAACATGCCTACGTTGGTCGCTAGATGTCTCGCGCCAGCCGGAGGACTAACTACCCCTAGAAGAGGAAAACAAAGACCTCTCTTGCCTCCAGAGAATAGACCCCAAAAGTCGGATACAAGCCCCCCCACAAATAATAACGGTGAGGTAAGAGGAAATGACAAACACAGAGATGAACTAGGTTTAGCAAAGAGAGGCCCGCTTACTAATAGCAGAATGTAGTAAGATAACTTATATGGTCAACAAAAAACCCTAACAAAATTCCACACTGGAGATACAAGAACCCCCGAACCGTCTAACGGCCCGGGGGGAGAACTCCAGCCTCCCTAGAGCTTCCAGCAAGGTTAGGATACAGATTATGTACAAGCTGGACAAAAATGCAAACAAAAACAAATAGCAAAAAGCAAGAAAGCAGACTTAGCTTAATTTAGCAGGAACCAGGATCAGTAGACAAGAGCACAACAGATTAGCTCTGATTTCAACGTTGCCAGGCATTGAACTGAAGGTCCAGGGAGCTTATATAGCAACACCCCTGACCTAACGACCCAGGTGAGCATACAAGGGATGAATGACATACCCAGAGTCAAATCACTAGTAACCACCAGAGGGAGCCAAAAGGCAAATTCACAACAGGTCCCCACATCATTTCATTCGGCTTGGTCAGGAGTAGGGTTGAGCGACTTTCATTTTTTTAAGATCGAGTAGGGTTTTGGGAAACCCGATTTTGTCCAGAGTCGAGTCGAGTGCAGTCGGCCGATTATCGCTAAAAGTCGGGGATCGACCGAAACACGAAACCCAATGCAAGTCAATGGGGAAGCATAGTCGGCAGTGAGTGGAGGCCAGGAAAACACCTACAGTGCCCATTTTAATGCCAAAAACATCCATTCTTGTTTCTGAAGCTTGCCAATCTTAATTAACTGTATAATAATAGTTGGGCATAAGGAATTGGGGGAAAGTTGTGGGGGGAGTAGGGCTGGCTCAAGTTTTTCGTGGGCCCAGGAAATGCGGACTACGTCACGGCGGTGTTGCAGGGAAAGGTAAGTATTTAAAAGTTGCAAGTGCTGTGATCCTGAGCAAGCAGGGGGGGCCCACTCGTTCGCATTGCCACTGGCACAGGGCCCCTCAAAGTACGGCGGTGTGTTTGCATGGCGGGGGCGCCTCCCACCAGCAGCGACACTTTTGCGTACTCTGAGGGGCCCTGTGCCAGTGACGTCGCCAACGAGTATGCCCCCCCACCTGATGAAGGAACCTGCACTTTCATCTGCACCTTCCTCTTTGTCCCTGTGTAAGGTGGTATAACATGCGGGAAGGGGAACCTTACTTTCAGCAGGGTCAGATTCTGGCTGTGTAGAGTACAAGGGGAATGTAGTGGTCTAGGTCAATGTACCAGCAGACTCATTTAGCAGTGGCTGGGCAATGGGCAGGATGAGGAGGAAACAGATATAGGGCCAAAGAATAAAGTAGGCTACATGCAGTTCAAAATTGGTAACAGGACTAAACAGGCGGCATTGCTTTGTTCAGTGGAGTAGCAAACCCAAGAGCAGCAGACACTGTTTCAAGGGCCTAACCACACTAGTAGGCCAAATGCAGTTTAATATCTGATAGTATAGGGCGAAAGCCAGAATGTGGAAGCTCAGCTTTGTTCAGTTGAGGACAACACCAGGGAGGGGCAGACACCTTTAGTAGGCCGGAAAAGCCTATTGCATTTTTTAAAATGGTAATTTGGAGCAGAAGGTTGAAGCTCAGCTTTATTTAGTTGAGGGCAACACCAGGGAGGGGCAGAAGCCGTTAGTAGGCCCTAACCACCATTTTTTTTTTTTTTAAAACCACTTAATGAGAGCCGGAAGGTTGAAGCTCAGCTTTATTTAGTTGAGGACAACACCAGGGAGGGGCAGAAGCCGTTAGTAGGCCCTAACCACCATTTTTTTTTTAAAACCACATAATGAGAGCCGGAAGGTTGAAGCTCAGCTTTATTTAGTTGAGGACAACACCAGGGAGGGGCAGAAGCCGTTAGTAGGCCCTAACCACCATTTTTTTTTTAAAACCACTTAATGAGAGCCGGAAGGTTGAAGCTCAGCTTTATTTAGTTGAGGACAACACCAGGGAGGGGCAGAAGCCGTTAGTAGGCCCTAACCACCATTTTTTTTTTTTTTAAAACCACATAATGAGAGCCGGAAGGTTGAAGCTCAGCTTTATTTAGTTGAGGACAACACCAGGGAGGGGCAGAAGCCGTTAGTAGGCCCTAACCACCATTTTTTTTTTAAAACCACTTAATGAGAGCCGGAAGGTTGAAGCTCAGCTTTATTTAGTTGAGGACAACACCAGGGAGGGGCAGAAGCCGTTAGTAGGCCCTAACCACCATTTTTTTTTTTTAAACCACATAATGAGAGCCGGAAGGTTGAAGCTCAGCTTTATTTAGTTGAGGACAACACCAGGGAGGGGCAGAAGCCGTTAGTAGGCCCTAACCACCAATTTTTTTTTTTTTAAAACCACTTAATGAGAGCCGGAAGGTTGAAGCTCAGCTTTATTTAGTTGAGGACAACACCAGGGAGGGGCAGAAGCCGTTAGTAGGCCCTAACCACCATTTTTTTTTAAAAACCACTTAATGAGAGCCGGAAGGTTGAAGCTCAGCTTTATTTAGTTGAGGACAACACCAGGGAGGGGCAGAAGCCGTTAGTAGGCCCTAACCACCATTTTTTTTTTTAAAACCACATAATGAGAGCCGGAAGGTTGAAGCTCAGCTTTATTTAGTTGAGGACAACACCAGGGAGGGGCAGAAGCCGTTAGTAGGCCCTAACCACCATTTTTTTTTTTTTTAAAACCACTTAATGAGAGCCGGAAGGTTGAAGCTCAGCTTTATTTAGTTGAGGACAACACCAGGGAGGGGCAGAAGCCGTTAGTAGGCCCTAACCACCATTTTTTTTTAAAAACCACTTAATGAGAGCCGGAAGGTTGAAGCTCAGCTTTATTTAGTTGAGGACAACACCAGGGAGGGGCAGAAGCCGTTAGTAGGCCCTAACCACCATTTTTTTTTTAAAACCACTTAATGAGAGCCGGAAGGTTGAAGCTCAGCTTTATTTAGTTGAGGACAACACCAGGGAGGGGCAGAAGCCGTTAGTAGGCCCTAACCACCATTTTTTTTTTTTAAACCACATAATGAGAGCCGGAAGGTTGAAGCTCAGCTTTATTTAGTTGAGGACAACACCAGGGAGGGGCAGAAGCCGTTAGTAGGCCCTAACCACCAATTTTTTTTTTTTTAAAACCACTTAATGAGAGCCGGAAGGTTGAAGCTCAGCTTTATTTAGTTGAGGACAACACCAGGGAGGGGCAGAAGCCGTTAGTAGGCCCTAACCAAAGTTGAAGGCCAAATGCAGTTTAATTTCTGATACTATAGGCCGAAAGCCAGAAGGTGGAAGTTCCGATTTAGACAGTGGAGGACAATTTGAATTAGGGACTGCAGACAGACTTAGTAGGCTGTCCCCTGTGGACCATGCATCCACCACATTAACCCATTGCGCCGTAATGGACACGTAATCTTCCGTGGCCATGCCTACAGGTCCATGCGTCTGTTGTCAGGTGCACCTTTGTACTCACAGATTGCCAGAGTGCATGGACAATGCGGTCTTCTACATGCTGGTGGAGGGTTGGGATGGCTTTTCTCGCAAAAGAAGTGTCGACTGGTTAGCTTGTAGCGTGGTACAGCGTAGTCCATCATGGCCTTATTAATAGTAAATAAAATATATAACTAGGCTCTATGAACTTTTAAATAGGTTCCAGGGGTACACGGGCAGCATTGGTGTGGTCAGTGGAGGAGTATTGCAAGTAGGGGCTGCAGACAGGCTATCAAAGGCCTAAAATAACAAACAGTAGGCAGTCATGGCAGTTTTACATCGGTTACATGGATACACAGGCAGGCACTCCAGGCAGCATTGTGCTCAGTGGAGGAGTATTGCAAGTAGGGGCCGCAGACAGGCTATCAAAGGCCTAAAATAACAAACAGTAGGCAGTCATGGCAGTTTTACATCGGTTACATGGATACACAGGCAGGCACTCCAGGCAGCATTGTGGTCAGTGGAGGAGTATTGCAAGTAGGGGCCGCAGACAGGCTATCAAAGGCCTAAAATAACAAACAGTAGGCAGTCATGGCAGTTTTACATCGGTTACATGGATACACAGGCAGCTAGGTGGTGAGTGGAGGAGTATTTAAAGTAAGGACCGCAGACAGGCTATCAAAGGCCTAACATAACAAACAATAGGCTCATGGCAGTTTTACAGCGGTTACATGGATACACGGGCAGGCAGCTTGGTGGTGAGTGGAGGAGTATTTAAAGTATGGACCGCAGACAGGCTTCGAAGGCCTAACACAATAAAATGGGCTGGCTGTAGGCACTTTAAAATTGGTTCCAGGGGTACACGGGCAGCAGTGGTCTGGTCAGTGGAGGACTAGTGGAAGTATGGACCGCAGACAGGCTTCGAAGGCCTAACACAATAAAATGGGCTGGCTGTAGGCACTTTAAAATTGGTTCCAGGGGTACACGGGCAGCAGTGGTCTGGTCAGTGGAGGCCTAGTGGAAGTATGGACCGCAGACAGGCTTCGAAGGCCTAACACAATAAAATGGGCTGGCTGTAGGCACTTTAAAATTGGTTCCAGGGGTACACGGGCAGCAGTGGTCTGGTCAGTGGAGGCCTAGTGGAAGTATGGACCGCAGACAGGCTTCGAAGGCCTAACACAATAAAATGGGCTGGCTGTAGGCACTTTAAAATTGGTTCCAGGGGTACACGGGCAGCAGTGGTCTGGTCAGTGGAGGCCTAGTGGAAGGAGGGACCGCAGACAGGCTTCGAAGGCCTAACACAATAAAATGGGCTGGCTGTAGGCACTTTAAAATTGGTTCCAGGGGTACACGGGCAGCAGTGGTCTGGTCAGTGGAGGCCTAGTGGAAGGAGGGACCGCAGACAGGCTTCGAAGGCCTAACACAATAAAATGGGCTGGCTGTAGGCACTTTAAAATTGGTTCCAGGGGTACACGGGCAGCAGTGGTCTGGTCAGTGGAGGCCTAGTGGAAGGAGGGACCGCAGACAGGCTTCGAAGGCCTAACACAATAAAATGGGCTGGCTGTAGGCACTTTAAAATTGGTTCCAGGGGTACACGGGCAGCAGTGGTCTGGTCAGTGGAGGCCTAGTGGAAGGAGGGACCGCAGACAGGCTTCGAAGGCCTAACACAATAAAATGGGCTGGCTGTAGGCACTTTAAAATTGGTTCCAGGGGTACACGGGCAGCAGTGGTCTGGTCAGTGGAGGCCTAGTGGAAGGAGGGACCGCAGACAGGCTTCGAAGGCCTAACACAATAAAATGGGCTGGCTGTAGGCACTTTAAAATTGGTTCCAGGGGTACACGGGCAGCAGTGGTCTGGTCAGTGGAGGACTAGTGGAAGTATGGACCGCAGACAGGCTTCGAAGGCCTAACACAATAAAATGGGCTGGCTGTAGGCACTTTAAAATTGGTTCCAGGGGTACACGGGCAGCAGTGGTCTGGTCAGTGGAGGACTAGTGGAAGGAGGGAGCGCAGAAAGGCTTCAAAGGCCTAAAATAACAAACAATAGGCTCATGGCAGTTTTACAGCGGTTACATGGATACACGGGCAGGCAGCTTGGTGGTCAGTGGAGGAGTAGGGACCGCAGACAGGCTATCAAAGGCCTAAAATAACAAACAATAGGCTCATGGCAGTTTTACAGCGGTTACATGGATACACGGGCAGGCAGCTTGGTGCTGAGTGGAGGAGTAGTGCAAGGAGTGTCTGTCCCAGTACTCCCAAAATATAAATAGATGTTAATGTCTCGCAAAACAACCAAAACAAAAAAAAAGATGGCATACTTAGGTACAGGGGTGGGCTCATCTGCTGTGTTTCTGACATAGTAATTTGGCAGTAACTATTTAATGGTGCCAATATAGGACACAGACACAGACTACTTTAAGTTGCATCATAGATGTCTACAAATTTGTATTGTCAGTGCCAGACATTGAATGATGTCAGCGAATAGACTAAAGATTGGTGGAGCTGTGCGACATAATTTTGCACGTAGTACAGCCCAGTTTGAGCTGGGGTAGGGGGGAACTCTCTTGAGGCCGGCGGGACCGCCCCAGGGCCACTCATGTTACAACGGTGTGTCTGACGTTGGGTGCGCACCACCACCGCCAGAGACACTACATTGTACTATGAGGGACCCAGTAGCAATGCCGTCAACCAAAAGCGAGCACACCCACCTCTTCAGACAAACAGCAGTCTCACGGGTGCTTGCGCCAAGTCGCGATACCACGGCCCCGTGTGGGGAGTTTGGCCATTTAGGGAGGTGTAAACATGTCGTATGCTGTACAATCTGCAGCAGCAAATTAGACATTAGAAAAGTAATTCACAGGCAAGAGCTTTTCATAGGAAAGCTAGGTGTCGGCCGGGCAAGGTGGGGCAAAAGATTTTGAAATCCAGTTGTGGTTCATTTTAATGAATGTTAGATCGTCAACATTTTGGGTAGCCAGACGAGTCCTTTTTTCGGTTAATATTGACCCTGCAGCACTGAATACTCTTTCTGATAGGACACTTGCTGCCGGGCAAGCAAGCTCCTGCAATGCATATTCTGCCAATTCTGGCCAGGTGTCTAATTTGGAGGCCCAGTAATCAAATGGGAATGACGGTTGAGGGAGAACATCGATAAGGGATGAAAAATAGTTAGTAACCATACTGGACAAATGTTGTCTCCTGTCACTTTCAATTGATGCAGCAGTACCTGTCCTGTCTGCGGTCATAGCAAAATCACTCCACAACCTGGTCAGAAAACCCCTCTGTCCAACGCCACTTCTGATGTGTGCACCCCTAACACTCCTAGTCTGCTGCCCCCTGGAGCTCGTGTGAGAACGATCACGTGCGCTGTGTGCTGGGAATGCCTGAAGCAAACGGTCAACAAGAGTTGATTGTTTGGTTGCTAATATTAGTTCCAAGTTCTCATGTGGCATAACATTTTGCAATTTGCCTTTATAGCGTGGATCAAGGAGGCAGGCCAACCAGTAATCGTCATCGTTCATCATTTTCGTAATGCGTGTGTCCCTTTGTAGGATACGTAAGGCATAATCCGCCATGTGGGCCAAAGTTCCACTTGTCAAATCTCCGGTTGTGATTGGTTGAGGGGCAGTTGCAGGCAAATCTACGTCACTTGTGTCCCTCAAAAAACCAGAACCCGGCCGTGACACGCAACCAATTTCCTGTGCCCCCGTGAAAGTTTCCGCATTAAAAATATACTCATCCCCATCATCCTCCTCGTCCTCCACCTCCTCTTCGCCCGCTACCTCGTCCTGTACACTGCCCTGACCAGACAATGGCTGACTGTCATCAAGGCTTCCCTCTTCCTCTGGTGCAGACGCCTGCTCCTTTATGTGCGTCAAACTTTGCATCAGCAGACGCATTAGGGGGATGCTCATGCTTATTACGGCGTTGTCTGCACTAACCAGCCGTGTGCATTCCTCAAAACACTGAAGGACTTGACACATGTCTTGTATCTTCGACCACTGCACACCTGACAACTCCATGTCTGCCATCCTACTGCCTGCCCGTGTATCCTCCCACAAATAAATAACAGCACGCCTCTGTTCGCACAGTCTCTGAAGCATGTGCAGTGTTGAGTTCCACCTTGTTGCAACGTCTATGATTAGGCGATGCTGGGGAAGGTTCAAAGACCGCTGATAGGTCTGCATACGGCTGGCGTGTACAGGCGAACGTCGGATATGTGAGCAAAGTGCACGCACTTTGAGGAGCAGGTCGGAGAACCCAGGATAAGTTTTCAATAAGCACTGCACCACCAGGTTTAAGGTGTGAGCCAGGCAAGGAATGTGTTTCAGTTGGGAAAGGGAGATGGCAGCCATGAAATTCCTTCCGTTATCACTCACTACCTTGCCTGCCTCAAGATCTACTGTGCCCAGCCACGACTGCGTTTCTTGTTGCAAGAACTCGGACAGAACTTCCGCGGTGTGTCTGTTGTCGCCCAAACACTTCATAGCCAATACAGCCTGCTGACGCTTGGCAGTAGCTGGCCCATAATGGGACAACTGGTGTGCAACAGTGTCATCTGCCGATGGAGTGGTTGGCCGACTGCGTTCTGTGGAAGAGCTGTAGCTTCTGCAGGAGGACGAGGAGGAGGAGGAGGGGGTGCGAACGCCTACAGCCAACTGTTTCCTAGACCGTGGGCTAGGCACAACTGTCCCTAAATTGATGTCGCCTGTGGACCCTGCATCCACCACATTCACCCAGTGTGCCGTGATGGACACATAACGTCCCTGGCCATGCCTACTGGTCCATGCATCTGTAGTCAGGTGCACCTTTGTACTCACAGATTGCCTGAGTGCATGGACGATGCGCTGTTTAACATGCTGGTGCAGGGCTGGGATGGCTTTTCTGGAAAAAAAGTGTCGACTGGGTAGCTCGTATCGTGGTTCAGCGTACTCCATCAGGGCTTTGAAAGCTTCGCTTTCAACTAACCGGTAGGGCATCATCTCTAACGAGATTAGTCTAGCTATGTGGGCGTTAAAACCCTGTGTACGCGGATGCGAGGATAAGTACTTCCTTTTTCTAACCAGAGTCTCATGTAGGGTGAGCTGGACTGGAGAGCTGTAGATCGTGGAACTTTCGGGTGTGCCGGTGGACATGGCAGACTGAGAGACGGTTGGAGACGGTATTGTTTCCGCCGGTGCCCTACATGCAATATTTCCTCCTACAAAACTGGTGATTCCCTGACCCTGACTGCTTTTGGCTGGCAAAGAAACCTGCACAGATACTGCCGGTGGTGCGGAAAATGGTGGCCTTACAGTGACGGAAGGGATGTTGCGTTGCTGACTAGCTTCATTGGCCGAGGGTGCTACAACCTTGAGGGACGTTTGGTAGTTAGTCCAGGCTTGAGAATGCATGGTGGTTAAGTGTCTATGCATGCAACTAGTATTTAGACTTTTCAGATTCTGACCTCTGCTTAAGCTAGTTGAACATTTTTGACAGATGACTTTGCGCTGATCAGTTGGATGTTGTTTAAAAAAATGCCAGACTGCACTCTTCCTAGACTCTGATCCCTTTTCAGGGATTGCAGACTGAGCTTTAACCGGATGGCAACGCTGTGCTCCAACAGGTTTTGGCTTTGACACGCGTTTTGGTCCAGATACGGGCCCGGCAGATGGAACCTGTTGCGATGTTGATGCCTGCTGCGGCCCCTCCTCCACCTCCGCTTCTGAACTACTGCCGCCTGCACCCTGTTCCCCCAATGGCTGCCAATCGGGGTCAATAACTGGGTCATCTATTACCTCCTCTTCGAGCTCGTGTGCAACTTCGTCTGTGTCACTGTGTCGGTCGGTGGTATAGCGTTCGTGGCGGGGCAACATAGTCTCATCAGGGTCTGATTGTGGATCTGTACCCTGAGAGGGCAATGTGGTGGTCTGAGTCAAAGGAGCAGCATAGTACTCTGGCTGTGGCTGTGCATCAGTGCACTCCATGTCAGAATATACTTGTAATGGGCATGGCCTGTTAAATGTTTCACTTTCTAAGCCAGGGACGGTATGTGTAAAGAGCTCCATGGAGTGACCCGTTGTGTCGCCTGCTGCATCCTTCTCTCTTGTTGTAGTTTTTGCTGAGGAGGACAAGGAAGCGACTTGTCCCTGACCGTGAACATCCACAAGCGACGCGCTGCTTTTACATTTACCAGTTTCGGAAGAGGAGGCAAAAGAGCTAGAGGCTGAGTCTGCAATGTAAGCCAAAACTTGCTGTTGCTGCTCCGCCTTTAAAAGCGGTTTTCCTACTCCCAGAAAAGAGAGCGTTCGAGGCCTTGTGTAGCCTGACGACGAAACTGGCTCCACAGCTCCAGACTTAGGTGGAATATTTTTATCCCCACGACCACCTGATGCTCCACTACCACTACCATCATTACCAGCTGACAATGAACGCCCACGACGACCTCTTGCACCAGACTTCCTCATTGTTTTAAAATCTTAACCAAAGTAACTTTATTTGTTGCTATCAAACAACTTACACGGTGAGCTATAACTTCAGTATGATTTCAATATCCCTTAACAGGTTGGTGAGACCACAAGGAAAATCAGGCACAATGTTACACACTCTGTTTTCTGTGGCACAAAATCACAGAGATGACACACACGCAGGACTGTCACTCAAGCACTAATGTCAATATTAATCTCCCACCTAATTTATTTATTTTTTTTTCTCAGGGAGACTTTAGAAACCAAATAATATTAAAAAAAAAAAAAAAAAGGCTTTCTATGGCCCACAATTAGAGAGAGAGAGGTGGCACAACCAGGAGTCAAGACTGGCGCACAAGCTGAAAGGGCAATATTACTCTCCCACTGTTTTTTATGTTTTTTTTGTTTTTTTCAGGGAGACTTTAGAAACCAAATAATATTAAAAAAACCAAAAAAAAAAAAGGCTTTCTATGGCCCACTGAATGAAAGGGAGAGAGGTGGCACACCCAGGAGTCAAGACTGGCACACAAGCTGAAAGGGCAATATTACTCTCCCACTGTTTTTTTATGTATTTTTTGTTTTTTTCAGGGAGACTTTAGAAACCCAATAATATTTAAAAAAAAAAATAAATAGGCTTTCTATGGCCCACTGAATGAGAGGGAGAGAGGTGGCACACCCAGGAGTCAAGACTGGCACACAAGCTGAAAGGGCAATATTACTCTCCCACTGTTTTTTTAGGTTTTTTTTTTTTTTCAGGGAGACTTTTGAAACCAAATAATATTAAAAAAAAAAAAAAAAAAAAAATATAGGCTTGCTATAGCCCACTGAATGATAGCGCACACACAGCAGTGGCACACAAGCCCTGACTGAGGCCAATATTTTTCTCCCACTGATTGATGTAGTGTTTCTGTGTTGAGGTAGATTTTAGAACACAAATCACGGAAAAAATAAATAGGCTTTCTATGGCCCACTCAGTGAGAGATGGCACACACAGGGATGGCACTGTAGCAGAAATGCCAATCTTAATCTCCCACAAAAAAAAAACAAAAAAAAAAAAAAACTGTCCTACAATTACTATCTCCCTGCAGTAATGTAAGCCAGGTATGGCAGGCAGCAATAGGAGTGGACTGATGCACAAATTAAATAAAAAGTGTGGACAAACAAAAAAGATAGCTGTGCAGAAAGGAAGGAACAAGAGGATATGTGCTTTGAAAAAAGCAGTTGGTTTCCACAGTGGCGTACACACAGCAATACAGCTATCACGGAGCCTTCTAGGGCAGCCCAATGAGCTACAGCGCTGAGGGGAAAAAAAAAAAAAAATAGCTTCCACTGTTCCTGCACACCGAAGGTGGTGTTGGACAGTGGAAATCGCTGCAGCACAAGCGGTTTGGTGGTTAGTGGACCCTGCCTAACGCTCTCCCTGCTTCTGACGAAGCGGCAGCAACCTGTCCCTAAGCTCAGATCAGCAGCAGTAAGATGGCGGTCGGCGGGAACGCCCCTTTATAGCCCCTGTGACGCCGCAGACAGCAAGCCAATCACTGCAATGCCCTTCTCTAAGATGGTGGGGACCAGGATCTATGTCATCACGCTGCCCACACTCTGCGTTCACCTTCATTGGCTGAGAAATGGCGCTTTTCGCGTCATTGAAACGCGACTTTGGCGCGAAAGTCGCGTACCGCATGGCCGACAAGCACAGGGGTCGGATCGGGTTTCATGAGACGCCGACTTAGCCAAAAGTCGGCGACTTTTGAAAATGATCGACCCGTTTCGCTCAACCCTAGTCAGGAGCAGAGAGATGATTTTTTGGTATGGCAGAGTTTTTGGTGCAATAAAATGGTCGCTCTCTGATACAGCAGCAGTTGGTTAATAATTTTGATTGTGAGATTTACACAGACACAGCCGGCAGCATTGGTTATGGGGCCTATTGCACAGGAAAGTGGAGTGTTGGAACGTGGCCGGACAGTTGGCACAGGAGCGGTTTCACAAGGAATCTTGCTTTGTTGGAGTTGTTTCCCATTGTGGTGGCTGTGTTCATTTGGGGTGATGCATTTGCGAATCGCAGAATTAGATTTCATTGCCATAATTTGAGCGTGGTGTCTGTTATCATAACGCTGTCGGCGTCTTCGCCTCCCGTGGTAAAGTTGGTGAGAGAACTTGTCTTGAGATGTCTGGAGATCGGTGCATGTACCCGGAGTGCAAAATTCGTTAGCAGATGCCTTATCTCGTTTACAATGGGAGCGTTTTCGGGAGTTGGCACCAGAAGCGGAAGCATTAGGAGCGGTATGCCCTTCATGCTTGTGGCTGATTCCTACGGAGGAGCGGGACGGTTGATTCGGGCCTCGGTTACGAGTCAGACCTGGGCGGCGTATGAAGCATCATGGAATATTTGGCAGAGTTCGGTGTTACATTGGGGGGCATTAGGGTCTGAAGACGACAAGTTGTTGGCCGTTTTGTGTTTGGTTGGTAGGGCGGCAGACGCAGGTTGGTCGATCTCTAAGGTGAATAAGTTTGTGGCTGGATTAGCTTTTGGTTTCAAGCTGGAGGGCTCAGTTGATGTGACAAAAAAATTTTTTGTGCGGCAAGCATTGAAAGGTTTTCAGAGGGGTATTAGAAGTGTTGATGGGCGTAGGCCTATATCGTTTAATGTACTTTAACGTTTAGGCGGCATTTTGGATGGTATGTGCTGCTCTCCTTTTGAAACGGTATTGTTTAGTTTGGCTTTTTCTTTGGCCTTTTTCGGGGCTTTACGAATAGGGGAGTTGGTGTCATGTAGCAAGGTTAGCACGGGTGGTTCATTGGCTCAAGATGTTGATTTTTGGATGGGGGGTATCGTATTTTGGATCCGGCGCTCCAAGACGGATCAAGCCAGGGTGGGAAAAAGGGTTGTGTTGGGTCATTGATGTGCCCGGAACAGTGTTTAAGGGCATATTGGACTTTATGGGCCGGTCGGGTGGGCCCGTTGTTGTGCCATCAAGACGGGGTTTTCTTGTCCCGTTTTCAGTTAATTGCGATTCTTCATAAAAGTTTAACGGCCTTGGATTTTTCACGTGACGAGTTCGGTTCGCATTCATTCAGGATCGGGGCGGTGTCGGAGGCTGATAACCTTGGCCTGGGGTCCGAAATGATCAAGTGGATTGGACGCTGGAGTTCAGGCCGTTATTTGTCTTATGTGTGGCACTAACGGTGGTAGTTGTGTTGTGTAAGGGTCTTGATTTAACGGTTACTGTTATTATTATATTTCAGGTCAGTATCCATACCTTGTCTGGATATTCCTTTGTAGGGGGGCGCTTCGGGCGGACGCCAGGCCGGACGGTAGGCAATTGGGTTTTTGCCGAAAGGACGTGGTCGTGCGGTGGCTCGGTTTTCAGGGTATGGTTTGGAGGAGGGCGATATCTTATTTTTCTCAGGCTGCCCGCTTGGATAGCGCACCAGATATTGTGGTGTTTCATTTGGGCGGGAATGACATGGGTTCCAAACCGGTAAGAGACATGATAAGGGATATTCGTTCTGATTTTCTCCGGTTGTGGATGGCTTTCCTGGTGGTGTTAACGGTCTGGTTGGACATTGTCCCTCGTAAGAGGTGGAGGTTGGCACGATCTGTTAAAGGGATCAACAGGGCTCGTGTGATGTTGAGTAGGGCGGTTGCAAAGTTCGTATCCCGAAATGGGGGTATTAGTGTTCGGCACTTTGATTTGGAGGCGGGTGTTGGTGAATTTTTTGGAAGGAGGACGGGGTGCACCTGAACGAGATTGGCATGGATTTATGGGCCCTGGCCATTCAGGAAGGAATTGAGAAAGCGGTGGTGGCGTTGGGGCACTCACAGGCCTGAGGTGTTCAGGGCTGTGAGTTTGTGGCAGGGGGTGGGGTTCTTGGAGTTGATGCAGATTCAGCGGCGAAGGAATTTGAAGGAAATTCTGGACAGTTAAACGGGTTTGGTGTTCTGGCATTTTGGTTACAGGCTCTGGACGGGTTTTTACCCTGGGAGCTGGTGGTGGTTAATTGTTCCCAAAACGGGAATTATGGTGCCCTCGAGCTGGTGGTACGGCTGAGGGTAAGTTGAGGTGTTTGTGTTATGTTTTTTTCCAAAATATTTTAAGCCAGAATTTTCCCGGTGGGCTCAAAGAACCCTCCCCTTGAATTTTTTGCATAAATTATGCTAATGTTTAAAGGAAATGTTTTTTGTTTGTTTGTTAATAAATTGGCCGCTGTGGCCATAATTATCCAAAGAAGTTATTGTGTTACGTTTTTATTTGAAGTCTACATGGGGTGTGGGTGGTGGTTTTTGGGGGTAAGAAAGGAGCCAGATTGGCCATACATGGTCAAGTCAAAATGGAAGTGTGAGCAGAGCCTTAGCTGGTAAATGACCTCTGTGTAACACTGAACTATAGCAGTGCATTTTACACGTGACTATAAATTACTTGCCATGTGGCCACTGGAACTTTGTGTGCAGTAACATTTAGCAAAATAAAGCCTATTTAACCCCTTTCTGTCATTGGACGTACTATTCCGTCCATGTGGGGTGGGCCCTACTTCCCAAGGACGGAATAGTATGTCCAGCACGATCGGCCGCGCTCACGGGGGGAGCGCGGCCGATCGTGGCCGGGTGTCAGCTGACTATCGCAGCTGACATCCGGCACTATGTGCCAGGAGCGGTCACGGACCGCCCCCGGCACAATAACCCCCGGCACACCGCGATCAAACATGATCGCGGTGTGCCGGCGGTATAGGGAAGCATCGCGCAGGGAGGGGGCTCCCTGCGTGCTTCCCTGAGACCCCCGAAGCAACGCGATGTGATTGCGTTGCTCCGAGGGTCTCCTACCTCCTTCCTCGCTGCAGGTCCCGGATCCAAGATGGCCGCGGCATCCGGGTCCTGCAGGGAGGGAGGTGGCTTACCGAGTGCCTGCTCAGAGCCGGCGCTGGTAAGCCTGCTGCACTCTAAGTGAGATAGGTGATCTGACAGAGTGCTGTGCACACTGTCAAATCCCCGATCTGTGATGTCCCCCCGGGACAAAGTAAAAAAGTAAAAAAAAAATGTCCACGTGTAAAAAAAAAATAAATAAATAAAAAAAAAATTCCTAAATAAATAAATAAATTTAAAAAAAATTATTCCCATAAATACATTTCTTTATCTAAATAAAAAAAATCAAACAATAAAAGTACACATATTTAGTATCGCCACGTCCGTAACGACCCCACCTATAAAACTGTATCACTAGTTAACCCCTTCAGTGAACACCGTAAAAGAAAAAAAAAAAACGAGGCAAAAAACAACGCTTTATTCTCATACCGCCAAACAAAAAGTGGAATAACACGCGATCAAAAAGACGGATATAAATAACCTTGATATCGCTGAAAACGTCATCTTATCCCGCAAAAAACAAGCCGCCATACACCATCATCAGCAAAAAAATAAATTTATAGTCCTCAGAATAATGCGATGCCAAAATAATTATTTTTTCTATAAAATAGCTTTTATCGTATAAAAGCGCCAAAACATAAAAAAATGATATAAATGAGATATCGCTGTAATCGTACTGACCCGAAGAATAAAACGCGGAATGGTATAAACGCCTCCCCCAAAAGAAATTAATGAATAGATGGTTTTTGGTCATTCTGCCTCACAAAAATCGGAATAAAAAGCGATCAAAAAATCTCCCGTGCCCGAACATGTTACCAATAAAAACGTCAACTCATCCCGCAAAAAACAAGACCTCACATGACTCTGTGGACTCAAATATGGAAAAATTATAGCTCTCAAAATGTGGTAACGCAAAAAATATTTTTTGCAATAAAAAGCGTCTTTCAGTGTGGGACGGCTGCCAATCATAAAAATCCACTAAATAACCTGCTATAAAAGTAAATCAAACCCCCCTTCATCACCCGCTTAGTTAGGGAAAAATTAAAAAAAATTAAAAAATGTATTTATTTCCATTTTCCCGTTAGGGCTAGGGTTAGGACTATGGTTAGGGTTAGGGTTGGGGCTAGAGTTGGGGCTAGGGTTAAGGCTACATTTAGGGTTGGGGCTACATTTAGGGTTGGGGCTAAAGTTAGGGTTAAGGTTTGGATTACATTTACGGTTGGGAATAGGGTTGGGATTAGGGTTAGGGGTGTGTCTGGGTTAGAGGTGTGGTTAGGGTTACCGTTGGGATTAGGGTTAGGGGTTTGTTTGGATTAGGGTTTCAGTTATAATTGGGGGGTTTCCACTGTTTAGGCACATCAGGGGCTCTCCAAACGTGACATGGCGTCCGATTTCAATTCCAGCCAATTCTGCGTTGAAAAAGTAAAACAGTGCTCCTTCCCTTCCAATCTCTCCCGTGCGCCCAAACAGGCATTTACCCCAGCATATGGGGTATCAGCGTACTTGGAACACATTGGAGAACAACTTTTGGGGTCCAATTTCTCCTGTTACCCTTGGGAAAATACAAAACTAGGGGCTAAAAAATAATTTTTGTGGAAAAAAAAATATTTTTTATTTGCATGGCTCTGCGTTATAAACTGTAGTGAAACACTTGGGGGTTCAAAGTTCTCACAACACAACTAGATAAGTTCCTTGGGGGTCTAGTTTCCAATATTGGGTCACTTGTGGGGGGTTTCTACTGTTTAGGTACATTAGGGGCTCTGCAAACGCAATGTGACGCCTGCAGACCAATCCATCTAAGTCTGCATTGCAAATGATGCTCCTTCCCTTCCGAGCTCTACCATGCGCTCAAACGGTGGTTCCCCCCCAGATATCAGGTATCAGCGTACTCAGGACAAATTGGACAACAATATATAGGGTCCAATTTCTCCTGTTACCCTTGGAAAAATACAAAACTGGGGGCTAAAAAATAATTTTTGTGGAAAAAAAAATATTTTTTATTTGCACGACTGTTGTGAATTTGGATTCTGGGCTCCCCCGGTGGCTACTGGTGGAATTGAACTGGTGTCTTCATCTTCTCTGTTCACCTGTTCCCATCAAGATGTGGGAGTCGCTATATAACCTTGCTGCTCTGTTAGTTGCTTGCCGGTCATCAATGTTATCAGAAGCCTCTCTGTGCTTGTTCCTGCTCCTAGACAACTACTAGATAAGTTGGACTCTTGTCCATGTTTGTTTTTGCATTTTGTTCCAGTTCACAGCTGTAGTTTCGTTACTGTGTCTGGAAAGCTCTTGTGAACGGGAATTGCCACTCTGGTGTTATGAGTTAATGCCAGAGTTTTAAAGTAATTTCTGGATGGTGTTTTTGATAGGGTTTTCAGCTGACCATGAAAGTGTCCTTTCTGTCTTCTGCTATGTAGTAAGTGGACCTCAAATTTGCTAAACCTATTTTCATACTACGTTTGTTATTTCATCTCAACTCACCGCCAATACATGTGGGGGGCCTCTGTCTCCTTTCGGGGTATTTCTCTAGAGGTGAGCTAGGACTAATACTTTCCTCTGCTAGCTTTATTTAGTCCTCCGGCTGGGCTGGGCATCTAGAATCAACGTAGGCATGCTACCCGGCCACTGCTAGTTGTGCGTTAGGTTTAGTTCATGGTCAGCTCAGTTCCCATCTTCCAAGAGCTAGTTCCTATATATGCTTATGCTATGTTCTCTTGCCATTGAGATCATGACAGTTTGACCGGCCCGCAAAGTGTTAATTGTTTGGGCTGAAGCAGGAGAAAAAGAAGTGTTGAAGGGAAATTTTTTTTTTTTTTCCCCTCAGAGTTTTGCTGCCTAGCCCTTAATTGCTGTCTAGCTGCTTCTTACCTCCTCTTAACCCTTGAATGGCTCTGTGTCCACCTGTTTGTAATGGATCTTCAGAGTGTAACTGCAGGTTTGAATAATCTCGCCACGAAGGTACAAAATTTGCAAGATTTTGTTTGTCATGCACCTGTATCTGAGCCGAGAATTCCTTTGCCGGAATTTTTCTCGGGGAATAGATCCGGGTTTCAGAATTTTCGAAATAATTGCAAATTATTTTTGTCTCTGAAATCTCGCTCTGCCGGAGACCCTGCACAGCAGGTCAGGATTGTGATTTCCTTGCTCCGGGGCGACCCTCAAGACTGGGCTTTTTCATTGACACCATGGGATCCTGCGTTGCTCAATGTGGATGCGTTTTTTCTGGCCTTGGGGTTGCTTTATGACGAACCTCATTTGGAGCTTCAGGCAGAAAAAACTTTGATGTCCCTATCTCAGGGGCAAGATGAGGCGGAAATTTACTGCCAAAGATTCCGTAAATGGTCTGTGCTTACTCAGTGGAATGAGTGCGCCCTGGCGGCGACTTTCAGAGAGGGTCTCTCTGATGCCATTAAGGATGTTATGGTGGGGTTCCCTGTGCCTGCGGGTCTGAATGAGTCCATGACAATGGCTATTCAGATCGATAGGCGTTTGCGGGAGCGCAAACCAGTGCACCATCTGGCGGTGTCCACTGAGAAGTCGCCAGAGAGTATGCAGTGTGATAGAATTCTGTCCCGAAGCGAGCGGCAGAATTTTAGACGGAAAAATGGGTTGTGTTTCTATTGTGGTGATTCTACTCATGTTATATCAGCATGCTCTAAGCGCACTAAAAAGCTTGGTAAATCTGTTTCCATTTGCACCTTACCATCTAAATTTATTCTATCTGTGACCCTGATTTGCTCTTTGTCATCTATTGCCGCGGATGCCTATGTCGACTCTGGCGCCGCTTTGAGTCTTATGGATTGGTCCTTTGCCAAACGCTGTGGGTATGATTTAGAGCCTTTGGAGACTCCTATTCCTCTGAAGGGGATTGACTCCACCCCATTGGCTAATAATAAACCACAATACTGGACACAAGTAACTATGCGTATTAATCCGGATCACCAGGAGATTATTCGCTTTCTGGTGCTGTATAATCTACATGATGATTTGGTGCTAGGATTGCCTTGGCTGCAATCTCACAACCCAGTCCTCGACTGGAGAGCTATGTCTGTGTTGAGCTGGGGATGTAAGGGGGCTCATGGGGATGTACCTGTGGTTTCCATTTCATCATCCATTCCCTCTGAAATTCCTGAGTTCCTGTCTGACTATCGTGACGTCTTTGAAGAATCCAAGCTTGGTTCGTTACCTCCGCACCGAGAGTGCGATTGTGCCATAGATTTAATCCCGGGTAGTAAATACCCAAAGGGTCGTTTATTTAATCTGTCTGTGCCTGAACATGCTGCTATGCGAGAATATATAAAGGAGTCCTTGGAAAAGGGACATATTCGTCCATCGTCATCTCCCTTAGGAGCCGGTTTTTTCTTTGTGTCAAAAAAAGACGGCTCTTTGAGACCATGTATTGATTATCGGCTTTTGAATAAAATCACTGTTAAATATCAATACCCATTGCCGTTGCTGACCGATTTGTTTGCTCGCATAAAGGGGGCCAAGTGGTTCTCTAAGATTGACCTTCGTGGGGCGTATAATTTGGTGCGAATCAGGCAGGGGGATGAGTGGAAAACCGCATTTAATACGCCCGAGGGCCACTTTGAGTATTTAGTGATGCCTTTTGGTCTTTCTAATGCTCCGTCAGTTTTCCAGTCCTTTATGCATGATATTTTTCGCGATTATTTGGATAAATTTATGATTGTGTATCTGGATGATATTCTGATTTTTTCGGATGACTGGGACTCTCATGTCCAGCAAGTCAGGAGGGTTTTTCAGGTTTTGCGGTCTAATTCTTTGTGTGTGAAGGGTTCGAAGTGTGTTTTTGGGGTACAGAGGATTTCCTTTTTGGGATATATTTTTTCCCCCTCTTCCATTGAAATGGATCCTGTCAAGGTTCAAGCTATTTGTGATTGGACGCAGCCCTCTTCTCTTAAGAGTCTTCAGAAATTTTTGGGCTTTGCTAACTTTTATCGTCGATTTATTGCTGGTTTTTCGGATATTGCTAAGCCATTGACCGATTTGACTAAGAAGGGTGCTGATGTTGCTGATTGGTCCCCTGATGCTGTGGAGGCCTTTCGGGAGCTTAAGCGCCGTTTTTCCTCTGCCCCTGTGTTGCGTCAGCCTGATGTTGCTCTACCTTTTCAGGTTGAGGTCGACGCTTCTGAGATCGGAGCTGGGGCAGTGTTGTCGCAGAAAAGTTCTGACTGCTCCGTGATGAGGCCTTGTGCCTTCTTTTCCCGTAAATTTTCGCCCGCTGAGCGGAATTATGATGTTGGGAATCGGGAGCTTTTGGCCATGAAGTGGGCTTTTGAGGAGTGGCGCCATTGGCTTGAGGGGGCCAGACATCAGGTGGTGGTATTGACTGACCACAAAAATTTGATTTATCTTGAGACCGCCAGGCGCCTGAATCCTAGACAGGCGCGCTGGTCATTATTTTTCTCTCGGTTTAATTTTGTGGTGTCATACCTACCGGGTTCTAAGAATGTTAAGGCGGATGCCCTTTCTAGGAGTTTTGAGCCTGACTCGCCTGGTAACTCTGAGCCCACAGGTATCCTTAAGGATGGAGTGGTATTGTCAGCCGTTTCTCCAGACCTGCGGCGGGCCTTGCAGGAGTTTCAGGCGGAGAGACCTGATCGTTGCCCACCTGATAAACTGTTTGTTCCTGATGATTGGACCAGTAGAGTCATCTCTGAGGTTCATTCTTCTGCGTTGGCAGGTCATCCTGGCATTTTTGGTACCAGGGATTTGGTGGCAAGGTCCTTCTGGTGGCCTTCCCTGTCACGAGATGTGCGAGGCTTTGTGCAGTCTTGTGACGTTTGTGCTCGGGCCAAGCCTTGTTGTTCTCGGGCTAGTGGATTATTGTTGCCCTTGCCTATTCCTAAGAGGCCTTGGACGCACATCTCGATGGATTTTATTTCAGATCTGCCTGTTTCTCAGAAGATGTCTGTCATCTGGGTGGTGTGTGACCGTTTTTCTAAGATGGTCCATTTGGTTCCTCTGCCCAAGTTACCTTCTTCTTCCGAGTTGGTTCCTCTGTTTTTTCAAAATGTTGTTCGTTTGCATGGTATTCCTGAGAATATCGTTTCTGACAGAGGGACCCAATTCGTGTCTAGATTTTGGCGGGCATTCTGTGCTAGGATGGGCATAGATTTATCTTTTTCGTCCGCTTTCCATCCTCAGACGAATGGCCAGACCGAGCGGATTAATCAGACCCTGGAGACATATCTGAGGTGTTTTGTGTCTGCTGACCAGGATGATTGGGTTGCTTTTTTGCCATTGGCGGAGTTCGCTCTCAATAATCGGGCCAGCTCTGCCACTTTGGTGTCCCCGTTTTTCTGTAATTCGGGGTTTCATCCTCGATTTTCCTCTGGTCAGGTGGAATCTTCGGATTGTCCTGGAGTGGATGCTGTGGTGGAGAGATTGCATCAGATCTGGGGGCAGGTGGTGGACAATTTGAGGTTGTCCCAGGAGAAGACTCAGCTTTTTGCCAACCGCCACCGTCGTGTTGGTCCTCGGCTTTCTGTTGGGGATTTGGTGTGGTTGTCTTCTCGTTTTGTCCCTATGAGGGTCTCTTCTCCTAAGTTTAAGCCTCGGTTTATCGGCCCGTATAAGATATTGGAGATTCTTAACCCTGTTTCTTTCCGTTTGGATCTCCCTGCATCCTTTTCTATTCATAACGTTTTTCATCGGTCATTATTGCGCAGGTATGAGGTACCGGTTGTGCCTTCCGTTGAGCCTCCTGCTCCGGTGTTGGTTGAGGGTGAGTTGGAGTACGTTGTGGAGAAAATCTTGGACTCTCGTGTTTCCAGACGGAGACTCCAGTATCTGGTCAAGTGGAAGGGATACGGCCAGGAGGATAATTCTTGGGTGAATGCATCTGATGTTCATGCCTCCGATCTGGTTCGTGCCTTTCATAGGGCCCATCCTGATCGCCCTGGTGGTTCTGGTGAGGGTTCGGTGCCCCCTCCTTGAGGGGGGGGTACTGTTGTGAATTTGGATTCTGGGCTCCCCCGGTGGCTACTGGTGGAATTGAACTGGTGTCTTCATCTTCTCTGTTCACCTGTTCCCATCAAGATGTGGGAGTCGCTATATAACCTTGCTGCTCTGTTAGTTGCTTGCCGGTCATCAATGTTATCAGAAGCCTCTCTGTGCTTGTTCCTGCTCCTAGACAACTACTAGATAAGTTGGACTCTTGTCCATGTTTGTTTTTGCATTTTGTTCCAGTTCACAGCTGTAGTTTCGTTACTGTGTCTGGAAAGCTCTTGTGAACGGGAATTGCCACTCTGGTGTTATGAGTTAATGCCAGAGTTTTAAAGTAATTTCTGGATGGTGTTTTTGATAGGGTTTTCAGCTGACCATGAAAGTGTCCTTTCTGTCTTCTGCTATGTAGTAAGTGGACCTCAAATTTGCTAAACCTATTTTCATACTACGTTTGTTATTTCATCTCAACTCACCGCCAATACATGTGGGGGGCCTCTGTCTCCTTTCGGGGTATTTCTCTAGAGGTGAGCTAGGACTAATACTTTCCTCTGCTAGCTTTATTTAGTCCTCCGGCTGGGCTGGGCATCTAGAATCAACGTAGGCATGCTACCCGGCCACTGCTAGTTGTGCGTTAGGTTTAGTTCATGGTCAGCTCAGTTCCCATCTTCCAAGAGCTAGTTCCTATATATGCTTATGCTATGTTCTCTTGCCATTGAGATCATGACACACGGCTCTGCGTTATAAACTGTAGTGAAACACTTGGGGGGTTCAAAGCTCTCACAACACATCTAGATGAGTTCCTTAGGGGGTCTACTTTTCAAAATGGTGTCACTTGTGGGGGGTTTCTACTGTTTAGGTACATTAGGGGCTCTGCAAACGCAATGTGACGCCTGCAGACCAATCCATCTAAGTCTGCATTCCAAATGGCGCTCCATCCCTTCCGAGCCCTCCCATTCGCCCAAACGGTGGTTCCCCCCCACATATGGGGTATCAGCATACTCAGGACAAATTGGACAACAACTTTTGGGGTCCAATTTCTCCTGTTACCCTCGGTAAAATACAAAACTGGGGGCTAAAAAATAATTTTTGTGGGAACAAATTTTTGTTTTATTTTTACGGCTCTGCATTATAAACTTCTGTGAAGCACTTGGTGGGTCAAAGTGCTCACCACACCTCTAGATAAGTTCCTTAGGGGGTCTACTTTCCAAAATGTTGTCACATGTGGGGGGTTTCAATGTTTAGGCACATCAGTGGCTCTCCAAACGCAACATGGCGTCCCATCTCAATTCCTGTCAATTTTGCAGTGAAAAGTCAAACGGCGCTCCTTCCCTTCCGAGCTCTCCCATGTGCCCAAACAGTGGTTTACCCCCACATATGGGGTATCAGCGTACTCAGGACAAATTGTACAACAACTTTTGGGGTCCAATTTCTTCTCTTACCCTTTGGAAAATAAAACATTGGGGGCGAAAAATCATTTTTGTGAAAAAATATGATTTTTTATTTTTACGGTTCTGCATTATAAACTTCTGTGAAGCACTTGGTGGGTCAAAGTGCTCACCACACATCTAGATAAGTTCCTTAGGGGGTCTACTTTCCAAAATGGTGTCACTTGTTGGGGGGTTTCAATGATTAGGCACATCAGTGGCTCTCCAAACGCAACATGGCGTCCCATCTCAATTCCTGTCAATTTTGCAGTGAAAAGTCAAACGGCGCTCCTTCCCTTCCGAGCTCTCCCATGCGCCCAAACAGTTGTTTACCCCCACATATGGGGTATCAGCGTACTCAGGACAAATTGTACAACAACTTTTGGGGTCCATTTTCTCCTGTTACCTTTGGTAAAATAAAACAAATTGGAGCTGAAGTAAATTTTGTGTGAAAAAAAGTTAAATGTTCATTTTTATTTAAACATTCCAAAAATTCCTGTGAAACACCTGAAGGGTTAATAAACTTTTTGAATGTGGTTTTGAGCACCTTGAGGGGTGCAGTTTTTAGAATAGTGTCACACTTGGGTATTTTCTATCATATAGACCCCTCAAAATGACTTCAAATGAGATGTGGTCCCTAAAAAAAAAATGGTGTTGTAAAAGTGAGAAATTGCTGGTCAAATTTTAACCCTTATAACTCCCTAACAAAAAAAAAATGTTGGTTCCAAAATGGTGCTGATGTAAAGTAGACATGTGGGAAATGTTACTTATTAAGTATTTTGTGTGAGATATCACTGTGATTTAATTGCATAAAAATTCAAATTTGGAAAATTGCAAAATTTTCAAAATTTTCGCCAAATTTCCATTTTTTTCACAAATAAACGCAGGTAATATCAAATAAATTTTACCACTATCATGAAGTACAATATGTCATGAGAAAACAGTGTCAGAATCACCAGGATCCGTTGAAGCGTTCCAGAGTTATAACCTCATAAAGGGACAGTGGTCAGAATTGTAAAAATTGGCCCGGTCCATAACGTGCAAACCACCCTTGGGGGTGAAGGGGTTAAACCTGTGAAAAAGCAATCTATGGGCAACTTTTTATAGTTATGTGAAATTGGCAAATGCGTAGAGAGAAAAGTGGGTAATGATCCTAAATTCTCAGGTACAGTATTTGTTTTATAACATCTGCAGGGAAATGGTTTTCCTATAAACAGGTTCTTTAAATAGTTCTTCTATGATGACTCAGTTTGCCTAGTGCTCCTTCTTGCAGTCAGATGAGTGCTCACTATTTCTCATCTTGAGGGCTCATTGAGACATCCGTTTTTCTTGTGTGAGTCCAACTTTTTGTTTTTTGCAGACAGCTCTCGAACTTATGATAGTCTGTGGGGTTGTCCACCAGTCTAATTTTGTCCTCAGACCAAGTGATCAGCACAAAAGCTCGGAAACGTGTCCAATATTGATCTGAATGTCGGATATTATTAATATTTATTATTATAGGGCCATTTATTCCGTGGCGCTTTACATGTGAGGAGGGGTGTACATAATAAGGACAAGTACAATAATCTTAAATAATACAAGTCACAACTGGTACAGTCGTGATATAAACTGTCCCATGAAAGTCTGTGAATCCGAGAAAAAAAATCAGCACCTCTGCCATTTATGTGTTGTGTGTTTTTCACAGACTGTTTGATAGAAACTTCAGAAACAGACGTTTTTATGTGAAAACAATTGATGAAACTCTGACCAAACTGATGGTAAAAACCGACACTGACCAAAGTCTGATGACTAGGGTTGAGCGAAACGGATCGGACAAATTCAAAAATCGCCGACTTTTGGCAAAGTCGGGTTTCATGAAACCCTACCTGATTCCAGTGTGGGATGGGCCATGAGTTCGGTGATCTTTGCGCCAAAGTCGCGTTTCATATGACGCGTTCAGCTCCATTTCTCAGCCAATGAAGGAGGACGCAGAGTGTGGGCAGCTTGATGACATAGGTCTCGGTCCCCACCATCTTAGAGAAGGGCATGACAGTGATTGGCTTGCTTTCTGCAGTGTCACAGGAGGTATAAAGGGGAGTGCACGCCGACCGCCATCTTACTTCTGCCGATCGTAGCATAGGGAGAGGTTGCTGCAGCTTTGTCAGAAGCAGGGATATTGTTGGGGAGGGAAGATTAACCCCCAAACTGCTTGTGCTGTAGCGATTTCCACTGTCCAACACCACCTTTGTTTTGCAGGGACAGTGGAGGCTATATCTTTGTGCATCAGCTCTGTAGCTTATTAGGCTGCCTTATAAGGCTCCCTGATAGCTGCATTGCTGTTTGCACCGCTGCTGTACAAACCAACTGCTTTTTTAAAAGCAAAAATCCTGTTGCTCCTTTCTGCAGTTATCTTGTTTATTTGTCCACACTTTTGTGTGCGGCAGTCCTTTTTGTTGCTGCCATACTTGTCCTGAGATCATTGTAGGGAGATTGAAATTGTACTACAGTCCTTGGATTTTTTTCAGATATCTTCCAGCCACTTTCTGCCACTTACATTGTGTTGTGTTACACACTGGGCCTGAGTTGTGGTGCTGTCTCCCCCTCCCCAAAAAAGGGAGATTCAAAGCGTCACAAAGTGGATATACGTCAGTTCTGTTAGTTTGTTGTATGTCAGCCAGCCATGTTCTGCCACTTACCGTATATACTCGAGTATAAGCCGACCCGAGTATAAGCCGACCCCCCTAATTTTGCCACAAAAAACTGGGAAAACTTATTGACTCGAGTATAAGCCTAGGGTGGAAAATGCAGCAGCTACCGGTGAATTTCAAAAATAAAAATAGATGCTCCATACCGTTCATTATTGCCCCATAGCTGTGCCATATAGTGCTCTGCACCATTATTGCCCCATAGCTGTGCCATATAGTGCTCTGCACCATTATTGCCCCATAGCTGTGCCATATAGTGCTCTGCACCGTCCATTATTGCCCCATAGCTGTGCCATATAGTGCTCTGCACCATTATTGCCCCATAGCTGTGCCATATAGTGCTCTGCACCATTATTGCCCCATAGCTGTGCCATATAGTGCTCTGCACCGTTCATAATTGCCCCAT
Organism: Ranitomeya variabilis; assembly: GCF_051348905.1. Taxonomy (NCBI): domain Eukaryota; kingdom Metazoa; phylum Chordata; class Amphibia; order Anura; family Dendrobatidae; genus Ranitomeya; species Ranitomeya variabilis. The sequence goes on from NC_135238.1 coordinate 120,166,775, forward strand.
AGCTGTGCCATATAGTGCTCTGCACCATTATTGCCCCATAGCTGTGCCATATAGTGCTCTGCACCGTCCATTATTGCCCCATAGCTGTGCCATATAGTGCTCTGCACCGTTGCCCCATAGCTGTGCCATATAGTGCTCTGCACCGTACATTATTGCCCCATAGCTGTTGCTGCTGCTGCAATAAAAATAATAAAACACATACTCACCTGTCTTGCCTGCAGCTCCTCGGCGCCATCTTCCCGGCGTCTCTCCGCACTGACTAATCAGGCAGAGGGCGGCGCGCACAGTATATGCGTCATTGCGCCCTCTGACCTGCACAGTCAGTGTGGAGAGAGAGACGCCGGGAAGATGGAGACAGCGCCCGGCGTGTGGAACGAGGGAAGGTAAATATGTAATACTTACCTGCTCCCGGCGTCCCGCTCCTTCCCCTGCCTGTCTTCGGTGCCGGAGCCTCTTTCTCTATCAGCGGTCACCGGCACCGCTTCATTAGAGGGAGGCCCCTATGGGAGGTGGAGCAGCCTATTCATTTCTCTAATGAGCGGTCCCACGTGACCGCTCAGGGGAAGAGCTGTGGCACCCGGGGACCGTGGGACGGGCAGGGGGAGCGACAGGATCGCCGGGACTAGGTAAGTATGCCTCAGCGCCCTCTCCCCCTCACCCGCCGACCCTGCCACAGACCGTGACTCGAGTATAAGCCGAGGGGGCACTTTCAGCCCAAAAATTTGGGCTGAAAATCTCGGCTTATACTCGAGTATATACGGTACATTGTGTTGTAAAATACACTGGGCCTGAGTTTGAGTTCAGTCTCCCCCCAAAAAAAGTGAGATTCAAATTCTCACAAAGTGAATATACCTCAGTCCTCTTAGTTTCTCGTGTATCAGCCAGCCACTGGCTGCCACTCACATTGTGTTGTGTTATACACTGGGCCTGAGTTGTGGTGCTGTCTCCCCAAAATAAAAAGGGATATTTAAATTCTCAACAAGTTTATATACACCTTCTACCTTGTTTTACTGTACCATATAACGGTTGTTATTTTGGTTACATTTTCCCCAAAAATGAGGGAGTCTGGTGGAAGAGGTCGTGGGCGTAGGTTGCCAGCTGGTACTGATGGTGGTGGTGCATCTGGTGGTAGTGGGAAAAGCACAATAGCACCTAAGGCTGGAGATGTTGAGCCAGCATCATCGTCTGGCTACACAAGGCCTCGAAGGCTCCCTTATCTGGGAGTAGAGAAAACGGCTTTTAAATCCGGAGCAGCAGGAAAAAGTTTTGGCTTTCATTGCTGAATCGGCCTCTAGCTCTTTCGCCTCCTCTTCAGAAAGTTCAAAATATAAAAGCAGTGAGTCGTCAGTGGATGTTCCTGGTCAGGAACAAGACGTTTCCTTGTGTCCTTCACCTAAACCAAAAGTGAAGGATGCATCAGGCGACACCACAGGTTACTCCATGGAGCTCTTTACACATACTGTGCCTGGGTTAGAAAGGGAAATTATTAACTGCCCATTACAAGATGAATCGGACATGGAGTGCACTGATGCACAGCCACAGCTAGATTTTATGCTGTTCCATTGAGTCAGATCACTACATTGGCCTTGCAGTGTACTGAGCCAGAATCTGACCCTGATGACCGCTATAGCACCTTACACGGTGACACAGAGGAAGGTGCACATGACATTGAAGAGGAGGTGATAGATGACCCAGTTGTTGACCCAGATTGGCAGCCATTGGGGAAGAGGGTGCCGCTGACAGTAGCTTAGAAGCGGAGGAGGATGATCCGCAGCAGCCATCTACATCGCAACAGCTGTCATCTGGCAGGCCCTTATCAGGCCAAAAACGTGTGTCAAAACCAAAAACAGTTTTAGGACAGCGTGGCCATCTGGTGAAAGTAGCACAGCGTGCAATGCCAGAAAAGGTATTCGATAGTAGGAAGAGTGCAGTGTGGCAATTTTTTTATCAAGATCCGAATCATCAGTGCAAATTTATCTGTAAGAAATGCTCAAAGACCTTTAGCAGAGGGAAGAATCTTCAAAATTTAAACACAACGTGCATGCGTAGACATTTAACCAGCATGCACTTGCAAGCCTGGACTAACTATCAAACATCACGTGCACCTGCTCAGAATGAAGGTAGTCAGCAACGCTAAATTGCTTCCCTCACTGTAAGCCCACCGGTTAGGACACCACCAGCAGCAAATGTGGAGGTATCGTCGCAAGGCCAAAGCAGTCAGGGAATCACAAAATTTTTGGTAGGAAACACTGTATGTAGGCCAACATCAAGAATACCATCACCAACCCTCTCTCAATCCGCCATGTCCACCACCACCACCACCGCTAGTTCCACCATATGTAGCTCTCCAGTCCAGCTCACCCTACAAGAGACTCTCATTAGGAAAAGAAAGTACTCCTCCTCTCATCCGCGTACACAGGGTTTGAACGCCCACATTGCTAGACTAATCTCGTTAGAGATGATGCCCTACCGGTTGGTTGAAAGCGACGCTTTCAAAGACCTGATGGCCTACACAGTACCACGCTATAACCTACCCAGTCGGCACTTCTTTGCGAGAAAAGCGATCCCAGCCCTTCACCAGCATGTCAAAGACCGGATTGTCCATGCACTGAGGTAATCAGTCAGCGGAAAGGTGCACCTCACAACAGATGCATGGACCAGTAGGCATGGCCAGGGATGTTACGTGTCCATCACGGTGCACTGGGTTAATGTGGTGGATGCAGGGTCCACTGGGGACAGCCATGGTGGGACTGTTCTGTCTAGGAAACAATTGGCTGTAGGCGTTCACCACCCCTCCTCTTCCTCCTCCTCCATAAGCGAAAGGTCGTCCACAGAGCGCAGTCGCACAACCACTCCATCCACAGCTGCCAGTGTTGCACACGAGGTGTCCCATTATGGAACAGCTAGTGGTAAGCATCAGCAGGCTGTCTTACAAATGAAATGAAGTGTATGGGCGACAACAGACACACCGCGGAAGTACTGGCCGAGTACTTGCAGCAAGAAACTCAGCCATGGCTGGGCAGTGTACATCTTGAGGCAGGCAAGGTAGTCAGTCATAACGGAAGGAATTTTATGGCTGCCATAGCCCTTTCAGAACTGAAACACATACCTTGCCTGGCTCACACCTTTAACCTGGTGGTGCAGTGCTTCCTGAAAAATTATCCGGGGTTACTAGCCCTGCTCCTGAAGGTGCGAAAACTTTGCTCGCACATCCGCTGGTCGCCCATACACTCCAGCCGTATGCTGAACCATCAGCGATCGCTGAATCTTCCCCAGCACCGCCTAATAATCCACGTTGCAACAAGGTGGAACTCCACACTGCACATGCTTCAGAGGCTGTGCGAACAGAGGCGTTCTGTAATTTATTTGTGGGAGGATACACATACACGGACAGGCAGTTGGATGGCAGACATGAAGTTGTCAGGTGTGCAGTGGTCGAAGCTACAAGACATCTGTCAAGTCCTTCAGTGTTTTGAGGAATGCACATGGCTGGTAAGTGCAGACGATGCCATCATAAGCATGAGCATCCCACTAATGCATCTGCTGATGCAAAGTTTGACGCACATTAAGGAGCAGGCGTCTGCAGCCGAAAAGGAGGGAAGCCTTGATGACAGTCTGTCATTGTCAGCTCAGGGAACTCTTCTGGACGAGGTGGCGGACGAAGAGGAGGAGGAGGAGGATGATGGGGATGAATATTTATGGGAGGAGGATGCTTCTCAGGGGGCAATAGAAGCTGGTGGCGTTGCAAGGTCAGGTACAGGGTTTTTGCTGGACACAAGTGATGTCGATTTGCAAGAAAGTGCACCTCAACCCAGCACAAGCAGTGAATTGACACCTGGAACATTGGCCCACATGGCTGAGTATGCCTTGCATATCCTAAAAAGGGACCCCCGCATTATCAAAATGATGACCGATGACGATTACTGGTTGGCCTGCCTCCTGGATCCTATTATCAGCAAATTTCTCCCTAACAGACCTCTACTGACCTCTAGATGGGCAAGAAATCTAAGGGATCGCCTAACAAATAGTCATTATGTGGGACAAGGACCAAGGACTTTCCTGGATGACATCCTGCCTTTGGGAGGATGTACCCCATATGGCCTTTGTCGCGTGCCCGAATGTGGACAGATGTGATACATTCACCAATTCAAGTGGCACAAGGGATTATACGATCAGGAAGCGCATTACGTGCACTTCGAGATACGTTATCTATTATGCCATGTGCCCTTGTGGGTTAATTTACAATGGGATGACAACCAGGGTATTAAAAGTGAGGGTTAGAGAGCATGTCCTGGGGATTGAGGTGGCTGCTACTCAAAAGGATGTTTCCCTACTTAAAACGATCCCGAGGCACTTTAAGTCCTTGCATCATAGTGATAGTTCCCTCTTCAGAGTACGCGGTATTGACATGCTTAATGTCAATATCCATGGTGGTAGTCTCTTTAAACGCTTGGGCGAGTTGGAGACACGGTGGATATGGTCCCTCAACACCGTACATCCACTGGGCCTAAACAAAAACATCAGTTACGCCCCTTTTCTTTAGTCGCCGCGCTGCTGTGTATGGTTTGTTCATCCGCATCATGTGTGTTTTTAATCTTTTATTCTTGTTACTTAGGTTCTTCATATTGGTACAACGGGTTGGGTGTTTCCATCTGGAACTTGGGAAGAATACGAAGCTTTCGAGTATATGGATCGCTGTTCTATTTATATTAACGCATTGTATTATTTTATATGCCATCGTTTTGTAATGCCGCATTGTCTGGCTAGTATATCCATATATCTCAAAAGGGAAAAGGAAAAAAGCCAGGACGGCACTGTTTGGTAACTGAACAAATTCTTTTGAGATAACAATCGGGGTGATATATACACAACGTGTGTGAGGCAGCCACTGCATCTCATCGCTGGTGCTCTTCTAAGAAAATAGCCATATTTTCAGTCCATGTGCAAGAGAAAAGAGAGAAGGCACTCACCGATTCCATGTATAACCACTTTATTCCATCTTCAAAACATGATTCATGGCCGGGGGAGTAGGAATGCTTGTGAGCAGGGGAGGACGACGGCCGTTTCGCGCTGTGCTTGCACTTCCACGGGTCAGTATCCGTGGAAGATACTGACCCGTGGAAGCGCAAGCACAGCACGAAACGGCCGTCGTCCTCCCCTGCTCGCAAGCATTCCTACTCCCCCGGCCATGAATCATATTTTGAAGATGGAATAAAGTGGTTATACATGGAATCGGTGAGTGCCTTCTCTCTTTTTTCTCTTGCACATGGACTGATATCCATATATCTATTGGGTCTTTGTGCCTAGTTATGTATTATTAGTATGCTATACCATCCATGTTTTGTATTTATTACCTATGCATTTTTTATATTATTTATAATTAGATTATTGGATCCTGTATTACTATGTTCTCTTGAACATGGATGGCTTTGTATTATATTTATATGTATATGTTTGATATTATGTTCCCCACAACGCAGCACTTGTGAATGTTTGTTTGATCCATATATTTGTATATATTTATAACATTGTTCCCCCTTGCCTTTCCCGTGCCCTTGTACCGTATACTCATTTCTTTTTGTTTAGTTTTTGTCTTTAGTATTCTTTGTCCCGTTGCCCTCATGTTTTGCCCTTAATAGAGATGGCTTCTTCATACTCACATATTGTTGCGCGTGTGCCGCTCTGTCATCACTCTGCCTTCTCCCAGCAGCCGCGCCAGTACTTCCTGATCACGAGGGGCCCCACGTGCTTCCGGTCGTCGGCTGCCCGGCATGCTGGTTTGGGCAGAAGTGGGGCAGAGCGGGTCCGCACTGCATTGGCTATGGGTGTGTATTTGTAGCGCCCCCCCACTGCCGCAGGGCCGAGGGGTACCCGGTACCGGGCCTGTATGAGTCTCTAGTGTTCTGGGGTTGTCACAGTGGCTAGGCCCAGTCCGTGACCCTGCCGAGGGGCGCACAGTCAATGATGTGACGGGTGACGGTAGTGATGCTGTAGTAGTGCGTGTAGTAAATAACGAGGACACCAGGTTGCAGTCTCTTTACCTCTTTACTGAAGATCTCTGGGTCCTCAGTCCGGAATACGGTTCACCAGGCTGCGCAAGTCCGGCCAGTCCAATGGCACCTCCAGAGTTCTCTTCACAGGTGGAAATCGGTGCCTTCCTTCTAGCGCTATGTGTTGTGGTCCTTCCCTGCTGTGCTTACAGAAAGTCCCCACAACTGTTGTGTCTGTTTCTTAAGTTCCCTCACAACTCGATTAGATGATGTTTTGCTAATCCTCCGTCCCTCCCTGTTGTTCTGGTTGGGACGGCACCCGTTTGACGGGTAGGCTCGGAGCTCTTCCGGGACCCTAGAGTCGCCCCTCTCCACAAGTTGCCCCCCAAGACTGCATAGGTGATTTAAGTTAGACAGCCCGCCTTAAACTGACTGTCCTGCTGCTGTTTGGAGTATTGCTTGAAGCTGAATGTTATGATACTCCCTCGGCGTTCCGGCCACCGGTAGTGCGCCTCAGTAGGATGTTGCTTCGGTCTTACAGCACGACTCCTACTGGTATTTCTCCTTTTGCGTGATCTCGTTTCTCACTCAGCACAATCTATCTCGCTTCTAATCCTTCCTTGGGCACCGCCGCTACCCGGAGCAGGCACGGTCCCGTTACGTTCGTTCAAGTTGCCAAGCCTCTGTCAGGATCCCACCCCTGACAGAGACCCTACTGTATCTTCCCCTACAACACCCTCTGCCACAAGGTGTTGCCTGGTTCCAACCCAGTCAGCTTTCTGATCTAACTTCCTGCCTGACCCCCAGTTTACCCACTATGGTGGGGAGTGGCCTAATGAATAGCACCCTTAGCTCCCCCCGGAGGCCCGACTGTGAAATGTATTGGTGTCTGTGATACCTGATCAGATGAACTCCTTCAGTGCCATCAGACGCACCATAGCTCCCCATAGTGGCGGAGCCACAGTACTGCAACGACCAGGACTCTGGGGCGCTGCATATTTATACCCTTCTCTGCCCATATGTGTCTATGCGCCCCTTGAGGAAGGTACCAAACCAAAACGCGCATCGGGGTGGATCGGTGTCCCTAGGCTACGCACTATTATTATCAGGTGATGTGCACGCGTTTATTTTTCATATGTATTTGTGGCCATTTGATTGATTACTATATGAGTATGTATTAAACGTTACTGGCTATACTAGTGCTTTGGTTGGCAACTACAATTGCTGCTATGCACTGCACACTGCACTTTATAGCTCAACTTTATGGACTTATAGATATATAGGGATTGCCATACCTTGGGCTTTTACATGTTGCTGATGGCGTCCTATGTCATCTTTTGGCCCTGCTTGGCACTGTTTGTCTGGCTGTTTTATTGTGTTTAATAAATAGAATCCAAAGCAAACAATATTTTATGACTGTATGGTGCTTTTTTCCATATTATATTATGTTTTGCAGTTATCCTTATGTCCATGCATAGGTGGTGCTTTGGATTTTTGGACTACTTTGAGACATGTAGCTATATATATATATATATATATATATATATATATATATATATATTTCCTCTACTTTGTTAACGAGATTGCTCACCACCTAAAATGCACTTCAGAGTTCTTCTTTATATGCACATAAAAATGTAGCTCTGTGGCTGAAACTTTTAGGCTATGTGCCAACGTTGCGGATTAGGCTTAGGAATTTTTGGTGCAGATTCTGCATCTTTTGGCAGAAAACATAGGTGCGGATTTGATGCGTTTTTGTGCAGATTTGCTGCAGATTTACTGTGGATTTTTTGCGGATTTACTGCGTTTTTTACCCCTGCAGATTTCTATAATGGAATGGGTACAAAAATGCTGCAGATCCGCAAAAAAGAAGTGACATGCTGCTTCTTTTAATCCGCAGCGTTTCCACATGGAAATTTCCACACCATTACCACAGCATTTTTTTCCTATTGATTTACATTGTACTGTAAATCACTTGCGGATCTGCAGCATTTCTGCATGGCAAAAAACGCTGCAGATCCAAAAGATATCCGCAAAGTGTGCACATACCCTTAGTAAGATTCTATGAGAGTACTCTGGACTAGAGATGAGCAAAACTTTTGAGGTTCAGTTCGAATCAGTGAACGTGCCGATGTTTGCCGAATGTCTGACAAATATACTTGAACCCCATTGACTTCAATTTGAGGCAAAACCAAATGGATAGACAACAACAAATTAGGGGCAGACATCAGGAAAAGTGGCACCAATTGACCCATAAATTGCGCTATAAATAGATAATAAAAAATAATTAACCCCTCTATTGACAGCGTGGTACCCCTCTATTCTTGATTACAAGCCTTGCTGAACCTGACAGCTGAGGGTTTTGCAGCCCACCACTGTCAGTTTTGCTTGGCTGATTATCAAAAATACAGGGAAAACCCACATAATTTTTTTTTATAATTATAATTATTTACAGCGCTACCGGTTGATGAATAATCCCATCAGCTGCCTCCTGCTCTCGCTGTTGAATACAACTCTCAACATTGTCCTCTGCTCACACTGATCACAGCACGAGTGGGGGACCAGGTTGTGAGCTGTATTCACTTCATCACCCGACCCGATGCCATGGAACAGCACAAACAGTACTGCTGATTCCCAGGTTCCAGTATGTGTCACACTGATGACATAGGGATGTCATCAGTGTGCACATGTGTGGGACATTTTGTGGCCTATGTTGCTACTGGAAACACTGATGTCTGAAAGAGCCCTTATTGAACTCGGTCATTTACTAAACTTTGGATGACTTTTGCTGATTTTTAGTAAAAATGCTCAGGTATTTGAACACGAATCCAAATGATTTGCGTTCGTGCTGAATTTGAGATTGGCAAATGTTTTCCTAACAAGTTTGTTCTTCTCTAATCTGGACCCTGCTTTGTGGTGAAAATTTGTAGAAGCTTCTTTGGGGTACTGTGCTCATGCTCTGTTGGTGAAAAATTTAAGCTGGTTTTGTGGGATAACTGTGGAAACATGCTCTGTGGGTAAAATTTGTCATCAGCTTCTGCAGAGGAAATGTGTAAACATGCTCTGTGGGTTAATTTTTTTTAGCAGATTCATTGGGGGTACTGTGCAATATGCTCTGTTTGTCAAAAATGTTTAGCAGCTTCTGGGGAGGTACTGTGCCACATGCTCTGTGGGTGAATATTTTTAGCTGTTGGGTTATTCTGTTTCATGTTCTGTGGGTGAAATTTGCTATTCGGTTCTGTGTGAGTACAATGTATAAAGCAGCTGTGTGTATTCTTTAACCCATATATGTGGGAGTACTGTGCTTTAACCCCTTAATGACCGCCAATACGACTTAATTTAATGGTCCCTTAAGCCCCTTAAGCCCCGAGGGTGGTTTGCACGTTAATGACCGGGCCGATTTTTACAATTGTGACCACTGTCCCTTTATGAGGTTACAACTCTGGAACGCTTCAACGGATCTTGGTGATTCTGACACTGTTTTCTCGTGACATATTGTACTTCATGATAGTGGTAAAATTTATTCGATATAACTTGCATTTATTTGTGAAAAAAATGGAAATTTGGCAAAAATTTTGAAAATTGCGCAATTTTCCAACTTTGAATTTTTATGCCCTTAAATCACAGAGATATATCACGCAAAATACTTAATAGGTAACATTTCCCACATGTCTACTTTACATCAGCACAATTTTGGAACCAAATTTTTTTTTGTTATGGAGTTATAAGGGTTAAAATTTGACCAGCAATTTCTCATTTTTACAACACCATTTTTTTTAGGGACCACATCTCATTTGAAGCCATTTTGAGGGGTCTATATCATAGAAAATACCCAAGTGTGACACCATTCTAAAAACTGCACCCCTCAAGGTGCTCAAAACCACATTCAAGAAGTTTATTAGCACTTCGGGTGTTTCACAGAAATTTTTGGAATGTTTAAATAAAAATGATACAGGAAAGATATATATCTTGGTACCGTGTTAGCCTGATGAAGAGACCTGTGTAGTCTCGAAAGTTTGCAATTTGTTACCATCTTTTCAGTTAGCCATTAAAAGGTATCAACCACTGAGGACTCTCAATTCTAAACATTTTTCTAAATAAAAATGAACATTTAACTTTTTTTCACACACATTTTATTTCAGCTCCAATTTGTTTTATTTTACCAAGGGTAACAGGAGAAAATGGACCCCAAAAGTTGTTGTGCAATTTGTCCTGAGTACGCTGATACCCGATATGTGGGGGTAAACAACTGTTTGGGTGCATGGCAGAGCTCAGAAGGGAAGGAGCGCCGTTTGACTTTTCAATGCAAAATTGACTGGAATTGAGATGGGACACCATGTCGCGTTTGGAGAGCCCCTGATGTGCCTAAACATTAAGCCCGCCCCATAAGTGACACCATTTTGGAAAGGAGACCCCCTAAGGAACTTATCTAGATGTGTTTTGAGAGCTTTGAACCCCCAAGTGTTTCACTACAATTTATAACGCAGAGCCGTGAAAATAAATATTCTTTTTTTTTCACAAAATATATTTTTAGTCCCCAGTTTTGTATTTTCACAAGGGTAACAGGATAAATTGGACCCCAAAAGTTGTTGCCCAATTTGTCCTGAGTAAGCTGATACCCCATATATGGGGGGAACCACTTTTTGGGCGCATGACAGAGCTCGGAAAGGAATGAGCGCCATTTGGAATGCAGACTTAGATGGATTGGTCTGCAGGCGACACGTTGCATTTGCGGAGCCCCTGATGTACCCAAACAGTAGAAACCCCCATAAGTGGCCCCATATTGGAAACTAGATCTCCCAAGGAACTTATCTAGATGTGTTGTGAGAACTTTGAACCCCAAAATGTTTCATTACAGTTTACAACGCAGAGCCGTGAAAATAAAAAATCTTTTTTCCCACAAAAATGATTTTCAGCCCCCCAAATTTTAATTTTCCCAAGGGTAACAAGAAAACTTGGACCCCAAACGTTGTTGTCCAATTTGTCCCAAGTACGCTGATACCCCAAATGTTGGGGTAAACCCCTGTTTGGGCGCACGGGAAAGCTCGGAAGGGAAGGAGCACTGTTTTACTTTTTCAACGCAGAATTGGCTGGAATTGAGATCGGACGCCATCTCGCGTTTGGAGAGCCCCTGATGTGCCCAAACAGTGGAAACTCCCCAATTCTAACTGAAACCCTAATCCAAACACACTCCTAACCCTAATCCCAACGGTATCCCCTAACCCTGACACACCCCTAGCTTTAATCCCAACCGTAAATGTAAAAACTCTAACTTTAGCCCCAACCCTAACCCTAACTTTAACTCCAACCCTAGCCCCAACCCTAACCCTAGCCCTAGCCCTAACCCTAACCCTAGCCCTAACCCTAGCCCTAACCCTAGCCATAACCCTAGCCCTAACCCTAACCCTAATGGGGAAAATGGAAATAAATACATTTTTTAAATTTTATTTTTTTTCCATAACTAAGGGCGTGGTGAAGGGGGGTTTGATTTACTTTTATAGCGTTTTTTATAGCGGATTTTTATGATTGGCAGCTGTCACACACTAAAAGACGCTTTTTATAGCAAAAAAGTTTTTGCGTCTCCACATTTTGAGACCTATAATTTTTCCATATTTTGGTCCACAGAGTCATGTGAGGTCTTGTTTTTTGTGGGACGAGTTGACGTTTTTATTGGTAACATTTTCGGGCACGTGACATTTTTTGATCGCTTCTAATTCCGATTTTTGTGAGGCAGAATGACAAAAAAACAGCTATTCATGAATTTCTTTTGGCGTTTATAACGTTCCGCGTTTGGTAAAATTGATAAAGCAGTTTTATTCTTCGGGTCTGTACGATTACAGCAATACCTCATTTATAGCATTTTTTAATGTTTTGGTGCTTTTATATTATAAAAACTATTTTATAGAAAAAATAATTATTTTGGCATCGCTTTATTCTGAAAACTATAATTTTTTTTTTTGCTGATTGTCACGATATGGTATGAAATATCATATAAGTTTAGTTTCTCCTGTTAGCCCAGGCTTTGGGCTAAAACCCCCCCTTCCCTTCCACTCAGGCAAGAGCTTGCCTTGTCAATGTATATGGGGGAGTTTTATTGAAGTAAGGAATTTACGACCGGCATAGCTGCAAGGGAAAGTTGTGCTAGTAGAAACTGGTCTGATCTCGCTTTTAAAACATGAGGCTCTTTGTCATAATATTGTAAGATATTGGGCCAACGATGTAGGCTAGAAAAAGGAAAAATACATATTGTTAACGTTCATCGGCGGTTCGGTCAGCCACTCTAAACATGAGCTTCTAACTCCATCAGGTAAAAAGTAGGGATTTCTCTGTAATTATGCATCATAAATAGGTCATATTTGATCTCAATATATATCCAAAAAAAGGGGAGATACCACTCAAGTATGTAATATATAAAATACTTTATTGATATATATTTAAAATTTAAGAGAGAGCAAAAAATAATAATGAGTATATATGATACTCAGAGACAAGAGGGCAAGGCAAAGTAAACCAGAGCAATCCAGCGCATAGAGAAATGGTTATACATCCAAAAAGGCTGATATTTAAATAGGTACACTATGTACACCAGCAGGTGTCGCTAAAGCTCACATAATGATATACAAGTGGTTTACAAGACAAGGAGCTTATCCTAAAGGAAAAAGTGTCCGTGCATTTAATGCTACAATGGGTAAATATAAAGTGTCACTGCATGTATAAACCTGGAATTAAATAAAAAGTTAATTAATCAGGCTCCTAGGTGGAATAAAGTGTCTCTGCATGTGCAAATCTGGAAGTAAAAAGACTAAATATAAAGTGTCACTGCAAATATAAACCTAAAATTAAATAAAGAATTAATTAATCAGACTCCTAGGCAAAATCAAGTGTCTATGCATGTGCAAATCTAGGAGTCAGGTAAGCCAGTAAAGAGGCATATGGAGGTATAACAAAGCAGCAACATTGTAATACATAAATACCTGCTGGGAGGTGGATTGCAATGGGCAGGGAAACCCCTACATATTTGATCTCATTAGTATGCCAATGTTAATACGAGATGAATGCTGGGTTTGTTATGACTATGACATGTTCTGTAGCGGAGTTATAGGCATTAGACAAATTTAGGTTGAATTTAGTTAAACTGAAGAGATAGGAGGGTCTGGGAAAACCAACCCTTTTTGTGATGTCATCAGGCTGAGCTATAAGTCTGCCAGGCACCCCAGCCTGCTGTCTGCTGGAGTCTGTGTGAGCCTGATCTTCCAGCGCTGCAGGCTTTCCAGTGCCGGATATCAGCTGCGATAGCCAGCTGACACCCAGCCGCAATCGGCCGCGCTCCCCCCATGAGCGCGGCCGATCGCATATGACGTACTATCCCGTCGGTTGGAATTAAGGCCCACCCCACCTTGACGGGATAGTACGTCATATGGGATTAAGGGGTTAAGGGTGGTTAAACCACAGCGCCGTTAATTAACGGCGCTGTGGAAAAAGTGTATAATGCCCCCAGAGTCGGTTTTTCTCCAGGGTCTTGCTGCTGGAGGTAGCCAAGACCCCAGAGAACATGATTCGGGTCGGTTTTTACTGACCCCAGGGTTGCAATCACCGTTATTAACCGTATAACGGTGACAGCAAAAAAAAGCCATTTAATTTCTCTCTTCTCTGATGTGATTGCACATAAGAGGAGAGAGAAATAGGTCCCCGGCCCCCCTCGGTATCTATGTTGTCCCTCCATGGCCCCCCGAAGTCCCCCGTGCCTCCGGCTTCTTCTTTTGGGAGAAAATGGCAGGCGCATGCGCAGTGCGCCCGCCGAGATCTGCCGTCCGGCACCCGGCAACAATAGGGAGACTTTTCCTATTGGTTAATTTTAGTCACTGTGATAGACCCTATCATGGTGATAAAAAAAAACAGTAAATAACCCCCCCTTTATCACTCCCTTAGTTAGGGAAAAATAATAAAATAAAGAAAATTGTGACTAGGGTTATGGTTAGGGTTGGGATTAGGGTTAGGGGTGTGTTGAGGTTAGGGTTGTGATTAGGTTTATGGTTAGGGGCGTGTTGGAGTTAGGGTTGGAGCTAGAATTGGGAGGTTTCCACTGTTTAGGTACATCAGTGGGTCTCCAAATATTTTTTCTTTCAAAAAGTCAAATGGTACTCCTTCTCTTCTGAGCTCTGCCATGCGCCCAAATAGTGGTTTACTCCCACATATGGGGCATCAGCATACTCAGGACAAATTGGACCACTTTTGGGGTCCAATTTCTCCTGTTACCCTTGGGAAAATAAAAAATTGGGGGCTAAAAATCATTTTTGTGGAAACAAAATGATTTTTTATTTTCGTGGCTCTGCATTATAAACTTCTGTGAAGCACTTGGGCAATCAAAGTGCTCATTACACATTTACATAAGCTCCTTGGGGGTCTAGTTTCCAAAATGGTGTCACTTGTGAGGGGTTTCTACTGTTTAGGCACATCAAGGGCTCTGCAAACGCAACATGATGTCCGCAGACCATGTCAGTACTCAGGAAAAATTGGAAAACAACTTTTGGGGTCCAATTTCTCCTGTTACTCTTGTGAAAATAAAAAATTGTGGGCTAAAAAATCATTTTTGAGGACAAAAAAAAGATTTTTTATTTTAACAGCTCTGCGTTATAAACTTCTGTGAAGCACTTGAGGGTTCAAAGTGCTCACCACTCATCTAGATAAATTCCTTAAGGGGTCTAGTTTCCAAAATGGTGTCACATGTGGGGGGTTTCCATTGTTTAGGCAGATCAGGGGATCTCCAAAACGTGACATGGCATCCGATCTCCATTCCAGCCAATTCTACAGTACTGTACATTGAAAAAGTCAAACGGTACTTCTTCCCTTCCAAGCTCAGCCATGCACCCAAGCAGTGGTTTACCCCCCACATATGGGGTATTGGCGTATTCAGGAGAAATTACACAACAACTTTCATGGTTTATTTTCTCTTTCTACACTTGTGAAAATAAAAAATTTGGTTCTGAAGTAAAAGTTAAATGTTAATTTTTTCCTTCCACATTTGTTCAGTTCCTGTGAAGCATCTAAAGGGTTAATAAACATCTTGAATGTGGTTTTGAGCACCTTGAGGGGTGCAGTTTTTAGAATGGTGTAAGTTTTGGGTATTTTCTGTCATGTAAACCCCTCAAAGTGACTTTAAAATGTGAGATGGTCCCTAAAAAAATGATTTTGTAAATTTTGTTGTAAAAATGGGAAATCGCTGGTCAACTTTTAACCCTTATAACTTCCTAACAAAAAAAAAGTTTGCAAAATTGTGCTGATGTAAAGTAGACAAGTGGTAAATGTTATTTATTAACTATTTTGTGTGACACATCTCTCTGATTTAAGGGCATAAAAATAAAATTTTTGAAAAGTGCAAAATTTTAAACATTTTTGCCATATTATTTTTTCATAAAAAAAACGCAAGTACTATCGAATAAATTTTACTGCTATCATAAAGTACAATATGTCACGAAAAAACCATCTCAGAATCAGAGGGATCCATTAAAGCCACGAAAAAAACATCTCTGAATCAGAGGGATCCATTAACCCCTTCCTGACATCCGACGTACTATCCCGTCGAGGTGGGGTGGGCCCCCATGACCGCCGACGGGATAGTACGTCATAGCCGATCGGCCGCGCTCACGGGGGGAGCGCGGCCGATCGCGGCCGGGTGTCGGCTGCATATCGCAGCTGACATCCGGCACTATGTGCCAGGAGCGGTCACGGACCGCTCCCGGCACATTAACCCCCGGCACACCGCGATCAAACATGATCGCGATGTGCCGGCGGTGCAGGGAAGCATCGCGCAGGGAGGGGGCTCCCTGCGGGCTTCCCTGAGCCCCCCGCAGCAACGCGATGTGATCGCGTTGCTGCGAGGGTCTTACCTCCCTCCCTGCAGCTCCCAGACCCGGATCCAAGATGGCCGCGGATCCGGGTCCTGCAGGGAGGGAGGTGGCTTCACAGACGCCTGCTCAGAGCAGGCACTGTGAAGCAGCCTGCACCTCTCGCAGATCGGTGATCTGTCAGAGTGCTATGCAAACTGACAGATCACCGATCTGTATTGTCCCCCCCTGGGGCAAAGTAAAAAAGTAAAAAAAAAAATTTCCAAATGTGTAAAAAAAAATAAAAAAAAATATTCCAAAATAATGAAAAAAAAAAAAAAAATATTATTCCCATAAATACATTTCTTTATCTAAATAATAAAAAAAAAACAATAAAAGTACACATGTTTAGTATCGCCGCGTCCGTAACGACCCCACCTATAAAACTGCCCCACTAGTTAACCCCTTCAGTAAACACCGTAAGAAAAAAAAAAAAAAAAACGAGGCAAAAAACAACGCTTTATTACCATACCGCCGAACAAAAAGTGGAATAACACGCGATCAAAAAGACATATATAAATAACCATGGTACCACTGAAAACGTCATCTTGTCCTGCAAAAAACAAGCCGCCACACAGCATCATCAGCAAAAAAATAAAAAAGTTATAGTCCTGAGAATAAAGCGATACCAAAATAATTATTTTTTCTATAAAATAGTTTTTATCGTATAAAAGCGCCAAAACATAAAAAAATGATATAAATGAGATATCGCTGTAATCGTACTGACCCGAAGAATAAAACTGCTTTATCAATTTTACCAAACGCGGAACGGTATAAACGCCTCTCCCAAAAGAAATTCAGGAATTGCTGGTTTTTGGTCATTCTGCCTCACAAAAATCGGAATA
Source organism: Ranitomeya variabilis (assembly GCF_051348905.1). Lineage (NCBI taxonomy): Eukaryota > Metazoa > Chordata > Amphibia > Anura > Dendrobatidae > Ranitomeya > Ranitomeya variabilis. The sequence continues at coordinate 120,183,494 of NC_135238.1, forward strand.
AAAAGCGATCAAAAACGGTCACGTGTCCGAAAATGTTACCAATAAAAACGTCAACTCGTCCCGCAAAAAACAAGACCTCACATGACTCTGTGGAGCAAAATGTGGAAAAATTATAGCTCTCAAAATGTGGAGACGCAAAAACTTTTTTGCTATAAAAAGCGTCGCTGGTTTCACACTTGCGTTTTTGTCTGCAGCGTTTTTTGCACAAAAAAAGCATGCGTTTTTTCCCTATATTTAACATTGAAAACGCATGCGTTTTTTTTTGTACACGTTTGGTCGCGTTTTCAAACGCATGCGGTTTTTTTCTGCATGCGTTCATTTTCAGAAATACAACCTGCAGTATTTTCTTGCGTTTTTAAGCACATGCGTTTGTTTGCGTTAAAAACGCATGCATTTTTATCGAAAAAAAAACAGAAAACACACTGAAAAGCCACCCACCACCATCATTGTGATAAAGGGATCCAAACCCTAACCCTAACTCTACCCCTAACCTCACCCCTAACCGTTTAATGAACATTTTCTGACAGTCATAGTGCCACGTATTTCAGTGCCACGTATTTCAGTGCCACGTATTTCAGTGCCACGTATTTCAGTGCCACGTATTTCAGTGCCATGTATTTCAGTGCCATGTATTTCAGGGCAACGTATCACATATTTCAGTGCCACGTGTTTCAGTGCCACGTATTTCAGTGCCACGTATCACGTATTTCAGTGCCACATATTTTAGTACCACGTATTTCAGTTGCACGTGTTTCAGTGCCACGTATTTCAGTGCCACGTATTTCAGTGCCACGTATTTCAGTGCCACGTATTTCAGTGCCATGTATCACGTATTTCAGTGCCACGTGTTTCAGTGCCACGTATTTCAGTGCCACGTATTTCAGTGCCACGTATTTCAGTGCCACGTATTTCAGTGCCATGTATCACGTATTTCAGTGCCACGTGTTTCAGTGCCACGTATTTAAGTGCCATGTATCACGTATTTCAGTGCCACGTATTTCAGTGCCACGTATTTCAGTGCCACGTATTTCAGTGCCACGTATTTAAGTGCCACGTATTTAAGTGCCACGTATCACATATTTCAGTGCCACGTATTTCAGTGCCACGTATTTCAGTGCCACGTATTTCAGTGCCACGTATCACGTATTTCAGTGCCACGTGTTTCAGTGCCACGTGTTTCAGTGCCACGTATTTAAGTGCCACGTATCACATATTTCAGTGCCACGTATTTCAGTGCCACGTATTTCAGTGCCACGTATTTCAGTGCCACGTATTTCAGTGCCACGTATTTCAGTGCCACGTATTTCAGTGCCACGTATTTAAGTGCCACGTATTTAAGTGCCACGTATTTCAGTGCCACGTATTTCAGTGCCACGTATTTCAGTGCCACGTATTTCAGTGCCACGTATTTCAGTGCCACGTATTTCAGTCACGTTTAGGGTTAGGGGTAGGGTTAGGGTTAGGGCTAGGGTTGGAGGTAAAGAACGGGTTGGGGCTAAAGTTAGGGTTGGGGCTAAAGTTAAGGTTGGGGCTAAAGTTAGGGTTAGGGTTTGGATTACATTTACGTTTGGATTAGGGTTGGGATTAGAATTATGGGTGTGTCAGGGCTAGGGGTGTGGTTAGGGTTACCGTTGGGATTAGGGTTAGGGGTGTGTTTGGGTTAGGGTTTCAGGTAGAATTGGGGAGTTTCCACTGTCCAGGCACATCAGGGGCTCTCCAAGCGCGACATGGCGTCCAATCTCAATTCCAGCCAATTCTGCGTTGAAAAAGTAAAACAGTGCTCCTTCCCTTCCGAGCTCTCCCGTGCGCCCAAAAAGGGGTTTACCCCAACATATGTGTTATCAGCGTACTCGGGACAAATTGAACAACAACTTCTGGGGTCCAAGCTCTCTTGTTATCCTTAGGAAAATAAAAATTTGGGGGGCTAAAAATCATTTTTGTGGGAAAAAAAAGATGTTTTATTTTCACGGCTCTGCGTTATAAACTGTAGTGAAACACTTGGGGGTTCAAAGTTCTCACAACACATCTAGATAAGTTCCTTGGGAGGTCTAGTTTCCAATATGGGGTCACTTGTGGGGGGTTTGTACTGTTTGGGTACATCAGGGGCTCTGCAAATGCAACGTGACGCCTGCAGACCAATCCATTTAAGGCTGCATTCCAAATGGTGCTCCTTCCCTTCCGAGCTCTGTCATGCACCCAAACAGTGGTTCCCCCCCACATATGGGGTATCAGCGTACTCAGGACAAATTGGACAACAACTTTTGGGGTCCAATTTATCCTGTTACCCTTGTGAAAATACAAAACTGGGGGCTAAAAAATCATTTTTGTGAAAAAAAAAAAGAATTTTTATTTTCACGGATTTGCGCTATAAACTTTAGTGAAACACTTGGGGGTTCAAAGTTCTCAAAACACATCTAGATAAGTTCCTTGGGAGGTCTAGTTTCCAATATGGGGTCACTTGTGGGGGGTTTGTACTGTTTGGGTACATCAGGGGCTCTGCAAATGCAACGTGACGGCTGCTGACCAATCCATTTAAGTCTGCATTCCAAATGGCGCTCCTTCCCTTCCGAGCTCTGTCATGCGCCCAAACAGTGGTTCCCCCCCACATATGGGGTATCAGCGTACTCAGGACAAATTGGAAAACAAATTTTGGGGTCCAATTTATTCTGTTACCCTTGTAAAAATACAAAGCTGGGGGCTAAAAAATCATTTTTGAGAAAAAAAAAAAATAATTATTTTCACGGCTCTGCGTTATAATCTGTAGTGAAACACTTGGGGGTTCAAAGCTCTCAAAACACATCTAGATAAGTTCCTTAGGGGGTCTACTTTCCAAAATGGTGTCACTTGTAGGGAGTTTCAATGTTTAGGCACATCAGGGGCTCTCCAAACGCAACATGGCGTCCCATCTCAATTCCAGTCAATTTTGCATTGAAAAGTCAAATGGCGCTCCTTCCCTTCCAAGCTCTGCCATGCGCCAAAACAATGGTTTACACCCACATATGGGGTATCAGCGTACTCAGGACAAATTGCACAACATTTTTTGGGGTCCAATTTCTTCTCTTACCCTTGGGAAAATAAAAAATTGGGGGCGAAAAGATCATTTGTGTGAAAAAATATGATTTTTTATTTTTACGGCTCTGCATTATAAACGTCTGTGAAGCACTTGGTGGGTCAAAGTGCTCACCACACATCTAGATAAGTTCCTTAGGGGGTCTACTTTCCAAAATGGTGTCACTTGTGGGGGGTTTCAATGTTTAGGCACATCAGGGGCTCTCCAAACGCAACATGGCGTCCCATCTCAATTCCAGTCAATTTTGCATTGAAAAGTCAAATGGCGCTCCTTCCCTTCCAAGCTCTGCCATGCGCCAAAACAATGGTTTACACCCACATATGGGGTATCAGCGTACTCAGGACAAATTGCACAACATTTTTTGGGGTCCAATTTCTTCTCTTACCCTTGGGAAAATAAAAAATTGGGGGCGAAAAGATCATTTGTGTGAAAAAATATGATTTTTTATTTTTACGGCTCTGCATTATAAACTTCTGTGAAGCACTTGGTGGGTCAAAGTGCTCACCACACATCTAGATAAGTTCCTTAGGGGGTCTACTTTCCAAAATGGTGTCACTTGTGGGGGGTTTCAATGTTTAGGCACATCAGGGGCTCTCCAAACGCAACATGGCGTCCCATCTCAATTCCAGTCAATTTTGCATTGAAAAGTCAAATGGCGCTCCTTCCCTTCCAAGCTCTGCCATGCGCCAAAACAATGGTTTACACCCACATATGGGGTATCAGCGTACTCAGGACAAATTGCACAACATTTTTTGGGGTCCAATTTCTTCTCTTACCCTTGGGAAAATAAAAAATTGGGGGCGAAAAGATCATTTGTGTGAAAAAATATGATTTTTTATTTTTACGGCTCTGCATTATAAACTTCTGTGAAGCACTTGGTGGGTCAAAGTGCTCACCACACATCTAGATAAGTTCCTTAGGGGGTCTACTTTCCAAAATGGTGTCACTTGTGGGGGGTTTCAATGTTTAGGCACATCAGGGGCTCTCCAAACGCAACATGGCGTCCCATCTCAATTCCAGTCAATTTTGCATTGAAAAGTCAAATGGCGCTCCTTCCCTTCCAAGCTCTGCCATGCGCCCAAACAATGGTTTACCCCCACATATGGGGTATCAGCGTACTCAGGACAAATTATACAACAACTTTGGGGGTCCATTTTCTCCTGTTACCCTTGGTAAAATAAAACAAATTGGAGCTGAAATAAATTTTGTGTGAAAAAAAGTTAAATGTTCATTTTTATTTAAACATTCCAAAAATTCCTGTGAAACACCTGAAGGGTTAATAAACTTCTTGAATGTGGTTTTGAGCACCTTGAGGGGTGCAGTTTTTAGAATGGTGTCACACTTGAGTATTTTCTATCATATAGACCCCTCAAAATGACTTCAAATGAGATGTGGTCCCTAAAAAAAAATGGTGTTGTAAAAATGAGAAATTGCTGGTCAACTTTTAACCCTTATAACTCCGTCACAAAAAAAAATTTTGGTTCCAAAATTGTACTGATGTAAAGTAGACATGTGGGAAATGTTACTTATTAAGTATTTTGCGTGACATATGTCTGTGATTTAAGGGCATAAAAATTCAAAGTTGGAAAATTGCAAAATTTTCATAATTTTCGCCAAATTTCCATTTTTTTCACAAATAAACGCAAGTTATATCGAATAAATTTTACCACTAACATGAAGTACAATATGTCACGAGAAAACAATGTCAGAATCGCCAAGATCCGTCAAAGCGTTCCAGAGTTATAGCCTCATAAAGGGACAGTGGTCAGAATTGTAAAAATTGGCCCGGTCATTAACGTGCAAACCACCCTTGGGGGTGAAGGGGTTAAAGCATTCCAAAGTTATACCCTCATAAAGTGACAGTGGTCAGAATTGTAAAAATTGGCCTGGTCATTAAACTGCAAATTGGCTCTGTCACTAAGTGGTAAAGATGCTGTGTTTTCTCTGCAACTCTGCTTTTGGGGGTATTGTGCCCCATTGTCTAGATATGAATTTTGTAATCAGCTTTTGCAGGGAAATATGGAAACCTGCTCACTGGGTGGTACTCTACACTAGGTTGGTGAAATTTGTAAGCTACCTCTGTATAAGTACTGTGAGAATTGTGGAAAAATGCTCTGTAGGTTAAATTTATTATCAGCCTTAGTTGGGGAATTGTGAAAACATGCTCTGTGGGTGAAATTTGTTATCCTCTCCATTGAGTACTGTCCCTCATGCCCTGTGGGTGAATTTTGTAAACAGCTTATTTGGGGATACTGTGCTCCATACTCTTGGTGATGTTATTCAGTCGCTCCTGCAAGATAAATGTAGAAATATGCTCTGTTTGTGAAATGTGTTATCAGCTTCTCTGGGGGAAATGCGGAAACCTGTTTTGTAGGTGAAATTTTTATTCAGCTTTTCTGGGTAAATGTGGAAACATGCTCTGTGGGTGAAATTTATAAGCTTCGGTAGAGGAAATGTGGAAATATGCTCTGTGGGTGAAATTTGTTATTACATTCTATGGGGGGTACTGTGCCCAAAGGCCTCTGCAGCCTGTGCTCTGCAGCCATGTTGGTACGAGTAGTATGGCTAAAAAATAATTTTACACTACCTTTGTGGCCATGCCTAATTCTCATTAAAGGATTTAACTACTCATTCCAATTACAGAGCTTTTAATTGTCATGGATAGCTATTCTTTCTTTCTACGTTATCTGCTGACTCAGTTGAGAAGTGGCACTTAACCATCTCCCCTTCCTGACTCAGGATCATGAATTGGGATCTGCCCTGAAAATTTCCCAATGACAAGGGTTTTCCAAAATAATACAGAACCAACCCGTTTTTGAGATCCGTGTGAGCTCCAAGGCTTGTGGGTGCATTTCTTCAGCCACACTGAATTTTTCTGCCAACCAACTGCCTCCTATCTCCTCCAGGTGTGTGGGAACCATCTTGAAATTCCTTTTCTGCGCTGTGCTTGCCTTTAATGGAGTTTCTGCTGCGGGTCATTATGAACTGAGCTTGACTTTTCCCCCACAGCACTGCTTCAAGTATCTGCATCTCATTCCTTATGGTACGTTCCCACAATCAGGAATTGCAGCGTTCTGGACGCAGTGCACTTGTTCGCCATTCAAAACTTTGCATTGTACATTACTAGCACAATGTGCTTTTATTTGACACTGCATAATCTCACCAGTGGCGTGGGCTTACAAGAAATGGGACATCAATTTCCGTTGTCTCCACAAAAGAAATTTCCACAGTAGATACGTATTGGATGCAGTAAATCCACATTGTTCAGTGAACACATGCAGACTTACCTGCATGATTAGAATGCAGTGCTTTGTACGCAGCAAAAATACACTGGGTCCAAAGCGCTGCTACTTCCTGATCATGGAAACATAGCCTCAGGCCGGAGTCACACCACCATAGAATACGGGCGAGTTCTATGGGAGAAAACATCGCATAGCACTCAGACCAATGTTAATCTATCCCATCACTGTATTTTTTCTCAGGCATACTTGAAGTGTGTATAAAATCGCAGCAGGCTGTGATTTTACGCTTATATCGCTTAAGACTCACCATTGTAAGTTTATGGGTGCGAGAAACTCGTATGCCACATGGACCATCCATCTAGCTTGCAATAAATGAGCAGTAGCACACATTTTCATCATTTCAGCCCATTGAGCAATTGAAATCAATGGGGAAAATCAGTGAGAATTGTAAAGCCATACGCATGTCATACGGATACATGGGTTGGAGAAAATCGCACCATTGCATTGCAAACGCATTACACATGGATGCCCATACGGAGAACACTCGTGCGACTCTCGGCAGGGAGACTCAGAACAATTTTTCATACACTTAGTGTGATGCCAGCCTTACTCTCAGCAAGTAGTTAGATACAGAATTTCAATGTTTTCAGGATAAATGTATTGGGAGAATCTCTGCCACAAATCCTTCTATATTAACTACTAGGTACTAATTATTACTCATCATGACAATTGAGAATAAAAAAAATACAATGACCATCATAGGAACACCAAAAGCACTTGCTGAAATAAATAAGTCTGTACATTTTCTCTATATCAAAATGAACTATGATTAAGTGACTGCTAGACATATTTTAATCCCAGTTGTTAAAATATTCATCTTCACTTTCCAATTATTAATGTTTTTCTTCCAACATCTATTCTAATTATCATGACTACATATTTGATATTTACTTATTAGGTCATAATTAAATTAGTAAACAGAAGCACTGACTGTACAGAAAGTCCTGAAAGTGATAATTTTGTTTTGTTCATTTGTACATATTGCCTTTAGAAAAATATTAGATGACAAATTTATTTCAATGTATTACAGCATTGATTTAATAATGTATAGCCCATCACAGTGTTTCAACAAACCAATCTTTGCTGTAATCTTAACACTTGGCAATGGTACAGTATGTGTGGTATTTGTTTTCATAATTGGTTTTACAATGTATATCTACATTTTAACATCATTTATCATAATTATATGCGGCATACAATACATATGGAATAGTTTTATAAAAAAAAGTTGCAGCGTTTGCATGTACATTGTCAAAATTATTATGAATAGTGATGGACGAACCTCTGGATGTTCGAGTCTGGCGGGTTCAGTCAAGCAGCTAAAATATATATATATATATATATATATATATATATATATAATCAGAACTATACCTGAACCCACATGCATTCACATGAAAAGAGTCCCTCCCCAGAGCACAGGCATATCATTATTTGAAAACTTCTGACACTGATTACACAAGAGCTACAAGATTTCTTCACACCAGGTATCATTTTAATCAGTATAACAGTGGCAACATAACAATGTCTGTAGTTTACATAGCAAAATCTTGCTGACAAGTTCCCATTAAGAAATATTCTATCCAGGATAATTACTTGAATATAAGGCAAAATAAAAAGAGGAAAAAATGCTGGTCCACACCTTGGACTATGTTCACACATAGTGTTTTCACTGTGTTTTTGCACGTTTGCATTGCTTTCAATGGTGAAGAAAACAATCACCAGGAAATGTAATATAAACATTTTACTACCTTCTTTGGCCATGTGGTGTTTGATACATGATCAGAAACATGTTTAATTTATCAAGGAGGGACTCTGAAAGTCAATGTTTTTTTTTTTTTTACAGGGCCATCAGGTGGCCATCACGATTTGTAGAGGGCCATCAGGTAGCCCTTACTACTGTTAGAGTGTAAGCAGTCAGCCATCACTATTGTTAGAGGGCTAGCAGGTGGTTCTCACTATTGTCAGAGGGCCATCAGGCAACCCTCTCTCTAATTTTAGAATGCCAACAAGCATCTTGTGGACAGATGAGACCAAGATAAAGCTTCTTTCATAGTGCACATCATTTTACTATTTACTGTAAATTGAATGAGGCCAGTAGTTGTAGCTGTTGTTTTCCTAATGTCATTCTTTACTATGCTTGTGATTGGTTCCTTGCTATATACACTGCTCAAAAAAATAAAGGGAATACTAAATTCCCACATCCTAGTTATCACTGAATGAAATATTCCAGTTGTAAATCTTTATTCATTATATAGTGGAACGTGTTGAGAGCAATAAAACCTAAAAATAATCAACATAAATCACAAATAATATCCCACGGAGGTCTGGAGTTGGAATGATGCTCAAAATCAAAGTGGAAAATGAAGTCACAGGCTGAACAACTTCAGAGGAAATGCCTCAAGACTAGAAAATGATGCTCAGTAGTGTGTGTGGCTTCCACGTGCCTGTATGATCTCCCTACAACACCTGGGCATGCTCCTGATGAGGCGGCGGGTGGTCTCCTGACGGATCTCCTCCCAGACCTGGACTAAAGCATCCGCCATTACTGACCCACTGCCAAACCGATCATGCTGAAGGATGTTGCAGGCAGCAGATTGCTCTCCACGGCATCTCCAGACTTTGTCACGTCCCTCACATGTGCTCAGTGTGATCCTTCTTTAATCTGTGAAGAGCACAAGGTGCCAGTGGTGAATTTGCCAATCCTGGTGTTCTGTGGCAAATGCCAAGCGCCCTGCACGGTGAGGAGCTGTGAGCACAACCCCCATATGTGGACATCAGGCACTCAGACCATCCTCATGGAGTCGGTTTCTAACCGTTTGTGCACACATGCACATTTGTGGCCTCCTGGAGGTCATTTTGCAGGGCTCTGGCAGTGCTCCTCCTGTTCCTCCTTGCACAAAGGCTGAGGTAGCGGTCCTGCTGCTGGGTTGTTGCCCTCCTACGGCCCCCTCCAGGTCTCCTCGTGTACTGGCCAGTCTCCTGGTAGCAATTCCAGCCTCTGGACACTACGCTGACAGACACAGCAAACCTTCTTGCCACAGCTAACATTGATGTGCCATCCTGTATGAGCTGCACTACCTGAGCCACTTGTGTGGGTTGTAGAGTCCGTCTCATGCTACCACGAGTGTGAAAACACAACCAACATTCAAAAGTGACCAAAACATGGGCCAGAAAGCATTGGTACTGAGATGTGGTCTGTGGTCCACACCTGCAGAGCCACTCCTGTATTGAGTGTGTCATTGATAATTGCCAATAATTACCTTCTGTTGTCTATTCCATTTGCACAACAGCATGTGAAATTGATTGTCAAACAGTGTTGCTTCCTAAGTGGACAGTTTGATTTCACAGAAATTTGATTTACTTGGAGTTATATTCTGTTGTTTAAGTGTTCCTTTTATTTTTTTGAGCAGTGTATATACTTGCCTATTTGTCTTGCACTATATCCTATGACTAAGGGAGCTGAGGTGTTGTGAATTCTGTTCTCGAACTCCCTCCTGTGGTCATGAATGGTACTTAGGCGAGTTCTGTCCATGGACTCCCTCTGGTGGCTGTGAGTGGAGCTGCTGGTTCTGAGGTTCCTTCTTCAGCTGACCTCGTTTAGTTCTAGGCTGGCTGCTCTATTTAACTCCACTCAGACCGTTACTTGATGCCAGCTGTCAATGTTCTAGTACTGGTTCAGTTCTCTCTTGGATCTTGCAGATGCTAAGTTCCTGCTAGTTAATTTGTTTATCTTTGTTTTCTTGTCCAGCTTGCTATCATGATTTTGCCTTGCTAGCTGGAAGCTCTGGGATGCAGAGTGGCACCTCCGCACCGTGAGTCGATGCGGGGGTCTCTTTTGCACACTCTGCGTGGTTTTTATAGTTTTTTGTGCTGACCGCAAAGTTACCTTTTCTATCCTCAGTCTGTTTAGTTAAGTCTGGCCTCCTTTGCTGAAACCTGTTTCTTTCCTGTGTTTGTGACTTCCATCTTAACTCACAGTTAATATTTGTGGGGGGCTGCCTGTTTCTTTGGGGAATTTCTCTGAGGCAAGGTAGGCTTTATTTTCTATCTTTAGGGGTAGTTAGCTCTTAGGCTGTGAAGAGGCGTCTAGGCAGAGTCAGGTACGCTCCACGGCTATTTCTAGTTGTTGTGATAGGATTAGGGGTTGCGGTCAGCAGAGCTCCCACTTCCCAGAGCTGGTCCTGTATCACTAGTTTGCTCATCAGGTCATTCCTAGTGCTCCTAACCACCAGGTCATCATAACATTACAGCTGGCCAGTAAAGTGTTAATGCATCTCAATAGAGGGATAAGAGAAGTTCTGAGACCATTTTTTTTTTCCTCTGCAGCGTGTTTTGTTTTTCCTTTCCCCTAAATCTCTGGGTGGTTCAGGACACAGGTGTAGATATGGACTTGGAGTTTGCCAGGCGCTGTGGTTTTTTCTTGGAGCCTTTACAGTATCCTATTCCATTGAGAGGAATTGATGCTACGCCTTTGGCCAAGAATAAGCCTCAGTACTGGACTCAATTGACCATGTGCATGGCTCCTGCACATCAGGAGGATATTCGCTTTTTGGTGTTGCATAATTTGCATGATGTGGTCGTTTTGGGTTTGCCATGGCTACAGGTCCATAATCCAGTATTGGATTGGAAATCAATGTCTGTATCTAGTTGGGGTTGTCAAGGGGTACATGGTGATGTCCCATTGTTGTCAATTTCGTCTTCCCATCCTTCTGAAGTCCCTGAGTTCTTGTCGGATTACCGGGATGTATTTGATGAGCCCAAATCCAGTGCCCTACCTCCTCATAGGGATTGCGATTGTGCAATTAATTTGATTCCTGGTAGTAAGTTTCCGAAGGGCCGACTGTTCAATTTGTCTGTGCCAGAACACGCCGCTATGCGGAGTTATATAAAGGAATCCTTGGAGAAAGGGCATATTCGCCCGTCGTCGTCACCGTTGGGAGCAGGGTTCTTTTTTGTGGCCAAGAAGGATGGTTCTCTGAGACCTTGTATAGATTACCGCCTTCTCAATAAAATCACCGTCAAATTTCAGTACCCTTTGCCTCTACTGTCTGATTTGTTTGCTCGGATTAAGGGGGCTAGTTGGTTCACCAAGATAGATCTTCGAGGGGCGTATAACCTTGTGCGTATTAAACAGGGCGATGAATGGAAAACAGCATTTAATACGCCCGAGGGCCATTTTGAGTACCTGGTGATGCCATTCGGGCTTTCTAATGCTGCATCTGTGTTTCAGTCCTTTATGCATGACATCTTCCGAAAGTACCTGGATAGATTCATGATTGTATATTTGGATGATATTTTGGTCTTTTTGGACGATTGGGAGTCTCATGTGAAGCAGGTCAGAATGGTGTTCCAGATCCTTCGTGCTAATTCCTTGTTTGTGAAGGGGTCTAAATGTCTCTTTGGAGTTCAGAAGGTTTCATTTTTTCCCCTTCTACTATCGAGATGGACCCTGTTAAAGTTCAGGCCATTTATGATTGGACTCAGCCTACTTCTGTGAAGAGCCTTAAGAAATTCCTGGGCTTTGCTAATTTTTACCGTCACTTCATCGCTAATTTTTCTAGTGTTGTTAAACCATTGACTGATTTGACCAAGAAAGGTGCTGATGTGGTCAATTGGTCCTCTGCGGCCGTTGAGGCTTTTCAGGAGTTGAAGCGTCGTTTTTCTTTTGCCCCTGTGTTGTCAGCCAGATGTTTCGCTCCCGTTTCAGGTCGAGGTGGATGCTTCTGAGATTGGAGCAGGGGCTGTTTTATCTCAAAGAAGTTCTGATGGCTCAGTGATGAAACCATGTGCTTTCTTTTCTAGAAAGTTTTCGCCTGCTGAGCGCAATTATGATGTGGGCAATCGAGAGTTGTTGGCTATGAAGTGGGCATTCGAGGAGTGGCGACATTGGCTTGAAGGAGCCAAGCATCGCGTGGTGGTCTTGACGGATCACAAGAATCTGACTTCTCTCGAGTCTGCCAAGCGGTTGAATCCTAGACAGGCTCGATGGTCGCTGTTTTTCTCCCGCTTCGATTTTGTGGTTTCGTACCTTCCGGGTTCTAAGAATGTGAAGGCTGATGCCCTTTCTAGGAATTTTGTGCCTGATTCTCCGGGAGTTCCTGAGCCGGCTGGTATTCTCAAAGAGGGGGTAATTTTGTCTGCCATCTCCCCTGATTTGCGGCGGGTGCTGCAGGAGTTTCAGGCTGATAGACCTGACCGTTGTCCAGCGGAGAAACTGTTTGTCCCTGATAGATGGACTAGCAGAGTTATCTCTGAGGTTCATTGTTCGGTGTTGGCTGGTCATCCTGGAATCTTTGGTACCAGAGATTTGGTGGCTAGATCCTTTTGGTGGCCTTCCTTGTCACGGGATGTGCGTTCTTTTGTGCAGTCCTGTGGGATTTGTGCTCGGGCTAAGCCCTGCTGTTCTCGTGCCAGTGGGTTGCTTTTGCCCTTGCCGGTCCCAAAAAGGCCTGGATGCATATTTCCATGGATTTTATTTCGGATCTCCCTGTCTCTCGAAGGATGTCAGTCATCTGGGTAGTTTGTGATCGCTTCTCTAAGATGGTCCATTTGGTACCTTTGCCTAAATTGCCTTCCTCCTCTGATTTGGTTCCATTATTTTTCCAGCATGTGGTTCGTTTGCATGGCATTCCGGAGAACATCGTTTCGGACAGAGGTTCCCAGTTTGTTTCAAGGTTTTGGCGGTCCTTTTGTGCTAAGATGGGCATTGATTTGTCTTTTTCTTCAGCTTTCCATCCTCAGACAAATGGCCAAACCGAACGAACCAATCAGACTTTGGAAGCAAATCTGAGATGCTTTGTTTCTGCTGATCAGGATGATTGGGTGTCCTTCTTGCCTTTGGCTGAGTTCGCCCTTAATAATCGGGCCAGCTCGGCCACTTTGGTTTCGCCCTTTTTCTGTAATTCTGGTTTCCATCCTCGTTTTTCTTCAGGGCAGGTTGAGCCTTCGGACAGTCCTGGTGTGGATTCTGTGGTGGACAGGTTGCAGCAAATTTGGACTCACGTGGTGGACAATTTGACATTGTCCCAGGAGAAGGCTCAATGTTTCGCTAACCGCCGTCGCTGTGTTGGTCCCCGACTTCGTGTTGGGGATTTGGTTTGGTTGTCGTCTCGTTATGTTCCTATGAAGGTTTCGTCTCCTAAGTTTAAGCCTCGGTTCATTGGTCCTTATAAGATTTCTGAAATTCTTAATCCTGTGTCATTTCGTTTGGACCTTCCAGCTTCTTTCGCCATCCATAATGTGTTCCATAGGTCGATATGTGGCTCCTATGGTTCCCTCCGTTGACCCTCCTGCCCCGGTGTTGGTTGAGGGGGAGTTGGAGTATGTGGTGGAGAAGATTTTGGATTCTCGTATTTCGAGACGGAAACTTCAGTACCTGGTCAAGTGGAAAGGTTATGGTCAGGAGGATAATTCCTGGGTTGTTGCCACTGATGTTCATGCTGCCGATCTGGTTCGTGCCTTTCATTTGGCTCGTCCTGATCGGCCTGGGGGCTCTGGTGAGGGTTCGGTGACCCCTCCTCAAGGGGGGGTACTGTTGTGAATTCTGTTCTCGAACTCCCTCCTGTGGTCATGAATGGTACTTCGGCGAGTTCTGTCCATGGACTCCCTCTGGTGGCTGTGAGTGGAGCTGCTGGTTCTGAGGTTCCTTCTTCAGCTGACCTCGTTTAGTTCTAGGCTGGCTGCTCTATTTAACTCCACTCAGACCATTACTTGATGCCAGCTGTCAATGTTCTAGTACTGGTTCAGTTCTCTCTTGGATCTTGCAGATGACCTGTCTACTCCATCAGAAGCTAAGTTCCTGCTAGTTAATTTGTTTATCTTTGTTTTCTTGTCCAGCTTGCTATCATGATTTTGCCTTGCTAGCTGGAAGCTCTGGGATGCAGAGTGGCACCTCCGCACCGTGAGTCGGTGCGGGGGTCTCTTTTGCACACTCTGCGTGGGTTTTATAGTTTTTTGTGCTGACCGCAAAGTTACCTTTTCTATCCTCAGTCTGTTTAGTTAAGTCTGGCCTCCTCTGCTGAAACCTGTTTCATTCCTGTGTTTGTGACTTCCATCTTAACTCACAGTTAATATTTGTGGGGGGCTGCCTGTTTCTTTGGGGAATTTCTCTGAGGCAAGGTAGGCTTTATTTTCTATCTTTAGGGGTAGTTAGCTCTTAGGCTGTGAAGAGGCGTCTAGGCAGAGTCAGGTACGCTCCACGGCTATTTCTAGTTGTTGTGATAGGATTAGGGGTTGCGGTCAGCAGAGCTCCCACTTCCCAGAGCTGGTCCTGTATCACTAGTTTGCTCATCAGGTCATTCCTAGTGCTCCTAACCACCAGGTCATCATAACACCGAGGTGCACCAGAAATGCGTCAGGATGAGAGTCTCTCACAATTTTACAATTAGTCTTTTAAATGTTCCAATAGAAATACATTTTATTTAAACTGGATAGATGTGCTGGAAATATCCCTTTTTTTCTGACCCCAAACATACTTCAAGAAACCCCTAAAAATGGATGGAAACAAAGCATTAGAGAGTTCAGAAGTGGTAATTCTAGATTTAGTAGCGTAAAGTCTTCCACCACTAACTCTTACATACAGATGCTACAGAGAAACTGTGAATTGATACATTAAATTAGTTAATTTTGCCTGCTTTCATGAATTTCTAAGTACATATCACAGTAAAAAATGCAAATCTGTCAATGAATGCATGGGAAAAAGCTGCTGCGTGGATTATAATTTATAAAAATTCAACATCATACTAGGAGCAAGGAAGGGGATCAGCGGTGCCTCACCAGAATCCGGAAGAACGCAGATGCAGGAACAAGTGGCTGGATGCCACTCATTACCAATAGCAAAGAAAGGAAAAAAGTTCCAGCACCAGGCGTCTCTTCATTAAAATCTTCAATATTTATTTTCATGTCAAGAATAAAAAAATCGCAGCCCTTAAATTCCTGACACGTTTCAAACAAAGTAATCATTGGCATATGAACAATACATAAAAAACGTTCTTATATACGGTACCTAATATACCTATTCCATGCAGTGAAACCATATACCTGTTATTTGACATGATTAATTTACATTCATTACAAATTCAAATGTGTGACAGCCAGTAGCATAGCTACCGGGGGGGGGGGGGGGGCAAAGGTGGCCATCACCCCAAGCTCTGAGGGGGCCCACCCGGAGCTACGCTATCATAACTGCATTGGCGCTTGCAGCGTGCCGATACAGTTACATACTGCTGCATAGCAGGGAGAATCGATCTCCTTGCTCTGACGCTATGGGGTAACTGAGCAGGTAAGGGGGCCCGTTGCCAGCAGTGGGCCCCCCACCTGTCATCGCAAGGTCAGCTGTTTCAGCATTTAGCCGATACAGCTGACCGCATTGATGAGGGAAGGAGCACTGCGCTACGCTCCTTCTCCCATCATCCCCCTGTCAGCGTCTGACATCACCGACGCTGACACTGACAGCGGGCGTGATGACGTCACTACCCGGCGCCCGCTGTCAGGAGATGAGCGGGAGCTCGGAGCACTGCAGGAACAAGGAGGAAGAGAGGTGAGTATTTATTTATTGTGGCTTTTTTAACGGGTGCTGCCTTATACTACAGGGTCTGCCTAAGGGGTGCTGCCTTATACTTCAGGGTCTGCCTTTGGGGGGGTGCTGGCTTATACTACAGAGTCTGCCTAAGGGGTGCTGCCTTATACTACAGGGTCTGCCTATGGGGGTGCTGCCTTATACTATAGAGTCTGCCTAAGGGGTGCTGCCTTATACTACATAGTCTGTCCATGGGGTGCTGTCTTATACTACAGAGTCTGCTTATGGGGGTGCTGCCTTTTACTACAGGGTCTGCCTATTTGCGTGCTGCCTGACATTAGTAAATGTAAAGTGGGCACTTATTGTTATAGGGGAACTCAGGTTACTGTGACTGTCAAAGGGGCAAACAGGGCATTATTACTTTCTAGGGAGTACAATATGGGCACTTGCACCCGGCATTACTATATTATAGAGGGTTACTTTAGAATTTAGAAGGCACAGAGAACCACATAGCAGGTGCAGTAATAGGGTCACAAAGGGCAGCAGCGGTTCAGTATTGGGGTATCAGCAGGATGAGGAGTTTGTGCAGGTTGGGAATAGATGGTGATGGTTGGAATGTGAGAAGTGAAAGGTGTCTTTGTTTGTTGTATTCTCTGCAGTCGAGTCCTGGCTGGAAGAATTTGTCATGTCAGTCTGGGCCAGTTGGAAAAGATGGGAAAAGTGAACGATTCCATCAGAAAGAACGTCAGTGGTAAGTCATTATCTGTAACTGTGCGGGGATCTCTTATATGTTCTGTAGGACTGGTATCTACCACTGACAATATGACGGTAATATCTATGTTGGTCTTTATATAAAGATTATCTTCAGTAACAGCGCTGTCATCTGCTGAGGTTCTTCTCCATTATTAGTGTGCGTCACCCAGTTGTTATGAATGTTACCTGGTTAGGGGCCCACTCAGAAGCTTTGCCCCCCTGAACCAAAATCCTAGCTACGCCTCTGAAGACAGCCTACCAAAAATCATAACGTCTACATAGATTGTCACCTCCTCGTCCACACAAAATAAGTTTGTAAAAGACATCTCTACTTTCCCAGTGCAGCAACCTTATGCATTTTTTCTAAATGGCAAAAGTATAAAATAATAAGCAAAAAAAGGAGAGAAAAAAAATTAATTTTCCAACATAGTTCTCTGCTAGTCTCTATATTGATTTATCCTATCTAAATGTTTGCAATGCAAAACTTTCAACCATTTGAAACCACAAGAAAATGTATATACTCAGTCCTACGGCCCCTGCTCTTCTCCATCTACACCTTTGGCCTGCGACAGCTTATAAAATTCCACGGTTTACAGTATCATCTCTACGCCGACGACACTCAGATCTACCTCTCTGGACCTGACCTTACTTCCTTACTGACCAAAATCCCACAATGTCTGTCTGCTATTTCAGCTTTCTTTTATGCTCGCTTTCTAAAACTGAACGTGGACAAAACAGAATTCATCATCTTTCCCCCATCTCTCTCTGCCCCTCCTCAAGACCTATCCATCAATGTCAATGGCGGCTCACTTTCCACAGACCCACACGCTTGTTGCCTCGAGGTGATCCTTGACTCTGCCCTCTCTTTCAAGCCACATATCCAAGCCCTTGCCTCCTCCAGCCAACTCAAACTCAAAAATATTTCCCGGATCCATGCATTCCTTGACCATGAACCCACAAAAACACTAGTGCACACCCTTATCATCTCCCGCCTGGACTACTGCAACCTCATACTCTCTGGCCTCCACTTTACCACTCTGGCATCTTTCCAATCCATCCTACATTCTGCTGCCCAACTGAATCACTTGTCTCCCCATTATTCCCCAGCCTCCCCTCTCTGCCACGCACTTCACTGGCTTCCTACTGTACAGAAGCTCCAGTTCAAAACTCTAACTATGACATACAAAGCCATCCACAACCTATCTCCTCCATACATCTGTGACATGGTCTCCTGATACTTGCCCACATGCAACCTTCGATCCTCTCAAGATCTCCATCTCTACTCCCCTCTTATCTCTTCTTCCCACAACCACATACAGTCTTAGGCAAAATGAAGACCGCGCTCACGGGATATATTTAAAATGGTTTATTTTAGCCTACGCGTTTCAAGAGCGTTCCTGCTCTCTTCCTCAGGGCATGTAATACAGAACACAATATGGAGTATATTTATAGAAAAGAAAGGAAGGGGAGGGGCGACCATGCCCCTATATTATAGTACTTGAACAGGTTAAAAACATATATATATGGTAATACAAAGGCAATACACATTAATATCAATAACCTAAAACGAAAATTTATTAAAGAAAAACAAACAAACAGAAACATGAAAAAATGAAAAAAATTATTAAAATGAATAAAAATTAAACTGGGAGCTGAGTATAAAAAGGCAGGGATCTCAGGTAGCACAACAAGTATTCGAACCGGGGACCCTTGTATGGTAATTCTATTATTTAAGCTCCTCAAGTCATTGTGCCACCAGTTCCTGATAGGTTCTTCAGTTCAAGATTTTGTTAGGTTAGAGGATATCTGCTATTACATTTAGCCCTTCAGGTTCAAGGGAATTCAAGGTGTATATCCAAAAAATTTATTTCCTATTAAGTGACTGTGTACGATTAGAAACATGTGCAGGAACGTGATCAATGGGGTGAACACGAAATAATAAAGGATTACAATTATGTGCGATATTGAAATGTCTAGAAAGACCATGTTTAAGATAACCTGTTTTAATATTGTGTCAGTGTGAGTTCATACGGAGGTGGAGTGGTTGTGTAGTCCTACCAACATATATCTTGTTGCAAGGACAAGTGATAATGTAAATAACAAAGGAAGTGGTGCAGGTGAAGACATGACTGATTGGAAAAGAATAAGGAAAGGAAGGATGTTTGAATCCTGTACTGGTATGGGCTATAATACCACAACATAGACATTTTTTGTGAAAACATTTAAAAATCCCTGGTTTTTGTGCAACAAATGATTTTTTTCTTTCATCAAGAAGTCTGCTGGGAGCCAATTTGTTTTTCAGGCTTGGTGCTCTCCTAAAAATAATTTTAGGATGTTGTGGCACCAGTTTACCAAGTATATTATCCTCTCTTACTATATGCCATAACTCATTAATAGATTTTTTAATGAATTTGTGGTCAGTACTGAATGTGGTTAAAAAACTACAGGTGTATTCATCTAAATTAGCTGCAGTGTCACCTATTACACCTATATACAAAACTCATTTGTTCAGAGCGGCCTATCGCGTTCCCTAATCAGTCATTTTATGTTTGTGTGTGTGTAGCCCATTCACTATCTCACCTACCCCCCACCCCCTGAAGATGACTGGACCATCATTGTAAATACATCATTGTAAATACACACCTGTACTTTGTATCTCCCCACCTCATTGTAGATTGTAAGCTCTCACGAGCAGGGTCGTCTTATTTTGCTTTATTGCTGTATTGTTAACATTGTTACCTATGACTGTTGTGTTTGAAACTGTTAAACTGTAAAGCGCTGCGGAATATGTTGGCGCTATATAAATAAAGATTATTATTATTATTATTATTATTATTATTATTATTATTTAATAACATTTCTTGATTAAAATTCTTAAAAACGTGTTCGATTGCTCTGTTTACCAACTCCCTGGGGTATTTTTGTGCTAAAAACTTATTTTTTAAAATCTCCGATTGATCCTTAAAATCACTATCAGAAGAACAATTTCTCCTAATACGCATGAACTGATAGTGATTTTAAAGGATCAATCGGAGATTTTAAAAAATAAGTTTTTAGCACAAAAATACCCCAGGGAGTTGGTAAACAGAGCAATCGAACACGTTTTTAAGAATTTTAATCAAGAAATGTTATTAAAAAAAGAAATAGGTGACACTGCAGCTAATTTAGATGAATACACCTGTAGTTTTTTAACCACATTCAGTACTGACCACCAGGGATTTTTAAATGTTTTCACAAAAAATGTCTATGTTGTGGTATTATAGCCCATACCAGTACAGGATTCAAACATCCTTCCTTTCCTTATTCTTTTCCAATCAGTCATGTCTTCACCTGCACCACTTCCTTTGTTATTTACATTATCACTTGTCCTTGCAACAAGATATATGTTGGTAGGACTACACAACCACTCCACCTCCGTATGAACTCACACCGACACAATATTAAAACAGGTTATCTTAAACATGGTCTTTCTAGACATTTCAATATCGCACATAATTGTAATCCTTTATTATTTCGTGTTCACCCCATTGATCACGTTCCTGCACATGTTTCTAATCGTACACAGTCACTTAATAGGAAAGAAATTTTTTGGATATATACCTTGAATTCCCTTGAACCTGAAGGGCTAAATGTAATAGCAGATATCCTCTAACCTAACAAAATCTTGAACTGAAGAACCTATCAGGAACCGGTGGCACAATGACTTGAGGAGCTTAAATAATAGAATTACCATACAAGGGTCCCCGGTTCGAATACTTGTTGTGCTACCTGAGATCCCTGCCTTTTTATACTCAGCTCCCAGTTTATTTTTTATTCATTTTAATAATTTTTTTCATTTTTTCATGTTTCTGTTTGTTTGTTTTTTTTAAATAAATTTTCGTTTTAGGTTATTGATATTAATGTGTATTGCCTTTGTATTACCATATATATATGTTTTTAACCTGTTCAAGTACTATAATATAGGGGCATGGTCGCCCCTCCCCTTCCTTTCTTTTCTATAAATATACTCCATATTGTGTTATGTATTACATGCCCTGAGGAAGAGAGCAGGAACGCTCTTGAAACGCATAGGCTAAAATAAACCATTTTAAATATATCCCGTGAGCGCGGTCTTCATTTTGCCTAAGACTACTACTCCCAACATCCTCCTGGATTTCTGTGGAGACCTGCTGCTACGGTTACACCCGCATGGGAGTTGTGACCCATTTTCACAACTGCAATAGGTGAGCATATTCCCTACCAAGTCTGTATTTATTTATATACAGTGTGACACATTGGGGGCGCCTTGTGTTTTTTTCTTTTCACAACCACATACAAGAATTCTCCTGTGCTTCCCCCTGTGATGGACAAAGTAAATGTCTCTCCACTCCTGAAATGTGCCCCCTCCCTTTGCATCCCCCAAGACCATGAAATGCCATGCAGTGTTTACCTCTAATTAACTCAAGCTTTTTGAAGCTCTTAACAGAGGGGTGCAAACTCTTCTGCAGCTATAGGAACCTGAACCTCTTTGCGTGACTAAGCACATGGTACAACAACTCACAGCAGACTGAGGTATGGAATCTGGGAAATGACCTATAATAACAGAATGCAATATTTCTTAGATGAGCCAAGCACATATTCCGAATCAACGTTCCTTTCCCCACTCTCCCATACTATTTAGCCACCTGTAGCACTCTGGATTATGGAGTTATAAAGCATAGCTAACAGGAATTACATACGGTAGTCATATTTAGTCTCTATGCACAGATAAAATCCAGTGGAATCCAGTGACGGTTCAACCAACCCATTCATAGCTTTGGGCGCACAATTATGGGCCAGCCACAGTTCTAGGCAGAAAATCATATTCTCGGACATAGGAGGAGAGAGGCTGCACCACCCAGGGTTGGGAGCAGATGTATGAGGTAGCAGCCTAGGAGATATAAGGCAGCCCCTCATTTTTGGACTGGGTTTTTCTGATGGCTGGAGGATACGTTTCCTGATGCAGGCCGGAAAGCCTGTAACTAAGATTTGTACCTGTGATCCATCAGCGCCTCCCTGTGGTCACATGCTACATAACACGGTAATTGCAACCTATCTATACCCTATCCTTGTACTACACTCCTGACTGTATATATTTGCTCTTGTATGTATAGCTGTATTTTCTAGTGCGCTTCATTGGCAATTAAATATGCAAATAATCTTGGGCTGCTCTTTTATCTTAATCCACGACTCTCCATGTCTGCACACTCCGTTGGTTATTATATGCTACCCCAAGGTTGATTCATGACCCGATATAAGCCTGCTGTCGGACGGAGCTGATTTTAAATGAGGAACTGGTGGCAGAATACTATACTATTTTAGTGAGGAGCTTTGGCAGTGATGGCAGGGAAGTTTAGATATATATCCCCAGGCTGGACTGGTGATATATATCTCCCCTCATTGGGAGCACCTCACTAACTCGTACCTTTAAGGGAAGCCTTTCCAGTGACTATTTGCCCTTGGTGCAGTTCCCTGACTAACCTGAGGCAAGTGGTGGTGCCAGAGAGCCGATCTCTGCTGGGTCTTTCTCTCCCCTCCCCCGAGGTGAGTGAAATCGATGCCCCCCTTTCCCCTGTGAGATCCCTCACACCCCCATACTCTGGAACTCTCTACCCCAACACATCAGGCTCTTGCCTACCATGGAAATCTTCAAAAAGAACCTGAAGACCCACCTCTTCCAACAAGCCTACAACCTGCCTTGATCCTTAGCCTGCTGAACCGCCGCATGACCAGCTCTACCCTCTCCTAGTGTCTCCTCACCCAACACCTGTAGGCTGTGAGTTCTCACGGGAAGGGTCCTCTCTCCCTCTGTACTTGTGTGTGCCTTGTTTTGCTCACGTGTATTGTACTTTATTTGTCCTTTCCACATGTAAAGCGCCATGGAATAAATGGCGCTATTAAAATGTATAATAATAATATGGGGTTTTCATGGTGGAAAAAAAAACACTAATTCACATGTAAACTCAAATAGCCATCCGCTATTAATAAAAATAGCTAATGCTGCGATAACTTAGCCCTATAGTGAATATAGCTGCCAGGGAAGAAGCGCTACAGTAAGAGCTGTTCCCCGGCGGCAGGTGCTGAAGTCGGCTTTCATCATTCTCCCCTGCTCTGCCGACGAGCAAAGGAGAATGATGGGCATTATATTAAAGTCAGAAGGACAGCTGGTGGGGGCTTTTGGGACTCTTTCCACCATCATCCGACACCTGCTGCTGCTAATAACAGTGACAGTAGGTGCGGATGATCGGGGTATTCCACAGCCGCCGGCTGTGATCTAAGGAAATAAATGAATGAAAAAACAGATGTGGGTTCCCCCCTATTTTCTTGAACCAACCAGACAAAACTCATAGCTGGGGGCTGAAACCCTCAGCTGCCAGCTTCTGCAACGTTGGTTATCAATAATAGCTCCCCATGCTGTATTTTTAATTATTTAAATAAATAATTAAAAAAACAGCATGGATTACCTCCCATTTTTGACAACCAGCCTTGCTAAATCTCACAGCTGGGGGCTACTATTCTCAGGCTGGTAAGGGTCCATTGATATAGGCCCCCCAGCCTAAAAACAGCATCCCACAGCTGCCCAAAAAGGTGCATCTATTGGATGCACCTTTTCTGGTGCTTTGTCCGGCTCTTCCCACTTGCCCTGTAGTGGTGGCAAGTAGAGTAATATTTGTGGGGTTGATGTCACCTTTCAGGTGTCATCAAGCTCATGGCTTAGTAATGGAGAGGCATCTATAAGACACCTATCCATTACTAATCCTATAGTTGTATTGTTTGTAAATAAAGACACAGCCAGATTAAAGTCCTTTATTTGAAAAAAATTACAGACTCCTTTGATAATCTTAATTAAACAATATTTACAACCTCGCCTAATTCCACTGAAGCCCTCGATCTCCTGTAATAAAAATAAAATACAAAAGCAGCAATATACCATACCTGTCCGATGTGTCCCATGCTGTAATCCATATCTGAGGGATATACAGTTTTCAACCTGGATGGTGCCAAGATGTAACAGTCCAGGCTGAAAATGACTGGTGAATGAGATGCTGAAAGCGCAGCATGATTCACCAGCGGTGACATCATTGAGGCCGGGCTGAACTGCGGTGATCTCAGAACCATGGGAAAATGACGGTGATTATGTCACCTCTGGTGAATGATGCTGCATTCTCAGCATCTCATTCACCAGTGCTTTTCAGCTGGGATGGTCGCTTCCTGGCACCGTTCAGATTGAAAACTGTATATCCCCCAGACATGGATTATGGCATGGGACACATCGGACAGGTATGGTATATTGCTGCTTTTGTATTTTATTTTTATTACAGGAGATCGAGTGGATCAGGCGTAGTTGTAAGTATGGTTTTATTGAGATTAATAAAGGAGACTATGTCATCTTTTTTCAAATACAATTATTTATTCTGGCTGTGTATTTATTTACAAACAATACAACTATACCATAAGATTAGTAATGTATAGGTGTCTTATAGATGCCTCTCCATTACTAAGCCATGGACTTGATGTCACCTGAAAAGTGACATCAACCCCAGAAATATTATTCCACTTGCCACCACTACAGGGCAAGTGGGAAGAGCTGGACAAAGCACCAGAAAAGGAGCATCTAATAGATGCGCCTTTTCTGGGCAGCTGCGCGCTGCTGTTTTTAGGCTCGGGGGCCTATATTAGTGGCTCCTTACCAGCCTGAGAATAGCAGCCCCCAGCTGTGAGCTTTAGCAAAGCTGGTTGTCAAAAATGGGGGCACCCCACACCATTTTTTGTAGTTATTTATTAAAATAATTAAAAAAACAGTGTGGGTACCCTCTATTCATGATAACCAACCTTGCGGAAGCTGACAGCTGAGGGTTGCAGCCCCTAGCTGTGAGATTTGCCTGGTTGGTTCAAGAAAATAGGGGGGAACCCACATTGGGTTTTTCAGTCATTTTAATTAGATCGCAGGTAGCGGCTGTGGAATACCCCGATTATCCACTCCTGCTGTCACTGTTATTAGTGGCAGCAGGAGTCGGATGATGGGGTAAGTGTCCCAAAAGCCCCCAAGCAGGGAAGAATGATGAGATCTGGCTTCAGCAGCAGCCACAGGGGAACAGAGCTTAATGTAGCGCTTCTTCTCCGGCGTCCATCCGTGTGGTACTGATGCGGCACAAGGGTGGCACACGGTTGTCACACGTGTGCCATTCGTAGTACACACAAGGACACACAGACACACGGACATGTTACTGTTTTTTCTGGTACTGGAAATATCAGGACATGTGAAACTGGCCTTAATCAAATATTTCTTGTTGTTCATATTATTGCAAAATTCATTTGTTCTCTCCATATGCCTACACAGAGTGTACTTCTTTCTCCCTCACTTGTAACATCCTTTTTGTGTCAACCATGTAGGTCTCCTTTCCACACTGGGAGCACAATAACCTTTATTTCAAGATTTTGCCCAGAACCGCATCCTGGAAGAGAATGTTCAAAAACGTATGCATCAGTGCGACAATGTTATTATAGTCCACAGTATAGGTGGTTGAAAATGTAGGTACATTCTGTACATTAAAGAAGTTGTCCACTACAATACTTTTTTTTTCAGAAATTTTGCTATTGTGTGCCACTGAAAACATTCACTGTGTTTATTTTAGCAATATTACCTTTTATCATGCTGTAGCAGCACATCTTCAGTGCTGGATACAGCTCTCATGGGGTTAATTGACAACTTCCTTTCTCCTGAGTTATTGTGCTCTAATACTACAAGTTCCATGATGTATTGCTCTGGCCACTAAGCCCGAACCTACCACACTCACTCCAAAACACACCCAAACCCCTCCCTCCTCTCCCTCCTCTCTCTTCAAAAAAGATTTCTGATGTCATTTCTGTCCAACCTCCTCTTTTACATTTGTCCAACCCACACTTCATTACACACAGATAGATGGATGGATAGATAGATAGATAGATAGATAGATAGATATGTATCTATATATCTATGTCTATTTCCATAGATATGTCCATATCCATGTTTCTAAACCCCTTCACCCCTGGAGCTTTTTTTGTTTATCGCTCCCCTTCTTTCCAGAGCCATAATTTTTCCGTCAATATGGCCATGTGTGGGTTTATCTTTTGCGGGACAAGTTCTACTTTTGAACGACACCATTGGTTTTACCATGTCGTGTAACAGTAAATGTGAAAAAAATTCAAAGTGCAATGGAATTGCAAAAAAAGTGCAATCCCACACTTGTTTTTTGCTTGGTTCACTAAATGCTAAGGCTGTGTGCACACGTTGCGGATTTGATTGCAGATCCGCAGGGTTTTTTGCTGCACAGAATTGCATCAAATCCGCAGGGTAGTGCACAACCAATGTAAGTCTATGGGAGCCGCAGACTTGTTGTGCACATGCTGCATGCCGCACCGAAATGCAGCTTTTTTTTTCAGCAGCATGTCACTTCTTTTGTTCCGAACTACAGTGTTTCTGCACCCTTAGACTTTCATTGAGTCGGGCACATCCACAGCAAAACCGCAGATGTAGAAAAGATCTGCAGTTTTGCAGTTCGGGAGGAGGGAAGTGTGTGGACGATGACTGTGCATGTATGTGTGTGCGGGCGGGGTCTGCAGGCTGTTTGGACGTATGCGGTGCTGTGCAGGACTGTTCAGGTGTATGCGGGGTCTGCGGGCTGTTCGGATGTGTGCAGGTGTGTACGGGACTGTTCGGATGTGTGCGGGGCTGTGCGGGTGTGTGCCTGGCTGTTTGGGTGTGTGTGGGACTGTTCGGATGTGTGCGTTGCTGTGCGGGGCTGTTTGGGTGTGTGCGGGACTGTTCGGGTGTGTGAGGGACTGTGTGGGGGGTCTTTTGGGGTGTGTGCAGGCATCATCCGATGGGACTAAAAGTACGCAGCATCCAATCTGCAGCTAATTCAGATGTAATCTGGACAGTGGACACGCACCCTATACTATCCATACATCTATCAATAGATATATCTATCCAGATATATCTATAGATAGATATATGAATAGATAGATGTATGCATCTATAGATCTATCTATATGTAGATCTGTCTATCCATTTCATCTATCATCTATCTATCTATCTGTGTGTAATTGAGTGTGGGTTGGACAAATGTAACAGAGGGGGTTGGACAAATGTAAAAGAGGAGGTTGGACAATAATGTAATGACATCACAAATATTTTTTTTGTTCAATAATACATCTTTATTTAGCTTCCAAAAATGCATACAAAAACGTACAAAAACCACCCCAAAAAATTGAAAAATGCATCAAAACTGCAAAAAATGCACCAAAAACTGCACAAAAAACGCATCAAAACTCATCAAAACTGCACCAAAAACTGCATAAAAAACGCATGAAAACAGCACCAAAAACGGCATCAAAATCGCACCAAAAGTTGCATCAAAACTGCACCAAAAACGGCAACAAAACCGCACCAAATACTGCATTAAAACCGCACCAAAAACTGCATCAAAACTTCACCAAAAACTGCATAAAAAAGCATCAAAAACCTGAATCTAAACCACGCAAAAAACCGCACCAAATACTGCAGCAAAAACTGAATCAAAACCGCGCAAAAAGTGAACCAAAAACCCCACCAAGAACTGCATCAAAACCGCTCAAAAAAACCACATAAAAACCGTGCTAAAAATGCACCAAAAACCACACCAAGAACTGCATCAAAACCGCTCAAAAAAAAAAAACGCATAAAAAACGCGCAAAAAAAATTGAAAAAACAGTGAAAAAAATGCATCAATAACACAGCTGCGTTTTCTGCAAGGAGATGCAGATTTTGTGCAGAAAATTCTGCACCCAAATCTGCAACGTGTGCACACAGCATAAAACTGACCTGCCATTATGATTCTCCAGGTGATTGAGTTCATGGACATCAAACACGTCTAGGTTATTTTTTTTTATCTAATTAGTGAAAAAAAATTCCAAACTTTGCTAAAAAGAAATAAAATTTACGCCATTTTCCGATACCAGTAGTGTCTATATTTTCTGAGATATCGGGTCAGGTGAGGGCTAATTTTTTGCGTCCCGAGCTGATGTTTTTTTGATACAACTTTTGTGCAAATACGTTCTTTTGATCGCCCGTTATTGCATTTTAATGCAATGTCGCGGCGACCAAAAGAACATAATTTTGGCTTTTGATTTTTTTTTCTCGCTACCCCGTTTAGCGATCATGTAAATTTTTTTGTTGTATTGAAAACAGCTGACATGTTGCGGCTTTGAAGTGGGCTCACCGCCAAAGCCCACCTCAAAGCGGGGGATGCCGCTAGCTGACGTACTATTCCGTCAGCTGGAAGAAAGGGGTTAATGAACAATATGTTTCAGTTAAAAAAAAAAAACGGAAAAAAAATGGTGTGGGCTCCCGCGCAATTTTCTGCGCGAAAGGGGGAAAGCTGACGGCCGGGAGCCAATATTTGTAGCCTGGGAAGGGGGTAATACCCATGGCCCCTCCCAGGCTATGAATATCAGCCCGCAGCTGTCTGCGTAGCCTTTACTGGCTTTTAAAATCCCCCCAAAAATGACGTGGGGTCCCCCTATATTTTATAGCCAGAAAGGCTATGCAGACCGCTGCGGACTGATATTCATAGCCTAGAGAGGGGTCATGGATATTGGCCCCCCTGGCTACAAATACCAGACCGCAGCCGCCCCAGAAATGGCGCATCTGTAAGATGCGCCAATTCCGGCACTTAGCCCCTCTCTTCCCACTCCCGAGTAGCGGTGGGATATGGGGTAATAATGGGTTAATGTCACCTAGCTATTGTAAGGTGACATTAAGCCGGGTTAATAATGGAGAGGCGTCAATAACACGCCTATCCATTATTAATCCTATAGTAAAAAAAAAAAAAGACACAGCCAGAAAAAAGCATTTTATTATTCTTAATTTAACCATACTTACCATACTTCAGCGCCTGCAAAAAGCATTAAATAATAAACCGTAGACTCACTTTCTACCGTAGTCCATTTAAATAAATAACTCGAGGCAAGGGATATGCAAAACTAAACATGTAAGTAGATGGTCAATATTCATAGGTGTACATATACCCGAAATACTGGACACCATACCAGACAACTCGGAAATTCATATATAAACATAAAGAACAAGAACCGAACTGATGTCTATACAATAATTGATTTTATTAAAGAAAGAAATAACAAAAAAATGACTACATAATTTGGTAGAGGGCGAGAAAGAAACCAAAAAGGTATGGCACAAAAAGGAATACAGCAGCATGAATTAATATACACAGTCTAAAATGTAGCAGTACTATGTGAATAAATAAATAAATAA
Organism: Ranitomeya variabilis; assembly: GCF_051348905.1. Lineage (NCBI taxonomy): Eukaryota > Metazoa > Chordata > Amphibia > Anura > Dendrobatidae > Ranitomeya > Ranitomeya variabilis. The sequence continues at coordinate 120,212,452 of NC_135238.1, forward strand.
ATAAATACATACATATATCACATAGTAAAAGACTGAAAAATATTGGTGTTAGTTTGTTTTATACCCTAGCATGGAAACACCCCAAAAATAGTAAAGATAAAAAAATATATATATATATATATATATAAATAGGTAAATAAATATGTATATATGTGAGGAAAAGTGCTAACACTAGTGCAAAATAAGGTGCACAGGTGCAAGGAATGATGAGGTAAACTGCCCGGGTATGAACTAACTGCAGGTAATTGCCATATAGTATAAATGCACTGGTCCCAGCCTAGCTCCGATTACTCTCCATGAAAGATTAGGGTATTTGCAAATATGCCAATCATATTAAAGGGAGCCAAAAGTGAAGCCAAGGAAAAAAGTGCCCAGGGCAAATAAAATACCTGCAAGAGCTGCTGTCTCCGGGATGTGCCAGTCCCCGACGCGCGTTTCAGCGCTAGCCTTCGTCAGGGGGTGGCAACATCCAGCAGAGAAGGAGGCTATAAAGAAAAGAATATCCAATAGGCGGCGGACACGCATGTGGAGCGACGCACAGCGTTGCCGGATAGAATCCAGGCATACACACCGCCGCCGGACCACGTGATCCCCAGGGCCGCGTGCAGATGACGCAGCGCTGGGGGACATGAGACCGGAAAGCGGGGATGCCGGGAATCCAGCAGCGATGCGCGTACCATCCGGGCCGCCGTCATTGGTTAACATGGAACATGTGATCTGAGGTCCTGGAAGGGTAAAGTGGGACAAAAAGAAAGAAACATATAACCGCAGGTCCTGGAAGGGTAAAACAAAGGAGAAAAGGGAATGAAGCTATGCAGCAATGGAGTCCTGTTGGTGATATGTGCAGACAACAAAGAGGAGTCACAATAGATATAAATTTGACTAGGAAAAAATATACATATATATATATATATATATACATGCACACACATATATATATACATATATATATATACACATACAAGCATACCGGTATACATATATAACAGAAAACTGGATATAGAACGGAAAACAGTAAAAATAATAATGGATGAAAATAAAAGGAAAATATACATATATATATATACAAGAAATAATAAATAATAAGTGTGAAACAGTGTAAAAATATATTATAAAAAATATATATATATGTGCATAATTACAAATTTGAAAATATATATGTATACATGTGTATAAAATAAAATAAAATAAGTGACATGCAATATATGAAAAAGTGAAGGATTTATACTATAATAAAAACCTAAAGGTGAACTAATGAAAATGGTGCGAACCTATGTGTGCAAATATAAATACATGAATAAATGTAAATAAATGAAAAAAATTCAAAAAAATGAAAAATAAAAAAATATATAATAATAAATAGACAAATATTAGATAAAATAAAAATAAAAATAAAAAAATAATAAATAAAAAATAATAAATAATAAAAATAATAATAATAATAATAAAAATAAAAAATAATAAATAATAAATAAAAAATATATAATAAAACATAAATAAATAAATAAATAATAAAAATAAAAAATAATAATGGCAAATAAATAAAATAATAGTCCAAGCAATATGGTAAAGTGATCTCCAAATGTCCGTTATTTTTGTGACTCTCTCTCCAAATCTCTACATCACAGGAATCTTTAGCCGAATGTCCATCAATCTGCCGTAGCATCTGGAATCAAATGAATGAATATACAGACAACACCGGGCCTCCAATGACAAAGACACCAGACAAGACGAAAGCCTTTATCCATAGAACACCAGGTAAGTACCAACTAGAAAAGGAAACTGAAATACAAATGAGTAAATAAAATAGAAAAAAACCAATATATGTGCATATGTAAAATTGTATACACTCATACCCCCACAAGCGGTACCCACGACACGATTAAGAACAATATTTTAATGAAAAATAATAACTAAAACCATTAATAAAAGCATATATCTGAAAACATTATACAAAACTTCTCTACTAGATGACACGGTGGAACAGGAAGTATAAAATGCTGATAAAATTAAAATCTATAAAAATGGAACAAAGCTGATATTTTCGTTTAAACCACGGGGTTGTATTGTATTAAGTGACCAGATCCATCTGGATTCCATTTGTGCCAATTAAACCCTTAAAACGATTCCGAAGCACTTTAGACTGTTCCATAATTGTGACCCATCACTCCTCAAGATCAGAGGCATTGACAAAATTAATCCATCGATCCGCGGAGGTAACATTAGCCAAAAATTGGCACAAATGGAATCCAGATGGATCTGGTCACTTAATACAATACAACCCCGTGGTTTAAACGAAAATATCAGCTTTGTTCCATTTTTATAGATTTTAATTTTATCAGCATTTTATACTTCCTGTTCCACCGTGTCATCTAGTAGAGAAGTTTTGTATAATGTTTTCAGATATATGCTTTTATTAATGGTTTTAGTTATTATTTTTCATTAAAATATTGTTCTTAATCGTGTCGTGGGTACCGCTTGTGGGGGTATGAGTGTATACAATTTTACATATGCACATATATTGGTTTTTTTCTATTTTATTTACTCATTTGTATTTCAGTTTCCTTTTCTAGTTGGTACTTACCTGGTGTTCTATGGATAAAGGCTTTCGTCTTGTCTGGTGTCTTTGTCATTGGAGGCCCGGTGTTGTCTGTATATTCATTCATTTGATTCCAGATGCTACGGCAGATTGATGGACATTCGGCTAAAGATTCCTGTGATGTAGAGATTTGGAGAGAGAGTCACAAAAATAACGGACATTTGGAGATCACTTTACCATATTGCTTGGACTATTATTTTATTTATTTGCCATTATTATTTTTTATTTTTATTATTTATTTATTTATTTATGTTTTATTATATATTTTTTATTTATTATTTATTATTTTTTATTTTTATTATTATTATTATTATTTTTATTATTTATTATTTTTTATTTATTATTTTTTTATTTTTATTTTTATTTTATCTAATATTTGTCTATTTATTATTATATATTTTTTTATTTTTCATTTTTTTGAATTTTTTTCATTTATTTACATTTATTCATGTATTTATATTTGCACACATAGGTTCGCACCATTTTCATTAGTTCACCTTTAGGTTTTTATTATAGTATAAATCCTTCACTTTTTAATATATTGCATGTCACTTATTTTATTTTATTTTATACACATGTATACATATATATATTCAAATTTGTAATTATGCACATATATATATTTTTTATAATATATTTTTACACTGTTTCACACTTATTATTTATTATTTCTTGTATATATATATATGTATATTTTCCTTTTATTTTCATCCATTATTATTTTTACTGTTTTCCGTTCTATATCCAGTTTTCTGTTATATATGTATACCGGTATGCTTGTATGTGTATATATATATATATATGTATATATATGTGTGTGCATGTATATATATATATATGTATATTTTTTCCTAGTCAAATTTATATCTATTGTGACTCCTCTTTGTTGTCTGCACATATCACCAACAGGACTCCATTGCTGCATAGCTTCATTCCCTTTTCTCCTTTGTTTTACCCTTCCAGGACCTGCGGTTATATGTTTCTTTCTTTTTGTCCCACTTTACCCTTCCAGGACCTCAGATCACATGTTCCATGTTAACCAATGACGGCGGCCCGGATGGTACGCGCATCGCTGCTGGATTCCCGGCATCCCCGCTTTCCGGTCTCATGTCCCCCAGCGCTGCGTCATCTGCACGCGGCCCTGGGGATCACGTGGTCCGGCGGCGGTGTGTATGCCTGGATTCTATCCGGCAACGCTGTGCGTCGCTCCACATGCGTGTCCGCCGCCTATTGGATATTCTTTTCTTTATAGCCTCCTTCTCTGCTGGATGTTGCCACCCCCTGACGAAGGCTAGCGCCGAAACGCGCGTCGGGGACTGGCACATCCCGGAGACAGCAGCTCTTGCAGGTATTTTATTTGCCCTGGGCACTTTTTTCCTTGGCTTCACTTTTGGCTCCCTTTAATATGATTGGCATATTTGCAAATACCCTAATCTTTCATGGAGAGTAATCGGAGCTAGGCTGGGACCAGTGCATTTATACTATATGGCAATTACCTGCAGTTAGTTCATACCCGGGCAGTTTACCTCATCATTCCTTGCACCTGTGCACCTTATTTTGCACTAGTGTTAGCACTTTTCCTCACATATATACATATTTATTTACCTATTTATATATATATATATATTTTTTTTTATCTTTACTATTTTTGGGGTATTTCCATGCTAGGGTATAAAACAAACTAACACCAATATTTTTCAGTCTTTTACTATGTGATATATGTATGTATTTATTTATTTATTTATTTATTTATTCACATAGTACTGCTACATTTTAGACTGTGTATATTAATTCATGCTGCTGTATTCCTTTTTGTGCCATACCTTTTTGGTTTCTTTCTCGCCCTCTACCAAATTATGTAGTCATTTTTTTGTTATTTCTTTCTTTAATAAAATCAATTATTGTATAGACATCAGTTCGGTTCTTGTTCTTTATGTTTACGTAGTCCATTTAATAACGAGGGTCCCATGACGATCTCCCCTGTTGTGAATTCTGCTCTTGGGTTCCCTCCGGTGGTTGTTGGTGGTAGTGCAGTTGACCCTGGGTTGCAATCCTGGGCAGGTGTCCCTGCTGATTGCAGCTCTGACTGGGGTATTTAGGTGTGCAGGATTCATTAGCCCTTGCCAGTTGTCCATTGTTCTTGGAGGTTTTGCTTCTCTGTCTGGTTCCTCCTGCCCTGCTGCAAAATCAGCAAAGATAAGTGTCTGGTTTTTGTTTCTACAGCACGCATGCTGTGTGCTTTACAATTCAGTGCTATTCATTGTTTTTTCTTGTCCAGCTTGGACTGTGTTTGGATATTTCAGTCAAGTTTGATTCTCAGGAGATGCAGATATACATTCCATGTCTTTAGTTAGATGGTGGAATTTTTGTATAATCTGCTGTGGATATTTTTAGGGTTTTTATACTGACCGCTTAGTATTCTGTCCTATCCTTTCCTATTTAGCTAGCGTGGCCTCTTTTGCTAAATCCTGATTTCTGTCTGCGTGTGTCTTTCCTCTAATACTCACAGTCAATATTTGTGGGGGGCTGCCTATCCTTTGGGGTTCTGCTCTGAGGCAAGATAGAATTCCCATTTCCATCTATAGGGGTATTTAGTCCTCCGGCTGTGTCGAGGTGTCTAGGATGTGTTAGGTACACCCCACGGCTACTTCTAGTTGCGGTGTCAGTTTAGGGTTTGTGGTCAGTACAGGTTCCACCTACTCCTGAGAAAGTCTCATGCGGCTCCAAGGTCACCGGATCATAACAGTACAACTGGCCAACAATGAGTTAAATGCATCTCAGAAGAAGGGAAGAAAGGCGTTGAGCCATTTTTTTTCTGTAGCCTGCTTGGTTTTTTCTTCCCTCTTTGGGTGGCTGAGGAGTCTTGTGCTAGCATGGATGTTCAGGGATTAGCTTCTCGTGTAGACCAGCTTGCTGCTAGGGTACAGGGTATTTCTGATTATATTGTTCAGACTCCAGTTTTAGAGCCTAAGATTCCTACTCCTGATTTGTTTTTTGGGGACAGGTCCAAATTTTTTAGTTTTAAAAACAACTGTAAACTGTTTTTTGCTCTGAGACCTCGATCCTCTGGTGATTCCATTCAGCAGGTTAAAATTGTCATCTCCCTGCTGCGTGGCGATCGTCAGGATTGGGCATTTTCCCTGGAATCTGGGAATCCGGTCTTGCTTAATGTAGACGCCTTTATTCAGTCTTTAGGATTATTATATGATGAACCAAATTCTGTGGATCAAGCGGAGAAGACCTTGTTGACCCTGTCTCAGGGTCAAGAAGCGGCAGAATTGTATTGTCAGAAATTTAGAAAATGGTCTGTGTTGACTAAATGGAATGTAGATGCTTTGGCGGCAATATTCAGAAAGGGTCTTTCTGAATCCGTTAAAGATGTTATGGTGGGGTTTCCCACGCCTTTCAGTCTGAGTGATTCTATGTCTCTGGCCATTCAGATTGATCGGCGCTTGCGGGAGCGCAGAGCTGTGCGCGCTGTGGCGTTGTCCTCAGAGCAGATGCCTGAGCCATTGCAGTGTGATAGGATTCTGTCTAGAACGGAACATGTTGTGAATTCCGTTCTCGGACTCCCTCCTGTGGTCATGAATGGTACTTTAGTTAGTTCTGCTCTTGGGCTCCCTCTGGTGGCTTCGAGCGGAACTGCTGCTCACTGAGGTGGGCTTTATCAGCTGCTCTCGTTATGTTGCTATGCTGGCTTCCCTATTTAACTCCACTCAGATCGTTACCTCATGCCAGCTGTCAATGTATCAGAATTGGTTCAGATCTCTCTTGGACTTCTCTGAGGACGTGTCTACTTAAGCAGAAGCTAAGTCCCTGCTAGTTCATTTGTTGTTACTGCTGCCTGAATATATTTCTTAGTACTGATAAATTCTAGTCCAGCTTGCTATCATGATATTTCCTTGCGAGCTGGAAGCTCTGGGGTGCAGTGTTGCACTAACACACCGTGAGTCAGTGCGGGGGTCTTTTTGCATACTCTGCATGGTTTTGTAGTTTTTTTATGCTGACTGCATAGTATTCTTTTCTATCCTCTGACTATTTAGTGAAGTCTGGCCACCTTTGCTGAAACCTGTTTCATTCCTGTGTTTGTGACTTTCCTCTTAACTCACAGTCAATATATGTGGGGGTCTGCCTTTACCTTTTGGGGAATTTCTCTGAGGCAAGGTTAGGCTTCTATTTCTATTTTTAGGGGTAGTTAGCTCTTAGGCTGTGAAGAGGCATCTAGGGAGAGTTAGGTACGCTCCACGGCTATTTCTAGTGTGTGCGATAGGAGTAGAGTTTGCGGTCAGCAGAGTTCCCACTTCCCCAGAGTTAGTTCCGTTTTTGAGTTTACTCATCCGGTCATTCCAGGTGCTCCTAACCACCAGGTCCATAACAGTACAGCTGGCCAATAAAGTGTTAATGCATCTCAAAAGAGGGATAAGAGAAGTTCTGAACCCATTTTTTTTCTTTGCAGTGTGTTTTGTTTCTCTTTTCCCCTTAACCTCTGGGTGGTTCAGGACTCAGGTGTAGATATGGATATTCAAGGTCTGTCCTCTTGTGTGGATCATCTCACTGCAAGGGTACAAAGCATTCAAGATTATGTAGTTCAGAATCCGATGTTAGAGCCTAGAATTCCAATTCCTGATTTGTTTTCTGGGGATAGATCTAAGTTTCTGAATTTCAAAAATAATTGTAAACTGTTTCTTGCTTTGAAACCCCGCTCTTCTGGTGACCCCATTCAGCAAGTAAAAATTATTATTTCTTTGTTGCATGGCGACCCTCAAGACTGGGCATTCTCCCTTGCGCCAGGAGATCCTGCATTGCTTAATGTAGATGCGTTTTTTCTGGCGCTTGGATTGCTTTATAACAAACCGAATTCAGTGGATCAGGCAGAGAAAATTTTGATAGCTTTGTGTCAGGGTCAGGATGAAGCGGAGATATATTGTCAGAAGTTTAGAAAATGGTCTGTGCTTACTCAATGGAATGAGTGTGCCCTGGCAGCAATTTTTAGAAAGGGTCTTTCTGAAGCCTTAAGGATGTTATGGTGGGATTACCCACGCCTGCTGGTCTGAATGAGTCAATGTCCTTGGCCATCCAAATTGATCGGCGTTTGCGCGAGCGCAAAATTGTGCACGGTTTGGTGGTGTCCTCTGAGCAGAGGCCTGAGCTTATGCAATGTGATAGAACTTTGACCAGAACTGAACGGCAAGAACACAGACGTCAGAATAGGCTGTGTTTTTACTGTGGTGACCGCACTCATGCTATCTCTGATTGTCCTAAGCGCACTAAGCGGTTCGCTAGGTCTGTCACCATTGGTACTGTACTGCCTAAATTTCTTTTGTCTGTTACTCTGATTTGCTCTTTGTCATCCTACTCGGTTATGGCATTTGTGGATTCAGGCGCTGCCCTGAATTTGATGGACTTGGAGTTTACCAGGCGCTGTGGTTTTTTCTTGGAGCCTTTGCAGTATCCTATTCCATTAAGGGGAATTGATGCCACGCCGTTGGCCAAGAATAAACCTCAGTACTGGACTCAGTTGACCATGTGCATGGCTCCTGCACATCGGGAAGATGTTCGCTTTTTGGTGTTGCATAATTTGCATGATGTGGTCGTGTTGGGTTTGCCATGGCTACAGGTTCATAATCCAGTATTGGATTGGAAATCAATGTCTGTGTCTAGTTGGGGTTGTCAAGGGGTACATGGCGATGTTCCGTTGGTGTCTATTTCTGCTTCCACTCCTTCTGAAGTCCCTGAGTTTCTGTCGGATTACCAGGATGTATTTGATGAGCCCAAATCCAGTGTCCTACCCCCTCATAGGGATTGTGATTGTGCTATAAATTTGATTCCTGGTAGTAAGTTTCCTAAGGGCCGACTTTTCAATTTATCCTTGCCAGAGCACGCTGCTATGCGGACTTATATAAAAGAGTCCTTGAAGAAAGGGCATATTCGCCCGTCTTCATCACCGTTGGGAGCAGGGTTCTTTTTTGTGGCCAAGAAGGATGGTTCTCTGAGACCCTGTATAGATTACCGCCTTCTCAATAAAATCACGGTCAAATTTCAGTACCCTTTGCCTCTGCTGTCCGATTTGTTTGCTCGGATTAAGGGGGCTAGTTGGTTCACCAAGATAGATCTTCGAGGGGCGTATAACCTTGTGCGTATTAAACAGGGCAATGAATGGAAAACAGCATTTAATACGCCCGAGGGCCATTTTGAGTACCTGGTAATGCCATTCGGGCTTTCAAATGCTCCATCTGTGTTTCAGTCCTTTATGCATGACATCTTCCGAAAGTATCTGGATAGATTCATGATTGCATATTTGGATGATATTTTGGTCTTTTCGGATGATTGGGAGTCTCATGTGAAACAGGTCAGAATGGTATTCCAGGTCCTTCATGCTAATTCCTTGTTTGTGAAGGGGTCTAAATGTCTCTTTGGAGTTCAGAAGGTTTCCTTTTTGGGCTTAATTTTTTCCCCTTCTACTATCGAGATGGATCCTGTTAAAGTTCAGGCCATTTATGATTGGACTCAACCTACATCTGTGAAGAGCCTCCAGAAATTCCTGGGCTTTGCTAATTTTTACCGTCGCTTCATCGCTAATTTTTCTAGTGTGGTTAAACCTTTGACTGATTTGACAAAGAAAGGTGCTGATGTGGTGAATTGGTCCTCTGCGGCCGTTGAGGCTTTTCAGGAGCTGAAACTTCATTTTTCTTCGGCCCCTGTGTTGCGTCAGCCAGATGTTTCGCTCCCTTTTCAGGTCGAGGTTGATGCTTCTGAGATTGGAGCAGGGGCTGTTTTGTCTCAAAGAAGTTCTGATGGCTCTGTGATGAAGCCATGTGCCTTCTTTTCTAGAAAGTTTTCGCCTGCTGAGCGTAATTATGATGTGGGCAATTGGGAGCTGCTGGCTATGAAGTGGGCATTCGAGGAGTGGCGACATTGGCTTGAGGGAGCCAAGCACCGCGTGGTGGTCTTGACGGATCACAAAAATCTGACTTATCTCGAGTCTGCCAAGCGATTGAATCCTAGACAAGCTCGATGGTCGCTGTTTTTCTCCCGTTTCGATTTTGTGGTCTCATACCTTCCAGGTTCTAAGAATGTGAAGGCGGATGCCCTTTCTAGGAGTTTTGTGCCTGATTCTCCGGGAGTCCCTGAGCCGGCTGGTATTCTCAAAGAGGGGGTAATTTTGTCTGCCATCTCCCCTGATTTGCGGCGGGCGCTGCAGGAGTTTCAGGCTGATAGACCTGACCGTTGTCCAGCGGAGAAACTGTTTGTCCCTGATAGATGGACTAGCAGAGTTATTTCTGAGGTTCATTGCTCAGTGTTGGCTGGTCATCCTGGGATTTTTGGTACCAGAGATTTGGTGGCTAGGTACTTTTGGTGGCCTTCCTTGTCATGGGATGTGCGTTCTTTTGTGCAGTCCTGTGGGACTTGTGCTCGGGCTAAGCCCTGCTGTTCTCGTGCCAGTGGGTTGCTTTTGCCCTTGCCAGTCCCGAAAAGGCCTTGGACGCATATTTCTATGGATTTTATTTCTGATCTTCCGGTTTCCCAGAGGATGTCGGTTATCTGGGTTGTTTGTGACCGGTTCTCTAAGATGGTCCATTTGGTGCCTTTGCCTAAATTGCCTTCCTCTTCTGATTTGGTTCCGTTGTTTTTTCAGCATGTGGTTCGTTTGCATGGTATTCCGGAGAATATTGTGTCCGACAGAGGTTCCCAGTTTGTTTCTAGGTTTTGGCGGGCCTTTTGTGCTAGGCTGGGCATTGATTTGTCTTTTTCTTTCATCCTCAGACAAATGGCCAAACCGAGCGAACTAATCAGACTTTGGAAACTTATTTGAGATGCTTTGTGTCTGCTGATAAGGATGATTGGGTGGCTTTCTTGCCATTGGCTGAGTTTGCCCTTAATAATCGGGCTAGTTCGGCTACCTTGGTTTCACCCTTCTTTTGTAATTTTGGTTTTCATTCTCGTTTTTCTTCGGGGCAGGTTGAGCAGTCTGACTGTCCTGGTGTGGATTCTGTGGTTAACAGGTTGAAGCAGATTTGGGCTCATGTGGTGGACAATTTGGTGTTGTCTCAAGAGGAGGCTCAACGTTTTGCTAACCGTCATCGGTGTGTTGGTTCCCGGCTTCGGGTTGGGGATCTGGTCTGGTTGTCTTCCCGTCATGTGCCTATGAAGGTTTCTTCCCCTAAGTTTAAGCCTCGGTTTATTGGTCCTTATAGGATTTCTGAGATTATTAATCCGGTGTGGAATTTTTGTATAATCTGCTGTGGATATTTTTAGGGTTTTTATACTGACCGCTTAGTATTCTGTCCTATCCTTTCCTATTTAGCTAGCGTGGCCTCTTTTGCTAAATCCTGATTTCTGTCTGCGTGTGTCTTTCCTCTAATACTCACAGTCAATATTTGTGGGGGGCTGCCTATCCTTTGGGGTTCTGCTCTGAGGCAAGATAGAATTCCCATTTCCATCTATAGGGGTATTTAGTCCTCCGGCTGTGTCGAGGTGTCTAGGATGTGTTAGGTACACCCCACGGCTACTTCTAGTTGCGGTGTCAGTTTAGGGTTTGCGGTCAGTACAGGTTCCACCTACTCCTGAGAAAGTCTCATGCGGCTCCAAGGTCACCGGATCATAACACTCCCCTATAGAACAGTGACATCGAGTGATGTCACTGCTCTATTGGACCCTCAGTGACACACTGACAGGAGACAATGGCTCCTGCAGTGCAATCACTGAGAGGTTACTAGAGTTCACTGGTCTCACTTTATGGCATTTGCTGCATGGGAACTTTCTCACACAGCAATGCCATAAGTGAGAATAGGGACTATTTTCTCACAGGGGCGTAGGAATACATCGTGGAAATACAGTGCGGAAGGATACCTTCCATCATTATATTCCTGTAGCCCCTGGAGAGTGGTCGCATCAGCTAATGCTGCTGCTCTCCACGGGAGATCGTCGTGGGACACTCGTTTTAATTGTATATCTGCAGATAAGGGAGTATAGTGTTTGTTTATTATTTTCATATTTTTACAGATGACACTGGCTTCGGGGATGAAAGTGACAAGTGATGGTGAGTATGTAATCTGTGTTATATGTACTGTATGTCTATATGTATGTACTGTATGTATGTACTGTATATGGCATGCTGCACGTCGCATGTTGTCACATGTCGCATGGTGCATGTCGCATGGTGCATGTTGAATGTTGTCACATGTTGCATGTCGCATGCTGCATGTCACATGCTGCATGTCGCATGTCGCATGCTGCATGTCGTATGATGCATGTCAAATGTCACATGTCGCATGCTGCATGCCGCATGTCGCAAGTTGAATGGTGCATGTTGCTCGCAGCCCCCAGCGCCGCCCACAGCTCAGTCACTCTTGATGAATGACCGCTGACTGTGAGGCTGGGTCATGCCTGCTCATGACGTCATGTCAATTTTCAGAGTCTGGAAATTGACGTGACGTCGGTGGAAATTAGCGGCGGCTGCAGCCTGGGGGTCACGTGACCCGGACTCAGCCGCCAGCATAGCGCCGCTCACAGGCGAAAACGGCAATGGAAGGTATTTACACAATTCATTAGGGGCCCCGGGGGGATACATTGGGGGGTTAATTGAAAGTAGTGGACAACCCCTTTAAAAACACTGTCTACACGGTTTTCATCACCTAGTAAAGACTCTCTAGTTCTCTCCTTTGCCAAAGTATCCGCCCTTTGCAGCATCCATTTTTTGTAAGCTCTGTTTTTTAGGTATATAAGGATGTTTTTTTATGTATTGCTCATATGCCTATGATTAAGAACTTTGTTTCAAACGCGTCAAGCGTTTAGAGGCTGCGTCCCCGCATGATTTTTTATTCTCGACATGAAAATAAAATATTCAAGATTTTAATGAAGGGACGCCTGGTGCTGGAACTTTTTGTCCTTTCTTTGCTATTGCTATAATTTATGAGGCAATAATCCCTGACTAGATGCCTGTAATACCCTACCTTTAAGAATTGCAGATAAGAGCTGTATGATTAATAGAATCTATTTGAATTAGCCCTGAGAACAGCAATTAATTTAATGTAGCAGCATTAAGGATTGTTATTTCATCAACCCTGCTGGAGAATATAATGGAGCATTTTGCATCTACTCAGCCTGATATAGAAAAGACTAGGATCGTCTTTACTTACTGTATAATATAGAAAGAATTTGTACTGGCCCTGAAAAGATTTTTTATTGTCGAGTGAAGTCGGCCGATTATCGTGAAAAGTCGGGGATCGACCGAAACATGAAACCTAATGCAAGTCAATGGGGAAGCATAGTCGGCAATCAGTGGAGGCCAGGAAAACACCTACAGTGCCCATTTTAATGACAAAAACATCCATTCTTGTTACTGAAGCTTGTCAATCTTAATTTACTTTATAATAATAGATAGGCATTGGAAATTTGGGGTCATTTGGCTAAAGTTGTGGGGGGGTAGGGCTGGTTCAAGTTTTTAGTGGGCCCAGGAAATGTGGACTATGTCACGGCGGTGGAGCAGTGAGAGGTAAGTATGTCAAGTTTGCAAGTGCTGTGATCCTGAGCAAGCAGGGGGGCCCACTAGTTGGCATTGGCACTGGCACAGGGCCCCTCAAAGTACAGCGGTGTGTTTGCACGGCGGGGGCGCCTCCCACCGGCAGCGACACTTTTGCGTACTCTGAGGGGCCATGTGCCAGTGACGTCACCAACGAGTATGCCCCCCCACCTGATGAAGGAACCTGCACTTTCATCTGCACCTTCCTCTTTGTCCCTGTGTAAGGTGGTATAGCATGCGGGAAGGGGAACCTTACTTTCAGCAGGGTCAGATTCTGGCTGTGTAGAGTGCAAGGGGAATGTACTGGTCTGGGTCAATGTACCAGCAGACTCATCTAGAAAGTGGCTGGGCAATAGGCAGGATGAAGAGGAAACACAGATATAGGGCCAAAAAATAAAGTACGCTAAATGCAGTTCAAAATTGGTAACAGGACTAATCAGGCAGCAATGCTTTGTTCAGTGGAGGACAACTGTAATGAGAGGCTGATACAGTTAGTAGGCCCAAGTAATAAAGTGGGCCAAATGAAGTTCAAAATTGGTAACAGGAGTAAACAGGCGGCACTGCTTTGTTCAGTGGAGGAGAACACCAAGGAGGGGCAGACACCGTTACTAGGCCTCAACCAAAGTAGTAGGGCAACTGCAGTGTGACATTAAAAAATACTTAATGCGAGCCTGAAGGTTGATGCTCAGACAAGGAAACCAGGTGGAGAACACCAAGGAGGAGAAGAACACCAAGGAGTGGCAGACACCATTACTAGGCCCCAACCAAAGTAGTAGACCAACTGCAGTGTGACATTAAAAAATACTTAATGAGAGCCTGAAGGTTGAAGCTCAGACAAGGAAACCTGGAGGAGAACACCAAGGAGCGGCAGACACCATTACTAGGCCCAACCAAAGTAGTAGGGCAACTGCAGTGTGACATTAAAAAATACTTAATGAGAGCCTGAAGGTTGAAGCTCAGACAAGGAAACCTGGAGGAGAACACCAAGGAGGAGGAGAACACCAAGGAGCGGCAGACACTGTTTCTAGGCCCCAACCAATGTAGTAGGGCAACTGCAGTGTGACATTAAAAAATACTTAATGAGAGCCTGAAGATTGAAGCTCAGACAAGGAAACCTGGAGGAGAACACCAAGGAGGAGGAGAACACCAAGGAACGGCAGACACCGTTACTAGGCCCCAACCAAGGTAGTAGGGCAACTGCAGTGTGACATTAAAAAATACTTAATGCGAGCCTGAAGGTTGAAGCTCAGACAAGGAAACCTGGAGGAGAACACCAAGGAGCGGCAGACACCGTTACTAGGCCCAACCAAAGTAGTAGGGCAACTGCAGTGTGACATTAAAAAATACTTAATGAGAGCCTGAAGGTTGAAGCTCAGACAAGGAAACCTGGAGGAGAACACCAAGGAGGAGAACACCAAGGAGTGGCAGACACCGTTACTAGGCCCCAACCAAAGTAGTAGGGCAACTGCAGTGTGACATTAAAAAATACTTAATGAGAGCCTGAAGGTTGAAGCTCAGACAAGGAAACCTGGAGGAGAACACCAAGGAGGAGGAGAACACCAGGAGCGGCAGACACCGTTACTAGGCCCCAACCAAAGTAGTAGGCCAACTGCAGTGTGACATTCAAAAATACTTAATGAGAGCCTGAAGGTTGAAGCTCAGACAAGGAAACCTGGAGGAGAACACCAAGGAGGAGGAGAACACCAAGGAGCGGCAGACACCGTTACTAGGCCCCAACCAAAGTAGTAGGGCAACTGCAGTGTGACATTAAAAAATACTTAATGAGAGCCTGAAGGTTGAAGCTCAGACAAGGAAACCTTGAGGAGAACATCAAGGAGCGGCAGACATCGTTACTAGGCCCCAACCAAAGTAGTAGGGCAAATGCTGTCTTATATAAACAACTACTTAATGAGAGTCTGAAGGTTGAAGTTCAGCTTTTTCAGTGGAGGACAGCGTGATTGAGTGGCGCCGCAGACAGAAAAAGGTAGTATGTGTTAACTAAAAAAGTTGGCTCTATGCATTTTTAAATTGGTTACAGGGGTACACAGGCAGCATTGGTGTGGTCAGTGGAGGACAATTGGAAGGAGGGACCGCAGACAGAATTCCTAGGCCTAAAATAATAAAATAGGCTCTATGCAGCTTCCATTAGGTGGCAGGGTACACAGGCAGCATTGGTGTGGTCAGCGGAGGACAATTGGAAGGAGTGTCTGACACAGTAAGTACTCCGAGTCCCAAAACCTAAATTGATGTTAATGTATCCCCAAAAAAAAAAAAGGGTGGCATACTTAGGTACAGGGGTGTGCTTCTATGCTGACTTTCAGGCATTGTAATTGGGCTCAAAGTATTTACTGGTGTAAGTGTAGGACAGGGCCCCTGACTATTTTTACTAGCATCATACATCAACAAATTGTTATTGTCTGTGCCAGGCATTGAAGGATTTCAGCGCATAGACTAAACAGTGGTGGAGCAGCGACAGATAATTTTGCCAGTGGTAGAGCACTGTTTGACCTTAGGGGGGGGACACTCTCTCCTGGCCGGCGGTACAAGCCCAGGGCCCCTCATGTTACAACGGTGTGTCTGACGTTGGGTGCACGCCACCACCGCCAGAGACACGTCATTGTACTATGAGGGACCCAGTGCCAGTGCCGTAGACCAAAAGTGGGCACACCCACCTCTTCAGAAAAACGGCACTCTGACGGGTGCTTGTGCCAAGTGGAGAGACCACGGCCCCGTGGGGGGAGTTAGGCCATTTAGGGAGGTGTAAACATGTCGTATGCTGGACAAACAGCAGCTGTAAATTAAGAGATTGGAACAGTCAGTAACACCAGTCCCAAAGCAAGACCCAGTTTTTACATGAAAGCTAGGTGTCAGCCGGGAAAGGTGGGGCAAAATAATTTGAAATCCATGAGTGGTTCATTTTAATGAAGGTTAGATCATCAACATTTTAGGTAGCCAGACGAGTCCTTTTTTCGGTCAGGATTGAACCAGCAGCACTGAATACTCTTTCTGATAGTACACTAGCTGCTGGGCAAGCAAGCTCCTGCAATGCATATTCGGCCAATTCAGGCCAGGTGTCTATTTTGGATGCCCAGTAATCAAAGGGGAATGACGGCTGAGGGAGAACATCAGTAATGGAGGAAAAATAGTTAGTAACCATACTGGACAAATGTTGTCTCCTGTCACTTTGAATGGATGCTGCTGTACCTGTCGTGTCTGCGGTCATTGCGAAATCACTCCACAACCTGGTCAGAAAACCCCTCTGTCCAATGCCACTTCTGATTTGTGCACCTCTAACACCTCTGCCCTGTTGCCCCCTGCATCTCGTGTGAGAACCATCAAGGGCGCTGTGTGCTGGGAATGCCTGAATTAAACGGTCTACAAGAGTAGCTTGTTTGGTTGCCAATATCTGTTCGAGGTTCTCATATGGCATGATATTTTGCAATTTGCGTTTATAGCGAGGATCAAGGAGGCAGGCCAACCAGTAATCGTCATCGGTCATCATTTTTATAATGCGTGGGTCCCTTTTGAGGATACGCAAGGCATAATCCGCCATGTGGGCCAATGTTCCAGTTGTCAACTCAGTGCATATGCTGGGTTGTGGAGCACTTTCTGGCAAATCAACGTCACTTGTCTCCCTCAAAAACCCTGAACCCGGCCTTGCAACGCCAGCAGTTTCTATTGCCCCCTGAGAAGCTTCCTCATCCCAAAAATACTCATCCCCATCATCCTCCTCGTCTTCCTCCTCTTCGCCCACCACCTCGTCCTGTAGACTTCCCTGAGCAGACAATGGCTGACTGTCATCAAGGCTTCCCTCGTCCTCGGCTGCAGACGCATGTTCCTTTATGTGTGTCAAACTTTGCATCAGCAGACGCATTAGGGGGATGCTCATGCTTATTACGGCGTTGTCTGCACTAACCAGCCGTGTGCATTCCTCAAAACACTGAAGGACTTGACACAGGTCTTGGAGCTTCGACCACTGCACAGCTGACAACTCCATGTCTGCCATCCAACTGCCTGCCCGTGTATGTGTATCCTCCCACAAATACATAACAGCACGCCTCTGTTCGCACAGTCTATGAAGCATGTGCAGTGTGGAGTTCCACCTTGTTGCAATGTCGATGATTAGGCGATGCTGGGGAAGGTACAAAGACCGCTGATGGTTCTGCATACGGCTGGAGTATACGGGAGAATGGCGGATGTGAGAGCAAAGTCTGCGCACTTTCAGCAGCAGGTCGGGTAACCCCGGATAACTCTTCAGGAAGCACTGCACCACCAGGTTTAAGGTGTGAGCCAGGCAAGGAATGTGTTTTAGTTGTGAAAGGGCTATGGCAGCCAAAAAATTCCTTCCGTTATCACTCACTACCTTGCCTGCCTCAAGATGTACAGTGCCCAGCCATGACCGAGTTTCTTGCTGCAAGAACTCGGACAGAACTTCCGCGGTGTGTCTGTTGTCGCCCAAACACTTCATTGCCAATACAGCCTGCTGACGCTTGCCACTAGCTGTTCCATAATTGGACACCTCGTGTGCTACAGTGGCAACTGCGGATGGAGTGGTCGTGCAACTGCGGTCTGTGGACGAGCTCTCGCTTCTGCTGGAGGACGAGGAGGAGGAGGGGTGACGAACGCCTACAGCCAACTGTTTCCTAGACCGTGGGCTAGGCAGAACTGTCCAAATATTACTGTCCCCTGTGGACCCTGCATCCACCACATTAATCCAGTGTGCCGTGACGGAGACGTAACGCCCCTGGCCATGCCTATTGGTCCATGCATCTGTTGTCAGGTGCACCTTTCTACTGACAGATTGCCTGAGCGCATGGACAATGCGGTCTTTTACATGCTGGTGGAGGGCTGGGATGGCTTTTCTGTAAAAAAAGTGTCGACTGGGTAGCTCGTAGCGTGGTACAGCGTAGTCCATCAGGGCTTTGAAAGCTTCGCTTTCAACTAACCGGTAGGGCATCATCTCTAACGAGATTAGTCTAGCAATGTGGGCGTTCAAACCCTGTGTACGCGGATGCGAGTATGAGTACTTCCTTTTCCTAACGAGAGTCTCATGTAGGGTGAGCTGGACTGGAGAGCTGCATAGGGTGGAACTAGCGGGGGTGCCGGTGGACATGGGTGACTGAGAGAGGGTTGGTGATGGTATTCTTGCTGTTGCCCTTTTTACAGTTTTTGCTAACACGAACCTGGTGATTCCATGACTGCTTTGGCCTTGCGACGAAACCGCCACATTACCTGCAGGTGGTGTGGTAAACGGTGGGCTTACAGTGAGGGAAGGGATGTCGCATTGCTGACTAGCTTCATTGTGAGAGGGTGCTACAACTTTAAGGGACGTTTGGTAGTTTGTCCAGGCTTGCAAGTGCATGGTGGTTAAATGTCTACGCATGCAACTTGTATTTAGATTTTTAACATTCTGACCTCTGCTGAAGGTCCTTGAGCATTTCTTACAGATGACTTTGCACTGATCATTGGGATCTTGGTTAAAAAAATGCCAGACTGCACTCTTCCTACTATCGGATACCTTTTCAGGCATTGCACACTGAGCTACTTTAACCAGACGGCCACGCTGTCCTACAACTGGTTTTCGTTTTGCCACACTTTTTTGGCCAGATACGGGCCTGCCAGATGGAACCTGTTGCGATGTTGATGCCTGCTGCGGTTCCTCCTCCTCTGCTTCAGAGCTACTGCCACCTGCACCCTGTTCCCACAATGGCTGCCAATCGGGGTCAACAACTGGGTCATCTATGACCTCCTCTTCTATGTCCTGTGCACCTTCCTCTGGGTCACCGTGCAAGCCGGTGCTATAGCCTTCGTGACGGGGCTCCATAGTCTCATCGGGGTCAGATTCTGGATCAGTACACTGCGAGGGCAATGTTCTGATCTGAGTCAAAGGAACAGCATAATAATCTGGCTGTGGCTGTGCATCTGTGCACTCCATGTCCGATTCATCTTGTAATGGGCATGGCCTGTTAACAATTTCCCTTTGTAACCCAGGCACGGTATGTGTAAAGAGCTCCATGGAGTAACCAGTTGTGTCGCCTGACGTATCCTTCACTGTTGTTCTGGGTGAAGGACACAAGGAAGCGACTTGTTCCTGACCGGGAGCATCCACTGACGATGCACTGTTCTGACACTTGGCACTTTCCGAGGAGGAGGCGAAAGAGCTAGAGGCAGAGTCAGCAATGAAAGGCAATACTTGTTCCTGCTGCTCCAGCTTCAAAAGCGGTTTTCCTATTCCCAGAAAAGGGAGCCTTCGAGGCCTTGTGTAGCCACACGATGACGCTGGCTCAACAACTCGAGACTTAGGGGCTATATTGCTTTTCCCATGACCACCTAATGCTCCACGACCACCACCACTACCATCATTACCAGCTGGCAATGAACACCCACGGCCACGACCTCTTCCATCAGACTTCCTCATTCTTGCAAAAATGTTACCAAACTAACAACCGTTATGTGGTCCTGTAAAACCAGGTACAAGGTGTGCGTGAACTTGTTGTGAATGTAAATCTCCCTTTTTTATGTGTTGGAGAATGCAGGGAAAAATCAGGCCCACTGTATTACACTAGACAGGTTGATTGGCAGAAAGAGGCTGGCAGATATGACACTGACAGGACTGCCGCAGATGCACACACTGGCAATAGAAATGTCCCTTTTTTTGTGTGGGAGAATGCAGTGCAAAATCAGGCCCACTGTATTACACTACACTGTTTGATTGGCAGAAAGAGGCTGGCAGATATGGCACTAACAGGAGTGACGCAGATAAAAACACTTGCAATAGAAATGTCCCTCTTTATGTGTGGGAGAATGCAGTGAAAAATCAGGCCCACCGTATTACACTACACTGTTTGATTGGCAGAAAGAGGCTGGCAGATATGGCACTAACAGGAGTGACGCAGATAAAAACACTGACAATAGAAATGTCCCTCTTTATGTGTGGGAGAATGCAGGGGAAAATCAGGCCCACTGTATAACACTACACAATTTGATTAGCAGAAAGAGGCTGGCAGATATGGCACTAGCCGGACTGACACAGATGCACAATCTGGCCCACTGTTATACAGTAGGTTTTCTGTGGCAGAAAAACAAAGACAGATGCCACACACAGGACTGGCACTAATGCAGATTTGCCAATCTTAATCTCCCACTTTTACTTTTTTTTCTGGGAGAATTGTGAAGAAATCAGGCCCACTGTTATACAGTAGGTTTTCTGTGGCAGAAAAAAAAAAAAGATGCCACACGCAGGACTGGCACTAATGCAGATTTGCCAATCTTAATCTCCCACTTTTACTTTTTTTTCTGGGAGAATTGTGACGAAATCAGGCCCACTTTTATACAGTAGGTTTTCTGTGGCAGAAAAAAAAAAAAAAAGATGCCACACACAGGACTGGCACTAATGCAGATTTGCCAATCTTAATCTCCCACTTTTACTTTTTTTTCTGGGAGAATTGTGAAGAAATCAGGCCCACTGTTACACAGTAGATTTTCTGTGGCAGAAAAACAAAGACAGATGCCACACACAGGACTGGCACTAATGCAGATTTGCCAATCTTAATCTCCCACTTTTATTTTTTTTTTCTGGGAGACTAGTGAATAAATCTGGGCCACTGTATTAGAGTATATTTTCTGTGGCAAAAAGTGGCTTGAAGAGATATAACAACAAAAAAAAAAGGGACTGTACTACAATTACTATCTCCCTACAGTTATCTCAGAAAAGTATGTCAGGCAGCAATAAAAAGGACTGCTGCACACAAAAGTCAAAAGTGTGGACAAACAAACAAGATAGCTGTGCAGAAAGGAAGGAGCAACAGGATTTGTGCTTTGAAAAAAGCAGTTGGTTTGCACAGCGGCGTACACACAGCAATGCAGCTATCAGGGAGCCTTATAACCTACAGAGCTGTTGCAAAGAAATCGAGCCTCCACTGTCCCAAAAAGAAAAGGTGGTGTTGGACAGTGGAAATCGCTACAGCACAAGCGGTTTGGGGGTTAATTTACCCTGCCTAACGCTATCCCTGCTTCTGACGAAGCGGCAGCAACCTCTCCCTATGCTCAGATCAGCAGCAGTAACATGGTGGTCGGCGGGAACTCCCCTTTATAGCCCCTGTGACGCCGCAGAAAGCAAGCCAATCACTGCCATGCCCTTCTCTAAGATGGTGGAGACCCGAACCTATGTTATCATGCTGCCCACACTCTGCGTGCACCTTCATTGGCTGAGAAATGGCGCTTTAAGCGTCATAGGAAACGCGACTTTGGCGCGAAGATCGTGTACCGCATGGCCGATCCCACGCTGGGATCGGGTCGGGTTTCATGAAACCCGACTTTGCCAAAAGTCGGCGACTTATGAAAATGACCGATCCGTTTCGCTCAACTCTACTGAACATCATAAAAAACATGAATCTGTCAATGAGTGTATGGAAAAAAGCAGCCGCCAGGGTTATAATGTAAAAAGCAATAATCACTGACTAGATGCCTGTCATGCGCTATCCATACTGTGACCGCTCACGCTACATGAATTGCAGATAAGAGCGGTATTATTACAGAATAGAGAGTAAAAAGTAGACAGCACCGCCAATTTAATTGGATCTAAGCACCTTTGACGCAATGTGTAGTTTGAGGCTGTGCCTTCGGATCTCGGGTGCTCCTCAGAAAAACCATATGTATACGGTCCATAACCATAAGGAAAAATAGGTAGCACTCACCGATCCTTTAAAACAGTGTTTCCTTTATTCAATCACAGTAAAATCTCTTCATGGCCCGGGAGTGTGAGGGCAGGAGTGTGCAGGTGCTGACGACGGCCGTTTTGCACCGTAGAAGCGCTATACCAGCGCGAAACGGCCGTCATCAGCACCTGCACACTCCTGCTCTCCCACTCCCAGGCCATGAAGAGTGTTTACTGTGACTGAATAAAGGAAACACTGTTTTAAAGGATCGGTGAGTGCTACCTATTTTTCCTTATGGTTATAGACTTATTACAGAATAGAATATATTTGATTTAGCCCTGAAACAAGTGATTACTGTAGTTTAATGTAGCAGCATCAAGGACTGTTATTTCATCAACCCTGCTGGGGAATATAGTGGAGCATTTCGCATCTACTTAGCCTGATTTAGAAAAGACCAGGATCTTCTGTACTTACTGTACAAAGTCTCCTGTAACGGCTGTGAAATTCTGTATGAAATGTGAGAACTCTCTATGTGACAATCACCTGACAGCCCGCAACAAGGAACTGCATCATATACTAAATGAACCCATAGGCTCTTTTAGTTTCCAAAAATGTTCCCTCAATTAGAAAGTGGAGCCTCAGAAAACATTTTTTCCAATTATTAAGGAGTGGTTATCCTATACTGGCAATGCGCATTCACTAAAGTGCATGGGCTGAAAAACATTTACTCCTTGTGGGTATATATATATATACAAATTTCAAAGAATGTTTGAGGTCAAAATTTTTATTGTGGGCATCATAAACACCCTTAACATATTTATAGCAAAGGCAACACAAGTGGCCCACTCAGTGGTGGTGAAATCTGAACGGCGCGCAGTGCGACTTTTTTGCGCTTGATGCAGCTGGTACTCCATTACTGCTGCCTGCTGCTCACACAACCACTCCAGCATATGTAAGGTTGAATTCTACCTGGTGGGTAGGTCACATATGATGCGATGTTCTGGAAGGTGGAATCGGAGCTGCAATGCGCAATCTTGCCATGCTGGAAAGCCGCACGTGAGCGCACTCTAGGCGGACCTTGTGCAGCAGTGCATCAAGATCCGGATAGTCCCTCAAAAAACTCTGCACGACCAAGTTGAGCACGTGCTAGACATGGGATGTGTGTGAGGTTGCCTAGGCCCAGAGCTGCCACCAGATTTTGGCCATTGTCACACACTACCATGTTTGGCTGGAGATTCGCTGGCACAAACCACACGTCGCTCTCCTGCTTGATGGCATTCCAGAGTTCATGCTCTGTGTGGCTTCGATTCCCCAAAGAAATTAATTTCAATATGTCCTGTTGACTTTTGGCCATGGCTGTGCTCATATTGGTTGTAACAGGTAAGCATTCACGGGTCCATGTGGAGGTAGACTGTGATGGCTCCTGCAGCACTGATTCAGAGGAACTGGAGTATGAGGAGGAGTCAATGTGTACAGACTGGATTCCTGCAATCCTTGGAGTTGGCAGAACATGTACAGCGCCACTCTCAAGATCTGTACCCGGCTCCACAACATTTATCCAAAGGGCAATGAGGGAAAAGTATCGTCCCTGTCCATGGTGACTGGTCCATGCATCGGTGGTCAGGTGGACCTTGCTACTAACGGCGTTTAGTAACGCATGTTTAATGTTTCCCTCAACATGCTTTTGCAGGGCAGGGACGGCTTGCATGCTGTAATAAAAGTGGCTGGGCACGTTGTATTGTGGGACTGCCAATGCCATGAAGTTACGGAAGGTGTCAGTCTCCACCAGCCTGAATGAGAGCATTACAAGGGACAGTAGTTTTGCAATGCCAGCATTCAGAGCCTGTGCTCGGGGGTGGTTTGCCGAGAATGGCTGCCTTTTCTACCATGCCTGTGCTACCGATGGCTGTAGACTGGGCTGGGAGTGTGAGGACGACAGGGAAAGTGGTGCTGTGGGTGGAATTACACTGGGTCTTTGTACAACAGTGCCAGAGGTTCTTCCATAGTGATCTTGTGAAGAAGCCAAACCAGCTGTGTGTGATCTGGAGGAAGAGGCTACAACACGAGCTGAAGAGGTGGTAGTTGGAGCTGTAGGTTGGCCTAGGTCTTCAGTGTGTTTTTGTAACTCCACCACGTGCTTGGTCTGCACGTTTCCACATATTTGTGGTATTGAGGTTGCTGACACTTTTCCCTCTTTTCACTTTCTGATGACACAGCTTGCATTTGACAAAGCAAATTTCATCTGCAACTGTGTCAAAAAAGGACCAAGCACTTCAAGTCTTGGGAGCGCTCGTTTTGGGTTTTGGAAGAGGTATGCTCCTAATGGTTTCTGAAGTGGAGGCTACAGGCAACCCAGTCTGCCCCCTCCCTCTAGGAAACTCTCTTCCTCAGAGCTGCTCCCACCAGCTTCTTTTACCTCACGCCATGATGGGTCAAGGACCTCATCATCTATACTACCCTCTTCTAACAACTGCTTCTTTTGGGTAGTCTCGGCAGCACAGTACGCACCAGAAAGTGGCACCTGAGTCTCATCATCAGATGCGTACTGAGGTGTGCTGACCATAGGCACTGGTCCACCCGCCTCTTCAGATTCAGAGAGACAAAGCAGTTGCTCATCACTGCATACTGCCTCTTCTTCAATTTCTCGAATGCTACTTGGCTGGCCCCCGCTTTCCAAGCCCAGAGATTCAGAGAACAGAAGTAGAGATGGCTCCTGTCCAGGGCTCTCTGACTGCCTGGGCAATTTGGCAGGTGGTGAAGAGACAGATGGGTGCTCTTCAGTGCTCTGGACCTGAGAGGATGTGGCACTAATTGAAGTCGATGCGTTAGCTGCCATCCATCCAACATCGGCTTCAATTTGTTTGTCCCGCAGCAGTGGGGTACGGTGAGCTCCTACAAAGCTGCACATAAAGGACTGTTCCCTGGTAAAACTGAGGGATGCTGAGTCACTGGTGCCTACAGCAGGCACAGAATCCCCATGTCCTCTCCCTGCAGAACCTCCATGCCCACGACCACGTGCCTTGCTCCCTGCCTTCTTCATCTTGGTAGACTGATAAAGATAGGCAGAAAAGTACTAAGGGCTTAGTGTGCTTATTCCTGAACAGCTGCTAACCGGTATAAGAAACACTAATTTTATGAAGTGTGGACTAGAATTTAATATGAGCTAATGTGGCCTACACAACTATAAAGTGAAGTGTTTGGTGAACTTTATTAACTTTTTGTTTTTTTCACAAAAAGACAATGGATGTGCCCAAAGATGTCAAATTGATAGAATCACAAACTTTTTGTAGCTACTACAATGCAGGAAGGTAACCTAAAATGCAATAGATGAGGCTCCTAAAAATAGGCTATACTAATTTGGCTGAGGCTGCAGGGCACAATGCTGCAGAAAGGCTCCTCTATCTACTCTTATATAGTGCACACGATCTAGCTGGATACCGATGGAAACACACCACTAATAGGAGAAATCAGGAAAAATGGGCTGCACTAATGAAAAAAAGGACAATGTAACAGTATGAGGCAGTGAACCATGCTGAGCGGACTACAACCAGATGTGGCTGTAGAACAGATTACAGCGTGAGCTGCACTCACACACAGTGACCTTGCAGACTGCCGTGAACGGCGCTGCAAGGCTGCAGAAAAGCTCTTCTATCTACTCCTATATAGTGCATGCACTCTAGCTGGATATAGATGGAAACACACCACTAATAGGAGAAATCAGAAAAAATGGGCTGCACTAATGAAAAAAGGACAATGTATGAGGCAGTGATGCATGCTGAGCGGACCACAACCAGATGTGGCTGCAGAACACACTGCAAAGAGAGCTGCACTCACACAAACAGACCTTGCAGACAGCCGTGAATGGTGCTGCAAGGCTGCAGAAAAGCAAAGCTCCTCTATCTACTCCTATATAGTGCTTGCACGCTATCTAGCTGGATATGGATGGAAACACACTAATAGGAGAAATCAGCAAAAATGTGCAGCAGCACAAATGCAAAAAGGACAATGTAACAGTATGAGGCAGTGATGCACGCTGGGGGAACTACAACCAGATATGGCTGCAGAACACACTGCAGCATGAGCTGCACTCACACACACAGAGACCTTGCAGACAGCTGTGAACAGCGCTTCAAGGCAAAAAAAAAGGTTCTCACACAGAGGTTGCTACATTAGCCTGGGTAAAGCACAATGAAGAAAATCGCAATCTCAAACTATCCCTCAGTCAGAACAACAGCGTCCTGTCCCTAACTGAATTCACAGCAGAGTGAACCCAAAATGGCGGCTTCGGCTTTTATAGTGCATCATGACATCATTTCAGCAGCCAATCACAGCCATGCCAGTAGTTACATGCCTAACATGCATAACAGGATGTGCCCACACTTCTAAAGATTCCTCATTGGCTGAATTAAATCAAACTGGCTCATAGCATTATGTGAACTTCCGATTCTGGTATTCAATATTGCAAAAGTATCGGAACTCAGTATCGGAATTCCGATACCGCAAATATCAGCCGATACCCGATATTTGCAGTATCGGAATGCTCAACACTAATGTCCATACCACCAGCAGCAGATATGGGATAAAATATGAGTGTCAAACAATAATGCATGATATCTCATATCAAGTCTAACACTTGCTTCCACATGATTCTCATCAGTGTGCAACACTAGAGTTTCAGGTTCTCTTCTATCCAGTTATATATGGCCCTCTCATCATCATCCTGGTATACATGGTCCCCTCATCCCCATTCTGGCATGCATGGTCCCCTCATCCCCTCCTGGTATGCATGGCCCCCTCATCCCTCTCCCGGTGTGCATGGCCTTGTCATCCCTATCCTGGTATGCATGGTCCCCTCAAACGTATCCTTTTCCTGCTATGCATGGCCCCCTCATCCCTATCCTGGTATGCATGGTCCCTATCCTGGTATACATGTCCCTCTCATCCTGGTATACATGGTCCACTCCTCACTATCCTGGTAAGCATGGCCCACTCATCTCTATACTGGTAGGCATGGCCCCCATTCCCATCCTGGTAGGCATGGCCCCAATCCCAATCCTGGTATGCATAGCCCCCATCAGAAAACATTAACAAATATTCTACTTACCTTCCCTGTGCTCCCTGGCAGTGTCCTGTTCTGATGTCAGCAGCTGATTTATGCTTGCAAACAGTGCATGGCAGTGACATCATGTGCTGCTCACAAGCCCAAGACAGCTTCCGGAATACTCACTGCTCCCCACGCCCATAGATGGGTGGGGCCATGTGTGTGGAAAGCAGTGAATATTCATTTATCTTTAATAGCAGGCACACTGTTATCACACTGTGATCGCACAGCCGCTGCCTGCTATTAAAGAGAAATGAATATTCACTGGTCCCCATGCCCATGGGAGTGGAGAGCAGTGAATATTCAATCCGGTTAGTAGAGGGCACAAATCATCGCCCAGCCACTGCAGCAAGCTAGTGGCTCTGGCTAACAGTGTGCCTGCTATTTAATGAGAAATGAATATTCACTGCTCCCCACACACATGGTCCCATCCACCTTTTGGCGCTGGCTTCAATGAAGGTGGGACGGATTATGAGTGTGGGGAGCAGTGAATATGCATTTCTCTTTAACAATGGGAATAGGAGTTAGCTGCAGCAACCGGCTATTGCCTCCTGTGAGCTGATTCTCCACCTCCCCGTCCACAGCCACAGCAGGTACATTGGGACTATAAGTCACACCCCTCATTTTCCTCCAAATTTTTGTAGGAAAAAGGTGAGTCTCAAGGTCCAAAAAATAAGGTAATTGGCATTCTGATGGCCTTGAATCAGTTCACAAAGCACCCCAATACACATACAGCATGACTGACACAACACCTAAATTTAACATCGCATCACCTGAAACTACATAAAAGCAAAGAATAAATATCAGATTTCTGAACCTCAAGTATTGCAGCATAGAATTGCATTCAAAGTTATTCAACCACAGTAAGGAAAGGGAGGAAAAGAGTCAATGTATATGGAATGTGCACAACTAAGTCTAAAGGTATGAAATGCAATTTTATTAGCACCAAAGCACAAAGATTTAAAAACATCTAAAAAACAAAGTGGCAACACCCCTGTATACAAGGAAGCTATTTTACACACATTATCCATATAAACCATATGTAATTTGTGTAACAATCACTAGTGATACCATAGGGCACTATCAATAGTGCAACAGACAAGAGACAATAAGGGTTGTCAAGAGGCACAAACTATGGTCACAATGAGCATTATAGCAATAATTTCCAGCATGTGTTGTGTAAGACAGTAGCAAAATATTACACACAGTCAAAAGTGGACGTCCTCACAGATGATATAGCAACCCAGGTCAGCAAAGCCCTACAAATCCCAGCATTTCCCAAGCTAAGGTGCAAAGGGGGCAAGGAGATGAGATCAATAATATTGGGTGCAGTAGGGGTGACCTACCACAAGAGGGGCAGTAAGCAAGTACATGGAAAAATATAAACCCATGATGCCCACAAAAGGAGAAGCAAGGGGGAAGGGAATTTGGGAGCCTGACAGGTAAGGGTACCGTCACATTCAGCAACTTTCCAACGATCACAACCAGCGATACGACCTGGCCGTGATCATTGGAAAGTCCTTGTTTGGTCGCTGGAGAGCTGTCACACAGACAGATCTCCAGCGACCAACGATGCCGAAGTCCCCGGGTAACGAGGGTAAACATCGGGTTACTAAGCGCAGGGCCGCGCTTAGTAACCCGATGTTTACCCTGGTTACTATTGTAAATGTAAAAAAAACCAAAACACATACTTACATTCCGGTGCCTGTCACGTCCCCGGGCGTCCGCTTCCCTGCACTCCTCCTGCATCCTGTGTAAGCGCGGCCGTAAAGCAGAGCGGTGACATCACCGCTGTGCTCTGATGTACGGCCGGCTGATGCTGACACAGGATGCAGGAGGAGTTCAGGGAAGCAGATGCCCGGGGACGTGACAGGCACCGGAATGTAAGTTTGTAGTGTTGTTTTTTTTACATTTACAATGGTAACCAGGGTAAACATCGGGTTACTAAGCGCGGCCCTGTGCTTAGTAACCCGATATTTACCCTGGTTACCAGTGAAGACATCGCTGCATCAGCGTCACACACGCCGATGCAGCGATGTCAGTGGGTGATCCAGCGACGAAATAAAGTTTCAAACGATCTGCTACGATGTACGATTCTCAGCGGGGTCCCTGATCGCAGTAGCGTGTCAGACACAGCGAGATCGTAACTATATTGCTGGAACGTCATGGATTGTGCCATCGTAGCGACCAAAGTGCCACTGTGAGACGGTACCCTAAGTCTCAAAGAAATGGAGAGGACCTTTAAGAATCCAGAACATGGTTGTCCTGCAGATAGAGAGATATCAAGCAACAGGGGGTGAGGAAGTCTTTCTTTAATCTGATCTTGTGTCCACTGCTTCCATCATTCTTCAGTCTAGGGCACTGCTAGTGGTGGAAGGGTCATTTCTTGGAGTCCTGGGTGGTGCAATCTATGTCAGATAACCTTTTTCCTTGCAGACAGTCAGCAACTGTCTATATATATAATTGTCTAAGGGGTACTTCCGTCTGTTTGTCTGTCTTCAACTTCCGTAACGGAAATCCTGGGTTGCTGATTGGTCGGCCACGACCAATCAGCGAGATTGGGGCGGGATTTAAACACCGCTTCTCTTTTTACTATTGATGCAGCTTATGCAGCATCAATAGTAAAAACATAGAATGTTAAAAATAATAAAAAAACAAAAACATTATATTCTCACCTTCCGAAGTCCGCTGCAGCCCTTCCCGCTCCGGTCCCAAGAATGCATTGCGGCACTAACTCGAGATCACTTAGCGGTCTCACGAGATGATGACGTGGCAGTCTCGTGAGACCGCTACATGATCTTTCTCGACTCATTGCCGCAATGCATTCTTAGGACCGGAGCGCGAGGAGCATCGGTAAAGGCCTCTGCTGGATCCGGGGGCCGACGGAAGGTGAGTATATAACTATTTTTTATTTTAATTGTTTTTTTAAACACATTGCTATATACTACGTGGGCTGTGTTATATACTACGTGGCCTGTGTTATATACTGCGTGGGCTGTGTAATATACTACGTGGGCTGTTATATACTGCATGGGCTGTGTTATATACTGCGTGGGCTGTGTTATATACTACGTGGGCTCTGTTATATACTACGTGGCCTGTGTTATATACTACGTGGGTATGCTATATACTACATGGGGTGTGTTATGTACTATGTGGCTATGCTATATACTACGTGGGCTGTGTTATATACTATGTGGCTGTGCATTCTAGAATATCATGTTTTATGACCTGACTTTCAGGACCAAAAGATGATGTATTTCCCCCTTGGGAAGGCGGGGGAAAGGCTTTAAATCTATGGGACAGTCGTACAGTCTGAAGGGGATAATTTTTCAGATTCAGACACAGAAAAACATCAGCAAGATTTTTATAAATTTCAGGCAAACCAGTGAGCAAAGCTTTGGACAAATTCATAGATAAAGACATACATTTATCCAACAAAATAGAAAAAAGAAGTGGCACTCACCCGAAATTAGCTGAACGATGCTTGTCCTTTATTGAAGTATCACAACATTACGGACATTACATGGAGAGGCGGCGGGTAGAGGAAAGGGTGCGGGGAGTGAGGAGAGGACTACGGCCATTTTGTGCTCGTGCGCTTCAACGGGTCCAGGTGCACGAATAACAACGTCATATCCTTTATAGGGGAACAGACTTAATTAAGTGAAGGTGAGTAAAAATATATTACTTTAAAAACATGCAAATATTGACCTTTAAACAGTACAACTCTGGAAGTAACAGCAATTACATCAAATATTTCAGAATGATTTCACAATTTTACAGACTAAAGAAATATCGCCATGTCCAATTTATCATTGAGACCTATGGGTCCCTGCGCATTGGTCTCAATAATCCACCTCGCCTCCCGCTGAAGTAGTGTTTTGTTACGATCACCGCCATAAGGCGGACAATTCACCACCTCTAGACCTGCAAAACGTAACAGATTTGGATTTGCATTGTGCATTTCACGCATATGTTTAATTAAGCGGGGACAACCTTTCCCAGTAGATATTGAATTATGATGTTCTCTAAATCTATTGACAAGCGGGCGGATAGTTTTACCGATGTAAAAAAATAAACACGGACAAAAAACAATATAGACCACAAATTTAGTTTTGCATGTGATAAAATGTCGGACTGTATGATTAACCGCACCAATGCGTATAGGGTTGTTCAAAAATCTAAGGTGGCAAAAACTGCAGTTCCCACACTTGTGGTTCCCCTGCGGTTGTAATTTCTGTAGCCAATTATTCCTAGTGGGCAGGAGGCGATTTTGTACCAAAAGATCTCCTAGATTCTTAGTGCGCTTGTACGCAAATCGATTTGCATTTTATCACATGCAAAATTAAATTTGTGGTCTATATTGTTTTTTGTCCGTGTTTATTTTTTTACATTGGTAAAACTATCCGCCCGCTTGTCAATAGATTTAGAGAACATCATAATTCAATATCTACTGGGAAAGGTTGTCCCCGCTTAATTAAACATATGCGTGAAATGCACAATGCAAATCCAAATCTGTTACGTTTTGCAGGTCTAGAGGTGGTGAATTGTCCGCCTTATGGCGGTGATCGTAACAAAACACTACTTCAGCGGGAGGCGAGGTGGATTAGTGAGACCAATGCGCAGGGACCCATAGGTCTCAATGATAAATTGGACATGGCGATATTTCTTTAGTCTGTAAAATTGTGAAATCATTCTGAAATATTTGATGTAATTGCTGTTACTTCCAGAGTTGTACTGTTTAAAGGTCAATATTTGCATGTTTTTAAAGTAATATATTTTTACTCACCTTCACTTAATTAAGTCTGTTCCCCTATAAAGGATATGACGTTGTTATTCGTGCACCTGGACCCGTTGAAGCGGACGAGCGTGAAACGGCCGTAGTCCTCTCCTCACTCCCCGCACCCTTTCCTCTACCCGCCGCCTCTCCATGTAATGTCCGTAATGTTGTGATACTTCAATAAAGGACAAGCATCGTTCAGCTAATTTCGGGTGAGTGCCACTTCTTTTTTCTATTTTGTTGGATATCCTGCACAACTTTTTTCAAGTGGAGCACCGCTCTTGCATTTCTGAGTGTTGGCGTACTATTCATGTCCCGCAAGGAATCCTGTCTTCAAAGGCATGTGAATTGGTTAATGTTACCTGGTGCCGTTCTTTTTGTGACTTTTTGTATATCGTGTTGAGGCATACATTTATTCTGACACCCAGGATCATTCTATAACCAAAGCATGCCCGAGACTACAGTCACGGACAGGTTTAAAAAGCAAACAAAAAAAATTGTTTTAAAATGTAAGGCACCAACAAGCAGGGACACTTCCTTAGTGATATACTTCACCATAATATTTCTGTACTGTGCAGCTTCTGCCAATCTAGCCACACATCTGCTGCCATTCTAGCCACGCATCTCCTGTTTGACCACTGTATTTTATATTGCTATACTATATTACTGTTGCCGGTAATGCCATTCACCTTTTTGCGTTCCCTGCCATGTTCTATACTGTGTGTTTGTCGCCGCTTCCACTTCTGCTGCTGTCACTAGATGCCCTCGCAACTCCTGCTTGTGCAATGTGTTGTATAGCTATCCTGTGCTGTTGTTCCAAAATTACAATCATTTTTTCACGGCTTTTTGACAATTATTGATTCCTCACTTTGAAAACAACTAACATATTTCTGTTCCCTAAATAAAGAGATAATAATTTGATAGCTGGATAAGAAGTCATTGTAATTGCCTATTTATTTTGTGAATAGCAACCTTTTAATTAACAAAAAAAGAGATATTTTTTCACTCATAGTTTCTTAGCTTTCAAAACAGTACAACTATTTCTGCTCCCTAAATAAAGGAATAGTTTAGCATGTCTTGAGAATACACAATTGTTTCTTCATTTTACCAATATCAAACATCCTGGAAAGTCCAAAATAAGGCCAGTGCTGCACCTCTCTCTAAACAGCTATAGTATTCCTGATCCCTACACAGGGATAGCATTTTCTCAAGCTGTTCAAAAATTACCACTTTGTAAAGAACAAAACTTTTGGTGCTCTCCAAACAGGGATAATTTTGCAGCATCCCTTGTTAAAAAAGCCTCAGATTCTTCCATTTGCACAGCCTGTGCATGCCAGCAATGCAGGCATATGCCCCCCATCCAAAAAAAGGACTATTTTAGTACAGTGTGTTGTTAAACAGGCTGTTGGTTATCACCGGCTTCCATCCATTTACCCCAGCTAGATATATTAATCTCACTTTTGCATTACTATGATTGTATTTTCATCACAGGGTTAGAATGGGGTTTGATCCAATCCTAGGAGATGTTACATATAATTTCTGGGCAATAATAGCTTTGCAGATTTGCAGCAAATCAATAAGCTGTGAATTTAATTTATTCTAAAAGTTTGGTGAAACTAGTGAATGCAAATTTCAAATGATTTGATATTATCTTTACTATTTTATCCATTGTTGGATGATGAACAGTGGAAAACAAACAGTATTTCTGAAAGCCATTGTTATGAGCAGGAAAGCCATTGATGTGTAATAGTTGGCCTTCAGCACCCCAATGGTAGCCAAGTACAAAGTAAGAAATGGTGTGTTCACTTATGAAAAAGTTATAACACAATCAGATCTCTCCACAAAAGACCAAAAAATGTTTAATGCCGACAGTCATATGATTCATGTACTGTATATACAACTTTATGATTTGTGGTTATACCAAACTATCAACATTCCTGTAATTGGAACTACTTATGATTTCTCAACTTATACTAACATGCTGAAGTCTGTACCATTCTCAAGGTCATTTCAATATATGGTGCTCAAGTTGGTTTTAAATATTTTATAAATATTCTAAACAGAAAAGCTTATAAATAGTAACCTAAGTATATTGTAGTCAATAATACCTACCGTAAGTTACTCCCATCCCTTATATTTTATATTCTAGCTAGCTGATTTAAAATTGTTGGATTGTACACTACTTCTTTCCACCTATATGGACTCAAATTTTTTTTTTGCTTCACAGATATCATCATGCATTATAGTCTGTAGGGAAGAATTTACACGTAAGCAAACTCCACTCCATTGCTTAATTTAACAACATCCTTAAATAGAAAAAAGCACTGCAAATTAACAGTCCAGTCTTATCTTTCATTCAACCGTGTGTTCATTATTTCCAGTATAGTATAATTCTCTTTCAAAGATATTCATTTTAATTCTTCAATGTTGTTGTTAAAACGTCTGGCACATGCTAAATACAAATTAACTATTTTGTTGGATTAATAATAGTGCAGACTCTCCTTCATAATTACAACCACCATGGGTAACTAAATCCTTAGTCTACAGTTCCTAAAAGTTTTCCACAACCCCTACAAAGTGTCGCAAGTGTGCCCGGTGTGACAGACAGTCATTTAGGATCTGGTTGTAGAAGATCCTTGTGCTTGGCTTTGCAAGCGCCTTCTTGATGTTTATCTTTGTTATGGAGTGATATCCTTCTCCCTTTAGGACCTAGCAGCGACCTCTACCTTCTGCTGCTTATTGACACACCTTTGCTGGATGTTTAATTACCCTGAGTCCCTTCAGCACGGTGCTGGAGTTAGCTTTATTTACTTCTGTCTGTGGGAAGTGCTATACGTTGACTAATTTCTTCTTGGATCCTCCTGTATGATTGCTGGCATGAGCTCTGTTGTATGTCTTCCTGCTTTGTCTTTAGTTGCAGTGGTGGCTGACTAACACACCCCGTCCCCTCCTTATCCAGGGCCTATTGCTAGGGGCAGTCAGGGATTAGGTTCCTGCTCAGTGATAGGTGCGGGACCTATTTTGGGATGTTAGGGCAGACAGGATGTTGTTAGATGTGCCTAGGGAGGCTCCACTCCCCCCTTTACTAGTGTTTAGGCTACCTCACCCTCATCCCTTTGTTGAGCACCTTACTTCTCCCTCACTCAGTGTGACATTAACACCAGCCATACACATTTATCGGTGAAAAAAAGACACTTTTTGTGTGTGTTTTTTGTGGGTTTTTGTTTCTTTTTCCGGGTTCGTGGATTCCATTTCTGTGCTGGCAGAACAGCTGCAGAGTTTGCTTCTCAAAGTGACTGACCTTCGATCTGAGGTTCAGCAGCAGTGGTAGCGGCTCAGACTCCTACTATGGGGGACTCTGTGGGTAGGCTGATCTAGCTTGAGCCCAAAATTTTCCTCTCAGACAGGCTTTCAGGAAGTACTGACAATTTTGTTTGGATTCAAAGAAGCTTGTAAATTGTGTTTTAAACTTTATCCTAACTATTCTGTTGATGAGGAGCAACAAGTGGGAATAGTGATTTCACTGTTGCAAAGGGATCCTAAATCCTGGGCTTTTTCTTTGCCACCAGGCTCTATTTGTCGCCAGTAAGTTGAGGGTTTTTTCGGGACTTTAGCCCTTATCTGTGAGGGTCCTGACTGAATTTCCTTGGCTGAATGCAGGCTGCATCACATTCAGCAGGGGAATCATTCAGTGGAAATGTATCACTCTGAATTCCACAGGTGGGCAAACGATACCAAATGGAATGACCCAGTTCTTGGAAGCCAATTTTGTCAAGGCCTTACAGAAAGGTTGAAACATGCTTTGGCAGTGTTCGAAACCCTAGAGTCCTTGGAGGCTGCCATGTCATTGGCTATACATAAGGATAGGCACCTGCAGGATAGATGGGTAAGACCACCTTCTCCTGAGCCCTCTTTCCAGAAAAATACTTCTGTGTCGAGGAATGGTCTGGTGGTGAACCAGTACTTGTGGAGTTAGAGGAACCCATGCAGTTAGGAGGTGCTTCTGAGTCTTATGATTCGGCTGAGATTTTCAAATAAAAGGGCATATGTCTCTTTTGTGGGCGAAAGGGACATTTTATTGGGGTGTGTCCCTTGATTCCTAAGCAAAAAGAGACTCAATTAACCCTTGGGGGTCTCATTGGATAATCAAGGGGTATGCTCATCATCAACCTGTAATTCTCGATTTGACCTGACAACAGAGATGGTTCTAGAGAGAAGGACTGAAAGAATTTCTCTGTTTGTAAACATTGAAGCTGGAGTCAATATGGTTGATGCTGAGTTTTCTAGAACTCATGGGCTTGCTTGCTCTTCCTTTGATGCAGATTGTTCACAACATAAGACTGAAGATGGTGTATTTGCATTATTAGGTAATTCCTTGTTATGTCCTGGAGGGTCTCCACACTCCAATTGTACTGGGTTTACCCTGGTTGGTGAAACATAATCCGATAGTGAATTGGCAATCCAGAGAAATTGTGTAATGGGTTGATTACTGCCATGAGAACTGCTTAACCCTAGAACGCATACCTGGGGCCTCGCAGGCCTGCCAGGTTACTTGTTTTCTATTTTCTGTAAAAGTACTTTAGTTAGCATTTTGAAAATCTAGGTAATCCTCAGGTATATAGTTGTTAGTAATTTCCAGTTATTCATATATTTTTATGTTACAGACATTTCGGTATAACAACCTTTTTTTGGGACCACCCCATATTAACGCACCTGGGGCCTTTTAGGCCTTTACTAGGTTTACATGTGATACTCAGTCTTTTTGTCTGTATTGTTGCTGGGGAAGATCTTTTATGACTCTGCTATTGCTGGGAAGAGTGTGGATTCTGCATGACAACATAAAAATAAGAAAAATAAGAAAAATAAGAAAAAAAAAAGAATACAAATATTACAATAGATAATTACTTTACCAATTTTGAAATGGCCAAGTTTTTGCTTCAAAAGCAACTTACACTTGTTGGTACTATGAGGCCAAACCACCGCAAAATTCCTCCAATCATGAAGCACAATGCACAGCGAACAATCTACGAGAGTGTATTCGGTTTCTGCAATCAAGCAACAATGGTGTCTTATGAACTTTTGATGCCTACTATGATGGAGAGAAGCAGTATGATATGCTTATCAAGGCAAATTACGGAGGCAATGATCCGATGTGGAATACACTTTCTGGAACATCCAGAGCAAAGAGAAAAAAAAAGAAAGCGCTGCTATATTTGTCCAGCAAAGAAGGAAAGAAAATCGGAGCGTTTCTGTTCTACTTGCGGACAAAATGTATGCAAGGAACATTCAGCCGAAAAAATAATATGCGAGAATTGTCGGGGGAATATGTAAAGTTACAAATAAATATTCCTGCACCAAGTTTGCTACAACCAAAAAATGTTTTCATTAAAAAAATGCATATAGAATGCCTATATTTGGCGTGCCCATTTACTTACTTTTTTGTGGTTTTATGCACATAATTATGTTTTGAAATATACACATCTTAGGCTGTGTTCCCAGTAGCGCTGGGGTTCACCAGAAGGGGATCCATAATGGATCTGACCTGGTAACTCCAGCTAAGGCTGCCGGAATGGCGGGATTCCGCCAGCCTTAGCTGGGGTCACCAGGAGGTCAGATCCATTACGGATCCCCTCCTGGCGGACCCCAGCGCTAGTTGGAATGCATCCTTACCTTGAAATTGTAAAATAAATTTTGAAACGTATTTTTATTTGAGTTATTCCGTGTTATTTGCATACAGGCCTAAAAGGCCCCAGGTGTGTGAATATGGGGTAGTCCCAAAAAAAGGTTGTTATACCGAAATGCCTATAACATAAAAATATATGAACAACTGGAAATTACTAACAACTATATACCTGAGGAATACCTAGAGTTTCAAAATTCTAACTACAGTAATTTTACAGAAAATAGAAAACAAGTAACCTGGCAGGCCTGCGAGGCCCCAGGTATGCGTCCGCCAGCCTTAGCTGGGGTCACCAGGAGGTCAGATCCATAACGGAATCCCATCCTGGCGGACCCCTGCGCTAGTGGGAATGCATCCTTACTTTGCAATAAACTTTGAAAAGTATTTTTATTTGAGTTATTCCATGGTAATTGTAAACAGGCCTAAAAGGCCCCAGGTGCGTGAATGTGTAGATTTCTATGGGTATGTGTTCTAGGGTTAAACATTTGCCTTTCTGCTGTATCTAAGGGGACCTTACCTGCATTTTTGTCTGGTATTGAGTATGTATGTTCTGAGAAGGGGTGTCAGGATTTGCCGCACCATCATGCATATGACTGTCCTTTTAACCTGACTCCCGGAGCTAAACTACCCAAGTCCAGACTGTTCAATCTTTCCGGCCTTGAAAGACAAATCATGAAATATTTTATTGCTCAGTCTTGAGAAGGTCCATGTCAGACCTTCATCTTAACCCGTGAAGTCAGGGTTGTTTTTCGTGAAGAAGAAAGATGGCGGTCTCCGTCCCTGTTTAGATTTCCGGGAATTAAATCTAATTACTATCCAAGATCCATATCCTCTTTCTCTGATTACACATTTGTTCAACCAGGTTGTGAGAGCTAAGGTTTTCTCCAAGTTGGATTTAAGAGGGGCCTATAGCCTGGTTAGAATCAGAGAAGGGGATGAATGGAAAACAGTGTTCAATTCACCTGAGGGACATTTCTGGAGCCTGGTTATGCCTTTCGGTCTGGCCAATGCAGCGGCGGTGTTTCGTCATTTCATAAATTATTTTTATAAACTATTATTTCCATCATTTGGTGGGCAGGTTTGTGGGGGTCTATCTGGATGATATTTTGGTTTATTGATCTGATTTGGAGACACAATGGGGGCATGTTAAACAGGTGCTTCAGATATTACGGGATAACAAGCTTCATGCCAAACTAGAGAAATGTGTTTTTGCCATCCAGGAGGTGCAGTTTTTGGGGTACCTCTTGTCATCTTTGGGTTTTTGGCTGGATGCAGAAAAGGTTTGTGCTGTACTGATTGGGATGTCCCGAGAACCTGAAGAAATTACAGTGCTTTCTGGGTTTTACTAATTTTTACCGGAAGTTTATTCAAAATTATTCGGTAATGGGGAAACCACTTACTGAAATGACAAGGAAGGGTTCCAATTTTACTATATGGTCGAATGCTGCTCAGCAGGCTTTATACTCCTTAAAGAGATGTTTTAGCACTGCACCTATACTCTGTCAACCCAATGTTTCTCAACCTATTATTATAGAATGGGAAGCGTCAGTGGTGGGGGTTGGGGCTGTGTTGTCTCAGGGTCCATCCTCTCGTAAATTGCGTCCATGTGCCTTCTTTTCAAAAGTAATTGTCCTCAACTGACAGAAATTATGATGTGGGTTATAGGGAGCTTTTGGCAATTACAAGTGCTTCTCACTAAATTAGAATATCATCAAAAAGTTAATTTATTTCAGTTCTTCAATACAAAAAGTGAAACTCATATTATACAGAGTCATTACAAACTGAGTGATCTATTTCAAGTTTTGTTTCTGTTAATGTTGATGATTATGGCTTACAGCCAATGAAACCCCAAAAGTCATTATCTCAGTAAATTAGAATAATTAACAAAAAATACCTGCAAAGGCTTCCTAAGCATTTAAAAAAAAGGTTATTTAGTCTTTTTCACTAGGCTCCACAATCATGACTTGACAGATGTCCATGAAGTGCTCTACAATGTCCTGGTAGACAGCTGAGCTGCCCTGGGCCAAGGAGAAAAAGAACTGGACTGTTGCTCACTGGTCCAAGGTGATGTTTTCAGATGAAAGTAAATTTTGCTTTTTTTGGAAATCAAGGTCTCAGAGTCTGGAGGAAGATTGGAGAGGCACACAATCCCAGCTGCTTGATGTCTAGTGTGAAGTTTCCACAGTCAGTGATGGTTTGGGGAGCCATGTCATCTGCTGGTGTAGGTCCACTGTGTTTTATCAAGGCCAATGTAAGCTCAGCTGTCTACCAGGAAATTTTAGAGCACTTTATGCTTCCCTTTGCCAACAAGCTTTATGAGGATCGAAATTTCATTCTCCAGCAAGACTTGGCACCTATCCATGTTGCCAAAAGTACCAATACCTGGTTCAAAAACAACAGTATCACTGTCCTTGATTGGCCAGCAAGCCCACCTGACCTTAACCCCATAGAAAATCTATGTTGTCAAAGGGAAGCTGAGACCCCAACCCAACAATGCAGATGATCTGAAGCCTGCTATCAAAGCAACCTTTGCTTCCTTAACACATTAGCAGTGGCACACTCTGATCGCCTCCATGCCATGCTGCATTGATGCAAGAGGAGCCCCGACAAAGTATTGAGTGCATCTACTGAACATACATTTCAGTAGGCCAACATTTCCGATTTTAAAATCATTTTTCAATCTGGTGTTATAAGCTATTCTAATTTACTGAGATAATGACTTTTGGCTTTTTATTGGCTGTAAGTCATAATCATAAACATTAACAGAAATAAACACTTGAAATAGATTGCTCTGTTTGTAATGACTTTATGTAATATATGAAGATGATATTCTAATTTTGTGAGAAGGACTTGTAAGTTGGCGCTCGATGATTCAGTGGAATTAGGCATTAGGTGAGTATAATTCTGTTTGTTATTTTTAAATAAAACATTAAGTGCTTTGTTTTATTTCAAATAAAAGACTTTATTTACAATACAACTATAGGATTAGTAATTGATAAGTGTCTTATAGAGGTATCTCCATTACTAAACTATGGGCTTGATACCACCTGAAAATACAAAGGTGACAACAACCCCACAAATATGAACCTCACTTGCCACTGATACAGGGCAAGTGGGAAGAGCCGGACAAGGCGTCAGAATTGGTGCTTTTCTGGGCAGTTGCAGGCTATTTTTTATGTAGAGGGGTGGGCAATGTTCTGAGAATTCCAGCCCCAGCTGTCTGTTTAAGCTTGGCTGGTTGTAAAAAAATGGGGGGGGGGGGGGCCCACACTATTTTTTAAAACTATTTATATAAATAATTAAAAAATACATCATTGAGACTCCTCTATTCTTGATAACCAGCCTTGCTGACAGCTGAGGGTTGCAAACCCTAGCTATGAGTTTTGCCTGGCTGGTTATAAAAAATTTGGGGGAACCCTCTCCGTTTTATTCTTTTAATTACTTATTTTCAGTGCAGGCATGGGTTGATGAATACTCCAATCAGCCGCTCCTGATCTCACTGCTATTAGCGTCAGCAGGCATCAGCTGATGGGAGCAGTAGTCCTATCAGCTGACACCAGTGACCGGAGTTAAACTTTATACCTCCGATCACAGCAGTCTGATCAGCGATGATGATTTTACCACCATTTTATTCCGCTCTGTCATGCACATTATAGCGCAACAAACACCCGGTGTTGAGGGGGCCATACCTAAACAATAACATGGACTTCCTGATGAAGTCCATGTTCTGTGTCTGTGTCCAAACAGTAAGGGCTTTGTACCGGACATCTACTGACTGCGGTGTCAAGACTCTCCATCCATCTCTAGTCATGACACCACAAAACATTAAATAAATAAATATTTTTCTAAACCTCTGATTTGATTACTAAGGTATATCTTATAATTCTGCTACACTTAATTAAACACAAACATACAAGGAGATTAATTGCTAAGAAAAATAATTACGTAACGGAATTACATGATAAATATACTGTAAATACTACATATACACTGTGTGCAGAATTATTAGGCAAGTTGTATTTTGATCACATGATCACTTTTTATATATGTTGTCCTACTCCAAGCTGTTCAGGCTTGAGAGCCAACTACCAATTAAGTTAATCAGTTGCTGTGCATCTCTGTAATGAGGAGGGGTGTTGTCTAATGACATCAAAACCCTATATAAGGTGTGCCTAATTATTAGGCAACTTCCTTTTCTTTGGCAAAATGGGTCAGAAGAGAGATTTGACGGGCTCTGAAAAGTCCAAAATGGTGAGATGTCTTGCAGAGGGATGCAGCAGTCTTGAAATTGCCAAACGTTTGAAGCGTGATCACCGAACAATCAAGTGTTTCATGGCAAATAGCCAACAGGGTCACAAGAAGCATGTTGGGCAAAAAAGGCGCAAAATAACTGCCCATGAATTGAGGAAAATCAAGTGTGAAGCTGCCAAGATGCCATTTGCCACCAGTTTTCATATTTCAGAGCTGCAACGTTACTGAAATAACAAAAAGCACAAGGTGTGCACTACTCAGGGACATGGCCAAGGTAAGGAAGGCTGAAAAATGACCACCAACAAGAAACATAGGATAAAACGTCAAGACTGTGTTAGGGCTGGCAGAATGCACCAAATAATTAGGAAGATGGTATAAGGTGCGTTCGCAGCCCGGAGTACACCGTGCAGAGATGGAACCTGCTGCTGAGTAATGACAGACTATATGGCGGTATAATGTGGATACACACACGGGTTAGCTTCACCCGGTATGAAGGAAGCGAACCCTGCTGCGTCACAGGGCCGCGGTACCACAGAAAGAGCAAGCAAGGAGTCACAGAACTCTATCCCAAGACTCAGGGAAAGAGTTCCTCTAGACCTCTTACGCTCGACACCGCTACTGGGGTGTCAGAGTTAAACAGAAATAATAATTTAATGCATAAGAGGGCATGCAGTGCCACTCTGACGGACGCCACTTACCACCCAGACTTAGGTCAGGAAAGCGCTCTATTAGCGCACAGCACCGCACTGGCGGTCACTGCAATAAGACGCTGGATCATGTGCTAGGTGTGCAGGTAGCACTGTCTGGTGCTAGATAGCAAGCATCCGCCATTTGCGAGCAGTCAACAACACTAGGAAGGGGGATGATTAAAGAGCGGCAGTCACACATCTACACACACACACGTTTTCAAATATATACTTGCGCATGGCCGTGCGGCCATGCAAACCTTTTATAGCTGTAGCGCTCACGGACCTTCCTAGTGGTCCAATAGGAGCTGCTACAGGACCTGAGCGTGTGACCCCTGACCTCCAATGGGAGGTCGTCCTGTGGGCATGCTCAGTATGGGAAAAGCATGGCTTAGTCCCTGAAACACCTGCTCGCTGCTGATCAGTACTGGCTACAAAGGCAGAGCCTGGACAGGCAGCAGTAACCAAGCGCACAGTATCAGCTTGAGCCAGATGATGGGATCGATGTCTCTGCTGAGCAGGCTCCACTGTGGCTGGAGGAGAATGGGAGACCACAGCGGACATGGTTCGTGATTCCCCCTGTGCAGCGGTGGGAACTCAACTCCTAACAGACAGGTCCAAGAAATATCTTAA
Source organism: Ranitomeya variabilis (assembly GCF_051348905.1). Classification (NCBI taxonomy): domain Eukaryota; kingdom Metazoa; phylum Chordata; class Amphibia; order Anura; family Dendrobatidae; genus Ranitomeya; species Ranitomeya variabilis. The sequence goes on from NC_135238.1 coordinate 120,255,361, forward strand.
GACTGACTTTTCAAAGGTTTTATGGACTGATGAAATGAGAGTGACTCTTGATGGGCCAGAGGCTGGATCAGTAAATGGCAGAGAGCTCCACTCCAACTCAGATGCCAGCAAGGTGGAGGTGGGGTACTGGTATGGGCTAGTATCAAAGATGAACTTGTGGGACCTTTTCAGGTTGAGGATGGAGTGAAGCTCAACTCCCAGACCTATTGCCAGTTTCTGGAAGACAACTTCTTCAAGCAGTGGTACAGGAAGAAGTCGGTATCGTTCAAGAAAAACATGATTTTCATGCAGGACAATGCTCCATCATATGCCTCCAACTACTCCACAGCGTGGCTGGCCAGTAAAGGTCTCAAAGAAGAAAAATAATGACATAGCCCCCTTGTTCACCTGATCTGAACCCCATAGAGAACCTGTGGTCCCTCATAAAATGTGAGATCTACAGGGAGGGAAAACAGCACACCTCTCGGGACAGCATCTGGGAGGCTGTGGTGGCTGCTGCACGCAATGTTGATCATAAACAGATCAAGCAACTGACAGAATCTGTGGATGGAAGGCTGTTCAGTGTCATCATAAAGAAAGGTGGCTATATTAGTCACTAATTTTTTGGGGGGTTTGGCTTTTGCATGTCAGAAATGTTTATTTCTAAATTTTGTGCAGATATATTGATTTACCTGGTGAAAATAAACAAGTGAGATGGGAATATATTGGGTTTTTATTAAGTTGCCTAATAATTCTGCACAGTAATAGCTACCTGCACAAACGGATATCCTCCTAAGATAGCCAAATCTAAAAAAAAAACCCACTCTAACTTCCAAAAATATTAAGCTTTGATATTTATGAGTCTTTTGGGTTGATTGAGAACATAGTTGTTGATCAATAATAAAAATAATCCTCTAAAATAAAGCTTGCCTAATAATTCTGCACACAATGTATATAAACACATACATACAGTACTTATTGCAGGTATTTAATCTCTCAAGTCGGCATTAGATAGTGGCTACATTTCACATTTCAGCCTGGGACACAGCTTGGAGCTGCAATTTCTAGATTAAACATTGATCAGTAACGGGTGGATGAGTAACAGGTGTAAGCCTGGTGGTCTGAGAGCCCCGACAAATTCAATAAAGTCACATGAAGCAGAATCAATTTTGAGTCCAAACATTTTCAAAAATTAGGGGCCGACATCACTAAAATGGCAACAAATTTTTTGTATTTATTTATTTTAGTCACTTATATAGGGTCATTAATTCCATAGCGCTTCAAAGGCATTATCAATTTCCCCAGAGTAGAAATAATGTAATAGGCTCTTACACCTCTTCCACTACAGGCAGCTCACCAGATTGAGATCCAACTTGAAGTCTTCCAATTTCATAAAATTGTTTGTAACATCAACATTAGTAGCAATAGCAGGCACAGAAGCCACGACAAATGTGTCACAGACTGCAGTTACGTGAGATCAGTGCAGCACACTAAAAATTACAACACCGCCTAGTCTGTTCAGTCTCTCCATGACTCGTTCATCTTGATGAAAGTTAGGCAGTCTAAACTTTCAGGGGACAGGCAGATGAGCTCAGGCCACTCTTCCACTTTTGAAGATCAAAATGCAAAGGGTCCAAATCCCCCCAGATGGCATTGATATTGAGTTCAAATTACTCCTGCACCATCTTCTCCAGTAGTTCATTACTTGTCAAACTTGTCACACTAAAAAATGTGTGAAACGACTCACAGAAATTGCTTATTTTAATTTTTAGTTATTTTACTCACTTATATGGAGTCATTAATTACACAGCACTTCACAGACGTTTTTGGCACTGTCCCCATTGGTGCTCACAATCTAAATCTAAATAAGGTACTTCTTTTAATCTCCACATTCTCACGAACATCTTTGGCAGAGCACCAACATAACCGTTATATAAATTTTTATCTTTCCTGATACCCATTAGTGTACCTCAGATGATGAAAAAAGGCACAGTAAAACCAAAAAATACTCTGTTGCAAAAAATATCAGTAAACAGCAAGTGCTAATAAAAGGATGGAAAAACACAGGGTATTTGGTTAATACATTTTTTGCAAAAAATGTACATTAAGCCGCTCTACCAAATGTCTCTGTTTTACCTCAGATAATGTCTGGTGCTGCACCTCACTGCCTACACTACAAGTGCTGCAACCCCGCACCACTGGAAGAAGCAAGCCATTTTAGCTCTACTATTATTTAATCATTCCATTTTCATTAAACAGTAGAATGATGTGCTTTACCAAAAAGCTCTATCTTGATCTCATGTGTCCACAAAATGTACCCTTTAACCCCTTAATCCCATATGACGTACTATCCCGTCGAGGTGGGGTGGGCCTTAATTCCCACCGACGGGATAGTACGTCATAGCGATCGGCCGCGCTCACGGGGGGAGCGCGGCCGATCGCGGCCAGGTGTCAGCTGCCTATCGCAGCTGACATCCGGCACTATGTGCCAGGAGCGGTCACGGACCGCCCCCGGCACATTAACCCCCGGCACACCGCGATCAAACATGATCGCAGTGTACCGGCGGTACAGGGAAGCATCGCGCTCCCTGCGTGCTTCCCTGAGACACTCGGTACAAGGCAATGTACTCACCTTGTACCGAGCGTCTCCTCCCTGCAGTCCCCGGATCCAAAATGGCCACGGGGCTGCATCCGGGTACTGCAGGGAGTACTTCCGGGTGCCGTGCAGGCGCTGGTAAGCCTGCAGCGATGTGAGTGAGATCGCCGATCTGATAGAGTGCTATGCAAACTGTCAGATCGGCGATCTGTGATGTCCCCCCTGGGACAAAGTAAAAAAGTGAAAAAAAAAATTTGCACATGTGTAACAAAAAAAAAAAAAAAAAAACCCTAAATAAAGAAGAAAAAATATATATTATTCCGGTAAGTACATTTCTTTATCTAAAAAAAACAAACAATAAAAGTACACATATTTAGTATCGCCACGTCCGTAACGACCCAACCTATAAAACTGTCCCACTAGTTAACCCCTTCAGTGAACACCGTAAGAAAAAAAAAAACGAGCCAAAAAACAACGCTTTATTATCATACCACCGAACAAAAAGTGGAATAACACGCAATCAAATAGATGGATATAAATAACCATGGTACAGCTGAAAACATCATCTTGTCCCACAAAAAATGAGCCACAATATAGCATCATAAGCAAAAAAATAAAAAAGTTATAGTCCTCAGAATAAAGCGATGCCAAAATAATTATTTTTTTTATAAAATAGCTTTTATTGTATAAAAGTGCCAAAACATAAAAAAATTATATAAATGAGATATCGCTGTAATTGTACTGACTTGACGAATAAAACTGCTTTATCAATTTTACCAAATGTGGCACGGTATAAACGCCTCCCCCAAAAGAAATTCATGAATAGCTGGTTTTTGGTCATTCTGCCTCACAAAAATCGGAATAAAAAGTGATCAAAAACTGTCACATGTCCGAAAATGTTACCGTTAAAAACGTCAACTCATCCCGCAAAAAACAAGACCTCACATGACTCTGTGGACCAAAATACGGAAAAATTATAGGTCTCAAAATGTGGAGACACAAAAACGTTTTTGCTATAAAAAGAGTCTTTTAGTGCGTGACAGCTGCCAATCATAAAAATTCGATATAAAAAACGCTTTAAAAGTAAATCAAACCCCCCTTCATCACCCCCTTAGTTAGGGAAAAATAATAAAATTAAAAAAAATTATTTATTTCCATTTTCCCATTAAGGTTAGGGCTAGGGTTAGGGCTAGGGTTAGGGCTAGGGTTTGGGCTAGGGTTGGAGCTAAAGTTAGGGTTGGGGCTAAAGTTAGGGTTAGGGTTGGGGCTAAAGTTAGGGTTAGGGTTGGGGCTAAAGTTAGGGTTAGGGTTTGGATTACATTTACGGTTGGGATTAGGGTTGGGATTAGAATTAGGGGTGTGTCAGGGTTAGGGGTGTGGTTAGGGTTACAGTTGGGATTAGGGTTAGGGGTGTGTTTGGATTAGAGTTTCAGGTAGAATTGGGGAGTTTCCACTGTTCAGGCACATCAGGGGCTCTCCAAACGCGACATGGCGTCCGATCTCAATTCCAGACAATTCTGCGTTGAAAAAGTAAAACAGTGCTCCTTCCCTTCCGAGCTCTCCCGTGCACCCAAACAGGGGTTTACCCCAACATATGGGGCATCAGTGTACTCGGGACAAATTGGACAACAACTTTTGGGGTCCAAGTTCTCTTGTTATCCTTGGGAAAATAAAAATGTTGGGGCTAAAATTCATTTTTGTGAAAAAAAATAATTTTTATTTTCACGGCTCTGCGTTATAAACTGTAGTGAAACACTTGGGGGTTCAAAGTTCTCACAACACATCTAGATAAGTTCCTTGGGGGGTCTAGTTTCCAACATGGGGTCACTTGGGGGGTTGTACTGTTTGGGTACATCAGGGGCTCTGCAAATGCAATGTGACGCCTGCAAACCAATCCATCTAGGTCTGCATTCCAAATGGCGCTCCTTCCCTTCCGAGCTCTGCCATGCTCCCAAACAATGGTTCCCCCCCACATATTGGGTATCAGCGTACTCAAGACAAATTGGACAACAACTTTGGGGGTCCAATTTCTCCTGTTACCCTTGGGAAAATAAAAAACTGGAGGCTAAAAAATTATTTTTGTGGAAAAAAAAAGAATTCTTATTTTCACGGCTCTGCGTTATAAACTGTAGTGAAACATTTGGGGGTTCAAAGCTCTCAAAACACATCTAGATAAGTTCCTTAGGGGGTCTACTTTCCAAAATGGTGTCACTTGTGGGGGTTTTAATGTTTAGGCACATCAGGGGCTCTCCAAACGCGACATGGTGTCCCATCTCAATTCCAGTCAATTTTGCATTGAAAAGTAAAATGGTGCTCCTTCCCTTCCGAGCTCTGCTATGCGCCCAAACAGTAGTTTACCCCCACATATCGAGTATTGTTGTACTCAGGACAAATTGCACAACAACTTTTGTGGTCTAATTTCTTCTCTTACCCTTGGGAAAATAAAAAATTTGGGGCGAAGAGATCATTTTTGTGAAAAAATATGATTTTGTATTTTTACGGCTCTGCATTATAAACTTCTGTGAAGCACTTGTTGGGTCAAAGTGCTCACCACACATCTAGATAAGTTCCTTAAGGGGTCTACTTTCCAAAATGGTGTCACTTGTGGGGGGTTTCAATGTTTAGGCACATCAGGGGCTCTCCAAACGCAACATGGCGTCCCATCTCAATTCCAGTCAATTTTGCATTGAAAAGTCAAATGGCGCTCCTTCCCTTCTGAGCTCTGCCATGCACCCAAACAATGGTTTACACCCACATATGGGGTATCAGCGTACTCAGGACAAGTTGCACAACAATTTTTGGGGTCCAATTTCTTCTCTTACCCTTGGGAAAATAAAAAATTGGGGGTGAAAAATCATTTTTGTGAAATAATATGATTTTTTATTTTTACTGCTCTGCATTATAAACTTCTGTGAAGCACTTGGTGGGTCAAAGTGTTCACCACACATCTAGATAAGTTCCTTAGGGGGTCTACTTTACAAAATGGTGTCACTTGTGGGGGGTTTCAATGTTTAGGCACATCAGGGGCTCTCCAAACACAACATGGTGTCCCATATAAATTCCAGTCAATTTTGCATTGAAAAGTCAAATGGCGCTCTTTTCATTCCGAGCTCTGCCATGCGCCCAAACAGTGGTTTACTCCAACATATGGGGTATCAGCGTACTCAGGACAAATTGTAGAACAACTGTTGGGGTCCATTTTCTCCTGTTACCCTTGGTAAAATAAAACAAATTGGAGCTGAATAAATTTTGTATGAAAAAAAGTTAAATGTTAATTTTTATTTAAACATTCCAAAAATTCCTGTGAAACACCTGAAGGGTTAATAAACTTCTTGAAAGTGGTTTTGAGCACCTTGAGGGGTTCAGTTTTTAGAATGGTGTCACACTTGGGTATTTTCTATCATATAGACCCCTCAAAATGACTTCAAATTAGATGTGGTCCCTAAAAAAAATGGTATTGTAAAATTGAGACATTTCTGGCCAACTTTTAACCCTTATAACTCCCTAACAAAAAAAAATTTTGGTTCCAAAATTGTGCTGATGTAAACTAAACATGTGGGAAATGTTACTTATTAAGTATTTTGCGTGACATATCTCTGTGATTTAAGGGCATAAAAATTAAAAGTAGGAAAATTGTAAAATTTTCAAAATTTTCTCCAAATTTCTGTTTTTTTCACAAATAAACGCAAGTTATATCGAATACATTTTACCACTATCATGAAATACAATATCTCACGAGAAAACAGTGTCAGAATCGCCAAGATCCGTTGAAGCGTTCCAGAGTTATAACCTCATAAAGGGACAGTGATCAGAATTGTAAAAATTGGCCTGGTCATTAACGTGCAAACCACCCTCGGGGCTTAAGGGGTTAAATTGTTCCAGAAAGTGAAATATTTATCCAAGAAAAGAATTGCAATTACACATGCTTTGTTATTCACATGTTTATTTCCTTTGTGTGTATTAAACTAACAAAAAAAGGCAAATTGGTCAAAATTTCACACAAATCCCTCATAACTTATTCAGTATCTTGTATTTGCATACTTGAATGTGTATCTGATAAAGGTTGAGGAGACCGAAATGTCAAAATTTGAGTGTAGACATCTCTTTGTTTGAATAAACTCCCTCACTTGTTGAATGTCGGATTCCTATTTCAATATATATTTTAAAGGGTTGGGTCTCTATCTGTGCACTTAAAAATTGGTGGAGTGCCGTACTTCCTTTATTTTATGTATCCTAATGATAGCTCATTAATGTTAAAGTAGTAGTCAACCTCTTTAAGGGCTCTTTAACACTTCAGCGTGTCTAGTATGAGTGGTGACAGTTTTCACACGTACTAGAGACACTTACACATGTAGACCCATTCAAATGAATGAGTCTCTGCACATCTCAATGTGTTTCCATGGACTTTGTGTCTGTGGGCAAAATACGCTGACATGTCCATTTTTTAACAGCAGAACTGGCCGCAAAACGTCCCTCACACGTGCACACTGAAGACACACAGATGACATGTAAACAAATCTCACTAATAAAAAGCAATAAAAAGTGCAAGCAGAATAAATTAGCCAATTGGTGTAGGAAGAATACATCTTTGTACCATTTTAGCCAGTAAATAGGAAAAAATTTAAGTTTTAGAACCCTCAGTGGTTGATACCTTCTAATGGCTACCTGAAAAGATGGTAATAAGTGTCAAGCTTTCGAGACTACTGACACAAATCCAGAAGAAGTGACAAAGCGGCAGCTCTTTTTTTCTTCAGATGTATGTGATTCGTCCAAACTCGAGGAGAGTGAAGCCAGAGCTGATTGGCTACACGGAACGTATGACATAACAATGTTATGCGATTCCCGGTTAAGCAAGTGCCAACACAGTAGGAACGCGAGGTGGTGAGTATATGTTGTTATGTAACAATGGAGAAACTTAGAGATTAAATTATAAACTGTTATGGCAATGGCATATTACACATCTGCTATTATACAGGTAATTTACTGCATCTCATTTGCATACACATTAGTTGTGACAATGTGACATTCTTTGTATTCAGCATCACAGTACGATATTCATGACAGGACTCCAATGTTACATGTACTTATCGATTTTCAATGTAGACAAAAAGTGATTTTAAACTGAAAATCGTTGACATGAATTATCACTCACAGTCTGCCATTAAGGCGAAGATTAATCCTAATGTCAAGAGGAAAATACTCCCTACAGGAGATTACTAATTGGTTAAATAATTATACTCTACAGCTGTGTTTGAACAAACTTAATTGCTTTAATCCTTATGAATTGAAAGTTAACACAGTGGAATATATTAAATACATTATTATCCATCATAATTTCACCTACTATTTTTTGCCTTTTGATTGAAAAGAAAATTATATGTGGTTTAAACACTTGGATTCTAAACTGAAAATAGAGAGATTCAAATCACCTTTTGATTTGCTTCCATCTGAAAGCCATGTACACTGAAAAACTATTTCTTTATTTCAGTTAATCAGGCAATATTAAGGGAAACCTGTGGAAATATTAAAATATAGGGATAATCTGCAGGTAAATAATAAATGATGCCTTCCTGCATTACGGGAGCAGTGACTACATTGAGAAAATTAAGTTTTATTCTCGCTGTGACTGCTCGCTTTTAGCCATTGGTGCAACATAGGGAGTGTTACAGTCACAGCTCACTAGACAGTGAGTATAATCGTTCAGTGGCACATTGATTGACAGCTTGCTCTGCACGCACACACTGCCAATCAATATGGTGGGGAATGATTACAGCTACTCTCACTGTGTAGTGACTGGTAAATCTAACATCTGCCTATACTGCCCCCATGACTAGAAGTGAATAGCCGCAAGGAGAATACGACTGCACAATATGACCATAATTTCAGGTATATATCATTTCTTGTTCAAATGCTTTTTTTGAAATTTTGAAAGGGGAACCAGCTATGAAGGGAGGAGGGAGAGTAAGCAAAATTGTATTGGGTTAGAAAAAGGGTGAAGAATATAGGATGCAGAGGAAAGATATGTTTTCCCAATTTTTCGGACAGACTGACCTTCATTTCTTAAAGTAATGATGGCCACTTGTTTTTCTTAGCTGCTTTTTTCTTGCCATAATACAAATTCTAACAGTCTATTCAGTAGGACTATCAGCTGTGCATCCACCAGACTTCTGCACAACACAACTGATGGTCCCAACACCATTTATAAGGCAAGACATCCCACTTCTTAAACCTGACAGGGCACACCTGTGAAGTGAAAACCATTCCCGGTGACTACATCTTGAATCTAATCAAGAGAATGCCAAGAGTGTGCAAAGCAGTCATCAAAGCAAAAGGTGGCTACTTTGAAGAACCTAGAATAAAAGACATATTTTCAGTTGTTTCACACTTTTTTGTTACGTATATAATTCCACATGTGTTAATTCATAGTTTTGATGCCTTCAGTGTGAATGTACAATTTTCATAGTCATGAAAATACAGAAAAATTTTTAAATGAGAAGGTGTGTCCAAACTTTTGGTCTGTACTGTGTTAGGAGTCGAGTTCCCACCGCTGCACAGAGGGAATCTCAAGCCATGTCTGCTGCAGTCTCTCATTCTGCATCAGCCGCAGTGGAGCCTGCTCAGCGGAGATGTCGGTCCTAGCGTCTCGCTCAGTCTGATTCTGTGCAAAGGGTTACTGCTGCCTTTCCAGGCTCTGCCATTGTAGCCTGTACTGATCAGCAGCGAGTAGAGTTGAGCATTCCGATACAGCAAGTATCGGGTATCGGACGATATTTGCGGTATCGGAATTCCGATACCGATTTCCGATACTTTCAGTATATCGGATACCGGAATCGGAAGTTCCCATAATTCAAAGAGCCAGAATTCAGCCAATGAGGAATAATTAGAAGTGTGGGCACATCCTGTTCTGCATGGTAGGCATGTGACTACTGGCATGGCTGTGATTGGCTGCTGAAATGATGTCATGATGCAGTATAAAAGTCACCGCCGCCATTTTGGGTTCACTCTGCTGTGAAATCAGTTACGGACAGGACGCTGTGTTCTGACTGAGGGCCAGTTTAGAGATAGCGATTTGCTTCATTGTGCTTTACCCAGGCTAATATAGCAACCCCTGTGTGAGAACCTTTTTTTGCCTTGCAGCGCCGTTCACGGCTGTCTGCAAGGTGTCTTTGTGAGTGCAGCTCACTCTGTTATCCGGTCTGCAGCCACTGCTGGTTGTAGTCAGCTCAGGGTGCGTTACTGCCTCATACCATTCCATTGTCCGTTTTTCAAATAGTGCAGCCTGCTGCACATTTTTTCAAATTTATCCTATTAGTGGCTTTCCATCCATATCCTACTAGATTGTGGAAAAACACTATATAGGATTACATAGAGGAGCTTTTTTTGGGCCTTGCAGCGCCGTTCACGGCTCTCTGCACGGTCTCTGTGTGAGTGCAGCTCACTCTGTAGTCTGTTCTGCTGCCACAGCTGGTTGTAGTCAGCTCAGGGTGCATCACTGCCTCATACTGTTCCATTGTCATTTTCTCAATTAGTGCAGCCTGCTGCACATTTTTTCAAATTTATCCTTTAGTGGCTTTCCATCCGTATCCTGCTAGATTGTGGAAAAACACTATATAGGATTACATAGAGGAGTTTTTTTGGCCTTACAGCGCTGTTTACAGCTGTCTGCACAGTCTCCGTATGAGTTTAGCTCACTCTGTAGTCTGTTCTGCCACCACAGCCAGTTGTAGTCAGCTCAGGGTGCGTCACTGCCTCATACCGTTCCATTGTCCATTTCTCAATTAGCGCAGCCTGCTGCACATTTTTTTTAAATTTATCCTATTAGTGGCTTTCCATCCGTATCCTGCTAGATTGTGGAAAAACACTATATGGGATTACATAGAGGAGCTTTTTTTGGCCTTGCAGTGCCGTTTACGGCTGTCTGCACGGTATCTGTGTGAGCGCAGCTCACTCTGTAGTCTGTTCTGCCACCACAGCCGGTTGTAGTCAGCTCAGGGTGTGTCACTGCTTCATACCATTCTATTGTCCGTTTCTCAATTAGTGCAGCCTGCTGCACATTTTTTCAAATTTATCCTATTAGTGGCTTTCCATCCATATCCTGCTAGATTGTGGAAAAACACTATATAGGATTACATAGAGGAGCTTTTTTTGGGCCTTGCAGCGCCGTTTACGGCTGTCTGCACGGTATCTGTGTGAGCGCAGCTCACTCTGTAGTCTGTTGTGAATTAGACTTTTTTGGCTCCCTCTTGTGGTCACTAGTGATATGACTCTGGGATTGTCTTTCCTCAGTTTGGCACCCACCTGGGTCGTTAGTCCAGGGGTGTCGCTATATAAACTTCCTGTATTCTCAGTCCTGTACCTGGCATCATTGTAATCAGTTCCTTTCTGTTTGCTCCTGTCTGCTGGTCCTGGATCTTGCAAAATTAAGCTAAGTCTTGCTTCCTTGTTTTTTGGTTATTTGCATTGCTATTATTTTTTGTCCAGCTTGTACTAAATGTGATTCCTGATTTTGCTGGAAGCTCTAGGGGGCTGGTGTTCTCCCCCCGGCCGTTAGACGGTTCGGGGGTTCTTGAATATCCAGCGTGGAAATTTTGATAGGGTTTTTGCTGACCGTATAAGTCATCTTACTATATTCTGCTATTAGTCAGTGGGCCTCTCTTTGCTAAATATCTAGTTCATTCTTACGTTTGTCTTTTCTCCTTACCTCACCGTTATTATTTGTTGGGGGCTTGTATCCAACTTTTGGGGTCTTTTCTCTGGAGGCAAGAAAGGTCTATCTTTTCCCTTCTAGGGTTAGTTAGTTCTCCGGCTGGCACGAGACGTCTAGAACCAACGTAGGCACGTTCCCCGGCTGCTGCTATTTGTGGTGCTAGGATTAGATATATGGTCAGCCCAGTTACCACTGCCCTATGAGCTGGTTTTTTGTGTTTGCAGACTTGGTATGTATTTTTGAGACCCTCTGCCATTGGGGTCATAACAGTATGCCAGGCCAAGGTTGAATGTTTAATGCATTGCAGAAGTGGGATTACAAGAAAGGAAAGTCTGAGTTTTTTTTTTTTTCTTTCCTCTCTTTTTTCCTCCCCTTTACCTCTGAGTGGCTTGTGCTTGCTGCAGACATGAATGTCCAGACTTTGATTACAAGTGTGGATCAGCTTTCTGCTCGTGTGCAGGGTATACAAGATTTTGTTACCAGTAGTCCAATGTCTGAACCTAAAATACCTATTCCTGAGCTGTTCTCTGGAGACCGATTTAAGTTTAGGAATTTCAGGAATAATTGTAAATTGTTTCTATCTCTGAGACCCCGTTCATCTGGAGATTCAGCTCAGCAAGTAAAAATTGTTATCGTTTTCTTACGGGGCGACCCTCAGGATTGGGCCTTCTCGCTAGCGCCAGGAGATCCGGCATTGGCAAATGTTGATGCGTTTTTTCTGGTGCTCGGATTGCTTTACGAGGAACCCAATCTTGAAATTCAGGCAGAAAAAGCCTTGTTGGCTATTTCTCAGGGGCAGGATGAAGCTGAAGTGTATTGCCAAAAATTTCGGAAATGGTCCGTGCTTACTCAGTGGAATGAGTGTGCTCTGGTCGCAAATTTCAGAAATGGCCTTTCTGAAGCCATTAAGAATGTGATGGTGGGTTTCTCCATTCCTACAGGTCTGAATGATTCCATGGCGCTGGCTATTCAAATTGACCGGCGTTTGCGGGAGCGCAAAGCCGCGAATCCTCTGGTGGTGTTGTCTGAACAAACACCTGATTTAATGCTATGTGGTAGAATTCAGACTAGAAATGAATGGAAAAATCATAGATGTCAGAATGGGTTGTGTTTTTACTGTGGTGATTCTACACATGTTATATCAGCATGCTCTAAACGCCTAACTAGGGTTGTTAGTCCTGTCGTCATTGGTAATTTGCAACCTAAATTTATTTTGTCTGTGACTTTAATTTGCTCATTGTCTTCCTACCCTGTTATGGCGTTTGTGGATTCAGGTGCTGCCCTGAGTCTTATGGATCTGTCGTTTGCCAAGCGCTGTGGTTTTGTTCTTGAGCCATTGGTAAATCCTATCCCTCTTAGAGGTATTGATGCTACGCCATTGGCGGAAAATAAACCGCAGTTTTGGACACAGGTAACCATGTGCATGACTCCTGAACATCGGGAGGTGATTCGTTTTCTTGTTCTGCATAAAATGCATGATTTGGTCGTTTTGGGTCTGCCATGGTTACAGACCCATAATCCAGTCTTGGATTGGAAGGCAATGTCTGTGTCAAGTTGGGGCTGTCAGGGAATTCATGGTGACTCCCCGCCGGTGTCTATTGCTTCCTCTACTCCTTCGGAAGTTCCTGAGTATTTGTCTGATTACCAGGATGTATTCAGCGAGTCCTGCTCCAGTGCTCTTCCTCCTCATAGGGACTGTGACTGCGCTATAGATTTGATTCCAGGTAGTTAATTTCCCAAGGGAAGATTATTTAATCTGTCTGTACCTGAGCATACTGCAATGCGTTCGTATATCAAGGAATCTCTGGAGAAGGGGCATATCCGTCCATCCTCTTCCCCTCTTGGTGCGGGATTCTTTTTTGTGGCCAAGAAGGACGGATCTTTGAGACCTTGTATTGACTATCGGCTTCTGAATAAAATCACTGTTAAACCTTTGACGGATATGACCAAGAAAGGTTCTGATGTTGCTGATGTTGCTAACTGGGCTCCTGCAGCCGTGGAAGCTTTTCAAGAGTTGAAGCGCCGGTTTACTTCAGCGCCTGTTTTGTGCTAGCCTGATGTCTCACTTCCCTTTCAGGTTGAAGTGGATGCTTCTGAGATTGGGGCAGGGGCCGTTTTGTCGCAGAGAGGCCCTGGTTGCTCTGTAATGAGACCATGTGCTTTCTTCTCTAGGAAGTTTTCGCCTGCTGAGCGGAATTATGATGTTGGCAATAGGGAGTTGCTGGCCATGAAGTGGGCATTTGAGGAGTGGCGTCATTGGCTCGAGGGTGCTAAGCATCGTGTGGTGGTCTTGACTGATCACAAGAATCTGATGTATCTCGAGTCTGCTAAACGCCTGAATCCTAGACAGGCCCGTTGGTCATTGTTTTTCTCCCGTTTTGACTTTGTGGTCTCGTATTTACCAGGTTCAAAGAATGTGAAGGCTGATGCTCTTTCAAGGAGCTTTGTGCCTGACTCTCCTGGAGTCGCAGAACCAGTTGGTATTCTTAAAGAGGGAGTAATCTTGTCAGCCATTTCTCCGGATTTGCGACGTGTGTTGCAGAGATTTCAGGCTGGTAGACCTGACTCTTGTCCACCTGACAGACTGTTTGTTCCTGATAAGTGGACCAGCAGAGTCATTTCCGAGGTTCATTCCTCGGTGTTGCAGGGCATCCGGGAATTTTTGGCACCAGAGATCTGGTGGCTAGGTCCTTTTGGTGGCCTTCCTTGTCACGGGATGTGCGGTCATTTGTGCAGTCCTGTGGGACTTGTGCTCGGGCTAAGCCCTGCTGTTCTCGTGCCAGCGGCTTGCTCTTGCCCTTGCCTGTCCCGAAGAGGCCTTGGACACACATTTCCATGGATTTCATTTCAGATCTTCCGGTGTCTCAAGGTATGTCTGTCATCTGGGTGGTATGTGATCGCTTTTCCAAGATGGTCCATTTGGTATCTTTGCCTAAACTGCCTTCCTCTTCCGATCTGGTTCCCTTGTTCTTTCAGAATGTGGTTCGTTTACACGGCATTCCTGAGAATATCGTGTCTGACAGAGGATCCCAGTTTGTTTCCAGGTTCTGGCGATCCTTTTGTGCTAAGATGGGCATTGATTTGTCGTTTTCGTCTGCCTTTCATCCTCAAACTAATGGACAAACGGAGCGAACTAATCAGACTCTGGAGGCTTATTTGAGGTGTTTTGTTTCTGCAGATCAGGATGATTGGGTGACCTTCTTGCCGTTGGCTGAGTTTGCCCTTAATAATCGGGCTAGTTCCGCTACCTTGGTTTCGCCTTTTTTTTGCAACTCTGGTTTCCATCCTCGTTTTTCCTCGGGACATGTGGAGCCTTCTGACTGTCCTGGGGTAGATTCCGTGGTGGATAGGTTGCAGCAGATCTGGAATCATGTGGTGGACAACTTGAAGTTGTCACAGGAGAAGGCTCAGCGTTTTGCCAACCGCCGCCGCGGTGTGGGTCCCCGACTTCGTGTTGGGGATTTGGTATGGCTGTCTTCTCGATTTGTTCCTATGAAGGTCTCCTCTCCTAAATTTAAGCCTCGCTTCATCGGTCCTTACAAGATATTGGAAATCCTTAATCCTGTGTCCTTTCGATTGGATCTTCCGGTGTCGTTTGCCATTCACAACGTGTTCCATAGGTCTTTGTTGCGGCGGTACGTTGTACCTGTGGTTCCTTCTGTTGAGCCTCCTGCTCCGGTGTTGGTTGAGGGCGAGTTGGAGTACGTGGTGGAGAAGATCTTGGATTCTCGTCTCTCCAGGCGGAGGCTTCAGTATCTGGTCAAGTGGAAGGGCTATGGTCAGGAGGATAATTCCTGGGTGGTTGCCTCTGATGTGCATGCGGCCGATTTAGTTCGTGCCTTTCACGCTGCTCATCCTGATCGCCCTGGTGGTCTTGGTGAGGGTTCGGTGACCCCTCCTTAAAGGGGGGGTACTGTTGTGAATTAGACTTTTTTGGCTCCCTCTTGTGGTCACTAGTGATATGACTCTGGGATTGTCTTTCCTCAGTTTGGCACCCACCTGGGTCGTTAGTCCAGGGGTGTCTGTTGTGATCCGCTTTTTGGGCTCCTCTAGTGGTGGCTGGTGGTACTGGAGACTTGTGTGTTCTTTTCTGCCTCAGCTCACCTGCTTCCATCAGTTTTGGGAGTTCCCTATTTAGCCTTGCTCTCCAGTCACTTCCTTGCCGGTCATCATTGTAACCTGAGTCTTTCAGTTGCATGTTCCTGCTACCAGTCTGCTGATCAGCTAAGTGGACTCTTGTCTTTTTTGTTTTGTATTTTTGTCCAGTTTACAGTTTGTCATTTCCTGTTACTGGAAGCTCTTGTGGACTGAAATTGCCACTCCTGTGTCATGAGTTGACACAGGAGTCTTAAAGTAATTTCAGGATGGGTTTTTGAAAGGGTTTTTCAGCTGACCGTGAAGTCCTCTTTTGTATCCTTCCTCTATCTAGTAAGTGGACCTCGCTTTGCTAAATCTACCTTCATACTGTGTATGTCTTTTCCTCTGAACTCACCGTTAATATATGTGGGAGCTACTATCATCTTTGGGGAATTTCACTAGAGGTAAGCCAGGTCTGTTCCTTCCTCTTCCAGGCGTAGTTAGTTCTCCGGCTGGCGCATGGCATCTAGGCAGCCGTAGGAATGCTTCCTGGCTACTGTTAGTTGTGTGGTAGATTTAGGTCACGGTCAGCTTGAGTTTCCATCACCCGAGGGCTAGTCTGTTATTTTGTGTTTCTGATGTTCCCATGCCATTGGGGAATCATGACAGTATGACCGGCCACTGTTAAAGTAATTGGCAGAAGAAAGGAGAGTAAAAGAAGTCTGTAGATTTTTTTTTTTTTTCTCACATGTTTGCTACTTAGTTGGCTCAGTTGTATTTCTGCTCTATTTACAGCCTTGCCTTTCTCTCCTTCTAATCCTTGAATGGCTCTGATCTCTCCGGTGTAAGGATGGACTCTCAGAGTTTGGCTGCAGGTTTAAATAATCTTGCTACGAAGGTTCAGAATTTACAAGATTATGTTATACGTACTCCTATTTCTGAACCTAAGATTCCTACACCAGAGGTATTTTCCGGAGATAGATCTCGGTTTCTGAATTTCAAATGTAATTGTAAATTATTCCTTTCTCTCAGACCTCACTCCTCTGGAGATCCTGTTCAGCAGGTTAAGATTGTGATTTCTTTGCTGCGAGGTGACCCTCAAAATTGGGCATTTTCATTGACACCAGGGGATCCTGCGTTGCTCAATGTGGATGCGTTTTTTCTGGCTTTAGGGTTGCTGTATGAGGAACCTAATTTGGAGATTCAAGCTGAAAAAGCTTTAATAGCCCTGTCTCAAGGGCAAGATGAAGCTGAGATATACTGCCAAAAATTTCGTAAATGGTCTGTGCTTACTCAGTGGAATGAGTGTGCCCTAGCGGCAATTTTCAGAGAAGGCCTTTCTGATGCCGTTAAGGATGTCATGGTGGGGTTTCCTACGCCCACAGGTCTGAATGAGTCCATCACAATGGCGATTCAGATTGATCGGCGTTTGCGGGAGCGCACACCCGTGCACCATTTGGCGGTATCTTCTGAAGGGACGCCAGAGAAAATGCAATGTGACAGAATTCTGTCAAGAAGCGAGCGGCAGAATTATAGGCGCAAAAATGGCTTGTGCTTCTACTGTGGTGATTCCGCGCATGTTATATCAGCATGCTCTAAACGTACTAGGAAGGTTGACAAGTCTGTTTCTATTGGCACTTTACAGTCTAAATTTCTTCTGTCTGTAACTCTGATTTGTTCATTATCAGTTATTACCGTGGATGCCTATGTGGACTCTGGCGCCGCTCTGAGTCTCATGGATTGGTCCTTCGCCAGGCGCTGTGGGTTTGATTTGGAGCCTCTGGAAGTTCCTATACCTCTGAAGGGTATTGATTCTACACCTCTGGCTTGTAATAGACCACAGTTCTGGACGCAAGTGACTATGCGTATGACTCCAGACCATCAGGAGATGATTCGCTTCCTCGTGTTGCATAATTTACATGATGTGTTAGTGCTTGGATTACCATGGTTGCAATCTCATAACCCAGTACTGGACTGGAAAACTATGTCTGTGTTAAGCTGGGGATGTCGGGGGGCTCATGGGGACATACCTTTGGTTTCTATCTCGTCATCTATTCCCTCTGAGGTTCCGGCATTTTTGTCGGATTTTGGGGATATTTTTGAAGAGCCTAAAATTGGTTCTCTCCCTCCCCACAGAGAGTGTGATTGCGCCATAGATCTGATTCCAGGCAGTAAATTTCCAAAGGGTCGTTTGTTTAACCTATCTGTACCTGAGCATGCTGCCATGCGAGAGTATGTTAAGGAGTCCCTGGAAAAGGGACATATTCGTCCTTCTTCATCACCTTTAGGAGCTGGGTTTTTCTTTGTCTCTAAAAAGGATGGCTCGCTGAGGCCTTGTATTGATTATCGACTCCTGAATAAAATTACTGTCAAATATCAGTATCCGTTGCCGCTGCTTACTGATTTGTTTGCTCGCATAAGGGGGGCTAAGTGGTTCTCCAAGATTGATCTCCGTGGGGCGTATAATTTGGTGCGAATTAAGCAAGGGGATGAGTGGAAAACCGCATTTAATACGCCTGAGGGCCACTTTGAGTATTTAGTAATGCCTTTCGGCCTTTCTAATGCACCTTCAGTTTTTCAGTCCTTTATGCATGATATTTTCCGTGAATATCTGGATAAATTTATGATTGTGTATTTGGACGATATTTTGATTTTTTCTGAGGACTGGGAGTCTCATGTTCAGCAGGTCAGGAGGGTTTTTCAGGTCTTGCGGGAGAATTCTCTGTGTGTAAAGGGTTCTAAGTGTGTTTTTGGGGTTCAAAAGATTTCCTTTTTGGGGTACATTTTTTCCCCTTCTTCTGTTGAGATGGACCCTGTCAAGGTTCGGGCTATTTGTGACTGGACGCAGCCTACTTCTCTAAAGGGTCTTCAGAAGTTCTTGGGCTTTGCTAATTTTTATCGTCGATTTATAACTGGTTTTTCTGGTGTTGCTAAGCCTCTTACGGATTTGACTAAGAAGGGTGCTGATGTTGCCAATTGGTCCTCTGCCGCTGTGGAGGCCTTTCGGGAACTTAAGCGCCGCTTTTCGTCTGCCCCTGTGTTGCGCCAGCCTGATGTCTCTCTCCCCTTTCAGGTTGAGGTCGATGCTTCCGAGATCGGAGCGGGGGCGGTTTTGTCGCAGAAAAGTTCCGATTGCTCAGTGATGAGACCTTGTGCGTTCTTTTCTCGAAAATTTTCTGCCGCCGAAAGAAATTATGATGTCGGTAATCGGGAGCTTTTGGCTATGAAGTGGGCATTTGAGGAGTGGCGTCATTGGCTTGAGGGTGCTAGACATCAGGTGGTGGTTTTGACTGATCACAAGAATCTGATTTATCTTGAGTCTGCCAGGCGCCTGAATCCTAGACAGGCGCGCTGGTCGTTGTTTTTCTCTCGGTTTAATTTTGTGGTCTCATATCTACCAGGTTCTAAGAATGTGAAGGCAGATGCCCTTTCTAGGAGTTTTGAGCCTGATTCCCCTGGTGATTCGGAACCTACAGGTATCCTTTAGGATGGGGTGATATTATCCGCTATTTCCCCAGATCTGCGACGTGCTTTACAAGAGTTTCAGGCGGATAGACCTGATCGCTGTCCACCTGGTAGACTGTTTGTTCCTGATGATTGGACCAGTAGAGTCATCTCGGAGGTTCATTCTTCTGCGCTGGCGGGTCATCCTGGAATTTTTGGTACCAGGGATTTGGTGGCTAGATCCTTCTGGTGGCCATCTCTGTCTCGAGATGTGCATGTTTTTGTGCAGTCTTGTGATGTGTGTGCTCGGGCCAAGCCTTGTTGTTCTAGGGCTAGCGGGTTGTTGTTGCCCTTGCCTATTCCGAAGAGGCCTTGGACGCACATCTCGATGGACTTTATTTCTGATCTTCCTGTCTCTCAGAAGATGTCTGTTATCTGGGTGGTGTGTGACCGTTTTTCTAAGATGGTTCATTTGGTGCCATTGCCGAAGTTGCCTTCCTCGTCTGAGTTGGTTCCTTTGTTTTTTCAAAATGTGGTTCGCTTGCATGGTATTCCTGAAAATATCGTTTCTGATAGGGGTACCCAGTTCGTTTCTAGATTTTGGCGGGCATTCTGTGCCAGGTTGGGCATTGATTTGTCTTTTTCGTCTGCCTTCCATCCTCAGACTAATGGCCAGACGGAGCGAACTAATCAGACTTTGGAGACGTATTTGAGGTGTTTTGTGTCTGCGGATCAGGATGATTGGGTTGCCTTTTTGCCGTTGGCGGAGTTTGCTCTTAATAATCGGGCTAGTTCGGCCACTTTGGTTTCCCCTTTCTTTTGCAATTCGGGGTTTCATCCCCGTTTTTCTTCTGGTCAGGCGGAGTCTTCGGATTGTCCTGGAGTAGATGCTGTGGTGGATCGGTTGTATCGGATTTGGGAACAAGTGGTGGACAATTTGAATTTGTCCCAGGAGAGGACTCAGCGGTTTGCTAACCGCCAGCGTCGGGTTGGTCCTCGCCTTCGTGTTGGGGACTTGGTGTGGTTGTCTTCCCGTTTTGTCCCAATGAGGGTTTCTTCTCCTGAGTTTAAGCCTCGGTTCATCGGTCCCTATAGGATTTTGGAGATTATTAACCCTGTTTCCTTTCGTTTGGACCTCCCGGCATCTTTCGCTATCCATAATGTGTTCCATCGGTCGTTGTTGCGGAGATACGAGGTGCCGGTGGTTCCTTCTGCTGAGCCTCCTGCTCCTGTGCTGGTTGAGGGTGAATTGGAGAACGTTATAGAGAAGATCTTGGACTCCCGTATTTCCAGGCGGAGACTCCAGTATCTGGTTAAATGGAAGGGCTATGGTCAGGAAGATAATTCTTGGGTAACTGCCCCTGATGTTCATGCCTCGGATTTGGTTCGTGCCTTTCATAGGGCTCATCCAGGTCGCCCTGGCGGTTCTTGTGAGGGTTCGGTGCCCCCTCCTTAAGGGGGGGGTACTGTTGTGATCCGCTTTTTGGGCTCCTCTAGTGGTGGCTGGTGGTACTGGAGACTTGTGTGTGCTTTTCTGCCTCAGCTCACCTGCTTCCATCAGTTTTGGGAGTTCCCTATTTAGCCTTGCTCTCCAGTCACTTCCTTGCCGGTCATCATTGTAACCTGAGTCTTTCAGTTGCATGTTCCTGCTACCAGTCTGCTGATCAGCTAAGTGGACTCTTGTCCTTTTTGTTTTGTATTTTTGTCCAGTTTACAGTTTGTCATTTCCTGTTACTGGAAGCTCTTGTGGACTGAAATTGCCACTCCTGTGTCATGAGTTGACACAGGAGTCTTAAAGTAATTTCAGGATGGGTTTTTGAAAGGGTTTTTCAGCTGACCGTGAAGTCCTCTTTTGTATCCTTCCTCTATCTAGTAAGTGGACCTCGCTTTGCTAAATCTACCTTCATACTGTGTATGTCTTTTCCTCTGAACTCACCGTTAATATATGTGGGAGCTACTATCATCTTTGGGGAATTTCACTAGAGGTAAGCCAGGTCTGTTCCTTCCTCTTCCAGGCGTAGTTAGTTCTCCGGCTGGCGCATGGCATCTAGGCAGCCGTAGGAATGCTTCCTGGCTACTGTTAGTTGTGTGGTAGATTTAGGTCACGGTCAGCTTGAGTTTCCATCACCCGAGGGCTAGTCTGTTATTTTGTGTTTCTGATGTTCCCATGCCATTGGGGAATCATGACAGGTGTCGCTATTAGTGTTGAGCATTCCGATACCGCAAGTATCGGGTATCGGCCGATACTTGCGGTATCGGAATTCCGATACCGGGATTCCGATACTTGCCGCGTATCGGATACCGGAATCGGAAGTTCTAAGATTCAAAAAGCAGAAATTCAGCCAATGAGATTGATTCCAAGTGTGGGCACATCCTGTTTAGCATGGAGGGCATGAAACTACTGGCAAGGCTGTGATTGGCTGGTGTAATGATGTCATGATGCAGTTTAAAAGTCGCTGGCGCCATTTTGCGATCACTCTGCTGTGAATTCAGTTAGTGACAGGACGCTGTTTGCTGACTGAGGGACAGTTTAGAGATAGCGATTTGCTTCTTTGTGCTTTCCAAAGGCTAATTTAGCAACCGCTGTGTTCACCTACTATTCACCTTGCTTTTGCCTTGTAGCGCTGTTTTCACAGCGATCTGCAGGGTCTGTGTGTGTGTGTGTGTGAGTGCAGCCCAGTCTCCAGTCTGAGTGCAGCCACATAGGCCATCCATAGTTGGTTGTATTCAGTTCAGGGAGGGTGGTTCATTGCCTCATACTGTTCCTTTTTTTTTTTTTTTTCCCAAGTAGTGTAGTCTGCTGCTAATTTATTCAAAAAAATCCTATTAGTGTCTTTCCACCCGTCTCCAGCTAATTTGTGGAAAAACACTACATAGGATAAAGTAGAGGAGGGTTTTTGGGCCTTGCAGCGCCGTTTACGGCTGTCTGCACGGTCTCCGTGTGACTGCAGCTCGCCCTGTAATCTGTGAGCAGCTATAGCCTGGTTGTCTCCAGCTCAGGGTTTTTCACTGCGTCATACCGCCAAATCAATTTTCTTTTTTTTCAAAGTAGTGTAGTCTGCTGCTAATTTATTTTAAAAAATCCTATTAGTGTCTTTCCACCCGTCTCCAGCTAATTTGTGGAAAAACACTACATAGGATAAAGTAGAGGAGGGTTTTTGGGCCTTGCAGCGCCGTTTACGGCTGTCTGCACGGTCTCCGTGTGACTGCAGCTCGCCCTGTAATCTGTGAGCAGCTGTAGCCTGGTTGTCTCCAGCTCAGGGTTTTTCACTGCGTCATACCGCCAAATCAATTTTCTTTTTTTTCAAAGTAGTGTAGTCTGCTGCTAATTAATTTAAAAAAATCCTATTAGTGTCTTTCCACCCGTCTCCAGCTAATTTGTGGAAAAACACTACATAGGATAAAGTAGAGGAGGGTTTTTGGGCCTTGCAGCGCCGTTTACGGCTGTCTGCACGGTCTCCGTGTGACTGCAGCTCGCCCTGTAATCTGTGAGCAGCTGTAGCCTGGTTGTCTCCAGCTCAGGGTTTTTCACTGCGTCATACCGCCAAATCAATTTTCTTTTTTTTCAAAGTAGTGTAGTCTGCTGCTAATTAATTTAAAAAAATCCTATTAGTGTCTTTCCACCCGTCTCCAGCTAATTTGTGGAAAAACACTACATAGGATAAAGTAGAGGAGGGTTTTTGGGCCTTGCAGCGCCGTTTACGGCTGTCTGCACGGTCTCCGTGTGACTGCAGCTCGCCCTGTAATCTGTGAGCAGCTATAGCCTGGTTGTCTCCAGCTCAGGGTTTTTCACTGCGTCATACTGCCAAATCAATTTTCTTTTTCTTCAAAGTAGTGTAGTCTGCTGCTAATTAATTTAAAAACATCCTATTAGTGTCTTTCCACCCGTCTCCAGCTAATTTGTGGAAAAACACTACATAGGATAAAGTAGAGGAGGGTTTTTGGGCCTTGCAGCGCCGTTTACGGCTGTCTGCACGGTCTCCGTGTGACTGCAGCTCGCCCTGTAATCTGTGAGCAGCTATAGCCTGGTTGTCTCCAGCTCAGGGTTTTTCACTGCGTCATACCGCCAAATCAATTTTCTTTTTTTTCCAAATAGTGTAGTCTGCTGCTAATTTATTCAAAAAAATCCTATTAGTGTCTTTCCACCCGTCTCCAGCTAATTTGTGGAAAAACACTACATAGGATAAAGTAGAGGAGGGTTTTTGGGCCTTGTAGCGCCGTTTACGTCTGTCTGCACGGTCTCCGTGTGACTGCAGCTCTATCTGTTGTCAGTTCAGCCCCCAAAAAAGAAATAAATAATAAAGTTCACCAAACACACCAGTTACACCACTTTACATTTCTGTAGGCCACATTAGCTCATATTAAAGTCTAGTCCACACTTTAGAAAATTAGTGTTTCTTATACCTGTTAGGAGGAGTTGCTCAGGAATAAGCACACAAATCCGTTAGTACTTTTCTGCTTATCTTTATCAGTCAACCAAGATGAAGAAGGCAGTGAGTAAGGCACGGGGGCGTGGGAGCCGTCGCGGAGCAGGGAGGGGACGTGGGGATTCTGTGCCTGCTGCGGGCACCGGTGACTCATCAGCACCCACTTTCACCAGGCAACAGTCGTTCATGCGAAGCTTTGTGTCCGAGCGCCGTACACCGCTGCTGCGTGAAGAACAAATTGAAGCTGTTGTCGGATGGATGGCAGCTAATGCATCAACTTCCATTAGTGCCACATCCTCTCAGACACAGAGCACTGGAGAGCAGCCATCTGTCTCTTCACCACCTGCCAAATTGCCCAGGCAGACAGAGAGCCCAGGACAGGAGCCGTCTCTACTTCTGTTCTCTGAATCTCTTGGCTTGGAAACAGGGGGCCAGCCAAGCAGCATTGGAGAAATGGAAGAAGAGGCAGGGTGCAGTGATGCCCAACAGCTTTTTCTGTCTTCCTCTGAAGAGGCGGGTGGGCCAGTGGCTCCGGTCACCACATCGCAGGCCGCATCAGCTGATGATGACACTCAGGTGCCACTTACTGGTGCGTGCTCTGCTGCTGAGACTACCCAGGAGGAGCAGTTGGGGGCAGAGGGTAGTGTAGATGATGAGGTCCTCGACCCATCTTGGCGTGAGGGACAGGAAGGTGGTGGGAGCAGCTCTGAGGAAGAGATTCCCCGTACGGCCCAAAGAGGGAGAGGGAGGGGGAAGACTGCGGATCCTGCAGCCTCCGCTTTGGCAGCCGTTAGGAGCATGTCTCTTCCAAAAGCCAAAAAGGGCGCTCCAAAGACTTGCAGTGCCTGGTCCTTTTTTGACACAGTTGCAGATGACATTTGCTATGTCAGATGCAACGTGTGTCATCAAAA
Organism: Ranitomeya variabilis; assembly: GCF_051348905.1. Taxonomy (NCBI): domain Eukaryota; kingdom Metazoa; phylum Chordata; class Amphibia; order Anura; family Dendrobatidae; genus Ranitomeya; species Ranitomeya variabilis. The sequence continues at coordinate 120,279,502 of NC_135238.1, forward strand.
AGTCAAAAGAGGGAAAAATGTCAGCAACCTCAATACCTCCAACATGTGGAAACATGTGCGCAACAGGCACCCGGCGGAGTTAGAAAAACACACTGAAGAGGTAGGCCAACCAACAGCGGCAGCTACCACCTCTTCAGCTCGTGTTGCCTCTTCCTCTACCTCACACGCAGCTGGTTCGGCGTCCTCCCAGGATCGCCGTGGAAGAACCTCTGCCCCTGTTGTCCAGAGACCCGCTGTAATTCCACCCGCAGCGCCCCTTTCCCAGTCATCCACACACTCCCAGCCCAGTCTACAGCCATCGGTAGTACAGGCATGGGAGAAAAGGCGGCCTTTCTCGTCAAACCACCCACGAGCACAGGCTCTGACTGCAGGCATTGCCAAACTTCTGTCACTGGAAATGCTGTCATTCAGGCTGGTGGAGACTGACAGCTTCCGTGACTTGATGTCATTGGCAGTCCCACAGTACAATGTGCCCAGCCGCTTTTACTTCAGCAGGCAAGCCGTCCCTGCCCTGCAGAAGCATGTGGAGGGACACATAAAACACGCGCTACTGAACGCCGTCAGTAGCAAGGTCCACCTCACCACCGATGCGTGGACCAGTCAACATGGACAGGGGCGATACCTTTCCCTCACTGCCCATTGGGTTAATGTCGTTGAGCCGGGTACAGACCGTGCGAGTGGCGCAGGACGTGTCCTGCCCACTCCAAGGATTGCAGGAATCCATTCTGTACGCATTGACTCCTCCTCTTACACCAGTTCCTCAGAATCATCGCTGCAGGAGCCGTCACAGTCCACCTCCACATGGACCCGTGATGAACGTGTACCTGTTACGACCGACATGAGCACAGCCGTGGCCAAACGTCAACAGGCCGTCTTGAAATTAATTTTCTTGGGGAATCGTAGCCACACAGCGCAGGAGCTCTGGAATGCCATCAAGCAGGAGAGCGATGTGTGGTTTGTGCCAGCGAATCTCCAGCCAGGCATGGTAGTGTGTGATAATGGCCGAAATCTGGTGGCAGCTCTGGGCCTCGGCAACCTCACTCACATCCCATGTCTGGCACATGTGCTCAATTTGGTCGTGCAGAGATTTTTGAGGGACTATCCGGATCTTGATGCACTGCTGCACAAGGTCCGCCTAGAGTGTGCTCACTTGCGGCGTTCCAGCACGGCAAAAGCGCGCATTGCGGCTCTGCAGCGCCGACACCGCCTGCCGGAACATCGCATCATATGTGACCTACCTACCAGGTGGAATTCCACGTTACATATGTTGGAGCGGTTGTGTGAGCAGCAGCAAGCTGTAATGGAGTACCAGCTGCTTCAGGCGCAAAAAAGTCGCAGTCAGCGCCGTACAGACTTCACAACCACAGAGTGGGCCACTATGAATGACGTCTGCCAGGTTTTGCGTCCCTTTGATTATTCCACGCGGATGGCGAGTGCAGATGATGCACTAGTCAGCATGACTGTCCCCCTTATCTGCCTGCTTGAAAAATCACTGCAAGCGCTAAGGGATGATGTTGTGGAAGAGGTGGAGGATGAGGATTCACCATTTCCATCATCTTCTGGACAGTCAGCGCCACGTGGTTCCTCACAAACGCGTAGGCAGGGGACCGTTTGTGAGGAGGATGAGGAGGAGTCAATGGAGGAGGAAGACATCCGTCCAGAGGAGGGAGTTACACAATTGTCCAGTACTCAGTGTGTACAGCGAGGGTGGGGTGATGACGAGCGGGCAGAGATCACGCCTCCAGCAGGGGACAGCGTTTCTTGGGCAGTTGGCAGTCTGCAGCACATGGTGGATTACATGCTGCAGTGCCTGAGAAATGACCGCCGCATCGCCCACATTCTCAACATGTCTGATTATTGGGTGTTCACCCTCCTCGATCCTCGCTACCGGGACAACGTAGAAAGCCTCATCACACCGTTGAACCGGGAGCGAAAAATGCGGGAGTACCAAGACACACTGGTCAATTCCATCATCTTCTCCATTCCAACTGAGAGAAGTGCTGCTAGTGCATTCCAAAGCAGCTCAGTGCGTCCAGGCCGTGGTGGAGGCTCTGCACAAAGAGGGAGCAGAAGCAGTGCCTCTGCCCAAGGCAAGACCAGTATGGCCGAACTGTGGCACAGTTTTCTGTGCCCGCCACAAAAGTCTACACCATCACAGACGGCTCCAGTCAGCAGGAGGCAACGGTTCCGTCAGATGGTGACAGACTACATGTCTTGCCCTCTTGCTGTACTCCCAGACGGCTCTTCCCCTTTCAAGTTTTGGGTCTCAAAGCTGGATACATGGCCAGAGCTAAGCCAGTATGCATTGGAGGTGCTGTCTTGCCCTGCGGCCAGTGTATTATCGGAACGTGTCTTTAGTGCTGCAGGTGGTGTACTAACTGACCGTCGCATGCGACTATCCTCCGATAACGTTGACCGGCTTACTTTCCTGAAAATGAACAAGGCCTGGATCTCGCCGGAATTTGCCACTCCTCCTCCTGATTGAATAATTAGGTCACTGTATACGTTATCCAGGTCTCCTGTTGTGTTCATCTTTCTACCACCTGAACTTAAATTCCTGGGCTCCAACACCGCCAGTTGAGGCTCAGACGTGCCGTCTGCACAGTCAAAACATACGACCCAGTGTTATTGGGTTTCAGTAACGTCAGCTGATCCCCAGCTGTGTAGCCGGCAATGTGTCATGCGACCGCCACGCTGACACAACAACTGAAATGTAAGGGAATCTGTCCCCCCCCCCCCAAGGCGTTTGTTACTGAAAGAGCCACCTTGTGCAGCAGTAATGCTGCCCAAGGAAAAGGTAGCTATTTTTGTTTAGCTCCTTGCACACGCAGAACTTAACACTTATAAAATGTGTCCACTGATACCGTAAAACCGTCCCGGAGGTGGGACTTTCCTTCGTAATGTGACGCAGCCCAGCCGTCATTCCTACCCCCCCGGCGCCGCGCACCGGCTCCTCAGCGTTGTTTTATTCCGTCCCGGAGCCTGCGCTGTTATGTTATCCCGTGGCCAGGCACACTTAGCGCTGCCCGTCTTCTGGCATCATTTGGTGTCTGGATGGCTGCGCCTGTGCGGCCGCGCTGGCAGAGAGCCCGCCTCGCAGTGTCTTCTGATTTAATCCCACTGGGGGCCTGGGATCCATGGACATGCGCAGTGCATATCTGAACCTCCACCTCTCACTCATTTCCCTATGGCTTCTTTAGACTGTTCGGTGTCAGCTGGTCCCTAACAGCATGCCACGGCCGTGACACCGCACAGTCTGAAGAAGCCATAGGGAGATGAGTGAGAGGTGGAGGTTCAGATATGCACTGCGCATGTCCATGGATCCCAGGCCCCCAGTGGGATTAAATCAGAAGACACTGCGAGGCGGGCTCTCTGCCAGCGCGGCCGCACAGGCGCAGCCATCCAGACACCAAATGATGCCAGAAGACGGGCAGCGGTAAGTGTGCCTGGCCACGGGATAACATAACAGCGCAGGCTCCTTGACGGAATAAAACAACGCTGAGGAGCCGGTGCGCGGCGCCGGGGGGGTAGGAATGACGGCTGGGCTGCGTCACATTACGAAGGAAAGTCCCACCTCCGGGACGGTTTTACGGTTGCAGGGGACACATTTTATAAGTGTTTAGTTCTGTGTTTGCAAGGAGCATGATGAAAAGAGCCACCTTTTCCTTTTGCATCTTTTGTGCTGCACAAGCTGGCTCTTTCAGCTACAAACGCCTTGGGGGGGGGGTTAAAGGTTCCCTTTCGACTTTCTCAGGCTTCGGCCTACATTGTGTTCCTCTGCTTTTCCACCTGTCCCTGGGCTCCAACACCGCCAGTTGCCGTCCAGAAGTGCTGTACGCACAGTCAACAGTCCCTCCTCTGTTATTGGGGTTCAGTAACGTCAGCTGTTCCCCTGCTGTGTGTGTGGCAATCCCCCCTACCTCCTCCAACCTCCTCCTCCTCCACCTGTCCCTGGACTCCAACACCGCCAGTTGCCGTCCAGAAGTGCTGTACGCACAGTCAACAGTCCCTCCTCTGTTATTGGGGTTCAGTAACGTCAGCTGTTCCCCTGCTGTGTGTGTGGCAATCCCTCCTACCTCCTCCAACCTCCTCCTCCTCCACCTGTCCCTGGACTCCAACACCGCCAGTTGCCGTCCAGAAGTGCTGTACGCACAGTCAACAGTCCCTCCTCTGTTATTGGGGTTCAGTAACGTCAGCTGTTCCCCTGCTGTGTGTGTGGCAATCCCTCCTACCTCCTCCAACCTCCTCCTCCTCCACCTGTCCCTGGACTCCAACACCGCCAGTTGCCGTCCAGAAGTGCTGTACGCACAGTCAACAGTCCCTCCTCTGTTATTGGGGTTCAGTAACGTCAGCTGTTCCCCTGCTGTGTGTGTGGCAATCCCTCCTACCTCCTCCAACCTCCTCCTCCTCCACCTGTCCCTGGGCTCCAACACCGCCAGTTGCCGTCCAGAAGTGCTGTACGCACAGTCAACAGTCGCTCCTCTGTTATTGGGGTTCAGTAACGTCAGCTGTTCCCCTGCTGTGTGTGTGGCAATCCCTCCTACCTCCTCCAACCTCCTCCTCCTCCACCTGTCCCTGGGCTCCAACACCGCCAGTTGCCGTCCAGAAGTGCTGTACGCACAGTCAACAGTCCCTCCTCTGTTATTGGGGTTCAGTAACGTCAGCTGTTCCCCTGCTGTGTGTGTGGCAATCCCTCCTACCTCCTCCAACCTCCTCCTCCTCCACCTGTCCCTGGGCTCCAACACCGCCAGTTGCCGTCCAGAAGTGCTGTACGCACAGTCAACAGTCCCTCCTCTGTTATTGGGGTTCAGTAACGTCAGCTGTTCCCCTGCTGTGTGTGTGGCAATCCCTCCTACCTCCTCCAACCTCCTCCTCCTCCACCTGTCCCTGGACTCCAACACCGCCAGTTGCCGTCCAGAAGTGCTGTACGCACAGTCAACAGTCCCTCCTCTGTTATTGGGGTTCAGTAACGTCAGCTGTTCCCCTGCTGTGTGTGTGGCAATCCCTCCTACCTCCTCCAACCTCCTCCTCCTCCACCTGTCCCTGGGCTCCAACACCGCCAGTTGCCGTCCAGAAGTGCTGTACGCACAGTCAACAGTCGCTCCTCTGTTATTGGGGTTCAGTAACGTCAGCTGTTCCCCTGCTGTGTGTGTGGCAATCCCTCCTACCTCCTCCAACCTCCTCCTCCTCCACCTGTCCCTGGGCTCCAACACCGCCAGTTGCCGTCCAGAAGTGCTGTACGCACAGTCAACAGTCCCTCCTCTGTTATTGGGGTTCAGTAACGTCAGCTGTTCCCCTGCTGTGTGTGTGGCAATCCCTCCTACCTCCTCCAACCTCCTCCTCCTCCACCTGTCCCTGGGCTCCAACACCGCCAGTTGCCGTCCAGAAGTGCTGTACGCACAGTCAACAGTCCCTCCTCTGTTATTGGGGTTCAGTAACGTCAGCTGTTCCCCTGCTGTGTGTGTGGCAATCCCTCCTACCTCCTCCAACCTCCTCCTCCTCCACCCGTCCCTGGACTCCAACACCGCCAGTTGCCGTCCAGAAGTGCTGTACGCACAGTCAACAGTCCCTCCTCTGTTATTGGGGTTCAGTAACGTCAGCTGTTCCCCTGCTGTGTGTGTGGCAATCCCTCCTACCTCCTCCTACCTCCTCCAACCTCCTCCTCCTCCACCCGTCCCTGGGCTCCAACACCGCCAGTTGCCGTCCAGAAGTGCTGTACGCACAGTCAACAGTCCCTCCTCTGTTATTGGGGTTCAGTAACGTCAGCTGTTCCCCTGCTGTGTGTGTGGCAATCCCTCCTACCTCCTCCAACCTCCTCCTCCTCCACCTGTCCCTGGGCTCCAACACCGCCAGTTGCCGTCCAGAAGTGCTGTACGCACAGTCAACAGTCCCTCCTCTGTTATTGGGGTTCAGTAACGTCAGCTGTTCCCCTGCTGTGTGTGTGGCAATCCCTCCTACCTCCTCCAACCTCCTCCTCCTCCACCTGTCCCTGGGCTCCAACACCGCCAGTTGCCGTCCAGAAGTGCTGTACGCACAGTCAACAGTCCCTCCTCTGTTATTGGGGTTCAGTAACGTCAGCTGTTCCCCTGCTGTGTATACGGCAACGTGTACTGCGACCGCCACGCAGGCACAACAAGTTAAATGTAAGGGAACCTGACCCCCCCCCCCCCAGGCGTTTGTTACTGAAGGAGCCACCTTGTGCAGCAGTAATGATGCAAAGGGAAAAAGTGCCTCTTTTCGTGATGCTCCTTGCACATGCTGAACCAAACACTTATGAAATGTGTCCCCACACAGCGTTAAACCGTCCGGTAGGTGGAACTTTCCTTTGTCGTGTGACGCAGCACAGCCATCATTTTTACCCCCTTGGCGCCGTGCGCCCCCTCCTCAGCGTTGTTTGAATCTGTCCCGGTGCCTGCGCTGTTAGGTTAGCCCTTGGCCATGCACACATGTTGCGCTGCCCGTCTTCTGACCTCATTTGGTGTCAGGCTGGCTGCGCCTGTGCGGGTGCGCTGGTCGAGATCCCGCCTCGCAGTGTCGTCTAATGTAATCCCACCGCGGGCCTGTGATCCGTGCCCGTGCGCAGTGCATATCCTCTCCTCTCACTCCCCTCCCTACGGCTTCTTCAGACTGTGCGATGTCAGCTGGTCCCTAATAGCATGCCACGGCCGTGACACCGCACAGTCTGAAAAAGCCGTAGGGAGGGGAGTGAGAGGAGAGGATATGCACTGCGCACGGGCACGGATCACAGGCCCGCGGTGGGATTACATTAGACGACACTGCGAGGCGGGATCTCGGCCAGCGCACCCGCACAGGCGCAGCCAGCCTGACACCAAATGAGGTCAGAAGACGGGCAGCGCAACATGTGTGCATGGCCATGGGCTAACCTAACAGCGCAGGCTCCGGGACAGATTCAAACAACGCTGAGGAGGGGGCGAACGGCGACAAGGGGGTAAAAATGATGGCTGTGCTGCGTCACACGACAAAGGAAAGTTCCACCTACCGGACGGTTTAACGCTGTGTGGGGACACATTTCATAAATGTTAGGTTCCGCATGTACAAGGACCATAATTAAAAGAGCTAAGTTTACCTTTTCCAGCATTAGTGCTGTACACAATGGCTCTTTCAGCTACAAACGCCTGGGGGGGGGGGGGTTAAAGGTTTCCTTTCAACTTGCTCGAGTGCAGGCTTCGGCCTACACTCCGCTCCCCCTGCTCCTCCTGCTGACCCTGGGCTCTAACACCGCCAGTTTTTGCCCAGATGTGCTAGCTGCACAGAGAAAAACACCAGCCAATGTGTCAGTGGGGTCCAGCACCGCCAGCTGTTCCCCTGCTGTGTAGCCGGCAACGTGTCCTGCGACCGCCACGCAGACACAAGAACTGAAATTGAAGGGAACCTGTCCCCCCTCCCCCAGGTGTTTCTATGTTTTACAGCTACCTTGAACAGCAGTAATGCTGCATGTGTTCAAGGTGGCTCAGAAACTTATTCTCCTTGCCCATGTTGAAGTGAACACGTCTAAAATGTGTCCTCTGTGACCATTAAAACGTCCCTCAGGTGTGATTTGACTTTGTATTGACACACGCAACAAGCTCCTTGGTAACGCTGCCCGTCTTCTGGCATCATTGTTTGGCTGCCTGCGCCTCTGCGGCCGCCCTGACCCACACAACGCCCCTCGGTGTCTTATTTATTGGGACTGCGAGGGTGTGATTGATGGGCAGGATCAGTGCATCAGTTCGCCTGTCCCTCCTCTCCTTCCGCCTTCTTCGGACTGTGCGGCTTCATGGCCGTGGCATGCGATAAGGGATCAGATGACGCCGCACAGTCTGAAGCGGGTGTAAGGACCCGAGTGTGAGAGGCGAACATATGTGCTGCGCCAGGCCCTGAATCCCAGCCCCGCAGTGTTTTAACAATGTTAAGACACTGCGGGGCTGGGATTCATGGGCATCGCGAACCGCACCGGCCGACATTACATGATGCCAGAAGATGGGCAGCGCTAACGGCGCTAGGCCAGGGGATAACACGACAGCGCAGACTCCTGTACAGCAAATAACAACGCTCGGGAGGCTGCACCCAGCACCAAGGTGGGATTCTTGACACCTGTGCTGCGTCTCATTACAAAGGGAACTCTCGCCTCCATTACACAGTTTGACTGTATAAAGGGCTAAATGTTATACGTGTTCCATTCAGCGTGTGCAAGGAGAAAAATTACAAGAGCAACCTTTGACTTGCGCAGCACTGCTGCTGCATAAGCTGTGGCTCTTCTACTTTGTAACCCCTGAGGGGGGGTTAAAGGTGACTTTTGAAATCGGTTCAATTAGGCTTCGGCCTACACTCTGCTCCACCTGCAGAGCCCGGGCTCCAACAACGCTAGTTGCTGTCCGGAAGTGCTGGCTGCACAGAGCCAAACACCTCGCCAATGTGTCAGTGGGGTCCAGCACCGCCAGCTGTTCCCCTGCTGTGTAGCCGGCAACGTGTCCTGCAAAAGCCACGCAGACACAACACACCCAAAGCTGCCGCCTGTGCAGGCTTCGGCCTACACTCCCCTCCCCCTGCTCCTCCTCCTCCTGCTCCTCCTCCTGCTGTCCCTGGGCTCTAACACACCGCCAGTTTTTGCCCAGATGTGCTAGCTGCACAGAGAAAAACACCAGCCAATGTGTCAGTGGGGTCCAGCACCGCCAGCTGTTCCCCTGCTGTGCAGCCGGCAACGTGTCCTGCAAAAGCCACGCAGACACAAGAACTGAAATTGAAGGGAACCTGTCCCCCCTCCCCCAGGCGTTTTTACGTTATCCAGCCACCTTGTACAGCGGTAATGCTGCATGTGTGCAAGGTGGCTCAGAAACGTATTCTCCTCGCACATGTGGAACTGAAAACACGTCTGCAATGTGTCCTCTGTGTGACCATTTAACCGTCCTGGTGGTGTGACTTTCCTTTGTAATGACACGCTGCAACCCCCTTGGTAGCGCTGCCCGTCTTCTGGCATCATTGTTTGGCTGCCTGCGCCTCTGCGGCCGCCCTGACCCACACAACGCCCCTCGGTGTCTTATTTATTGGGACTGCGAGGGTGTGATTGATGGGCAGGATCAGTGCATCAGTTCGCCTGTCCCTCCTCTCCTTCCGCCTTCTTCGGACTGTGCGGCTTCATGGCCGTGGCATGCGATAAGGGATCAGATGACGCCGCACAGTCTGAAGCGGGTGTAAGGACCCGAGTGTGAGAGGCGAACATATGTGCTGCGCCAGGCCCTGAATCCCAGCCCCGCAGTGTTTTAACAATGTTAAGACACTGCGGGGCTGGGATTCATGGGCATCGCGAACCGCACCGGCCGACATTACATGATGCCAGAAGATGGGCAGCGCTAACGGCGCTAGGCCAGGGGATAACACGACAGCGCAGACTCCTGTACAGCAAATAACAACGCTCGGGAGGCTGCACCCAGCACCAAGGTGGGATTCTTGACACCTGTGCTGCGTCTCATTACAAAGGGAACTCTCGCCTCCATTACACAGTTTGACTGTATAAAGGGCTAAATGTTATACGTGTTCCATTCAGCGTGTGCAAGGAGAAAAATTACAAGAGCAACCTTTGACTTGCGCAGCACTGCTGCTGCATAAGCTGTGGCTCTTCTACTTTGTAACCCCTGAGGGGGGGTTAAAGGTGACTTTTGAAATCGGTTCAATTAGGCTTCGGCCTACACTCTGCTCCACCTGCAGAGCCCGGGCTCCAACAACGCTAGTTGCTGTCCGGAAGTGCTGGCTGCACAGAGCCAAACACCTCGCCAATGTGTCAGTGGGGTCCAGCACCGCCAGCTGTTCCCCTGCTGTGTAGCCGGCAACGTGTCCTGCAAAAGCCACGCAGACACAACACACCCAAAGCTGCCGCCTGTGCAGGCTTCGGCCTACACTCCCCTCCCCCTGCTCCTCCTCCTCCTGCTCCTCCTCCTGCTGTCCCTGGGCTCTAACACACCGCCAGTTTTTGCCCAGATGTGCTAGCTGCACAGAGAAAAACACCAGCCAATGTGTCAGTGGGGTCCAGCACCGCCAGCTGTTCCCCTGCTGTGCAGCCGGCAACGTGTCCTGCAAAAGCCACGCAGACACAAGAACTGAAATTGAAGGGAACCTGTCCCCCCTCCCCCAGGCGTTTTTACGTTATCCAGCCACCTTGTACAGCGGTAATGCTGCATGTGTGCAAGGTGGCTCAGAAACGTATTCTCCTCGCACATGTGGAACTGAAAACACGTCTGCAATGTGTCCTCTGTGTGACCATTTAACCGTCCCGGTGGTGTGACTTTCCTTTGTAATGACACGCTGCAACCCCCTTGGTAGCGCTGCCCGTCTTCTGGCATCATTGTTTGGCTGCCTGCGCCTCTGCGGCCGCCCTGACCCACACAACGCCCCTCGGTGTCTTATTTATTGGGACTGCGAGGGTGTGATTGATGGGCAGGATCAGTGCATCAGTTCGCCTGTCCCTCCTCTCCTTCCGCCTTCTTCGGACTGTGCGGCTTCATGGCCGTGGCATGCGATAAGGGATCAGATGACGCCGCACAGTCTGAAGCGGGTGTAAGGACCCGAGTGTGAGAGGCGAACATATGTGCTGCGCCAGGCCCTGAATCCCAGCCCCGCAGTGTTTTAACAATGTTAAGACACTGCGGGGCTGGGATTCATGGGCATCGCGAACCGCACCGGCCGACATTACATGATGCCAGAAGATGGGCAGCGCTAACGGCGCTAGGCCAGGGGATAACACGACAGCGCAGACTCCTGTACAGCAAATAACAACGCTCGGGAGGCTGCACCCAGCACCAAGGTGGGATTCTTGACACCTGTGCTGCGTCTCATTACAAAGGGAACTCTCGCCTCCATTACACAGTTTGACTGTATAAAGGGCTAAATGTTATACGTGTTCCATTCAGCGTGTGCAAGGAGAAAAATTACAAGAGCAACCTTTGACTTGCGCAGCACTGCTGCTGCATAAGCTGTGGCTCTTCTACTTTGTAACCCCTGAGGGGGGGTTAAAGGTGACTTTTGAAATCGGTTCAATTAGGCTTCGGCCTACACTCTGCTCCACCTGCAGAGCCCGGGCTCCAACAACGCTAGTTGCTGTCCGGAAGTGCTGGCTGCACAGAGCCAAACACCTCGCCAATGTGTCAGTGGGGTCCAGCACCGCCAGCTGTTCCCCTGCTGTGTAGCCGGCAACGTGTCCTGCAAAAGCCACGCAGACACAACACACCCAAAGCTGCCGCCTGTGCAGGCTTCGGCCTACACTCCCCTCCCCCTGCTCCTCCTCCTCCTGCTCCTCCTCCTGCTGTCCCTGGGCTCTAACACACCGCCAGTTTTTGCCCAGATGTGCTAGCTGCACAGAGAAAAACACCAGCCAATGTGTCAGTGGGGTCCAGCACCGCCAGCTGTTCCCCTGCTGTGCAGCCGGCAACGTGTCCTGCAAAAGCCACGCAGACACAAGAACTGAAATTGAAGGGAACCTGTCCCCCCTCCCCCAGGCGTTTTTACGTTATCCAGCCACCTTGTACAGCGGTAATGCTGCATGTGTGCAAGGTGGCTCAGAAACGTATTCTCCTCGCACATGTGGAACTGAAAACACGTCTGCAATGTGTCCTCTGTGTGACCATTTAACCGTCCCGGTGGTGTGACTTTCCTTTGTAATGACACGCTGCAACCCCCTTGGTAGCGCTGCCCGTCTTCTGGCATCATTGTTTGGCTGCCTGCGCCTCTGCGGCCGCCCTGACCCACACAACGCCCCTCGGTGTCTTATTTATTGGGACTGCGAGGGTGTGTTTGATGGGCAGGAGCAGTGCATCACTTCGCCTGTCCCTCATCTCCTTCCGCCTTCTTCGGACTGTGCGGCTTCATGGCCGTGGCATGCGATAAGGGATCAGCTGACGCCACATAGTCTGAAGCAGGTGTAAGAACCCAAGCGAGAGGCGAACATATGTACTGCGCCAGGCCATGAATCCCAGCCCCGCAGTGTTTAAACTATGTCAATACACTGCGGGGCTGGGATTCATGGGCATCGCGAACCGCACCGGCCAACATTAAATGAGGTCAGAAGATGGGCAGCGCTAACAGCGCTAGGCCAGGGGATAACACGACAGCGCAGACTCCTGTACAGCAAATAACAACGCTCAGGAGGCTGCACCCAGCACCAAGGTGGGATTCTTGACATCTGTGCTGCGTCTCATTACAAAGGGAACTCGCGCCTCCAACACAGTTTGACTGTATAAAGGGCTAAATGTTATACGTGTTTCATTCAGCGTGTGCAAGGAGCGAAATTAAAAGAGCAACCTTTGACTTGTGCAGCACTACTGCTGCATAAGCTGTGGCTCTTCTACTTTCTAACCCCTGAGGGGGGGTTAAAGGTTACCTTTGAAATTGGTTCAAGTAGGCTTCGGCCTACACTCTGCTCCCCCTGCAGAGCCCGGGCTACAACACCGCTCGTTGCTGTCCGGAAGTGCTGGCTGCACAGAGCCAAACACCTCGCCAATGTGTCAGTGGGGTCCAGCACCGCCAGCTGTTCCCCTGCTGTGCAGCCGGCAACGTGTCCTGCAAAAGCCACGCAGACACTTGCTCTTGTACCTTCTGCTCCACATCCTGGTTCCAGTACCGTCAGCTGGTTCCGGGCAGAGCCTTTGGCTTAGGTGCCTCCCTCTGGGTATCCGAGTTCCACCAACGTCAGGTGGTCCTTGGTAGTGCTTTCAGGCACGGGTACCTCCTGCTTAGTAACCGGGTTCCAGTAACGTCAGCTGGTCCTCGGTAGTTCCATTGGCTCTTGGACCTTCGGCTACCCATCCGGGTTCCAGCACCGTCAGCTGGTTCTCGGCAGTGTCTTTTGCTCTTGTACCTTCTGCTCCCCATCCTGGTTCCAGTACCGTCAGCTGGTTCCGGGCAGAGCCTTTGGCTTAGGTGCCTCCCTCTGGGTATCCGAGTTCCACCAACGTCAGGTGGTCCTTGGTAGTGCTTTCAGGCACGGGTACCTCCTGCTTAGTAACCGGGTTCCAGTAACGTCAGCTGGTCCTCGGTAGTTCCATTGGCTCTTGGACCTTCGGGTAGCCATCCGAGTTCCAGTTCCATCAGCTGGTTCTCGGCATTTTCTCAGCCTTCTTGTACCTTCTGCTACATTTCCAAGTTCAAGAGACTAAACACGATGACCCGGAAGAACACCCCTAAGATGACGACGACACCAGAGACGACAACCACCGTGATGACGACGACCCTGGAGACGATGACCCTGAAGACCACCCCGATGACGACGACCCCGGAGACCACCCCGATGACGACGACCCCGGAGACGACGACCCTGGAGACGACGACGACCTGGAAGACCGAGAAGCAGAAGAACAAGAGGCTGCAGAACAAAGAGCAGAAGGACATTAAGCATAACACAAAATATCAGAGCAAAAAAATATTATGTAAATTATAAGCAGAAGAAGACTAAGCAGTGTATGGGGGTGAGTCCGTTCCTCCTCGTGGTGCCCCTGGATAAAGCCTGATGCTGCAGGCCAAACTGAACGCGGACAAATGTAACTGGTTTGTGACAGGCAGAACGGAAGGTGTAATCTTCAAACTTTTATAGATAACAACTACGGGAATGCCTGTCACAAATAAGAATATGATGAAGAAGTTGAATATGATGAAGATAATAGTAAAATAAAAAGAATATGAACAATGTAACCCAAAAAATAATAGGTAGAAGATGAAGAAGAAGATGAATAAGGTGAAGAAGTTGATGTCAAAGAAGCTGATGATGAGGATAATTAAGAAGAAAGCGTGGGAGAAGTAAAAAAGAAGGTGAAGGGCGTGGAAGTAGTGAAACATCAATATCTGACATAAAAAAAAAAAAAAATAACATAGTCAAATTCTTTCTAACGCCGAACTTCATAAAAAAAAATTAAAAATCATGCTATTCTATTACATTGGGCTAAACCTCTGTCCCTTTAATATCTCCGCCACGTCCCCCAATACATCCTACATTATTCTTAGTTGTTTTCCTTCATGTAGAATGAACCTACAAGTTTATAAAGGGTTTATTTTAATTCCGATATTTTCGTCCCATTGACTTGCATTGGGATCGGGTATCGGTATCGGATTGGATCCGATATTTTGACGGTATCGGCCGATACTTTCCGATACCTTCCGATATCGGAAAGTATCGCTCAACACTAGTCGCTATATAAACTTCCTGTATTCTCAGTCCTGTGCCTGGCATCGTTGTAATCAGTTCCTTTCTATTTGCTCCTGTCTGCTGGTCCTGGATCTTGCAAAATTAAGCTAAGTCTTGCTTCCTTGTTTTTTGGTTATTTGCATTGCTATTATTTTTTGTCCAGCTTGTACTAAATGTGATTCCTGATTTTGCTGGAAGCTCTAGGGGGCTGGTGTTCTCCCCCCGGCCGTTAGATGGTTCGGGGGTTCTTGAATATCCAGCGTGGAAATTTTGATAGGGTTTTTGCTGACCGTATAAGTCATCTTACTATATTCTGCTATTAGTCAGTGGGCCTCTCTTTGCTAAATATCTAGTTCATTCTTACGTTTGTCTTTTCTCCTTACCTCACCGTTATTATTTGTTGTGGGCTTGTATCCAACTTTTGGGGTCTTTTCTCTGGAGGCAAGAAAGGTCTATCTTTTCCCTTCTAGGGTTAGTTAGTTCTCCGGCTGGCGCGAGACGTCTAGAACCAACGTAGGCACGTTCCCCGGCTGCTGCTATTTGTGGTGCTAGGATTAGATATATGGTCAGCCCAGTTACCACTGCCCTATGAGCTGGTTTTTTGTGTTTGCAGACTTGGTATGTATTTTTGAGACCCTCTGCCATTGGGGTCATAACAGTAGTCTGTTCTGCCACCACAGCCGGTTGTAGTCAGCTCAGGGTGTGTCACTGCTTCATACCATTCTATTGTCCGTTTCTCAATTAGTGCAGCCTGCTGCACATTTTTTCAAAATTGTCCTTTAGTGGCTTTCCATCCGTATCCTGCTAGATTGTGGAAAAACACTATATAGGATTACATAGATGAGCTTTTTTTGGCCTTGCAGTGCCGTTTACGGCTGTCTGCACGGTATCTGTGTGAGCGCAGCTCACTCTGTAGTCTGTTCTGCCACCACAGCCGGTTGTAGTCAGCTCAGGGTGTGTCACTGCTTCATACCATTCTATTGTCCGTTTCTCAATTAGTGCAGCCTGCTGCACATTTTTTCAAATTTATCCTATTAGTGGCTTTCCATCCATATCCTGCTAGATTGTGGAAAAACACTATATAGGATTACATAGAGGAGCTTTTTTTGGGCCTTGCAGCGCCGTTTACGGCTGTCTGCACGGTATCTGTGTGAGCGCAGCTCACTCTGTAGTCTGTTCTGCCACCACAGCCGGTTGTAGTCAGCTCAGGGTGTGTCACTGCTTCATACCATTATATTGTCCGTTTCTCAATTAGTGCAGCCTGCTGCACATTTTTTCAAAATTGTCCTTTAGTGGCTTTCCATCCGTATCCTGCTAGATTGTGGAAAAACACTATATAGGATTACATAGATGAGCTTTTTATGGCCTTGCAGTGCCGTTAACGGCTGTCTGCACGGTATCTGTGTGAGTGCAGCTCACTCTGTAGTCTGTTCTGCCACCACAGCCGGTTGTAGTCAGCTCAGGGTGTGTCACTGCTTCATACCATTCTATTGTCCGTTTCTCAATTAGTGCAGCCTGCTGCACATTTTTTCAAATTTATCCTATTAGTGGCTTTCCATCCATATCCTGCTAGATTGTGGAAAAACACTATATAGGATTACATAGACGAGCTTTTTTTTGGCCTTGCAGTGCCGTTTACGGCTGTCTGCATGGTATCTGTGTGAGCGCAGCTCACTCTGTAGTCTATTCTGCCACCACAGCCGGTTGTAGTCAGCTCAGGGTGTGTCACTGCTTCATACCATTCTATTGTCCGTTTCTCAATTAGTGCAGCCTGCTGCACATTTTTTCAAATTTATCCTTTAGTGGCTTTCCATCCGTATCCTGCTAGATTGTGGAAAAACACTTTATAGGATTACATAGATGAGCTTTTTTTGGCCTTGCAGTGCCGTTAACGGCTGTCTGCACGGTCTCTGTGTGAGTGCAGCTCACTCTGTAGTCTGTTCTGTGGAAAAAACGAACAGTTTATAAAGTTCACCAAACACTCCTCCACTTTAGAGTTGTGTAAGCCACAGTAGTTCATATTAAAGTCTAATCCACACTTGATAAAATTAGTGTTCCTTATACCTGTTAGCAGCTGTTCAGGAATAAGCACACTATGCCCTTAGTACTTTTCTGCCTCTCTTTATCAGTCTACCAAGATAAAGAAGGCAGGGAGTAAGGCATGTGGGCATGGAGGTGGAGCAGTGAGAGGACGTGGGGATTTTGTGCCTGCTGCGGGCACCGGTGACTCATCATCCCCCTGTTTTAGCAGGGAACAGTCCTTCATGTGCAGCTTTGTAGGAGCTCGCCGTGCCCCACTACTGCGGGACAAACAAATTGAAGCCGTTGTCGGATGGATGGCAGCTAATGCATTGACTTTAATTAGTGCCACATCCTCTCAGGCCCAGAGCACTGAAGAGCACCCATCTGTCTCTTCACCACCTGCCAAATTGCCCAGGCAGTCAGAGAGCCCTGGACAGTAGACATCTCTACTTCTGTTCTCTGAATCTCTTGGCTTGGAAAGAGGGGGCCAGCCAAGCAGCATTCAAGAAATTGAAGAGGCATAATGCAGTGATACGCAACTGCTTTGTCTCTCTGAATATGAAGAGGCGGGTGAGCCAGTGCCTATGGTCAGCACACCTCAGTATGCATCTGATGATGAGACTCAGGTGCCACTTTCTGGTGCGTACTGTGCTGCCGAAACTACCAAGGAGAAGCAGGCGTTTGAAGATTGTCCTGTAGATGATGAGGTCCTTGACCCATCATGGCTTGAGGTACAGGAAGGTGGTGGGAGCAGCTCTGAGGAAGAGATTCCCCAAACAGCCCAAAAAGGAGGGAGAGGGAAGGGGCAGGCTGGGTTGCCTGTAGCCTCCACTTTGGCACCCATTAGGAGCATGCCTCTTCCAAAACCCAAAACGGGCGCTCCCAAGACTTGCAGTGCCTGGTCCTTTTTTGACACAGTTGCAGATGACATTTGCTTTGTCAAATGCAAGCTGTGTAATCAGAAAGTCAGGGAAAAGTGTCAGCAACCTCAATACCACAAAAAATGTGGAAACATGTGCAGACCAAGCACGTGGTGGAGTTAAAAAGACACACTGAAGACCTAGGCCAACCTACAGCGCCACCTACCACCTCTTCAGCTTGTGTTGTAGCCTCTTCCTCCAACTCCCACACAGCTGGTTCAGCTTCCTCACAGGATCGCCATGGAGGAATCTCTGGCACTGTTGTACAGAGACACAGTGTAATTCCACCCACAGCACCACGTTCTATGTCATCCTCACACTCCCAGGCCAGTCTACAGCCATCGGTAGCACAGGCATGGGAGAAAAGGCGCCCATTCTCAGCAAACCATCCCCGAGCACAGGCTCTGAATGCTGGTATTGCAAAACTACTGTCCCTTGAAATTCTCTCATTCAGGCTGGTGGAGACTGACACCTTCCATAACTTCATGGCATTGGCAGTCCCACAATACAACATGCCCAGCTGCTTTTATTTCAGCAGGCAAGCATCCCTGCCTTGAATAAGCATGTGGAGGGAAAAATTATACTTGCGCTACTAAACGCCGTCAGTAGCAAGGCCCACCTGACCACTGATGCGTGGACCAGTAACCATGGACAGGGACGATACCTTTCCCTCACTGCCCATTGGGTAAATGTTGTGGAGCCGGGTACAGATCTTGAGAGTGGTGCTGTATGTGTTCTGCCAACTCCAAGTCTGTACACATTGACTCCTCCTTATACTCCAGTTCCTCTGAATCAGCGCTGCAGGAGCCGTCACAGTCTACCTCCACATGGACCTGTGAATGCTTACCTGTTATGACCGATATGAGCACAGCCGTGGCCAAACGTCAACAGGCCGTATTGAAATTAATTTCTTTGGGGAATCGAAGCCACACAGCGCAGGAGCTCTAGAAAGCCATCAAGCAGAACAGCGACGTATGGTTTGTGCCAGCGAATCTCCAGCCAGGCATGGTAGTGTGTGAGAATGGCCGAAATCTGGTGGCAGCTCTGGCCCTAGGCTACCTCACTCACATCTCATGTCTGGCACATGTGCTCAACTTGGTCGTGCAGAGTTTTTTGAGGGACTATCCGGATCTTGATGCACTGCTGCACAAGGTCCACCTAGATTGCGCTCACTTGCAGCTTTCCAGCATGGCAAGATCGCGCATTGCAGCTCTTCAGCGCTGATTCTGCCTCCCAAAACATCGCATCATATGTGACCTACCCACCAGGTGGAATTCAACCTTACATATGTTAGAGCGGTTGGGTGAGCGGCAGGCAGCAGTAATGGAGTACCAGCTGCATCAGGCGCAAACAAGTTGCACAGCGCGCCGTTCACACTTCACCAGTGGGCCTCTATGAAGGACATCTGCCACGTTTTGCGTGCCTTCGATGATTTTACGTGGATGGCGAGTGCAGATGATGCACTAGTCAGCATGACTATCCCCCTTATCTGCCTGCTTGAAAAAACACTGCAAGCGCTAAGGGAGGAGGTTGTGGAAGAGGTGAAGGATGAGGAGTCACAAATACCATCTGCTTCTGGACAGACTGCGCAATGTGGTTCCTCAAAAAGGCCTATGCAGGGGACGCTTTGTGAGGAGGATGAGGAGGAGTCAATGGAGGAGGAAGACATCTGTCCAGAGGAGGGTGGTACACAATGCTCTAGTAGTCAGTATGTAAAGTGAGGGTGGGGTGATGCAGAGCAGGCAGTGATGACGCCTCAAGCAGGGGACAGAGTTTCTGGGCCAGTTGGCAGTCTGCAACACATAGTTGATTTCATGCTGCAGTGCCTGAGAAACAACCGCCGCATCGCCCACATTCTCAACACGGCTGATTATTGGGTGTACACACTCCTAGATCCTCGCTACCAGGACAACTTACAAAGGCTTATAACACCGTTAAACTGGGAGCGTAAAATGCGGGAGTACCAAGACACACTGGTGCATTCCATCATGTTCTCCATTCCAACCGAGAGCAGTGGTGCTAGTGCTTTACAAAGCAACTCACTGCGTCGAGGCAGTGGGGGAAGCTGTGCACAAAGAGGGAGCAGAAGCAGCACCTCAGCACAAGGCAAGACCAGTATGGCCAAAATGTGGCAAGGTTTTGTGTCCCCGCCACAAATGTCTACACCATCACAGATGGCTCTAGTCAGCAGGAGGCAACGTTTCCGTCAGATGGTGATAGACTACATATCTTGCCCTCTCAGTGTTCTCCCAGATGGCTCTTCCCCCTTCAAGTTTTGGATCTCTAAGCTGGATACATGGCCAGAGCTTAGTTAGTATGCATTGGAGGTGCTGGCTTGCCCTGCTGCTAGTGTATTATCGGAACACGTCTTTAGTGCTGCAGGTGGTGTACTAACAGACCATCGCATGCGACTATCCTATGATAACATTGACCGGCTTACTTTTCAGAAAATGAACAAGGCCTGGATCTCGCAGGAATTTGCCAGTCCTTTTCCAGATTAAATAATTGGTTGGCAACAGTATCCAGGTCTCCTGTTGTGTTAATGTTTCTACCACCTGAACTGTAATCCCTGGGCTTCATTACCACCAGTTGCTGCTCAGACGTGCCACCTGCACAGTCAACACATGCTCCAGTGTTATTGGAGTTCAGTTACATCAGCTGATCCCCTGCTATGTGTCCGGCAATTTCGCCTGCTCTTTCCATATTCACACTACTACAGATTTTAAACTTGCTCCAATTATGCCTCTCCCTCCACTCTGTTTCTAGTAGTGACCCTGGGCTCCAACACCACCAGATGCTGCTCAGAAGTGCCGTCTGCACAGTCAACACTTGCTGCCGTATTATTGGGGTTCAGTAACGTCAGCTGATCCCCTGCTGTGTATCCAGCAATTTCTCCTGCTCCATCCTCACTCACACTACTACAGATATTAAATTTGCTCCAATTAGGCCTCTGGCTACACTCTGTTTCTGCATTGACCCAGGGCTCCAACACTGCCAGTTGCTGCTCAGAAGTGCGGTCTGCACAGTCAACACTTGCTCCTGTGTTATTGGGGTTCAGTAATGTCAGCTGATCCCCTGCTGTGTGTCCGGCAATCTCGTCTGCTCAGTCCACATTCACACAACTACAGATTTTAAACTTGCTCCAATTACGCCTCTGCCTCCACTCTGTTTCTACTGTAATCCCTGGGCTCCAACACCGCCAGTTGCTGCTCAGAAGTGCCGTCTGCACAGTCAACACTAGCTCCAGTGTTATTGGAGTTCAGTAATGTCAGCTGATCCCCTGCTGTGTGTCCGGCAATTTCGCCTGCTCCATCCACATTCACACAACTACAGATTTTAAATTTGCTCCAATTAGGCCTCTGGCTACACTCTGCTTCTAATGTAATCCCTGGGCTCAAACACCACCAGTTTCTGCTCAGAAGTGCCGTCTGCACAGTCAACACTTGCTCCAGTGTTATTGGAGTTCAGTATTGTCAGCTGATCCCCTGCTCTGTGTTCGGCAATTTCTCCTGCTCTGTCCACATTCACACTACTACTAATATTAAACTTGCTCCAATTAGGCCTCTGGCTACACTCTGTTTTTAGTATTTACCCTGGGTTCCAGCACCGCCAGCTGTTTCCCAGCAGTGTCTTTGGCACGGATACTCATTCCTGCCCAGCCAGGTTCCAGCAAGCCAGATGTTTCCTGGTATTGTCAATGTCTCTTTGCCTCCAATACATTGTCCTGTTGGGTGGCGGTTGGGTTAGCCGACTCTATGGTACCTGCAGTTTAGGTGCTTCCTATGTGGGCTGCAGAATTTGGCAATCAAGGCTGGTTCCGTAGTGCCAATAGGACAAGCTCCTCCTGTAGGACTGTGGGTTTCAGTAACTGCGGCCGGCTCGCGGCCTTGCAACTTTTTTTTTATATGGACCTTCTGCTGCCTATCTGAGTTCCAGCACCATTATCTGGTTCTTTGGAAGTCAATCTTGAATAGGTCCCCCTGGGTTCCAGTACCATCAGCTGGTTCCAGGCAGAGCCTTTGGCTTAGGTGCCTCCTTCTCAGTATCCGAGTTCCACCAATGTCTGGTGGTCCTTGGCAGTGCTTTCTGGCATGGGTACCTCCTGCTTAGTAACCAGGCTCCAGTACCATCAGCTGGCCATTGGTAGTTCCATTAGATCTTGTACCTTCTGCTACCCATCCGGGTTCCAGTACCATCAGCTGGTTCTCGGCAGTGTCTTTGGCTCTTGTACCTCCTGCTACCCATCCTGGTTCCAGTACCGTCAGCTGGTTCCAGGCAGAGCCTTTGGCTTAGGTGCCTCCTTCTCAGTATCCAAGTTTCACCAACATCTGGTGGTCCTTGGTAGTGCTTTCTGGCACGGGTACCTCCTGCTTAGTAACCAGGTTCCAGTACTATCAGCTGGTCCTCGGTAGTTCCATTGGCTCTTGTACCTTCTGCTACCCATCCTGGTTCCAGTACCATCAGCTGGTTGCAGGCAGAGCCTTTGGCTTAGGTGCCTCCTTCTCAGTATCCAAGTTTCACCAACATCTGGTGGTCCTTGGTAGTGCTTCCTGGCATGGGTACCTCCTGCTTAGTAACCAGGTTCCAGTACCATCAGCTGGTCCTTGGCAGTTCCATTGGCTCTTGGACCTTCTGCTACCCATCCAGGTTCCAGTACCATCAGCTGGTTCTTGGCAGTGACTTTGGCTCTTGTAACTTCTGCTACCCATCCTGGTTCCAGTACAGTCAGCTGGTTCCAGGCAGAGCCTTTGGCTTAGGTGCCTCCTTCTTGGTATCCGAGTTCCACCAACGTCTGGTGGTCCTTGGTAGTGCTTTCTGGCACGGGTACCTCCTGCTTAGTAACCAGGTTCCAGTACCATCAGCTGGTCCTCGCTAGTTCCATTGGCTCTTGTACCTTCTGCTACCCATCTGGGTTCCAGTACCATCAGCTAGTTCTCGGCAGTGTCTTTGGCTCTTTTACCTTCTGCTACCCATCCTGGTTCCAGTACCGTCAGCTGGTTCCAGGCAGAGCCTTTGGCTTAGGTGCCTCCTTCTCAGTATCCAAGTTCCACCAACATCTGGTGGTCCTTGGTAGTGCTTTCTGGCACGGGTACCTCCTGCTTAGTAACCAGGTTCCAGTACCATCAGCTGGTCCTTGGTAGTTCCATTGGCTCTTGTACCTTCTGCTACCCAGCCGGGTTCCAGTACCATCAGCTGGTTCTTGGCAGTGACTTTGGCTCTTGTAACTTCTGCTACCCATCCTGGTTCCAGTACCGTCAGCTGGTTCCAGGCAGAGCCTTTGGCTTAGGTGCCTCCTTCTCAGTATCCAAGTTCCACCAACATCTGGTGGTCCTTGGTAGTGCTTTCTGGCACGGGTACCTCCTGCTTAGTAACCAGGTTCCAGTACCATCAGCTGGTCCTTGGTAGTTCCATTGGCTCTTGTACCTTCTGCTACCCATCCAGGTTCCAGTATCATCAGCTGGTTCTTGGCAGTGACTTTGGCTCTTGTAACTTCTGCTACCCATCCTGGTTCTAGTACCGTCAGCTGGTTCCAATCAGAGCCTTTGGCTTAGGTGCCTCCTTCTTGGTATCCGAGTTCCACCAATGTCTGGTGGTCCTTGGTAGTGCTTTCTGGCACGGGTACCTCCTGCTTAGTAACCGGGTTCCAGTACCATCAGCTGGTCCTCGGTAGTTCCATTGGCTCTTGTACCTTCTGCTACCCATCGGGGTTCCAGTACCATCAGCTGGTTCTTGGCAGTGA
Organism: Ranitomeya variabilis; assembly: GCF_051348905.1. Classification (NCBI taxonomy): domain Eukaryota; kingdom Metazoa; phylum Chordata; class Amphibia; order Anura; family Dendrobatidae; genus Ranitomeya; species Ranitomeya variabilis. Next base: position 120,302,351 of record NC_135238.1, read on the forward strand.
CTTTGGCTCTTGTACCTTCTGCTACCCATACAGGTTCCAGTACCATCAGCTGGTTCTTGGCAGTGACTTTGGCTCTTGTAACTTCTGCTACCCATCCTGGTTCTAGTACCGTCAGCTGGTTCCAATCAGAGCCTTTGGCTTAGGTGCCTCCTTCTTGGTATCCGAGTTCCACCAATGTCTGGTGGTCCTTGGTAGTGCTTTCTGGCACGGGTACCTCCTGCTTAGTAACCGGGTTCCAGTACCATCAGCTGGTCCTCGGTAGTTCCATTGGCTCTTGTACCTTCGGCTACCCATCCGGGTTCCAGTACCTTCAGCTGGTTCTCGGCAGTTCCTCAACCTTCTTGTACCTTCTGCTACATTTCCAAGTTCAATTTTTTTTAAATGGTTTTTGGTAATCACTCTGGATCTCCCTGATGACGACCCTAAAGACGATGACCCTGAAGACCACCCCGAAGAAGACGACGACCCCGGAGATGACGATCCTGGAGATGATGACCCTGAAGACCACCCCGAAGAAGACGATGACCTCGGGGACGATGACCACGGAGACGACGACCCTGGAGATGATGACCCTGGAGACGACAACCCTGAAGACCACCCCAAAGAAGACGACGACCCCGGAGACGACAACCCTGGAGATGACAACCCTGAAGACCGCCCCGAAGAAGACCAAGAACATGACCCTGAATAAGATGACCAAAAGGACAAAGAACAAGAAGACCACCAAGATACAGAAGAACAAGAAACAGAAGACCAAGAAGCAGAAGAACAAGAAGCTGCAGAACAAAAAGCAGAACAACATTGAGCATAAGACAAAAATCAGAACAAAAGATATTATCTAAACTATAAGCAGAAGAAGACTAAGCAATGTATGGGGGTGAGTCCGTTCCTCCTCGTGGTGTCCCTGGATAAAACCTGCTGCTGCAGGCAAAACTGAACACGGACAAATCCTGTTGTAAATCTTTTGTGACAGGCAGAAAGGAAGGTGTAATCTTCAAACTTTTATAGATAACAACTACAGGAATGCCTGTCTCAAAAAGGAATATGATGAAGAAGAAGAATATGAAGAAGATGAAGAAGTAGAATATGAAGAAGAAGAATAGTTGAATAAGAAGAATATGAAGAACTAGATGGCAGCCCGATTCTAAAGAATCGGGAGTCTAGAATCCATATATACTTTATTTATTCAAATGTAAGAATAATACAAATTAATAAATAATAGTAAGAAAGAACAAAAAATGGCTGCACTCACCAGCTCTTGACAATTCTTGACAGTACGGCACATTTCTGATTGGTCGCTCGCGGCAGGCGGCAACCAATCAGAAAAGTGCCGCGCACCACGAAGGCATATATCTTTGTCCACCCTGAGCGGGTGTAGGACGCTGGTGACGTCACTTATCTCCGGACATTATCTCCGGACAAAGCCACGGAAGTTGGCACAAATTGCCGGAAGTAGTATTCTAGGCAATTATATATTAGATTTTAATGTTATCAGTGTTTGAACATTTATATATTGTATTGTCCTGTCACCAGCCATGTGTACGATTATCGGCCGAAAGCCTCTCTGGAACCAATAATCACCCCATGTAAAGGTATCTTTATAAGTTAAAGATTCAGAATACTATGACTTTTATCATATCCTGAACAGTCAAGTTTTTTATGAACCGTTAAGGTTTTCTGGTTGAAGTAAAAAAAACTCTGAGTGTTTACAGTTTGAAACCATAAAATGTTGAAAAATTATGTCATTCTTGAGTATATCACTCAATGGTGCTCATAAACGTGTCAAATTTGATCTATAATATACTTTAATATACGTTACTTTAATCTTTAATATACTTAAGAACAGGGCCCCAGACATCACACAGGGGGTCTGAAACACCGCACAGTGGTCCAAAATATCGCTGTGCTCTGCCTGGGGCCCCATAGGCTGCCTCGGGCCCCTGTGCTCTGCCTGGGACCACTGTGCTCTGCCTGGGGCCCCATATGCTGCCTGGGGCCCCTGTGCTCTGCTTGGGGCCACTGTGCTCTGCCTGGGGCCCCATATGCTGCCTGGGGCCCCTGTGCTCTGCCTGGGGCCCCATATGCTGCCTGGGGCCCCTGTGCTCTGCCTGGGGCCCCTGTGCTCTGCCTGGGGCCCCATGTTCTGCCTGGGGCCCCTGTGCTCTGCCTGGGGCCACTGTGCTCTGCCTGGGGCCCCATGTTCTGCCTGGGGCCACTGTGCTCTGCCTGGGGCCCCATAAGCTGCCTGGGGCCCCTGTGCTCTGCCTGGGACCACTGTGCTCTGCCTGGGGCCCCATATGCTGCCTGGGGCCCCTGTGCTCTGCCTGGGGCCACTGTGCTCTGCCTGGGGCCCCATATGCTGCCTGGGGCCACTGTGCTTTGCCTGGGGCCCCATATGCTGCCTGGGGCCCCTGTGCTCTGCCTGGGGCCCCATATGCTGCCTGGGGCCCCTGTGCTCTGCCTGGGGCCCCTGTGCTCTGCCTGGGGCCCCATGTTCTGCCTTGGGCCCCTGTGCTCTGCCTGGGGCCACTGTGCTCTGCCTGGGGCCCCATATGCTGCCTGGGGCCCCTGTGCTCTGCCTGGGGCCCCATATGCTGCCTGGGGCCCCTGTGCTCTGCCTGGGGCCCCTGTGCTCTGCCTGGGGCCCCAAATGCTGCCTGGGGCCCCTGTGCTCTGCCTGGGGCCCCTGTGCTCTGCCTGGGGCCCCATGTTCTGCCTGGGGCCCCTGTGCTCTGCCTGGGGCCCCTGTGCTCTGCCTGGGGCCACTGTGCTCTGCCTGGGGCCCCATATGCTGCCTGGGGCCCCTGTGCTCTGCCTGGGGCCCCTGTGCTCTGCCTGGGGCCACTGTGCTCTGCCTGGGGCCCCATAGGCTGCCTGGGGCCCCTGTGCTCTGCCTGGGACCACTGTGCTCTGCCTGGGGCCCCATATGCTGCCTGGGGCCCCTGTGCTCTGCCTGGGGCCACTGTGTTCTGCCTGGGGCCCCATATGCTGTCTGGGGCCCCTGTGCTCTGCCTGGGTGTAGGACACTGGTGACGTCACTTATCTCCGGACATTAGCTCCGGACATTAGCTCCGGACATTATCTCCGGACATTAGCCACGGAAGTTGGCACAAATTGCAGGAAGTAGTATTCTAGGCAATTATATATTAGATGGGCATTTCCTGAAGGAAATACATGGTGCTTGAACAGCGCTACCAGCTTTACAGCAGCACTTTTCACACACGGGACTGGGGGGCGCGCTTACTTTTGCACCCGGGGCTGGGGGCACGCTTACTTTTGCACCCGGGGGCGCACTTACTTTTGCACCCGGAGGCGCACTTACTTTTGCACCCGGGGGCGCACTTACTTTTGCACCTGGGGGCGCACTTACTTTTGCACCCGGGGGCACACTTACTTTTGCACCCGGGGGCACACTTACTTTTGCACCCGGGGGCGCACTTACTTTTGGGGCCGCACTTACTTTTGGTGGGCGGGGCTCCACGGCCTCCGATTTGGTTGGTGGGGCTCCTCTTCCTCCGATTTGGTGGGTGGGGACCCTCGGCCTCCGATTTGGTGGGCGGGGACCGGCCTCCGATTTGGTGGGCGGGGACCCTCGGCTTCCGATTTGGTGGGCGGGGACCCTCGACCTCCGATTTGGTGGGCGGGGACCCTCGGCCTCCGCTTTGGTGGGCGGGGCCCCTCAGCCTCCGATTTGGTGGGCGGGGTCCCTCTGCCTCCGATTTGGTGGGCGGGGACCCTCGGCCTCCGCTTTGGTGGGCGGGGACCCTCGGCCTCTGCTTTGGTTGGCGGGGCCCCACGGCCTCCGATTTGGTGGGCGGGGTCCCTCTGCGTCTGCTTTGGTGAACGGGGCCGCTCGGCCTTCGATTTGGTGGGCGGGGCTCCTCGGCCTCCGATTTGGTGGGCGGGGCCCCTCGGCCTCCGATTTGGTGGGCGGGGCCCCTCGGCCTCCGATTTGGTGGGCGGGGCCCCTCGGCCTCCGATTTGGTGGGCGGGGACCCTCGGCCTCCGATTTGGTGGGCGGGGACCCTCGGCCTCTGATTTGGTGGGCGGGGACCCTCTGCCTCCGATTTGGTAGGCGGGGCCCCTCGGCCTCCGATTTGGTGGGCGAGGACCCTCGGCCTCCGATTTGGTGGTCGGGGACCCTCGGCCTCCGATTTGGTGGGCGGGGCCCCTCGGCCTCCGATTTGGTGGGCGGGGACCCTCGGCCTCCGATGTGGTGGGCGGGGCCCCTCAGCCTCCGATGTGGTGGTCGGGGCCCCTCAGCCTCCGCTTTGGTGGGCGGGGCCGGGCCCCTCGGCCTCCGCTTTGGTGGTCGTGGCCGCTCGGCCTTCGATTTGTTGGGCGGGGCTCCTCGGCCTCCGATTTGGTTGGCGAAGCCCCTCGGCCTCCGATTTGGTTGGCGGGACCCCTCGGCCTCCGATTTGGTGGGCGGGGACCGTCGGCCTCCTATTTGGTGGGCGGGGACCCTCGGCCTCCGATTTGGTGGGCGGGGACCCTCGGCCTCCGATTTGGTGGGCAGGGACCCTCGGCCTCCGATTTGGTGGTCGGGGACCCTTGGCCTCCACTTTGGTGGGCGGGGCCCCTCTGCCTCCGATTTGGTGGGCGGGGTCCCTCTGCCTCCGATTTGGTTGGTGGGGCCCCTCGGCCTCCAATTTGGTGGGCGGGGACCCTCGGCCTCCGATTTGGTTGGCGGGGACCCTCGGCCTCCGATTTGGTGGGCGGGGCTCCTCGGCGTCCGATTTGGTTGGTGGGGCCCCTCGGCCTCCAATTTGGTGGGCGGGGACCCTCGGCCTCCGATTTGGTTGGCGGGGACCCTCGGCCTCCGATTTGGTGGGCGGGGACCCTCGGCCTCCGCTTTGGTGGGTGGGGCCCGTCGGCCTCCGATTTGGTGGGCGGGGCCCCTCGGCCTCCGATTTGGATGGTGTGGACCCTCGGCCTCCGATTTGGTGGGCGGGGACCCTCGGCCTCTGATTTGGTGGGCGGGGACCCTCGGCCTCCGATGTGGTGGGCGGGGCCCCTCGGCCTCCGATGTGGTGGCCGGGCCCCTCGGCCTCCGATGTGGTGGTCGGGGCCCCTCGGCCTCCGCTTTGGTGGGCGGGGCCGGGCCCCTCGGCCTCTGCTTTGGTGGGTGGGGCCGCTCGGCCTTCGATTTGTTGGGCGGGGCTCCTCGGCCTCCGATTTGGTTGGCGAAGCCCCTCGGCCTCCGATTTGGTTGGCGGGGCCCCTCGGCCTCCGATTTGGTGGGCGGGGACCCTCGGCCTCCGATTTGGTGGGCGGGGACCCTCGGCCTCCGATTTGGTGGGCGGGGACCCTCGGCCTCCGATTTGGTGGGCGGGGCCCCTCGGCCTCCGATGTGGTGGTCGGGGCCCCTCGGCCTCCGCTTTGGTGGGCAGGGCCGGGCCCCTCGGCCTCCGCTTTGGTGGGCGGGGCCGCTTGGCCTTCGATTTGGTGGGCGGGGCTCCTCGGCCTCCAATTTGGTTGGCGGGGCCCCTCGGCCTCCGATTTGGTGTGTGCTCTGCCTGGGGCCACTGTGCTCTGCCTGGGGCCCCATATGCTGCCTGGGGCCCCTGTGCTCTGCCTGGGGCCCCATATGCTGCCTCGGGCCCCTGTGCTCTGCCTGGGGCCCCTGTGCTCTGCCTGGGGCCCCATGTTCTGCCTGGGGCCCCTGTGCTCTGCCTGGGGCCACTGTGCTCTGCCTGGGTGTAGGACACTGGTGACGTCACTTATCTCCGGACATTAGCTCCGGACATTAGCTACGGACATTAGCTACGGACATTAGCTCCGGACATTATCTCCGGACATTAGCTCCGGACAAAGCCACGGAAGTTGGCACAAATTGCAGGAAGTAGTATTCTAGGCAATTATATATTAGATGTAAAAAAAAGAATAATAGGAAGAAGGTGAAGAAGATGAATAACGTGAAGAATAAGTTGATGAAAAAGATTCATGTAGAATTAACCTACAAGGAAAGAAAGGGTTTATTTTCATTCCGATATTTGTGTCCCATTTACTTGCATTGGTTTCCGGTATCGGAATCAGCGATATCCAATATTTTTTGGGTATCGGTCCGATCCAATCCGATCCGATGTTTTCTGATATCGGAAGGTATCGCTCAACACTACTGAATAGGAATTGATCATGAACTGTTATGTGCTAAAAAAGGGTACCAATAAAAACATCAACTTGTTCCGCTAAACACAAACCCTCATATGACTTTCAACTGAAATATGGAATAATTATAGTTCTTAAAATAATGTGATGCAAAAACTTGTTTTTGTAAAAAAACAAGCATTTTTTAGTGTGTGACAGCAGCCAAGCATAAAATCTATAAATCTGATATCGCTGCAATCGGACCTATCCAAAGAGTAAAGTAGTATAAGGCCATGTGCACGCGCTGCAGATTCCATTGCGGAATTTTCCACAGCGGATTTGATAAATCCACAGTGCAAAACTGCTGCAGTTTTTACTGCGGTTTTATCGTGGTTTTTATTGCGGTTTCCACTGTGGATTTTCACCTGCAGTTTCTTATTGGAGCAGGTGAAAAACCGCTGCGGATTCCGCACAAAGAATTGACATGCTGCGGAAAATAAACCGCTGCGTTTCCGCGCGTTTTTTTCCGCAGCATGTGCACTGCGGATTTCATTTCCCATAGCTTTACATGGTACTGTAAATGCATGGGAAACCGCTGCGGATCCACAGCTGCAAAAACACTGCGGATCCGCAGCAAAATCCGCAGCGTGTGCACATACCCTAAGGCCAATGTCTCACTTGCAACTGCAATGCGAGAAATTTGCTCGAGTCTCTCGCCTCAATACCTGTCACTGCCGCCTGTAGTTTGGACTGGAGAGTTCATCTGCATAGACATACAGTACATGCAGCTGCACACTCTTGTCCCTAGTGCCGGGTATTGAGGCGAGAGACTTGCGCAAGTTTTTCGCATTGCAGTTGCAAGTGTGACACCGGCCTAATAGCTTATATCACATGAGGAATGGATTAAAACATAAATAAAACCAACTCTTCACCTGCTGTAAATTAAATCATTCTGCCTCCCAAAGATTGCAGTAAGGCTCGGTTCACATGTATCCTGTGCTCTACACTGAGTGCTTACTCTGGGGTTTCCATGTAAATCTCTGAAATACGTGATTCAGACAGAACCGCTGGTGGAAGATTCCTTATAATGAGGTAGATTAAGGCACTGTGGATACTATCTGACCTGGGATCTGGTGGTATCCGTATTTTTTAGGCATGCATAAAAGCGCTGTCTGCCACAGTTTTGTGCACCTCTGAAAAGAAGGACATCACTGAACAGAGGCCAGATGGAGTCCAGGGTAACTTTGCTGCCAAATTATAGTGAATGGATCTCTCGGGGGTTTCAACTGAATTACGTCACTCAGAATATTAGATGGAAGCCGCAAAGCAAGTGATCAGCATAGAGCACCGGATAAATGTAATCCCAAATGTTATGTAAATTGTTCCCACTCAGGTCCATCAACTGTTAATGGAAATATAGGGGACTTCTATGTTACTGGTAGTACAAAGGCTCTGTAAAAGTGCTATAGCTCCTCATCCCCCAAAAGAAATCCAACAAATTCTAAACTCCCAAATCCAAATGCCCCATTCCTTCTAAACCCCAAAGTGTGCCTAATCCACATGTTTGGCATTTCTGTAGTAATAAGTACCCACCTAATTTACATGTGCATGTCTCTGGAAGCATGAACTGTGCATAACTTACTCGTCACTGCAATATACTGGTCACTACAATGGCAGTTTGCAATTTTCACTTGGCAATATTCACTGTGGTTTGTTTCTGGAAGACACTTATGGAGTCAAAATTGTCACTTCACCTGTAGATAAATTCCCAGAGATGTGTAATTTCCAAAATGGGGTCACGTGATGGGGATTCTGCTCCTTTGGCACTTGGGGGCTCTGTATATGTAGTCCACAAACTATTATACAATAATTTGTTCTCAAAAAGTCAAACAGTGCTCTTTCCCTCCTGAGTGTCGCTGTGTGGCTAAAAAGTACTGTACATCCTGTGGTGCAGTGACCCATGTTACAACCAGGGGGTGCTGTGTGTGCGCTTCAGGATGCGCTTGGAGGCATAATTATGATGGTGAATTAGGGACTGACATTATTGTAAATGGCCGGTATGTACCGCAGAGGTGCTCTGCACTGTAAGGCCAAAATTATATGGTTATGCTGGGACTTATAGTTCCACAAGTGTTTGTTGTGTTTACTTATAAGGGGGCTTATAGGGCTAGTTTGAGAACTGGGCAGGTCGAACTAGCCACACACACACCTCCCACCTATGGGAGTGGTTACAACTATGTAATGTGACTAGGATGTGGGTCACGTGTTTCAGTGTGAGTTTCTGTATTACCTGTGTGTTGGAATGTCCTGGGATGGACTGGATTCCTGGAAGCACCTGCTGAGGCTATGGATTGAATGGTCAGTGTGTTGGAATGTCCTGGGATGGACTGGATTCCTGGAAGCACATGGTGAGGCCCTGGACTGAAGGTCTGTGTGTTGGAAGTGCTCTGGAACTGGACTTCCTGAATAGTGCACGGAGAGGGTCTATCTGCAGAGCCTGGGACGGCTACTGTGTTGGGGAATCTACAGTTCCTACTGCGGGTCTGGACTATCTGAGGTGCCCTGGTCACAAGGACGGTAACCCCAGTGAGGCAGCTTTCCCCTGGGAACCAGCACAGACAGGAGTCAGTGTGTGGAGCCGGAGCTCCTGTAAGGTAACACCAGATAACGGGGGAATACGGGCAGAGAAGTATCTGCTATTGGAACAGACTGTCAGTGGTTAATGTGTTCCATTGGTGTGTATAATGAACTGTTTGTGACACGGTTTATGAGTCTTGATAAAGCAGAAAGACTGTTTATGTGGAGAAATCATGCCTGAGTGCTTTAATTCCCATTGCCAAGCGAGTTTCCCCAACCCACTCAGGTAGTACTATCTCAAAATCCACATATGGGGTATTACCACTTGTAGCAGAAATTGTGTGACACATTTTTGCACAATTTTTACCCATTTCAAAGTGCTAAAATGTAAAATATTGGGCTAACACATTTTTTCGTGGTGAAAATTCAATTATTTTTTCTTCACTGCCCAATGGTATAAAATTCTGTGATACACCTGTGGTGTCAATATGATGACTGCACCCTAGATGAATTAACTGAGAGGCGTAGTTTGTAAAATGGGATCACTTATTGGGGTTTCTTTTGTTCCAGAACCCCAGGGGCTCTGCCAATGTTACATGGCACCCTCAAAACAGTGCAGCAAAATCTGCTCTGTAATTGTCATGATCCGTTCCAGGATTTAGTCCTGTCTGCTCTTTTTTTGGGTGGATCATGTCAAGGGTTACCTTTGCTCTGCCTCACACTGGGTTCAGGTTTGCTATTTAGCCCCAGGCATCCTGCTGGTGGTGTCAGCTATAGTTCTGCCTTCGGCATGTGAACCTGACTCTGGTAACCCTTGATTTGTCCTGCTGTGATCCCTGACTTGCCTCGTGTCTGTTGTCTTCCCCTGTCTGCCCTTTTCCCAGCACTTTCTCTGTTTCTTGGTTTGATTAGCTGGTTTCTGACTCAGGCTGTATTTGGACTCGCTTCTGTGTTCTGTCTTTGTCTAATCCGCTTCTGAGTTTTGCTGAACTGCCTGGCTTGCTCCTGACCATGTATAGTGCTTGCTCCTTTTTGTACTTTGCGGCTGAAAGTTTATTGACTTGGCTTGTCTGACCACTCTTTCACCACTTGGTGGTGCCTGTGCTGCTGCTCTGTGGAGCTACTCTAAGTATGCAGTCTCACTTCCCTATCAAGCTCCCTCTGGTGGAGGTTGCGTTACACTGCACTGCAGCAGCTTGACAGTAATATGAGGCTACATCCCTTCTGAGCTTTGCACTGTGCCTCAAAAGTAGTTTTTGACCACTTATGAGGTAGTGATGTACTAAGGAGAAATTGAGTAACAGATTGTACTGTTAATTTTCTCCTTTTACCCCTTTTGAAAATTGCAAACTTGAGGTCAAAGTAACATTTTAGTGGAAGAAATAGCAATATTTCATTTGCTCAGCCCATTGTTATACAAGTTTGTGAATCACCTGAGGGTTTAAAATACTCATTGTTCAACTTGAATTCCTTGAGAGGTGACGGTTACAAAATCTTTACAAAATGGGACCACTTGTGGGGGTTTCTGCTGTTTTGGCATGTAAGGGACTCTTCAAACATGACATGGTATCCACAACCTATTCCAGACTAAATAGCTCTCATTCCCTTTCCAGCTCTGCTGTGTGCCCAGTCAGTGGTTTTCCAACAAATATGGGGTACTGGTGTGCTCTGGAAAATTTGTACAACAAATTTTGGCATCCATTTTCTTCTGTTACCCTTTTGAAAATAAAAAAATGGGTCTAAAACAACATTTTGGCGGGAAGAATGTGTTTCTGTTTATTTTTACGATTCAATATTATAAAATTCTGTGACGCCATGGAGGGTTCAAGGTGCTCGCCACACATCTAGATAAATTCCTTGACTGGCCTAGTTTCCAGAATGGGGTCATTTGTGAGGGGTTTACGTTGTTTAGGCACCTCACGGGCTCTCCAAATGCAACAGCTATTGATTCCAGACGATTTTACATTCCAAAATTTCAAATGGCTCTCCTTCCCTTCCAAGCCTTGCTGTCCACCAAAACAGTAGTTTTTCATCACATACTGTATGTAGTATCAGTAGAATCTACGCAACAAATTTTTTGTGGTCTATTTTTTTTTCCAACCCTTGTGAAAATAAAATATTTAGGGCTAAAAAACATTTTTCTGGGAAAAATGTGTAGTTTAATTATCACGGCTCAACATTATAAAATTCTGTGAAGCCTCTGAGGGTTCAAGGTGCTCATCACAATTGTAGATAAATTCCTTGAGGGATGTAGTTTCCGAAATGGGGTCATTTGTTGGGGTTTCCATTGTACAGGCGCCTTAGGGGCTCTCCAAATGCAACATGGCGTCCTCTATAGATTCCAGCCAATTTCACATTTCCAAACTCTAACGGTGCTTTTTGCCTTCTGAGCCCTGCCATGCACCCAAACAGTAGTTTTCCACCACATAAGGGGTATTGGCATATTCAGGATAAATCATACAGATTTTATGGTGTGTTTTCTCCTATAACCCTTGTGAAAATGAAAAATTTGGGTGTAATATTTTTTGTGGGAAAAAGTTAAATGTTCATTATTTCCTTCCATATTCCATTAATTACTGTGAAGCACCTGAAGGATTAATAAACTTCTTGAATGTAGTTTGAGCACCTTGAGGAGTGCAGTTTTTAGACTGGTGTCACTTTTTAGTATTTTCTGTCATATAGGCCCCTCAAAGTCACTTCAAATTTGATGTAGTCAGTAAAAAAAATGGTTTTGATAGTTTTATGGAAAAATAAAAAATTGCTGATCATCTTTTAACCCTTCTAACTTTGCAACAAAAAAAATTGTTTAAAAAATGTTGGTAATGTAAAGTAGACATGTGGGAATTGTCACATATTAAGTATTTTGTGTGACATAACTCTATGGTTTAAGGGCATTAAAATTAAAAATTGAGAATTGCAAAATTTTCACCAAATTTCCAATATTTTAGAAATTAACGCAAATTATATTGAACAAATTTTACTACTATCATGAAATGCAAAATGTCATGAAAAAAACATTTTTAGAATCACTGGTATCCGTTGAAGAGTTTCAGAGTTATACCTCATAAATTGACACTGGTCAGAATTGAAAATATTGACCTGGTCACAAAAGCGAAAACAGACTCTGGCACAAAAGGGTTAAATATCCAAATGGCCCTTGGTAGAAAAAGGTTCCCCTCCCCTGATCTAAAGGAAGGCATTGATAATTATTGTCAGTGTTTTGGATCACATTTTCATCAGTATTTGACTTGGTGTTTCAGTTTTTACTATTAGGCTGCCGTCACACTAGTAGTATTGGTCAGTATTTTACATCAGTATTTGTAAACCAAAACCAGGAGTGGAACAAATAGAGGAAAAGTATAACAGAAACATATGCACCACTTCTGCATTTATCACCCACTCCTGGTTTTGGCTTAAAAATACTGATGTAAAATACTGACCAAATACTGCTAGTGTTTATTCAGTGATTTTCTCTTATGCAAGAACAAAAAATTGCAAATCTATATATTTCAATGTTATGAGTAATTTTGATCCATGACATGGACATGTCACACACATGGTCCACAAAAACACTATGGACATGCTAACAGCACTATAGACTATAATGTGTACATCTATTATTTGTGAAAAGCATGTACTGTACGTGAAAAATGGATGTTTGAATGACACCAGATTTTGTGATTGATAAAACCAATCTAAAATTACAGCAAGCTATTTTTCAGAATACAGTTCTCGAAATTAAAAAGTGATTTAAAGGACTACTCTAGATTATTTTTTATTGCCCATTCATTAGCAATCATTTATTTATTTCTCCAATAATTTATTAGAGAAACAGATTAAAAGAGCACTCCAAGAGCACTTTTTATTGACCCTCTTGATACTAATCTTCAGTCTGTGTTTAGTGTGTGTAATAAAATAATTATTCCTCACTGCTTTCTAATGTTTTCAATGCTGTTCTTGTCCTCTCCTGCATCACGTGACTACAATTGTGAAATGTGGTCTCCCCCACCATCTTGTGTTGACTGAAGGTCAGTTTTTTATTCTAAATCTATGAGATTTAGGGCTTGTTTCCATTTGCGAGAAACACGTCCGTGTCTCGCATGTGGAAACCAAGCTCTGGCGCCGGCACTTTGGAGCGGAGCTGTGCAGCTCCATGTGTTCCTATGCGGCCGCACGCTCCGCTCCGGAGTGCCGGCTCCACAGCTTGGTTTCCACATGCGAGACATGGACGTGTTTCTCGCAAATGGAAATAAGCCCTAAGAGTGAGGCTCTTAATGAACACACTGGAGGTGGAATCTATGGACTGGAGGCTCTCGCGTATGAACTGGATGGAAGCCTTTTTTCCAATGTGTCTATCAGACTTAGGCCAGAGTCACATGAACGTATAACACGATCAAGTGCTATGCGATAAAACATTGCACAGCAATCAGACCAATGTTATTCTATGGGGCATCTCAGATCTGCTATTACTTTCTCAAGCCTATTCGGGATGAAAGAACAATTGCAGAATGCTGTGATTGCATCTGAGAATCGGAACGCACTCATCCATACATGTCTATAGGTGCATGTGAAATATTGGACTACACTCAGATGTCATCTGAGCTCAGTGTGATTACTGCAGATGCCAGCAATGGAGGAAATGGAAAAGTTACTTATAGAACACTAAGGCTATGCATGTTTAGTATTTGCTTGCAGAAACTTCTGCAAGGTTTCTGCATTCCTTGGCAGGAAAAACGCTTGCAGAAAAAACGGGCGTTTTTGATAGCATTTTGTATATGCATTTTTGCATTCGTTTTTGTACAGCAATGTACAGTAAAGTTTTGGGATGTAATTTCTTGGTTCAATACCACCTTTTTCATGCTTATGCAGTAGTCGGGCTTGGTATCAGCAGCTGTCATTGACACCTAGCTCTAGGTTTAGTAATGAAAAGGTGTCCACTCGACACTCTCATTACTAAGCCAATAACACAAACACAAACGAAAAAAAAAAAACTAATACACACATTGTCACCAGCCTATGTAGGTGTGTTATAGAAAAACAACTCTGGCATACTTTGAGTTAAAACATTAATGATGTAATTTATTATGTGTTCTCTAAAAAATGCAATTTATTTATGTGTCCATCACTTGGTAGCTAAACAGTGCAAGTGAATCAGGTACATAAACCAACGTTTCAGCTTGATTTAGCATTTGTTATGTAGGAGTGTTAACAGAACGAACGTACATAGGCTGTAACCAGACAGCAACTGTCAAATTTAAAGAAAAAAATGAAACAAAAAAGTTGTGTGGGCTTCAGCGTAATTTTAATAACAAGTAGAGGCAAAGCAGATGGCTGAGGGCTGATGTTAATATGCTGGTGAATGGCTATTAATATTAATATCAGTTCGCAGCTGTTTGCTTAGACTTTACTGGCTAGTTTACAGGAGGACCCCCGGAAAAAAATTGACATAGGGCCCCCTATAAAATCTAACCAGCAAAGGCTAGGCTGATATTAATAGCCTAGGAAGGGGCCATGGGTATTGGTCCCCTCCCAGACTAAAAACATCAGCTCTCAGCCACCCCAGAAAAGGTGCATCTATGAGATGCGCCAATTCTGGTACTTAGCTTCGCTCTTCCCACTTGCCCTTTTACAGTGGCAAGTAGGGTCTATATTTGTGGGGTTGATGTCACCTTTGTATTGTTAGGTGACATCAAGCCCACAGGTTAGTAATGGAGAAGCGTCTATAAGACACTTAAAAATTACTAACCCAATAGTGATAGTGTATAAAAACACAGACACCCAGAATAAAGTGCTTTATTTGAAATAATGATACAGACTCCTTTAATAATCTTAATTAAACCATACTTACCAAATGCCTAATCCACCGATGCCAACATCTCCTGCAACAAAAATAAAATAATAAACCACAATGTTCCTCACCTGTCTGCCAAGAAGATTTTCCATAACATCCAACGACAATCCTGATCACTTTGAGAGCAGTCACATCAGTGATGTGACTGCTCTCAAAGACAGCTGACGATACACTGACAGGAGGTAATACTGTCCGCAGTCTATCACTGAGCTGCCATGAGAGAGTTTACCGGAGTTCATCAACTGATCAGCTTTAGTGATCTCCCTTACGGCACCACTGCTGTGTGGGAACATTCTCATGCAGCAGTGCCATAAGCGAGAGCTCCGGAGCTGATGAACTCAAGTGAACTCTCACGGCAGCTTAGTGATACACTGTGGGAGCGATTACCTCCTGTCAGTGTATTGCCAGTGGCCAGGTAGAGCGGTCACATCAACTGATGTGACTGTTCTACAGGTGAGATCACTGTGGAACGCTCGGATTACCTGGACTATGATATACAGGTGAGTATATGTTGGTTTATTATTTTACATTATTTTTAGGAGATGAGGGCATTGGGGATTGGGCAGTTAAGGTGAGTGTATTGTTTTTTATTTTTATTTGAATATGTATGCAATTTAACTTTTTTAAAAAAAATGTGAGCACAGGCGCTGGCAGATGAGACTATGTCTCCCATCAGCAGCACCTGCTGTCACTGTTATCTGTGACAGCAGATGTAGCTCGATGGGAGCAGTAGTCTCATTG
Source organism: Ranitomeya variabilis (assembly GCF_051348905.1). Lineage (NCBI taxonomy): Eukaryota > Metazoa > Chordata > Amphibia > Anura > Dendrobatidae > Ranitomeya > Ranitomeya variabilis. The sequence goes on from NC_135238.1 coordinate 120,317,610, forward strand.
GCCCACGCCTGTGGATCAGAAGTCACAGCTGCGGGGTCGCGCTGACATCTGTCAGCATGACCCTGACATCTGTCAGCATGGCCCCGTAGCGCTCTTTCCGAAGGTCTGTGGTAGCGTTACCGCAGGTCACAGTAATAGCTGCGAAGGAACAGATGAATGACCTCGGGGAGACCAAAACATCCAACACTGCAGAGACACCATCACGTGTTTCTCAACGCAGTGATCCAGAACACTACCCCCATCCCTTATGGGAAATATGCAAACGCATGTAAAGTAAGCTGCGGAGACACCATCACGTGTTTCTCAACGCAAGCAATGAATAGCCAGGCCTTTCTCCGGGAAGGAACAACCACGGAAAGGGCAGCATCCAATAAAGGAGAATATCCAATAAAGGAAGACCACCTATGCCAAGCATGGTATCCATCCACAAAGAGCTGTTTCGGGGTTTTTGCCCCTCATCAGTGTGGAGTAGGAAACTGGCTATTAGGAGCAGTGCCTGGTGAAAGGCTATGAAGGAACAGATGAATGACCTCGGGGAGACCAAAACATCCAACACTGCGGAGACACCATCACGTGTTTCTCAACGCAGTGATCCAGAACACTGCCCCCATCCCTTATGGGAAATATGCAAACGCATGTAAAGTAAGCTGCGGAGACACCATCACGTGTTTCTCAATGCAAGCAATGAATAGCCAGGCCTTTCTCCGGGAAGGAACAACCACGGGAAGGGCAGCATCCAATAAAGGAGAATATCCAATAAAGGAAGACCACCTATGCCAAGCATGGTATCCATCCACAAACAGCTGTTTCGGGGTTTTTGCCCCTCATCAGTGTGGAGTAGGAAACTGGCTATTAGGAGCAGTGCCTGGTGAAAGGCTATGAAGGAACAGATGAATGACCTCGGGGAGACCAAAACATCCAACACTGCGGAGACACCATCACGTGTTTCTCAACGCAGTGATCCAGAACACTGCCCCCATCCCTTATGGGAAATATGCAAACGCATGTAAAGTAAGCTGCGGAGACACCATCACGTGTTTCTCAACGCAAGCCAATTCATCTGTTCCTTCATAGCCTTTCACCAGGCACTGCTCCTAATAGCCAGTTTCCTACTCCACACTGATGAGGGGCAAAAACCCCGAAACAGCTGTTTGTGGATGGATACCATGCTTGGCATAGGTGGTCTTCCTTTATTGGATATTCTCCTTTATTGGATGCTGCCCTTCCCGTGGTTGTTCCTTCCCGGAGAAAGGCCTGGCTATTCATTGCTTGCGTTGAGAAACACGTGATGGTGTCTCCGCAGCTTACTTTACATAGAGTAATAGCTGCGACATCATGCTGACAAATGCCAGAATGACCCCAGAGCGCTCTGACCGACGGTCTTAATGGAGGTAGCATTACCGCCAAAAAGAACCACTACACTGGTGTTTCCCAAGCTGTCACACAGATGACAGCATGGGAAACACCATAGGAAGCTGGTAAAATGCAAAACAAAAACTCAGCAAATCCGCATCAAATCCGCAAGCATTTTTACACTTGCGTTTTTGCTGCAGATTTGACTGGCTCAATTGAAGTCAATGGGTGCAGAAACGCTGCAGAAATGCAAAACGAATTGACATGCTGCAGAAAAAATGCACTGCAAATAAGCACGGAAATTTACTGATCATGTGCAAAACACTTCAGGATTGTCATTTAATAAGCTTGCATAAGGAATACCATAGCGAAAACGCATAAAAAATGCACTATGTGCACATAGCCTAAAACTCTGCTCACGTTCTCAGCAGAGCAGGAGCTGATTTTCATTAGCATATGGCGTCTGATCTTGGTAATATACACTAATGTGACCCTAGCCTAAGAGTGAGGCTCTCTCTGTGTGAGTGAAATTATCACAAATGCATGAGAGAACCAAAGATGCGCTAGAATCATTAGAAGGCAGTGATGGGTATGTATTTTAGTACAGTCACTAAATGCACGCTAAAGCCAGATTGCGCCTTTCATTTGTTGTTAATATTAAAAACTGAAAGTACATGTGCTTTCTCTTAAGTCAACATATAATATTTTGGGGAACATTCTTGAGGGTTGGATTGGCAAATACTGGAGTAGGGCTTCAAGAGAAATAAATATTCCATTTGACTGCTAATAAACAATCAGATAATATTCTGTTTTATACAATGTTCCACATCTATTTTTAAAGCCTTCTATACACGCTCTATCTTTCTGGAATGAAGGAGAATGCAAAAAACCCATAGTAGACAATAACACAATTCTTTTCATTTGTGAATTATCCTATTTAGGTTTATTCCGGTGACACAATTACTGCTGAGGAACAGATCTATATTCTACTACGAGCTAAAGTTCAATGTGAACTCAATATCACCGTCCAGCTACAGGAAGAAGGTAAAGTATTTGATGAGATCATTATTTTGCTTTACATTTATTATGGTAACATGGCTACTTATGATGGGAAACTGCATAAGTGATAAATTATAGGATACATCCAAGCAGTATTTTCCTGTCTTCCAATTAAAAGTTAAGATTTATTATTATATTTAGCTTTCTTTAAATACCTACCTAGTTACTGTATTTCTGTGAATTTGGAGTATAGGTATGACTGATAGATATGTTTTTTTCTGCATTGCAAGATCATTCTGTCCTTAAAACTAGCAGCATATTTTAATAATTGGTGACTTGATTCTTATAAATTGTTGATATGTTTTCAGTCCACCAGACTCAAGGTTTTAAAAAAACATAGTTTTACACTTTTACCTTTACACAAATAGGGACAGAATGTCTAATCATCCTAAAATGGTTGATCAGTGGAAAGCCAGAAGGAAGTGGCCCAATGGACCTTTCATTTTAAGCCCACATTAAACTGGCCAGAATCCAGTGCTAAATGTGCTACTTTAGTTATAAAGGTACAGTACTTACCCATAGCAATCAGAAGGCTTTGTCCTAAAGAGGACCTATCTGGGTCAAAATTGACAACTTTTTGCTCTTATCTTATATTTCTGTCGTTTTATAACAGATTTTAAAAAAGACACTCGGGAGCAGTGAGAATAAGATAAGAGCAAAAAAGACTTTTTAATAAGTTGTAGGTTTGGGGGATAGAGGGTCCTTAGGCTGCCCTACATTATAAACCTGTGAGCAATTCCTCCTTGATAAAGACCATAAAAGTTAGCACAAATTCAACTTAACCCTTCATGACCGGAGCTTTTCGGTTTTGCGTTTTTCTTTTTTCACTCCCCTCTTTCCCAGAGCCATAACTTTTTATTTTTCTGTCAATTTGGCCATGTGAGGGCTTATTTTTTGCGAGACGAGTTGTACTTTTGAACAACATCATTGATTTTACCATGTCGTGTACTAGAAAATGGGAAAAAAATTCCAAGTGCGGTGAAATTGTAAAAAAAAAGTGCAGACCCACACTTGTTTTTTGTTTGGCTTTTTTGCTAGGTTCACTAAATGCTAAAACTGACCAGCAATTATGAATCTCCAGGTCAGTACGAGTTCATAGACACCTGACATGACTAGGTTATTTTTTATCTAAGTGGTGAAAAAAAATTCCAAACTTTGCTAAAAAAAAAAAAAAAAAAAAAAATTGCGCCATTTTCTGATACTCGTAGCGTCTCCATTTTTCATGACCTGGGGTCGGTTGAGGGATTATTTTTTGCATGCCGAGCTTGCATTTTTAATGATACCATTTTGGTGCAGATACGTTATTTTGATCGCCCGTTATTGCATTTTAATGCAATGTTGCAGCGACCAAAAAAACGTAATTCTGGCGTTTCAAATTTTTTTTCTCGCTACGCCATTTAGCGATCAGGTTAATGCTTTTTTTTATTGATAAATCAGGCGATTCTGAACGCGGCTATACCAAATATGTGTAGGCTTGATTTTTTTTTATTGATTTATTTTGATTGGGGCAAAAGGGGGGTGATTTAAACTTTTATATATTTTTTATTTTTTTCACATTTTTTTTTACTTTTTTTTTACTTTTGCCATGCTTCAATAGCCTCCATGGGAGGCTAGAAGCTGGCACAACGCGATCGGCTCTGCTACATAGCAGCGATCTGATGTTCGCTGCTATGTAGCAGAAAAGCAGGTGTGCTGTGAGCGCCGACCACAGGGTGGCGCTCACAGCTACCGTGGATCAGTAACCATAGAGGTCTCAAGGACCTCTATGGTTACAATGTAGAAGCATCGCCGACCTCCGATCATGTGACGGGGGTCTGCGATGCGTTCATTTCCGGCCGCCCGGCCGGAAGCGCCGGTTAAATGCCGCTGTCTGCGTTTGACAGCGGCATTTAACTAGTTAATAGGTGCGGGCAGATCACGATTCTGCCCGCGCCTATTACGGGCACATGTCAGCTGTTCAAAACAGCTGGCATGTCCCGGCTTTGATGCAGGCTCACCGCCGGAGCCCGCATCAAAGTAGGGCTTCTGACCTCGGACGTACTATCCCAAGGTCAGAAAGGGGTTAATGTTTCACACTGTAAAAATGTCATCCAGAACTGTTCTATCATAGGTCATACTCGTTGCTCTGCTGCTGAAGCATGTTGTGATATATGTGATTTGAAGACAGAGAAATGTTAAATGCAAATAGATCATGCTAGTAGTGATCTAAATATTGAGATGTGTACAGAATAATGCTGGGAGGATGTAGATTGTGGTTTTCTATCAACTTCATCTGCATTTTAACATTTTTATGTAATGCTGGTAATTAGTGTTGAGCGAACGTGCTCGCCACTACTCGTTACTCGCCTGAGTATCACTTTGTTCGGTGTACTCGGCGAGCACCGAGTATTTCCGGGATTATTCAGCGAGAGCTCGGGTCTCCGCCCTGCAATTCTGGTGCTCTTTAGAGCACACATGGGGAAGGAGGCATATCACCCCAACAGGCAGGAAGAAACAGTGTGGTTATCGACCTACAGTACAGACCAAAAGTTTGGACACACCTTCTTATTTAAAGATTTTTCTGTATTTTCATGACTATGAAAATTGTAAATTCACACTGAAGGCATCAAAACTATGAAATAACACATGTGTAATTATACACTTAACAAAAAAGTGTGAAACAACTGAAAATATTCTAGGTTCTTCAAAGTAGCCACCTTTTGCTTTGATGACTGCTTTGCACACTCTTGGCATTCTCTTGATGAGCTTCAAAGGTAGTCACTGGAAATGGTTTTCACTTCACAGGTGTGCCCTGTCAGATTTAATAAGTGGGATTTCTTGCCTTATACTGTAATGGGGTTTGGACCATCAGTTGTGTTTAGCAGAAGTCTGGTGGATACACAGCTGATAGTCTACTGAATAGACTGTTAGAATTTGTATTATGGCAAGAAAAAAGCAGCTAAGTAAAGAAAAACGAATGGCCATGATTACTTTAAGAAATGAAGGTCAGTCAGTCTGAAAAATTGGGAAAACTTTGAAAGTGTCCCCAAGTGCAGTTGCAAAAACCATGAAGCGCTACAAAGAAACTGGCTGACATGAGGACTGCCCCAGGAAAGGAAGACCAAGAGTCACCTCTGCTTCTGAGGATAAGTTTATCCGAGTGACCTGCCTCAGAAATCGCAGGTTAACAGCAGCTCAGATTAGAGTCCAGGTCAATGCCACACAGAGTTCTAGCAGCAGACACATCTCTACAACAGCTGTTAAGTGGAGATTTTATGTAGCAGGCATTCATGGTAAAATTGCTGCTAGGAAACCACTATGTAATAATTATAGGGGATAACTCAGGAGACTCTGCATGGTACAAGACAACTACAGGACACAGTTTTATAAGTGGTAAAATCTATATTATCACATGGTGATTCAAACAGGTGCAGAGAGAAACTCAAGTCCACAACACTTGGTGCAAATAATAAATGCAGCTTAGCAGTCTATAGGAAACGTCAGGGGAAAATGCAATCAAGCAGAAAGTCTATGAAGCACAGTTATTCTTGAGGATACTTGACACAAATAAATCCTTGTCTTAGTCCAGGCACAGATATATATGCTTATAAGGCAGTTGAGATCATATCTTAGCTCAACCAGGGAGGCCTGGTTAATAGTCTCAGGTTATTGCAAAGCAGAAACAGCTTACATGTCCAGCAAATGCAGATGGAAGAAAACACGAACAGCAGATGAAGGAGGATTACTGGAAACTTGTGTATGCAGCAGGAACTCAGAGCTGAGTAGCAGGATCACCACACAGGTTCACAGGAGCAAGTGTATAGCCAGGGAGTAATCAGAGGTCAGGAGCTGGATGCAAGGCAGAATACTCTAGCACAGACTGAAGGCTGGGGTGGAGTTTTATAGCAGGGAGACACAGTGCACATGAGACCAAAGACGTCATCTTGGAAAAGGGCAGTAATGCACAAAAGGTAAAAAATGTTCAGAGTCCTGACACACTGCTAAGAACAGGCAACAAGCAGAAGAGACTTGTTTGGGCTAATGAACACAAGGAATGGACATTAGACCAGTGGAAATCTGAGCTTTGGTCTGATGAGTCCAAATTTGAAATCTTTGGTTCCAACCACCATGTCTTTGTGCGACGCTGAAAAGGTGAACGGATGGACTCTACATACCTGTTTCCCACAGGAAAGCATGGAGGATCAGGTGTGATGGTGTGTGGGTGCTTTGCTGGTGACACTGTTGGGGATTTATTCAAAATTGAAGGCATACTGAACCAGCATGGCTACCACAGCATCTTGCAGCGGCATGCTATTCCATCTGGTTTGCATTTAGTTGGACCATCATTTATTTTTCAACAGGACAATGACCCCAAACACACCTCCAGGCTGTGTAAGGGCTATTTGACCAAGGAGAGTGATGGGGTGCTACGCCAGATGACCTGGCCTCCACAGTTACCAGACCTGAACCCAATCGAGATGGTTTGTGTTGAGCTGGACCGCAGAGTGAAGGCAAAAGGGCCAACAAGTGCTAAGCATCTCTGGGAACTCCTTCAAGATTGATGGAAGACCATTCCCGGTGACTACTTCTTGAAGCTCATCAAGAGAATGCCAAGAGTGTGCAAAGCAGTCATCAAAGCAAAAGGTGGCTACTTTGAAGAACCTAGAATATAAGACATATTTTCAGTTGTTTCACACTTTTGTGTTAAGTATATAATTCCACATGTGTTAATTCATAGTTTTGATGCCTTCAGTGTGAATTTACAATTTTCATAGTCATGAAAATACAGAAAAATCTTTAAATGAGAAGGTGTGTCCAAACTTTTGGTCTGTACTATATATACAACATCATTTTGTATTGAAAAATATAAAAAATACAGACCACATATTTGGCAGTGTGGTATTTCCATGACAGGCCTCATATATCTGTGTGCTCCAAGTTTGGGCATTTTAGGCCAGTTTTCTACTGTTTTTGCTGTCTGTTATTCTAGTTATATACAGCACAATTTTGCAGCCCCCAAAAATATACAGGCCACATATTTGGCAGTGTGGTATCGCTGTCAGACGTCTGATGTATTTGTGGCTGACAAATTGTGGAAATTCAGGCCTACCTTCTGTTGTATTTGCTATCTGTTACCCTATTTCGGTACACTATTTTAGTTTAAAAAATAAAAAAATACAGGCCACATATCAAACAGTGTGGTATCTCGGTAAAAATACTTCTGTTTCAAGTTGTTATGGCTGCTTCATGACTGTCTTAAATGCTCCACCTACTACTACCACCATCATCATCTTCTGCCTAGAGGCAGTCACTGCGCACATAGAAAGTCTGAGGAGCAGAGTGTGAACGCTTGGGCAGTGTTGTATTCTGTCTCTGGATTACGAAGGCCAAATCTTCTAGATTAAATCATGTCTGGAAGAGCCAGAGCAAGAGCATGTGGAACAGCACATGGCCAGGACTCCCAACTACTGAAGCCTGCTGTTCCTGTTCCATATTCTGACAATCCATCGCCTACTAATACTGAACTGGTTGGATGAAGAAGTCAAAAAGGAGCCCCTGAATTTTCTATAACAGAAGCTAGATATTTAGACATTTTGGCTGTATTTCAAGAGCTGTCAATTGGTGGTCCTAGATATGACTTCTACACCACCACCGCAGCTCCCGCCTCAGCACCACCTGAGCTGCCGCACCCCCGACCTCCTGTCTCTTCCCCATTATCACATAGAATGTAAGTTCGCAAGGATAGGGTCCTCTCCTCTCTTTATCAATCTGTCATTGTAAATTTTTTTTACTGTAAACAATATCTATTACTTTGTATGTAATCCTTCTCATGTACAGCACCATGAAATAAATGGTGCTATATAAATAAATCATAATAATAATACTATATGGGTGTTTCCACTAGACAATCAATCCAACATGCTATTGAATCAAAATCTTGTTCATCTGACAACTCTGTTCAGCTGTGCACAAACACTGTCAAATTGGTAATTAGACCTCAGTGGGTCTTGTCACAGTGTCATGTTGACTGCAGTCCACAAATGTTATCTAGATTAGTGATGAGCGAGCACTAAAATGTTCGGGTGCTCATTGCTTGGGTCTAGCAGATTGTTATACTCGGGTACTCGGCCAGAACAACGAGCCCAATGTAAGTCTATGGGAGAGCCGGGTATTTTTACTGCAATCCCCCACGAGGGTCCTTTTGAGGTCTTAAAACACTACAAAAAAATACACTACAGTGAACTAAATGGATTTTGCTGGGAAATATGTCAAGGTACATCCTTTGCAGGTTAATGACTTGCCTGTAAGGCCAAATAATTAACCCCAGACCGAATTTTCCTCCCCCACTTAGGCTTAGTTCAGACGCTGCGTTTTTGAAGCGTTTTCAACTTTAACATTGCTTTCAACAACTACAAATGCATTCACTGGGAAATGTCATTGTAACATTTAACAACCCTAGCTGGCCATGTGGGGTGTGACACATAAGCAGACCCATCTTGTTTCATTTATGAAGGAGGGACTCTTAAAGTCACAGAGCCTATTTTTGCTGGTGCATGGGGCGGGATTAATCTTCTTAAAGGGCCATTATTAAACAGTGTGTCTCCTAAGCTGTTGTAGCCTATGCTGTGAGTGGATGGGCTGCCAAGAATTACGACGCATAAACAATACCCCTTTCATAAGATGAAAGAATTGCATTGAATTCAAGGCCAGCCCTGCTACCAATTCATATGCACCCCAACAAGACTTTGAACCCACATACTGGATGGGCCCCTGAAAATCCACTTCACAATATGAATTTTGTACTCCCGTACTCCTTTGTTTTACACAATGGCAGCAAGGCCAGCCCTGCTACATAGTCAGTCATATGCACCCCATTACGTCTAGGAACCCACATACTGAATGGGCCCATGAAAATCCATTTAATAATATGCATTTTGTTCTCCATACACCTTTGTTTTACACATTGGCAGTCAGGCCAGCCCTGCTGCATAGTCAGTGATATGCACCCCATTAGGCCTTGTAACCCACATACTGGATGGGTCAATGAAAATCCACTTCACAATATGCATTTTGTACTCAGCACTCCTTTGTTTTACACATTGACAGCAAGGCCAGCCCTGCTGCATGGTCATATGCAGCTCATTATTAGTGTTGAGCATTCCGATACTGCAAGTATCAGGTATCGGCCGATACTTGCTGTATCGGAATTCCGATACCGAGATCCGATATTTTTGTGATATCGGGTATCGGTATCGAAACAACATTAATGTAAAAATGTGTAAAAGAGAGAATTAAAATAAAAAATATTGCTATACTCACCTCTCCGACGCAGCCTGCACCTTACCGAGGGAAGCGGCAGCGTTCTTTGTTTAAAATTCGCGCTTTTCTTTCCTTTACGTGAGTCCCGGCTTGTGATTGGTTGCGTGCCGCCCATGTGACCGGGACGCAACCAATCACAGCAAGCCGTGACGTAATTTCAGGTCCTTCAGGATTTTAAAATTACGTTCCGGCGTTGTGATTGGTTGCGTCGCAGTCACATGGGCGACGCAACCAATCACAGCAAGCCATGACGTAATTTCAGGTCCTTAAGGATTTTAAAATTACGTCCCGGCTTTGTGATTGGTTGCGTCGCAGTCACATGGGAGACGCAACCAATCACAAGCCGTGACGTCACGGGAGGCTGGACACGCGCGCATTTTAAAATGGGCGCGTGTCCAGCCTCCCGTGACGTCCCGGCTTGTGATTGGTTGCGCCGCGATCAACCAATCACAAGCCGGGAGGCTGGACACGCGCGCATTTTAAAATTTTAAAATGCGCGCGTGTCCAGCCTCCCGGCTTGTGATTGGTTGACCGCGGCGCACAAAATGAGTGAGGATGAACTAAACCAAACAAGGGGAAACTGCCAATGTTGTCAAAACATCAATTGTTGCATAATAAGTTTGGTCAAATTTGCAGGATGTGTCTCACATTCCCATGTATCACCTCTCAGCTGATGTATTATACAAGCCTCCCGGCTTGTGATTGGTTGACCGCGGCGCAACCAATCACAAGCCGGGACGTCACGGGAGGCTGGACACGCGGCCATTTTAAAAAGCGCGCGTGTCCAGCCTCCCGTGACGTCACGGCTTGTGATTGGTTAATGGCGGCCATGTTGCCGGGACGCGGACCAATCACAGCAAGCCGTGACGTAATTTCGTCACGGCTTGCTGTGATTGGTCCGCGTCCCGGCAACATGGCCGCCCTGACCAATCACAAGCCGGGACTTCACGTAACCAAGTAAAAGCGCGAATTTTAAACAAACAACGCTGCCGGTTCCCTCGCTGAGGTCCAGGCTGCGTCGGAGAGGTGAGTATAGCAATATTTTTTATTTTAATTCTTTCTTTTACACATTTATATGGATCCCAGGGCCTGAAGGAGAGTTTCCTCTCCTTCAGACCCTGGGAACCATCAGGAATACAGTCCGATACTTGAGTCCCATTGACTTGTATTGGTATCGGGTATCGGTATCGGATTGGATCCGATACTTTGCCGGTATCGGCCGATACTTTCCGATACCGATAATTTCAAGTATCGGACGGTATCGCTCAACACTACTCATTATGCCTTGGAACCCACATACTGGATGGGCCCATGAAAATCCATTTCACAATATTCATTTTGTACTCCCATACTCCTTTGTTTTACACATTGGCAGCAAGGCCAGCCCTGCAGCATAGTCAGTCATATGCACACCATTACGCCTTGGAACCCACATACTGGATGGGCCCATGAAAATCCACTAGTATTATTTAATGGTATGTTGGTTCCCTCTTTGCAGAATTATTTACATGAGAATTTGGCAATTTTATTTGCCATGGTTCAGATATGCCTTATTTGCCAGGTTCAGATATGCCTTTAATTAAGGCTAATACTTGCAATAAAACGCAATTTTATTGCAAACTACAAAATTCAAGGAATAGTATGATTGAATAGTGTGAGTACCTGTCTGGAATATCAGAGAAGCAGAGAAGCAAGACCAAGACAGAGAACCCCTGGGAGATTACCTACACTGCATGGGTGTCCCCAATTATGCAGGTATCAGCACACTGCAGATGTACCCCAGTTTTGGCATCTGTCTTAGTCATGTTTCTCTGGTCTTATATAGTGATTTACACTATGTAGTAACTCTAGTTTCACCCAGACCTTCAAGTGGCCAACTTTCAAGGTTGTATTAAACTGAGATATCATGGAGTCATCAGATGAGGGGCCATAAACCCCTAGAAAATAAAAACCACAAGGAATTAGATCAAACCACCACAGGCAGAGTTTCAGTAAACTTTAATGTTTTACAATGACAAACAGCAAACATATAGAGGCTTAGAACTGTTTGTGAAGTGAATAAACAAACATTTCTCAAGATTGTGTCACTATGAGCATTGTCTGTCACATCTGTAAATGTTTTACAAGAAATGCAGCTATGTGATTGTTTGAATGCATTCGGTATACAGTATTTTAATCTGGATTCCAAATCGCCATTTGTATATTCGCCATTTGTACATTTTAGGCAGCCAAAGTTATCGCTGTCAAGGAGAGAAATTAATATAGTCGACAAAGAAGTATTTATAATGAACTACTGAGCCAAACTAACAGCATTGCTTTATCAAATTTATATAAAGTATATTGTGTCCAATGTGAGCAACCAGGCAACACAAAAAGGAGCTTTTCAAGTGAGCTCTTTAATGTACACAAATGTTATGAAGTGTTTGCTAACAAGGATGTGGTTTCACCAATGGGGGGTACCTTTTTTAAAAATATACTATTGCCATCACAGCCCCCCTTGCTCAAAATTCTGTAGCCTATAAAAGTACAGAACACATTCACCCAGGTCATATTGTTGGAGATAAGGAAAAGACATTGCAGGAAACAGAGTTAAGAAGTGCGCCCAATGTAGGGGTGTGGGTCTCTGAGACATGTAATGGAGGGCATGAGATGACAAACAATTCCCCAATGTGGGGTCCTTTTTTTATAAATAAAATAGTGCCATCACAGCCCCCTTGCCCAAAAATCACCGTACAGAGCACGTTCACCCTGGTGATCTAGTGGCAGTTAAAGGATACATTGCAGGAGACAGACTTAAGAAGTAGGCCTAATGTAATACAATGCCCAATTCCCTAATGTGGGGTCCTTTTTTTACTAAATAAAATAGTGCCATCACAGCCCCTTTGCCCAAAATTCACCGTACAGAGCACGTTCACCCTGGTGATCTAGTGGCAGGTAAAGAAGATACATTGCAGGAGACAGATTTAAGAAGTAGGCCCAATGTAATGTAATGCCCAATTCCCCAATGTGGGGTCCTTTTTTACTAAATAAAATAGTGCCATCACAGCTCCCTTGCCCAAAATTTACTGTACAGAGCACGTTCACCCTGGTGACCTAATGGCTCTGGATGATGAGGATGAGGATAAGGAGGAGGATGACAACAAACAGACTAAATCTGGAGGCGTATACCCATGTGTGGTTGTGAAGAGGTGCATGAGAATACACCTCCCCAAAAAGAGAGAATGTATTTGAGGTTATGTTTTGCTGTTTTCACTTGGTGGTGTACAGAAGTCTTTCCCAATCCAGCTCTTGTTCATTTTTATAAGAGTCAGCCTGTCAGCATTTTCAGTTGACAGGGGGATGCACTTATCTGTTTTAATTCCACCCACAGCACAAAAAAACCCGCTCTGACAGAACGCTAGCAGCAAGGCAGGCCAGGACCTCCAAGGCGTAGAGAGCCAGTTCATGCCATGTGTCCAGCTTTGATACCCAATAATTTTTAAGGCACAGAGGAGTCACTCACCATCTTCCCAAACATTGCACTTCTTGTGACAGCATCCTTTGCCTTTATGCTTTCACGATGGGAGGGTGGATCTGAGAAAACTGTCCCAGAACTTTTCCATTGTTCCCCTGCCTGAGCTGGATTGTATTTCTGTCTCTCTCGCTTGGACTCCTTGGTTGTACAACAAACTCTGACGTCTGCTGCCAGTGTTCTCACATGGGAATTTTCTAAGTAATTCCGCTACAGGGGCCCTCTGGTACTGCAACATTTTAGTACACTTCTCTGCCTCTGGTAGAAGAGATTGAAAGTTCTCCTCGTAGTGTGGGTCTAGAAGTGTCACCAACCAGTAAGTAGTGTCACCCCAAATTTTTTTATTGAGAGGGTCACATGAAATGCAGTGCAACATAAAGTCAACCATGCGTGCCAGACTGCTAACAGGCAAGACTTCCGTGTCCTCACCAGCCGGATGACTGACCATGCTGTCCTCCCCTCATCCTCATTCTTCTCCTCCCTGTCCTCAGGCTATCCACGCTGAACAGATGTTATGACAGCTATGTTTTTAGTACCGTCTATAGTGTATGAAAGTAGCTCCTGTTCTTCCTCCTCCTCCTCCTCATTGACTACAATCCATGTTGAGAAGACATGAGGTTGGGCTGAGTGTAATCCCCCTGTATGGTTCCTTGCTCTATGTCCTCATGCTCTGCCTGCAATGTATCCTCTTTAATTGTGAGCAGAGAGGTTTTCAGAATGCTGAGAAGTGGGATGGTGACATTAATTATGGCGTCATCGCCGCTCACCATCTTGATGCAGTCCTCAAAGTTTTGGAGGATGGTACACATGTCCGACATCCATGTCCAATCCTGAGGTCTTATGTGTGGAGTCTGAACTAAATTTTTCATGGCCTTGTTGATGTTGGTAGTCAACCACTGCCCTCTTCTGCTCACAAATCCTTTCCAACATATGCAGCGTAAAGTTCCAGCGCGTGGAGACATTACACACCAGTTGGTGTGATGGAAGCTGCAAACGCTGCTGAAGCACGGCAAGGGCAGCTGAAGCTGTAGCTGACTTTCTAAAATGGGCAGACAGATGGCGTACTTTCACTAGCAGATTCGGCAGCTCCGGGTAGCTTTTCAGAAAACATTGAACCATGAGGTTAAGTACATGGGCCAAGCAAGGTACGTGTGTGAGCTCACCTTGCCTCAGAGCCGCCACCAGGTTATGGCCATTTTTACACTCGACCATGCCTGGCTGTAGGTTCAGTGGTGTCATCCAAACATCTGACTGCTCTTTCAGCGCTGTCCACAACTCTTCTGAATAGTGCGGTTTGTCACCTATGCAGATTAGCTTCAGCACAGCCTGTTGCCTCTTGGCTCAGGTAGTGCTGCAGTACTTTCAGCTTCTGACTGATGTGTTGATTTCAGAGATGGAGGATAAAGAGGAGGAGGAGGTGCAGGAGCTGTAGACTGTGAAGGCAACCCTGATTGATGTAGAGCCAGTAATCCTCGGTGTGGGGAGGATGGGTTCCATCCCAAGGTCCGACTGAGTCCCGGCTTCCACTATGTTAACTGTTATGACCTGGTGGTTAAGGAACCACATGAGTTGTGACCTAGTGGTTAAGAAACCACATGAGTTGTGACCTAGTGGTTAAGGAACCACACGAGACAAGCTCTGGGGAGGTGGGAACTATACAGACCGCAGTCCCTGATCCTAACACCAACACTAGCAGTAGCCGTGGGATGTTCCTGTCACTCCCTAGACACCTCGTCACAGCCGGAGATCTAACTACCCCTAAAGGTAGAAAAGGAAAGCTAACTTGCCTCAGAGAATTTCCCCAAAGAAAAGACAGCCCCCCACAAATAATGACTGTGAGTGGAGAGGGAAATGACATACACAGAAATGAAATCAGAATTCAGCAAAGGAGGCCACGACTAACTAAATAGACAGAACAGAACAGGATACTGTGCGGTCAGTATTAAAAGCTAAAAAGCCACGCAGAGATTGCAAAAACTCCACACCGGACTAACGGTGTGGAGGGCAAATCTGCTTCCCCAGAGCTTCCAGCTAAACTGAATAAATCATACTGATAAGCTGGACAAAAACAAGCACAAAATGAACTGAAGGATTATGTCCACAACCAGTGGACAACAAGAACAAACATGGACTTAGTCTGCCCATTTCTGCAAAGCTATCAGAGAAATCCAAGGAGAGATCTGACTCCAACCAAATAACATTGACAGCTGGCACGGACTAAAGACCAGAGCCAGACTAAATACAAATCCAAGAGAGGCGATCAGTGGATACAGCTGCAATGCTAAGTCCAAAGAGCAGCAGTTCCACTTAAGACCACAGGAGGGAGCCCAAGGACCGAATTCACAAAAATACCATTTACAGCCACCGGAGGGAGCCCAAGAACGGAATTCACAACAGTACCCCCCCCTTGAGGAGGGGTCACCGAACCCTCACCAGAGCCCCCAGGCCGATCAGGACGAGCCAAATGAAAAGCACGAACCAAATCGGCAGCATGGACATCGGAGGCAACAACCCAGGAATTATCCTCCTGACCATAACCCTTCCACTTGACAAGGTACTGGAGCTTCCGCCTCGAAACACGAGAATCCAAAATCTTCTCCACCACATATTCCAACTCCCCCTCAACCAACACCGGAGCAGGAGGATCAACAGAGGGAACAACAGGCACCACATATCTCCGCAACAACGATCTATGGAAAACATTATGGATGGAAAAAGAAGCTGGAAGGGCCAAACGAAAAGACACCGGATTGATAATCTCAGAAATCTTATAAGGACCAATAAAGCGAGGCTTGAACTTAGGGGAAGAAACCTTCATAGGAACATGGCGAGAAGACAACCAGACCAAATCCCCCACACGAAGCCAAGGACCAACACACCGACGGCGGTTAGCAAAACGCTGAGCTTTCTCCTGAGACGACGTCAAATTGTCCACCACATGAGTCCAAATCTGCTGCAACCTATCCACCACAGAATCCACACCAGGACAGTCAGAAGGCTCAACCTGCCCTGAAGAAAAACGAGGATGAAAACCACAATTACAAAAGAAAGGTGAAACCAAAGTAGCCGAACTAGCCCGATTATTAAGGGCAAACTCGGCCAACGGCAAGAAGGCCACCCAATCATTCTGATCAGCAGACACAAAGCATCTCAAATAGGTTTCCAAAGTCTGATTGCTTCGCTCTGTTTGGCCATTTGTCTGAGGATGGAACGCCGAAGAGAAAGACAAATCAATGCCCATCCTAGCACAAAAGGAGCGCCAAAACCTGGAAACAAACTGGGAACCCCTGTCAGACACAATATTCTCCGGAATTCCATGCAAACGAACCACATGCTGAAGAAACAATGGAACCAAGTCAGAGGAGAAAGGCAACTTCGGCAAAGGTACCAAATGGACCATCTTGGAAAACCGGTCACAAACCACCCAGATAACAGACATCTTCTGGGAAACAGGAAGATCTGAAATAAAATCCATGGAAATATGCGTCCAAGGCCTCTCAGGGACCGGCAAAGGCAAAAGCAACCCACTAGCGCGGGAACAGCAAGGCTTCGCCCGGGCACAAGTCCCACAGGACTGCACAAAAGAATGCACATCCCGCGACAAGGAAGGCCACGAAAAGGACCTGGCAACCAAATCTCTGGTACCAAAAATCCCAGGATGACCAGCCAAAACCGAACAATGAACCTCAGAAATCATTTTACTAGTCCATCTATCGGGAACAAACAGTTTCCCCACTGGGCAGGCCTATCAGTCTGAAATTTCTGAAGCATCCGCCGCAAATCAGGAGAGATGGCAGAAAGAATTACCCCCTCCTTGAGAATCCCCACCGGCTCAAGGACTCCAGGAGAATCAGGCAAGAAACTCCTAGAGAGGGCATCCACCTTCACATTCTTAGATCCCGGAAGATACGAGACCACAAAATCAAAACGGGAGAAAAACAGGGACCATCGAGCCTGTCTGGGATTCAAGCGCTTGGCAGACTCGAGATAAATCAGATTCTTATGATCAGTTAAGACCACAACACGGTGCTTGGCCGCCTCAAGCCAATGTCGCCACTCCTCAAATGCCCACTTCATAGCCAACAACTCCCGATTGCCGACATCATAATTACGCTCAGCAGGCGAAAATTTTCTAGAGAAGAAGGCACACGGTTTCATTAAAGAACCATCAGTGCTTCTCTGAGACAAAACGGCCCTTGCCCCAATCTCAGAAGCGTCAACCTCAACCTGGAAGGGGAGAGAAACATCTGGCTGACGCAACACAGGGGCAGAAGTAAATCGACGTTTAAGCTCCTGAAAGGCCTCAACGGCCGCAGGGGACCAATTCATCACATCAGCACCTTTCCTCGTCAAATCAGTCAGGGGTTTAACCACACTAGAAAAGTTGGCAATAAAACGGCGATAAAAATTAGCAAAGCCCAAAAATTTCTGAAGGCTCTTCACAGATGTGGGTTGAGTCCAATCATGAATGGCCTGGACCTTAACAGGATCCATTTCTATAGCCGAGGGAGAAAAAATGAAGCCCAAAAAAGAAACCTTCTGAACACCAAAAAGGCACTTAGACCCCTTCACAAACAGAGCATTATCACGAAGGATCTGAAATACCATCCTGAACTGCTTCACATGAGACTCCCAATCATCAGAAAAAAACAAAATGTCATCCAAATATACAATCATGAATTTATCCAGATAATTCCGGAAGATATCATGCATAAAGGACTGAAACACAGATGGAGCATTAGAAAGCCCGAATGGCATCACAAGATACTCAAAATGGCCCTCGGGCGTATTAAATGCTGTCTTCCATTCGTCACCCTGTTTAATACGAACAAGGTTATATGCCCCTCGTAGGTCAATCTTAGTAAACCAACTAGCCCCCTTAATCCGAGCCAATAAATCAGAAAGCAGAGGTAAAGGATATTGGAATTTGACCGTGATCTTATTAAGAAGGCGATAATCAATACAGGGTCTCAGGGAGCCATCCTTCTTGGCAACAAAAAAAAATCCCGCACCCAACGGTGACGAAGATGGCCGAATATGTCCCTTCTCCAAAGCTTCCTTAACATAACTCCGCATAGCGGCATGCTCTGGCACAGACAGATTGAAAAGTCGGCCCTTAGGAAACTTACAGCCAGGAATCAAGTTAATGGCACAATCACAGTCCCTATGAGGAGGAAGGGAACTGGACTTGGGCTCATTAAATACATCCTGGAAATCTGACAAAAACTCAGGAACTTCAGAAGAAGGGGAAGAAGAAATTGACATCAAAGGAACATCACTATGTACCCCTTGACAACCCCAACTAGTCACAGACATAGATTTCCAATCCAGCACAGGATTGTTTGCTTGTAACCATGGAAAACCCAGCACTACAACATCATGCAAATTATGCAACACCAGAAAACGAATATCCTCCTGATGTGCTGGAGCCATGCACATGGTCAATTGTGTCCAGTACTGCGGTTTATTCTTGGCCAATGGTGTAGCATCAATCCCCCTTAAGGGAATAGGACTCTGCAAAGGCTGCAAGGAAAAACCACAGCGTTTGGCAAACTCTAAGTCCATTAAATTCAGGGCAGCGCCTGAATCCACAAATGCCATGACAGAAAAGGACGATAGTGAGCAAATCAGGGTAACAGACAAAAGGAATTTAGGCTGTATGGTACTAATGGTGACAGACCTAGCGACTCTCCCAGTACGCTTAGGGCAATCAGAGATAACATGAGCAGAATCACCACAGTAATAACACAGCCCCTTCTGACGTCTGAATTCCTGCCGTTCTGCTCTAGTCAAAATCCTATCACATTGCATAGGCTCAGGACTCCGCTCAGAGGACACTGCCATATGGTGCACAACCTTGCGCTCATGCAGGTGCCGATCAATCTGAATAGCCAGAGACATTGATTCATTCAAACCAGCAGGCATAGGAAACCCCACCATAACATCTTTAAGAGCTTCAGATAGACCCTTTCTGAAAATTGCTGCCAGGGCATACTCATTCCATTTAGTGAGCACAGACCACTTTCTAAATTTCTGACAGTAAGCTTCTGCAGCTTCCTGACCCTGGCACAGAGCCAGCAAGGTTTTTTCTGCCTGATCCACAGAATTAGGTTCGTCATACAGCAATCCGAGTGCTTGAAAAAAAGCGTCTACATTGAGCAATACGGGGTCCCCCGGCTCAAGGGAGAATGCCCAGTCCTGGGGGTCTCCACGCAGCAGAGAAATGACAATCTTCACCTGCTGAATGGAGTCCCCAGAGGAACGGAGTCTCAAAGCAAAAAACAATCTGCAGTTATTTTTAAAGTTCAAAAATTTAGATCTATGCCCGAAAAACAAATCAGGAATAGGAATTCTAGGCTCCAGAGCCGGAGTCTGAACAACATAATCTTGAACACTGCACCCTTGCAGCAAGTTGCTCCACACGAGAAAACAAACCCTGAATATCCATGTCAGCACCAAAATTCTGAACCACCCAGAGATCAAGGGGAAAAAAAAGGACAAAACAGGCTGCAAAGAAAAAAAAATGACTCAGAACCCCTTTTTTTTTTTTTTCCCTCTTTTGAGATGCATTTAACACATTGTGGGCCAGCTGCACTGTTATGACCTGGTGGTTAAGGAACCACATGAGTTGTGACCTAGTGGTTAAGAAACCACATGAGTTGTGACCTAGTGGTTAAGGAACCACACGAGACAAGCTCTGGGGAGGTGGGAACTATACAGACCGCAGTCCCTGATCCTAACACCAACACTAGCAGTAGCCGTGGGATGTTCCTGTCACTCTCTAGACACCTCGTCACAGCCGGAGATCTAACTACCCCTAAAGGTAGAAAAGGAAAGCTAACTTGCCTCAGAGAATTTCCCCAAAGAAAAAACAGCCCCCCACAAATAATGACTGTGAGTGGAGAGGGAAATGACATACACAGAAATGAAATCAGAATTCAGCAAAGGAGGCCACGACTAAATAGACAGAACAGAACAGGATACTGTGCGATCAGTATTAAAAGCTAAAAAGCCACGCAGAGATTGCAAAAACTCCACATCGGACTAACGGTGTGGAGGGCAAATCTGCTTCCCCATAGCTTCCAGCTAAACTGAATAAATCATACTGATAAGCTGGACAAAAACAAGCACAAAATGAACTGAAGGATTATGTCCACAACCAGTGGACAACAAGAACAAACATGGACTTAGCTTTGCAGAAATGGGCAGACTATCAGAGAAATCCAAGGAGAGATCTGACTCCAACCAAATAACATTGACAGCTGGCACGGACTAAAGACCAGAGCCAGACTAAATACAAATCCAAGAGAGGCGATCAGTGGATACAGCTGCAATGCTAAGTCCAAAGAGCAGCAGTTCCACTTAAGACCACAGGAGGGAGCCCAAGGACCGAATTCACAAAAATACCGTTTACAGCCACCGGAGGGAGCCCAAGAATGGAATTCACAACAGTTAACCCAGTGTGAGATATACCATCCCTGCCCACAAGCACTTGCCATGTGTCTGCTGTTACAGGGAAAGTCCACCTAACCACATTGTTGAGGGCAGAGGTAATGTTGTGGGACACATCCTGGTGTAATTCCGGTACGGCACACTGGGAGAAATAGTGATAACTGGGGACTGAGAACCTTGGGACGGCCGCCGCCATCAGGTTGCTAAAAGCTTCCATCTGAACGAGCCTAAAAGGCAGCATTTCTAGTGCAAGCAGAAGAGAAATATTAGAATTTAGGACTGTGGCCTTTGGGGAGTTGGCTGGGTATTTCCGCTTGCGTTCAAAGACTGGGTTATAGAGAAACTGAAGGCTGTGCTGGGACAAGGACGTGGACAGGCTTGATGATGGTGCTGCTTGAATGTGGGCCACAACAGATGCAGGGCTAGAGGCATCTTCAAATGCACGGTGTACTGGAGATTAGCTTCTACGCAAAACAGTGGAAGAAGCAGTGATGTGACCTGCAGACAGTGGTACTGGAGTTCGTCCCACAAAGTCGGGTGCTTTGCTGCCATGTGCCTGATCATGCTGGTGGTGGTCAGGCTGGTTGTTTTGCTACCCCTGCTGATGCTGGCATGGCAGGTGCTGCAAATGGCCTGTTTGGGGTTATCAGCAGACCACAAAAAAATAACCAGACTCGGGAAGATCTAACAGTTGGAATGGCAACTTCCCTCATGTTGGTGTTACGGGGAACAGATGCACGTCTTCTGTCTGTGGCCACCACACTGCTTCTTCTTGCCTGTTGGGATGATATGCCTCCTTCCCCATGTGTGCTGCTGCCCTCCCTCTGCATGTCCTCCTGCCAGGTTGGGTCAGTCACATAGTCATCCACGACCTCTTCTTCCACATCCACACCCTGCTTCTCCTCCTGACTTTCTGGCAATTGTGTCTCAGCATTGTCCACCTCTTCTGATACTTTCCCACCATCTCCTTCATGTGACCGGGGCTGGTCAAAGCTTTGGGCATCTCTACATGCGATCTCATCTATCCCTGCTTCAAGTTGACCGGCCTAGAGTTCTGAATCTTGAAATGAAAAACTAAACAGCTCTTCAGAGTGTCCAAGTGTGCGATCAGTTGTCTCAGGGCATTCAGCATGGTGGGAGGAAGGAGGATCAGGGTGAGGAATATCCGGGCCACACTCACGGCTACTCAGACTTGACCGTGTGGAAGACATGGTGATGGTGGTGGTGGCTAAATGACTGGAAGCATTATCCGCTATCCAACCAACAACCATTTCACGCTGCTCTGACTTCAATAGTGGTGTGCTGCGGTCTCCTAGAAACTGGGACAGGAAGATCAAGCTAGAAGATGTGGGTCCTTGTTGTTGCCCACTTTCACCTTGGCCACGGCCTCGTTATTTGCATGCACCATCATCATCATCACATCCACTTCCCTGTCCCTTGACTTGCCCACAACACAAAAAACACAAAAAATTTGGTAGAACAAGGCTAGCACACACAACTATGCTATGTATGCCTGAAAAACTATGATTTTTAAACAGGCCTCTGTCTGACAGAACAGACTGTATTTTTGGGGGGAATAATTATTGGGGAAAAAAAATTGCAACTAGGTACAGTATATAGTAAAGAACCTGCAGCAGCAGACAGTTATGGAGCTTTGGGAGAGATGCAGTGGAAGCTATGTACGCACATACAGTACCTGCAGGCCTTGCACTGATTTGGATATGCCGTGCCCTGCCTACCTAGTGCTGCAATATTTGGACCCACAAATTAGCCCTAAAAAGGACTGTTGGTTTCTCAGGAGTGGTGGATTAACAGTTGCGGACCTACACTAACTATAAAAACCATGATTCTGACCCTATCTCGGCAGCAGCTCTCCCTACTCTCACTAAATCTGGACCTGAATGCGCAAGGCGGCCCCAGGTCTCTTATACTCGGGATGATTCTGTGCGGCCAAGCCAATCACTGCATGACCACAACAAAGATGGCTGTGTCGCTTCATGGCCTGGCAGACAATCCCTGCAGCGTGATTGGGTCTGTAAAGTCTGCCAAAAATGCTGGGTGGAGACACCAGTAACCGTTGAATAATCCCGGAAATGCTCAGTGCTCCCCATGTAATAAGATTATGCTAACGTTCTATGGAGACCGATGACGTGGGTCAGAATGATGACAAACAAGGTATATCACAGTTCAGTATATATATAATAGAAATATGAACTTCAGATGACTGATGTAAAATGCGGCTTTACAGATAAACAAGTAATAAACAGTCTCAAGAATATGTAGATGTTAGTAGTACAGACCGAGGATGTGAGTACGGGCTGGCTCCTAGTAGGGGGCAGACCGTAGCAGAGGTGGGTGTTGAGCAGGTGTAGAGCAACAGAGTTTTTCCAGTGGTATGTAGATCCAGAAGCAAGCGGGGTATCACGAGGAATAGAAGAAACAAGCAGGCAGCAAGTGAGGTACAAGATACACAAGCAAGGTATAGTGTGCAGAGTTCCTTTATATATGCAGCAGACAGGAAACAAAAAGTATCAGACAGGAAACAAGATGGCCCCCAAGAAGCCAGCCACTCCATTTTGGGTAAGGGCAGAATTCAACAGAACTAAGGGCAAGAACAGACAAAAACAGGTACGCAGTCCCAGTCCTTATGGATTGCCCCTACGCAAGGGCAATGGGGTACTCAGTACCGGGTCCCTCGGTTCGGTGGATGTCACGGTGGACCGACCAAGCCCGTGGCCCTTTGAGGGGCGTCCAGTAATGACAGGACAAGAGTATATAGAATTAATGTTCGTGACGCCACCTGTGGTATTCGGTCAGGGTGACCAACGCTGCTTAGGGGTCCACTGGGGTGATGTTATGGCAGCTAGATGGTATACCTTCCCACTGGTGAAGTGTATCCCCAGGGCTTCCCAGAGTGTAGATGGTGATGGTGGATGATGTGAGGCGCAGCAAATAACGAGGACACAAGGGTGCAGTCTCTTTACCTTTTACTGAAGGATTCAGTGTCCACAGTCCAGGGCACCGGATCACAGGGTAGGCAGAGTCCAGTGGGTCTGAAGCCAAATCCAGAGTCTCCTTACCCAGGTGGAATGCAATAGCCTTCCTATGCGTACAGTAACACAGTAGGTCCTCACTTGCTTAAGCTCTAATAAGGTCCTCACTGTTATTACTCTTCTCTCTCTGTTCCCCGTAGTCGGATAGAACAAAACCAGTATGACAAGCCTGAGGCTTGTTTATAGGGACCCTAGAGACGCCCCGACCCTCATGATTTGCCACCGTGTCTTCTTAGGTATTAAGGACGGGCAGCCAACTTGGAATTGACTGTCCTGCCAGTCTCTGAAGCAATGGCATAGAGCACTTTACTCCCTTGGTATTCTGGCTACCGGAACGCGCACCAGAAGGATGCCGCTTCTATTCGGTCACTATCCTCTCTGGTACCCACTTCTTGCTATGCCTTCGTTTCTCACTCACTGCAACACACTTGCTTTCAATGTCTCTTTCTTTGGATGCTGACGCACGTGGGGCAGGCGCTGCTCCGTGGACCCTCGTCCTCCTCAGACCGTAGTCTGGACCTGACTGGAGATTACTCCAGACAGCTCGACCTGGAGACCTTTCTCTCTCAGTCTCCAGCCAGGAACTCTCTAACTTTCTAACCAACCCACCAGTTTTACCTATCTGTGAGGAGTGGCCTAGTAGATAGAACCTTTGCTCCCCCTGGTGGACTGGTGTGTGTAGTGTGTTGTGTGTGGTTGTGATACCTGGACAGAAGATCTCCTTTATTGCCTTCAGACGTGATATCACTCCTCCCTGGTGGAAGAATGACATCACTGCAACGCCCAGGACTCTGGGGCGCTGCACTTACACCCCAAGTACACCGAGCATATTGATACTCGGGCAAGTAACGAGTAGTTGCGAGCACGTTCACTCATCACTAGAGGTGACATTAGGGATCTAGTTAACCTGTGGACTGTAGTCAACATGCCACTGTGACAATACCCACTAGGGTCTAGCTATCAATTTGACATAGTTTGTGCACAGCTGAACAGAGTTGTGAGAAAAAACATTTTGATTCAATAACATGTTGGATGGATTGTCTAGTGGAAACACCCATATCATAGAAGTCACATCTACGATCACCACGCTCTCCAATTGACACCTCTTGAAATCCAGCCAAAATGTCAAAATCTCTATCTTCTGTTCTAGAAACTGCAGGGGCTCCTTTTTTATGTCCTCGTACAAAAAGTTCAGTATTAGTAGGTGATGGATTGTCAGAATACGGCCCAGGAACGCCAGGCTTCGGTAGTTGCGATTCCGGGCACCGTGATCTTCCGCGTACTCTTCCTCTGGCTCTTCCAGTAATGATTTCATCTTCGTAATCCAGAGACAGAACACTGCCAAAGCATTCACCCTCTGTTCCTCAGACTTTATATCTGCACAGTAACTGCCTCTAGGCAGAAGATGATGATGGTGGTAGTAGTTGGTGCATTTAAGACACAGACATGAAGTAGCCATAACAATTTGAATCCAAAGTATTTTTTCTGAGATACCGGACTGTTCAATATGTGGCCTGTATTTGTTTTGCCAAAAATAGTGTGTAGATTTAGGGTAACAGACAGCAAATTCAGTGGAATGTAGGCCTGAAATGCCACAATTTGTACACCACAGTTAGCAGAGGCGTGTCATGAAGACACCACACTGTAAAATATGTTGCCTGTGTTTTTATTTTTTACCCCCAAATAGTGTTTAGATCTAGGGTAACAAACAGCAAATACAGTGGAATGTAGGCCTCAAATGCCACAATTTGTAGGCCACAGATAGATCAGGCTTCTGTCGGAGATAGCACACTGTTAAATATGTGGCCTGGATTTTTTTTTTACCCCAAAATAGTATATAGAAATAGGGTAACAGACAGCAAATACAGTGGAATGTAGCCCTGAAATGCCACAATTTGTAGCCCACAGATAGATCTGGCGTTTGACGGAGATACCAGACTGTTCAATATGTGGCCTGTATGTTTCTTTTTTTTAACGAAAAATACTGTATAGAATTACGGTAAGACACAGGCAAAAAGGATAATTTAGCCCTGAAATGCCACAATTTGTCGGATACAGATAGACCGGGCTTCTGGCGGAGAGAACACACTGTTAAATATGTGGCCTGGACTTTTTATTTTTTTTGCCCACCAAAATTATGTCAGTAACTAGGCTATGACACTACAAAAAAAATATTTTGAGGACTAAAATTGTAAAATATTTAGAGCAATGATATGTGATGTGTGTGGCAGACAAAACACAGTGTTAAATATATGAACCGTAGCTAAATATTTTTCGGGCAGCTATATATTTTTGGGGCACCTAAATTTGTTTGGGCAGCTAAATATTTTCTTGCAAGCTAAATATTTTTGGGGCAGGTACATTTTTTTGGAGCAGCTAAATATATTTTGGGCAGATAAATATTTGGGTCAGTAAAAATTTTTTATAAGACACTCAAAAAAATACCACAGTACCAGAAAACATACCTCATTTTTTTGCGCTCTCGGATGTGATGCCTGGGATGGGCAAAACCATTTAAAATTGATGGATTTTCACACTGTAGTAATAAAATGAGATGGCTGTAGTCTGCATTGCTAACAAGCAAATGGAGAAAAAAGGTGGTCTGGATTGCTTTGAAATAAAAAAATCAGGATTAAGGTGCAAAAAAAATTATTGCTAGCCACAGATATCTGGAGCGAGATATATACGTAATAGGCAGCAGCAGCCGCCAGTAATGGACCCAATGCCTTGCACTGATGTGTATATACACACATACACTCCCCTGTCTACCTAGCACTGCAGTCTATAGACCCTGTAATTTGTCCTTATAAGGACTGTTGGTTTAGCTGGATATGTGAATTAAATGATGGTATACCCACACTAATAAAAGGCACAAATCTGACCCTAAGGCTATGTTCACACGCTGCGGATTTTGCTGTGGATCCGCAGCTTTTCCGCAGCGGTTTCTCATGCGTTTACAGTACAATGTAAACCTATGGGAAATGCAATCCGCAGTGCACATGCTGCGGAAAAAAACACGCGTAAACGCAGCGTTTTACATTTTGCAGCATGTCAATTCTTTGTGTGGAATCCGCAGCGGTTTTACATCTGCTCCATAATAGAAAACCACAGGTGTAAAACCGCAGTGGAATCCGCACAAAAAACTGCGGTAAATCCGCAGGAAATCCACAGGTAAAATGCAGTGCCTTTTACCTGTGGTTTTCACAAATCCGCTGCCGAAAAATCATCAGACCTCAAGAATACGTGTGCACATACCCTATCTCAGCAGCAGCTCTCCCTACACTGTCTGATTCCAGAGCTGAATGTGCTGAGTAGGGCGGCGCCAGGTCTCTTATAGACCTGATGACGCTGTGCAGCCAGCCAATCACTGTAATGCAAAAGCAAAGATGGCATTACAGTGCATGACAGACAATCCCTGCATGTTGATTGGCTCTGTAAAGAGTGGCAATCGTGCAGGGCAGAGACCCGAACTCCCTGAGCACAAACCCGGAAATGCTCGGTTCACGTCGAGTACCGCCAGTACAGTGATGCTTGGGTGAGTAACGAGCATTACCGAGTATGCTTGCTCATCACTAGTCATTGCCGCACAAGTTATACAAACGAGCCTTGGGTAATTTGTCATTAGGAATGAGATTAATTGCACAGTAATAGGGGCAGTGAGGAGGTAATATCTCAGACTTTTTTTTCCGAAAAAAATCTTTCCGGTATTCCGGAAGACCCTCCAGACTAACGGAACAAGGGTGCACAGGTGTAAGACATTTTTCAATAAAAAAAGGACCCTATTTGACAATATCTCTCCGATTCCTGTCAATAATCGAATTATGCGTAAGCAACCAAGGAATATTCAACACAATTCCAGCAGGTAGATTGTCCAAAACATAGCAGGAGATAAATTCCACATGAAGAGACCCCATCTTGAGTGTGAACTCCACCGTAACTAACTGTCACGGGTTCCTTCTCCGGTATCACACAATCAACGAAGCAAGAGAATAGTGAACAATTCCAAGACCTTTATTTAGGCAAAACACGAAAGGTCCATATATACGATCCATCACACAAAGGATTAAAATATTCCAGAATGCGAATTGTTGTGAACTCTGTTTTTGGGCTCCCTCTTGTGGTCACAAGTGGTACTGTGTGAGTGTTGTCTTTGGGCTCCCTCTCGTGGCTCTTTGTGTCATTCTGCAGGTCTGAGGTTGGATCAGCTGTCTCGTTATCTGTTAGCTGGTTCCTATTTAGTTCAGCTGGACTCTCAAAGGTTGCCTGCTGTCGTTGTATTCAGTGCTATTCTGTTTGCTCCTGTCTACATCCGTTATCAGTCTCTCCAAGAGAAGCTAAGTTTTGTTTGCTTATTTTTGCTCATCTGTGTTCAAGATGTGTACTAGTATATGATGTGTTTTGGTCCAGCTTGCTAATATGTGATTTCCCTGCTTGCTGGTGCTCTGGGGTGCTGAGTTGCTCCCCCCACATCGTTAGTTGGTGTGGGGGTTCTCGCATTCTCTGCGTGGATATTTTTGCATAGGGTTTTTTACTGACCGCACAGATCCCTTGCTATTTTCTGCTATCTAGCGTTAGCGGGCCTCATTTGCTTAACCTGTTTCATCTCTGCGTTTGTCTTTTCCTCTTAACTCACCGTTATTATTTGTGGGGGGCTTCTATATCTTTGGGGTATTTCTCTGAGGCAAGTGAGGTCTTACTTTCTCTTTAGGGGTAGTCAGTTTCTCAGGCCGTGAAGAGACGTCTAGGATTTCAGGAAACGTTCCACGGCTACCTTTAGTGTGTTTGGTTAGAATCAGGTTTGCGGTCAGTCCAGTTACCACATCCCCAGAGCTTGTCCTATTATCTTTGACTTAGCTGGTTAGATTTGTGATCCTAAGCCACTGGGATCATAACAGTACAGCAGGCCCGAAAAGTGTTTAATGCATCGCAGAAGTGGGATAAGAGAAGTCCTGAGTACAATTTTTTTTTTTTCCTCTCCCTTTGCTGCAGTCTGTCCAGCTTCTCTCATCCCCTTAATCTCTGGGTGGCTTTGAGTTCAGCTGCAGACATGGATATTCAGAGTCTGACTTCTAGTGTGGATCATCTTGCTGCAAGGGTGCAAAGCATTCAGGATTTTGTTGTTCACAGTCCTATGTCTGAGCCAAAAGTACCTATTCCTGAGTTGTTTTCTGGAGATAGATCTAGGTTTCTGAATTTTAAGAATAATTGTAAATTATTTCTTTCTTTGAGACCTCGTTCCTCTGGTGATTCCGCTCAGCAAGTTAGAATTGTTACCTCCCTGTTACGTGGCGACCCTCAAGATCGGGCCTTCTCCCTGGCGCCGGGAGATCCTGCATTGCTGAATGTGGATGCGTTTTTTCTGGCACTTGGATTGCTTTATGAGGAACCTAATCTTGAGAACCAGGCAGAAAGAGCCTTGCTGGCTCTCTCTCAGGGCCAGGATGAAGCTGAGGTGTATTGTCAAAAATTTCGGAAATGGTCGGTGGTTACTCAATGGAATGAGTGTGCCCTGGCTGCAAATTTCAGAGAAGGTCTTTCTGAAGCAATTAAGAATGTTATGGTGGGGTTCCCCACGCCTGCAAGTCTGAATGACTCAATGGCTTTGGCCATTCAGATTGATCGGCGTTTGCGGGAGCGCAAGTCTGCGCACCATCTGGCGGTGTTTTCTGAACAGAGACCTGAGTCTATGCAATGTGATCGAATTCTGACCAGAATTGAGCGGCAAAATCATAGACGTCAAAATGGGTTGTGCTTTTACTGTGGTGATTCAACTCATGTTATCTCAGCATGCTCTAAGCGCGTAAAAAAAATTGCTAAATCTGTCACCGTTGGTATTACTCAGCCTTCATCTGTTAAGAGTCTTCAGAAGTTCTTGGGTTTTGCTAATTTTTACCGTCGCTTCATTGCTAATTTTTCTGGCATGGTTAAACCCTTGACGGATTTGACCAAGAAGGGTTCTGATGTGACTAATTGGTCTCCTGCGGCCGTGGAAGCCTTTCGGGAGCTGAAGCGCCGGTTTTCTTCGGCTCCAGTTTTGTGTCAGCCTGATGTCTCTCTTCCTTTTCTGGTCAAGGTTGATGCTTCTGAGATTGGAGCAGGGGCTGTTTTGTCGCAGAGAAGCTCTGATTGTTCTGTGATGAAGCATTGTGCTTTCTTTTCAAGAAAGTTTTCGCCTGCCGAGCAGAATTATGATGTTGGTAATCGGGAGTTGTTGGCTATGAAGTGGGCATTTGAGGAATGGCGACATTGGCTCGAGGGAGCTAAGCATCGTGTGGTGGTCTTGACTGATCACAAAAATCTGATTTATCTCGAGTCTGCCAAGCGGCTGAATCCTAGACAGGCTCGTTGGTCGTTGTTTTTCTCCCGTTTCGATTTCGTGGTCTCGTACCTGCCTGGTTCGAAGAACGTGAAGGCTGATGCTCTTTCTAGGAGTTTTGTGCCTGACTCTCCGGGAGTTTCAGAGCCGGCTGGTATCCTCAGAGAGGGAGTGATATTGTCTGCCATTTCCCCAGATTTGCGACGAGTGCTGCAGAAATTTCAGGCGGATAGACCTGACCGTTGCCCACCAGAGAGACTGTTTGTCCCAGATAGATGGACCAGCAGAGTTGTTTCCGAGGTTCATTCTTTGGTGTTGGCAGGCCATCCTGGGATTTTTGGTACCAGGGATTTATTGGCTAGGTCCTTCTGGTGGCCTTCCTGGTCGCGGGATGTGCGTTCCTTTGTGCAGTCCTGTGGGATTTGTGCTTGGGCTAAGCCTTGCTGTTCTCGTGCCAGCGGTTTGCTTTTGCCTTTGCCTGTCCCGAAGAGGCCTTGGACGCACATTTCCATGGATTTTATTTCGGATCTTCCAGTCTCTCAGAGAATGTCTGTCATCTGGGTGGTGTGTGATCGTTTTTCCAAAATGGTCCATTTGGTGCCCTTGCCTAAGTTGCCTTCCTCCTCCGAATTGGTTCCTCTATTTTTTCAGAATGTGGTTCGCTTGCATGGCATCCCTGAAAATATTGTGTCTGACAGAGGATCCCAGTTTGTGTCCAGATTTTGGCAGATCTTTTGTGCTAAGATGGGCATTGATTTGTCTTTTTCATCGGCCTTCCATCCTCAGACGAATGGCCAAACCGAGCGAACTAATCAGACCTTGGAAACTTATTTAAGATGTTTTGTTTCTGCTGATCAGGATGATTGGGTGACTTTTTTGCCATTGGCCGAGTTTGCCCTTAATAATCGGGCTAGTTCTGCTACTTTGGTTTCGCCTTTTTTCTGCAATTCTGGTTTTCATCCTCGTTTTTCCTCGGGTCAGGTTGAGCCTTCTGACTGTCCTGGGGTGGATTCTGTGGTGGATAGGTTGCAGCAAATTTGGAACCATGTGGTGGACAATTTGAAGTTGTCACAGGAGAAGGCTCAGCGCTGTGCCAACCGCCGTTGCGGTGTGGGTCCCCTCTACTTCGTGTTGGGGATTTGGTATGGCTGTCTTCTCGGTATGTTCCTATGAAGGTTTCCTCTCCTAAATTCAAGCCTCGCTTCATCGGTCCTTATAAGATTTTGGAAATCCTTAACCCGGTGTCATTTCGTTTAGACCTCCCAGCGTCGTTTGCCATTCATAACGTGTTCCATAGGTCTTTGTTGCGGAGGTATGTGGTGCCTGTGGTTCCTTCTGTTGAGCCCCCTGCCCCGGTGCTGGTTGAGGGCGAATTGGAGTACGTGGTGGAGAAGATCTTGGATTCTCGTATTTCGAGACGGAGGCTTCAGTATTTGGTTAAGTGGAAGGGCTATGGTCAGGAGGATAATTCCTGGGTGGTCGCCTCTGATGTTCATGCGGCCGATTTGGTTCATGCCTTCCATGTGGCTCATCCTGATCACCCTGGGGGTTTTGATGAGGGTTCGGTGACCTTTCCTCAAGGGGGGGGGTAATGTTGTGAACTCTGTTTTTGGGCTCCCTCTTGTGGTCACAAGTGGTACTGTGTGAGTGTTGTCTTTGGGCTCCCTCTGGTGGCTCTTTGTGTCATTCTGCAGGTCTGAGGTTGGATCAGCTGTCTCGTTATCTGTTAGCTGGTTCCTATTTAGTTCAGCTGGACTCTCAGTGGTTGCCTGCTGTCGTTGTATTCAGTGCTATTCTGATTGCTCCTGTGTACATCCGTTATCAGTCTCTCCAAGAGAAGCTAAGTTTTGTTTGCTTATTTTTGCTCATCTGTGTTCAAGATGTGTCCTAGTATATGATGTGTTTTGGTCCAGCTTGCTAATATGTGATTTCCCTGCTTGCTGGTGCTCTGGGGTGCTGAGTTGCTCCCCCCACATCGTTAGTTGGTGTGGGGGTTCTCACATTCTCTGCGAGGATATTTTTGCATAGGGTTTTTACTGACCGCACAGATCCCTTGCTATTTTCTGCTATCTAGCATTAGCGGGCCTCATTTGCTTAACCTGTTTCATCTCTGCGTTTGTCTTTTCCTCTTAACTCACCGTTATTATTTGTGGGGGGCTTCTATATCTTTGGGGTATTTCTCTGAGGCAAGTGAGGTCTTACTTTCTCTTAAGGGGTAGTCAGTTTCTCAGGCCGTGAAGAGACGTCTAGGATTTCAGGAAACGTTCCACGGCTACCTTTAGTGTGTTTGGTTAGAATCAGGTTTGCGGTCAGTCCAGTTACCACATCCCCAGAGCTTGTCCTATTATCTCTGACTTAGCTGGTTAGATTTGTGATCCTAAGCCACTGGGATCATAACAGCGAATACAGTTCAGTTACAGAATAAAAGTCCAACAATCCAGCACAGAGGATAACAGTCCATATTCCCTTCTTTCTCTCTCTGAAGTGCTGTCTTCACCTCATGGGTCCACACAGGATCTGAATCTCCCCCCATCTCCTGTCCTCCCCTTATGTCCAGGAGTAGTCAAACAGGATGGGGTGGTTTTCAGGCCTCCCCCACCTGACAAAGGTGCCTGGTGGGTTAAGGCATTACAGGGGGTCATTGTTTCAACAAGCTAGGTCAGCATGTCATTAGCATATTAGCAAACAACATTATTCACTGACCCCGGTGAGAAATAACAATACAGAACTGTGGGGAGAATTGTTATGATCCGGTGACCTTGGAGCCGCATGAGACTTTCTCAGGAGAAGGTGGAACCTGTACTGACCGCAAACCCTAAACTGACACCGCAACTAGAAGTAGCCGTGGGGTGTACCTAACACATCCTAGACACTTCGACACAGCCGGAGGACTAAATACCCCTATTGATGGAAATGGGAATTCTATCTTGCCTCAGAGCAGAACCCCAAAGGATAGGCAGCCCCCCACAAATATTGACTGTGAGTATAAGAGGAAAGACAAACGCAGGCAGAAATCAGGATTTAGCAAAAGAGTACATGCTAGCTACATAGGAAAGGATAGGACAGAATACTAAGCGGTCAGTACTAAAACCCTAAAAATATCCACAGCAGATAATACAAAAATTCCACCATCTAACTAAAGGCATGGAATGTATCTCTGCATCTCCTGAGAATCCAACTTGACTGAAAATATATAAATATATATATATATATATATATATATATATATAAATGAATAGTACTGAATTATAAAGCACACCGCATGTGTGCAGCAGAAACAAAACCAGAAACTTATCTTGGCTGATTTGGCAGCAGGGCTGGAGGAACCAGACAGAGATGCATAACCTCCAAGAACAATGGACAACTGGCAAGGGCTAATGAATCCTGCAAACCTAAATACCCCAGTCAGAGCTGCAATCAGCAGGAACACCTGCCCAGGATTGCAACCCAGGGACAACTGCATTACCACCAGCAACCACCGGGGGGGAACCCAAGAGCAGAATTCACAACAGTACCCCCCCCCTTGAGGAGGGGTCACCGAACCCTCACCAGAGCACCCAGGCCGATCAGGACGAGCCAGATGAAAGGCACGGACCAAATCAGCAGCATGGACATCAGAGGCAAAAACCCTAGAATTATCCTCCTGGCCATAACCCTTCCATTTGACAAGGTACTGAAGCCTTCGCCTCGAAAAGCGAGAATCCAAAATTTTCTTAACCACATACTCCAACTCCCCATCAACAAACACAGGGGCTGGAGGATCAACAGAGGCAACAACGGGTACCACATATTTCTGCAATAAGGATCTATGGAAGACATTATGGATAGCGAAAGCGGCCGGAAGGGCCAAACGAAAAGACACCGGATTAATAATCTCAGAAATCCTATAAGGACCAATAAACCGAGGCTTCAACTTAGGGGAAGAAACCTTCATAGGAACATGACGGGAAGACAACCAAACCAGATCCCCCACCCGAAGCCGGGAACCAACACACCGACGACGGTTAGCAAAACGTTGAGCCTCCTCCTGGGACAACACCAAATTGTCCACCACATGAGCCCAAATCTGCTGCAACCTGTCAACCACAGAATCCACACCAGGACAGTCCGAAGGCTCAACCTGCCCTGAAGAAAAATGAGGATGAAAACCAAAATTACAAAAGAAGGGCGAAACCAAGGTAGCTGAACTAGCCCGATTATTAAAGGCAAACTCGGCCAATGGCAAAAAAGTCACCCAATCATCCTGATCAGCAGACACAAAGCATCTCAAATAAGTTTCTAAAGTCTGATTAGTTCGCTCGGTCTGGCCATTTGTCTGAGGATGACATGCGGAAGAAAAAGACAAATCAATGCCCAGCCTAGCACAAAAGGCCCGCCAAAACCTAGAAACAAACTGGGAACCTCTGTCAGACACAATATTCTCCGGAATACCATGCAAACGAACCACATGCTGAAAAAACAGCGAAACCAAATCAGAAGAGGAAGGCAATTTAGGCAAAGGCACCAAATGAACCATCTTAGAAAACCGGTCACAAACAACCCAGACAACAGACATCCTCTGGGAAACTGGAAGATCAGAAATAAAATCCATATAAATATGCGTCCAAGGCCTCTCAGGGACCGGCAAAGGCAAAAGCAACCCGCTAGCACTGGAACAACAAGGCTTGGCCCGCGCACAAGTCCCCCAGGACTGCACAAAAGAACGCACATCACGTGACAAAGAAGGCCACTAAAAGGACCTACCCACCAAATCTCTGGTACCAAAAATACCAGGATGGCCAGACAGCACAGAACAATGAACCTCAGAAATCACTCTACTAGTCCATCTATCAGGAACAAACAGTTTCCCCGCTGGACAGCGGTCAGGTTTGTCAGCCTGAAATTCCTGAAGAACCCGTCATAAATCAGGGGAAATGGCAGAAAGAACCACCCCTTCTTTCAGAATGCCGACCGGTTCAAGCACCTCAGGAGAATCCGGCAAAAAACTCCTAGAGAGGGCATCAGCCTTAATCTTCTTAGAACCCAGAAGATACGAGACCACGAAATCAAAATGGGAAAAAAACAAGGACCATCGAGCCTGTCTAGGATTCAGTCAAGACCACAATACAGTGCTTAGCTCCCTCAAGCCAATGTCGCCACTCCTCAAATGCCCACTTCATAGCCAACAACTCCCGATTGCTGACATCATAATTGCGTTCAGCAGGTGAAAATTTATGGGAAAAGAATGCACACTGTTTTATCAAGGAACCAACAGGATCCCTCTGAGACAAAATGGCCCCTGCCCCAATCTCAGAAGCGTCAACCTCAACCTGAAATGGAAGAGAAACATCTGGTTGACGCAACACTGGGGCAGAAGCAAATTGGCGTTTAAGCTCCTGAAAGGCAGAGACAGCCGCATAGGACCAATTCGTCACATCAGCACCTTTCTTCGTCAAATCGGTCAAGGGTTTAACCACACTGGAGAAGATAGCAATGAAACGGCGATAAAAATTAGCAAAGCCCAAACATTTCTGAAGGCTCTTCACGGATGTGGGTTGAATCCAATCATGAATGGCCTGAACCTTAACCAGATCCATCTCTATAGATGAGGGAGAAAAAATGAAACCCAAAAAAGAAACCTTCTGCACTCCAAAGAGACACTTAGACCCCTTCACAAACAAGGCATTATCACGAAGGATCTGAAATACCATCCTGACCTGTTCCACATGGGACTCCCAATCATCGGAAAAAATTAAAATGTCATCCAACTATACAATCATGAATTTATCAAGATAAGTCCGGAAGATATTGTGCATGAAGGACTGAAAAACAGATGGAGCATTAGAGAGCCCGAATGGCATCACAAGGTATTCAAAATGGCCTTCGGGCGTATTAAACGCAGTTTTCCATTCATCACCCTGCTTAATACGAACAAGATTATATGCCCCCCGAAGGTCAATCTTAGTAAACCAACTAGCCCCCTTAATCCTAGCAAACAAATCAGAAAGCAGAGGTAAAGAGTATTGAAACTTGACCGTGATCTTATTCAAGAGGCGATAATCAATACAGGGTCTCAAGGAGCCATCCTTCTTAGCAACAAAAAAAAACCCTGCTCCCAACAGTGAAGATGATGGCCGAATATGCCCTTTCTCCAAAGACTCCTTAACATAACTCCGCATGGCGGTATGTTCAGGCACAGACAGGTTGAAAAGTCGGCCCTTAGGAAACTTACAGCCTGGAATCAAGTCAATCGCACAATCACAGTCCCTATGCGGTGGGAGGGAACTGGACCTGGGCTCATCGAATACATCCTGAAAATCAGACAAAAACTCAGGAATTTCAGAAGAGGGAGAAGAGGAGATTGACATCAAAGGAACGTCATTATGAACCCCCTGACATCCCCAACTAGTCACAGACATAGACTTCCAATCCAACACAGGATTATGTACCTGCAACCACGGAAAACCCAGCACGATAGCATCATGCAAATTATGCAACACCAGAAATCGACAATCTTCCTGATGGGCTGGCTCTATGTACATGGTCACCTGTGTCCAGAACTGGGGCTTATTTTTAGCCAAAGGTGTAGCATCAATGCCCCTTAAAGGAATAGGGTTCTGCAAAGACTGCAAGGGAAATCCATAACGCCTGGCAAACTCAAAGTCCATTAAGTTCAAGGTGGCGCCTGAATCCACAAACGCCATGACAGAAAATGATGACAATGAGCATATCAAGGACACAGATAACAGAAATTTAGGTTGTACAGTACTGATGGTAAATGAAGTAGCGATCCTCTTTGTACGATTAGGGCAGACTGAAATGACATGAGAAGCATCGCCACAATAAAAACACAACCTATTATGACGCCTGAATCCATGTTGTTCCGTTCTAGACAGAATCCTATCACACTGCATTGGCTCAGGCATCTGCTCTGAGGACAACGCCACAGCATGCACAGTTCTGCGCTCCCGCAAGCGCCGATCAATCTGAATGGCCAGAGACATAGAATCATTCAGACCGAAAGGCGTGGGAAACCCCACCATAACATCTTTGACGGATTCAGAAAGACCGTTTCTGAAAATTGCCGCCAAAGCTTCATCATTACATTTAGTCAACAGACCATTTTCTAAATTTCTGACAATACAACTCTGCTGCTTCTTGACCCTAAACCAGGACCAACAAGGTCTTCTCCGCTTGATCCACCGAATTTGGTTCATCATATAATAATCCTAAAGCCTGAAAAAAGGCGTCTACATTAAGCAAGGCCGGATTCCCAGATTCCAGGGAAAATGCCCAATCCTGAGTATCGCCACGCAGCAGGGAGATGACAATTTTAACTTGCTGAATGGAATCACCAGAGGATCGAGGTTTCAGAGCAAAAAACAGTTTACAATTGTTTTTAAAACTCAAAAACTTGGACCTGTCCCCAAAAAACAAATCAGGAGTAGGAATCCTAGGCTCCAAAACTGGAGTCTGAACAATATAATCAGAAATATCCTGTACCCTAGCAGCAAGCTGGTCCACACGAGAAGCCAATCCCTGAACATCCATGCTAGCACATGACTCCTCAGCCACCCAGAGAAAAAGAGGGAAGAAGAGACCACTCAGACTACAGAAAAAAAAATGGCTCAACACCTTTCTTCCCTTCTTCTGAGATGCATTTAACTCATTGTTGGCCAGTTGTACTGTTATGATCCGGTGACCATGGAGCCGCATAAGACTTTCTCGGAGAAGGTGGAACCTGTACTGACCGCAAACCCTAAACTGACACCGCAACTAGAAGTAGCCGTGGGGTGTACCTAACACATCCTAGACACCTCGACACAGCCGGAGGACTAAATACCCCTATAGATGGAAATGGGAATTCTGTCTTGCCTCAGAGCAGAACCCCAAAGGATAGGCAGCCCCTCACAAATATTGACTGTGAGTATAAGAGGAAAGACAAACGCAGGCAGAAATCAGGATTTAGCAAAAGAGGCCATGCTAGCTAAATAGGAAAGGATAGGACAGAATACTAAGCGGTCAGTATTAAAACCCTAAAAATATCCACAGCAGATAATACAAAAATTCCACCATCTAACTAAAGGCATGGAATGTATCTCTGCATCTCCTGAGAATCCAACTTGACTGAAAATATCCAAACACAGTCTAAGCTGGACAAGAAAAAACAATGAATAGTACTGAATTATAAAGCACACCGCATGTGTGCAGCAGAAACAAAACCAGACACTTATCTTGGCTGATTTGGCAGCAGGGCTGGAGGAACCAGACAGAGATGCATAACCTCCAAGAAAAATGGACAACTGGCAAGGGCTAATGAATCCTGCAAACCTAAATACCCCAGTCAGAGCTGCAATCAGCAGGAACACCTGCCCAGGATTGCAACCCAGGGACAACTGCATTACCACCAGCAACCACCGGGGGGAACCCAAGAGCAGAATTCACAACAGAGAATATCAGATGGCAAATAACAACTCATCCTACAAGATGCAGTAACACCATGATAACCAGTAAAATAGAAATATACACAAAAATGATACCCACATAGCATATCACACCATCACACTAACCAAACCAGATTTTTGAGCAACGGTGTTCTGTCAATGGCCACAATTTGAATAGGGCTTTCTAGCTTAACTGCCCCTAAGCCAAACTTCAGAACCAGTCCCAAATCTATTAAATTAGCATCAGATCCGAAGGTAATAAAGGCAAATGTGAACAGACACTGTGTTAGAGTCGGCGGATCGCACCGAGTAAATATATATGTTAAATAGGTGCTTTCGCAACCCGGGGTCCACCGTGCAGGAGAGAATCCTGCTGCTAGCAAATGGCAGTGCTATATGGCGGTATAAGTGAACTCTGTTACATCACAGAATCGCAAAGATATGAAAACGCTGTGCCCTGTTAACCTCACAGAGAATCACAGCTACCTAACTGAGCAAAAGCAAAGAGTGGTCATGCAGTCAGCCTAGCACACGAACAACTCCTCTCCGGTGGAGCCGGAGTTCTAGTGGCTGTACGCCAGCCCTGAATCCATACACACAAAACTCCTCACTGGAGGTGCCGGTATTCTAAGGGCTTATTTCAGCCATACCCTGACCACATGCATACACGAACACAAGATAGCAAAACTCATAACAAAGGTTGATACTAGTGCATGGTCGTGCGGCCATGCAAACCTTTTATAGCTGCAGCAGACAAGGACCTTCCTAGTGGTCCAATAGGAGCTGCTACAGGACCTGAGCGTGTGACCCCCGACCTCCAATGAGAGGTCCTCCATGGTCATGCTCAGTGTGTGCAAAGCAGGATTTAGTCCCAGAAAAGTCTGCTCACCGCTGACCACTGCTGGCTACAAAAGCAGAGCCTGGAAAGGCAGCAGTAACCCTTTGCACAGTATCAAGCTGAGCGAGATGCTGAGACGGACGTCTCTGCTGAGCAGGCTCCACTGCGGCTGATGTAGAATGGGAGACCGCAGCAGACATGGTTTAAGATTCCCCCTGTGCAGCGGCGAGAACTCAACACCTCACACACTGATCTTGAAAAAGAAGTTCAGCATTCAACAATGCCTTATCAGAGGAGTAATAGGGTACCTGTAAGTCTGAGTGACCTCCTGGACAATTATTATTATTATTATACATTTTTATAGCACCATTTATTCCATGGCGCTTTACATGTGAACAGGGCAAATATAGGTGAGTACAATAAACATGAGTAAAAGAAGGCACACACAAGTACACAAGGAGAGAGGACCCTGCCCACAAGGGCTCACAGTCTACAGGGGATGGTTGAGGATACACTAGGAGAGGATAGAATTGGTCTTGCGGTGGTTCAGCAGACAAATGATCGCTGCAGGTTGTAGGCTTGACAAAGAGGTGGGTCATCAGGTTCCATTTGAAGGTTTCCATGGTAGGCGAGAGCCTGATGTGTCGGGGTAGAGAGTTCCAGAGTATAGGGGTAGCACGAGAGAAGTCTTGTATGAGGTTGTGGGAGGAAGAGATGAGAGAGGAGTAGAGAAGAAGATCATGAGAGGATAGAAGGTTGCGTGTAGGTAGGTATTGGGAGATCATGTCACAGATGTATGGTAGAGACAGGTTGTGAATGGCTTTGTATGTCATTGTTAGTGCTTTGAACTGTAGCCTCTGGGCAATAGGAAGCCAATGAAGGGCCTGGCAGAGAGGAGAGGCTAGGTAATAATGGGGAGACAGACGGATTAGTCAGGCAGCAGAGTTTAGGATGAATTGGAGATGTGCCAGAGTGCTAGAGGGGAGGCCAGAGAGTAGGAGGTTGCAGTAGTCAAGGCAGGTGATGATAAGCGCATGCACTAGTGTTTTTGTGGTTTCATGGTCAAGGAATGCACGGATCCCGGAAATGTTTTTGAGTTGGAATCGGCAGGAGGAGGCAAGGGCTTGGATATGTGGCTTGAAAGAGAGGGCAGAGTTAAGGATCACCCCAAGGAACTGAGCGTGCGGGACTGGGGAAAGTGAGCAGCCATTGACATTGATGGATAGGTCAGGTGGAGGGGTAGAATGAGGTGGGGGAAAGATGATGAATTCTGTTTTGTCCATGTTCAGCTTTAGAAAGCGAGCAGAAAAGAAAGATGAAATATCAGACAGACATTGTGGGATTTTGGTCAGTAAGAAAGTGAGGTCAGGTCCAGGAAAGTAGATCTGTGTGTCATCAGCGTAGAGATGATATTGTAAACCATGGGATTCTATGAGCTGCCCCAGGCCGAAGGTGTAGATGGAGAAGAGTAGGGGTGCTAGAAATGAGCCTTGGGTAACCCCAACAGACAGGGGGCGAGATGAGGAGGTGGTGTGGGAGAGGGAGACACTGAATGTCCGGTCTGTTAGATATGATGAGATCCAGGATAGGGCCATGTCTGTGATGCCAAGAGATGAGAGAGTCTGTAACAGGAGGGAATGGTCCACAGTGTCAAAGGCAGAAGACAGGTCCAGGAGGAGGAGGACAGAATAGTGTAGCTTGCTCTTGGCGGTTAGTAGGTCGTTGGTAACTTTAGTTAGGGCAGTTTCAGATGAGTGATGTGGTCGGAAGCCAGATTGTAACCGGTCAAAGAGGGAGCAGAAGGGGAGGTGGGAGGACAGTTCAAGATGGACATGCTGTTCCAGTAGTTTTGAGGCATAAGGGAGAAGGGATATCGGGCGATATATGGACACAGAGGATGGGTAGAGGGAGGGTTTTTTGAGGATAGATGTAATTGATGCATGTTTTGAAGGATGAGGGGAAGACATCATTTGTAAGTGAGAAGTTGAAGAGTTGTGTTAGGATTGGGATGAAGACTTTGGCAAGGTTAGGGTTGAGGTGGGACGGGAGCGGGTCAAGCGTGCAAGTGGTGAGATGTGATCTTGATAGAAGGGTGGAGAGCTGATCATCTGTCATGGTGGAGAAGCTGGCTTTGGAAGAACAGGGATGAGCAGTCAAAAGGAGGGGCATAGGGGGCTGCGGGCCAAAGCTTTCTGATGTTATCGATCTTCTGCTTAAAGAAAGAGGCAAAGTCTTCAGCAGAAATGGGAGGAGTGGGAGGAGGTGCTGGGGGACGGAGTAGACAATTGAAAGTGTTGAAGAGCTGTTTAGGGTTGTGTGTCAGGGAGGATATGAGAGATGAGAAGTAGGTTTATTTTGCGGCAGTGAGAGTGGACTTGAAGCTGGTGAGGGACTGCTTGTATGCGATGAATATCAGCAGAACAAGATCTCTTCCATATCTGCTCAGCGACCCTGGAAGCCCACCTCAGTTCTTTTGTCAGGCTGGTCAGCCAGGGCTTTCGATTGTACAAGTTTTGCTATGTGTGAGGGGGGCGACCAAATCAAGTGTAGCTGTTTTTGTGGTGTTATAAAAAGTGGCAGTGACAATCACCCAGACTTAGGTGTTTCCCGATGGCTTGTTTGCTGCAGGTCGTGCCAAGCAATCCTTTAAGAAATGTCAAGCTTGGCCACAATAGAGACAAAGTCCAAGTTCCTGATGGCTTCTCCTCTCCTTAATCCTTAAGCTGACAGCACCAACTTCCATAGGTTCCTCTTCAGATGCACAAACTGAGTCAGTTGGACAAAATGGAGCCTCTTTTTGCTCCTTGTATCTTTCCCACAGACTCCGATCCATGCGGGTAGCCTGAGTCATAGCCTCCACCAAACATCCAGGTGGAGCATATAGAGCTAGAGTGTCCTTAAGAGACTCCAAAAGACCCTTGAGGAATTGGCATCTGAGAGCTGTGTCATTCCACAGGACCTCAGAAGACCACTGACGAAACTCAGTACAATAGTCTTCTGCTGTGCGGTTCCCCTGTGTCAGGTTCATGATCCTTGTCTCTGCCACCTTGACCCTATCAGTTTCGTCAGATCTGTCCTAAAGCGTCAAAAAAAGCGTCAACCGAAAAAAGTTCAAAAGCAAGGGGTAGGGAAAATGCCTAGGTCTAAGGACCCCCCCCCCTGCAAAAGTGGCATTATAATTCCCACCCGCTGTGAATCATTGCCTGATTACTGAGGGTGCAGGGTAATCAATAATTTGCAACTCTAAAAAATCTGAACTTGTCCTTTTCTCCTGAAAATTTGTCAGGGAGTGGAATAGCAGGTTCAGGGGGGCTGAACGAGATGTCAGATGGTACAGAAGTGTCACGGGGATACAAGGAGGGCGAGAGCTAATAACCCGGGCCCCTGCAATTTCCCTCAGACTAGGGTAACCCTGTCTGACCCTTTACCTGAAGTTTACACTGAAGGTGTGCATGTTCGGGCCTCCACCCTCACCCTGATTCCTGATTCAGCCCTAGACTGAACACCACCGCCCACCACCCAGTGAATGCAATAGACCAATACCCACAATTATAACAAACAAGGATAAAGGAAAATATACACCACACCACAGTCAATCAGGAATACACTATAAAGGTGCAGGGCAAAATAAATACAAATATAGGAAGGAGTAAATAAAACAAAGGAAAATACACCACCAGCAACGATTCTCCAACAACCAGCTCTCCACTCCGGACCGAGTTAACTACGGATAAGACAGAAGCTATAATCGGCGACGCCCAAAGATCAGGAGAACCATTTAAAGGAAATGGGCATGGCCCAGCTTCCAATCCGAGGATCAGATAAATTAACCCCGGAGCAGCCAGACGAAAACTAGCCGACGCCAATGAGCAAACAGTGGTCAAACGCGGAATTACCGCTGTCTGTCAGACGACCTGGTCTGAACAGTGTCTGACATGACAAGAAGTCATAACAGCTTTCTGAGGAGAGGGATTCTGAGGGGCAGTAAGAGTACCAGAAATCTGGCCCTGTACCTGGCATGAGAGGAAGCCAGTTAGTGTTGTTCCAATGCCATATCTTGGACTACCCGAGTCAGATTCTCCACCTGATCACACAAAGTATGTAATAGATGCATAGGTAGGCAACTGAAATAATTTTAATGTTCAATCGCAGTGTGATGCGAGTCACAACAGTAAATATGTATATTACTTAATGTAAGTAAAGGGGGGGTCAAACAATCCGAGATCAGGTCCAGGAAATGGTGCAGTACGACAAAGGGAAGTCAGAGATGATATCCAATACACAAGCCGAGGTCAGGAAAGCCAGAGAGACGAAAAGCAAAGTTAGGTCACAAGCAAAGGGTCTGAGTCCGGGAAGAGAATCAAGTCAGGCTGGGTAAGGCACAGAGC
Source organism: Ranitomeya variabilis (assembly GCF_051348905.1). Lineage (NCBI taxonomy): Eukaryota > Metazoa > Chordata > Amphibia > Anura > Dendrobatidae > Ranitomeya > Ranitomeya variabilis. The sequence continues at coordinate 120,361,302 of NC_135238.1, forward strand.
GCAGAGGGATCAATGTTCCACAGGCAACAGCAAGTGTAAAATTGACACTGGGGTGAGGAACTAGCATGCTTAAGTAGAAGCCTGAATAATGAAAATGAACACAGGTGATTGCAGCACAAACTGACAGCACTGACACAAAGTAACAAAAAGACAGAAACAGAGGGGAAATTGTGACAACAAATTAGATATTAGAAAAACTTTTTGACAGTGAGGGTTATCATTGAGGAACAGTCTGCCACGAGAGGTGATAAGTTCTCTTTCAATGGAAGTCTTCAAACAGAGGCTGAACAGACATCTTTTTGATATGTCTTGAGGTCCCTTCCCAATCTAACATTCCATAATTCTATGAATGACTATAATGAGTAATATGGACATACAGTAAATTTGTTTAACCAGTAGCATACATTATTCTTAAGTGAATGGAAGAGTTCAGTCTTTTGCCTTAGCCCTACAGCCCTGAATAAACCAGTAAATCAGTGGTATTGATTGTGGTAACCAGATACCAGATATAGAAAAAAAGGCTGATGTGTTAGGCTATGATCACACACAGCATTTTTCCAGTGTTTTTCTTGTGCAGAAAGAAAGCGGCATTTTACGCTACCAGGCTTGTATGGGGTGTCAATCACACCTTTAGGCTATGTGCCTACGTTGCGGATTAGCCTTAGGGTATGTTTCCACGTTCAGGAAACGCTGCGTGTTTGACGCTGCGTAGAGCTGCAGTGTCAAACACGCAGCGTCCAGATGTTACAGCATAGTGGAGGGGATTTCGTGAAATCCCGCCTCCACTATGCCTTAAAAGACGAATGCGGCAGACCCGCGGAAACGGACATGCGGCGTGTCTTTTCAGAATGCAGCATGTCCTTACAATGCTGAAACAACACAAGGACAACGTAGGTGACCTGCCAGTGACCTCAGGTGCAGATTTGGTCAGGATTTTATCTGAGTAAAATCCTAATCAAATCCTGATGCAATCCTGAACGTGGACACATACCCTAAGAAATTTCTGGTGCGGATTCTGCATTTCTCCATCTCTTGGCTGAAAACGCAGCTGCGGTTTTGTCGCGTTTTTTGTGCAGATCTGCAGCATTTTTGGTGCGGTTTTGCTGCGGTTTTTTTGCGGATTTTCAGCATTTTTTACCCCTGTGGATTTCTATAATGGAATGGGTACATGACCGAGTATCGCCAATAAAGGATCCTTTCCGTAAGAAATCCTCGTCCCCAACTACCCTGCTCCCTTTAAACCATTCCATTTAACTACCCCAGAAATTCACACGAAGACATACATTTATTTTGGATAATTTGGCCACAGCGGCCATTTTATTAACAAACAAATACATGAATAACAACATGTAAACATTGTAAATATAAAAACCTCGAGGGGAGGGTTCTTGGAGCTAAAAAATCTGGCTCATAATAGGCAGAAAGCCTACCACAAAATTTAACCAAAAAACACGTATTTACCCTCAGCCATAACCACCAGCTCGAGAGCACCATGTAACCCATTTCGGGCAAACCAACCACAAAGCTCCCGAGGTAAACACCCCATCCAGAGCCCGTAACAAAAGCCAGATCAACCCTATAAGCATCATCACCAACTCCAAGAACCCCACCCCCCGCCAATCTGCCACTGTGATGATAATAACAAAAAATTCACTCCCTTTAATGAGTTGAACAGAAACAAAAAAGTTCACATAAAATTGAAAATAACCATCACGCAGACCTCCACTAAAATTATGTTCGCCTCGGATTGCCACCAAAAAAGGGAGGGTGGGAGGGACTCACTTCGCCTGTCTCTGACCAACTGACCCCCTTCCCGCACTTTTCCCAAGCCCCCTCCTCCCATTCCCATAAAATCCCCGCCCCATTCCTATCCTACCAATCCTGGGACCCCTTGTTTAATTTTTCAAAAAATACTGCACTGCTCCCCATGGCAACGCAGTCATGTGGGGGCTTCCTTTTAGCTGCGCCCCATACAGCCCCCCCTCTTGACCGCGTATCGCCAATAAAGGATCTTTTCCGTAAGAAATCCTCGTCCCCAACTACCCTGCTTCCTTTAAACCATTCCATTTAACTACCCCAGAAATTCACACGAAGACATAAATTTATTTTGGATAATTTGGCCACAGCGGCCATTTTATTAACAAACAAATACATGAATAACAACAGGGTTCTTGGAGCTAAAAAAATCTGGCTCATAATAGGCAGAAAGCCTACCACAAAATTTAACCAAAAAACACGTATTTATCCTCAGCCGTAACCACCAGCTCGAGGGCACCATGTGACCCATTTCGGGCAAACCAACCACAAAGCTCCCGAGGTAAACACCCTGTCCAGAGCCCGTAACAAAAGCCAGATCAACCCTATAAGCATCATCACCAACTCCAAGAACCCCACCCCCGCCACACACGAACAGCCCTGACCACCTCAGGCTCGTGAGTGCCCCACCATCGCCAAAGCTCTTTCTACTTCCTGTAGACCGAGCGCCCATAAATCCATACCTATCTCGTTGAGATGCACTCTGTCATCCCTCCAAAAATTACCGATCCCCGCCTCAAATTCAAAATGTCTCACGGCAATACCCCCGTTCCGAGACACAAAGCTCGCCACCGCCCTATTCAGTTTCACCCTGGCCCTATTAATCCCTTTAAGGGAACGGGCCTCCCGCCACGTCCGCTGTGGCACAATGTCTGACCACACCGTCAGTATACCAGGAAAAGAAACCCACAGTCTCAACAAATCGAAAGGGATATCCCGAATCAGTTCTCTCACTGGTTTTGCCCCCAAATCATTACATCCCAGGTGAACCACCAAGATGTCGGGGGGGCAATCCAAATGGGACCCTTGCAGCTGAAAACCGAAAACCAAACCTGTTATAAACTTGTTTAACCTAGACACAGACCAACCCCATTCCACCACCTTACTTATCAGGGCCAATAACGCCATAGTCCTATCGCCATCAGACTCAGCCGGGCCACATTGAGCCAACCAACCTTCCCACATAGCCCATGACGCCGTATAATCTAACCAAGTCCTGTTTGACACTGAAGCTTGAATCAGACGGCCTCCCCTTCCGTAACAACCTGCCACAGATGCAAAGGACATGCCGCTCCTGTCGCCTCCGAATCTGGAGCCAATTCCCAGAAATGGTCCCACTGCAAATGAGACAAAGCGTCAGCTATGTTGTTTTGAACGCCTAGCACGTGCATCGCCGAAATCCATGCATTCAACTCTAAGCATCTCAACACCAATTCCCTGACCAGCCTGATTACCGGGGGGGAAGAAGAAGATAAGCTGTTAATCACGGACACCACGCTCGAGTTATCGCAATGAAAACGCACATGCTGGTCCCTGAAATTGTCACCCCAAATAAACACCGACACCACAATTGGGAACAGTTCTAACAAAGTCAAATTCTTGGTAAGCCCTTCTTTTGCCAATCTTCAGGCCACACCCCCACACTCCACTTTCCTCCACAATAGGCCCCATAACCAACTCCACCCCCTGCGTCCGTGTAGATCTCGCAGTCAAATGCATTGAGATCCTCCCGCTGAATAAGCGACCTGCCGTTATAGCTTTCCAAAAAACGTTGCCAAACAAGAAGGTCGTCTTTATGCTCCCTACCCAAACGGATAAAATGATGGGCTGACCGGACTCCCGCCGTCGCCCTGGACAATCTGCGGCAAAAAATCCTGCCCATCGGCATGATACAGCAAGCAAAATTCAGGCGGCCCAGCAGTGACTGCAACTCCTTCAGAGTTGCCTTCCGCAATTTTCCGATCCTGCCCACCTCCTGCTTAAGCAACAGCAACTTATCGTCCGGCAACCTACATTCCATTTTTTTGGAATCAATGAGAATCCCTAAAAAACTCAAGACCTTGCAGGGGCCCTCTGTTTTATCCTGCGCCAAAGGAACACCAATCTGTCCGGCCACCCATTCCATGGTAGCAAGTAGATGACCACACACCGCAGAATCCGGTGGACCAACAAACAAAAAGTCATCCAAATAGTGAATGACCGAAGGAGCAGCCGAAACGTCTCTCACTACCCGTTCCAAAAAGGTACTGAAAGTCTCAAACAATGCACAAGAAATCGAACATCCCATAGGCAAACACCTATCCAAGTAAAAAAAACCCTGCCACCAACAACCTAACAAAGGAATGCTCTGCGGTGCACCGGCAAAAGCCGAAAAGCCGACTCGATGTCTGTTTTTGCCAACAAGGCCCCAGGCCCGTACCTGCGCACCCACTGGACAGCCGTATCGAAAGAGGTGTAAACAACGGAGCACAACTCTTCCGCAATCCCATCATTAACCGAGGATCCCTTGGGATAAGACAGGTGCTGAATTAGCCGTAACTTATTCGGCTCTTTCTTGGGCACCACCCCAAGCGGGGTAACAATTACGTCAGGCATAGGCAGCAAACTAAACGACCCCGCCATTCTTCCCAATTCGACCTCTTCGCCAATTTAGCCAAACCAAACTTCCGAATGCAAACTAGCCGATCTCAAGTTCTTTGTAGAAAAGGGGACAACATGCGTCAGGTGAGGGATCTTAAACCCCTCAAGAAAACCATCCCTAATAACCCCCGCCTTATGAGAATCCGGGTATCTATTTAGATAGGGGGCCATCTTTTGAAGCCTCACCGGAGTCTCTCCCTTGACCGCCACCCACGGATGGCTTACCCCGTGATTTCTTGAAACACTTAGCAGCCCCATGTGAGGCCCCGTTGCAATGGGAGCACACGTGTTTAAACTTACAGGTGGCGCCATACTTACACTGGCCGTCGTTAAACTGCCAGCATGTCCCCGTCCTTTCCTTTGCCCCTTGTGACCCCTGTCCTCCTCCACCTTGCCCTGACTGCTGATTGCTACCCCCCGCCCCCTTGAAAGGACTGCCCATATCGCACCGGGGCCATCACCTTCAACCACAATCCGATGTCCTTTTGATCCCATCTTATCTCGGGCCTCACCGCTTTGCGCTGCCTGAACTGTTCATCGTATCGCAGTCAAGCCTGGCCCCCGTAAGTACGATGTGCTTCTCCAATGGCATCAAAATAACAAAACAGGCCTGAGCAATTCTCTGGGAATTTCTCCCCTATAACAATCGCCAGAATGGCAAATGCCTGCTGCCAGTTAATGAACGTCTGAGGAATAAGGCGCCAACGCCTCTTCTCTTCCTCCTCCTTTTTACTATCGTCTTTCTTTCCTTTATCCAAATTAAATTTTTCTAAAGGAAGGAGAGAGAAAATCTCTATGTATTCATCTTTCCAAATCCTTTCCTTCACCTTCTTCTTCAAATGGGCCCCCAGCGGGCCCTCAAAACACACGTAGACCTCGCCTTTTGCCCTATCGTCTAACTTAACGGTATCCCCCTTTCCCGATTCCGTTTGCACCGACACCCCAGCCACTGAAGACGGTGGCCCGCTACCAGAACTCGCAATCTCACTCGAACCCCCTACTCCACAACCAGCAACCGACACCCAAGCCCCAGCGGGCGACGCTCCCACACTTTCCGCAACCCCGCCATCCAATCTCCTCAAAATCTGCGACATACCCACCAAAAGCTCTCTTACACCCGGAACCTCACCACCATCCCCACCCCGCTCAACTAACCCTGAAACCCCTGGCACCAGAAAAAGACTGGACGTATACTCATGGGGCTGCGCAGGTGCTGTGTCCCCACCAGCCGTGCTTCCTGAATCCTGCCGGTCCCCGTCAGCACGATGCTCGTTCCCGGAGTCGTCACTGCCACTCATCTGCCCCAGGCCCGCGCCCCTGACCTCCACATCACCAGGGGGGACCGAGACTGGCGAAGGCGACCGTTCCCTCGACCTCCTGCTGGATCTGGCAGCTTGTATGGATCCCCTGTGTTCCGCAGCCGAACTGTCTCCTCTGGACGCTGCTCCCGCGGCACGACCGCGACCCGCTCCCTGCCGCAATGATGCCACCGGCCTGGCCGACATCCTGCTGTACCGTCCTGTCCCAGAGCCAAGTGCACCGTGCAGCTGAGGTCCTGGTGCACCCGCCGCAGTACTTCCCGGCTCCTGGCTCCTGGATGATGCTGCCGCCGCTGGGCACCTCCCTCGCTCCGTCCCTGGTGTCGCCGCCGCCGCTGAGAGCAGCTCCCCGGCGGGTATGTGCTGTAGATCCCGGCGCTGTGGCGCCTCCGTGCCCACTGCTAGGCCGAAGCCGTCCTGCCATGCCTGCACAGCTCTCGCAGCACCTCTTCGCCTCGCGCCGGCAGGGCCGCCGGGTGGATTCCTGCCAGAGGGGAGGGCGGGCAAGGTGGCCACACCACTTCCCCCAGCCCCCGCAGGGTCCCCGGAAGGGCTCCGCGGCCTGCGCCTGCCGCGCAGTGTGACATCAGGGGACAGCCTCTCGGGCGGCCTCGACCTCCTGGTACTCCTGCCCCGGTTCCCGCTGTCCTGGCTCTCGCTGACCCCTAGCAGCCCAGTGAGCTGATCTTCAAGCCATCTGGCCCTCCTGGATCGTGCCTGCCTGCGAAGCTGAGCAACCAAGCTGTCCACGGTGGCCATGGTGAGTAGCTTGTGGCAGCAGGTCCACTCACTTCACCTGTCTCTGACCAACTGACCCCCTTCCCGCACTTTTCCCAAGCTCCCTCCTCCCATTCCCATAAAATCCCCGCCCCATTCCCATAAAATCCCCGCCCCATTCCTATCCTACCAATCCTGGGACCCCTTGTTTAATTTTTCAAAAAATACTGCACTGCTCCCCATGGCAACGCAGTCATGTGGGGGCTTCCTTTTAGCTGCGCCCCATAGAGCCCCCCTCTAAAATGCTGCAGAGCCACAAAAAAGAAGTGACATGCTACTTCTTTTAATCTGCAGCATTTCCGCATGGAATTTTCCGCACAGCGGTTTTTTTCATTAAATTACATTGTACTGTAAATCAATTGCGGATCTGCAGCATTTCTGCACCGCAAAAAACGCTGCGGATCTGCAGGAAATCCGCAACGTGTGCACATACCCTTAGGAGTGCAATTAGAATACTAGGCAGCCACCTCATGCATGTTTGGTGGGTTAGCAAGTGGTTGTTTTTCATGGGGACCTGCTTTATCCTGTTTGTGCATTTTTGTCTGAACATGGTATTGAAAATATGGCTGCTTTTTGTTTGCATCAGTGATATTTTTGTTGGTTTTCAGTTCTTTTTTCAATGAATTGTTTTTTGAATTTGAGAACAAGTATTTTTTAAATCTGCAGTATGTCAATTCTTTCAATATTTTTGCCAGGCTTTTCCATCACTTTTTTTTAGCCATAAAAAGCAAAAAGAAAGTACAAAAATGCTGCAAAAAAAGCAGCAGGTGAGTTTTGATGCATCGTTGCAGTGGTTTCTTTTGCTGAATTGTTCGTGAATGAAACAAACTTTATTGAAGATATACTATGGATGAATCACACAATCCCCACCCAAAAATGTAGCATTTTGAATGCAGCATTTTTACCACCAAAACAGAATGTTGAGGGTATGTGCACACGTTGCGGATTTGCCTGCAGATTTGCAGCTGATTGGCCGCTGCAGATTCGCAGCAGTTTTCCATCAGGTTTACAGTACCATGTAAACCTATGGAAAACCAAATCTGCTGTGCCCATGGTGCGGAAAATACCACGCGGAAACGCTGCATTGTATTTTTCAGAGCATGTTAATTCTTTGTGCGGATTCAACAGCGTTTTACACCTGCTCCTCAATAGAAATCCGCAGGTGTAAAACCGCAGGTGAAATCCGCACAAAAAACGCACAAAATCCGCGGTAAATCCGTACGTAAAATGCAGTGTGTTTTACCTGTGGATTTTTCAAAAATGGTGTGAAAAATCCACACACGAATCCGCAACGTGTGCACATAGACTTAGGTTGCAGAAAAAAGGAATGCTAAAACATTGTGTGTGTACATTGCCTTACTGTGGACAACATTTAACTCTGTGCTGCTCAGATGATATATATAGTGCCTTGCGAAAGTATTCGGCCCCCTGAAGATTTTCAACCTTTTCCCACATGTCATGCTTTAAACATAAAGATACCAAATGTAAACTTTTGGTGGAGAATCAACAATAAGTGGAACACAATTGTGAAGTTAAACGAAATTTATTGGTTATTTTACATTTTTGTGGAAATTCAAAAACTGAAAAGTGGGGCATGCAATATTATATGGCCCCTTTACTTTCAGTGAAGCAAGCTTACTCCAGAAGTTCATTGTGGATCTTTGATGATCCAATTTTGTCCTAAATGCCTAATGATAATAAATAGGGTTGAGCGAAACGGGTCGGCAATTTTCAGAAGTCGCCGACTTTTGGCAAAGTCGGGTTTCATGAAACCCGACCCGACCCCTGTGTGGGGTCGGCCATGAAGTCGGCGATCTTCTGAATCTGGAATCGGAATTCCGATACCGATTCCCGATATGTTTAAGATATCGGGAATTGGTATCGGAATTCAGATTTAAGTGTAAAATAAAGAATTAAAATAAAAAATATCGCCATACTTACCATCTGATGCACCCTGGTACTAAGCGGGAACCTTCCTTCCTTAGAATCAGCCTTCCAGGACCTTGCGGTGACGTCGCGGTGACGTCGCGGCTTGTGATTGGTCGCGCGGCCACCCATGTGACCGCTCGCGCGACCAATCAAAAGCCGCGACGTCACCGTGACGTCACCGAAGGTCCTGGAAGGGCTGATTCTTAGGAAGGAAGGCTGCCGGAAAGAAGCAGGGCGCGTCCGAGGGTGAGTATATACCTAATAGGAATATACTCACCCTCGGCTTCTTTCCGGCAGCCTTCCTTCCTAAGAATCAGCCCTTCCAGGACCTTCGGTGATGTCACGGTGACGTCGCGGCCATGTGCGGTCACATGGGCGGCCGCGCGACCAATCACAAGCCGCGACGTCACCGCGACATCACCGCAAGGTCCTGGAAGGCTGATTCTAAGGAAGGAAGGTTCCCGCTTAGTACCAGGGCGCATCAGATGGTAAGTATGGCGATATTTTTTATTTTAATTCTTTATTTTACACTTAAATATGGATCCCAGGGCCTGAAGGAGAGTTTCCGCTCCTTCAGACCCTGGGAACCATTGGAAACCCAATGCACTGCATTGGGTTTCGAGTTTCGGCCGACCCCGACCCCGACTTTTTTATAGGATCGGCCGATTTCACTCGACCCGACTTTTGAAAAAGTCGCGTTTCGTGAAACCCGACCCGATCCTATAAATGTAAAGGTGGCTCAACCCTAATAATAAATATAATCCACCAGTGTGCAATCAAGTTTCTGCATAAATGCACCTGCTCTGTGATAGTCTCAGGGTTCTGTTTGAAAAGTTCCAGGGGGCCGAATACTTTCGCAAGGCACTGTATATGATGAATGCTTATGTGAAGTTAACATTTATCAAAGTGTCCTTCTCGGCTTATTCTCAAGTCATTGTCCCAGGGGGTCGGCGGAGGAGGGTGTGTGGCGCTGTCAAATCATACTCACCTGCTCCCGACACGGTCCCTGCTTCTATGATAGTCTCTGGCGCCCATAGCTCTTCCTGTGTTCAGCGGTCACGTGGTACCACTCATTAAAGTAATGAATATGGACGCGACTCCACTCCCTTAGGGACAGAGCACATATAAATTACTTTAATGAGCGGTACCAGGGACCGCTGAACACAGGAACAAGCTGCCGGCACCAGAGACCCTCTCATTGGAGAAGCTACCAGGGACCGCGCTGGGAGGGTGAGTATGACGGGGGAGGGTGAGCATTGCTATATTCACAATGTCCCCGTTCCACCGCCGGGCTCCATTTTCCGCGTCCTCTGTGTGTGACGTTCAGGTCAGAGGACGCGATGACGTGGTTAGTGCGTGCCCTCTGCCTGAACAGTCACTGCAAAGAGCCGGAAGACACAGCGGAGCGCGGCGGTGGAATGGTGACAGGTGAATATCGCAAGTGCCGTTGTCCCCGTCTGCTCAGGACAAGAGGTGTGTATGTTATTTTTTTATCGCAGCAGCAGCATATGGGGCATAATATTCTATGGAGCATCTTATGGGGCCACAATCAACCTTTATGCAGCATTGTATGGGGCAAATGTTTCTATGGAGCATCTTATGGGGCCATAATCAACCTTTTTTCAGCATTATATGGGGCAAATGTTTCTATGGAGCATCTTATGGGGCCATAATCAACCTTTGTGCAGCATTATATGGGCAAATGTTTCTATGGAGCATCTTATGGGGCCATAATCAACCTTTATGCAGCATTATATGGGGGCAAATATTTCTATGGAGCATGTTATGGGGCTATAATCAACCTTTGTGCAGCATTATATGGGGGCAAATATTTCTATGGAGCATGTTATGGGGCTATAATCAACCTTTGTGCAGCATTGTATGGGGCAAATGTTTCCATGGAGAATCTTATTGGGCCATAATCAATCTTTGTGCTGCATTATATGGGGCATATTTTTGTATGAAGCATCTTATGGGGCCCATCATAAACTTTATGGAGCATTATATGTGGTGTATTTTGTATGGAGCATTATATGGGGCTCCTGATTCAATATGGAAACACTTAACCTGCTGATGTCTCAATTAATTTTACTTTTATTGGTATCTATTTTTATCTTTGAAATTTACCAGTAGCTGCTGTATTTCCCACCCTAGGCTTATACTCGAGTCATTAAGTTTTCCCAGTTTTTTGTGGCAAAATTAGGGATTTCGGCTTATACTCGGGTCGGCTTATACTCTAGTATACACGGTACTTAAAAAAGCAATACAAAAACAGATGCATTCCTGATTATTTTTCTACACGCAAAATTAACAAGGCTAAATATTCTATTACTTTGAATGTATTTACTTTTAAATACTTAATTTGGGAATATATGTTTAGGGTATGTGCACACTAAGTTTTTTCAAGGTAGTTTATTCTTATTAAATGCCTGAATAGTTAATCACAACATTTTTTGTAAGACTCTTCTTATTCATTTATGTTGTAAAACCACTTTCGCTACTCACATGTTCAGTTTGAGAGAAAAAAAAAATGCCTGTCACTTCTTTCAATCCGTTTCTGGTGGAATCTGCACCAAACTTATCAATGTAAAATCAAATCGCTGCAAGAACCTCTTCAGTAAAAAAGCTGTGCCAAAACAATTCAAAAATTCTTGAAAATTGCATTAGAAATGCTTCAGGAAACAACAAAATCTCATTCAAAAACTGCTGAAAGAAGGATAATCTCCTGAATCGGTTTCCACTAGAAAACTTAGTTTTTTTACTTACTAGAAAAAAATAACTGTATCAACATACTGCAGGGCTCCTGCAGACAAGCCTAAAATCAGGATGCGTGCTATCCAATTTTTGATCGACAGCCAACTGACTTATTCTATAGGGCTCTTCAGGTGAACAATTTTTATCTCGGTCTGAATGTCTTCGAGAAATACATCAAACCATGCACTACTGTATTCGGAGTCTCAGAAGAAACTTGATCTTTCAAGTCTATGAATGCTTAAAAAAAGGATCCAACATGGAACATCTGAGTGGCGTACAAATTTTACAGATATATTTATATTATAAATGATTATATTATAAACTATTTCTATTATAGAATTGAACATGTACAATTTTTAGTGTAGATGTATGAAAATGGATTTCACATGAGCAACACAGAGACATCAAATGGATGTCACGAAGATGTAAAAAATGGACGCAAGGATGGCACACAGATGAAAATGGATAAAAAGAAGTATAAGTTTTCTGGATGAAACTCAGACGATTTCTTATGCGTTCATCTGCAGGGGCCCTATCTCTGATTTTCAGAAAGCTGAAAGGGAGGCTGCCATCCTCAAAATTAATTTTAGTAAAAAAATTGGATATAAGGGTAGATTCTTCTCTGCGCTGCTTGAAAAACTAGAAGTCCAGATGGGTAATCCAATGAAAAGGTGGCTTTATTCAGCGTGTTTCAGAGCACCAGAGCTCCTTCATCAGGATAGCACACAGAATGTACAGAACTAATTTTAAACATATCAAATGGTGCCTTAATCCCTATAAAAATCATGCCTGTCGTCCATTTTATTACAGCTTGGAACTCATTTCACTGTATAATGCATTTAATGCCATTTTTTATTTACACCTAGGCTCCCTGATAGCTTCAATCTTCAATCAAAAATCTTGCATGCTTGCTTGAATACATACTTCCTCAGATTCTGAGATACCCTAGATGCCTGAACAAATGGCTCAGAAACAGATTGGCAGCCATTCTGACCAGTTCCATATAATTTGGTCTGGATGGGACACATATTGTTTCCAGAAATCATTTCTTATTAATGAAATATTTGTTTAACTACTGTATATGTTTCTTTTAATAATTTTTCCTCATTTTCTTTTAAGCAACTTTTTCCCCCTCTTTTTCCAGAGAACAGAAAGAGATAGCTATTTTATGATTTCATATTTGCATTTGTAATAATTATTTAAGTAGGGGAAGGTTCTTGTCTCAGTGAATGCACAGCTGTTTTTTTCTTTTTTTTACCAACAAGGCTTTTTTATGTTTAATGAACAAGTAGTCATAAAATAAATGAACTTTATTGTCTTTATTTTTTAGTATATGAAGCATATGATCATCTGTTTGATGTTAAATTGTTTGTGCAAAACTGTAAAGCGCTGCGGAATATGTTAGCGCTATATAAAAATAAAGATTATTAATTGTTTAAAATGTTCTGTCAGTTTCTTAATTTAGCTTTTTTTATACTATTTTTCTAATAAACCACACTTGATAAAAAGTAGAAAGAAATGAGCTGCCCTCACAAGAGAGTTTCATTTACAAAAAAGTGTCCATATTTATTATACATGTATATGCTCATTCAACACAGAAAAAATTATGATAACAGAGGTCGCTTAGGTTAAGGTTACGGTTTGACCCAGCTTGGGTCTTTTTCAAACCTCACTGTAAGACAATTCTATACAAGTTACTGTACATATATATATATATATGTGATTGTAAAGAACAAATCAAATCAATCTAAGAAACCCTATAATCAAAGTTAAAGAGGTACAATTGGTATCTAGAAAGAAGGTAAAGCCTGTGCAGAAATTCCAGGTACAAGTCTCTTGGTAGCAAAACATAAAATGAGGAACTGGAACAGGGACTATGACAAATTAAATGCACATCACATATTGCGGGATTGGTTAACTAATTCCAAAAGTGTACAAAATGGGAGATCTAGATACATGCCCAGGAGTACAGAGACATGAATAAAGAAAATACTGTTTGTGTTCCGACCTAATATATGCAGTGAAGGCAATATGGATAGGCCCTCTAGCAGAGAGGAGCCCTGTGGAGTTCCAGCAATGGGCTAAAGGAAAAAACACCATATAAAAGATTTAGTCATGAATTTGGACAACAATTGAGAGTTGGGGGAAGGGCGCGCCTTGTACTTACCATGTCCTATGGTGTCCGTGGAATGGGACGCAAACATGCGCTTCCTGTGGTGAGTACTAGGGTTGAGCGAAACGGATCGGACATTTTCAAAAATCGCCGACTTTCGGCAAAGTCGGGTTTCGAGAAACCCGACCCGATCCCAGCGTGGGATCGGCCATGCTGTCGGCGATCTTCGCGCCAAAGTAGGGTTTCATATGACGCTTACAGCGCTATTTCTCAGCCAATGAAAGTGGACGCAGAGTGTGGGCAGCATGATGACATAGGTCTTGGTCCCCACCATCTTAGCGAAGGGCAGGACAGTGATTGTCTTGTTTTCTGCGGCATCACAAGGGCTATAAAGGGGCGTGCACGCCGACCGCCATCTTACTTCTGCTGAACTGAGCATAGTGAGAGGTTGCTGCAGCTTCATCAGAAGCAGGGATATTGTTAAGGAGGAAATATGAACCCCCAAACCGCTTGTGCTGTAGCGATTTCCACTGTCCAACACCACCTTTTCTTTGCAGGGACAGTGGAGGCTAGATTTCTGTGCATCAGCTCTGTAGCTTATAAGGCTCCCTGATAGCTGCATTGCTGTTTGTACACCGCTGTGCAAACCAACTGCTTTTTTAAAAGCAAAAGCCCTGTTGCTCCTTTCTGCCCAATTCTATTGTTTATTTGTCCCCACTTTTGTGTGCAGCAGTCATTTTTATTGCTGGCTGCCATACCTGTCCTGAGATCATTGTAGGGAGATTGCTATTGTAGTACAGTCCCTTTTTATATATATATATATATATATATATATATATATATATATATATATATATATTTTCCAGCCACTTTCTGCCACTTATACCGTGTAGTCAAATACAGTGGGCCTGAATTTTGCAGCAGTGTCCCACACATAAAAAGGGAAATTAATATTGCCACTAAGTGCATCTGCGTCAGTTCTGTTTGGCGTATATCTGCCAGCCACTTTCTGCCACTTATACCGTGTAGTGTAATACAGTGGGCCTGTTTTGTTTTTTGCTGCAGTGTCCCACACATAAAAAGGGAGATTTATATTGCCACTAAGTGCATCTGCGTCAGTTCTGTTTGGCGAATATCTGCCAGCCACTTTCTGCCACTTATACCGTGTAGTGTAATACAGTGGGCCTAAATTTTGCAGCAGTGTCCCACACATAAAAAGGGAGATTAATATTGCCACTAAGTGCATCTGCGTCTGTTCTGTTTGGCGTATATCTGCCAGCCACTTTCTGCCACTTATACCGTGTAGTGTAATACAGTGGGCCTGTTTTGTTTTTTTGCTGCAGTGTCCCACACATAAAAAGGGAGATTAATATTGCCACTAAGTGCATCTGCGTCAGTTCTGTTTGACGTATATCTGCCAGCCACGTTCTGCCACTTATAACGTGTAGTGTAATACAGTAGGCCTGAATTTTGCAGCAGTGTCCCACACATAAAAAGGGAGATTAAACCATTTTCTGATATCGGACGTACTATCCCGTCGAGGTGGGGTGGGCCTGTATGACCACCGACGGGATAGTACGTCCAGCGCGATCGGCTGCGTTCATGGGGGGAGCGCGGCCGATCGTGGCCGGGTGTCAGCTGACTATCGCAGCTGACATCCAGCACTATGTGCCAGGAGCAGTCACGGACCGCCCCCGGCACATTAACCCCCGGCACACTGCGATCAAACATGATCGCAGTGGTCCGGCAGTATAGGGAAGCATCGCGCAGGGAGGGGGCTCCCTGCGGGCTTCCCTGAGACCCCCGGAGCAACGCAATGTGATCGCGTTGCTCTGAGGGTCTCTTACCTCCTCCTCCCTGCAGCAGGCCTGGATCCAAGATGGCCACGGCATCCGGGTCCTGCAGGGAGGTGGCTTCACTGCGCCTGCTCAGAGCAGGCGCCGGGAAGCCTCCAGGAGCTGTGCACGTCAGATCGCCGATCTGACACAGTGCACAGCAAAGTGTCAGATCGGCAATCTTACACTATAACATCATGCCCCCCCTGGGGCATTGTTATAGTGTAAAAAAAATTTTCACATGTGTAAAAGAAAAAAAAAATATTCCCAAAAAAATGCAAAAAAAAAAAGTATATATTCTTCCTATAAATACATTTCATTATCTAAATAAAAAAAAACAATGAAAGTACACATATTTAGTATTGCCGCGTCCGTAATGACCCGACCTATAAAACTGTCTCACTAGTTAACCCCTTCAGTGAACACTGTAAAAAAAAAAGGCAAAAAACGCTTTATTTTCATACCGCCAAATAAAAAGTGGAATAACATGCGATCAACAAGACGAATAAAAATGACCATGGTACCGCTGAAAACGACATCTTGTCCCACAAAAAACGAGCTGCCATACAGCGTCATCAAAGAAAAAATTAAAAAGTTACAGTCCTCAGAATAAAGCGATGCAAAAATAATTATTTTTTCTATAAAATTATTTTTTACCGTATAAAAGCAACAAAATATAAAAAATGATATAAATGAGGTATCGCTGTAATCGTACTGACCTGAAGAATAAAACTGCTTCATCCATTTTACCAAACGCGGATCGGTATAAACGCCTCCCCCAAAAGAAATTCATGAATAGCTGTTTTTTGGTTATTCTGCCTCACAAAAATCAGAATAAAAAGCGATCAAAAAATGTCACGTGCCCGAAAATGTTACCAATAAAAACGTCAACTCGTCCAGCAAAAAATCAAGACCTCACATGACTCTGTGAACCAAAATATAGAAAAATTATAGCTCTCAAAATGTGGTAACGCAAAAAATATTTTTTGCAATAAAAAGCGTCTTTCAGTGTGTGACGGCTGCCAATCATAAAAATCCGCTAAAAAACCCGCTATAAAAGTAAATCAAACCCCCCTTCATCACCCCCTTAGTTAGCGAAAAATTAAAAATTAAAAAAATGTATTTATTTCCATTTTCCCATTAGGGTTAGGGTTAGGGCTAGGGTTAGGGCTAGAGTTAGGGCTAGGGTTAGGGCTAAGGATAGGGTTAGGGTTAGGGCTAGGGTTAGGGCTAGGGTTAGGGTTAGGGTTAGGGTTAGGGTTAGGGTTAGGGCTAGGGTTAAGGCTACAGTTAGGGTTGGGGCTTTAGTTAGGGTTAGGGTTGGGGCTAAAGTTAGGGTTAGGGTTTGGATTACATTTACAGTTGGGATTAGGGTTGGGATTACAGTTAGGGGTGTGTCAGGGTTAGGGGTGTGGTTAGGGTTACTTTTGGGATTAGGGTTAGGGATGTGTTTGGATTAGGGTTTCAGATATACTTTGGGGTTTTTCACTGTTTAGGCACATCAGGGGCTCTCCAAACGTGACATGGCGTCCGATCTCAATTCCAGCCAATTCTGAGTTGAAAAAGTAAAACAGTGCTCCTTCCCTTCCGAGCTCTCCCGTGCACCCAAACAGGGGTTTACCCCTAAATATGGGGTATCAGCATACTCAGGAAAAATTGGACAACAACTTTTGGGGTCTAATTTCAACTGTTACCCTTGGAAAAATACAAAACTGGGGGATAAAAAATAATTTTTGTGGAAAAAAAGGATTTTTTATTTTCACGGATCTGCGTTATAAACTGTAGTGAAACACTTGGGGGTTCAAAGTTCTCACAGCACATCTAGATAAGTTCCTTAGGGGGTCTACTTTCCAAAATGGTGTCACTTGTGGGGGGTTTCTACTGTTTAGGTACATTAGGCGCTCTGCAAACACAATGTGACGCCTGCAGACCAATCCATCTAAGTCTGCATTCCAAATGACGCTCCTTCCCTTCCGAGCTCTGCCATGCGCTCAAACAGTGGTTCCCTCCACATATGGGGTATCAGCGTACTCAGGACAAATTGCACAACAACTTTTGGGGTCTAATTTCAACTGTTACCCTTGGAAAAATACAAAACTGGGGGCTAAAAAATAATTTTTGTGGAAAAAATAATAATTTTTATTTTCACGGCTCTGCGTTATGAACTGTAGTGAAACATTTGGGGGTTAAAAGCTCTCACAACACATCTAGATGAGTTCCTTAGGGGGTCTAATTTCCAAAATGGTGTCACTTGTGGGGGGTTTTAATGTTTAGGCACATCAGTGGCTCTCCAAGCGCAACATGGCGTCCCATCTCAATTCCTGTCAATTTTGCATTGAAATGTGAAACGGCGCTCCTTCCCTTCCGAGCTCTCCCATGCGCCCAAACAGTGGTTTACCCCCACATATGGGGTATAGACGTACTCAGGACAAATTGTACAACAACTTTTGGGGTCCACTTTCCCTGTTACCCTTGGTAAAATAAAACAAATAGGAGCTGAATAAATTTTTTGTGAAAAAAAGTTAAATGTTCATTTTTATTTAAACATTCCAAAAATTCCTGTGAAACACCCGAAGGGTTAATAAACTTCTTGAATGTGGTTTTGAGCACCTTGAGGGGTGCAGTTTTTAGAATGGTGTCACACTTGGTTATTTTCTATCATATAGACCCCTCAAAATGACTTCAAATGAGATGTGGTCCCTAAAACATAATGGTGTTGTAAAAATGAGAACTTGCTGGTAAACTTTTAACCCTTATAACTCCCTAACAAAAAAAAATTTTGGTTCCAAAATTGTGCTGATTTAAAGTAGACATGTGGGAAATGTTACTTATTAAGTATTTTGTGTGCCAAATTTCTGTTTTTTTTTTCACAAATAAACGCAGGTAATATCAAAGAAATTTTATCACTATCATAAAGTACAATATATCACGAGAAAACAATGTCAGAACCACCAGGATCTGTTAAAGCGTTCCAGAGTTACAACCTCATAAAGGGACAGTGGTCAGAATTGTAAAAATTGGCCCGGTCATTAACGTGCAAACCACCCTTGGGGGTAAAGGGGTTAATATTGCCACTAAGTGCATCTGCGTCAGTTCTGTTTGGCGTATATCTGCCAGCCACTTTCTGCCACTTATACCGTGTAGTGTAATACAGTGGGCCTGTTTTGTTTTTTGCTGCAGTGTCCCACACATAAAAAGGGAGATTAATATTGCCACTAAGTGCATCTGCCTCAGTTCTGTTTGGCGTATATCTGCCAGCCAATTTCTGCCACTTATACCGTGTAGTGTAATACAGAGGGCGTGAATTTTGCAGCAGTGTCCCACACATATAGAAAGGGAGATTTAAATTCACAACAAATTTACATACACCTTCTACCTTGTTTTACAGTACCATATAATGGTTGTTAGTTTGGTTACATTTTCCCAAAAATGATGAAGTCTGGTGGAAGAGGTCGTGGCCGTGGGCGGTCATTGCCAGCTGGTAATGATGGGGGTGGTGGTGGTGGAGCATCTGGTGGTAGTGGGAAAAGCAAAATAGCATCTAAGGCTTGAGTTGTTGTGCCAGCGTCATCGTCTGGCTACACAAGGCCTCGAACGCTCCCTTTTCTGGGAGTAGGAAAACCGCTTTTAAAGCCGGAGCAGCAGGAAATAGTTTTGGCTTTCCTTGCTGACTCAGCCTCTAGCTCTTTCGCCTCCTCTTCATAAAGTTCAAAATTTTAAAAAAGCGAGTCATCAGTGGATGCTCCCAGTCAGGAACAAGTCGCTTTCTTGTGTCCTTCACCCAGAACAACAAGGATGCGTCAGGCGACACAACAGGTTACTCCATGGAGCTCTTTACACATACCGTGCCTGGGTTAGAAAGGGAAATTGTTAACAGGCCATTACAAGATGAATCGGACATGGAGTGCACAGATGCACAGCCACAGCTAGATTATTATGCTGTTCAATTGACTCAGATCACAACATTGCCCTCGCAGTGTACTGAGCCAGAATCTGACCCTGATGAGACTATGGTGCCCCGTCCCGAACGCTATAGCACCTTACACGGTGACACACCAGAGGCTTTGCGAACAGAGGCATGCTGTAATCTATTTGTGGGAGGATACGCATACACGGGCAGGCAGTTGGATGGCAGATATGGAGTTGTCAGGTGTGCAGTGGTCGAAGCTACAAGACCTCTGTCAAGTCCTTTAGTGTTTTGAGGAATGCACACGGCTGATAAGTGCAGACGACGCCATCATAAGCATGAGCATCCCACTAATGCGTCTGCTGATGCAAAGTTTGACGCACATTAAGGAGCAGGCGTCTGCAGCCGAGGATGATGGAAGCCTTGATGACAGTCAGCCATTGTCTGCTCAGGGAACTCTCCTGGACGAGGTGGCGGACGAAGGGGAGGAGGACAAGGATGATGGGGATGAATATTTATGGGAGGAGGAAGCTTCTCAGGGGGCAATAGAAACTGGTGGCGTTGCAAGGTCAGGTACAGGGTTTTTGCGGGTGACAAGTGATGTTGATTTGCCAGAAAGTGCTCCTCAACCCAGCACAAGCAGTGATTTGACACCAGGAACATTGGCCCACATGGCTGATTATGCCTGCGTATCCTAAAAAGGGACCCCCGCATTATCAAAATGATGACCGATGACGATTACTGGTTGGCCTGCCGCCTGGATCCACGCTATAAAGGGAACTTGCAAAATATCATGCCACATGAGAACCTTGAACAAATATTGGCTACCAAACAAGCAACTCTTGTAGACCGTTTGGTTCAGGCATTCCCAGCACACAGTTATGGTTCTCACACGAGCTGCAGGAGGCAACATGGCAGAGGTGTTAAAGGTGCACAAATCAGAAGTGGCGTTGGACAGAGGGGTTTTATGACCTGGTTGTGCAGTGATTTCGCAATGACCGCAGACACGACAGGTACTGCTGCATCAATTCAAAGTGACAGGAGACAACATTTGTCCAGTATGGTTACGAACTATTTTTCCTCCCTTATCGATGTTCTCCCTCACACGTCATTCCCCTTTGATTACTGGGAATCTAAAATAGACACCTGGCCTGAATTGGTAGAATATGCATTACAGGAGCTCGCTTGCCCAGCTGCTAGTGTGCTATCAGAGAGAGTCTTCAGTGCTGCTGGTTCAATACTGACCGAAAAAAGGATTCGTTTGGCTACCCAAAATGTTGATGATCTAACCTTCATTAAAATGAACCAATCATGGATTTCTAATTATTTTGCCCTCCTTCCCCTGCTGACACGTAGCTTTCCTGTAAAAAGGTCTTGCTTTTGGACTCCTCTTACTGACTGCTCCAATTACTCCATTTGCAGCTGCTGAATGTCCACCATAGGCCATTTTTACACCTCCCTAAATGGGCTGACTCCCCCCACAGGGCCGTGGTCACCACTTGGCGCAAACACCCGTGCGAGTGCTGTTTGCCTAGACAGGTGGGTGTGCCCACTTTTGGCCGACGGCACTGGCACAGGGTCCCTCATAGTACAATGAAGTGTCTCTGGCAGTGGTGGTGCACACCCAACGTCAGACACACCGTAATAAATGAGGAGCCCTGGGCCAGTACCGCCGCCCATGAGAGAGTGTTTCCCCCGGCTCAAACAGTGCTCTACCACTTGCAAAACTTACCTCTCACTGCTTCACCACTGTTTAGTCTGTGCTGTCAAATCCTTCAATGGCACTGCCAATACAAATATGTTGAAATGATAGATGATAGTAAAAATATACAGGGGCCCTGGCCTCCATTTAGACCTGTGAATACTGTGTGCGAATTACCACTGTCTGCTACTCAGCAGAGGAACCCACCCCTGTACCTAGCTTTGTCACCTGTTTATTTATGAACATTTTTTTTGCAGACTTTTAGCCCACTTTACTATTTTAGCCAACTTACTGTGTCAGCCACTTCTTCCAGTTGTCCTTCACTGAACAAAGCAGTGCTGCCAGTTTACTCCTGTTACCAGTTTAGAACTGCATGGAGCCTATTTTTTTATTTTAGGCCTAGTAGTCTGCGCCACTCCTTGCAATCATCCTCCGCTGACCAAACTATTGCTGCCTGTGTACCCCTGTAACCCATTTTAAACTGCATTGAGCCTACTTTTTTATTTTAGGCCTAGTAAGTCTGCGCCACTCCTTGCAATCGTCCTCCGCTGACCAAACCAATGCTGCCTGTGTACCCCTGTAACCCATTTTAAACTGCATTGAGCCTACTTTTCTATTTTAGGCCTATTAAGTCTGTGCCACTGCTTGCAATCGTCCTCCGCTGACCAAACCAATGCTGCCTGTGTACCCCTGTAACCTATTTTAAACTGCATTGAGCCTACTTTTCTATTTTAGGCCTAGTAAGTCTGCGCCACTCCTTGCAATCATCCTCCGCTGACCAAACCAATGCTGCCTGTGTACCCCTGTAACCTATTTTAAACTGCATTGAGCCTACTTTTCTATTTTAGGTCTACTACCTGTGTCTGTCTGCACCACTCAATACAGCTGTCCTCCACTGAACAAAGCTGAGCTTCAATCTTCAGGCTTTCTGCCTATATTTTGAATATGAAACTGCATTTGGCCTACTAGTTTGGTTGGGCCTACTAACGGTGTCTGCCGCTGCTTGTTGTTCTCCTCCACTGAACAAAGCTGAGCTTCAATTTTCAGGCTATATCAGATATTAAACTGCATTTGGCCTACTTGTTTGGTTTGGCCTACTAACGGTGTCTGCTGCTGCTTGTTGTTCTCCACTGAACAAAGCTGAGCTTCAATTTTCAGGCTATATCAGATATTAAACTGCATTTGGCCTACTTGTTTGGTTGGGCCTACTAACGGTGTCTGCCGCTCCTTGCTTTTCTCCTCCACTGAACAAAGCTGAGCTTCAATTTTCAGGCTTTCGGCCTATAGGAAATTTGTAACTGCATTTGGCCTACTAGTTTGGTTGGGCCCTACTAACGGTGTCTGCCGCTCCTTGGTGTTGTCCTCCACTGAACAAAGCTGAGCTTCAATCTTCAGGCTTTCGGCCAATATTTTGAATATGAAAGTGCATTTGGCCTACTAGTTTGGTTGGGCCTACTAACGGTGTCTGCCGCTCCTTGGTGTTCTCCTGTGCTTTTCTCCTGTGCTTCAATCTTCAGGCTTTCGGCCTATATTTACAATATGAAACTGCATTTGGGCTACTTGTTTGGTTGGGCCTACTAAACGGTGTCTGCTGCTCCTTGCTTTTCTCCTCCACTGAACAAAGCTGAGCTTCACTTTTCAGGCTTTCAGCCTGTATGAACTATGAAACTGCATTTGGCCTACTTGTTTGGTTGGGCCTACTAACGGTGTCTGCCGCTCTTTGCTTTTCTCCTCCACTGAACAAAACTGAACTTCAATTTTCAGTCTTTTGGCCTGCAGAAAATATGAAACTGCATTTGGCCTACTTATTTGGTTGGGCCCTACTAACGGTGTCTGCCGCTCCTTGGTGTTCTCCTCCACTGAACAAAGCTGAGCTTCAATTTTCAGGCTTCAGGCCTATATCAGATATTAAACTGCATTTGGCATACTAGTTTGGTTGGGCCCTACTAACGGTGTCTGCCGCTCCTTGGTGTTGTCCTCCACTGAACAAAGTTGTGCTTCAATCTTCAGGCTTTCGGCCTATAGTAAATTTTAAATGGCATTTGGCCTACTAGTTTGGTTGGGCCCTACTAACGGTGTCTGCCGCTCCTTGGTGTTGTCCTCCACTGAGCAAAGCTGAGCTTAAATCTTCAGGCTTTCGGCCTATAGGACATTTTAAACGGCATTTGGCCTACTAGTTGGGTTGGCCCTACTAACGTTGTCTGCCGCTCCTTGGTGTTGTCCTCCACTGAACAAAGCTGAGCTTCAATCTTCAGGCTTTCGGCCTATAGGAAATGTTAAACTGCATTTGGCCTACTAGTTTGGTTGGGCCCTACTAACGGTGTCTGGCGCTCCTTGTTGTTGTCCTCCACTGAAAAAAGCTGAGCTTCAATTTTCAGGCTTTCGGCCTAGATCAGATATTAAACTGCATTTGGCCTACTTGTTTGGTTGGGCCCTACCAACGGTGTCTGCCGCTCCTTGCTTTTCTCCTCCACTGAACAAAACAGTGCCGCCTGTTTACTCCTGTTACCAATTTTGAGCTTCATTTGGCCCACTTTATTATTTGGGCCTACTAACTGTGTCTGCCACTCATTACAGTTGTCCTCCACTGAACAAAGCAATGCTGCCTGGTTAGTCCTGTTACCAATTTTGAACTGCATTTAGCCTAGTTACTTATTTGGGCCTACTCACTGTGTCAGCCTCTCATTACATTTGTCCTCCACTGAACAAAGCAATGCCACCTGTTTTGTCCTGTTACCAATTTTGAACTGCATTTAGCCTACTTTATTCTTTGGGCCTATATCTGTGTTTCCTCCTCATCCTGCCCATTGCCCAGCCACTGCTAGATGAGTCTACTGGTACATTGACCCAGACCACAACATTCCCCTCGCACTCTTCACAGCCAGTATTTGACCCTGCTGAAAGACTGGTTCCCCTTCCCACATACTATACCACCTTACACGGGGACAAAGAGGAAGGTGCAGATGAAAGTGCAGGTTCCTTCATCAGGTGGGGGGCATACTTGTTGGCTACGTCACTGGCACAGGGCCCCTCATAGTACGCAAAAATGTCTCTGCCGGTGAGAGGCGCCCCCGCCATCAAACACCGCCGTACTTTGAGGAGCTCTGTGCCAGTGCAAATGCGAACGAGTGTGCCCCCCTGCTTGCTCAGGATCACAGCACTTGCAAAGTTGAAATACTTACCTCTCCCTGCTCCACCGCCGTGATGTAGTCCGCGTTTCCTGGGCCCTCAAAAAACTTGAGCCAGCCCTACCCCCCCACAACTTTAGCCAAATTACCCCCAATTTTCAATGCCAAACTATTATTATAAGGTAAATTAAGATTGACAAGCTTAAGCAACAAGAATTGATGTTTTTGGCATTAAAATGGGCACCGTAGGTGTTTTCCTGTCCTCCACTCACTGCCGACTTTGCTTCCCCATTGACTTGCATTGGGTTTCGTGTTTCAGTCGGATCCCCGACTTTTTGCAATAATCGGCCGATTTCACCCGACCTGACTTTGACAAAGTCGGGTTTCGCGAAACCTGACTCGATCCTTACAAAGTAAAAGTCGCTCAACTCTAGTGAGTACCTTCATTGGCGTCAGTTGTAATATAAATATGTTCGCGGCACTTAACTTCTAGTGTTAGCATATGGGAAGTGAGACCAGAGCGAGGTCTGGTGTGTGAGCCAACACCTGAGTTGCACCATTGCTCTGCTAGGATCAGTATGAGGTTTAAAGCGCAATCCGGTAGGCGCATGCGCAGTGATGCTTAGAGCCTTATGTTATGATGACGTGCTGGCAGGAAAGAGATATTAGTCCTATTGTGTTAACATGGTAAAGACACAAGAGGGGCTGTGTATAAAAGTCTATTGTCACAATAGGACTGGCGAGTAGTGTTGAGCATTCCGATACCGCAAGTATCGGGTATCGGCCGATACTTGCCGTATCGGAATTCCGATACCGAGAACCAATCACAAGCCGCGACGTCATCTCTCAGGTCCTAAATTCCCTTCTAGGAACGCGACCAATCAGAAGCCGTGACGTCATGGAAGGTACTGAACGCGCTCATTTTAAACAAAGCAGGCTGCCGGTTACCAGCGGTGATGTCCAGGCTGCGTCGGAGAGGTGAGTATATCAATATTTTTTATTTTAATTCTTTATTTTACACATTAATATGGTTCCCAGGGCCTGAAGGAGAGTTTCCTCTCCTTCAGACCCTGGGAACCATCAGGATACCGCCCAATACTTGAGTCCCATTAACTTGTATTGGTAACGGGTATCGGTATCGGATTAGATCCGATACTTTGCCGGTATCGGCCGATACTTTCCGATACCGATACTTTCAAGTATCGGATGGTATCGCTCAACACTACTGGTGAGTAAACCAGGGGCACCTTTCCTGGCTTTAACACTAGAGGGCGACATAGCTCACTCTGTTCCCCAGGATACCTCAAATGACGAGGATTCCAGGGCCTCCACCCTTGCCCTGTCTCCTAGCTGCAGCACTGCATCTGTCCCCCTCCCCCACCCAGGGAAGAGAGTGAACTAATGTGTACCACAGTACACCAACCCGAAAGACAGGGGAACAAAGACAAGGGTAAAACAAAATTCCACTCACACAAATTATACTCTCACAAATAACAGAGGTATACACCAGGGTGTGAAGGCCGAGGGAAGAAAATAAGGCATTTAAGGATGAGAAATTCCCAAGCGTACAAACCAAGCAACAGTTGCACAATAAACTCCTCCTGCTCTCCAAACACCAGCTCCCTCTCCAGATCTATGTAGCAAGTGCTAACTCAGACAAGGAACTGGCCAGGAGGCCTATCTTTTGTAAGAAAGAGGAGTGGCCAGCTGAGCACAGCTGAATGCAGGGATTTCCACATGGCTGATTAACCCCTGTCCTGCTGAAAGAATACAAACACATTTAATACACTGGAGAAGTGCTTCTTCTCAACAGTAAAGCAGGAGCCATCAGACGCTGCGGTCTTCTGGCACTGCTCTGTCGCCGTACCTCCATGACATCTATGGTGTACTATGGGAGTCAGAGGATAATGCATAAATTGAAAAAACATATCAATGTGAGGTATGTCACTGAAGTATATTGAAATAAGGATGAAGAATGAATCATAATGTTAAAAATTAGGAAATAAAATACAGATAATGGGAAAAAATGGAATTGAGAAGAGAAAAAAGGGGAATAAATTGCTGAAATAAAATAAATGAAAATGAAAGAAAATGATGAAAAAATAAAATATAAAATAATGAATGATGAAAAGCAACAAATAAATGATAATGATAGAAAATTTAAAAAGTGAAACGATAGTAATGAAAAAAATTAAAACAATGAAAAAGTAATAAAAAAATAAAATAAAATTAGAAAATGAAAATGAAGAATAAAAAATAATGGAATGAAATGGAAAATAAAAAATGAAAAATAAAAAATAATGAATAAATAATAATATAAAATAATGGAAATATGGGGATTAATGTTGGATATTACTTACCCCTGGCATATTTATGAACATAGGAATGAGGATATCAACGAGTAAAGAGAAAGTAAGAAGAGGGTTAGAAAGGAGATAGACAAAATGGAGCATGTATCATTATATGCTCACAAGGGAAGCATATTTTGCAGTTGGCAATACATAAACAAACACATATATTATAGTATCCTTGCCCTTTAAAGCAGAAGAATATCAAAGCTAAAAGTCCTATGGGGAAGGAGATGTAAGCCATTGTGCCAATGTTTATTGGACTAGCAGATAAAGTTCTCTATTAAGACCCTTGGGCATCAGAGTTTGCAGGATATGAATCCAATAGGATTCTCTTTCTTTTAGCAATTTAATATGATTGCTGCCCCTTCTTGATCTGTTTACCTGCTCTATTACTTGAAATCGAAGTTTTGAAACTGAGTGATTAGCCACTACAAAATGGTGGGTAATGGGAGAGAAACCTTTTTGCACCTGATGGTAGTTTTGTGGCACGCTATTCAGTCTCTGACATGTCGTATGGTGTCCCCTATGTATTGGAGGCCGCAGGGGCACTTGAGCATATATACTGCAGAATTGGTCTCACAAGTGTGAAAACTTTTTATTGCAAATCGTTTCCATGTGTGCATTGGTGGGTGGTGTCACTGTTTTTAATCATATTAGAGCAACACTCACACCCTAGATGGGGCATGCGCAAGTCTCTCTGTCCCCAGGAGACTTTGTTTAGTTTGTTTAAGAAAGCTCCCTACGTCAGCTTTCACTAGATGGTCCCTAATAGTTCTGGCTCTCCTTGTGCACATCAAGGCTGGGGTCTTAAAGGCCTCTATTTGTGGGTATGCTTTTGATAAGAGGGGTCAGTGTTTTCTGATCGTGTGGTATATTTTTGGCATAATCAGGGGTTGTGTATGCACAAACGAGATGCGTTCTGGTTTAAGGGTAGGTGGGGATGTGTGTGTGGTATTGAGGATTCTCAATTTTTCTTGTGTGAGGATTTGTTCAGGATACTTCCTATCCAGGAAGTTGAGAGATATTTCATCAAGTTGGGTAGAACAAACCCAACCAACCAGACAATAGATCCACGTCCTATATAACGCACCCCTATAGGATGTTATATAGGACGTGGCAACCCTGGAAGGTAATACCACGGATATATTCCTTTGTTTACACTTCTTTTTATTTGATAGCACTCTGCACTTTATTCTTAATCCTAATATATGATTTATCTAGTTACACTAAATTTTGGTGTGGCACTAGGCACTTTGGCCCACATATAAAACATTTTTGTGTATATAGGATTTTTAGATTTTTGCACAGTGGCACTTTTTTACCTCCACTTTTTTGAGGTATATATCATATGTAAACAGGGTTGTCTTTATGTGGTATGTCGGAGCATATACATTAATTGGCTCCTAGTCCTATTATGCGCACGTAAGCATGATTTATGTTGTTGTCAATTTTATATAATAAAGGCATTTTATAATCGATTCCCTGTTTGGTGGTTTTCTGTGGATCTATTGTCTGGTTGGTTGGTTGGGTTTGTTCTTCTTGCTGGGTAGTACTCACCCATTGTTTCACAGAGCACTGGTACCACGGTTTATGGTTTTATACATACATATACAGATATATATGGGTGTATATTAATATACAGTATATATATATATATATATATATATATATATTATTGTTTTATATATTTTTTAGGGTAACTTGTAGTGCATGTGTGATTCTAATACTATCAAGTTGGGTAGGTAGCAATCCCCTATCTGACACCATCCTTGATACACGTTGAAACTGTGAGCATGGTAAACTATTTTTGGTTGCCTTGGCATGGCAGCTGAAATAGTGTAGGAGATTGTTGCAGTTTGTAGGTTTGGTGTAGATTTCTGTGCTAAGTTTGCCCTCATCATTTTTGAGTATGAGTGTCTACGAAAGAGTGTTTGCTGTGTCTAAGTTAAGGCTAAATTGGAGAACAGGTCTAACAGAATTCAAGTATGTGAAAAAGGTGGACAATTTATCTGGCGTGTCATTCCATTTACAGCAGATGCCACCTGTAAATCTAAGACAGCATTTAGCGTATGTCTTAAAATAATTGGTGTAGATATATTCCTGTTCAAAGGCATCCATGTAGCAGTTAGCATAAGCTAGCACTAGGTTTGTATGAAGAATGTATCACCAAATATGAAAAAGTTCTTATGTAGTACTATTGACAAAAGGTCAAGACACATTTGTTTTGGAGTTGTGGGTGACTTCTACCTGGCATTTCTGCACATGCTTTACCTACTTTCCAGATTGATTATAGGGCTTCCTAGATTGATTTATCTTGTTCTTTATGTTATTAATACTATCATGTGTGTATATGTACAGCACAGTATCTTGTATATATTTGTATTACAGTGAGGTTTGAAAAAGACCCAGGCTGGGTCGAAACGTAACTTTTACCTAAGCGACCTCTGTTATTATTTTTTCTGTGGTGAATGAGCATATGCATGTATAACAAATACGGACACTTTTTTGAAAAGAAACTGTCTCGTGTCTCGTGAGTGTGGCTGATTTCTTTCTACTAGATACATTGGAGTTACCCAACCCAGCCAGCACCCCCTAGACTACTGAGTGCACTTCTTATTTTTTCCCACAGTTGATAAAAAGTTATCAGTTTTTATTTGCTACTTTAATATAGTGAACTGAGTTTCTGAAATAGTTCATGTAAAAATGGGATTACTTTAACTTGGAAAATAACTGAAAAGATTATAAATGGGTATTGTCTGATACAACTAATCAATAGAAGCAGTGTTGAAAATTACTGCTTATAAAATGCGAATTGAGATACTGATTTTGCTTGTATCCTAAGTCATATTGCACGACTCGTTAGAGGGTTGATTGTGACTTGTAGGATCGCTACTTCCAACAGGTGGCGCTATAGAGTTAAGTCCTCTTTTTCTCAGAAGAGGCAATTTGCATGCTTATAAAATGTACAGCCATTCTTGATATATTTTATTAACACTATTCTTTTATTTACAGCTTTTTACCTTAGTCATCAATCATCTCTAGTGAACAGCAGAACATACCAAGTGCTTAAAGCTCTCACCTATTCACCTTGTAAACCCTTTCTTGAAGCTGGCCAGGATCATGTGAGTGTGCTTCTAATCCTGGTCACCTTCAGTGCAGTGCTTACAAGCTAAACTGCAGCAATAGTCAGTGTCCTAGGCATCGAGCTGTAAAATGAAGAAAAGTGATAATATGTCAAGATAAAGCAAAATTTTACCAGCAAAAGATTGCAAAACTGCGTTTTAACAAGTACTATCTGGCAATATGCATATATCAAGATAGAAATAATCCTTTAAAATATTATAATTGTGAAAAAAGCTTAGTTATTGACTTTTACAAGTAATTTGTTTATTTTTATACAGGAACAGAAGTAGGTTGTTTGCCAGAATGGGATGGTTTGGTGTGTTGGCCTAGAGGAATACCTGGGAAAATACTTTCCGTCACTTGCCCTCCATATGTGTATGACTTTAATCATAGAGGTATGAATCTTGTAACCTAAAGATGTGTCATCACTGTAAACTGCCATGTATATGTACTATCATCAAACCATTTGTCTCATGTTTATCTGATATATCATTTAATGTATTATTCACCAGTGTTCCTTCATTTTCTGATCTTGCCATTTTGTTAAGCCAATTATGTGACTACGCTGTTAGGCCAACATCATTCCTACCTTGGTAACACAGCACTATATATAAACTCTTTTGGTTCTATACAATTAATCAAGTTGCCATCTAGCAGGCTGGCAGGGTAACACAGCTAGGTGATATTTGAAAGTTATGGTTAAGGTTAAAGTAACACAATCTTATCAATTTAAAGATTCAATATACTGTAGAAAGTATATATGTGACAGACACCCTATGAATAAGGTTGTTACATTGATATTTCCTGTCTCTTGGAGGGTGATGCCATGCCTGGAAGTGAGAAGGAATCCCCTTGGCAGGTAACACATACATACAACACATTTCTGACTCCAGGCCAGAAGGGGGGGGGGCTCTAGACCCAGTTTCAGGGTAGCTTCCCTATAAGTCCTGGTCTGGAGGAGGAGTTTGGGGCAGTCTGTGTGAGACAGTGAAGGGAGAGGTAGCACATGAGGAGAGAGAAACTGGAGTGGAGCTGCAAATGGGCTCCCTCCTGGTTTGAGAGCAAGAAACCGGACACTGGGATCCGAGGTTGTGTGGGAATTGTATGCCCCACATCAGAAACCAGAGGGCAGGAGATTGCAGGTCTCCTGGCCACAACATACCCCCGAAGGCACAGCAACAGATTAGGGCTTGGAGTCACCATGAGAGAGGGGGGACACCTGTAAAAAGGCTTGAGTTGCCCGCCATGCGGGTAGTGTTCCATCTGAGGGATAGCTTGAGAGAGGGACTTGAGGAAAGCTAAAGCATCAAGAACCAACTCCACCTGGCTAGGGGGATTCCAAATCGCTTCCAGGCTACCCGGATTTCAAGATCACCTGTAACCTGTGCCTTGAAATGCAATTTTATCAGTTAAAGGTAAAGAGACTGCAAATCATGTGTCTTCAAATTATTTTCTGCACCTCACCATCTATCATCCCTCTTACCAACTGCACTGGGAGTCCTAGGGTCTAAGCTCTACCTGTGGGGAGCTATACCAACTCTGCTGCAATACCATCAGCCCCAGTGGACCCCTTTAAGCAGCGTCGGCCATCCCTGGCAGAGTACCACAGGTGGCATCATGAGCATTAGACTTTATTTCCCACTACACATTATTTCCCCTTTTATTGGATGCCCAGGGCCATGGACTGGATTCCCACTGCCGTGACACATCCCCCTTAAGAACCGAGCCGACCCGGTACCGAGTACCCCACGACCCTAGCGGGCACACCACATATATAGGGTGTCCAAAAATTATGCAATAAAAATGCCATTCATAAAGTGCAAGATAGTATAAAATATCAAGGAATAAATTGTGATCTCTTAGTTATTAGATTTGTGAGAGATCCTGCAGTAAAGAATCACTGAAAATCAAGCAGATCTATAATCTTGGTTGTATCAAGTGAGTTTCTCCCATTGTGCCTTATGCTGAAAAAAGATAAAATATCTCAACCAGAGTCCTCAGTTGTCTTCCTTGTAAACTGAAAGATGTTTGCAGGACATAGTTCTAGTTTATGTCATAATTTCCCATAGAAGCCATCTATTGTTTAGCTTTAATTACATTTCTGGAGTTTCCTGAGGACAAAAATCCCAGTACGTGAAACAAAAAAGCAATGAATTTTCCTTATCCCAAATACATTACTGGGTTATGGCAACCAAAGATTATTGCAGGGGTATTATTGAACTATTACATTTTTATTTTCAAATGTTTGAGAAACATGGCGTGGACTATAGATGGGCAGTACACATCATTATAATAATTACACCGGCATGATTTTAAGTTGAAAAGAATCAGTCTTTGGCATGTTCAACATGGAAACATTGTGTGGGACAAGCATCATTTTTGTTATACTCAAAGGACTTGATGAGTTTATTCCTTTCCTGATGATAAGACAAGTCCATCAAGCGCAGTTAAAAAACTGAGTGCACTTTATATATGGCGGGTGCTGTCTGCACCTGCCTCTAAAAACTGCTACAATCACTGTTACTTGACCACTTATATGCCACTTCTATTTGTGATTCAATGATTTTGATGGCCTGTGAAAAGATCTCACAATGTTGATAATTTACCAAGGCAGCCTGGGGCTTTCTAAGGTTCCCCCATTACTGCCATCTTTGTACTTCCTGGGTAGATTTAATAGTGTAAGAGGAGTCAATGGTGGTAAATATTTCCGAGTTAAAGTCACGTCCAATTGTAAAGGTGCCTTTTTTCATACTATCCATTGATCTAACCATATAATTAAAACTTGTCCCCAATGGGAAACGAACTATAGACATTAGTGTGCAGGATAACCTATTTCTATAACAAGCAATAACAAAATGACTCATTATGTCAGAATAAGTGACATGCATTTTAGAACGACATATAATTACAAATTCCAACTAGAACTCCTTTTTGTTTCCTCTCAAAAGTGAAGAAAATGTTGTCAACCTTGAATCTGAGCAAGTGGGATGTTTGTCCCCAGTAAAATTTATTTATTGCGCAAAGAAGACATCCGTTCTTAAGTTGATGACTTCTCGTGATAAGTAAGCATTTAAAGATCGACTATTAAGCAATTTGATATTTAAAGAAATATCATTTTCCAGAGATATTAATAAAATAGCCCATCAGTTTCAATCCAATACTGATAAAGGGGGATCATGCCCATCTCATACTGAGCAGATAAAGAGTGATGTTACGATTGTTCATTAGGAGTTAATAGACACTCAGCTGTGTGACAAGTCGTTTTTCTCAAAAATAGGTGAAAAAGAAATAATGTTACATTTAGGGAATCCTTGGCTGTCTTTGCTTACTCAGTTTCTGCTCATGTTAGTTACAGTACATTCCTAAATCTGTTTTTCTCTACTATGGATTTTGTTATTGACATAGTACATAAAATCTTGAATCCAAAATCTGCACCTCAAGCAGCCCTATGTAATGTATTGACACTTACACTATCCATTTTAATGGAGCTATGAGTTGAGATGTATTGAGAAGTAATAGGAGATGGATATTTTTGGTTGACATTGCTGATGCTGGAAAAGTAGCCGCTCCACACCGTGTTAGTACTTAATTATAGCTTTATTTCACATTTCATGTTCATACCAAACTAAGTACCGGTATGTTGTTTTTTTTTTCTTGAAAAAGAGTGAAGTGTGAACTTGAAATGTGTAATAAAACTACAATTGAATACTACCACAGCGTAGATTGGCTAAGTTTTCCAGCAGCAGTGCGGTCAACCAGAGAGGTCCATCTCCTTTTACTCCTTAATTCATTTGCATATGAAGATTTCCTTCAATCCATATGTGTGACTGCAGCAGCTGTATACTCTACATGCATACAATGGGGTTGTGACATGCATAACCTAGTCAGGTGAGCACCCCATCTCACCCCTTAACTTTCTCTCCACTTCCTTGTATTACTGCATGTGTGCTTGTCTCTCTTTCAAGGGCTGGGAAAATGCCCACAAGACACCTACCTAAAAACTCAGCCTTGGTAATACAACAGAAAGGGTCACATTATGTTGAGCGAGTGCAGAAGCCTGCTCCACATGTGATAGAAGCTGGCTGTGCAGCACAGTAGGCAACTGTTTCCAACAGCAGTGTCAGAAGCAATGCTCTGAACATTAGATGCCACTGTCAATTTCTGACAGCGGCATTTAAATGGAGCATTCATCAGCGTGCATTTGCATTGGTTTTACATAAAATGATGGTGGGACATAGATAAGTTACCATAACATATAGGGGCCAGCTGGAAGAACTCAACACTGTCATTTTGGAGCTCCTGTGAAGCTCAGACACAAGTTGAGCTTCCTAGATGACCGTAATTTGTCCCATATACTGCAAAACTGAAAATAAAATATCAGATGATTATAGGTTCAAATCCCTTAAAAAACTAAAAAGTATAGCAAAAAATACAAAAATTAACATTATCCAAAAAATTGAAAACAGAGAATAAAATTCAAATCACTGATCTTCTTCCCCTTTAAAAAATTAGGAAATTAGAAAAATAAAATGATTTTGAATTGGTACATCCCAAAATGTCTAGTCTATTAAAATTCTGAAAATATGAAATTAGTTAGCCCTTATTGAAAACTGAAAATGAAATGCAAAATTTATGTTTTTTATCATCTTATGACTTTACAAAATAACAGTAAAAAGCAATTAACCACTTAATGACCGCCAGTATGTCTTTTTACTGACCTGAGCTATAAGAGAATAGCATCCCCATACATGTGACAATCCAGCAGCTGTAAGCTGTACACTATGGTGGACAACTTGCTGCCTTAGGCCGGATTCACATTTGCGTCTGTGTGCGCAGCGTACGATCTGCATCGATACGCATGCGTCACGTGCACATATCTTTAGCATTGTGTATGCAGTGACATGTTTTTGCATGCCTTCGCTTGCAGATGCATACGCATGTGTCATTTGGAGGTGTGCGGCGGGGTCCAGCGAACTCAACATGCTGCATTTTTTGAGGCTGCAAATTTTGTTCAATCGTCTGCATGTGGACGATTGCGGATGATTGAATAAAAAAACACATTACTGTCTATGGGAATGCATTGTTACGCAAGGACATGCGTACACTTGCGTTTGATATGCATGCTTACTTCTGACTAATTTTGTCTTGGAAATGATGTAACCACCTGAAAATTGCGAGCTGTATAAAAGAGGGTCTGGAGACAGGAAATCCATGACTCTCAAAACTCTTGACGCGGCCACAGGACATTGGAAGAAGGCAGAAGACTCTTGATGCGGCCACAGGACATTGGAGAAGGCAGAAGACTCTGGATGCGGGCACAAGACAGGATGAAGGCAGAAGACTCTGGATGCGGGCATAGGACATTGGATGAAGGCAGAAGACTCTGGATGTAAGTATAGAAGCTTTGAAAATGTCTGTCTGTCTCTCACTGCATTCTGTACTCTATACTTATGTTTTTTTCTGTTGCTTCTAGACTGTTTGCTGCTGCCATCACGGTGCTGCTGTCTTGGTCCCAGTGCTGATGTCTATGTTAGTATAGAAGCTTTGAAAATGTCTTCCCGTCTAGATTAGGTGCTGCTGTCCTGGTCCTGGTGCTGCTCTCTTGCTCCCACTGATGCTGTCTTGGTACCTGTGCTGCTGGTTTGGTGCTGCTGTCTTGGTCCCAGTGCTGCTGTCCTGGTGCTGCTGTCTTGGTCCGGGTGCTGCCATCTTTGTTAGTATTGAAGCTTTGAAAATGTCTTTCTGTCTTTGCACTCTGTATAGATTTTTTTTCCATTCCTTGCAGATTAGGTGCTGCTGTCCTGGTGCTGCTCTCTTGGTCCCAGTGCTGCTGTCTTGCTCCTGGTGCTGCTGTCCTGGTGCTGTTCTTCAGTCTGTCTTGGTGCTGTGCTGCGGTTCCTGTTGTGTAGTGCCTGCCTGCTGTGTGCTTGGACTACTGCCTGTAATGTAAGTATTGGTGTCCAATTATATTTTTTTTGCTAAATTGTGTTTTGCTTTTATTTTTCTCTCTAGTGTTTCACTTGACTGCTGCCTGCTCTTACAGCATGTTCTCCACTGAAGGTTCCATGACACTGATTATGTAATCACATTTGATTTACTGATTGATATGTGTATTGACTGTCAATACTAGACATGTGTTAAACCATGTATTTTCTTTACAGGTACCTGACACTGCAGAAGAGCAGGAGCAGTCAAGTGGAAATGATTCTTCCCAGGGTCTTCAGCCTCAAGTTGCTGAGGAGGAAAGACGGTGTGTAAGTATCCTTTATCAGAGTTGTTATTGAGTGTGTTATCATTTTTACTAGCAAATTCTTTTTTTTGTGTTTCATCTATAGGTTCTACAACGTGACATAGAAAACGACCTACTTATTCAAGCTGTGCAAGAGCGAGCAGCGTTGTGGGACCCCCGTAATCGTAATCGTTTTGACTCAGTCTTGATCCGACAACTCTGGGAATAAGTGGCCAGATCGCTGCTGGATGATTGAGACCATGCAACGCCAAAAGTCAAAAAGGATTTTAGTAAGTATTGCAATTTTGGCCGCATCTGTTTTTCTGTAAATTTTGCTGTCTTAACAATTTTTTTTCTCCCCCCTTCAAAGAGAAGAGAGTAAAAGTTTGTTGGCATTCAATGAAGGATTGCTTGAATAAGGACATGAGAGAGGAGATTTGGGTTCGAAGTGCTGCAGCTCGAAAAATCAGAGGATAAAAGTATCATAACCAGCTTTCTTTTCTGAAGCCACCGGTTGTTCAGCGAACATGAGTATCTTTTGTGTTGTCTTTCACTACTATTTAATTTTTTCTTTGTTGTAATCTTTTTTTTTATTTCATTTCCACACAGAACCTGGAGCAGCACTGTAGAACCTGCATCATCCTTTGTTGGAGCGGCCCCTCATCGACCAGCCAATGAATCGGCACCATCCCAATCATCCACCAGCGATGCATCAGCCAGGCAGGCTTCACAGGCTGGGGAACAGGAAGCCGGTTCTGGTTTTCCCCTCTCGCAGCCCTCTGCCACTACTTTACTTGGGTCTGCTCGCCAGGAGCAAAGGGCCTGGGAGAGATCAGTCATGCCCGAGTTTATTCACTTAAGCTCGGTCTTCCAGGCTGGGATGAAGGCGGTTGTGGATAGGATGGAGAGTGGGTTCACTCAAGTGAACACACTGTTCCAGGAAGTCCACAAATGCCTTGACCACCTGGAAGGAAATCTTAATAGACCTGCACAACATTATTTTTCCACTATAGAATGGGGCGTGATGGACAACCTTAGTCCTGATCTCCAGCTGTTTGTGATGAAGGCCTGTCAGGATGCTTATACCAAGGCCATGCAGTGGTCCCTGTATCAGCAGCAGGCACAAAGTTCTTTCCCTACAGGGAAACAAGCTCCAGGACAGCAGCTGTGACAGAATCCACCTGCACCAACTCGCCAAGGGACTTATCTACCACCACCGCCGGACATTACATTTCCAAGAATCCCAAGCTTCACCATGCAGCTGAGTGCAGAAGACCAGCCATCTACATCCACCACCACGCAGCCTAGTGTAGCAGACCAGCTGTCCTGTTCCACCATCAAGACGAGTGCAGCAGCCCATCATTCTCCTACACCAACGCAGCACCAGGGTAAAAAGCGGCAAAAGCAAAGTCTCGGAGGAGAAAAACGTTAAATGCACCCCCTCAACCCTCACCTCCTAACGCATCTGTGTTTTCTTGTCTGTCCACACCTTCACTTCATTATTTCCCTTCCAATGTGTCAATCCCTTCCAACTTGTTTTCCACTCCTGTTGTGAATTCCGTTCTGGAGCTCCCTCCTGTGGTTGCTAATGGTATTTTTGTGAGTTCTGCCCTTGGGCTCCCTCTGGTGGTTTCGAGTGGTACTGCTGCTCCTTTAGGTAGCTGTAGCAGCTGCCCTCACTAATCGCCTTGCCTGGGTTTGTTATTTAAACCTGCTCTGGGCTTTAGTTCATGCCAGCTGTCAATGTTTCAAGATTGGATTTAGTCTTCTCCTTGGATATTTCTCATGGCCTGTTCATTTCGGCAAAAGTTCTTGCTAGTTCTTGTCAGTCCATTTGCTTGGACCTTATTTCTCATTTTTTGTTAGGTCTTTTGTCCAGCTCGTCATTATGATATATTCAGGCTAGCTGGAAGCTCTGGGGAAGCAGATTTGCCCCTCCACACCGTGAGTCGGTGTGGAGATCATTTTTTGTGAACTCTGCGTGGATTTTTAGTTTTGAATTCTGACCGCACAGTATCCTTTCCTATTTCTGTCTATTTAGATTAGTATTTGGCCTCCTTTGCTAAAATCTGTTTTCATCTCTGTGTATGTTATTTCCCCCTCCACTCACAGTCAATATATGTGGGGGGCTATCTTTCCTTTGGGGAATTTCTCTGAGGCAAGATAGTTTTCTATTTCCATCTTTAGGGGTAGTTAGTTCTTAGGCCGTGACGAGGCGTCTAGGGAGAGACAGGAACGTCCCACGGCTATTTCTAGTGTTGCCGTTAGGAGTAGGGTTTGCGGTCAGAAAAGTTACCACCTCCTCAGAGCTTGTCCATGTGTCCTTTTAACCACCAGGTCATTTCAGTGTTGTTCCCTAACCACCAGGTCATAACACACTCCTAATGTGTCCTCTTCCCCAATTGGTCTTCCCCCAATGTGTCTGACCCAGTCCTCTAATTGTCTTACACTTCCCCTGTAACAACTTCCCCAACCACTCCTAACCTACCATCACAGCCGGACACCCCTTGGTCTACCATGTCACTCCCTCACACAGACCACTAAAGTAAATAATATTGTTTCCTCTTTTTTATAAACATAGTAAATTTTTTTATTTTTATTGGTAAAAATTGTTTTGATTCACAATACCAGTCTCATTGTGTTTTCTTTATTTCTTTATTTAACCATGTGTGTATTGTTGTGTGAAGTATGAATGGGTGTAACAGTTAAGGTATTTATTATACAAGTTACATTCAAGGTGTTATAGGTGTTTATTATACACGTTACATTTAAGGTGTTAATATTAGAGTCAGAAAACATTACAGGTACATAACATTACAGGTACATTTTATTTACAGGTTAAACCATTTGATCTTGCTATGCCACACGTCCAATATCAGAAACAAAATAGGCTGCAAATTTATCCCACATTTCGGCAACTTCGACTGTAGTCCTCAGAGAGTGATGCTGGTAATCCTGCAATGTGGTATTGACAGTTACCTCAAGTTCAATGTGGGGTTGCTCTTTTGACAGGATGTAGTTATGCAGAACAACACATGCTTTCACAACCTCATCAATTGTCTCTATTTTTAGATTTATGGCTGTTTCAATTCAAAAATGCACCATTTAGATGCCAGCAAACTAATGGCACACTCCAAAGCTCTTCATGCCCTTGTCAGTCTGTAGTTGAAAATCCTTTTTGTGAGACTCAAGTTCCAACTTGAGTACGGTTTTAGGAGATTGCCACACATTTGAAAGGCCTCATCACCAACGTTAACCAATGGCATTGGCGGTCCCTCATTGTTAGGAAGAGGTTGTGGCAGTGGAAAATTAAAATCATTCCCATACAATCATTGTCCCATGTCAGACTTTTTGAAAGTCAGTGACCTCATCCAAATGAGCCAACGTCAACAATGACAAATCGACATTAAAACATTCGCAATTGCCATAAGAACAATGGAAAAGTATTTTTTTATAATTGATGTACTCAGAACCACTTCCTGCAGGTTTCAGAATCCGAATATGTCTGCCGGCCACAGCCCCCACACAGTTAGGAAAATTACAAGCTTCATTGAATTTTGCTGCATTTTGCAACCTCAGTTCAGCTGTGGGTTGGGGTAGGAATTTGGCATGCAGAACGTCACACAAAGCATGGTCGGTGTCTCCGGCAATCCAAGAAAGGGTTTACAGTAGTGTTGAGCATTCTGATACTGCAAATATCGGGTATCGGCCGATATTCGCTGGATCGGAATTCCGATACCGAGTTCCAATATTTTTGCGATATCGGGAATCGGGATCCATATTAATGTAAAAAATAAAGAATAAAAATAAAAAATATGGATATACTCACCCCTCCGACGGACCCTGGCTCGCAGCGGTGCAACCGGCAGCCTCCGTTCCTAAGAATGCAGTGAGTGTAGGACCTGCGATGACATCGCGGCTTGTGATTGGTCGTGTGACCGCTCACGTGACCGCAACGTCATCGAAGGTCCTTCACTCTGCATTCTTAGGAATGGAGGCAGACGCTTGCAGCGGTGACAGCCAGGGTTCGTCCGAGGGTGAGTATATCCATATTTTTTATTTTTATTCTTTATTTTTTACATGAATATGGATCCCAGGGCCTGAAGGAGAGTTTCTTCTCCTGCAGATCCTGGGAACCATCCAGGATCACTTCCGATATTTGTGTCCCATTGACTTGTATTGGTATCGGGTATCGGTATCGGCGATATCCGATATTTTTTGGATATCGGCCGATCCAATCCGATACCGATACTTTCAAATATCGGAAGGTATCGCTCAACACTAGTGGACAGGCCAATTGGAAACTGAAAATGGAGAGATCTTAAGGTCTCTCCAGTAGCCACGAATCTGCAGAACAGACAAAGGAACAAATAAATCATTACATGGCTTTTCTAACAATAATAGTAATGACAGGTGTTTGTTGTTCA
Organism: Ranitomeya variabilis; assembly: GCF_051348905.1. NCBI lineage: Eukaryota > Metazoa > Chordata > Amphibia > Anura > Dendrobatidae > Ranitomeya > Ranitomeya variabilis. The sequence goes on from NC_135238.1 coordinate 120,401,351, forward strand.
AAATTACGTACCTTATGGTCACCAACAGACATTCCTCAGCAGGAATTGCTCTACGTAGTTGGGTGTCCTGCCTGTTGATGTATCCTCGGACAGAATTCAACAATGGGGTGTTGCCAAAAGCGACAACGACGTCTTCTCCATCTTTCTCTTCTCCTTTCTGCCTCACAAGCCACAGCAAAAGCCAATTTCTAAGATAAATCCAGATTCATATTGAAGCTTTCCACACTCTCCATCTTGCAGCTGAATCCAGCTTTCAAAGAAGCAAATTTCAGTTTTGCAGTGTCTCTATATATAGAAAACCCATAAGCCTCACCAATTGGGAAATATCGTACGCAAGCACATGAACAACGCAAACGCATGCAAAAATGCAAACACATGCAATTGCAGCATTGTTTTGGCATAATGCATAAGAGCATGCAGATAAAAATGCTGCGGACACATGCGTTTGCGCATGCAGACGATATGCTGTGGACACATACGCAAATGTGATCTTAGCCATAGCCACAATCAGTGTTTGCACCGACAATAGCCATTTAACCTCTTAGATGCTGCTATCAAAAGTGATTAAAGCATCTACATGGTTAAAAGAGTGTGAGGGCTTCCTCTTTAACCCCATCAGCATTTTGAAATTATGATTGTGTGATCCTGATGTTTGCCATTGTAATTCAAAACGAAATAACTACCTTAGAGTCTGCCAGGTATAGTGATCTGTTCGGAAGTTAGCAACATTATTTTTTTTTTTCATTCCTATTATGCCGCTTTCAATAATTCCTGAAAAGCACCTGAAGGGTTAATACATTACCGGAAAGCAATTTTGAAAATATTGACTGGTGCTTTTTTTAAAATGGTATCACATTTGGGGGTTTTCCAATATCTAGGACCCTGTCAGGACTCTGAACATTTTGATTACCTTTTGTGCATTACTGCCCTTTTCCAAGATGGCGTCTTTGGTCTCATGTGCACTGTGTCTTCCTGCTATATAACTCCACCCCAGCCTTTAGTCTGTGCTAGAGTATTCTGCCTTGCATCCAGCTCCTGACGACTCCCTGGCTTTGCACCTGCTCCTGTGAACCTGTGTTGAGATCCTGCTACTCAGCTCTGAGTTTCTGCTGCATACATCAGTTTCCAGTAATCCTCCATCTGGCTGCTTGTGTTTGTTTCCATCTGCATTTGCTGGACATGTAAGCTGTTGCTGCTCTGCTTAAACCTGAGACTATTAACCAGGCCTCCCTGGTTGTGCTAAGATATTATTTGAACTGCTTTATAAGCATATCTATCTGTGTTTGGACTACCAAGGACTTATTCGTGTCAAGTATCCTTAAGAATAATTGTGCTTCATAGACTTTCTGCGTGATTGCATTTTCCTCTGAGGTTCCCTATAGACTGCTAAGCTGCATTTAATATTTACACCAAGTGTTGTGGACTTGAGTTTCTCTCTGCATCTGTTTGAATCACCGTGTGATAATATAGACTTTACCATTTATAAAACTATGTCCTGTAGTTGTCTTGTTCCAAGCAAAGAGTCTCCTGAGTTATCCCTTATAATCATTACAGACCCTCAAAGTCACTTCAAAACTGAATTGGTCCCTAAAAATACATTTTGTGAACTTCCTTGAAAAAAATGAAACATTACTGCTACATTTTAAAACCTTCTAAAATGTTAACAAAATAAAAGAACATATTACAAGTGGCGCTGATGCAAATAATGAGGGAAATGTTATATACTATTGTTTTTAAACACAAGGTTTCCAACAGAAGGATATCACAATATTAAATATAGGTTATAACTCAAATTATAACATTGTCACCAAAAGACCCTACTCAAGGTGTTAAATAAATGAGACCCTACTCAAGGTGTTAAATAAAGCACTTATTTTTAAAAATAGTAACACTATTGAACAAAGTAACACTACCAAGAAAAAGCAGGACAATGTGTGGGGTAATAACATGAAGGTATAACCAACAGTCAAAAAATTAAATTTCATCAGATATTAAATAATAAGAAATCAATATTCTAGTAACAGCATGAAGCCAAAATGCAGGTGCACATAGGAAGATCATATAAGAAAGGACAATGTAATATACACACAGGCTCCTAACAGCAGCATGAAAATAAAGTGCAAATGCAAATGTAAACAAAAGAATCTATTGTAAGCTTAAAATCTCCATAGCAGCAAAGTGCATTCTCTTGTGAGGTAGAGATTAGTAGTGCAATACAGCATATTGAATTTAAAGTGTCTGCTGTGCAAAATGAGAAAAGATGCTATAATTCTTCCGGCTAATACCTACATAATCTGTAGAGTGAAGAAACCCCGAACTGCCGCTTCTACACGCGTTTCGCCATGCCTTCGTTAGGAGGAGTGGTCTAGAGTTGCTCTGATGCTAGTATATGTACTGAAAAGGGGCCAATCAGAATGTACCGCTAATTGATGATGAGCAGTCCGTCATCGGCGCATGCACGAATGCGGCCACACCACGTTGGAGCACTTCCTCCTGCGCCCATGTGACGCAAGCAATCAACCGCTGCTAAGCAACAGGGATCGCTTGTCACACCATGGCGCATCGGGTAGTCCAGTGTGGGTCCGGAACGGGCATGCGCACTGGACAGGGGGATATTGAACAAATAGGAGCCAGGTATTAGTAAAGAGCCCTGGGACAAAACAAAATATGCTGCATACGGATATAAAGTCCTTGGTAAGTAGGGATCTCTACATATTAAATATTAGTAAAATATGTATGGAAATAAAATTAATTGGATAAAATGAATAAGAGAAAGTGCATGGTGGTAATTTACAAGGGAACAAAGAAAATGGTGCATAAAAAAGTGGAAGAGAAGAAAAGTGCAAACTAGTACTGCATGAACCACATACTCGAGTTAGTGAATTAACACTAGAGACTGTGGAATTTATCATATAAAAGGGATAGTGGTCGTGAAACCCAATAGAATAAAATAGTGAAAAACAGAGAATGCTAAGTTGTGCAGTAATACAGTGTATAAAGTGCATAGTAAATATAATAAACAGCTATTATTATATTGAAATAAAATAAGATAAGGGGAAAATAAGGGGAAAAAAATAAGAAAAATAAAATTAAAAATAAAAATACATCAAGTGTTGAGTCTAGTCCAAAAATCATTAGAATTAATAATCCCATATAATACATAGATTGAAATGGTAGCATTTTAGAAAGTATAGTCCAGATCCATGTCCAGAAGAGGGCAATTAGGGCAGGAAAAATAACGCCGATTTCCGAACTCAGCAGATCCATCCATTAGTCCCAGTTCAGTAATCCCAGAATAGGAAGGATTCAATGAAAAGGGGGGGTATATCTAACAAAAAATATAAAAAAAACAATTAAAACTGCATTAAAACATATACTAACAAAGGATAAAAACCATCTACCCATAAAGTATGAAAAATTCTGAGAAAAGACCCAAAGCCATGGTTTTCGTTTAATCCCTCGGGTATCAAGGTTTTGAGCCTGAAGATCCATTGTCTCTTGGCCTGAGATAATATCTTAAACAGGTTCACACCCCTCACACCCAAGGATACCGGATCAATGGCCATAAACTGGAGCCCTCTTGCATCAGAATTGTGAACCTCCTTGAAGTGCCTGGGGAGGGTCTTTAATTGTTCCCCTTCTTTAGCAGTCTTGGACTTTTTGATATCTTGTATATGTTCTCGAATTCTCACTCCCAACTCCCTAGTGGTCATCCCTATATAAATCTTATTGCAAGGACAGCAGGCATGATATATCATGCCTTGGGATGTGCACGTCAAGTGGTTCCTGATCTGAAATGTTTTGGTATGGTCCGAATTAAAAATTCTTTCCCCTTTGTAGTATTGGCACAAGCCTTGCATCTTTTACAGGGAAAAAAGCCCTGTGTTGAGTCAAAAAAGTTTGTTTGAGATCATTTTTATAGGAATAATGACTGCTAGCCAAAAAGTCAGATAGGTTCTTTGATCTCCTAGCTGTAATAAGTAGTGTTGAGCGATACCTTCCGATATCGGAAAGTATCGGTATCGGAAAGTATCGTCCGATACCGTCAAAGTATCGGATCTAATCCGATACCGATACCCGATCCCAATGCAAGTCAATGGGACGAAAATATCGGAATTAAAATAAACCCTTTCTTTCCTTGTAGGTTAATTCTACATGAAGGAAAACAACTAAGAATAATGTAGGATGTATTGGGGCAGGTGGCGGAGACATTAAAGGCACAGAGGTTTAGCCCAATCAAATAGAATAGCAGGATTTTTATATTTTTTTATGACGTTCGGCATTAGAAAGATTTTTACTATGTTAATTTTTTATTTATTTTGCCAGATATTGATGTTTCACTACTTCCACGCCCTTCACCTTCTTTTTTTACTTCTCCCACACTTTCTTCTTCATTATCCTCATCATCAGCTTCTTTGACATCAACTTCTTCACCTTATTCATCTTCTTCTTCATCTTCTACCTATTATTTTTTTTTCTTACATTGTTCATATTCTTTATATTTAACTATTATCTTCTTCGTATTCAACTTCTTCATCATATTCTTATTTGTGACAGCCAGGCATTCCCGTAGTTGTTATCTATAAAAGTTTGAAGATTACACCTTCCGTTCTGCCTGTCACAAAAGAGTTACATTTGTCCGCGTTCAGTTTGGCCTGCAGCATCAGGCTTTATCCAGGGGCACCACGAGGAGGAACGGACTCACCCCCATACACTGCTTAGTCTTCTTCTGCTTATAATTTAGATAATATCTTTTGCTCTGATATTTAGTCTTATGCTTAATGTTCTTCTGCTCTTTGTTCTGCAGCCTCTTGTTCTTCTGCTTCTCGGTCTTCCAGGTCGTCGTCGTCTCCATGGTCGTCGTCTCCGGGGTCGTCGTCATCGGGGTCGTCTTCAGGGTAATCGTCTCCAGGGTCATCGTCATCTCGGTGGTTGTCGTCTCTGGTGTCATCATCATCTTAGGGGTGGTCTTCCGGGTCATCGTCTTTAGGGTCTTGAACTTGGAAATGTAGCAGAAGGTACAAGACGGCTGAGAAAATGCCGAGAAACAGCTGATGGAACTGGAACTCGGATGGCTACCCGAAGGTCCAAGAGCCAATGGAACTACCGAGGACCAGCTGACGTTACTGGAATCCGGTTACTAAGCAGGAGGTACCCGTGCCTGAAAGCACTACCAAGGACCACCTGACGTTGGTGGAACTCGGATACCCAGAGGGAGGCACCTAAGCCAAAGGCTCTGCCCGGAACCAGCTGACGGTGCTGGAACCAGGATGGGGAGCAGAAGGTACAAGAGCAAAAGACACTGCCGAGAACCAGCTGACGGTGCTGGAACCCGGATGGGTAGCTGAAGGTCCAAGAGCCAATGGAACTACTGAGGACCAGCTGACGTTACTGGAACCCGGTTACTAAGCAGGAGGTACCCGTTCCTGAAAGCACTACCAAGGACCACCTGACGTTGGTGGAACTCGGATACCCAGAGGGAGGCACCTAAGCCAAAGGCTCTGCCCAGAACCAGCTGACGGTACTGGAACCAGGATGGGGAGCAGAAGGTACAAGAGCAAAAGATACTGCCGAGAACCAGCTGACGGTACTGGAACCCGGATGGGTAGCCGAAGGTCCAAGAGCCAATGGAACTACCGAGGACCAGCTGACGTTACTGGAACCCGGTTACTAAGCAGGAGGTACCCGTGCCTGAAAGCACTACCAAGGACCACCTGACGTTGGTGGAACTCGGATACCCAGAAGGAGGCACCTAAGCCAAAGGCTCTGCCCGGAACCAGCTGACGGTGCTGGAACCAGGATGGGGACCTATTCAAGCTTGTCTTCCTTGAACCCCAACTAGCAGTGTTGGAGCAAAGGGTCAGCAGGGGGAGCAGAGTGTAGGCCGAAGCCTGCACTGGCGGCAGCTTTGGGTCTTTTGTGTCTGCGTGGCTGTTGCAGGACACATTGCCGGCTACACAGCAGGGGAACAGCTGGCGGTGCTGAACCCCACTGACACATTGGCGAGGTGTTTGGCTCTGTGCAGCCAGCACTTCCAGGCACCAACTGGCGGTGTTATAGCCCAGGCTCTGCGGGAGGAGTAGAGGGAGCAGAGTGTAGGCCGAAGCCTAATTGAACCAATTTTAAAGGTAACCTTTAACCTCCCCTCAGGTGTTACAAACTAGAAGAGCCACACCTTATGCAGCAGCAGTGCTGCACAAGTCAAAGGTTGCTCTTTTAATTTTGTTCCTAGCACATGCTGAATGAAACACGTACAACATTTAGGCCCTTAAAAGGTTCGCGATGACCATGAATACCAGCCCCGCTGTGTCTTCTCATTTATTCACACTGCGCGGGCTGGGATTTATGGCCTTGCGCAGTACATATGTTCGCCTCTCGCTTGGGTTCTTACACCTGCTTCAGACTGTGCAGTGTCAGCTGATCCCTTATCGCATGCCACGGCCATGAAGCCGCACAGTCTGAAGAAGGCGGAAGGAGATGAGGGACAGGCGAAGAAATGCATCGCTCATGCCCATCAATCACACCCTCGCAGTCAAAATAAATAAGACACCGAGGGGCGTTGTGTTGGGCAGGGCGGCCGCAGAGGCACAGCCAGCCAAACAATGATGTCAGAAGAAGGGCTGCGCCACCAAGGGGGTTGCAACGTGTCATTACAAAGGAAAGTCACACCTCAGGGACGGTTTAATGGTCTCGGGGGACACATTTTAGACGTGTTCAGTTCCACATGTGCAAGGAGAATAAGTTTATGAGCCACCTTGCACACATGCAGCATTATTGCTGTACAAGGTGGCTGAAAAAACATACAAACGCCTGGGGGAGGGGGGACAGGTTCCCTTCAATTTCAGTTCTTGTGTCTGCGTGGCTGTTGCAGGACACGTTGCCGGCTACACAGCAGGGGAACAGCTGGCGGTGCTGAACCCCACTGACACATTGGCGAGGTGTTCGGCTCTGTGCAGCCAGCACTTCCGGGCCCCAACTGGCGTTGTTAGAGCCCAGGGTCAGCAGGAGGAGTAGAGGGAGCGGAGTGTAGGCCGAAGCCTGCACTGGAGGCAGCTTTGTATCTGCGTGGCTTTTGCAGGTCACGATGCCGGCTACACAGCAGGGGAACAGCTGGCGGTGCTGAACCCCACTGACACATTGGCAAGGTGTTTGGCTCTGTGCAGCCAGCACTTCCGGGCGCCAACTAGCGGTGTTAGAGCCCAGGGTCAGCAGGAGGAGCAGAGTGTAGGCCGAAGCCTGCACTGGAGCAAGTTGAAAGGGAACCTTTAACCCCCCCAAGGCGTTTGTAGCTGAAAGAGCCATCTTGTACAGCACTAATGCTGAAAAAGGTAAACTTAGCTCTTTCAATTATGGTCCTTGCAAACGCTGAACTTGACACTTATGAAATGTGTCCCCTCCCACCGTTAAACCGTCCGGTAGGTGGAACTTTCATTTGTCATGTGACGCAGCACAGCCGTCTTTCTTACCCCCTTGGCGGCGTGCGCCGCCTCCTCAGCGTTGTTTGAATCTGTCTCGGAGCCTGCACTGTTATGTTAGCCCTTGGCCATGCACACATTTTGCGCTGCCCGTCTTCTGATATCATTTGGTGTCAGGCTGGCTGCGCCTGTGCGGCTGCGCTGGCCAAGATCCCGCCTCTTTGTGTCATCTAATGTAATCACTCTGCGGACCTGTGATCCATGGGCATGCGCAGTGCATATCCTTGTCTCTCACTCCCCTCCTTCCAGCTTCTTCAGACTGTGCGGCGTCACGGCCATGGCATGCTATTAGGGATCAGCTGACGTTGCACAGTCTGAAGAAGGCGTAGGGAGATGAGTGAGAGGCGGAGGTTAAGATATGCACTGCGTATGTCCATGGATCACAGGCCCGCAGTGGGATTAAATCAGAAGACACTACGAGGCGGGATCTGGTCCAGCGCGGCCGCACAGGCGCAGCCAGCCTGACACCAAATAATGTCAGAAAATGGGCAGCGCTAAGTGTGCATGGCCAAGGGCTAACATTACAGTGCAGGCTCCGGGACAGATTCAAACAACGCTGAGGAGGCGGCGCACGGCGCCAAGGGGGTAAGAATGACGGCTGTGCTGCATCACATGACAAATGAAAGTTCCACCTACCGGACGGTTTAATGGTGTGAGGGGACACATTTCATAAGTGTTAGGTTCAGCATGTGCAAGGAGTACCACGAAAAGAGGCACTTTTTCCTTTTGCATCATTACTGCTGCAGAAGGTGGCTCTTTCAGTTACAAACGCCTGGGGGGGACAGGTTCCCTTAAATTTAAGTTGTTGTGCCTGCATGGCGGTCGCATGACACGTTGCCGTATACACAGCAGGGGAGCAGCAGGCATTACTGAACCCCACTAACACATTGGTGAGCTGTTTGGCTCTGTGCGGACAGCACTTCCGGACAACAACTAGTGGTGTTGGAGCCCAGGGACAGCAGGAGGAGGTGGAGGAGATAGAAGGGATTGCCACACACACAGCTGGGGAACAGCTGACGTTACTGAACCCCAATAACAGAGGAGCGACTGTTGACTGTGCGGACAGCACTTCCAGACATCAACTAGCGGTGTTGGAGCCCAGGGACAGCAGGAGGAGGTGGAGGAGATAGGAGGGATTGCCACACACACAGCTGGGGAACAGCTGACGTTACTGAACCCCAATAACAGAGGAGCGACTGTTGACTGTGCGGACAGCACTTCCAGACAACAACTAGCGGTGTTGGAGCCCAGGGACAGCAGGAGGAGGTGGAGGAGATAGGAGGGATTGCCACACACACAGCTGGGGAATAGCTGACGTTACTGAACCCCAATAACAGAGGAGCGACTGTTGACTGTGCGGACAGCACTTCCAGACAACAACTAGCGGTGTTGGAGCCCAGGGACAGCAGGAGGAGGTGGAGGAGATAGGAGGGATTGCCACTCACAAAGCTGGGGAACAGCTGACGTTACTGAACCCCAATAACAGAGGAGCGACTGTTGACTGTGCGGACAGCACTTCCAGACAACAACTAGCGGTGTTGGAGCCCAGGGACTGCAGGAGGAGGAGGTGGAGGAGATAGGAGGGATTGCCACACACACAGCTGGGGAACAGCTGATATTACTAAACCCCAATAACAGAGGAGCGACTGTTGACTGTGCGAACAGCACTTCCAGACAACAACTAGCGGTGTTGGAGCCCAGGGACAGCAGGAGAAGGTGGAGGAGATAGGAGGGATTGCCACACACACAGCTGGGGAACAGCTGACGTTACTGAACTTCAATAACAGAGGAGCGACTGTTGACTGTGCGGACAGCACTTCCAGACAACAACTAGCGGTGTTGGAGCCCAGGGACAGCAGGAGGAGGAGGTGGAGGAGATAGGAGGGATTGCCACACACACAGCTGGGGAACAGCTGACGTTACTGACCCCAATAACAGAGGAGCGACTGTTGACTGTGCGTACAGCACTTCCGGACAAAAACTAGCGGTGTTGGAGCCCAGGGACAGCAGGAGGAGCAGAGGAACACAGTGTAGGCCGAAGCCCGATTGGAGAAAGTCGAAAGGGAACCTTTAACCCCCCCCAAGGCGTTTGTAGCTGAAAGAGCCAGCTTGTGCAGCACAAAGGATGCAAAAGGAAAAGGTGGCTCTTTTCATTATGCTCCTTGCAAACACAGAACTAAACACATATTATAAAATGTGTCCCCTGATACCATGAGACCGTCCTGGAGGTGGGACTTTCCTTCGTAATATGACGCAGCACAGCCGTCATTCCTACCCCCTTGGCGCCGTGCCCCGGCTCCTCAGCGTTGTTTGATTTTGTCCCGGAGCCTGCGCTGTTGTGTTATCCCTTGGCCAGGCACACTTAGCGCTGCCCATCTTCTGACATAATTTGTTGTCAGGCTGGCTGCGCCTGTGCGGCCGCGCTGACCGAGAGCCCGCCTCGCAGTGTCGTCTAATGTAATCCCACCGCGGGCCTGGGATCCGTGGCCATGCGCAGTGCATATCCTCGCCTCTCACTCCCCTCCCTCTGGCTTCTTCAGACTGTGCGGTGTCACGGCCGTGGCATGCTATTAGGGATCAGCTGACGGCGCACAGTCTGAAGAAGGCGAAGGGAGATGAGTGAGAGGTGGAGGTGAAGATATGCACTGCGCATGCCCATGGATCCCAGGCCCGCAGTGTGATTAAATCAGAAGACACTGCGAAGCGGGATCTCGGCCAGCGCGGCCGCACAGGCGCAGTCAGCATGACACCAAATGATGTCAGAAGAGGGGCAGCGTTAAGTGTGCCTGGCCAAGGGATAACATAACAGCGCAGGCTTCGAGACAGAATCAAACAACGCTGAGGAGCCGGCGCACCGCGTCGGGGGGGTAAGAATGACGGCTGTGCTGCGTCACATTACGAAGGAAAGTCCCACCTCCGGGACGGTTTTACGGTATTAGTGAACACATTTTATAAGTGTTAAGTTCTGCGTGTGCAAGGAGCTAAACAAAAATAGCTACCTTTTCCTTGTGCAGCATTACTGCTGCACAAGGTGGCTCTTTCAGTAACAAATGCCTTGGGGGGTGGGGGACAGGTTCCCTTACATTTCAGTTGTTGTGTCAGCGTGGCGGTCGCAGGACACATTGCCGGCTACACAGCTGGGGATCAGCTGACGTTACTGACACCCAATAACACTGGGTCGTATGTTTTGACTGTGCAGACGGCACTTCTGAGCCTCAACTGGCGGTGTTGGAGCCCAGGAATTAAAGTTCAGGTGGTAGAAAGATGAACACAACTGGAGACCTGGATACTGTAGACAGTCACCTAATTATTTAATCAGGAAGAGGAGTGGCAAATTCCTGCGAGATCCAGGCCTGGTTCATTTTCAGGAAAGTAAGCCGGTCAACGTTATCGGAGGATAGTCGCATGCGACGGTCAGTTAGTACACCACCTGCAGCACTAAAGACGTGTTCCAATAATACACTAGCCGCAGGGGAAGCCAGCACCTCCAATGCATACTGGCTTAGCTCTGGCCATATATCCAGCTTTGAGACCCAAAACTTGAAAGGGGTAGAGTCGTCTGGGAGTACAGCAAGAGGGCAAGACATGTAGTCTGTCACCATCTGACGGAACCGTTGCCTCCTGCTGACTGGAGCCGTCTGTGAAGGTGTAGACTTTTGTGGCGGGCACACAAAACTGTGCCACAGTTGGGCCATACTGGTCTTCCCTTGGGCAGAGGCACTGCTTCTGCTCCCTCTTTGTGCAGAGCCTCCTCCACTGCCTGGACGCACTGAGCTGCTTTGTAATGCACTAGCAGCACTTCTCTCAGTTGGAATGGAGAAGATGATGGAATTCACCAGTGTCTCTTGGTACTCCCGCATTTTTCTCTCCTGGTTCAACGGTGTGATGAGGCTTTCTACGTTGTCCCGGTAGCGAGGATCGAGGAGGGTGAACACCCAATAATAAGACATGTTGAGAATGTGGGTGATGCGGCGGTCGTTTCTCAGGCACTGCAGCATGTAATCCACCATGTGCTGCAGACTGCCAACTGGCCAAGAAACGCTGTCCCCTGCTTGAGGCGTGATCTCTGCCCGCTCGTCATCACCCCACCCTCGCTGTACACACTGACTACTGGACAATTGTGTAACTCCCTCCTCTGGACGGATGTCTTCCTCCTCCATTGACTCCTCCTCATCCTCCTCACAAAGTGTCCCCTGCCTACGCGTTTGTGAGGAACCACGTGGCGCTGACTGTCCAGAAGATGATGGAAATGGTGAATCCTCATCCTCCACCTCTTCCACAACATCATCCCTTAGCGCTTGCAGTGATTTTTCAAGCAGGCAGATAAGGGGGACAGTCATGCTGACTAGTGCATCATCTGCACTCGCCATCCGCGTGGAATAATCGAAGGGACGCAAAACCTGGCAGACGTCCTTCATAGTGGCCCACTCTGTGGTTGTGAAGTCTGAACGGCGCGGAGTGCGGCTTCTTTGCGCCTGATGCAGCTGGTACTCCATTACTGCTTGCTGCTGCTCACACAACCGCTCCAACATATGTAACGTGGAATTCCACCTGGTAGGTAGGTCACATATGATGCGATGTTCCGGAAGGCGGAATCGGCGCTGCAGAGCCGCAATGCGCGATTTTGCCGTGCTGGAAAGCCGCAAGTGAGCACACTCTAGGCGGACCTTGTGCAGCAGTGCATCAAGATCCGGATAGTCCCTCAAAAAACTCTGCACGACCAAATTGAGCACATGCGCCAGACATGGGATGTGAGTGAAGTTGCCGAGGCCCAGAGCTGCCACCAGATTTCGGCCATTATCACACACTATCATGCCTGGCTGGAGATTCGCTGGCACAAACCACACATCGCTCTCCTGCTTGATGGCATTCCAGAGCTCCTGCGCTGTGTGGCTTCGATTCCCCAAAGAAATGAATTTCAAGATGGCCTGTTGACGTTTGGCCACGGCTGTGCTCATGTCGGTCGTAACAGGTAAACGTTCACGGGTCCATGTGGAGGTGGACTGTGACGGCTCCTGCAGCGATGATTCTGAGGAACTGGTGTAAGAGGAGGAGTCAATGCGTACAGACTGGATTGGAATGGGCAGGACACGTCCTGCGCCACTCGCACGATCTGTACCTGGCTCAACAACATTAACCCAATGGGCTGTGAGGGAAAGGTATCGCCCCTGTCCATTTTGACTGGTCCATGCATCGGTGGTGAGGTGGACCTTGCTACTGACGGCGTTCAGTAGCGTGTGTTTTATGTGTCCCTCCACATGCTTGTGCAGGGCAGGGACAGCTTGCCTGCTGAAGTAAAAGCGGCTGGGCACATTGTACTGTGGGACTGCCAATGACATCAAGTCACGGAAGCTGTCAGTCTCCACCAGCCTGAATGACAGCATTTCCAGTGACAGAAGTTTGGCAATGCCTGCAGTCAGAGCCTGTGCTCGTGGGTGGTTTGACGAGAAAGGCCGCCTTTTCTCCCATGCCTGCACTACCGATGGCTGTAGACTGGGCTGGGAGTGTGAGGATGACTGGGAACGTGGTGCTGCGGGTGGAATTACAGTGGGTCTCTTGACAACAGGGCCAGAGGTTCTTCCACGGCGATCCTGGGAGGAAGCCGAACCAGCTGCGTGTGAGCTGGAGGAAGAGGCAACACGAGCTGAAGAGGTGGTAGCTGCCGCTGTTGGTTGGCCTAGCTCTTCAGTGTGTTTTTCTAACTCCGCCGCGTGCCTGGCTCGCACATGTTTCCACATGTTGGAGGTATTGAGGTTGCTGACATTTCAACCTCTTTTGACTTTGTGATGACACACCTTGCATTTGACATAGCAAATGTCATCTGCAACTGTGTCAAAAAAGGACCAGGCACTGCAAGTCTTGGGAGCGCCCTTTTTGGCTTTTGGAAGAGACATGCTCCTAACGGGTGCCAAAGTGGAGGCTGCAGGATCCGCAGTCTTCCCCCTCCCTCTCCCTCTTTGGCCCGTTCAGGGAATCTCTTCCTCAGAGCTGCTCCCACCACCTTCCTGTCCCTCATGCCAAGATGGGTCAAGGACCTCATCATCTACACTACCCTCTGCCACCAACTGCTCCTCCTGGGTAGTCTCAGCAGCAGAGCATGCACCAGAAAGTGGCACCTGAGTGTCATCAGCGGATGCGTCCTGCGATGTGGTGACCGGAGGCACTGGCCCACCCGCCTCTTCAGTCTCAGAGAGAAAAAGCTGTTGGGCATCACTGCACCCTGCCTCTTCTTCCATTTCTCCAATGCTGCTTGGCTGGCCCCCTGTTTCCAAGCCAAGAGATTCAGAGAACAGAAGTAGAGATGGCTCCTGTCCTGGGCTCTCTGTCTGCCTGGGCAATTTGGCAGGTGGTGAAGAGATAGATGGGTGCTCTCCAGTGCTCTGTGTCTGAGAGGATGTGGCACTAATTGAAGTCGATGCATTAGCTGCCATCCATCCGACAACGGCTTCAATTTGGTCTTCACGCAGCAGCGGTGTACGGCGCTCTCCGACAAAGCTGTGCATGAACGACTGTTCCCTGCTGAAAGTGGGTGCTGATGAGTCACCGCTGCCCGCAGCAGGCACAGAATCCCCACGTCCTCTCCCTGCTCCGCGCCCACGCCCATGTGCCTTACTCCCTGCCTTCTTCATCTTGGTTGACTGATAAAGATAAGCAGAAAAGTACTAACGGCTTTGTGTGCTTATTCCTGAACAGCTCCGAGTCCTAACAGGTATAGGAAACACTAATTTTCTAAAGTGTGGACTAGACTTTAATATGAGCTAATGTGGCCTACACAAATGTAAAGTGGTGTGTTTGGTGAACTTTATTATTTATTTATTTTTTGGGGGCTGAACTGACAACAGGGAGAGCTGCAGTTACACGGAGACTGTGCAGACAGCCGTAAACGGCGCTGCAAGGCCCAAAAACACTCCTCTACATTATCCTATGTAGTGTTTTTCCACAAGTTAGCTGGATACGGGTGGAAAGACACTAATAGGAATTTTTTGAAAAAATGTGCAGCAGCCTGCACTACTTAAAACAAAAGGAAAATTTATTTTACGGTATGACGCAGTGAAGAACCCTGAGCTGGATACAACCGGCTATGGCTGCTCACAAACTACAGGGCGAGCTGCCGTCACACGGAGATCGTGCAGACAGCCGTAAACGGCGCTGCAAGGCCCAAAAACACTCCTCTACGTTATCCTATGTAGTGTTTTTTAGCTGGATACGGGTGGAAAGACACTAATAGGAATTTTTTTTAAAATATGTGCAGCAGCCTGCACTACTTGAAAAAAAAAAATAGAACAGTATGAGGCAGTGAACCACCCTCCCTGAACTGAATACAACCAGCTATGGCCTATGGCTGCACACAGACTAGAGAGTGGGCTGCACTCACACACACACACACACACACACACAGACCTTGCAGATTGCTGTGAAAACAGCGCTGCAAGGCAAAAGCAAGGTGATTAGTAGGTGAACACAGGTTGCTAAATTAGCCTTGGAAAAGAACAATGAAGCAAATCGCTATCTCTAAACTGGCCCTCAGTCAGCAAACAGCGTCCTGTCACTAACTGAATTCACAGCAGAGTGAGCGCAAAATGGCGCCAGCGACTTCTAAACTGCAGCATGACATCATTTCAGCAGCCAATCACAGCCTTGCCAGTAGTTACATGCCCACCATGCTGAACAGGATGTGCCCACACTCAGAATCATTCCTCATTGGCTGAATTCGTGCAGTTTGAATCCTGTGAACTTCTGATTCCGGTATCCGATATGCGGCAAGTATCGGATCTCGGTATCGGAATTCCGATACCGCAAGTATCGGCCGATACCCGATACTTGTGGTATCGGAATGCTCAACACTACTCAAGAGTTATATAAACATTCAGATAGGGAAAGGTCACACTAGCACTATTTGGAGTGAATTTTACATCAGAATTTGCAAGCCAGGAGTTCAACAGTAGGAAGAAAAGTTTCATAAAACCACATGCTCAACTTCTGCATGCATCAACCACTCCTTGTTAGGGATTAAAAAAACTGATGTAAAATATGAAGAGACGATGGAGGCGATACAAGCCATATCTCTATACAAGCAAGCCACATGTATACTCACCAGGACAAGTGCCAGGAAAAATGAATTCAGGAGCCATTGGCATCCTGAATTCATTATTTCTGACACCTGACTTGATGACTATAGATCTGTTGTGTAGGCTGCCGTCACACTGTCAGTATTTGCTCTGTATTTCAAATCAGTATTGGTAAGCCAAAACCTGGAGAGGAACTATGTGAGGGAAAGTATTCAAAGAACACGTACCCCACTTCTGCATGTATCAATGACTCATGGTTTTGGATTCCAAATACTGATG
This sequence comes from Ranitomeya variabilis, assembly GCF_051348905.1. Classification (NCBI taxonomy): domain Eukaryota; kingdom Metazoa; phylum Chordata; class Amphibia; order Anura; family Dendrobatidae; genus Ranitomeya; species Ranitomeya variabilis. The sequence goes on from NC_135238.1 coordinate 120,417,174, forward strand.
GAAAATACGAATTGACGATGGAGGACATATAAGGCACATCTATACTCACCAGGACAAGTGCCAGGCAAAATGAATTCAGGAGCCATTGGCATCCTGAATTCATTATTTCTGACACCTGACTTGATGACTATAGATCTGTTGTGTAGGCTGCCGTCACACTGTCAGTATTTGCTCTGTATTTCAAATCAGTATTGGTAAGCTAAAACCTGGAGAGGAACTATGTGAGGGAAAGTATTCAAAGAACACGTACCCCACTTCTGCATGTATCAATCACTCATGGTTTTAGATTCCAAATACTGATTCAAAATAGTGACCCAAAAAAACTAGCATTATACACAACTTTTTTTTTTCTTTTTTAACCAATATACTTACGTTCTTCGTGCAAGGACCGGTCTCAAAAACGCAAGGATGCGGTGGTACTTGTATTTTCGTATCCTTGCTCCAGAACCACTTGGAAGCCGGCTCTCTTGGCGCAGGTCCTTGTTGAAGCGGTCCTTCATCGATCGCCAATGTGTTTTGACTTTTGACACTGTTGACAAAACAAAACATAATTGTTAGGACAATGGTCTTTTGACCGTGGTCACACAACTGTGTGTGCTGTGAAAAAGTAATGACTTTCTCTCATCATACACAGTTGTGTGAGCATGGCCAATGCATTGACTACATCACACTGCATTGCGATACTTACCAAATGCAGAACGGACCCGAGCCGGGGCATTGGCCCAGCCATCCCACAACGCTGTGGCCACCTCATTCCAAAGCCTCCGGATCGTCACGTTGTTGGCGTGCAGTGGATCCCGGGTGTTGTGAATTCCGCTCTTGGGCTCCCTCCAGTGGTTGTAAGTGGCACTTTTGTGAGTTCTGCTCTTGGGCTCCCTCCGGTGGTTTTAAGTGGTACGGCTGCTCCTTGGATTTAGTAGTCAGCAGCTGCTTCCACTGATTGTCTTTCTGGCTCGGCTATTTAGCCTGGTTCTATCCTTCAGCCAGTGCCAGTTGTCAATGGTTCCTGGTTGGATTCACATCTCTGCTTGGATTCCCTGATATTCTGACCAGTTCAGCAAAGATAAGTCCTTGCTTGTTCTTTTGCAGTCAACTTGTTGTGGACTTAATCGTTCTGCACCTTCTATGTTTTTTCTAGTCCAGCTTATCAGTATGGATTTATTCAGTTAGCTGGAAGCTCTGGGAAGCAGATTTACCCTCCACACCTTTAGTCAGGTGTGGAGATTTTTGTAAACTCTGTGGTGGATTTTTCTAGTTTTTAATACTGACCGCACAGTATTCTGTCCTGTTCTATCTATCTAGCTAGAGTGGCCTCCTTTGCTACATCCTGGTTTCATTCTGCGTATGTCATTTCCCTTTCCACTCACAGTCAATATTTGTGGGGGGCTGTCTATCCTTTGGGGATTTTCTCTGAGACAAGATAGCTTTCCTGTTTCTATCTTTAGGGGTAGTTAGTCCTCCGGCTGTGATGAGGTTTCTAGGGAGTGACAGGAACATCCCACGGCTACTTCTAGTGTTGTGTTAAGCTCAGGTACTGCGGTCAGTACAGGTACCACCTCCTCCAGAGCACGTCCCATGTTGCTCCTAAACCACCAGCTCATAACAGTACAACTGGCCAAAAATGAATTAAATGCATCTCAAGAGAAGAAAAAAGAAGTTATGAGCCATTTTTTTTCTGCAGTCTGTTTTGTCTTTTTTTTCCTCTTAATCTCTGGGTGGTTCAGGATTTTGGCGCTGGCATGAATGTTCAGGGTTTGCTTTCTCATATGGATCAACTTGCTGCAAGAGTACAGAGTATCCAAGATTATGTTGTCCAGACTCCGGCTTTAGAGCCTAGAATTTCAACTCCTGATTTGTTTTTTGGGGACAGATCCAAGTTTTTGAACTTTAAAAATAACTGCAAATTGTTTTTTGCCTTGAAACCCCGTTCCTCTGGTGATCCCATTCAGCAGGTTAAAATTGTCATCTCTCTGCTGCGTGGTGACCCTCAGGACTGGGCATTCTCCCTTGAATCAGGGGATCCGGCATTGCTTAATGTAGACGCATTTTTTCAAGCGCTTGGATTATTGTATGACGAACCTAATTCTGTGGATCAGGCAGAAAAGACCTTGTTGGCTCTGTGTCAGGGTCAGGAAGCGGCAGAATTATACTGCCAGAAATTTAGAAAATGGTCTGTGCTCACTAAATGGAATGAGGAGGCTCTGGCAGCAATTTTCAGAAAGGGTTTTTCTGAAGCCCTTAAAGATGTTATGGTGGGGTTCCCCACGCCTGCTGGTTTGAGCGAATCTATGTCTCTAGCCATTCAGATTGATCAGCGCCTGCGTGAGCGCAAAGTTGTGCACCATATGGCAGTATCCTCTGAGCAGAGTCCTGAGCCTATGCAATGTGGTAGGATTTTGACTAGAGCAGAACGGCAGGGATTCAGACGCCAGAATAGGCTGTGTTTTTACTGTGGTGATTCTGCTCATGTTATTTCTGATTGCCCTAAGCGTACTAAGAGAGTCGCTAGGTCTGTTACCATCAGTACTGTACAGCCTAAATTTCTCTTATCTGTGACCCTGATTTGCTCATTATCGTCCTTTTCTATCATGTCATTTGTGGATTCAGGCGCTGCCCTGAACTTAATGGACTTGGAATTCACCAGGCGCTGTGGTTTTTCCTTGCAGCCTTTGCAGAGCCCTATTCCTTTGAGGGGCATTGATGCTACGCCGTTGGCCAAGGATAAACCTCAGTATTGGACTCAGCTGACCATGTTGTTGTACTGGGTTTTCCATGGTTACAGGTACATAATCCGGTGCTGGATTGGAAATCTATGTCTGTGACTAGTTGGGGTTGTCAAGGGGTACATTGTGACATTCGTTTGATGTCAATTTCCTCTTCCCCCTCTTCCGAAGTTCCTGAGTTTTTGTCGGATTTCCAGGATGTATTTGATGAGCCCAAGTCCAGTTCCCTTCCTCCACATAGGGACTGTGATTGTGCTATTAACTTGATTCCTGGCTGTAAGTTCCCTAAGGGCCGACTTTTCAATCTGTCTGTGCCAGAGCATGCCGCCATGCGGAGTTATGTTAAGGAGTCTTTGGAGTAAGGGCATATTCGGCCGTCTTCGTCACCATTGGGAGCGGGATTCTTTTTTGTTGCCAAGAAGGATGGCTCCTTGAGACCCTGTATTGATTATCGCCTTCTTAATAAGATCACGGTCAAATTCCAATACCCTTTACCTTTGCTTTCTGATTTGTTTGCTCGGATTAAGGGGGCTAGTTGGTTTACTAAGATTGACCTTCGAGGGGCATATAATCTTGTTCGTATTAAACAGGGTGACGAATGGAAAACTGCATTTAATACACCCGAAGGCCATATTGAATACCTTGTGATGCCTTTCGGGCTTTCTAATGCTCCTTCTGTATTTCAGTCCTTCATGCATGATATTTTCCGCAATTATCTTGATAAATTCGTGATTGCGTATTTGGATGATATTTTGATTTTTTCTGACGATTGGGAGTCTCATGTGAAGCAGGTCAGGATGGTATTCCAGATCCTTCGTGATAATGCTTTATTTGTGAAGGGGTCTAAGTGGCTATTTGGAGTTCAGAAGGTCTCTTTTTTGGGTTTTATTTTTTCTCCCTCGTCTATAGAAATGGATCCTGTTAAGGTCCAAGCCATTCATGACTGGATTCAACCCACATCTGTGAAGAGCCTTCAGAAATTTTTGGGCTTTGCTAATTTTTATCGTTGTTTCATTGCCAACTTTTCCAGTGTGGTTAAGCCCCTGACCGATTTGACAAAGAAAGGTGCTGATGTGACGAATTGGTCCTCTGCGGCTGTTGAGGCCTTTCAGGAGCTTAATCGCCGATTTACTTCTGCCCCTGTGTTGCGTCAGCCGGATGTTTCTCTTCCTTTTCAGGTTGAGGTTGACGCTTCTGAGATTGGGGCAGGGGCCGTTTTGTCTCAGAGGAGTTCTGATGGTTCTTTGATGAAACCGTGTGCCTTTTTTTACAGAAAGTTTTCGCCTGCGGAGCACAATTATGATGTCGGCAATCGGGAGTTGTTGGCTATGAAGTGGGCATTTGAGGAGTGGCGACATTGGCTTGAGGGAGCCAAGCACCGCGTTGTGGTCTTGACCGATCATAAGAATCTGATTTACCTCGAGTCGGCCAAGCGGCTGAACCCTAGACAGGCTTGATGGCCCCTGTTTTTCTCCCGTTTTGATTTTGTGGTCTCTTATCTTCTGGGATCTAAGAATGTTAAGGCTGATGCCCTCTCTAGGAGTTTTTTGCCTGATTCTCCTGGAGTCCTTGAGCCAGTTGGCATTCTTAAGGATGGGGTGATTCTTTCTGCCATCTCCCCTGATTTACGGCGGGTGCTTCAGGAATTTCAGGCTGATAAACCTGACCGCTGTCCAGTGGGGAAGCTGTTTGTTCCTGATAGATGGACAAGTAAGGTAATTTCTGAGGTTCATTGTTCGGTGTTGGCTGGTCATCCTGGGATTTTTGGTACCAGAGATTTGGTTGCTAGGTCCTTTTGGTGGCCTTCCTTGTCGCGGGATGTGCGTTCTTTTGTGCAGTCCTGTGGGACTTGTGCCCGGGCCAAGCCTTGCTGTTCCCGCGCTAGTGGGTTGCTTTTGCCTTTGCCGATCCCTGAGAGGCCCTGGACGCATATTTCCATGGATTTTATTTCGGATCTTTCTGTTTCCCAGAAGATGTCTGTTATCTGGATGGTTTGTGACCGGTTCTCTAAAATGGTCCATTTGGTACCTTTGCCTAAATTGCCTTCCTCCTCTGATTTGGTTCCATTGTTTTTTCAGCATGTGGTTCATTTGCATGGCATTCCGGAGAATATTGTGTCTGACAGAGGTTCCCAGTTTGTTTCTAGGTTTTGGCGGGCCTTTTGTGCTAGGATGGGCATTGATTTGTCTTTTTCTTCGGCGTTTATCCTCAGACAAATGGCCAAACTGAGCGAACTAATCAGGCCTTGGAAACCTGTTTGAGATGCTTTGTGTCTGCTGACCTGGATGATTGGGTGGCTTTCTTGCCGTTGGCCGAGTTTGCCCTTAATAATCGGGCTAGTTCGGCTACTTTGGTTTTGCCTTTCTTTTGTAATTTTGGTTTTCATCCTCGTTTTTCTTCGGGGCAGGTTGAGCCTTCTGATTGTCCTGGTGTGGATTCTGTGATTGACAGGTTACAGCAGATTTGGACTCATGTGGTAGACAATTTGACGTTGTCTCAGGAAAAGGCTCAACATTTTGCTAACCGCCGTCGGTGTGTTGGTCCCCGGCTTCGGGTGGGGGATTTAGTCTGTTTATCTTCTCGTCATGTTCCTATGAAGGTTTCTTCCCCTAAGTTCAAGCCTCGGTTTATTGGTCCTTATAAGATTTCTGAGATTATCAATCCGGTATCTTTTCGTTTGGCCCTTCCAGCCTCTTTTTGCCATCCATAATGTTTTCCATAGATCTTTGTTGCGGAGATATATGGTGCCCGTTGTTCCCTCTGTTGATCCTCCTGCCCCGGTGTTGGTTGATGGGGAGTTGGAATATGTGGTGGAGAAAATTTTGGATTCTTGTTTTTCGAGGCGGAGGCTTCAGTATCTTGTCAAGTGGAAGGGTTATGGCCAGGAGGATAATTCTTGGGTTGTTGCCTCCGATGTCCATGCCGCCGATTTGGTTCGTGCTTTTCACTTGGCTCGTCCTTATCGGCCTGGGGGCTCTGGTGAGGGTTCGGTGACCCCTCCTCAAGGGGGGGTACTGTTGTGAATTCCGCTCTTGGGCTCCCTCTGGTGGTTGTAAGTGGTACTTTTGTAAGTTCTGCTCTTGGGCTCTCTCCGGTGGTTTTAAGTGGTACGGCTGCTCCTTGGATTTAGTAGTCAGCAGCTGCTTCCACTGATTGTCTTTCTGGCTTGGCTATTTAGCCTGGTTCTATCCTTCAGCCAGTGCCAGTTGTCAATGGTTCCTGGTTGGATTCACATCTCTGCTTGGATTTCCCTGATAGATAGATTTCCCTGACCAGTTCAGCAAAGATAAGTCCTTGCTTGTTCTTTTGCAGTCCACTTGTTGTGGACTTAATCATTCTGCACCTTCTATGTTTTTTCTAGTCCAGCTTGTGAGTATGGATTTATTCAGTTAGCTGGAAGCTCTGGGAAGCAGATTTACCCTCCACACCTTTAGTCAGGTGTGGAGATTTTTGTAAACTCTGTGGTGGATTTTTCTAGTTTTAATACTGACCGCACAGTATTCTGTCCTGTTCTTTCTATCTAGCTAGAGTGGCCTCCTTTGCTACATCCTGGTTTCATTCTGCGAATGTCATTTTCCTCTCCACTCACAGTCAATATTTGTGGGGGGCTGTCTATCCTTTGGGGATTTTCTCTGAGGCAAGATAGCTTTCCTGTTTCTATCTTTAGGGGTAGTTAGTTCTCCGGCTGTGACGAGGTTTCTAGGGAGTGACAGGAACATCCCACGGCTACTTCTAGTGTTGTGTTAAGCTCAGGAACTGCGGTCAGTACAGGTACCACCTCCTCCAGAGCACGTCCCATGTTGCTCCTAAACCACCAGCTGATAACACCCGGGTGTCCCACAATGGGACTCGCTCATGGACCAGGGAGATGAGGTGTTCATTCTCAAGGAGGTCCTCATCCCCTTCTGGAACCTAACAACAAAAAGGACATTAATATTGGAGGCATTCACATACGGAAGACAGAAAACAGAATTAGAGGAATGGCATGAATATTGAAATAAAAAAAAACACTGGTGCTGAAGCAGAAGGGAAAGAAAGAGAGAAGTAGAAAGAAATGAAGCTTCAAGAATTGTAAAGTGAGGATACAATAAACAGTCAGCCAGGTATACTTACACGATGCCGCCGTGTCACCCGACCGTGACTATGCTGCTCCTGCCCAGTCTCCTGCCCAGTCTCTTCCGCTGTAGAATAAGTGGTCTGAAAAAGGGAAAATATACATTGTCATATGTGTAGATGTGACAGTGAATACTTACCAATCTGAGGAGGTGAATACTCACTTCGCTGACATGTTCCCCTTGTGCAGGCCCAGGCGTTTCCTCATCAGAAGAAGAAGACATTCTGATGTGTGCAGAAAGAAAGAAATGACAGAAATTAGGGCATATAGACACAGATTATAGAAAAGAATGGCATTGGATAGGATATACTCACATAGTTCTGAGGCTTGTTTGCTGCTCCAAGGGGCTGTGGGGCGTCTCGTCTGCAAGGCAGTCTGATGAGTAGTGAACTGCAAATGTCCACTCCCTCCCTTTATCACCTTGTATGTGGGGGGTGGCTTATCAGTGTCTAGACATGTTTTTCTCAATTGAGACGCATGCGTCGGCAAACGCAAGCAAACGCATGTACAGAAAAACGCATGCGTTTACATAGACTATCTTTAGGGGTAGTTAGTCCTCCGGCTGTGACGAGGTTTCTAGGGAGTGACAGGAACATCCCACGGCTACTTCTAGTGTTGTGTTAAGCTCAGGAACTGCTGTCAGTACAGGTACCACCTCCTCCAGAGCACGTCCCATGTTGCTCCTAAACCACCAGCTCATAACACCCGGGTGTCCCACAATGGGACTCGCTCATCGACCAGGGAGATGAGGTTTTCATTCTCAATGAGGTCCTCATGCGTTTTTTTGGCACAAACCTTGCGCAATCAGCCGCATACATTTCCAGGCGGCAAAATTACGCCTCTAAAAATTACTACATGTTGCATTTCCGCGCCAAGACGCAGACGACTAGACGACGCATGCGTCGTCAAACGCGGCAAAACGCGAACAAACAAAAACGCATGCGTCGATAATGTTAAAATAGGAATACACAACGCATGCGGATATTTGCGGAAGAAACGCTGCGGACACAACCGCAAATGTGAAAGCGGCCTAAGAGACGGCACTACAAGAAAAGAGTAAGACGCTCTGTGGAAGACATCTTCTAATCATGGCTTTCGTACATGATGGCTCTGTAGAATGCACAAAATCTGTACTGGATATTTTTTACATACTGCCGACACAAACAAGTATTGAGAAATCTTTCTTTGTAGAAGTTCAACCTAATACGGCCCTGCCAGTCAACGTGCCTCTGGAATTTTACATATCGCTTCATGGTGAATATTATTATTTGAATGACACTCTGCTTTATTTAAATTGCATTTCGTCAAGCCTGATAATGCGTCTATTCCCGTGCGACTATAAACTACCCTATAGTGACTTTTTTTAATCAGGTCCATATCATCCTGGGGGAGTGCCTTAAGTCACAATTGGCTAATCTCTACGACTATAGAGCTTACATCAAGACTATTTTAAATTATTGAAACCAACCCAGCTGCATATCGAATGCTAAGAGAAAGGGGAACCTATGGTGGCCCACACTAAAACAGCTACACCAACTCCAGAAAACATGGCAAATAGGAGAAAAAGGATTACCAGGTGATAATTTTACTAAAAAAAACAGTATAAATCTTTAGTAAATATCAAAAAGAATAAGTAAACCACATTAATTAAAGTAACCAATACTAATAAAAATCCTTTGCTGTTCCACCATTATAATGTAAACCACACAGCACTATACCTGGATGGTCAACAAATCCCTGCAAGATTCTTTCAACCCCATTTTAAGCCCTTTACTCCTGAGGGTGGTTTGCATGTTAATGACGAGGCCAATTTTTACAATTCTGACCACTGTCCTTTTATAAGGTAATAACTCTGGAACGCTTCCATGGATCTCAGTGTGTTTTAAATACTTTTCTCGAGACATATTGTACTTCATGATAGTCATAAAATTTATTTGATATTACTTGTGTTTATTTGTGAAAAAAATGGAAATTTGGCGAAAATTTTTAAAATTTTGCAATTTTCCAAATTTGAATTTTCATGCCCTTAAATCACAGAGATATGTCACAAAAAATACTTAATAAGTAACATTTCCCACATGTTTGCTTTACGTCAGCACAATTTTGGAACCAATTATTTTTTTTGTTAGTAAGTTATAAGGTTTAAAATTGACCAACAATTTCTCATTTTTACAACACCATTTTTTTTTAGGGGCCACATCAGATTTGACGTCACTTTGAGGGGTCTATATGATAGAAAATACCCAAAAGTGACACCATTCTAAAAACTGAACCCCTCAAGATGCTCAAAACCACATTCAAGAAGTTTATTAACCCTTCAGGTTCTTCACAGGAATTTTTAAAATGTTTAAAAAAATGAACATTTAACTTTTGTTTTCATAAATTTTTTTACTTCAGATCCAATTTGTTTTATTATACCAAGGGTAACTGGAGAAATTGGACCCCGAAGTTGTTGGGCAATTTGTCGTGAGTACGTTGATACCGCATATGTGGTGGTAAATCACTGTTTGGGCGCATGGCAGAGCTCGGAAGGTGATGATGCCAGGTTTCTGATCAAACATGTCGGGGAAGCTTTAGGACAATTTTAATTTGCATTGGTCCTGTGTGTGTGGGTACTTTGAGGGAATTAGGTAGCGGCACACCATGAAACCATAGTATAGGACAAACATATGAATAAGGAGACAAGCACTGTATCTATAATCAGTAAGAAAGAGAAATAATCTGATTTGTTCCTTCAGCACACTGACCTTTGTTACTATTTTAATGATTTATTTCTTAAGGTACCGTCACATTTAGCGACGCTGCAGTGATCTAGACAACGATCTAGATCGTTGCAGCATCGCTGTGTGGTCGCTGGAGAGCTGTCACACAGACAGCTCTCCAGCGACCAACGATGCCAGTCCCCGGGTAACCAGGGTAAACATCAGGTTACTAAGCGCAGGGCCGTGCTTAGTAACCCGATGTTTACCCTGGTTACCAATGCTAATGTAAAAAAACCAATGCTAATGTAAAAAAATACAAACACTACATACTTACATTCCAGTGTCTGTCCCCCGGCGCTGTGCTTTCCTGCACTGACTGTGAGCGCCGGCCGGAAAGCACAGCGGTGACGTTACCGCTGTAATCTGCTTTACGGCTGGCCGGCGCTGACAGTGCAGGAAAGCACAGCGCCGGGGGACAGACACCGGAATGTAAGTATGTAGTGTTTTTTTTTTTTTACATTTACACTGGTAACCAGGGTAAACATCGGGTTACTAAGTGCGGCCCTGCACTTAGTAACCCGATGTTTACCCTGGTTACCAGTAAAGACATCGCTGAATCGGCGTCACACACGCCGATTCAGTGATGTCTGCGGGAGTCCAGCGACCAAATAAAGTTCTGGACTTTCTGCTCCGACCAACGATGGCACAGCAGGATCCTGATCGCTGCTGCGTGTCAAACTCAACGATATCGCTAGCCAGGATGCTGCAACGTCACAGATCGCTAGCGATATCGTTCAGTGTGAAGGTACCTTTAGAGTAGCAATTAAAAGTTTTATTTTATGGTCTTTAGATGGGGTTTTTGTTGCCTTAGGCAAATTGAAATTAATGATGTTTACCCTACGCTGAGCTAGTGGACAACAAAGTTAATTTTTATGTTGAACGTTTTGGAAACTAGACCTCCAAAGGAACTTATCTAGATGTGTAGTGAGAACTTTGAACTCCCAGGTGTTTCACTAAAGTTTATAATGCATGGGCGTGAAAATAGAAAAATCATATTTTTTTCCACAAACATGATCTTTTAGTCCCCATTTTTTTATTTTCCCAAGGGTAACAGGAGAAGTTGAACCCCAAAAGTTGTCCAATTTGTCCTGAGTATGCTGATACCACATATGTGGGAGAAAACTACTGTGTGGGCACACATCGTGGCTCTGAAGGAAAGTAGTGACGTTTTGGAATGCAGACTTTGATGGAATGGTCTGAGGGCATCATGTCGCATTTGGAGAGCCCCTGATGTCCCTAAACAGTGGAAACCCCCCACTAGTGACACCATTTTGGAAACTAGACCCCCCAAGGAACTTATTTAGATTTGTGGTGAGCACTTTGAACTCCCAAGTGCTTCACAGAAGTTTATGATGTAGAGCTGTAAAAATAAAAAATATTTTTTCCACAAAAATTATTTTTTGTCCCCATTTTTTTATTTTTTCAAGGGTAACAGAAGAAATTGGTAATTGTGCAATTTGTCCCGAGCACGCTTATACCCCATATATGGGGGTAAACCACTGTTTGGACACATGGCAAAGCTCAGAAGGAAAGGAGCGCCAGATTTTACTGTTATGGTTTGCAAGTACCATGACCCACTGGGAGAGTTCATGAGATACCAAAACAGCAGAACCCACCATAAGTGACCCCATTTTACAAATTACACCTCTCAATTAATTCATCTAGGGGTGCAGTGATCATATTGACACCATGGTTGTGTCACAGAATTTTATACCATTGGGCAGCCATGTTATTGTGTTTCCACGGACCGTGTATCCATGGGCAAAACACGCTAACATGTCAATTTTTTTAATGTCAGCACAGGCCACAAAACAACCACCACACATGCATACGAATAACACACATGGATATCATCCATGTGACACACATTTGTCCTGGGGAAGAAGGGTTACAGTAAGCGCTGGTGCCGGGTGCTGAACCCGTCTCTCATCATACCCCCCTTCACTGCTGGGGATCGGCACAAGCAGGGGAGAACCCCAGGGTCTGACATCCGGTCCTTGGTCCAGGGTCACTACCTAAACCGCTGGTAAGCCATGCTCTCTGGCATTATTCACTATTGAGCCACCTGGTTACTACATATTTATTATGCCTTTATTGGTTTAGGCTCACCGTACGGCTTATGGCTGATTACTCATAATTTCTCTGCTATTTCTAGTGACATTTTAGCCTTTTTTCTTGGGTGACTTTGGACATACTGTATTTACTTGGTGTTATGTTACAGATATTCACTTTGTTTTTCTATATGATACTGAATAAAGTTTATACTTGATTTTATCCTACATCACCTGATACTCCCATGTCCACCTTTGTTTAGGTGATTCATTATGTACAGACAAAGTCAATGCTACTTGTGGGTCCATGAAAATGAGTACAGTTGTATATCTCTCTGTATTTCATGTTTCTGCCATTATCCATACTAAACACTATAAAAATGATATACTTTCATTTTTTATACACAGTCTTTTCTCTCTTTTTTAGGAATGGTTTATAGAAAGTGCAATATAAATGGAACATGGGACTATGCACAAAATTCCAATCGATCATTTTCTAATTATTCTGAATGTATCAGCTTCTTGGAGCCTGAATCGAGCCACGGCAAAGTAAATATAACTAACTTACAAATAGGAATATTGGTTGATACAAATAATGTTTTGCAATCACTAGTGTCTAAGGAAATGTGAATGCTGGAATATTTAGTTATTTCCCCTCTATATCTTTTCAACCCCTCCGCAAATTGTTGTGATACACTGTGCTTAAATGAAATAAGTCATCAAAAAAATAACCTATTGTTTAAATATTTTTTTTTTTAATTCATTGAAGCTGATTCATTAAGACTGAACTAGCACAAGCCAATCTTACTGGAGAGCTCGCTGAAACAAAATGCGCCGAATGACAAAAAATATTTGTCCAACTTAGTATTTCATAAACATTTTTATAGCATTAATGCTTGATGAATTGGCTTCAATGTATTTTTAAAGGTTTTTTAATAAACAAATGATGTAAATAAATGTTTTTAAATTCCAAAATAGGCTGCTAACAAGGTAAGACTTGTTTGAGTAGTACCTCACAAGTCAGTCTGCGTCCCTTGCAGTTTTCTTGCAAAAATAACTGTTGTAGCTAAAAAATAATGCCTTGGATAAATATTTTTGTATGCTTCTAAAAGGATAAGAGGATATTTCCTGGAGACCATTAACTTAAATATCATACATGTAGTATAGACTTTAGTGGCTTAGTTAACCAGAGGAAAAAAAAACAATTTATTTTGAATGCAAATCATGGGGCTACAGTGCACTCTTGTCATAGTCAAGGGTTCAGTGCACCGTTATGCCCCTAAATTTGCATGCGCTAAAGATAGTGCAGCTTAAACTCAACCAGTGGTTCGTATCATTGCAGGCTCTCTCAACACTGGCTCCTGTCTTCAGCACAGTGCTAAAAACAAGACAAGACTAGCAATGCCACAAAATGTAAGCATAAGCACCTGAGGTCTGGCAGTGTTCATGAGAAGGTTCAGGGTCACTGATTGAGTTCAGCAGAATGGTACAATAAGTTCTTAGCCACACAAAAGGTGCACCAAAGACCCGTCATTTTCATATGAAAAAAAATTCTGGCAACTAAACCACTAGAATCTATAATACATGTAAGATTTTGATAGTAGCCACTACATTCTTGATTAAATGGTTTTATGAGTGTTAGGGGGACAGACTACTTTTTATTCTGTTTACCAGTTCTAATCTCATAAATGAGAAATCCCTGGATAATGAAGTATTCTAGTCTGTGGTATGATGAGTATGGTGTGGAGAGAAATGTAATATCCTGTTAATGAGACGGTCAGCGAGCATCAAGGACTGATAAAGTAGTAGGGATTTTTTAATATGTGTAGGGGCTCTATTGGGAGGGCAGATTTACTTGTACCTTTTAGAAAATCTATTGGGGAGTAGGTCTGATGTGACGTTTGGATCACCTCTGCTATATGTCATTGACAGAAATTGACCTAACTTTTCATTGTTGACAACTAACATAACAATAACAAATACTGAAGACTGGCAAGTAGATCCAGTTTGTAGAAACAAAGTAGCATTGGAGTGCATATGTGTCTCTGTGACAGGGCACTTGAAGGATGTACAAAATTCATTAAGAGACACATGCTGCCTATAAGATTTGTCAGATATTATTCCAGGAAACTCTGCATCAAGACTTGTATACAAAATGATTATTAATTAATTACATGTACAAGTGAATTTAGTCAATGTACAGTGATGAGTGAATTTAAAGTGGAATTGAATTCTATACAAGTCTAACAATGCCACATTGTGGTTAAGGTGTTCTTTTGGTGATGTACAGTGTTAGCTTTGTGACAAACATACTTTTTGGAACTATATCCCAAAAATTCAACTTTGGTCTCAACAAACTATGACTAGTGATGAGCAAATAGTGAAATATTTGGATTCGGGAAAATCGGCATGGATAATTTGTAATATCTGTGAATTTGTACCAGATAACTTATCCAATGCAAGTCAATGGGAAAGCTGAATAGTTTTCTGCTGGACCCAAAAAAAAAAGTCTGGGGCCTGAGAAAAATATGAAATGGATGTGAAAGCTAAAATGAAATGAAAACAGTATGGAGATGATGTCTGCATGCCTTTCTGACTCACATATGGTATCTGAGAAAAATTTTCAAAATACAGGCCACATGTTGAAAGTCGGTTATCTCAGACAGACGCCTGGTTTATCTGTGGTCTCCAAATCTTTGCTTTTCAGACTTACATTCCAGTTTTGGTCTGCTACCCTTGGTGTATACAGTATTTTGTTGTTCAAAATATTCTAAATAATGCAGACCACATATTAAAACAGTCAGTTATCTCAGTCAGATGCCTGGTCTATCTGTGGTCTCCAAATCTTTGCTTTTCAGTCATACATTCCAGTTTTTGGTCTGCTACCCTTGTTGTATACAGAATTTTTCCTGTTTTTAAAATTTTAGAAAATACATGCCACCTATTGAAATAGTCTGTTACCTCAGCCACATGTCTGGTCTATCTGTGGTCTGCAAATCTTGGCTTTTCAGGCATTCATTTCAGTTTTTGGTCTGCTACCCTTGGTGTATACAGTATTTTGTTGTTTTCAAAATTTTGGAAAATACATGCCACATATTGAAACAGTCTGTTACCTCAGCCACAAATCTGGTCTATCTGTGGTCTGCAAATCTTGGCTTTTCAGGCATACATTCCAGTTTTTGGTCTGTTACCCTTGGTGTATACAGTATTTTGTGGTTTTAACAATTTTAAAAAATACAGGCCACATATTGAAACAGTCTGTTATCGCCTTCCAACGCCCGTTCTATCTGTGGTCTGCAAATCCTTGCTTTTCAGGCATACATTCCAGTTTTTGGTCTGCTACCCTTGGTGTATACAGTATTTTGTGGTTTTAGCAATTTTAACAATACAGGCCACATATTGAAACAGTCTGTTATCTCTGTCCGACACCTGTTTTATGTGTGGTCTAAAAATAGTTGGTTTTCATGCGTACATTCCCATTTTTGGTCTGTCTCATACCCTAGGTCTATAAAAAAAAACCATATATTACAGTCTGGTAGTTCCATGACACGCCTCATCTATCTGTGGGCTACAATGTTTGCTTTTGAGGCTTCCATTCTCCTTTTTTTGCAGTGTGTTACCCTATCTCTAAGCACTATTTAGCAGTAAAAAATAAATATACAGGCCACATGTTGAAGAGTCTGGTATCTCAGTTAAACACCAGATGTATCTGTGGCCCAGAAATTGTGGCATTTCAGGGCTACATTTCACTGTATTTGCTTTCTTTGACCAGATTTCTATACACTATTTTTGGGGCCAAAATAAAAACACAGGCCACATATTTTACATTGTGGTATGTCCGTGATACGCCTCATGTATCTTTGGTCGGCAAAATGTGCTTTTCAGGCTTCCATTCACCTTTTTTGGATGTGTGTTACCCTAAATCTAGACCAAGGGTCCCCAACCTGTAGCTCGGGAGCCACATGTGGCTCGCGGCTGTCTGTCAGCTTGGTGCATTAGCTCCAGTTGTGGCAAAGAGTTATGAAGAGCACATCTGAAAATGGTGAAATTTGTGAGCAGCCCTGCACAAAAGATCAGATCCTGATGCACATATACTGGTCTTAGGAGTTTTGAGATGATTTATGTATGGTACGCTGGAGACAAGATGATACCACCTGTCAGAGGAGGTGTTTGAAGCTGGATGTGACAGTGTCTTGAGAGTGCTTTATGGGAGAATGCTGAATGGTGGTATTGTAGGAACCCATGGATCTTTGTATACTGCTTTGGGATGATTGATTTTTGTGGAAAAGCTTTGGTTACCATTATTGTGAGGGGGGCGGTAGCTGAATGTGGCTCGCGACCCTCTCTCATGGCTGGATGTGGCTCGTGACCCTCTCAGAGCTGAATGTGGCTCTCAAGGTCAGAAACGTTGGGGACCTCTGCTCTACACACTATTCATCAGTAAAAAATAAATATACAGACCACATATTTAAGAGTCTTGTATCTCGGTGAAAATCGTTATGTTTCAAGTTGTTATGGCTGCTGTATGACTGTGTCTTAAATGCACCAACTACTACCACCATCATTATAATCTGCCTAGAGGCAGTTACTGCGCAGATAGAAAGACTGAGGAGCAGAGGGTGAATGCTTGGCCGGTGTTGGACTCTGTTTCTGGATTAAAAGGTGAAATCTTCTAGATTAAATCATGACTGGAAAAGCCAGAGGAAGAGCATGGGGCCAGTACTCGCAACTACTGAAGCCTTGTGTTCCTTTGCCGGATTCTGACAATCCATCACCTACTAATACTGAACTTGTTGGATGAGGACATCAAAAAGGAGACCCTACAGTTTCTGGAACAGAAGCTAGATATTTTGACATTTCTGCTGCATTTCAAGAGATGTCAATTGGAGAGTGTGGTAGTCGTAGATGTAACTTCAACTATATGAGTGTTTCAACTAGACAATCCATCCAATATGTTATTGAATCAAAATGTAGTTTTTCTCACAACTCTGTTCAGCTGTGCACAAACTAGGTCAAATTGGTAGCTAGACCGCTTTGGTTCTTGTCACAGTGTCATGTTGACTACAGTCGACAGATGTTGTGTACATCACTAATCCCACCTCTACTTTACCAGCATGATGAACTAATGGGAAAAGCAAGTGGTATTGATAGAGCTATTATTTTCTTGACAAAGAAAAAATATGTTCAATGAGGTGGATAGCCGCACACGCAATGGAGAAATACTCAAGATGACAATTACTTTCACATTTCAGTTAACACACACCACCAACTTGCTTTAACTTTTACAACATTATATTCAGAAGCCTTGAAAAAGAAGATGAATATATTGTGACGCAAATAGGTCTGAATATTTATCATCCAAATGATGTTACAGAAGTCAGAACATACACAACCTATCTGTGGGGAAATGATTTAATTACCACCAAAATTTTGAAGTATGAGACTAGTGTTATCTTGTGGATTGATATGAGCCACACAGTCCTTCAAAGTGAAACTGTTCTGGATGTAATGTACAATTTGCTATTTAAAATTTTAACATGCATTCTATGATGCTTGCAGTAAAGAACTGGTTGGCCAGATATGTACGGACTCAGTATAACCGGGCTTCGGGTACCTGTGCTGCCCCGGGTTTAGAACTGCCAAGGCTGCAGGAGTGAGTACCCAGCTGTCAGCATGTGAACAGATAGGAGGTCAGTGCATTATGCATCCAAAGCTCCTGTGCTGCAACGAACTGCCGCTGACAGACCCGGTGACTTAGAGGCAGGAGGGCCAGCTTAAGAGAAAGCGTGCACAACAGCTGAAATTTTTGGCATGGACAAGCAGCGCATAGGAGGCTGAGCAGCGTGCTCCATCCTTAGAGCACTGGCTCCGCAAAGGACTGTTCACGCTTGCTCACGCAAAATGCCAGAGAGAGAGGCGCCATGTGCCCAGTGACCACCATAGAGGGAGGAGTGTGCTCCATGACCGTGAGTACAGTGCACATGTGCAGTAGAGAGAGCCGGTTCATGCCACGTGTTCAGCTTCACTAACCAATAATTATAAGGCACAGAAGAATGACAGAAGATGTTGATACGATCAGCAAGGTACTCCCTCAGCATCTTCAAAAAGTTTACACTTCTTGGACCTCAAGGCGATGGGAGGGTCTGATAAAACTCTCCCAGAACTTTGTCAGTGTTCCACTGCCTCTGCTGTATTGGAGTTGTGTCTCTGTCACCTGTACTCCTTGCTTAGGCAACAAACTGTGTCTGTGACCTCTGCTGCCAGCGCTTTCAGATGAGAATTTTTTAAATAATTCTGCAAGAAAGGCCCTCTGGTCCTCCAACATTTTAGTACACCTGTCTGCCTGTGGAATATAAGATATAAAGTTTTCCTTGTAGCGTGGGTCTAGAAGTGTCAATAGTCAGCATTGCCTCACCCAAAATTTTGAGAACGAAAGGGTGACAGGAAAAGCAGCGTAACATAAACTCAGCCATGAGGGCAAGACTGCTTAAAGTCAATAATTCCATATACTCACCAAAAGGACGATTGACTATGCGCTACTCCTCCTCCTTGTTCTCAGGCCTCCACAACTTTCGACTAACTTCAGTACTATCATTATAAATACATCATTGTAAATACACCCCTGTAATTTTTATCTACCCACCTCATTGTTGATTTTAACCCCTTCATGACCCAGCCTATTTTGACCTTAATGACCTGGCCGTTTTTTGCAATTCTGACCAGTGTCCCTTTATGAGGTAATAACTCAGGAACGCTTCAACGGATCCTAGCGGTTCTGAGACTGTTTTTTCATGACATACTGGGCTTCATGTTAGTGGTATATTTAGGTCGATAATTTTTGTGTTTATTTGTGAAAAAAATGCAAATTTGGCTAAAATTTTGAAAATTTTGAAATTTTAAAATTTTTAATTTTTATTCTGTTAAACAAGAGAGTTATGTGACACAAAATAGTTAATAAATAACATTACCCACATGTCTACTTTACATCAGCACAATTTTGTAAACAATTTTTTTTTTTTGCTAGGAAGTTATAAGGGTTAAAATTTGACCAGCAATTTCTCATTTTTACAACAAAATTTACAAAACCATTTTTTTTTAGGCACCACCTCACATTTGAAGTCAGTTTGAGGGGTCTATATGGTTGAAAATACCCAAAAGTGACACCATTCTAAAAACTGCACCCCTCAAGGTACTCAAAACCACATTCAAGAAGTTTATTAACCCTTCAGGGGCTTCACATAAGCAGAAGCAACATGGAAGGAAAAAATGAACATTTAACTTTTTAGTCACAAAAATGATCTTTTAGCAACAATTCTTTTATTTTCCCAAGGGTAAAAAGAGAAACTGGACACCAAAAGTTATTGCACAATTTGTCCTGAGTACGCCGATACCACATATGTGGGGGGGAACCACTGTTTGGACGCACGGCAGGGCTCGGAAGGGAAGGAGCGCCATTTGACTTTTTGAATGAAAAATTGGCTCCAATCCTTAGCGGACACCATGTCGTGTTTGGAGAGCCCCTGTGTGCCTAAACATTGGAACTCCCCCATAACTGACCCTATTTTGGAAACTAGACCCCCACGGAGCTCATCTAGATGCATAGTGAGCACTTTGAACCCCCGGTGCTTCACAAATTGATCTGTAAAAATGAAAAAGTACTTTTTTTTCACAAAAAAATTATTTTATCCTCAATTTTTTCATTTTCACATGGGCAACAGGATAAAATGGATCATAAGATGTGTTGGGCAATTGCTCCTGACTACACTGATACCTCAAATGTGGGGGTAAACCACTGTTTGGGCACACGGCAGGGCTCGGAAGGGAAGGAGCGCCATTTGACTTTTTGAATGGAAATTTAGCTCCAATAGTTAGCGGACACCATGTCGCGTTTGGAGAGCCCCTGTGTGCCTAAACATTAGAGCTCCCCCACATGTGACCACATTTTGGAAACTAGACTTCCCATGGAACTAAACTAGATGTGCAGTGACCACTTTAAACCCCCAAGTGCTTCACAGAAGTTTATAATGCAGAGCTGTGAAAATAAAAAATCATTTTTCTTTCCTCAAAAATTATTTAGCCCGCAATTCTTTATTTTCACAAGAGTAACAGGAGAAATTGGACCCCAAAAGTTGTTGTCCAGTTTATCCTGAGTACGCTGATACCCCATATGTGGGGGTAAACCACTGCTTGAGCACACGTCGAGGCTCAGAAGGGAAGTAGTGACTTTTGAAATGCAGACTTTGATGGAATGGTCCGCGGGCATCACGTTGTGTTTGCAGAGCCTCTGATATGCCTAAACAGTAGAAACCCCCCACAAGTGACCCCATTTTGAAAACTAGATCCCCCAAGGAACTTATCTAGATATATGGTGAGCACTTTGATCCCCAAAGTGCTTCGCAAAAGTTTACAACGCAGAGCCGTGAAAATAAAAAATAATTTTTCTTTCCTCTAAAATTATGTTTTAGCAAGCAATTTTTTAGTTTCACAAGGGTAGCAGGAGAAATTGGACCCCAAAAGTTGTTGCCCAGTTTGTCCTGAGTACACTAATACCCCATATGTGGGGGTAAACCACTGTTTGGGCACACGTTGGGGCTCGGAAGGGAAGTAGTGCCTTTTGAAATGCAGACTTTGATGGAATGGTCTGCGGGCGTCACGTTGCATTTGCAGAGCCCCTGATGTGCCTAAACAGTAGAAACTCCCCACAAGTGACCCCATTTTGGAAACTAGACCCCCAAAGGGACTTATCTAGATGTGTGGTGAGCACTTTGAACCCCCAAGTGCTTCACAGAAGTTTATGACGCAGAGCCGTGAAAATAAAAAATAATTTTTCATTCCTCTAAAATTATGTTTTAGCAAGCAATTTTTTATTTTCACAAGGGTAACAAGAGAAATTGGACCCAAATAATTGTTGCCCAGTTTGTCCTGAGTATGCTGTTACCCCATATGTGGGGGTAAACCACTGATTGGTCGCATGTCAGTGCTAGGAAGGGAGGGAGCACCATTTGACTTTTTGAACGCAAGATTGGCTGGAATCAATGGTGGTGCCATGTTGCGTTTGGAGAACCCTGATGTGCCTAAAAAGTGGAAGCCCCTCAATTCTAACTCCAACACTCACCCCAACACACCCCTAACCCTAATCCCAACTCTAGCCATAACCCTAATCACAGCCCTAACCCCAACACACCCCTAACCACAACCCTAACCCCGACACACCCATAACCCTAATCCCAACCCTAACCCTAATCCTAACCCTAATCCCAACCCTAACCCTAATCCCAACCCTAACCACAACCCTAACCCCAACACACCCCTAACCCTAACCATAACCCTAACCACAGGCCTAATCTTAACCCTATTTCCATTCCTAGCCCTAATTCCAACCCTAACTCTAATTCCAACCCTTACCCTAAGGCTATGTGCCCACGTTGCAGATTCGTGTGAGATTTTTCTGCACCATTTTTGAAAAATCTGCAGGTAAAAGGCACTGCGTTTTAACTGCGGATTTACCGTGGATTTCCAGTGTTTTTTGTGCGGATTTCAGCTACGGATTCCTATTGAAGAACAGGTGTAAAACGCTGCGGAATCCGCACAAAGAATTGACATGCTGCGGAAAATACAACACAGCCTTTCCACGTGGTATTTTCCGCACCATGGGCACAGCGGATTTGGTTATCCATCGGTTTACGTGGTACTGTAAACCTGATGGAAAACTGCTACGAATCCGCAGCGGCCAATCCACTGCGGATCCGCAGCCAACTCCACACCGTGTGCACATAGCCTAATTCTAACCCTAACCCTAGCCCTAACCCTAGCCCTAACCCTAACCCTAGCCCTAACCCTAGCCCTAACCCTAACCCTAAACCTAACCCTAGCCCTAACCCTAATGCTAACCCTAACCCTAACCCTAACCCTAGAGCAGAAAAAAATATATATTTTTTCTTTATTTTATTATTGTCCCTACCTATGGGGGTGATAAAGGGGGGGGTTCTTTTACTATTTTTTTTATGTTGATCATTGTGATAAGTTTATCACAGTGATCAAAATATACCTGGAATGAATCTGCCGGCCGGCAGATTCGGCGGGCGCACTGCGCATGCGCCTGCCATTTTGGAAGATGGCGGCGCCCATGGAGAAGACGGACGGACTCCGGGAGGCTCGGTAAGTACAAGGGGGGGGGGATCGGAGCACGGGGGGTGGATCGGAGCATGGGGGGGTGGATCGGAGCACCGGGGGAGCGGGCAGGAGAACGTGGAAGCGGACAGGCGGACGGAGGGGACTACAGGACAGATCGGAGGACTGGGGAGGCGATCGGTGGCTGTGGGGGGGGCACATCAGGGTTTCCAGCCATGGCCGATGATATTGCAGCATCGGCCATGGCTGGATTGTAATATTTCACCACTTTTTATAGGTGAAATATTACGAATTGCTCTGATTGGCTGTTGCACGTTCAACAGCCAATCAGAGCGATCGTAGCCATGGGGCGGTGAAGCCACCCCCCTTGGCTGACGTGCCACTCCCCCTGTCCCTGCGGATCGGGTGAAATCGGAGTTAACCCTTTCACCCGATCTGCAGGGACGCGATCATTCCATGACGCCACATAGGCGTCACAGGTCGGATACGCACCGACTTTCATGACGCCTACGTGGCGTCAAAGGTCGGGAAGGGGTTAAATTGTGACGAGCAGAATGTTTTTTTGGTTTAATTTTTTGTTATCATTGTTACTTACTGTAGATTGTAAGCTGTGATGAGCAGGGTTGTATTATTTTATTATTTGGGTTGAGTTATTGTATTATTGTTATCTTTGTTACTTAAGACTGTTGTGTTTTAATCTGTTAAACTGTAAATATATTTGTGCAATATAAATAAATATAAATATTATTATTAGAACACAGACAAGCAGGATGGATATATTAATTATGGCGTAATTGCCTCTCAACATTTTGGTTGATTCCTCAAAGTTTTAGAGGATGGTATATATGTCTGACATCCATGTCCACTATTAAGATCTTATGTGTGAAGTCAGAACTGAATACCGACAGCATTTTCGATGCTTGTAGTCATCAACTACCCTCTTCTGCTCACACATCCTTTCCAACATCTGCAGTGTAGAGTTCAGTCGGTGATCCGTAAGCTGCATCTGCTGATGAAGCACGGCAAGGGCAGGTGAAGCTCTATCTGACTTTCTAAAATGGCTATGCAGGGCATCATACTTTCCCTAGCAGATATGGCACCTCCATGTCACTTTTCCTAAACCATAGAAAAATTAGGTTAAGCACATAGGCCAGGCATAGCACGTGTGTGAGCTCACCTCACCTCAGAGCAGCCACGAGGTTCCAGCCATTGTCACACACGACCAAGCCTGGCTGTAGGTTCAGTGGTGTCAGCCACAAATCTGACTGCTCTTTCACAGCTGTCCACAACTATTCAGCATTGTGCGGTTTGTCACCTAAGCATATCTGTTTCAGCACAGCCTGTTTCTGCTTGGATGAGGCAGTGTTGCAGTGCTTCCAGGTTGTGATTGATGTGCTACTTTTGGAGATGGAGGCTGAAGAGAAGGAAGAGGACATGCAGGAGCTGTAGACTGTGGGGGCAATCCAGATTGACGTAGGGCACGCAATATTCGGTGTTGGGAGGACGTGCACCATCCCAAGGTTGAACTGGTTCCCGGCTTACACTATGTTAACCCAGTGTGCCATCAGAGAGATGTAACATTCCTGCCCATAAGCACTT
The DNA here is from genome assembly GCF_051348905.1 of Ranitomeya variabilis. Taxonomy (NCBI): domain Eukaryota; kingdom Metazoa; phylum Chordata; class Amphibia; order Anura; family Dendrobatidae; genus Ranitomeya; species Ranitomeya variabilis. The sequence goes on from NC_135238.1 coordinate 120,440,554, forward strand.
GTCCACATGTCTGTGGTTAGGTAGTCTTTCCCGGTAACAGCATTGTGGAGGGCACTGGTAATGTTGTGGGACACGTGACTGTGTAATGCGGGGATGGCACACCAGGACAAATAGTCACGCATGTTTGGGCCTCGGGGTGATCTTCGTCTGTGCCCTCTCTTTCAAGCTATATATCCAAGCACTTGCCTCCTCCTGCCCACTACAACTCAAAACATTTCCCGGATCCGTACATTCCAAGAAAATGCAAAACATTTGTGCATGCCCTCATCATCTCCCGCCTCGACTATTGCAACCTTCTACTCTCTCGCCTCCCTTCTAGCACTCTTTCACCACTCCAATCTATTCTAAACTCTGTTGCATGAGTAATCCAACTGTCCCTCCTTTATTCCCCAGCCTCTCCTCTATGACAGGCCCTTCACTTCCTTCCTATTGCCCAAAGGCTACAGTTCAAAACACTAACTGTGACATACAAATCCTTCCACAACCTGTATCCTCCATACATCTGTGACATGGTCTCCCAATGTCTGACTGGATCATGGCTTCCTCTACACTAACTAAGTGTGTCGTCATCAAAACGAACCATCCCTGTCCACAAGCACTTGTGTTATGAACTGGTGGTTTAGGAGCAACATGGGACGTGCTCTGGAGGAGGTGGTACCTTTACTGACCGCAGTTCCTGAGCTTAACACAACACTAGAAGTAGCCGTGGGATGTTCCTGTCACTCCCTAGACACCTCGTCACAGCCGGAGGACTAACTACCCCTAAAGATAGAAACAGGAAAGCTATCTTGCCTCAGAGAAAATTCCCAAAGGACAGACAGCCCCCCACAAATATTGACTGTGAGTGGAGAGGGAAATGACATACACAGAATGAAACTAGGATGCAGCAAAGGAGGCCAATCTAGCTAGATAGATAGAACAGGACAGAATGCTGTGCGGTCAGTATTAAAAACTAGAAAAATCCACCACAGAGTTTACAAAAATCTCCACACCTGACTAAAGGTGCGGAGGGTAAATCTGCTTCCCAGAGCTTCCAGCTTAACTGAATAAATCCATACTGATAAGCTGGACTAGAAAAAACATAGAATGTGCTGAACGATTAAGTCCACAACAAGTGGAAAGCAAAAGAACCAAGCTTATCTTTGCTGAACTGGTCAGAATATCAGGGAAATCCAAGAGAGATGTGAATCCAAGCAGGAACCATTGACAACTGGCACAGGCTGAAGGATAGAGCCAGGATAAATAGCCGAGCCAGAATAGACGATCAGTGGAAGCAGCTGCTGACTGCTAAATCCAAGGAGCAGCAGTTCCACTTAAATCCACCGGAGGGAGCCCAAGAGCAGAACTCACAAAAGTGCCACTTTCAACCACCGGAGGGAGCCCAAGAGCGGAATTCACAACAGTACCCCCCCTTGAGGAGGGGTCACCGAACCCACACCAGAGCCCCCAGGCCAATCAGGACAAGCCAAGTGAAAGGCATGAACCAAATTGGCGGCATGGACATCGGAGGCAACAACCCAAGAATTATCCTCCTGGCCATAACCCTTCCACTTGACAAGATACTGAAGCCTCCGCCTCGAAAAACGAGAATCCAAAATTTTCACCACCACATATTCCAACTTCCCTTCAACCAACACCGGGGCAGGAGGATCAACAGAGGGAACAACGGGCACCACATATCTCCGCAACAAAGATCTATGGAAAACATTATGGATGGCAAAAGAGGCTGGAAGGGCCAAACGAAAAGATACCGGATTGATAATCTCAGAAATCTTATAAGGACCAATAAACCGAGGTTTGAACTTAGAGGAAGAAACCTTCATAGGAACATGACGAGAAGATAACCAGACTAAATCCCCCACCCGAAGCCGGGGACCAACACACCGACGGCGGTTAGCAAAACGTTGAGCCTTTTCCTTAGACAATGTCAAATTGTCTACCACATGAGTCCAAATTTGCTGTAACCTGTCCACCACAGAATCCACACCAGGACAATCAGAAGACTCAACCTGCCCCGAAGAAAAACGAGGATGAAAACCAAAATTACAAAAGAAAGGCGAAACCAAAGTAGCCGAACTAGCCCGATTATTAAGGGCAAACTCGGCCAAACGGCAAGAAAGCCACCCAATCATCCTGATCAGCAGACACAAAGCATCTCAAATAGGTTTCCAAGGTCTGATTAGTTCGCTCAGTTTGGCCATTTGTCTGAGGATGGAACGCCGAAGAAAAAGACAAATCAATGCCCATCCTAGCACAAAAGGCCCGCCAAAACCTAGAAACAAACTGGGAACCTCTGTCAGACACAATATTCTCCGGAATGCCATGCAAACGAACCACATGCTGAAAAAACAATGGAACCAAATCAGAGGAGGAAGGCAATTTAGGCAAAGGTACCAAATGGACCATTTTAGAGAACCGGTCACAAACCACCCAGATAACAGACATCTTCTGGGAAACAGGAAGATCCGAAATAAAACCCATGGAAATATGCGTCCAGGGCCTCTCAGGGACCGGCAAAGGCAAAAGCAACCCACTAGCGTGGGAACAGCAAGGCTTGGCCCGGGCACAAGTCCCACAGGACTGCTCAAAAGAATGCACATCCCGCGACAAGGAAGGCCACCAAAAGGACCTAGCAACCAAATCTCTGGTACCAAAAATCCCAGGATGACCAGCCAACACTGAACAATGAACCTCAGAAATTACCTTACTAGTCCATCTATCAGGAACAAACAGCTTCCCCACTGGACAGCGGTCAGGTTTATCAGCCTGAAATTCCTGAAGCACCCGCCGCAAATCAGGGGAGATGGCAGAAAGAATCACCCCTTCTTTAAAGGGAACCTGTCACCACGTTTTTGGAAGATGGGATAAAAATAGCGTTAAATAGGGGCAGAGGTGGGCGTTACATTAGTGTGTTTGTTATGCGTTTATTACCCACCTAAGTTGCCGAAATACCTTTGCAAAGTCTCCGTTTTCGCCTGTCAATCAGGCTGGTCTGGTCAAAAGGGCGTGTTGTCTTCCCCCAGATTTTGCGTAGTTTTCCGTTGGTGGCGTAGTGGTGTGCGCATGCCCAAGGTCCCGAATCCTCTGCCAGGGGATTTAAAAGAGCGCGCTGTTCGTTATTTCATTGGTGATCGGTGGGCGCGGCCATCTTCCTTTGGCCGCGCGTGCGCAGAAGCGGCGCTCTGCTGGCCGCGGCTTCAGGAAAATGGCCGCGGGATGCCGAACGTGCGCAGATGGATATCGCGGCGGCCATTTTCCTGAAGCCGCGGCCAGCAGAGCACCGCTTCTGCGCACGCGCGGCCAAAGGAAGATGGCCGCGCCCACCGATCACCAATGAAATAACGAACAGCGCGCTCTTTTAAATCCCCTGGCAGAGGATTCGGGACCTTGGGCATGCGCACACCACTACGCCACCAACGGAAAACTACGCAAAATCTGGGGGAAGACAACACGCCCTTTTGACCAGACCAGCCTGATTGACAGGCGAAAACGGAGACTTTGCAAAGGTATTTCGGCAGCTTAGGTGGGTAATAAACGCATAACAAACACACTAATGTAACGCCCACCTCTGCCCCTATTTAACGCTATTTTTATCCCATCTTCCAAAAACGTGGTGACAGGTTCCCTTTAAGAATGCCAACCGGCTCAAGGACTCCAGGAGAATCAGGTAAAAAACTCCTAGAGAGGGCATCAGCCTTAACATTAGTGTTGAGCGATACCGTCCGATATTTGAAAGTATCGGTATCGGATAGTATCGGCCGATACCGGCAAAGTATCGGATCTCGCCGATTCCGATACCCGATACCCAGGCAAGTCAATGGGACACCAAGTATCGGACGGTATCCTGATGGTTCCCAGGGTCTGAAGGAGAGGAAACTCTCCTTCAGGCCCTGGGATCCATATGAATGTGTAAAATAAAGAATTAAAATAAAAAATATTGATATACTCACCTGTCCGGAGGCCCCTGCACCTTACCGCTGTTAACCAGCAGCCTTCTTTGTTTAAAATGAGCGCGTTCAGCACCTTCCATGACGTCACGGCTTCTGATTGGTCGCGTGCCGCTCATGTGACCGCCACGCGACCAATCACAAGCCGTGACGTCATGGAAGCTGCTGAACGCGCTCATTTTAAACAAAGAAGGCTGCCGGTTAACAGCGGTAAGGTGCAGGGGCCTCCGGACAGGTGAGTATATTAATATTTTTTATTTTAATTCTTTATTTTACACATTCATATGGATCCCAGGGCCTGAAGGAGAGTTTCCTCTCCTTCAGACCCTGGGAACCATACACTGGGAACTTCCGATTCCCGATACCACAAAATTATCGGATCTCGGTATCGGAATTCCGATACCGCAAGTATCGGCCGATACCCGATACTTGCGGTATCGGAATGCTCAACACTACTTAACATTCTTAGATCCCGGAAGATACGAGACCACAAAATCAAAACGGGAGAAAAACAGGGACCATCGAGCCTGTCTAGGGTTCAGCCACTTGGCCGACTCGAGGTAAATCAGATTCTTATGATCAGTCAAGACCACAACGCGGTGCTTGGGTCCCTCAAGCCAATGTCGCCACTCCTCAAATGCCCACTTCATAGCCAACAACTCCCGATTGCCAACGTCATAATTGCGCTCCGCAGGTGAAAACTTTCTGGAAAAAAAACACACGGTTACATCAAAGAACCATCAGAATTCCTCTGAGACAAAACGGCCCCTGCCCCAATCTCAGAAGCGTCAACCTCAACCTGAAAAGGAAGAGAAACATCCGGCTAACGCAACACAGGGGCAGAAGTAAATCGGCGTTTAAGCTCCTGAAAGGCCTCAGCAGCCGCAGAGGACCAATTCGTCACATCAGCGCCTTTCTTTGTCAAATCGGTCAGGGGCTTAACCACACTGGAAAAGTTGGCAATGAAACAACGATAAAAATTAGCAAAGCCCAAAAATTTCTGAAGACTCTTCACCGATGTGGGTTGAATCCAGTCATGAATGGCTTGGACCTTAACAGGATCCATTTCTATAGACGAGGGAGAAAAAATAAAACCCAAAAAAGAGACCTTCTGAACTCCAAATAGGCACTTAGACCCCTTCACAAATAAAGCATTATCACGAAGGATCTGGAATACCATCCTGACCTGCTTCACATGAGACTCCCAATCATCAGAAAAAATCAAAATATCATCCAAATACACAATCATGAATTTATCAAGATAATTGCGGAAAATATCATGCATGAAGGACTGAAATACAGAAGGAGCATTAGAAAGCCCGAAAGGCATCACAAGGTATTCAATATGGCCTTCGGGTGTATTAAATGCAGTTTTCCATTCGTCACCCTGTTTAATACGAACAAGATTATATGCCCCTCGAAGGTCAATCTTAGTAAACCAACTAGCCCCCTTAATCCGAGCAAACAAATCAGAAAGCAAAGGTAAAGGGTATTGGAATTTGACCGTGATCTTATTAAGAAGGCGATAATCAATACAGGGTCTCAAGGAGCCATCCTTCTTGGCAACAAAAAAGAATCCCGCTCCCAATGGTGACGAGGACGGCCGAATATGCCCCTTCTCCAAAGACTTCTTGACATAACTCCGCATGGCGGCATGCTCTGGCACAGACAGATTGAAAAGTCGGCCCTTAGGGAACTTACAGCCAGGAATCAAGTTAATAACACAATCACAGTCCCTATGTGGAGGAAGGGAACTGGACTTGGGCTCATCAAATACATCCTGGAAATCCGACAAAAACTCAAGGACTTCAGAAGAGGGGGAAGAGGAAATTGACATCAAAGGAACGTCACAATGTACCCCTTGACAACCCCAACTAGTCACAGACATAGATTTCCAATCCAGCACCGGATTATGTTCCTGTAACCATGGAAAACCAAGTACGACAACATCATGCAAGTTATGCAACACCAGAAAACGGCAATCTTCCTGATGTGCTGGAGCCATGCACATGGTCAGCTGAGTCCAATACTGAGGTTTATTCTTGGCCAACGGTGTAGCATCAATCCCCCTCAAAGGAATAGGGCTCTGCAAAGGCTGCAAGGAAAAACCACAGCGCCTGGCGAATTCCAAGTCCATTAAGTTCAGGGCAGCGCCTGAATCCACAAATGCTATGACAGAAAAGGACGATAATGAGCAAATCAGGCTCACAGATAAGAGAAATTTAGGCTATACAGTACTGATGGTAACAGACCTAGCGACCCTCTTAGTACGCTTAGGGCAATCAGAAATAACATGAGCAGAATCACCACAGTAAACACACAGCCCATTCTGACGTCTGAATCCCTGCCGTTCTGCTCTAGTCAAAATCCTATCACATTGCATAGGCTCAGGACTCCGCTCAGAGGACACTGCCATATGGTGCACAACTTTGCACTGGCGCAGGCGCCGATCAATCTGAATGGCTAGAGACATAGATTCGCTCAAACCAGCAGGCGTGGGGAACCCCACCATAACATCTTTAAGGGCTTCAGAAAGACCCTTTCTGAAAATTGCTGCCAGAGCATCCTCATTCCATTTAGTGAGCACAGACCATTTTCTAAATTTCTGGCAGTATAATTCTGCCTCTTCCTGACCCTGACATAGGGCCAACAAGGTTTTTTCTGCATGATCCACAGAATTAGGTTCGTCATACAATAATCCGACCGCTTGAAAAAATGTGTCTACATTAAGCAATGCCGGATCCCCTGATTCAAGGGAGAATGCCCAGTCCTGAGGGTCACCACGCAGCAGAGAGATGACGATTTTAACCTGCTGAATCGGATCACCAGAGGAACGGGGTTTCAAAGCAAAAAACAATTTACAGTTATTTTTAAAGTTCAAAAACTTGGATCTGTCCCCAAAAAACAAATCAGGAGTAGGAATTTTAGGCTCTAAAGCCAGAGTCTGGACAACATAATTTTGGATACTCTGTACTCTTGCAGCAAGTTGATCAAATAGATCAAGTAGATCAAATAATTTTCGACTGTGACATTTGGTATTATTGAAGATGAAGAAGCTTGGGCCACGATTGTGTTTATAGCTACGGACGGTGCAATCCTCTTTAAACTTAGTATTTCACAAACATCCATCAGTTTGTTTGGTTTTACTCCAACACTGATCTGCTTTCTCTAAGGCTATGTGCACACGTAAGAAAAGAGATGCAGAATTTTCTGCACAAAATCCGCAGCTCCTGGCAGAATCCGCAGCTGCGGATTTGCCGCGTTTTTATGCGGATTTTGTGCGGTATTTATGCGGAATTGCTTCGGATTTTGTGCGGATTTTCTGCGGATTGTTGCCCTGCGGATTTCTATCATAGAGGGGTGCAGAAACGCTGCAAATTCGCACAAAAGAAGTGACATGCACTTCTTTGAAATCCATAGCAATTCCACACTGATTTTTCCGCACCATGTGCACAGCTTTTTTTTTTTTTACATTGATTTATATTGTACTGTAAATCACAGTGCGGATCTGAAGCGTTTCTGCACAGAAAAAAAAGCTGCGGATCCGCACTAAAACCGCATAGTGTGCACACAGCCTAATTCAGCATGTCACGAACATGTTGCACTTTGCCCTTTAGACAGACACACGTGCATCTTTGGCACCATATTTTTGATGGACATTTTTAGTCCTACTCTCACATGCGCATCTATTACACCTATCTTCTAATGGGCATGAAACATATTCACATTCCAGCATGTCAGGATCACACTCAGTCGGAGCAGCCTTTGGAAGTGGGGAATCACCAGAAATAATACACAAGACACGTCTTGTATAGTGTATCAGTGGGAAGTCTCTGAAGCACGCCTGCCTTCAAGGTGCTATCCCTTCTTTATATAGTTGTATCGGTAGGTTCAGTGGTTATACAAATTTTGCATGTTTAAACAAAGAGACAAAACAGGAAAGAAAGAAAAAAACAGTTTCGTGGGCGGCAGTTTCACAACAAACAGTACAAAGGCAATTCCACAGACAAGAAAAACAGGATTTCATACTATAGCTAAAATGTCCTTGAATGGACAGGTCAATATTGATCACAAATTCTTTTTGGTTCATTGGGGTAACCATTTTTGTTCCGCTCTTCACAATCTCCCCTTTGACATATTCCATTCAAAACCTTGTCATATAGACGATTATTTTAGTCATTCTTTTTGTGATATTATATACCCTCTTTCCAAAGGGCGTTCACGTATAAGTGGTATACACATCATTGATTGGATAAACGCATATTCTCACATGGAAAAGTACCGTTCTTATACTGAAAGTAGATAATTAGTATCATTAAGGTGGACAACGCTCATTAATCATTCCTAACTGATAGCTCACACCACCAACACCGTTATTAACTATTCCCTTAAGCAGTATAGGGTTTGTCAGTAGCTCACGTAACCATGAAGAATGTAGTAATTCAGATACAGAGGTGAAACATAAGTCATGTAAGGATTCATATATGTGAGGATAAACTATGAGGGTCCCTGAATTCCCTATCAGTCCCCCCTTTTGAGAATAAATATGATTCTTCCTCCCCCCACAGGTATATCAAAGGCCTAATGCCAGTGTCGGACTTCCTATTTTTACTTTCTTCTTTTCTTCGGCCGAATTCCCCATGGGGCTGAGAAGATCATATTCCTTCTCAACTACAGCAATTGATCATATTCCTCATTACAGGCTTTCACCTCAATATACATAGTTTTAGTAATAGTCGCATCGATCAGTCTCTGAATCAGTCCTCTTATGCAGGGTATACAGCAGCATCCACAGGTAACAAAGATCACGGTCACAACTGCCAGAGAAATGAAGATGCTGGACACCAGATGACTCCATTCTCCAAACCACGACTCAAGCCATTCTGAACACGGGTTGCTGATACCAGAATTTTCTGTTAGCTCATCACATAATGATGTAAGATCCTCCAATGCCTTTGTGATGCGTTCGTCAGAAACAAAATCAAATCTAAAAGTTGCGAGGTTCTTTGAGGTGTCAAACCGCATAGTTATTATTGTATCCTTTTGTGTTATCTTAGCCATTTGTCCCTCCTGAGGTGAGATTGTCATCATCATTAGTAGCAGGATCATCATTCTTCCAGTGGCTTGCATGGATCCAAGTAGGCTTTCCCCCAAGCTTTACTGATATGGCTGTAGTGAGGAGGACTTAGAAGGGGCCGTCAAATCTTGGCTCCAGTGGTTTCTTTGTGTGTCTTTTAACCACTACCCAATCTCCTGGCTGGAGAGAATGGGTTCCCTCTTGACTCTCTGGGTCTGGAATAGAATCAAAAGACTTGTTTATGCACAAGCGGGAGTCTCCTTTGGAGGCTCTGGACATAGCTGGTGAGATTGTCACATTGTAGTTGCAATATTTGTGGAAAGTACAGGCCTAGCCTTGGTATTTTCCTATTACATATATACCTAATGGAACGCAGAGCCAATAGCAACACTCTGTCCAAGATTTCCCCAATTCCTCACTAGCTTTTTGAATCTTTAGCTTAAGTGTATCATTCATTCTCTTAACTTTCCCACTTGCTTGTGGTCTATAGGGGGTGTGAAATGCTTGTGTGACCCCCAACATTTGAATAACATTCTGCATTACCTCTCTGCTGTAGTGGCTTTTTGCATCGGAAAGGCGTCCAGTCATCCTGAAAAGAGATCGACACACACAAGCACATACATTCCTACCTGAGGTAGTTGTATGAAGTCAGTCTGCAGTCGTTGAAATGGGTAGAGGGCTTAGGCATGTGTTTGTAGTGCCTTCTCTATACTACTTATGTTGTGCACATGTTAGACATGCCTGTGTAAATCTAGTAGCAACCATTGTAGATCCAGGGATGATCCATCTCCCATCTATCAAAGCACATATGACATTCTTGGACCAGTACGCTGGACTGTGAGCCGCTTGGGCCATCACAGGGTACAGAGATTTTTGGCAGACACACCCGCTGTCCCACCTTCCACAAACCTTCATGGTCCCGAGTTCCAGATTCCGACCAAACCTTCGTCTCTTCCCCGGTTGCTCGCCGAGTCAGAGCCTGCAAGATACTTAAGTCCCTCTGGTTAACCTCAGTGCTTACCATGACCAGTGGAGGTGCCCCAGGGGTTTCGTGTTGCCCAGACATTCTTGCAGCTTCCTTGGCTGCTTGGTCCACGGTGTCATTGCCTCCTGCTTCATTGGTAACAAGTTTCGTATGTGCCTTTACCTTCTCTATGGCAACCTCTTTTGGAAACAGTGATGCCTCTATTTACTGTTTGATGAGGTACTCATGTTTAATAAGAGTGTCTGTTGATGTAAGGAAGTCTCTCTCCTTCCATATAGGACCATAGTGGTGGGTCATCCCAAAAACAACATCTAAAATAAATGTATGTGTTTTATGCTTACCTTTTGCCCCTCTAAGCGCTTCAATGAGTGCCATCATCTCCACCTCTTGTGCAGACATATGAGGAGGGAGTGGTTTTGCTTTCACTACCTCATGCTGTGTGACCACTGCATACCCAGTGTAGAACCGGCCATCCTCACCGATGCTTCTTGAACCATCTACTAAAAGCTCAACATCTGGATTAATGAGAGGTACATCAGAAACATGTGAAAACCCTGCAGTTTCTGGTGCCATAAGGGCTATACAATCATGTTCATGGTACACATCAAATATTTCATCTTCTGTTAAATTTTGCAAAAACAGTGGTTTGCCTTGTTCCCCTTTCCCTCCCCCCTTTGAATCCACTATATCAATTGAAATTAAAGTAGCTGGGTTCAAAGTCATGCATTGTTTAAAAGTTGCATTGAAAAACATTAAAAAAAAAAACATTTTTGAATATGTATTTCTATTTTTTTTTTTTTTAAATAAATATCTAGTCACTAGTGTTGAGCGATACCGTCCGATACTTGAAAGTATCGGTATCGGAAAGTATCGGCCGATACCGGCAAAGTATCGGATCCAATCCGATACCGATACCCGATACCAATACAAGTCAATGGGACTCAGGTATCGGACGGTATTCCTGATGGTTCCCAGGGTCTGAAGGAGAGGAAACTCTCCTTCAGGCCCTGGGAACCATATAAATGTGTAAAAGAAAGAATTAAAATAAAAAATATCGCTATACTCACCTGTCCGACGCAGCCGGGACCTCAGCGAGGGAACCGGCAGCGTTGTTTGTTTAAAATTCGCGCTTTTACTTGGTTACGTGAATTCCCGGCTTGTGATTGGTCAGGGCGGCCATGTTGCCGGGACGCGGACCAATCACAGCAAGCCGTGACGAAATTACGTCACGGCTTGCTGTGATTGGTCCGCGTCCCGGCAACATGGCCGCCATTAACCAATCACAAGCCGTGACATCACGGGAGGCTGGACTTGCGCACTTTTTAAAAAACGCGCGTGTCCAGCCTCCCGTGACATCACGGCTTGTGATTGGTTAATGGCGTCCATGTTGCCGGGACGCGGACCAATCACAGCAAGCCGTGACGTAATTTCATCACGGCTTGCTGTGATTGGTCCGCGTCCCGGCAACATGGCCGCCCTGACCAATCACAAGCCGGGACGTCACTGGAGGCTGGACACGCGCGTTTTTTAAAAAGTGTGCAAGTCCAGCCTCCCGTGACGTCACGGCTTGTGATTGGTTAATGGCGGCCATGTTGCCGGGACGCGGACCAATCACAGCAAGCCGTGACGTAATTTCGTCACGGCTTGCTGTGATTGGTCCGCGTCCCGGCAACATGGCCGCCCTGACCAATCACAAGCCGGGACGTCACTGGAGGCTGGACACGCGCGTTTTTTAAAAAGTGCGCAAGTCCAGCCTCCCGTGACGTCACGGCTTGTGATTGGTTAATGGCGGCCATGTTGCCGGGACGCGGACCAATCACAGCAAGCCGTGACGTAATTTCGTCACGGCTTGCTGTGATTGGTCCGCGTCCTGGCAACATGGCCGCCCTGACCAATCACAAGCCGGGAATTCACGTAACCAAGTAAAAGCGCGAATTTTAAACAAACAACGCTGCCGGTTCCTTCGCTGAGGTCCAGGCTGCGTCGGACAGGTGAGTATAGCGATATTTTTTATTTTAATTCTTTCTTTTACACATTTTTACATTAATGTTGTTTCGATACCGATACCCGATATCACAAAAATATCGGATCTCGGTATCGGAAATTCCGATACAGCAAGTATCGGCCGATACCCGATACTTGCAGCATCGGAATGCTCAACACTACTAGTCACTGCAATATTCTAGTTAAACCTGACTAACAAAATACTGTTTACATCATATGGAATATAGATAGTTACTGGATGATCCAGCACAATTTCTAATACTTTATCTAGTGGAAGTGAGACAGCTTCTACCACTGCTCGAACATGTGGGGCTCCTCTGGCAGCAGAATCCAACCGGCCTGATTAATGTACAACAAGCCTGTTCTACTGGCCATATTTTTGAGCTAGGACCCTTTGTATTTCTGTACAGAAGAGGAGGAAAATGTTTGCATAGCATGGTGTGCCCAGGGCTGGAGAGGAAACAATTGCCAGTTTGAGTGAGTAAAAAAAACCATCTAATGCTTCCTGAGATATGCAATTACTCAAAAAAATACAACTTTTAGCTGACAAAACTGTAATTTTTCCCTAAAGGCTTCACACCCTTTGAAGGTTTTTGAAGCAGTGAGACTGTGGCTTCACAGCACACATCTCTGTTTGGGGCACAAAGGAGTAGGTCATCCACATACTAGAAAGAACCCCCTTAGCATATGTAAGGACCCAGTCCTGCAAAACAAGTTGCAATGCAGCAGTATACAGAGTTGGAGAATTATACACTCCCTGTGGTAACACCATCCACGTATACTACTGGCCCCTGAAAATAAAAACAAACAAATATTAGCAGGCTTAATGTAGAAATACAGAAGAGTAGTCATTTATTGCATTGGGTCTTGAGGGGCTTTTGACCTTGATTTCAAATAAATCATTACTGGAGGGACTGGCATATATCTAATATAAATTTTTGACTTTGCCCATAATTTCTGGGACTTGTGCCAGAACTTCATTATCAGGTAGGGAGCTGGAACCCGACTTGTGCAAACACATCAAACCTTTGCATAATGCAGATTCTGGAATCTCAGCTGACAATTTAATTGTACCTTCTGACTACAGAAGTAAAAAGGAGATAGAGACTAAGAAAGAAAAAAAGGTTTTTGGCAAAAAGCCAAAGTTTTAAAACTTCGATAACTTTTTAAGCAAATAAATGCAGACAATTTTGTCTATAGGGTAACATGTACTTGGGGTATAGAACTTATATGCAAATTTTTGACACTTGGCAAAATGCCAAGTTAAACCGTGATATTTCACAACATTTTGTTTTTTCATCTGGGATATATCTTATCCCTCTCCGAGTTCCTATCTTCAACTAACAACTTTACTTTTATCCTTCTCATTGCACTTTCTAATTCCTTTCATCCATATTTCACTTTCTTAAACTGAACATCCCTTTATAACCATTTCTTTTTATCCCACCTATCGACATACTTTACACATTCTGAATCAACTTAACATTACCTTCTAGTAATCTGTCCTTATGACAGACATCAAAACAGTCCCATTTTATATTTCAAATCCACTGCGGAGAGCACAAAGTTTTATAGACTGGGTGTGATCCTATGTTTTTCCCATTATCTAGAGGACACCTGAATGATAGTTTTTAGAATACCAGAAATTATGCTCCTCCATGTGATCCAACAATGTTCCTGGGGTCCATTGAACAGTCCCATGAACATTAAGTCGGAATACTCTAAAATTTAGACATTTTTTTTCTGACAGACGTCCAAACCCAATAAACTCTTGACTATAACTTTGTGAATAATTTTAACAATTTACACTTGGATGATATAACTAGCATTAATCCATATTTATACTCAGGGCACAACATATACAAGATATTTGCCGGAGACCGGCCTTTTATAATATTCCAAATAATCCTAACTGCCTACACACAATGTAAATATCAAAATTCCTTCGGCACAATATAAATTAACATATTTCATCTTGTTTACAACACTTAATACTGTATTCCATATATAGACATAAATATCAAAATATACACATATTTAATTAGGAGCTCTGTTTCTAACACATATGCACTTGATATGAAGGACCTGTCCATCTGGACTTTGACGTACATACAGAGAATTATTTAGCAAAGCTCTTGGAGTTTGGTTTAAATAAGAATCACTTATATGGGTATGGGTATTCACAAACCTAAGTTCCCATCTAGTATTCCCTCTTTGCATAAATCTTGTTCTCACCTGTGGTCCTACCTAATACTTTAGTTAATTTCCACCTATCATAATGGACATTATTTTCATCTATTAATTTTCTGAAACATACACAACCCACACAAAATCTGCAGAGCATTTTGAACAGTTGCTTCACTTGCAGCCTCCCCAGATATTAGTCAATCACTGCAGAATCATAGGCCACCAGTAACACGGACAGGACAAGCCCGACTACGTGCTTCCTAGTCTTTCTGCGTAATTCCACAGCATTAACAAAATATTTGGTTTCAGCTCATCTCATCCATACACAGGTGACTATGTGTTTTTACTTTGCTAATGTTCCTTAGTTTTATCTCCGGTACCAATTGACCAGAGATCATACCTAGGTGGGCTCCCTTATACAGTCAGGATTTTTATTTTCAAATCCTTTTTACATACACCCGATCTTTCACCTTCAGGCAAGGAGTCTCATATATCAATCACTTTCTTTACACACACACAATTATTCCATACAATGATCGTCAGTATCTTTCTCAGCCCCTTAGTGGCATCTTCACCACTTCTCTCCTTTATGATAGTATAGATATCTAATTCTTCTGGTTCCGACTTTGTTTGCTTATTCCCCATTTTCTTATCCTGAGCTTTCTTGCCCTAGGTGGCGTTTGGGTATGAGAATACCTCGTTACCTTCTTCCTAAGGAGCTAGGATGTTTAAACTGTGTTGATGTAAGAAAATCCTGATTCCTACACCTATAGCAAACAACACAAATGCAACCAGACAGAAAAAGAAAAAGAACATACAACGTATCTTGTCCCAGGCTAATTTATCTGTCCTGGGCTCATACTATCATACACAACGTATTCTTGTCCCAGGCTAATTTATCTGTCCTGGGCTCATACTATCATACACTTATCCGTCACCAGGTTTTTGTCAATGACAGGATCAGAGATTGAACATAGGCGCGGAGGTCTCCCCGAAAGGACGCAACCACGTTGCCCAGTGGGACAGTCACTTCTTCTGTTTCAACACCCTGGGCGGCTTATAGGGCTATTCCCAACTTCCACACACCTTCTATTCACATTCACTCTCATTCAATGCTGTACTCCGTGAGGTGATCAATTCCTAAATAGTTCAAGAACCCGAGCTATAGGTATCCTCCTCTACTAGAACTACCCGCTAAAGGACACGACACAGAAAATCTTACGGACAGTGCAGGGCAGATATAAGAGATCTAACAGTGTCTCTTACCTGGCCAGGTTTTTGTTCATCTGCCGTCCATTATCCCAGATTCTCTTTTCGTTCGTATTCTGCCGGTGTTCTTGAAGGAATACACAGACCTCGGGTCCCTGTTCAGGCGCCAGGAAATGTCAGGATCACACTCATTCGGAGAAGCCTTTGGAAGTGGGGAATCACCAGAAA
This sequence comes from Ranitomeya variabilis, assembly GCF_051348905.1. Lineage (NCBI taxonomy): Eukaryota > Metazoa > Chordata > Amphibia > Anura > Dendrobatidae > Ranitomeya > Ranitomeya variabilis. The sequence goes on from NC_135238.1 coordinate 120,456,191, forward strand.
TAATACACAAGACACGTCTCGTATAGTATATCACTGGGATAAGCCTCTGAAGCACGCCTGCCTTCAAGGTGCTATCCCTTCTTTATATAGTTGTATCGGTAGGTTCAGTTGTTATACAAGTTTTGCATGTTTAAACAAAGAGACAAAACAGGAAAGAAAGAAAAAAACAGTTTCGTGGGCGGCAGTTTCACAACAAACAGTACAAAGGCAATTCCACAGACAAGAAAAACAGGATTTCATACTATAGCTAAAATGTCCTTGAATGGACAGGTCAATATTGATCACAAATTCTTTTTGGTTCATTGGGGTAACCATTTTTGTTCCGCTCTTCACAAGCACATATCTGAAACTGCCGGGTAAATCTTATGTACTTTAACAGGTGTTCTGTACCAACGCGTCAAGATTTTATAGTTTAGCTCCTGGATCCTGCAAGAGACCGACTTCCCATTTCTTTATTTAACTCCTTTTGCCACTGAATCGTACATTTAAGTGGCCCATCTCCCATCCCCTCTGACACTATCAGACCATATATCAGGGATATAGCGTGCGCCAAACTCTGTGAAAGAAAACACAGGCGCTAAAAAGAGGTAGGCACATGTGGCGATGTCCACCCCGGAACCAGGGATCTAATATAACTCAGAAGTTGAAAGTATTGCAGCCAAAATACCGGAGCTTGTCTTCTATCTCCCAAAAAGTCCTCCATGGACTTGACACCCTTCTGATTAATCACATCTTTAATTCATGGTATTGCTCCCTGGATGATGAGAGGTATGATGGAAGTTGATCCTTGCAACATAGTAGGGAGGTGGGGGTTGTCCATTAAAGGAGTCAGCGGTCCAGGTATTTTTGCCAACGAGAGACGCTTTGCGAAATGCCTCCAAGCTAATACTATAGTGTAAAATGTGGGAGACGTATCAATCTTGTTTAAATCAATATCATATGGTAGCCAGAACACCCCCTGGTAAAGACTTGGAGATAATTCATGCTCAATGTCCACCCACAGTTTAGATGTCCTATTATGAAAAGATCTAATATGCAATTTCCAATGCTCTCCGCATGGTATGCTTGTAAGTCTGGAAGGCCCGTACCCTCGTTGTCCTTGTGTCTGATTAGTTGGGTGTGGCTAAGGCAAGAACCACCATTGTGCCAAACAAATTTCCTCATTATTTTGCGTAAGCTATCAAAGAAGGGTTTGTCTATATCCCAAAGAATAGTCTGAAAAAAGTATAATATTCTAGGTAAAATGTCCTTTCTTAGGGCATTAATCCTTCCAAACCATGAGAGTGGAAGATTCTGCCACGTTTCAATCTCCTTTTCCAAAACTCGTTTAAGAGGGAGGAAATTGAGATCAAATATTTTCTGAGGGTCTGCTGGAATATTAGTTCCTAGATATTTAATACAATATTGACTCCACCGGAAAGAAAAGTCAGATTCAAGCTGATCCACTTCGTACTCAGAAAGAGTGATGTTGAGTAGGGTTGAGCGAAACGGATCGGTCATTTTCAAAAGTCACCGACTTTTGGCAAAGTCAGGTTTCATGAAACCCGATCCGATCCCAGCGTGGGATCGGCCAAGCGGCACACGATCTTCGCGACAAAGTCGCGTTTCCTATGACGCTTAAAGCGCAATTTCTCAGCCAATGAAGGTGCACGCAGAGTGTGGGCAGCGTGATGACATAGATCCTGGTCCCCACCATCTTAGAGAAGGGCATGGCAGTGATTGGCTTGCTTTCTGCGGCGTCACAGGGGCTATAAAGGGGCGTTCCCGCCGACCGCCATCTTACTGCTGCTGATCTGAGCGTAGGGAGAGGATGCTGCCGCTTCGTCAGAAGCAGGGATAGCGTTAGGCAGGGTAAATTAACCCCAAAACCGCTTGTGCTGTAGCGATTTCCACTGTCCAACACCACCTTTTCTTTGCAGGGACAGTGGAGGCTAGATTTCTGTGCAACAGCTCTGTAGGTTATAATGCTCCCTGATAGCTGCGTTGCTGTGTGTACGCCGCTGTACAAACCGACTGCATTTTTCAAAGCACAAATCCTGTTGCTCCTTCCTTTCTGCACAGCTATCTTGCTTGTTTGTCCACACTTTTGACTTTTGTGTGCAGCAGTCCTTTTTATTGCTGCCTGCCATACTTTTCTGAGATTACTGTAGGGAGATAGTAATTGTAGTACACTCCCTTTTTTTTTTTTTTTTGTTATATCTCTTCAAGCCACTTTCTGCCACAGAAAATATACACTAATACAGTGGCCCAGATTTATTCACTAGTCTCCCTGAAAAAAAAAAGGGGGCAGATTAAAATTGGCAAATCTGCATCAGTGCCAGTCCTCTCTGTGGCATCTGTCTTTCATTTTCTGCCACAGAAAACCTACTGTATAACAGTGGGCCTGATTTCTTCACAATTCTCCCATAAAAAATGAAACAAGTGGGAGATTAAGATTGGCAAATCTGCATCAGTGCCAGTCCTGTGTGTGGCATCTGTCTTTCATTTTCTGCCACAGAAAACCTACTGTATAACAGTGGGCCTGATTTCTTCACAATTCTCCCATAAAAAATAAAACAAGTGGGAGATTAAGATTGGCAAATCTGCATCAGTGCCAGTCCTGTGTGTGGCATCTGTCTTTGTTTTTCTGCCACAGAAAACCTACTGTATAACAGTGGGCCTGATTTCTTCACAATTCTCCCAGAAAAAATAAAACAAGTGGGAGATTAAGATTGGCAAATCTGCATCAGTGCCAATACTGTGTGTGGCATCTGTCTTTGTTTTTCTGCCACAGAAAACCTACTGTATAACAGTGGGCCTGATTTCTTCACAATTCTCCCAGAAAAAAATAAAAAAGTGGGAGATTAAGATTGGCAAATCTGCATCAGGGCCAGTCCTGTGTGTGGCATCTGTCTTTGTTTTTCTGCCACAGAAAACCTACTGTATAACAGTGGGCCTGATTTCTTCACAATTCTCCCAGAAAAAAAAAGTGGGAGATTAAGATTGGCAAATCTGCATCAGTGCCAGTCCTGTGTGTGGCATCTGTCTTTGTTTTTCTGCCACAGAAAACCTACTGTATAACAGTGGGCCTGATTTCTTCACAATTCTCCCATAAAAAATAAAACAAGTGGGAGATTAAGATTGGCAAATCTGCATCAGTGCCAGTCCTGTGTGTGGCATCTGTCTTTGTTTTTCTGCCACAGAAAACCTACTGTATAACAGTGGGCCTGATTTCTTCTCAATTCTCACAGAACAAAAAAAAAAAGTGGGAGATTAAGATTGGCAAATCTGCATCAGTGAAAGTCCTGTGTGTGGCATCTGTCTTTCATTTTCTGCCACAGAAAACCTACTGTATAACAGTGGGCTTGAGTTCTTCAAAATTCTCCCATAAAAAATAAAACAAGTGGGAGATTAAGATTGGCAAATCTGCACCAGTTCCAGTCCTGTGTGTGGCATCTGTCTTTGTTTTTCTGCCACAGAAAACCTACTGTATAACAGTGGGCCTGATTTCTTCACAATTCTCCCAGAAAAAAAAAGTGGGAGATTAAGATTGGCAAATCTGCATCAGTGCCAGTCCTGGGTGTGGGATCCGTCTTTGTTTTTCTGCCACAGAAAACCTACTGTATAACAGTGGGCCTGATTTCTTCACAATTCTCCCATAAAAAAATAAAACAAGTGGGAGATTAAGATTGGCAAATCTGCATCAGTGCCAGTCCTGGGTGTGGCATCTGTCTTTGTTTTTCTGCCACAGAAAACCTACTGTATAACAGAGGGCCTGATTTCTTCACAATTCTCACAGAACAAAAAAAAAGTGGGAGATTAAGATTGGCAAATCTGCATCAGTGCCAGTCCTGTGTGTGGCATCTGTCTTTCATTTTCTGCCACAGAAAACCTACTGTATAACAGTGGGCCTGATTTCTTCACAATTCTCCCAGAAAAAAAAAGTGGGAGATTAAGATTGGCAAATTATGCATCAGTGCCAGTCCTGGGTGCGGCATCTTTCTTTGTTTTTCTGCCACAGAAAACCTACTGTATAACAGTGTTCCTGATTTCTTCACAATTGTCCCATAAAAAATAAAAAAGTGGGAGATTAAGATTGGCAAATCTGCATCAGTGCCAGTCCTGTGTGTGGCATCTGTCTTTGTTTTTCTGCCACAAAAAGCCTACTGTATAACAGTGGGCCTGATTTCTTCACAAATCTCCCAGAAAAAATAAAACAAGTGGGAGATTCAGAATATCAAATCTGCATCAGTGCCAGTCCTGTGTGTGGCATCTGTCTTTCATTTTCTGCCACAGAAAACCTACTGTATAACAGTGGGCCTGATTTCTTCACAATTCTCCTATAAAAAATAAAACAAATGGGAGATTAAGATTGGCAAATCTGCATCAGTGCCAGTCCTGTGTGTGGCATCTGTCTTTGTTTTTCTGCCACAGGAAACCTACTGTATAACAGTGGGCCTGATTTCTTCACAATTCTCACAGAAAAAAAAAGTGGGAGATTAAGATTGGCAAATCTGCATCAGTGCCAGTCCTGGGTGTGGCCTCTGTCTTTGTTTTTCTGCCACAGAAAACCTACTGTATAACAGTGGGCCTGATTTCTTCACAATTCTCCCATAAAAAATAAAACAAGTGGGAGATTAAGATTGGCAAATCTGCATCAGTGCCAGTCCTGTGTGTGACATCTGTCTTTGTTTTTCTGCCACAGAAAACCTACTGTATAACAGTGGGCCTGATTTCTTCACAATTCTCACATAACAAAAAAAAAGTGGGAGATTAAGATTGGCAAATCTGCATCAGTGCCAGTCCTGTGTGTGGCATCTGTCTTTGTTTTTCTGCCACAGAAAACCTACTGAATAACAATGGGCCTGATTTCTTCACAATTCTCCCATAAAAACAAAACAAGTGGGAGATTAAGATTGGCAAATCTGCATCAGTGGCAGCCCTGTGTGTGGCATCTGTCTTTGTTTTTCTGCCACAGAAAACCTACTGTATAACAGTGGGCCTGATTTCTTCACAATTCTCACAGAACAAAAAAAAGTGGGAGATTAAGATTGGCAAATCTGCATCAGTGCCAGTCCTGTGTGTGGCATCTGTCTTTGTTTTTCTGCCACAGAAAACCTACTGTATAACAGTGGGCATGATTTCTTAACAATTCTCACAGAACAAAAAAAAAGTGGGAGACTAAGATTGGCAAATCTGCATCAGTGCCAGTCCTGTGTGTGGCATCTGTCTTTGTTCTTCTGCCACAGAAAACCTACTGTATAACAGTGGGCCTGATTTCTTCACAATTCTCCCAGAAAAAAAAAGTGGGAGATTCAGATTGGCAAATCTGCATCAGTGCCAGTCTTGTGTGTGGCATCTGTCTTTGTTTTTTCTGCCACAGAAAACCTACAGTATAACAGTGGGCCTGATTAAATCACTTGTCTCCCATATCCAAAAAAAAAATTAAAATAAAGGGAGAATAATCTTGCCAAATCTGTGCATCTGTGCGAATGCTGTCTGTGGTATCTGTCAGTCATTTTGTGCCACAGGAACTATACCGTGATTTAGTGGGCCTGATTAAATCCCTTGTCTCCCATATAAAAAAAGAGGGACATTTCTACTGCCAGTGTGTTCATCTGCGTCAGTCCTGTTAGTGCCATATCTGCCAGCCTCTTTCTGCCAATCAAACTGTGAAGTGTAATACAGTGGGCCTGATTTTTTCCTGCATTCTCCCACACATAAAGAGAGACATTTCTATTTCCATTGTGTGCATCTGCGTCAGTCCTGTTAGTGCCATATCTGCCAGCCTCTTTCTGCCAATCAAACTGTGTAGTGTAATACAGTGGGCCTGATTTTTTCCTGCATTCTCCCACACATAAAAAAGGGAGATTTAAATTCACAACAAGTTCACGTACACCTTCTACCTGGTTTTACAGGACCACATAATGGTTGTCAGTTTGATTACATTTTTCAAATAATGAGGAAGTCTGGTGGAAGAGGTCGTGGCCATGGGCGTTCATTGCCAGCTGGTAATGATGTTAGTGGTGGTGGTCGTGGAGCATCAGGTGGTTGTGGGAAAAGCAATATAGCCCCTAAGTCTTGAGTTGTTGAGCCAGCGTCATTATCTGGCTACACAAGGCCTCGAAGGCTCCCTTTTCTGGGAGTAGGAAAACCACTTTTGAAGCCGGAGCAGGAGGAACAAGTATTGGCTTTCATTGCTGACTCTGCCTCTAGCTCTTTCGCCTCCTCCTAGGAAAGTGCCAAATGTCAGAGCAGTGCGTCGTCAGTAGATGCTCCCGGTCAGGAACAAGTCGCTTCCTTGTGTCCTTCACCCAGAACAACAGTGAAGGATGCATCAGGCGACCCAACAGGTTACTCCATGGAGCTCTTTACACATACTGTGCCTGGGTTAGAAAGGGAAATTGTTAACAGGCCATGCCCATTACAAGATGAATCGGACATGGAGTGCACAGATGCACAGCCACAGCTAGATTATTATGCTGTTCCTTTGACTCAGATCAGAACATTGCCCTCGCAGTGTACTGATCCAGAATCTGACCCCGATGAGACTATGGAGCCCCGTCACCAACGCTATAGCACCGGCTTACACGGTGACCCAGAGGAAGGTGCACAGGACATAGAAGAGGAGGTCATAGATGACCCAGTTGTTGACCGCAATTGGCAGCCATTGGGGTAACAGGGTGCAGGTGGCAGTAGCTCTGAAGCGGAGGAGGAGGAGCCGCAGCAGGCATCAACATCGCAACAGGTTCCATCTGGCAGGCCCGTATCTGGCCAAAAACATGTGGCAAAACCAAAACCAGTTGTAGGACAGCGTGGCCATCAGGTTAAAGTAGCTCAGTGTGCAATGCCTGAAAAGGTATCCGATAGTAGGAAGAGTGCAGTCTGGAATTTTTGTAACCAAGATCCCAATGATCAGTGCAAAGTCATCTGTAAGAAATGCTCAAGGACCTTCAGCAGAGGTCAGAATGTTAAAAATCTAAATACAAGTTGCATGCGTAGACATTTAACCACCATGCACTTACAAGCCTGGACAAACTACCAAATGTTTCTTAACGTTGTAGCACCCTCTCACAATGAAGCTAGTCAGCAACGCGACATCCCTTCCCTCACTGTAAACCCACCGTTTACCACATCACCTGCAGGTAATGTGGCGGTTTCGTCGCAAGGCCAAAGCAGTCAGGGAATCACCAGGTTCGTGGTAGGAAAAACTGTATGTAGGGCAACAGCAAGAATACCATCACCAACCCTCTCTCAGTTACCCATATCCACCGGCACCCCCGCTAGTTCAACCGTATGCAGCTCTCCAGTCCAGCTCACCCTACATGAGACTCTCCTTAGGAAAAGGAAGCACTCATCCTTGCATCCGCGTACACAGGGTTTGAACGCCCACATTGCTAGACTAATCTCTTTAGAGATGATGCCCTACCACTTAGTTGAAAGCAAAGCTTTCAAATCCCTGATGGACTATGCTGCACCACGCTAAGAGCTACCCAGTCGACACTTTTTTTTCCAGAAAAGCCATCCCAGCCCTCCACCAGCATGTAAAAGACTGCATTGTCCATGCGCTCAGGCAATCTGTGAGTAGAAAGGTGCACCTGACAACAGATGCATGGACCAGTAGGCATGGCCAGGGGCGTTACGTTTCCATCACGGCACACTGGGTTAATATGGTGGATGCAGGGTCCACAGGTGACAGTAATCTTGGGACAGTTCTGCCTAGCCCACGGTCTAGGAAACAGTTGACTGTAGGCGTTCGTCACCCCTCCTCCTCCTCATCCTCCAGCAGAAGCGAGAGCTCGTCCACAGACCGCAGTCGCACGACCACTCCATCCGCAGCTGCCACTGTTGCACACGAGGTGTCCAATTATGGAACAGCTAGTGGCAAACGTCAGCAGGCTGTATTGGCAATGAAGTGTTTGGGCGACAACAGACACACCGCGGAAGTTCTGTCCGAGTTCTTGCAGCAAGAAACTCAGTCATGGCTGGGCACTGTACATCTTGAGGCAAGCAAGGTAGTGAGTGATAACGGAAGGAATTTTATGGCTGCCATAGCCCTTTCACAACTGAAACACATTCCTTGCCTGTCTCACACCTTAAACCTGGTGGTGCAGTGCTTCCTGAAAAGTTATCCGGGGTTACCCGACCTGCTGCTGAAAGTGCGCAGACTTTGCTCTCACATCCGCCGTTCACCCATACACTCCAGCCGTATGCAGAACCATCAGCGGTCTTTGAACCTTCCCCAGCATCGCCTAATCATCGACGTTGCAACAAGGTGGAACTCCACACTGCACATGCTTCATAGACTGTGCGAACAGAGGCGTGCTGTTATGTATTTGTGGGAGGATACACATACACGGGCAGGCAATTGGATGGCAGACATGGAGTTGTCAGCTGTGCAGTGGTCGAAGCTCCAAGACCTGTGTCAAGTCCTTTAGTGTTTTGAGGAATGCACACGGCTGCTTAGTGCAGACAACGCCGTAATAAGCATGAGCATCCCCCTAATGCATCTGCTGATGCAAAGTTTGATGCACATAAAGGAGCAGGCGTCTGCAGCCGAGGATGAGGGAAGCCTTGATGACAGTCAGCCATTGTCTGCTCAGGGAAGTCTACAGGACGAGGTGGCAGGCGAATTGGAGGAGGACGAGGAGGATGATGGGGATGACTATTTTTTGGATGAGGAAGCTTCTCAGGGGGCAATAGAAACTGCTGGCGGTGCAAGGCCGGGTTCAGGTCTTTTGAGGGAGACAAGTGACGCTGATTTGCCAGAAACTGCTTCTCAACCCAGCATATGCACTGACTTGACAACTGGAACATTGGCCCACATGGCGGACTATGCCTTGCATATCCTCAAAAGGGACCTATGCATTATAAAAATGATGACCGATGACGATTACTGGTTGGCCTGCTTCCTTGATCTTCGCTATAAAGGCAAATTACAAAATATCATGCCAAATGAGAACCTCGAACAAATATTGGCAACCAAACAAGCTACTGTTGTAGACCGTTTGATTCAGGCATTCCCAGCACACAGCGCCGGTGATGGTTTTCACACGAGCTGCAGGGGGCAACAGGGCAGAGGTGTTAGAGGTGCACAAATCAGAAGTGGCATAGGTCAGAGTGGTTTTCTGACCAGGTTGTGGAGTGATTTTGCAATGACTGCAGACACGACAGGTACAGCAGCATCAATTCAAAGTGACAGGAGACAACATTTGTCTAGTATGGTTACTAACTATTTTTCATCCCGTATCAATGTTCTCCCTCAACCGTCATTCCCCTTTGATTACTGGGCATTAGTGTTGAGCGATACCGTCCAATACTTGAAAGTATCGGTATCGGAAAGTATCGGCCGATACCGGCAAAGTATCGGATCTAATCCGATACCAATACCCGATACCAATACAAGTCAATGGGACTCAAGTATTGGATGGTATCCTGATGGTTCCCAGGGTCTGAAGGAGAGGAAACTCTCCTTCAGGCCCTGGGAACCATATTAATGTGTAAAATAAAGAATTAAAATAAAAAATATTGATATACTCACCTCTCCGACGCAGCCTGGACATCAACGCTGGTAACCGGCAGCCTGCTTTGTTTAAAATGAGCTCGTTCAGTACCTTCCATGACGTCACGGCTTCTGATTGGTCGCGTGCCGCTCATGTGACCGCCACGCGACCAATCAGAAGCCGTGACGTCATCCCTCAGGTCCTAAATTCCTAGAAGGGAATTTAGGACCTGAGGGATGACGTCGCGGCTTGTGATTGGTCGCGTGGCGGTCACATGAGCGGCACGCGATCAATCAGAAGCCGTGACGTCATGGAAGGTACTGAACGCGCTCATTTTAAACAAAGCAGGCTGCCGGTTACCAGCGGTGATGTCCAGGCTGCGTCAGAGAGGTGAGTATATCAATATTTTTTATTTTAATTCTTTATTTTACACATTAATATGGTCCCGATACCGATTCCCGATACAACAAAAGTATCGGATCTCGGTATCGGAATTCCGATACGGCAAGTATCGGCCGATACCCGATACTTGCCGTATCGGAATGCTCAACACTACTGGGCATCCAAAATAGACACCTGGCCTGAATTGGCCGAATATGCATTGCAGGAGCTTGCTTGCCCAGCAGCTAGTGTGCTATCAGAAAGAGTATTCAGTGCTGCTGGTTCAATACTGACCAAAAAAAGGACTCGTCTGGCTACCCAAAACGTTGATGATCTAACCTTCATTAAAATGAACCACTCATGGATTTCAAATTATTTTGCCCCACCTTTCCCGGCTGACACCTAGCTTTCCTGTAAAAAGGTCTTGCTTTGGGACTGGTGTTACTGACTGTTCCAATCTCTTAATTTGCAGCTGCTGTTTGTCCTGCATACGACATGTTTACACCTCCCAAAATGGCCTAACTCCCCCCACGGGGCCGTGGTCTCTCCACTTGGCACAAGCACCCGTCAGAGTGCCGTTTTTCTGAAGAGGTGGGTGTGCCCACTTTTGGTCGACGGCACTGGCACTGGGTCCCTCATAGTACAATGAAGTGTCTCTGGCAGTGGTGGCTGTCATGATTCTCAATGGCGAGAGAACATAGCCCAGCATATATGAGAACTAGCTCTTGGAAGATGGAAACTATACTGACCATGAACTAAACCTGCCGCACAACTAGAAGTGGCCGGGTAGCATGCCTACGTTTTTTTTATCCCTAGATGCCCAGCGCCAGCCGGAGAACTACCTAATCCTAGCAGAGGAAAAGACAGTCCTGGCTCACCTCTAGAGAAATTTTCCCAAAAGGCAGACAGAGGCCCCCACATATATTGGCGGTGATTTTAGATGAAATGACAAACGTAGTATGAAAATAGTTTTAGCAAAATCGAGGTCCGCTTACTAGATAGCAGGAAGACAGAAAGGGCACTTTCATGGTCAGCAGAAAACCCTATCAAAACACCATCCAGAAATTACTTTAAGACTCTAGCATTAACTCATAACACCAGAGTGGCAATTTCCGATCACAAGAGCTTTCCAGACACAGTAACGAAACAGCAGCTGTGAACAGGAACAAAATGCAAAAACACACAAGGACAAAAGTCCAACTTAGCTGGGGGTTGTCTAGTAGCAGGAACAAGCACAGAAGGCTTCTGATTACATTGTTGACCGGCATGAAACTGACAGAGGAGCAAGGTTATATAGCGACTCCCACATCCTGATAGGAGCAGGTGAACAGAGGGGATGATGCACACAAGTTCAATTCCACAAGTGGCCACCGGGGGAGCCCAGAATCCAATTTCACAACAGTACCCCCCCCTCAAGGAGGGGGCACCGAACCCTCACCAGAACCACCAGGGCGATCAGGATGAGCCCTATGAAAGGCACGGACAAGATCGGAGGCATGAACATCAGAGGCAGTGACCCAAGAATTATCCTCCTGACCGTATCCCTTCCATTTGACCAAATACTGGAGTTTCCGTCTGGAAACACGAGAGTCTAAGATCTTTTCCACAACGTACTCCAACTCACCCTCAACCAACACCAGAGCAGGAGGCTCAACGGAAGGCACAGCCGGTACCTCATACCTGCGCAACAATGACCGATGAAAAACATTATGAATCGAAAAGGATGCAGGGAGGTCCAAACGGAAGGACACAGGGTTAAGAATCTCCAATATCTTGTACGGGCCGATGAACCGAGGCTTAAATTTAGGAGAAGAAACCCTCATAGGGACAAAACGAGAAGACAACCACACCAAGTCCCCAACACAAAGCCGAGGACCAACACGACGACGGCGGTTGGCAAAAAGCTGAGTCTTCTCCTGGGACAACTTCAAATTGTCCACCACCTGCCCCCAAATCTGATGCAACCTCTCCACCACAGCATCCACTCCAGGACAATCCGAAGATTCCACTTGACCGGAGGAAAATCGAGGATGAAACCCCGAATTACAGAAAAACGGGGACACCAAGGTGGCAGAGCTGGCCCGATTATTGAGGGCGAACTCCGCCAAAGGCAAAAAAGCAACCCAATCATCCTGATCCGCAGACACAAAACACCTCAAATATGTCTCCAAGGTCTGATTAGTCCGCTCGGTCTGGCCATTAGTCTGAGGATGGAAAGCAGACGAAAAAGACAAATCTATGCCCATCCTAGCACAGAATGCCCGCCAAAATCTAGACACGAATTGGGTCCCTCTGTCAGAAACGATATTCTCCGGAATACCATGCAAACGAACAACATTTTGAAAAAACAGAGGAACCAACTCGGAAGAAGAAGGCAACTTAGGCAAGGGAACCAGATGGACCATCTTAGAGAAACGGTCACACACCACCCAGATGACAGACATCTTCTGAGAAACAGGCAGATCCGAAATAAAATCCATCGAGATGTGCATCCAAGGCCTCTTCGGGATAGGCAAGGGTAACAACAATCCACTAGCCCGAGAGCAACAAGGCTTGGCCCGAGCACAAACGTCACAAGACTGCACAAAGCCTCGCACATCTCGTGACAGGGAAGGCCACCAGAAGGACCTTGCCACCAAATCCCTGGTACCAAAGATTCCAGGATGACCTGCCAACGCAGAAGAATGAACCTCAGAGATGACTCTACTGGTCCAATCATCAGGAACAAACAGTCTACCAGGTGGGCAACGATCAGGTCTATCCGCCTGAAACTCCTGCAAGGCCCGCCGCAGGTCTGGAGAAACGGCAGACAATATCACTCCATCTTTAAGGATACCTGTGGGCTCAGAATTACCAGGGGAGTCAGGCTCAAAACTCCTAGAAAGGGCATCCGCCTTAACATTCTTAGAACCCGGTAGGTAAGACACCACAAAATTAAACCGAGAGAAAAACAACGACCAGCGCGCCTGTCTAGGATTCAGGCGCCTGGCAGACTCAAGGTAAATTAAATTTTTGTGGTCAGTCAATACCACCACCTGATGTCTGGCCCCCTCAAGCCAGTGACGCCACTCCTCAAAAGCCCACTTCATGGCCAAAAGCTCCCGATTCCCAATATCATAATTCCGCTCGGCGGGCGAGAATTTACGGGAAAAAAAAGCACAAGGTCTCATCACGGAGCAGTCGGAACTTCTCTGCGACAACACCGCCCCAGCTCCGATTTCAGAAGCGTCGACCTCAACCTGAAAAGGAAGAGCAACATCAGGCTGACGCAACACTGGGGCGGAAGAAAAGCGGCGCTTGAGCTCCCGAAAGGCCTCCACAGCATCAGGGGACCAATCAGCAACATCAGCACCCTTCTTCGTCAAATCAGTCAATGGTTTTACAACATCAGAAAAACCAGCAATAAATCGACGATAAAAGTTAGCAAAGCCCCAAAATTTCTGAAGACTCTTAAGAGAAGAGGGTTGCGTCCAATCACCAATAGCCTGAACCTTGACAGGATCCATCTCGATGGAAGAGGGGGAAAAAATGTATCCCAAGAAGGAAAGCTTCTGAACCCCAAAAACACACTTAGAACCCTTCACACACAAGGAATTAGACCGCAAAACCTGAAAAACCCTCCTGACCTGCTGGACATGAGAGTCCCAGTCATCTGAAAAAATCAGAATATCATCCAGATACACAATCATAAATTTATCCAAATAATCGCGGAAAATGTCATGCAAAAAGGACTGGAAGACTGAAGGGGCATTTGAAAGACCAAAAGGCATCACCAAATACTCAAAATGGCCCTCGGGCGTATTAAATGCGGTTTTCCACTCATCCCCCTGCTTGATTCGCACCAAATTATACGCCCCACGGAGATCAATCTTAGAGAACCACTTGGCCCCCTTTATACGAGCAAACAAATCAGTAAGCAGTGGTAACGGATATTGATATTTAACCATGATTTTATTCAAAAGTCGATAATCAATACACGGCCTCAAAGAGCCGTCTTTCTTAGACACAAAGAAAAAACCGGCTCCTAAGGGAGATGACGAAGGACGAATATGTCCCTTTTCCAAGGACTCCTTTATATATTCTCGCATAGCAGCGTGTTCAGGCACAGACAGATTAAATAAACGCCCCTTAGGGTATTTACTACCCGGGATCAAGTCTATGGCACAATCGCACTCCCGGTGCGGAGGTAGTGAACCAACCTTGGGTTCTTCAAAAACGTCACGAAAGTCAGACAAGAATTCAGGAATCTCAGAGGGAATAGATGATGAAATGGAAACCAAAGGTACGTCCCCATGAGTTCCTTTACATCCCCAGCTTAACACAGACATAGCTCTCCAGTCGAGGACTGGGTTATGAGATTGCAGCCATGGCAATCCCAGCACCAAAACATCATGTAGATTATACAGCACCAGAAAGCGAATAACCTCCTGGTGATCCGGATTAACACGCATAGTCACTTGTGTCCAGTATTGTGGTTTATTACTAGCCAATGGGGTGGAGTCAATCCCTTTCAGAGGTATCGGAGCCTCCAATGGCTCCAAATCATACCCACAGCGTTTGGCAAAGGACCAATCCATAAGACTCAAAGCAGCGCCAGAGTCGACATAGGCGTCCGCGGTAATGGATGTGTTGTGAATTTGCTTTTTGCTCCCTCTAGTGGTTACTAGTTTTTTGACTCTGGTTTTTCTGTCATTCCTTTTATCCGCACCTGGGTCGTTAGTTAGGGGTGTTGCTATATAAGCTCCCTGGACCTTCAGTTCAATGCCTGGCAACGTAGTTATCAGAGCTAGTCTGCTGTGCTCTTGTCTACTGATCCTGGTTCCAGTTATATCAGCTAAGTCTGCTTTTTGCTTTTTGCTATTTGTTTTGGTTTTGCATTTTTGTCCAGCTTGTTCCAAATCTATATCCTGACCTTTGCTGGAAGCTCTAGGGGGCTGGTGTTCTCCCCCCGGACCGTTAGACGGTTCGGGGGTTCTTGAATTTCCAGTGTGGATTTTGATAGGGTTTTTGTTGACCATATAAGTTACCTTTCTTTATTCTATCAGTAAGCGGGCCTCTCTGTGCTAAACCTGGTTCATTTCTGTGTTTGTCATTTCCTCTTACCTCACCGTTATTATTTGTGGGGGGCTTCTATCCAGCTTTGGGGTCCCCTTCTCTGGAGGCAAGAAAGGTCTTTGTTTTCCTCTACTAGGGGTAGCTAGATTCTCCGGCTGGCGCGTGTCATCTAGACTCAACGTAGGAATGATCCCCGGCTACTTCTAGTGTTGGCGTTAGGAGTAGATATATGGTCAACCCAGTTACCACTGCCCTATGAGCTGGATTTTTGTATTCTGCAGACTTCCACGTTCCTCTGAGACCCTCGCCATTGGGGTCATAACAGTTTGCCAGGCCAGTATTAAATGTTTAATGCATTGCAGAAGAGGGATTATAAGAAAGAAGATTCTGAGTTTTTTTTTTTTTTTCTTCTTCCCCTTTACCTCAGAGTGGCTATGCTTGCTGCAGACATGAATGTCCAGACTTTGATTACAAGTGTGGACCAGCTGGCTACTCGTGTGCAGGGCATACAAGACTATGTTATCAGAAATCCTAGGTCAGAACCTAAAATACCGATTCCTGAACTGTTTTCCGGAGACAGGTTTAAGTTTAGGAATTTCATGAATAATTGTAAATTGTTTTTGTCCCTGAGACCCTGTTCATCTGGAGACTCTGCTCAGCAAGTAAAAATTGTTATTTCGTTCTTACGGGGCGACCCTCAGGATTGGGCTTTTTCGCTGGCGCCAGGAGATCCGGCATTGGCTGATATTGATGCGTTTTTTCTGGCGCTCGGTTTACTTTATGAGGAACCCAATCTTGAGATTCAGGCAGAAAAGGCCTTGCTGGCTATGTCTCAGGGGCAGGACGAGGCTGAAGTGTATTGCCAAAAATTTCGGAAATGGTCCGTGCTGACACATTGGAACGAGTGTGCACTGGCCGCTAATTTTAGAAATGGCCTTTCTGAAGCCATTAAGAATGTTATGGTGGGTTTTCCCATTCCCACAGGTCTGAATGATACTATGGCACTGGCTATTCAAATTGACCGGCGGTTGCGGGAGCGCAAAACCGCAAATTCCCTCATGGTGTTGTCTGAACAGACACCTGATTTAATGCAATGTGATAGAATCCTGACTAGAAATGAGCGGAAAATTCATAGACGCCGGAATGGCTTGTGCTACTACTGTGGTGATTCTACACATGTTATCTCAGCATGCTCTAAACGTATAGCTAAGGTTGTTAGTCCTGTCACCGTTGGTAATTTGCAACCTAAATTTATTCTGTCTGTAACTTTGATTTGCTCACTGTCGTCTTATCCTGTCATGGCGTTTGTAGATTCGGGTGCTGCCCTGAGTCTTGTCCACCTGACAGACTGTTTGTCCCGGATAAGTGGACCAGCAGAGTCATTTCCGAGGTTCATTCCTCGGTGTTGGCAGGTCACCCGGGAATTTTTGGCACCAGAGATCTGGTGGCCAGGTCCTTTTGGTGGCCTTCCTTGTCAAGGGATGTGCGGTCATTTGTGCAGTCCTGTGGGACTTGTGCTCGAGCTAAGCCTTGCTGTTCTCGTGCCAGCGGTTTGCTCTTGCCCTTGCCTGTCCCGAAGAGACCTTGGACACATATCTCCATGGATTTCATTTCTGATCTTCCGCTATCTCAGGGCATGTCCGTTATCTGGGTGATATGTGATCGCTTCTCCAAGATGGTCCATTTGGTTCCTTTGCCTAAGCTGCCTTCCTCTTCCGATCTGGTTCCTGTGTTTTTCCAGAACGTGGTTCGTTTGCACGGCATCCCTGAGAATATTGTGTCAGACAGAGGATCCCAGTTCGTTTCCAGGTTCTGGCGATCCTTTTGTAGTAGGATGGGCATTGATTTGTCGTTTTCGTCTGCTTTCCATCCTCAGACTAATGGACAGACGGAGCGAACCAATCAGACTTTGGAGGCTTATTTGAGGTGTTTTGTCTCTGCTGATCAGGACGATTGGGTGACATTCTTGCCGTTGGCTGAGTTTGCCCTTAATAATCGGGCTAGTTCCGCCACCTTGGTTTCGCCTTTTTTCTGCAACTCTGGTTTCCATCCTCGCTTTTCTTCGGGTCATGTGGAGCCTTCTGACTGTCCTGGGGTGGATTCTGTGGTGGATAGGTTGCAGCGGATCTGGAATCATGTGGTGGACAACTTGAAGTTGTCACAGGAGAGGGCTCAGCGCTTTGCCAACCGCCGCCGCGGTGTGGGTCCCCGACTACGCGTTGGGGATTTGGTGTGGCTTTCTTCCCACTTTGTTCCTATGAAGGTCTCCTCTCCCAAATTTAAACCTCGTTTTATTGGGCCTTACAAGATATTGGAAATCCTTAATCCTGTATCTTTTCGTCTGGATCTTCCTGTGTCGTTTGCTATTCACAATGTATTTCATAGGTCCTTGTTGCGGCGGTACATTGTGCCTGTAGTTCCTTCTGCTGAGCCTCCTGCTCCGGTGTTGGTTGAGGGTGAGTTGGAGTACGTGGTGGAGAAGATCTTGGATTCTCGCCTCTCCAGGCGGAGGCTTCAGTACCTGGTCAAGTGGAAGGGCTAAGGTCAGGAGGATAATTCCTGGGTGGTCGCCTCTGATGTTCATGCGGCCGATTTAGTTCGTGCCTTTCATGCCGCTCATCCTGATCGCCCTGGTGGTCGTGGTGAGGGTTCGGTGACCCCTCACTAAGGGGGGGGTACTGTTGTGAATTTGCTTTTTGCTCCCTCTAGTGGTTACTAGTTTTTTGACTCTGGTTTTTCTGTCATTCCTTTTATCCGCACCTGGGTCGTTAGTTAGGGGTGTTGCTATATAAGCTCCCTGGACCTTCAGTTCAATGCCTGGCAACGTAGTTATCAGAGCTAGTCTGCTGTGCTCTTGTCTACTGATCCTGGTTCCAGTTATATCAGCTAAGTCTGCTTTTTGCTTTTTGCTATTTGTTTTGGTTTTGCATTTTTGTCCAGCTTGTTCCAAATCTATATCCTGACCTTTGCTGGAAGCTCTAGGGGGCTGGTGTTCTCCCCCCGGACCGTTAGACGGTTCGGGGGTTCTTGAATTTCCAGTGTGGATTTTGATAGGGTTTTTGTTGACCATATAAGTTACCTTTCTTTATTCTGCTATCAGTAAGCGGGCCTCTCTGTGCTAAACCTGGTTCATTTCTGTGTTTGTCATTTCCTCTTACCTCACCGTTATTATTTGTGGGGGGCTTCTATCCAGCTTTGGGGTCCCCTTCTCTGGAGGCAAGAAAGGTCTTTGTTTTCCTCTACTAGGGGTAGCTAGATTCTCCGGCTGGCGCGTGTCATCTAGAATCAACGTAGGAATGATCCCCGGCTACTTCTAGTGTTGGCGTTAGGAGTAGATATATGGTCAACCCAGTTACCACTGCCCTATGAGCTGGATTTTTGTATTCTGCAGACTTCCACGTTCCTCTGAGACCCTCGCCATTGGGGTCATAACAAGATGACAAAGAACAAATCAGGGTCACAGATAGAATAAACTTAGACTGTAAAGTGCTAATTGAAACAGACTTGTCAGGCTTCTTAGTACGCTTAAAGCATGCTGATATAACATGAGTTGAATCACCGCAATAGAAGCACAACCCATTTTTTCGTCTAAAATTCTGCCGCTCGCTTCTGGACAGAATTCTATCACATTGCATATTTTCTGGCGTTTTCTCAGTAGACACCGCCAAATGGTGCACAGGTTTGCGCTCCCGCAGACGCCTATCGATCTGAATAGCCATCGTCATGGACTCATTCAGACTTGCAGGCACAGGGAACCCCACCATAACATCCTTAATGGCATCAGAGAGACCTTCTCTGAAAATCGCCGCCAGGGCGCACTCATTCCACTGAGTAAGCACAGACCATTTGCGGAATTTTTGGCAGTATATTTCAGCTTCCTCTTGCCCCTGAGACAAGGACATCAAGGCCTTTTCCGCCTGAAGCTCTAAATGAGGTTCCTCATAAAGCAACCCCAAGGCCAGAAAAAATGCATCCACATTGAGCAACGCAGGATCCCCTGGTGCCAATGCAAAAGCCCAGTCTTGAGGGTCGCCCCGGAGCAAGGAAATTACAATCCTGACCTGCTGTGCAGGGTCTCCGGCAGAGCGAGACTTCAGGGACAAGAACAATTTGCAATTATTTTTAAAATTTTGAAAGTGAGATCTATTTCCCGAGAAGAACTCAGGCAAAGGAATTCTAGGCTCAGACATAGGTGCATGAACAACAAAATCTTGCAAATTTTGTACCTTTGTGGCGAGATTATTCAAACCTGTAGCTACACTCTGAAGATCCATTTGAAACAGGTGAACACAGAGCCATTCAAGGATTAGAAGGAGAGAAAGAGAGGAAGGCTGCAGTATAGGCAGACTAGCAAGTGATTCAATTAAGAGCACACTCAGAACTAGAGGAAAAAAAAAAAAAAATTGTAGCAGACTTCTTTTTTCTCTCCTTTCTCAGCCAGTAATTTAACCCTTTTTTGGGCCGGTCAAACTGTCATGATTCTCAATGGCGAGAGAACATAGCCCAGCATATATGAGAACTAGCTCTTGGAAGATGGAAACTATACTGACCATGAACTAAACCTGCCGCACAACTAGAAGTGGCCGGGTAGCATGCCTACGTTTTTTTTATCCCTAGATGCCCAGCGCCAGCCAGAGAACTACCTAATCCTAGCAGAGGAAAAGACAGTCCTGGCTCACCTCTAGAGAAATTTTCCCAAAAGGCAGACAGAGGCCCCCACATATATTGGCGGTGATTTTAGATGAAATGACAAACGTAGTATGAAAATAGTTTTAGCAAAATCGAGGTCCGCTTACTAGATAGCAGGAAGACAGAAAGGGCACTTTCATGGTCAGCAGAAAACCCTATCAAAACACCATCCAGAAATTACTTTAAGACTCTAGCATTAACTCATAACACCAGAGTGGCAATTTCCGATCACAAGAGCTTTCCAGACACAGTAACGAAACAGCAGCTGTGAACAGGAACAAAATGCAAAAACACACAAGGACAAAAGTCCAACTTAGCTGGGGGTTGTCTAGTAGCAGGAACAAGCACAGAAGGCTTCTGATTACATTGTTGACCGGCATGAAACTGACAGAGGAGCAAGGTTATATAGCGACTCCCACATCCTGATAGGAGCAGGTGAACAGAGGGGATGATGCACACAAGTTCAATTCCACAAGTGGCCACCGGGGGAGCCCAGAATCCAATTTCACAACAGGTGGCGCGCACCCAATGTCAGACACACCGTTGTAACATGAGGGGCCCTGGGCTTGTACCGCCGGCCAGGAGAGAGCGTCCCCCCCAGGTCAAACAGTGCTCTACCACTTGCAAAATTATCTGTCGCTGCTCCACCACTGTTTAGTCTATGCGCTGAAATCCTTCAATGGCTGGCACAGACAATAACAATTTGTTGACATGTATGATGCTAGTTAAAATAGTCAGGGGCCCTGTCCTACATTTCCACCAGTAAATACTTTGCGCAACATTACAATGTCTGAAAGTCAGCATAGGAGCACACCCCTGTACCTAAGTATGCCACCCTTTTTTTTTGTTTTGTTTTTGTTATTTTTTGGGATACATTAACATCAATTTAGTTTTTGGGAGTACTTACTGTGTCAGACACTCCTTCCAATTGTCCTCCGCTGACCACACCAATGCTGCCTGTGTACCCCTGTAGCCAAATTTAGGCTGCATAGAGCCTATTTTATTATTTTAGGCCTAGGAAGTCTGTCTGCGGTCCCTCCTTCCAATTGTCCTCCGCTGACCACACCAATGCTACCTGTGTACCCCTGCCACATAATGGAAGCTGCATAGAGTCTATTTTATTATTTTAGGCCTATGAAGTATGTCTGCGGTCCCTCCTTCCAATTGTCCTCCGCTGACCAAACCAATGTTGCCTGTGTACCCCTGTAACCAATTTAAAACTGCATAGAGCCAACTTTTTGAGTTAACACATACTACCTTTGTCTGTCTGCGCCACTCAATCACGCGGTCCTCCACTGAAAAAGCTGAGCTTCAACCTTCAGGCTCTCATTAAGTAGTATTTAGTGTAACACTGCAGTTGCCCTACTACTTTGGTTGGGGCCTAGTAACGGTGTCTATCGCTCCTTGGTGTTCTCCTCCAGGTTTCCTTGTCTGAGCTTCAACCTTCAGGCTCTCATTAAGTAGTTTTTAATGTAACACTGCTGTTGCCCTACTACTTTGGTTGGGGCCTAGTAACGGTGTCTATCGCTCCTTGGTGTTCTCCTCCTGGTTTCCTTGTCTGAGCTTCAACCTTCAGGCTCTCATTAAGTAGTTTTTAATGTAACACTGCTGTTGCCCTACTACTTTGGTTGGGGCCCAGTAACGGTGTCTGCCGCTCCTTGGTGTTCTCCTCCAGGTTTCCTTGTCTGAGCTTCAACCTTCAGGCTCTCATTAAGAAGTTTTTAATGTAACACTGCTGTTGCCCTACTACTTTGGTTGGGGCCTAGTAACGGTGTCTGCCGCTCCTTGGTGTTCTCCTCCTCCTTGGTGTTCTCCTCCAGGTTTCCTTGTATGAGCTTCAACCTTCAGGCTCTCATTAAGTAGTTGTTTATATAAGACTGCAGTTGCCCTACTACTTTGGTTGGGGCCTAGTAATGGTGTCTGCCGCTCCTTGGTGTTCTCCTCCTCCTTGGTGTTCTCCTCCAGGTTTCCTTGTCTGAGCTTCAACCTTCAGGCTCTCATTAAGTAGTTTTTAATGTAACACTGCTGTTACCCTACTACTTTGGTTGGGGCCTAGTAACGGTGTCTGCCGCTCCTTGGTGTTCTCCTCCAGGTTTCCTTGTCTGAGCTTCAGCCTTCAGGCTCTCGTTAAGTAGTTGTTTAGATAACACTGCATCAGGCCTAGTAGTTTGTTTGGGGCCTTCTAACGGTGTCTGCCGCTCCTGGGTTTCCTCCTGTTTGTTTTTCTTGAGCTTCAACCTTCAGGCTCTCATTAGTTAGTTGTTAATGTAACACTGCAGTTGGCCTACTAGTTTGGTTGGGGGCCTAGTAACGGTGTCTGCCGCTGCTTGGTGCTCTCCTCCACTGAACAAAGCAGTGCCGCCTGTTTCCTACTGTTACCAATTTAGAACTGCATTTAGCCTAGTTACTTTTTTGGCCCTACTCACTGTGTCAGCCTCTAATTACAGTTGCCCTCACTGAACAAAGCAATGCCGCCTGGTTAGTCCTGTTACCAATTTTGAAGTGCATTTAGACCACTTTATTATTTGGGCCTAGATCTGTGTTTCCTCCTCATCCTGCCCATTGCCCAGCCACTGCTAGATGAGTCCGCTGGTACATTGACTCAGACCACTACATTCCCCTTGCACTCTACACAGCCAGAATCTGACCCTGCTGAAAGTCAGGTTCCTCTTCCCGCTTACTATACCACCTTACACGGGGACAAATAGGAAGGTGCAGGTGAAAGTGCAGGTTCCTTCATCAGGTGGGGGGCATACTCGTTGGTGACGTCACTGGCACAGGGCCCCTCATAGTACGCAAAAGTGTCGCTGCCAGTGGGAGGTACCCCCGCCGTGCAAACACACCGCCTTTCTGTGAGGGGCCCTGTGCCAGTGCCAATGCGAACAAGTGGGCCCCCCTGCTTGCTCAGGATCACAGCACTTGCAACGTTGAAATACTTACCTCTCCCTGCTCCACCGCCGTGACGTAGTCCACGTTTCCTGGGCCCACTAAAAACGTTAACCAGCCCTAACCCCCACAACTTTAGCCAAATGACCCCCAATTTCCAATGCCTAACTATTATTATAAAGTAAATTAATATTGACAAGCTTCAGTAACAAGAATGGATGTTTTTGCCATTAAAATGGGCACTGTAGGTGTTTTCCTGGCCTCCACTCACTGCCGACTATGCTTCCCCATTGACTTGCATTGGGTTTCATGTTTCGGTCGATCCCCGACTTTTCGCGATAATCGGCCGACTTCACTCGACTCGACTTTTGACAAAGTCGGGTTTCGCAAAACCCGACTCGACCCCAAAAAAGTAAAAGTCGCTCAACCCTAATGTTGAGCAATTCTGATTTCTGGCGTTTCACCTTAAAGTTACTCAACCTACTAAATCTGTCAAATTCATTCAATATAGATGGGAGGCTAATTTTGTAAGTAATATACATCAAGAGGTCGTTTGCGAATAAGGATAACTTATGCTCTGTATGCCCCACCTGTGCTCCCTTTATAGATGAATTCTGTCTAAGTGCATTTGCCAATGATTCCATTACTAAGATATATAAAAATGGAGACAACGGGCAGCTCTGTGTAGTCCCATTTCTTATCCGGAACGGGGCCGACAGGTGCCCATTTATCCATACCCTAGCAGAGGGATCACAATATAGGGCCATAATCCCATGTCTCATTCTTTGCTGTATACCAATTGCTTCCATGAAGCTCCAGTTAATTCTGTTGAATGCTTTCTCGGCGTCTACCGAGAGTAGGCATAATGGGATCTTCCTAATTCGGGACCTCGAGATCAGGGACATGGTTTTTATAGTGCTTCTCTACCCGGTACAAACCCCACTTGTTCTCTATGAATTATATTCAGGACATGGGGAGTTAATCTTAGAGCTATCATCTTGGAATATAGCTTAATATCGACATTGATCAAAGATAGCGGGTGAAAACTAGAACATAATGAGGGGTCTTTACCTTCCTTAAGTATCAGTGTAATATGTGCACGCATGGAGTGAAATGGGAAATGGCAAGTCTGAGATATTGTATTGAAAGCTTTCAACATTAATGGGAGCATAATTCATGGCAGGTTTTATAGAACCTGGGTGTGAACCCATCAGGTCCCGAACTTTTTCTTACTTTTAAATTCTGGATAGCCTCGTTCAGCTCCTCGTAAGAGAAGTCTTGTTCTAATGAATGAGTCACCTCCTCTTGGAGAGCACTTGGAGGATAACTCTCCAAATACTCTGCTAATTTCTGCTTTGTGACTGAAGTAGAAATATTACCCTGCTGGGGTAAATTATATAGGCCAGTATAATATGTTCGAAATTCCTCCAAAATTTCAGATGTTGAATGAACTAAAGCCCCAGATGAAGAATTTATATTAAGAATTGGTGTCTGAGCAATCCTAGGATGAAGCGACCTTGCCAATAAGCGTCCACATTTATCTCCAAATTCAAAATAATTTTTGCTTATCTTTTCTCTCATACATAGAGTCTTTTGTTCCAAAATAGAAAGAGCTTGTTGTCTTAGGGATGAAATTTCTGCTTTAAGTATATCATTGGAGGCCACTTTACTGGCTGTTTCTTTGGTACCCAGCAAAACAAGGGTATCTTTTAAAGTTTAGGCCCTTTCTTTCTTGAGTCTAGATCCATGAGTTATAAAAATACCCCTCAATATACATTTTAGGGCTTCCCATTTAATAGATTCCGGTGTGGGGTCATTAGAATGATCTATTGAGAAATTGTTAACCGCCCTTTAAATATCCGCCATACATGATTCATCCTTTAGGAGGTTGTCATTTAATCTCCATGTGTATTCCCTACCTCCTCCCCCTCATGGATCTCCAGCTTTCCATATACCAGACCATGATATGACCACAGAATGGTATCTATAGAGCAACCTGGATTATTGTCTAGTAGAGCGTGTGAAACAAATATATCATCTAGTCTAGAGTAACTGTTGTGTGCCAATGAGTGATAGCTAGGGTCCCTGATCCCTGGGTGGAGCACCTGCCACATGTTCACCAGACTAAGAGCAAGTAGATCCTTTTTTAATTTACGCAGTGCCGGAAGGGAGACAGAGGACCTATCCGAAGACGAATCCATTGAAGGGTCCAGAGCGAGATTAAAATCTCCTCCCAAGATGATGTTAGAGCCATCTGCAAAATCCGTCAGCAATCGCAGGACCTCAGAATCAAAACTCACTTGACCATGGTTTGGAAAATATACATTAGCAAATGTGTATACAGAGTTCAAGAAAGTAAGCTTGAGGAAAATAAATCTTCCTTCTGGTTCTATCTTTGTGTCAGTTACCTTAGGTTGGAATGTCTTGTGGAAAGCGAACGAGACCCCACAAACCTTACGGGAAGGATGAGGGCAGTGATACCAGACTGGGTAGAATTTAGAGACACATTTGGGTACATTGGTGGTTAAGAAATAAGTCTCCTGGAACATGACTACATTTATTTTTTTCCTATGAAAGCGATATAGTACTTGTCTCCGTTTTTCAGGTTTATTAAGACCCCTTGCATTATAGGTGCAGAATGTTATCCCCGACATCCACAAAAGTCGTCAGAAAGATTAGAAAAGATAATAGAAAGATATAGAAAAAGAAAACAAACAAACAAACAACCCCAGAAAGTTTCTAATATAGACAATTGTCTAAAACAGCAATTACGTTGTAAGCCCTAAGTGAGGCAACGAAGCTGCACATGGCCAGTGGCAAGCTCCCCACGTCTCAGCCAGGGGCACACCTATCATGTGATAACTTGAGTCGGTTGCCTCAGGTGGCGCCACCTGCTGATAAAAAGAGGGCGGCAGCTGCGGGAGCCATTCTTTCAGAAGGCTGCTTGTGCCTGTATTTGGCCACTCTTCTCTCCCTGACATCCTGCTGTGCCGCTGCCCGCTTCTTACTGGGGGAATATGCACTTTGATGTGCGGTGGCTTTTACCCTCTGGGTTCAACAAGTCAGAGAGGGGAGGTGTCCGGCAGGAGAAGAACACTGGCCAATGAATGCTTTCACATCACTGACAGAAGAGCTGATTGGCCAGTGCTCCTGTCCTCCTGCATGGCGCGTCTTTGAAAGGAAGAACTGAGAGCCAGGAAATAAGATCAGAGGAGCCACCTGTGCTGGAAGACACCGAGAAGATGCAGCTCCAGTCCACAAGGTGACAGATCTCCTGCTAGGCAATCCTGGCACAGAGAGTGGGTGTGGGGCTCAGCTGCTGTGAGCAGAGGAAGCTGCACACATACATATTACACCAGCCCCCACCCCTATAGCACAGAGTAGTGTGTGTCTCTATGTGTCTGCATGTGTGTTGTGTGTGGGGAGGGGTTGTGTCTGTGTGTTGTGTGTGGAGAGATTGTGTCTCTCTGTGTAGGTTGCGTGTCTGTCTTTGTGTGTAGGTTGTGTCTTTGTGTGTGGGTTGTGTCTGTGGTGTATTTGTGTGTGGATTGTGTTTCTCTGTGGTGTGTGGATTGTGTCTCTCTGTGTTGTGTGTCTTGTGTCTGTGTGGGTTGTCTGTGCCTATGGGTGGGTTGTTTCTGTGTGTGGGTTGTCTGTCTGTCTTTGTGTGTGGGTGGTGTCTCTGTGCTTGGGGTGTGTCAGTGTGTGTCTGCGTGTGTGTGGGTTGTATCTATGTGTGTGGGGGTTGTGTCTGTGATGTGTTATTGTGTCTGTGTTTGGGTTGTATCTGTGTGTGGGTTGTGTCTGTGGTGTGTTGTATGTCTCTGTGGTGTGGGTTGTTTCTGTTTGTGGATTGTGTCTGTGGTGTGTTTGCCTGTGTGTGTGGATTGTGTCTCTCTGTGTTTTGGGTTGTGTGTGTGTGGGTTGCGTGTCTGTATGTGGGTTGTGTCTGTGTGTGGGGGGTTGTGTCTCTCTGTGGGTTACATGTCTGTGTGTGGGTTGCATGTCTCTGTCTTTGTGTGGAGGTTGTGTCTTTCTGTGTGGGTTGTGTCGGTGTTGTGTCTGTGGTGTGTGGGTTTTGTCTGTGTGTAGGTTTTGTGTCTGTGTGGGTTTTGTGTCTGTGTGTGGGTTGTGTCTGTCTGTGTATGGGTTGTGTCTGTATGAAGGTTGTGTAGTTTGTGTCTCTCTGTGGTGTGTGTGTGGGGGGTTGTGTTTGTGGTGTGGGTTGTTTCTGCCTGTGGGTTGTGTCTGTGGTGTGTTTGCCTTTGTGTGGATTGTGTTTCTCTGTGGTGTGTGGATTGTGTCTGTGTTGTGTGTCTATGTGTGGGTTGTGTGTCTGTATGTGGGTTGTGTGTCTGTGTGTGGGTTGAGTGAGTGTAGTTTGTGTCTCTGTGTGGTGTGTGTGGGTTGTGTCTGTGGTGTGTGTATGTCTGTGTGGTGTGGGTTTTGTGGGTTGTGTCTGTGGTGTGCTTGCCTGTGGATTGTGTTTCTCTGTGGTTTGCGGATTGTGTCTCTCTGTGTGTGTGGGTTGTCTGTGTGTGGGTTGTGTGTCTGTGTGTGGGTTGTGTCTTTCTGTGGGTTGTGTGTGGGGGTTGTGACTATGTGTGTGTAGTTTGTGTCTCTCTGGTGTGTGTGGGTTGTCTGTGGTGTGTTGTATACCTGTGTGGTGTGGGTTATGTCTGTGGTGTGTTTGCCTGTGTGCGTGGATTCTGTTTCTCTGTGTTGCGTGGTGTGTGGGTTGTCTGTGTGTGGGTTGTGTGTGTGTGGGTTGTGTCTGTGGGTTGTGTCTATGTGTGTAGTTTGTGTCTCTCTGTGTGGTGCATGTGGGTTGTGTCTGTGGTGTGTTGCAGGTCTGTGTGGTGTGGGTTGTGTGGATTGATTGTTTGTGGGTTGTCTCTGTGGTGTGTTTGCCTATGTGTGGATTTTGTTTCTCTGTGGTGTGTGGATTGTGTCTCTGTTGTGTGGTGTGTGGATTGTGTGTGTGTAGGTTGTGTGTCTTGTGTCTGTGTGTGGTGTGTTGTATATCTGTGTGGGTTGTTTCTGTTTGTGGGTTGTGTCTGTGGTGTGTTTGCCTGTGTGTGTGGATTGTGTTTCTCTGTGTTGTGTGGATTGTGTCTCTCTGTGTTGTGTGGGTTGTGTGTGTGTCTTGTGTCTGTGTGTGGTGTGTTGTATATCTGTGTGGTGTGGGTTGTCTGTGTGGGTTGTTTCTGTTTGTGGGTTCTGTCTGTGGTGTGTTTGCCTGTGTGTGTTTCTCTGTGGTGTGTGGATTGTGTCTGTGGTGTGTGGGTTGTGTCTGTATGTGGGTTGTGTCTTGTGTCTGTGTGTGGGTTGTGTCTGTGTGGTGTATTGTGGGTTGTCTGTGTGGGTTCTGTTTGTGGGTTCTGTCTGTGGTGTTTTTGCCTGTGTGTGTGGATTGTATTTCTCTGTGTTGTGCCTGTGTGGGTTGTGTCTCTCTGTGTGGTGTGTGGGTTGTCTTGTTGTGTCTGTCTGTGTGGGGGAGCTGTGTTTGTGTGTTTAGATTTCTTATGAGTGTACTGAAGTGTGTGTGTACTTGTCCTGCATGCATGTTCTGTGTATATGATGTGTACCTGCTGTGCATCTATAGCATGTGTGTACTAAGGACATGTATGATGTGTGTGTCTGTGTGACTGTATGATGTGTATGTAATGAGCATGTGTTGTTCAGTATATGTGAGTTGTATATAATGCAATTTAACCCCTTCACCACCTTTGACGTTCTTATGCATCAAAGGTTGTATCCTTGCCTTTGATACAATCTCGCACATTGGCAATATACTATATATATGGGGAGTGCATTATACTATATATGGAGGACTATGGGGGGTGCATTATAATATGTGGAGGACTATGGGAAGTGCATTATACTATATCGAGGACTATGGGGAGTGCATTATAATATATGGAGTACTATGGGGTGCATTATAATATATGGAGGACTATGCGGGTGCATTATACAATATGGAGGACTATGAGGGGTGCATTATGTTATATGGAAGACAATGGATGGTGCATTATAATATATGGAGGATATGAAGCCAATCATATTATATGAAAGTAATTATAATATTTGGAGGGCTCTTTGGGGGGCATGATAATACTTGAAGGGCTATGAGGAAGCCTTTATACTTTATGGAGGGCTGTGTTGGGGGCCATTAGACTGTATGTATTTCCTTTATACAGTATAGAGGGCTGTATGGGGCTCACAGCTGGGGATCATACTGTGGCGGGATAGTTGAGGGGGTACAGTGAGGTCATCATACTGTGCGTGTGGAGAAATCGCTGTGGACGGGGGTCATAGTGTTTGTGGGGCACCTTTGTTGGCATCATACTTTATGGGGGCAATGAAAGAGGAATCTGGGGGCTCCAATAAGAGGAAAATTACTTTGTAATGGCAGCAAAGTTTTAAGATATGTACCTATGTGACCCAGACAATTTTTTTTTTTTTTTTTTGGGGGGGCGGGGGAGCAATAAGAACTTCTGCTATGGGGCCCCATGATCTCTTTGTATGCCCTGGTACAGGATGCATTGTCCCTTTCACATATGCCTCTGTCTAAGGACTCATTGCTGATAACGTACACACCACGTCCAATGCTGCTCCTCGGTACATACAGGCATTCAGCCATATTTTTCCTGAGCGTCGGTTGTGCTCATCCCCCTTCCAGCTCTCACATCCCTTACTCAACCCCATAGAAGGGCCCCTGCTATTAGCTTCGGACAGCCCCGTGTGTGGTGCTTGTGATTGGCTAAGCGTTTCGGGAGAAGGAGCGTGGTCTGTTGGGGAAGACGTGCCATTTACCAGTTTAGTGCAGTGGCGGCTTGTTGATGCTCAGACTGCAGGTTGTTTCATGTGGTGTATTGGTGGTGCTACATGGTGGACATGTCTGACTAATCAGTGCTAGGCAGCCGCCACGTTGGCGCTGCCCAGAGTTTTGTAGGCATGTGCCAGAAATAATAGGCTGGCAATCAGTGCTGCCTCCTGTGCTATAAGGATGCAAGACTGTCTGCCTACAGGACCACCGTTCTGCAGCCATCATTGTGTGTCTGTATGCTTGTGCCAGGCCTGCCATTGATATTAATGACCCTTGTTCTGGATTCTTCTGTGAGGTTTTTGTATGTGCGTGTGATGGCGCTGACATATTTGTGTTTGGACATCTTTTTTTTTATTTCTCTAAATTAAAATGTCCACTATTGTCCTAATTTTTACAGGATAGATATAAATCTGTATGAACCAAATTTTTTCCTACCGATTTTAAAAAATATGCTGGGGGGGGTGCCATTCTGCACTTTGCCTCAGGCAGCACAGAGGCTGGGTTCACCCCTGGTCTCAGCATATAAATATGAGACCCCTCCGGTCATCTGCATATGAGAATATATTTACATGATATATAAGACATAGGGAAGAAGAGAAGAAAAAAAAGAGAACCCTTAAATCAGTTCCTTTCCAGAAACTTCTGGTGAATCATGTTATAATATTTCCATGCCTTATTGGTATATTAACAGTAAACATGAGAAGAGACACAATAAGAAACATAGATCAAACCAAGGTCTAGCTAAATAGTTAAGACTTTTCCCATCGTCTCGAATCCAACTGCACAGTGGGAAAACCACTTCCAAGAGAACCATTTTCTGAAAGTGTCCTGAGTGAATTGAAGCCAACATCCCTTCACGGAAGAACCGAGGACCAATCGCCTCCCATCTGTCTTGATCTTGGAGAGGCTGGTTGCCATAGTTCTCCGGGAGGCAGGGGTTTCGGGGATTTCAGCCTCGGCCAGTCTGGAAGTTTCATCATAGGCATTTCAAATGTTCCAAGGAATTTTGGAAGATCACTCAGATGATGAAAATTTGCTGTCTTTCCAACTTTTCTGGCAATCAGTTGAAAGGGATATCCCCAACGATATTGAATATCTCTGTCTTTAAGCAAGCTCAACATAGGCTTCAAAGGCCGGCGGAGCAGTAATGTTCTGCAAGCCAGGTCAGGTAATACTAAGAGAGGAGTGTCTTTATATGAAATGGGGCCTCCATCCCTGATTCCTTTTAGAATTGCTTCCTTTTCTTTATAAAACTGGATCCGACATATAACATCCCTGGGTCTAGTTGAATCTGTGGATTTGGGCCCCAGAGCTCAATGTATGTGATCATTTTCAATATGGCCCTGTTTTATATTTTGCAATATGTCACTGAAAAAAAGTTTTGGCCCATTTTTCCAGTTGTGGAGGTTCCACTTCCTCACTAAGGCCATGAATACGTAAATTATTACACCTGTGTCTGTTTTCAATGCCATCCAAGCGAGTGAGGATATCATTGATTTGAAAGGAGTGATCTTGTAGCACTTGTTGATGACAGTATAGCTGATGGTAATGCTGTTCCTGTATACCCTCCATGTCCACAATGCGCTGTCCCACATGTTGTATTTCCCTTTTGAGGGTAAACATGTCCTCTTTATGAGAGGTCTCCAGTTTATGTAGCAAAACATCCATCTCCTGTTGAGTTGGGATGGTTTTAATATGTGCTTTCCAGTCCCATTCCTCATCTGCCATCTGCACCTGTGGGGTTTGCCTATGCCCCGAGGATGTGCTGCAGGGGGAGGATGATGGTAATAGGGAGTTATCACAGTGTCCGGGTGGCTGAGCCCGATATGGCACGTGGGATGGGGTTCCTTTTGGAGCGATTCTGCTCCATTTTGTTCCCGCTCCCTTCCCCTGCCCGGTACCTGCCAGAGTCTAGCAGCCTCAGGTTTCTGCCACACTCTCCTGTAGTGCCCAAGGAATGCCAGCCTGCGGCATCTTGGACAGCATGTCTCCGGTCTGCCAGAGCATGAAATGCTCAAAAAAGCAGGTAATTTCACCTTTTCCTCTGTTCAGGGATGCTGTAGCTGATGAGGATCTTGTCTTACATCTCATTCTAGGAGCCTTGTTGTGGTTTTATGTCTCTGTGTCGAGTTTTTGCTGAAAACATGCCGGAGGTCTGCTTCTCTGCTTCCTAACCAGCTATAGGCAAGCCACGCCCCCCTACTCTACTGATTTTTGAGCAAGGTGCGCCATATGCTGGTCATCTTAAATATCTCAAATAAATAATGTTCATTTTATAAATATGCCTATCTAACCACATTTGTGGACCCAATCGGTGATCACAGCAAGCTCGTATTTATTTGCTAACAAAATGGTATGCTCCAGTAAAGAACGGGCAAAAAGTGTAACCAGAAATCCCTCTGTAAGCCTGAAATCTACCCCACACGGTGAACCTTATAAATTTCTAATGAAAAAATCCAAGGCTAGACGGTCTATAGACAAATTACAAGGACAGAACAATGAATCCCCTGTACTACCTGAAAATTCAGATGTCAGCCCAGATGAGTCAGAATGTGAATCTACAACAGATGACCAGGTTCCTATCACATGAAATTTCATGAAAAAACTGTTAGATACCAGAATGAAACCCCTGATTGAAGAGGTTGCGGGGTTTAAGGTCTGACGTGAAACATATCGGCCATAAAGTTGAAGCACTGGAAAGTACCCAGTCTGACATAATTGAAACCTCTGATATGATGAGAGAGCACCTATTGGCCCACCAAAAACATATAAATTTAGTCTCTCTGGCCATAGAAGATCAAGAGAACAGAAGTATGAGGAAAAATATAAGACTTAGGGGTATACCAGAGTTCTTTGCCCCAGAAACTCTTAATAAAGTCTGCAAAGAGATTTTTTCCACCATCTTGAGCCAGGATCAAGCAGATACTGTTATAATTGAAAGAGTCCATAGAGCGCTCAGATGGAACCTAAAGTCTCTGAACCACCCAGGAATATAATTTGCGGTCTTCTTAATTACCTCAATACTGCAGAAATCTTGGCGAGGGCCAGAGAGAAATTTCCATTGATATATGGGGACACGAACTTTCAAATTTTTCAGGAAATTTCTCCCTCTACTCTATCCAAGAGAAGAATTTTGAAACCGCTGACAGAATTATTGGTAGCTAAGAGATTAAGATTTAAATGGCTCTTCCCATTCGGTATTGGGATCACCAAAGATGACCGTCTTGGCCCGGAGGACTTGGAAAACTCTTGGGACTTACTGCATATTAACCCAATTCAAGTCCCTTCCTGGATGCCTTTGGATCTTGGGCTGGACATTCCAAAACTTGACAGGTAACAGGAGTGGTCCACAAAGAAGAAATCTGCCTCTCCAAAGGTCAAGAAGAACTCCTTCAAACAACATCTAGCATGAGTTGCTCTATGGTTTTTCTATTTGTTTTGTCAGATCTGAACTCGTCCTATAGTTCTACTGGTTGAAGAGGAACTATCATAGTTAATTGGATCTAAACAGGGCTCCGGAGACCTCTCATCTTTATTTTCACCCCATTAATATTTGCATTGTTTATTAACATTGATATCTTAGAGGGTGTAGGAGGAAAAGGTCAGTTTTGTTGAGCTCAAATTCATGTGTTTTTTCAGGTTGTTTATTCCGTTTAACCTACTTTGATTGCTGATTGGGTTAATTATGTCTCATCTTTAATGTTGAGGTCTCTAATTCCCCCCCCCCCCCGCCAAAGATGAGAATGTTTGTGTATATAGTTCTATGTTGATTAACCTGTTATTCTATCCCAGGTGTCTGGTGACTTCTGGCGTTAAGACCTTTTTTTTTTCACATGCCAATGGCTGAAAAGAACCAGGGAGACTTGGTCACTGTGGCCTCATTCAATGTAAAAGGTATTAACATTCCTGCAAAGCATAGTCAAATACTCACATTACAGTGGAAAAGTGGTGCACAGATTCTTCTCCTCCAAGAAACACATTTTAAGGTAGGCACAGCTCCTAACGCTTCATTTTCTCGCTATCCCATTTGGTTCAATAGCTGCTCTTCCTCAGCAAGAAAGGGAGTTAACATCGCTTTCAAAAAAGGGTTACCTTTCACTTTAAAAGACTTCCTAGCAGATGCAGAAGGAAGATACATCTTTGTGAAAGCCAATACCATGATCACATTTGGGAATCTATATGCCCCTAACAAGGGGCAAGCGCGTTGTTTATCTTCGACTTTGGACACACTGGCCTTGTTTAAAGAGGGTCTTTTGGTTTTGGGGGGAGATCTTAACTTACCATTAAACCCACATCTTGATACATCAAATGGCAGGTCTTCCATACCATTAAATGAGAGAAAAAATATCCCACACAGCCTAAACTCATTAAATCTGATAGACCCATGGAGACTTCTGCACCATACTACAAAGGATTTTACTTTTTACTCAACACCACATGACTCCTACCAAAGACTAGATTATATATTGTTGCAATCTTCATCTATCTCACTAATTGAAGACACTTCAGTAGGCTCTATCATAATATCAGATCACACACCTATCTTTCTAAAATTACGTATCACTTCTCTTCCCCGAACTGTCCTGACGTGGAGACTAAATGACTCCCTATTAGATAATACGAATATGTATCCCAACTAAAAGTCTCTATTACTAGATTTTTCAGAGAAAATCTATTGTAAAATGGAACTACTCCCATTATCTGGGAAACCCATTAAGCAGTCCTCAGGGGTGAACTAACAGCATTAAGCGCTCACATTAAACGAGAAAGAGATAAAGAAATCTCTTCTCTCTTACATCAAATAGGATTGATGGAAAGGTTTCACAAGAAAGATAGGTCTGAACTTATATTGGCTGACCTATGCTCTCTGCGTGGTCGACTTAAAGATTTACTAAACATTACTACTGGCAAAATGTTTGCAGGATGTAGACAAAAAATCTATATGCATGGCAACAAAGGTAGTAAACTTACTTCCATGATTCTTAAAAAACAAAAGGAAAAATGTTTTATAAAACAGATTTCCTTGCATCACTCTCTCTACCTGGGATTTCTCCTTTGGGTCAAGCTGTGCTCCTGAAAGAAGTCACGACCCAGGAGGTGACAGACATTTTAGTGGTTATCCCGAACGGGAAATCCCCAGGCCCAGACGGTTTCCCCATAATTTACTATAAAAAATTTGCAGATAATTTAATCCCACGCATGTTTGAACTCTTTACTTTCTTTCTATGAGGCACAACCCCTCCTCCCCAGACCATAGAAACTTATATTACAATAATTCCTAAGGAGGGGAGAGATGACACCCTGTGCAGAAGTTACCACCCTATATCATTGCTTAATACAGATGTTAAATTATGGGCCAAGCTCTAGGCAACTAGGATTAATTTGGTTTTGGTAGACCGGGTCCATCCCGACCAAGCTGGGTTTGTACGAAGCAGAGAAGGCCATCTCCTATGCAAAACATACTCATCAGCCACTTTCTACTGACCCTGAGAAGGGTTTTGATTGTATAGATGCAAATCGAAGAGTAAAAAAAGATAGCACTCACCCTATTTCTTCAAATATGAGAATCCTTTAATCCATAAATAGAAATATTCCAGACACGGTGCGGTACAGGCTAGGGCAAAACATTAAGAGAGGGAGCGTGTGGAGACAAGACTGACGACGGCCGTTTCGCGCACAGGCGCTTCTACGGGTCACATGGGTCTACGGGTCTTCATATTTGAAGAAATAGGGTGAGTGCTATCTTTTTTTACTCTTCGATTTGCATCTGGACATGTTACTTTTGGATTAATAGCACCTCCCTACCTTCATAGTAAGCGCATTCCGTCCAGCCCCGATGACTCGTATCCGCAGCTGTGTAAATTGGCAAAAAGTGTTTTCAGTGCCGGTCACTCTTTTTTCTCTTTGTTTACTTTTGATTGTATAAGCTGGCATATTTTGGTGTGTGTCTTGCAGAAATTTGCCTTCCTCGCTCCCTTTATTTAAGCTAAAATGTCCTTGTATGCTCAACCTACGGCTAAAGTTAGAGTTAATGGAATTTTATCAGGATCCTTTAAGATAGGCAATGGTACCAGGCAGGGTTGTCCTCTCTCCCCTTCCTGATTTATTTTGGTCATGGAGACACTTTTACAACATATTAGGCAAGACAGTGATATTAGGGGAGTTAGAATCAACCAATTAGAAGTAAAAGCAGCGGCCTTTGCAGACGATCTCTTATTGTTGATTTCCAACCCGAAGACTGCTTTCAAAAAGTTGTTGCAAACCTTCTCATTATTCGGGGATTTATCTAATTTTAAGATCAACCTTCATAACTCCAAAGCCCTCAGTATATCAGCAGATATGTCAGACATTAACTTTCTGAAAAACACTATGCCCTTTAAAAGGCCTAAAGATAAAATTAAATATTTAGGCATCTTTATCTCCAAAGATCCAAACTCTTTTCCTACATAACTTTTTCCCTATCCTGGAGAACATTAGAAGCCTTCTCATCTCTTTCAATTTGCCCACCCTGTCTTGGATAGGTTGAGTGAATATATTTAAGTCATACATCCTACCCAAAATCCTCTATGTCATGAACATGGTCCCTATCTCACTCCCGACATCTTTCTTTAACACACTAAACAAAATTATCTCAAAATGTATCTGAAAATCTAAAAAAGCTAGATTACCTTTTAAGACACTTATCCTCCCGAAACAACTAGGGGGTCTGGGCCTTCTGGATCTTCTATCTAATTATCATGCCATACATATAGCCAGATGGATAGAATTAACACATTTGGTTGACCAAAATGTGCAAGCACATATCGAAATGCAATTATTGGACCAGGACTTGGGAAAATTGTTATGGACCAATCACCCTATTTCAAACGTTAGCTTTAATGAAATTCTTTCCACGACTATCCTAAATAAACGCTCACTGATACCAAACCACACACCTTCTTGTCTTTTCCTGGACAAAATTCCAATTGGCTTGATCCCTTATATTTTCGATCTGGATTTCATGGACCCCTATATTATTTGGTCCTCTCTCCCGAACAAACCAATCTCTCACTTATTAAAGGGAACCTGTCACCCCCAAAATCGATGGTGAGGTAAGCTCACCATCATCAGGGGCTTAACTACAGCATTCTGTAGTGCTGTAGATAAGCCCCCGATGTTACCCAAAAGAGGAGAAAAAGACGTTAGATTATACTCACCCAGGGGCGGTCCCGCTGCGGTCCGGGTCCGATGGGTGTCTCGGGTCCGGTCGGCGCCTCCCATCTTCATTCCATGACGTCCTCTTCTTGTATTCACACCGCGGCTGCGGTGCAGACATACTTTTTCTGCCCTGTTGAGGGCAGAGCAAAGTACTGCAGTACGCAGGCGCCGGGACAGGTCAGAGAGGCCCGGCGCCTGCGCACTGCAGTACTTTGCTCTGCCCTCAACAGGGCAGACAAAGTATGCCTGCGCCGCAGCCGCGGCGCGAAGACCAAAAGGGGATGTCATGGAATGAAGATGGGAGGCCCTGGATCGGACCTGAGAAACCCATCGGACCCGGACCGCAGCGGGACCGCCCCTGGGTGAGTATAATCTAACCTTTTTTTCTCCTTAAAAGTAATATATACACTGGCGCTGCACTTGACCAGAAAAAAAGGGGGGGCAAGGAGCGGGAGAAAGAAAACAAGAAATAGGAAGCAGCTGGTGAGGTGACGAGGTCTGTGCTGCACCACGTCTGAAATAGGTACTAAAATACAAATAAACAAATCACCTGCGCTTGTGGAGTGGTCGTACTGGAAGGTATCCTACATACTGCCTTCCATCATAAGGAAGTGCTGAAGGTAAGCAGACACTGTAATTAAACAATAAGCCTGGATGTTTAAGGGATTAAACATATATGAATATGGACAAAAACTCCCCAAATAGTCCACCCAATAGTAGCCCATAAGCAAGCGTGCTTATTCCCATGAACACATGTACTCACTGGGTGTGGAGACAGGAGTGGACACAGCGTAGAAAACAACAATCATCCTGCATGAGAGCGGTGTTATATTTGGCTTGACATTACCCCACTGCCCTACGGTGCAGCCCGCACTTATTATGATGGAAGGCAGTATGTAGGATACCTTCCAGTACGACCACTCCACAAGCGCAGGTGATTTGTTTATTTGTATTTTAGTACCTTTTTTTCTCCTATTTCAGGTAACATCGGGGGCTTATCTACAGCATTACAGAATGCCGTATATTAGCCCCTGATGATGGTCAGCTTACCTCACCATTGATTTTGGGGGTGACAGGTTCCCTTTAAATAACAAGATTCCTTGTTATAATTCATGGCCCTTAGAGGCTTCAAAGCGTCCACATAATTCAATCCAACAGATACATGTGTCACATTTTATGACACAAGTCAAAACATTACCCACTCCACCTTCTGAGTGGCTATGGTTGGACTTATTGACCAAAATCAAGCCACCTGTCCCGAGACTATTATCAAAAGTCTATTTTAACCTCCTAAACTCTAATATCAACACTAAACCCATATTTCTCCATTCTTGGGAGGTTGAACTCGGAATTTCCCTATCATCTCAAGATTTACAGAGGATTTGTTCGAACTCCCACGGCTTCTCTAGATGCATCTTACTCCAAGAATCCGCATATAAAATACGATCACGATGGTATTATACCCCAGAGAGACTTTTTCATTTAGGCCTAGCTGATTCTTCACTGTGCTTGAGATGTAAGTCATCTAGGGGTACACTAACTCACATTTTTTTGTCTTGTCAGAAACTTCAGTACTTCTGGCATCAAATCAATAAGTTTATGAGAGCTATGGGAGTTTTGAAAACGGACCTCACTGCTCCAGAAGCTCTCTTGTCTCTTCCCACACCAAATTTTAAACCTAAGAAACATGATCATCCACCTCTACTGCCGGGAGCAGCAAAACATTTGATTGCCTTTAAATGGAGGCAAACAACCCCACCAACCCTGGGGAATTGGATAAAGTTAGGGATATTTTTCGACTTGAAGAATTGACAAGCTGGGAAATGCACTCTCACGACCGCTTCTTAAAGGGAACCTGTCACCACGTTTTTGGAAGATGGGATAAAAATAGCGTTAAATAGGGGCAGAGGTGGGCGTTACATTAGTGTGTTTGTTATGCGTTTATTACCCACCTAAGTTGCCGAAATAACTTTGCAAAGTCTCCGTTTTCGCCTGTCAATCAGGCTGGTCAGGTCACATGGGCGTGGTGTCTTCACCCAGATTTGGCGTAGTTTTCCGTTGGTGGCGTAGTGGTGTGCGCATGCCCAAAGTCCGGAATCCTCTTCCAGGGGATTTAAAATAGCGCGGTGTTCGTTATTGCATTGGTGATCGGTGGGCGCGGCCATCTTCCTTTGGCCGCGCGTGCGCAGAAGCGGCGCTCTGCTGGCCGCGGCTTCAGGAAAATGGCCGCGGGATGCCGCGCGTGCGCAGATGGATATCGCGGCGGCCATTTTCCTGAAGCCGCGGCCAGCAGAGCGCCGCTTCTGCGCACGCGCGGCCAAAGGAAGATGGCCGCGCCCACCGATCACCAATGCAATAACGAACACCGCGCTATTTTAAATCCCCTGGAAGAGGATTCCGGACTTTGGGCATGCGCACACCACTACGCCACCAACGGAAAACTACGCCAAATCTGGGGGAAGACAACGCCCATGCGACCTGACCAGCCTGATTGACAGGCGAAAACGGAGACTTTGCAAAGTTATTTCGGCAACTTAGGTGGGTAATAAACGCATAACACACACACTAATGTAACGCCCACCTCTGCCCCTATTTAACGCTATTTTTATCCCATCTTCCAAAAACGTGGTGACAGGTTCCCTTTAAAGACCTGGTCCCCTTGGACCAATTGGATTGGAAAAAATTAGATCATCTGTGTTAGGAGTCGAGTTCCCGCCGCTGCACAGGGGGAATCTCGAACCATGTTTGCTGCGGTCTCTCATTCTGCATCAGCCGCAGTGGAGCCTGCTCAGCGGAGATGTCTCGCTCAGTCTGATTCTGTGCAAGGGGATACTGCTGCCTTTCCAGGCTCTGCCATTGTAGCCTGTACTGATCAGTGGTGAGCAGATGTCTCTGGGACTAAGTCCTGCTTTTCCCCTTCTGAGCATGCCCAAAGGAAGACCCCTCAGTGGAGGTCTGGGGTCACATGCTCAGGTACTGCAGTAGCTCCTATTGGTCCTCTAGGAAGGTCCTGAACTTGTTGCAGCTATAAACGGTTCTCATGGCCGCACGGCCATGCACTAGTATACACTTGTTTACGTGTGTGTGTTGTGAGTGAAAGTCACTCTTTAATCATCCCCTCCCTTGTGTTTGAATGCTCGCGTAAGGAGGATGATTGTAATCTAGCGCCCGACTTGTTACCAACACTGGTACACCAACAGCGTCTATTACTGTGACCGCCAGTGCGGCGCCATGCGCTATCACCGCGCTTTCCAAACCCAAGTCTGGGTGGTTAGTGGCGTCCGCCAGTGCGACACCGCATGCACTCTAGTGCTACTTAATTATTATTTCTGTTACGTGCGGTACTGCAGCCCTGTGATGCAACAGGGTCCACATCTTTGACACAGGGTGAAGCTAACCCATGTGTGTATCCTCATTGTACCGCCATATAGTCCGTCATTACTCAGCAGCAGGTTCCATCTCTGCATGGTGGACCCTGGGCTGTGAACGCACCTTATTCCTTTTCTCTAATTATTTGGTGCGTTCCGCTAGCCCTAACAACCTGACCTAAACTTTCTGTCGTATACCACGGTGCTTGGGCCAGCCTTAGGGATGATCCCCATCTGTGCTAATGTGACGAAGTCTCTCTCCCCTATTTTGGTTTCAGTAAAAAACTTATTAATTTTAACTTGATCTAAAAAATTTTCTTATGATTATGATCTAATAAAATTTGGCTGTAATTTGGTACGTATATGCTGGTCTTACGCCAATGCTGGACTACAAGTGACACCTGTTCGGTCGTTCCATTCCATTTGTTTTTCTCGTTAAATTGTTTATCTGGAAACGCATAAACTCACTTGTATTACGAATAATTGTTCTTTATAAGACATGTTGTGATGTGAGTCACATGTAACTTTTGTTAAAATTATAAATAAAGAATTGAAAAAAAAGAAATGAAACAATATGCGTCTCCTTATGTTTCACACACCACATGGCCAATTAGGGTTCTTAAATGTTACAATGACATTTCCCAGTTAGTGCATTTATATTGGTTGAAAGCAATGTTAAAGTTGAAAAACGCATCAAAAACGCTGAGCGTGAACATAGCCCAACAGGTGGAGGAACATTTTTATCTGGGATTATTTATTTTGTCTTATATACAAATCATTACCCTGGAAAGGAGGTACCTTAACATATTTCCCAGCAAAATCCATTTTGGTTTAGTTTTTGTATGTTTTTTGGTGCACCTGTAAAAATGGCGTGAAACTCTGACAACATTGCCTACAGCTGTGACCTAGGAGTCAAAAATGCTTCCAGGGACGATCCTCATGATGTTCCCGTGTCATTTGAGCAGTGTTTCTATCATTTTCAGACATTTTTAGACCTTAAAAGGACCCCCGGGGGATCGCGGTAAAAATACTCGGGTTTCCCATAGACTTACATTGGGTTCGTTACTCAGGTCGAGTACCTGAGTATTCCAATTTGCTCAACCCGAGCAATGAGCACCCGAGCATTTTAGTGCTCGCTCATCACTGATAGTCACTTAAGTACTCCTTCAACATCTTGGTCAACTTCTCTCTCCTTAACATAGTTACAGCTACTGATAGCCCTTGCTGATGTGACTTTTTCATGAAAATGGCCCAGTTGATGGGCATCCCACCCCCGAGTTGCACCTAATGCACATGGCCCTCATCTGTAATTCTTGTGGGTGAAAATAGCCGGTACCTCTGCCAGCAGCACTGTCTGAGAGTGATCTTTTGAGCAAGTCTTCCACAATGGCTCTCTGGCATGAATGCACTGAAAATGGCATATGTGCCTCTAACATGAAAGGAGGTTTCTCCTTGTACCATGGGTCAAGAAATATTCACAGCCTGTAATTCATTGTGAACAAAATGGCTTTCATCTGATGGTCTTGGGAAAGGCATCTGGACATGAACTGTTCCATGTGTGGCAGACCACAAAGAGTCAAAGGTTCAATTTTTTTACCGCCTTTATGATGCACACCAAATGCAGACTCAGGGAAATTACTGATAAATAATGATGTTTGCTTATCTCTGCAAGCTTTATGCCAGTAGCACAACTGCTAGATAAATATATGCTATTTATTTAACCAAGAGAAATGGGTATTTTTGTTATCGCCTTTACAACACACGCCAACAGCAGATAAAGGAAAATTATTGCCACCGGTAAATTGTGACGGTTGCATATCTCTACAGTGAAAAACAAGTCAGGAAATATTTTTAGATGGCTATGCCTATGTTAACAGCAGTCACATTGCCTTTGAATTTCATGGAAGTTTTTACCACGGGTGCCCTGTATGTTATAATGAAAATGACGCAAATAAGGTCACAAACACTACAAATTGTCAGTTATATTACATCTTTTTAACTGAAAAACATTACTTGCAGTGGTGCACAGTGAGAGTTATGTGAGAACATGAATGGAATGAAATGGTTGAAAAAGACTCTAACTTCAATCATTTCTCCTCCAAATTAAATTCCCCAAGCCATTAGACCCCCGCGATGCACTTTACGGAGGACGTACTAATGCCATTAACCTCTATCACAGCCTTAAATCTGGAGAGTCCCTACATTACTATGATTTCACCAGTCTGTACCCCTTTGTAAATAAAACTAAAACATACCCTGTAGACCATCCTCATATTATGTATGAGGGATTTGGGTTTATTAAAAATTATTTTGGTATTGCCAAAGTCAAGGTCTTCCCACCGATGGATTTATTTTTTCCAGTTTTTCTGGTAAAGCTCAACAAAAAATTAAATGTTCCCCCTGTTAGGTGTTGAGTTCCCGCCACTGCACAGGGAGAATCTCGAACCATGTCTGCTGCAGTCTCCCATTCTCGTCCAGCCGCAGTGGAGCCTGGTCAGCGGTGAGGTCGGTCCCAGCGTCTAGCTCAGGCTGATACTGGATGACTGGTTACTACTGCTGTTCCAGGCTACGTCATTGTAGCCAGCAATGTTTAGCAGTGAGCAGGTCTTTCTGGGACGAAGTCCCGCTTTTCCCATACTGAGCATGCCCATGGGACGACCTCCCATTGGAGGTCTGGGGACATGTGCTCAGGTCCTGTAGCAGCTCCCATTGGACCTCCAGGAAGGTCCTTGTCTGCTACAGCTATAAAAGGTTTGCATGGCCGCACGGCCATGTGCTAGTATCAACCTATGTTTTGAGCCTTTCTACTGCATGGTCATGTTTGCATGAGGTCAGGCTTGGCTGAAATAAGCCCCTAGAATACCGGCACCTCTGGTGAGGAGTTGTTTGTGTGCTATGCTAACTGCATGACCACAGTTCCTCTCCTGCATGGTGGACCCCGGGTTGTGACTGCACCTATTGTATTATTGCATATATTTATACTCGGTGCATTCCGCCAACCCTAACACCCCCTTTGCTATAAATGTGCTGTAAATTCACAGACAGAGGTTTGTGCTCATAATGATGAAGAGCGATGTCAGGACTCTGAACATTTTTTATTACCTTTTTGTGCATTACTGCCCTTTTCCAAGATGGCGTCTTTGGTCTCATGTGCAATGTGTCTTCCTACTATAAAACTCCACCCCAGCCTTCAGTCTGTGCTAGAGTATTTTGCCTTGCATCCAGCTCCTGACCTCTGGTGACTCCCTGGCTATATACCTGCTCCTGTGAACCTGTGTGGTGATCCTGCTACTCTGCTCTGAGTTCCTGCTGCATACACCAGTTCCAGTAATACTCCTTCATCTGCTGCTCGTGTTTACTTCCATCTGCATTTGCTGGACATGTAAGC
Source organism: Ranitomeya variabilis (assembly GCF_051348905.1). Classification (NCBI taxonomy): domain Eukaryota; kingdom Metazoa; phylum Chordata; class Amphibia; order Anura; family Dendrobatidae; genus Ranitomeya; species Ranitomeya variabilis. The sequence goes on from NC_135238.1 coordinate 120,499,466, forward strand.
TGTTTCTGCTCTGCAAGAACCTCAGACTATTACCCGGACCTCCCTGGTTGAGCTAAGTTATTATTTCAACTGCCTTATAAACATATCTATCTGTGTTTTTGACTAAGCAAGGACTTATTCGTGTCAAGTATCCTCAAGAATAATTGTGCTTCATAGACTTTCTGCATGATTGCATTTTCCTCTGAAGTTTCCTATAGACTGCTTGAGCTGCATTTGATATTTGCACCAAGTGTTGTGGACTTGAGTTTCTCTCTGCACCTGTCTGAATCACCGTGTGATAATATAGACTTTACCACTTATAAAACTGTGTCCTGTAGTTGTCTTGTTCCATGCAAAGAGTATCCTGAGATATCCCCTATAATTATTACAGGATACTCTAGCCTAAAAAAAAAAAAAGGAGACTGCTGGAACAATGACTGCAGAAAGCAGACTGGAGCAGGGGTTTTCCATAATTAGATCTCTGCAGAAAGATGTGGAAGGTCTGCAAAAGAAGTTTGGAAGCTTTGAACACAATCAGCAAGTGTTTGGACAGACTTTGCAGTACTTAAGCACCCGCATGGCAGCCCAGGAAAACAAACTGGCTGGCATAGAGTCCCAGTATGGACGGGCTTTTCAGGACATAAGCACACAAATAGCTGCACAAGTGACTTTACCCTCTGGGCAACCGCCACCAGCTAGCCCACATAAGTTGCCCCCATTCAGATGTAATGGTGATCGCGACAAATTTCATGGCTTTGTGAATCAATGCATGCTATATTTTGATGTGAATACAGACTGTTTTCCTACTGATAGATCCAAAGTATTGTGTGTAATAATGCTGCTGACCGCACGAGCGCTCGCCTGGGTGAATCTGATGATTGAGTCTTGTGACCCACGGTTAAATAACTTGGATGATTTCTTGGCCGCTATGGCATTAATGTTTGATGATCCTAATCGCCATGCAACCGCTGAATCTGCTTTATTGTCTTTACACCAGGCAAAACGTTCTGTTATTGAGTATGCTACTGAATTCAGGAGATTAGCGGTAGATACCAATTGGGACAGTTATGAACAATTGCCTATTTTTAAAAGGGGCCTGTCTAGTATTGTAAAAGATGAACTAGCTCGCTCTGAGTCACCACAAGAGCTAGAGACATTTATACAGCATTTTGTGCGCATTGACATTCGCCTTACTGAGCGTAGGCAGGAGAAGTTTGCTGCATATAACCGTATTTCTAACTTTTCCCTTTCTTCCAGAGAGCCTGCAGGTAAAACATCTCGGGAGGTGGAGGAGGTGCCCATGCAAATTGATTCCGTTCAGAGGCGCGAGATCAATAAGCGCCAGGAGCATCGCCTTTGTGAAAGTCTATGTTTCTACTGCGGCCAGTCTGACCACTTCTTGATCAATTGTCCTAAGTGTCCCAGACGGCCTAACAAGGTGCTAGCAGCGGTAGGGGAGTATGACAACTGTGATGATGAATCTGACATCTCTGAATGTAGCCTGCCTTTAAATGCTGTATTCCATTCACTTTCTATGACTTCACCCCCAAGGAGCTTAAGGAGAAGAACTCTCACTGTTCTCTCCCTATTAAGATCCTGTGTTCAGGACAGTGGATTTCCAGTTCAGCTATGATTGACTCTGGTGCAGGTGGCAATTTCATGGATATCGCATTTGCCATGGAGCATGGTATTGCAATTCAGCAAAGAGCCTCTCCAATTACCATGGAAACAGTGGATGGGTCACCTTTAATCTCTGGTCCTGTGGATCAGGAGACCGTACCCCTTAAAATTTTGTTGAAGCCTAATCATCAGGAGCAACTTTCTTTCTTGCTAATTTCTTCTCCTCATTTTCCTGTGATTTTAGGCATTCCTTGGTTGCGTTCTCTGAACCCAATTATTAACTGGGAGAACAAGGAGATTATCTTTCCAACAAAGAGCAACTCAGCGTTAACAGAAGCTGTCCCTGAGTCCACGGCTACGGAACCACATGTGCAGGTATTTTCTTTACCTCCAGCATATAAAGAGTTATCTGACATCTGTGACAAGAAGAATGCAGATCAGCTTCCTCCACACAGGCATTATGACTGTCCCATTGAGTTGCTTCCTGGGGCAGCTATTCCTTTTGGTAACGTATACCCCTTGGCGGCACCTGAGCTTCAAGCCTTAAAGGAGTATATTGATGAAAATCTGGCCAAAGGCTTCATACATCCTTCTTCCTCACCAGCAGGGGCACCTATCTTTTTTGTAAAGAAGAAGGATGGGACCCTGAGACCCTGTGTTGACTATCGGAAACTCAATATGGTAACCGTACAAAACTGTTACCCTTTGCCTCTGATTCCCGAATTACTGGAAAGAGTTCGCCATGCTAAGGTGTTCTCTAAACTGGATCTTTGTGGGGCTTATAATTTGGTGCGTATTCGTCCAGGGGATGAGTGGAAGACAGCATTCAGATGCTGGTATGGACACTTTGAATCTCTTGTGATGCCCTTCAGGCTTTGTAACGCCCCTGCAACATTTCAACACCTTGCTAATGACATTTTCAGAGATTTGTTGGACCAGTTTGTAGTGATCTATTTGGACAATATGCTAATCTTTTCTGACTCTCTACAGGAACATGAAGAACATGTCAAAACTGTTTTAAGATGTCTGAAAGAGAACCATCTCTATATTAAGCCGGAGAAATGCGAGTTCCATCGTTCTGAGATACAGTTCTTAGGTTATATCATCTCTCCCCAGGGGCTGAACATGGAATCTGGTAAGATTCAGGCTATCCTTGACTGGCCGGTACCCAAGAACGTTAAGGAGGTCCAACATTTTATTGGTTTTGCAAATTACTACAGACGCTTCATTAGAAATTTTTCTGATATTGTCCGTCCCATTACTTCCTTGACAAAGAAGGAAAAGCCCTTTAAGTGGTCATCACAGGCTCAAGAAGATTTTGATCGGCTTAAGATCTGTTTCACATCAACACCGCTGTTGATACACCCATATCCAACACTTTCTTTAATTGTGGAGGTGGACGCTTCTGACAATGCTTTGGGGGCTATTCTCCCCCAAAGAACTGGAGAGAAGGGTCTGCTACATCCTTGTGCTTTCTTTTCCCATATCCTAACCTCAGCAGAGAAGAATTACGACGTGGGAGACAAGGAATTGCTGGCTATTATTGCGGCTAGATGTCTTTCTCCTCGTCCGGCTCATTAGAACTTATTTTTAAATCAATTTAAGTTTGTTATCTCGTACCGTCCAGGTTCTCGTAATGGGAAGGCTGATGCTTCATCCCGAATCCATGCTGCGGATTCCGTACCTGGAGCCCTGTCCAAGACCATTCTATCTGATGCCAATTTCATCGGAGTTATCCATGATCAGGACTTGTGGAAGGAGTGCAGGGAAGCCTATGACGGTGATGTATTTCTGGCCAACCCACCTGTGGATATTAATCTTGTCTTTAATGGTGGCATGTGGTTCAGAGATCGACGTATCTACGTCCCTAAGGTCGTCCGTCTGCAGATCCTCAAGTTGGTACATGACTCCAAGTTGGCTGTTCACAGGGGGGTACAGAAGACACAAGAGTTCCTGAGCCGATTCTTCTGGTGGCCAACTTGCCTGAAGGATACCAAGGACTATGTTCTCTCTTACGAGGTATGTGCTCGTTACAAGACTCCTCATGTGGCACCTACGGGTCTTCTACAACCATTACCTGTTCTGTCCCACCCTTGGGGGTCTATATCAATGGACTTTATTGTGGAGCTGCCTACATCGGGGGGCATGAATACAATCATGTTGGTAGTTGATCGCCTGACTAAAGCTGCTCATTTTGTTCCATGCACCGGCCTCCCCTCAGCTAAAGATACAGTGAACTTGGTTATACAGAATGTCTTTTCGGTTGCATGGGGTTCCGGATGAGATCATCTCTGACCGTGGAGTGCAGTTCACTTCAAGATTCTGGAAGGGGTTTTGCTCTGCACTCAATATTAATGTCTGTCTCTCTTTCGCTTACCATCCCCAGACAAATGGTCAGACTGAGCGTACCAACCAGATGCTGGAACAATATCTAAGATGCTATGTCAGCCATCTCCAGGATGATTGGTTGGAGTTGCTGCCGTTAGCCGAATTTTCATATAACAATTCTCAGAGCGCCTCCACTAAATTTACACCTTTCTTTGCCAATCTGGGTTATCATCCATGTATCTTACCGAGGTCTCCAATTAATTCTCCGGTTCCGGCAGTGATGGTAAGGCTGACTGCAATGAGGCAAAATCTGGAGGTTCTGAAGGAATCCCTGACCACAGCTCAAGAAAGTTATAAGAGATGGGCTGATAGATTCGGTAAACATGCTGTTATGACCTGGTGGTTAAGGAGCAACATGGGACGAGCTCTGAGGAGGTGGTATCTGTACTGACCGCAGTTCCTAATCCTAACACCAACACTAGAAGTAGCCGTGGGATGTTCCTGTCACTCCCTAGACACCTCGTCACAGCCTGAGAACTAACTACCCCTAAAGATGGAAACAGAAAGCTATCTTGCCTCAGAGAAAAACCCCAAAAGGAAAGATAGCCCCCCACAAATATTGACTGTGAGTGGAGAGGGAAATTACATACACAGAAATGAAAACAGATTTTAGCAAAAGAGGCCACTACTAATCTAGATAGACAGAATAGGAAAGGATACTGTGCGGTCAGTATTAAAAATTAAAAGTCCACGCAGAGTTTACAAAAATAATCTCCACACCGACTCACGGTGTGGAGGGCAAATCTGCTTCCCCAGAGCTTTCAGCTAGACTGAATAAATCATACTGACAAGCTGGACAAAAAGAGACTTAATATGAGCTGAGCGATTAAGTCCACAGCAAATGGACAACCAAAGAACTAGCAAGAACTTATCTTTTGCTGAAATGGACAGGCCATCAGAGAAATCCAAGGAGAGATCTGAATCCAACCCAGAAACATTGACAGCTGGCACGGACTGAAGACCAGAGCCAGGTTAAAAAGCAAAGCCAGGAGAGACGATCAGTGGAAACAGCTGCTAATGCTAAACCCAAGAAGCAGCAGTTCCACTTGAAACCACCAGAGCGAGCCCAAGGGCAGAACTCACAAAAGTGCCAATCACAACCACCGGAGGGAGCCCAAGAACGGAATTCACAGCAGTAGCCCCCCCTTGAGGAGGGGTCATCGAACCCTCACCAGAGCCCCCAGGCCGATCAGGACGAGCCAAGTGAAAAGAACAAACCAAATCGGCAGCATGGACATCGGAGGCAACAACCCAAGAATTATCCTCCTGGCCATAACCCTTCCACTTGACCAGATACTGAAGCTTCCGCCTCGAAAAATGAGAATCCAAAATCTTCTCCACCACATATTCCAACTCCCTCTCAACCAACACCGGAGCAGGAGGATCAACAGAGGGAACCACGGGCACCACATATCTCCGCAACAAAGATCTATGGAAAACATTATGGATGGAAAAAGAAGCTGGAAGGGCCAAACGAAAAGATACCGGATTGATAATTTCAGAAATCTTATAAGGACCAATAAAGCGAGGCTTGAACTTAGGGGAAGAAACCTTCATAGGAACATGACGAGAAGATAACCAAACTAAATCCCCAACACGAAGCCGGGGACCAACACACCGACGACGGTTAGCAAAACGTTGAGCCTTTTCCTGAGACAACGTCAAATTGTCCACCACATGAGTCCAAATCTGCTGTAACCTGTCCACCACAGAATCCACACCAGGACAGTCAGAAGGCTCAACCTGCCCTGAAGAAAAACGAGGATGAAAACCAAAATTACAAAAAAAAGGCGAAACCAAGGTAGCCGAACTAGCCCGATTATTAAGGGCAAACTCGGCCAACGGCAAGAAGGCCACCCAATCATCCTGATCAGCAGACACAAAGCATCTCAAATAAGTTTCCAAGGTCTGATTAGCTCGCTCAGTTTGGCCATTTGTCTGAGGATGAAATGCTGAAGAAAAAGACAAATCAATGCCCATTCTAGCCCAAAAGGACCACCAAAACCTAGAAACAAACTGGGAACCTCTGTCAGACACAATATTCTCCGGAATGCCATGCAAACGAACCACATGCTGAAAAAATAATGGAACCAAATCAGAGGAGAAAGGCAACTTAGGCAAAGGTACCAAATGGACCATCTTAGAAAATCGGTCACAAACCACCCAGATGACAGACATCTTCTGGGAAACAGGAAGATCCAAAATAAAATCCATGGAAATATGCGTCCAGGGCCTCTCAGGGACCTGCAAAGGCAAAAGCAACCCACTAGCACGGGAACAGCAAGGCTTCGCCCGGGCACAAGTCCCACAGGACTGCACAAAAGAACGCACATCCCGCGACAAGGAAGGCCACCAAAAGGACCTAGCAACCAAATCTCTGGTACCAAAAATCACAGGATGACCAGCCAACACGGAACAATGAACCTCAGAAATTACCTTACTAGTCCATCTATCAGGAACAGTTTCCCCACTGGACAGCGGTCAGGCTTATCAGCCTGAAACTCCCAAAGCACCCGCCGTAAATCAGGGGAGATGGCAGAAAGAATCACCCCCTCCTTGAGAATACCAACCGGCTCAAGGACTCCCGGAGAATCAGGCAAAAAACTCATAGAAAGGGCATCAGCCTTCACATTCTTAGATCCCGGAAGATACGAGACCACCAAATCAAAATGGGAGAAAAACATGGACCATCGAGCTTGTCTAGGATTCAACCGCTTGGCAGACTCAAGGTAAATCAGATTCTTATGATCGGTCAAGACCACAACGCGATGCTTGGCTCCCTCAAGCCAATGTCGCCACTCCTCGAAAGCCCACTTCATAGCCAACATCTCCCGATTACCGACATCATAATTACGCTCAGCAGATGAAAAATTTCTGGAGAAGAAGGCACACGGTTTCATCAAAGAGCCATCAGAACTTCTCTGAGACAAAACGGCTTCTGCCCCAATCTCAGAAGGGTCAACCTCAACCTGAAAAGGGAGAGAAACATCCGGCTGACGCAACACAGGGGCAGAAGTAAAACGACGTTTAAGCTCCTGAAAGGCCTCAACAGCCGCAGAGGACCAATTCATCACATCAGCGCCCTTCTTCGTCAAATCGGTCAGGGGCTTAACCACACTGGAAAAGTTAGCAATGAAACGGCGATAAAAATTAGCAAAGCCCAAAAATTTCTGAAGGCTCTTCACAGATGTGGGTTGAATCCAATCATGAATGGCCTGGACCTTAACAGGATCCATTTCAATAGCCGAGGGAGAAAAAATGAAACCCAAAAAAGAAACCTTCTGAACTCTAAAAAGGCACTTAGACCCCTTCACAAACAGCGCATTAGCACGAAGGATCTGAAATACCATCCTGACCTGTTTCACATGAGACTCCCAATCATCAGAAAAAAACAAAATATCATCCAAATATACAATCATGAATTTATCAAGATAATTCTGGAAGATATCATGCATAAAGGACTGAAACACAGATGGAGCATTAGAGAGCCCGAATGGCATCACAAGGTATTCAAAATGGCCTTCGGGCGTTTTAAATGCTGTTTTCCATTCGGCACCCTGTTTAATACGAACAAGATTATACGCCCTTCGAAGGTCAATCTTAGTAAACCAACTAGCCCCCTTAATCCGAGCAAACAAATCAGAAAGCAAAGGTAAAGGGTATTGGAATTTGACCGTGATCTTATTGAGAAGGGGATAATCTATATAGGGTCTCAAGGAGCCATCCTTCTTGGCAACAAAAAAGAATCCCGCTCCCAACGGTGATGAAGACAGGCGAATATGCCCCTTCTCCAAAGACTCCTTAACATAAGTCCGCATGGCGGCATGCTCTGGCACAGACAGATTGAAAAGTCGACCCTTAGGGAACTTACAGCCAGGAATCAAGTTAATAGCACAATCGCAGTCCCTATGAGGAGGAAGGGAGCTGGACTTGGGCTCCTCAAATATATCCTGGAAATCCGACAAAAACTCAGGAACCTCAGAAGAGGGGGAAGAGGAAATTGACATCAAAGGAACATCACTATGTATTCCTTGACAACCCCAACTAGTCACAGACATAGATTTCCAATCCAGCAATGGATTATGTACCTGTAACCATGGAAAACCCAGCACATCAACATCATGCAAATTATGCAACACCAAAAAACGACAATCTTCCTGATGTGCTGGAGCCATGTACATGGTCAACTGTGTCCAGTACTGAGGTTTATTCTCGGCCAATGGAGTATCAGCAATCCCCCTTAAGAAAATAGGGCTCTGCAAAGGCTGCAAGGAAAAACCACAGCGTCTGGCGAACTCTAAGTCCATTAAGTTCAGGGCAGCACCTGAATCCACAAATGCCATAACAGAAAAGGACGACATTGAGCAAATCAGGGTAACAGACAAGAGAAATTTAGGCTGTACAGTACTAATGGTAACAGACCTAGCGACCCTCTTAGTACGCTTAGGGCAATCAGAAATAGCATGAGCAGAATCACCACAGTAAAAACACAGCCTATTCTGACGTCTGAATTCCTGCCGTTCTGCTCTAGTCAAAATCCTATCACATTGCATAGGCTCAGGACTCTGCTCAGAGGACAACGCCATATGGTGCACCACCTTGCGCTCGCGCAGGCGCCGATCAATCTGAATGGCCAAAGACATTGGTTCGTTCAAACCAGCAGGCGTGGGGTACCCCACCATAACATCTTTAAGGGCTTCAGAAAGACCCTTTCTGAAAATTGCTGCAAGGGCATACTCATTCCATTTTGTGAGCACAGACCACTTTCTAAATTTCTGGCAGTATACTTCTGCCGCTTCCTGACCCTGACACAGAGCCAGCTAGGTTTTTTCTGCCTGATCCACAGAATTAGGTTCATCATACAGCAATCCAAGCGCTTGAAAAAATGCGTCTACATTGAGCAATGCAGGATTCCCTGACTCAAGGGAGAATGCCCAGTCCTGCGGGTCTCCACGCAGCAGAGAAATAACAATCTTCACCTGCTGAATGTGGTCACCAGAGGAACGGGATCTCAAAGCAAAAAACAATCTGCAGTTATTTTTAAAATTCAAAAATTTGGATCTATCCCCAAAAAACAAATCAAGAGTAGGAATTCTAGGCTCTAAAACCGGAGTGTGAACAACATAATCTTGGATACTCTGTACCCTAGCAGCGAGTTGATCCACACGAGAGAACAAACCCTGAACATCCATGTCAGCACCAGAATCCTGAACCACCCAGAGATTAAGGGGAAAAAAAAGACCAAACAGACTGCAAAGAAAAAAAAAATGGCTCAGAACTTTTTTTTCCCTCTTTTGAGATGCATTCAACACATTGCTGGCCAGCTGTACTGTTATGACCTGGTGGTTAAGGAGCAACATGGGGTGAGCTCTGTGGAGGTGGTATCTGTACTGACCGCAGATCCTAATCCTAACACCAACACTAGAAGTAGCCGTGGGATGTTCCTGTCACTCCCTAGACACCTTGTCACAGCCTGAGAACTAACTACCCCCAAAGATGGAAACAGAAAGCTATCTTGCCTCAGAGAAAAACCCCAAAAGGAAAGATAGCCCCCCTCAAATATTGACTGTGAGTGGAGAGGGAAATGACATACACAGAAATGAAAACAGATTTAAGCAAAAGAGGCCACTACTAATCTAGATAGACAGAATAGGAAAGGATACTGTGCGGTCAGTATTAAAAACTAAAAGTCCACGCAGAGTTTACAAAAATAATCTCCACACCGACTCACGGTGTGGAGGGCAAATCTGCTTCCCCAGAGCTTCCAGCTAGACTGAATAAATCATACTGACAAGCTGGACAAAAAGAGACTTAATATGAGCTGAGCAATTAAGTCCACAGCAAATGGACAACCAAAGAACTAGCAAGAACTTATCTTTTGCTGAAATGGACAGGCCATCAGAGAAATCCAAGGAGAGATCTGAATCCAACCCAGAAACATTGACAGCTGGCACGGACTGAAGACCAGAGCCAGGTTAAATAGCAAAGCCAGGAGAGACGATCAGTGGAAACAGCTGCTAATGCTAAACCCAAGAAGCAGCAGTTCCACTTGAAACCACCAGAGCGAGCCCAAGGGCAGAACTCACAAAAGTGCCAATCACAACCACCGGAGGGAGCCCAAGAACGGAATTCACAGCAGTAGCCCCCCCTTGAGGAGGGGTCATCGAACCCTCACCAGAGCCCCCAGGCCGATCAGGACGAGCCAAGTGAAAAGAACAAACCAAATCGGCAGCATGGACATCGGAGGCAACAACCCAAGAATTATCCTCCTGGCCATAACCCTTCCACTTGACCAGATACTGAAGCTTCCTCCTCGAAAAATGAGAATCCAAAATCTTCTCCACCACATATTCCAACTCCCTCTCAACCAACACCGGAGCAGGAGGATCAACAGAGGGAACCACGGGCACCACATATCTCCGCAACAAAGATCTATGGAAAACATTATGGATGGAAAAAGAAGCTGGAAGGGCCAAACGAAAAGATACCGGATTGATAATTTCAGAAATCTTATAAGGACCAATAAAGCGAGGCTTGAACTTAGGGGAAGAAACCTTCATAGGAACATGACGAGAAGATAACCAAACTAAATCCCCAACACGAAGCCGGGGACCAACACACCGACGACGGTTAGCAAAACGTTGAGCCTTTTCCTGAGACAACGTCAAATTGTCCACCACATGAGTCCAAATCTGCTGTAACCTGTCCACCACAGAATCCACACCAGGACAGTCAGAAGGCTCAACCTGCCCTGAAGAAAAACGAGGATGAAAACCAAAATTACAAAAAAAAGGCGAAACCAAGGTAGCCGAACTAGCCCGATTATTAAGGGCAAACTCGGCCAACGGCAAGAAGGCCACCCAATCATCCTGATCAGCAGACACAAAGCATCTCAAATAAGTTTCCAAGGTCTGATTAGCTCGCTCAGTTTGGCCATTTGTCTGAGGATGAAATGCTGAAGAAAAAGACAAATCAATGCCCATTCTAGCCCAAAAGGACCGCCAAAACCTAGAAACAAACTGGGAACCTCTGTCAGACACAATATTCTCCGGAATGCCATGCAAACGAACCACATGCTGAAAAAATAATGGAACCAAATCAGAGGAGAAAGGCAACTTAGGCAAAGGTACCAAATGGACCATCTTAGAAAATCGGTCACAAACCACCCAGATGACAGACATCTTCTGGGAAACAGGAAGATCCAAAATAAAATCCATGGAAATATGCGTCCAGGGCCTCTCAGGGACCTGCAAAGGCAAAAGCAACCCACTAGCACGGGAACAGCAAGGCTTCGCCCGGGCACAAGTCCCACATGACTCCACAAAAGAACGCACATCCCGCGACAAGGAAGGCCACCAAAAGGACCTAGCAACCAAATCTCTGGTACCAAAAATCACAGGATGACCAGCCAACACGGAACAATGAACCTCAGAAATTACCTTACTAGTCCATCTATCAGGAACAGTTTCCCCACTGGACAGCGGTCAGGCTTATCAGCCTGAAACTCCCAAAGCACCCGCCGTAAATCAGGGGAGATGGCAGAAAGAATCACCCCCTCCTTGAGAATACCAACCGGCTCAAGGACTCCCGGAGAATCAGGCAAAAAACTCATAGAAAGGGCATCAGCCTTCACATTCTTAGATCCCGGAAGATACGAGACCACCAAATCAAAATGGGAGAAAAACATGGACCATCGAGCTTGTCTAGGATTCAACCGCTTGGCAGACTCAAGGTAAATCAGATTCTTATGATCGGTCAAGACCACAACGCGATGCTTGGCTCCCTCAAGCCAATGTCGCCACTCCTCGAAAGCCCACTTCATAGCCAACATCTCCCGATTACCGACATCATAATTACGCTCAGCAGATGAAAAATTTCTGGAGAAGAAGGCACACGGTTTCATCAAAGAGCCATCAGAACTTCTCTGAGACAAAACGGCTTCTGCCCCAATCTCAGAAGGGTCAACCTCAACCTGAAAAGGGAGAGAAACATCCGGCTGACGCAACACAGGGGCAGAAGTAAAACGACGTTTAAGCTCCTGAAAGGCCTCAACAGCCGCAGAGGACCAATTCATCACATCAGCGCCCTTCTTCGTCAAATCGGTCAGGGGCTTAACCACACTGGAAAAGTTAGCAATGAAACGGCGATAAAAATTAGCAAAGCCCAAAAATTTCTGAAGGCTCTTCACAGATGTGGGTTGAATCCAATCATGAATGGCCTGGACCTTAACAGGATCCATTTCAATAGCCGAGGGAGAAAAAATGAAACCCAAAAAAGAAACCTTCTGAACTCTAAAAAGGCACTTAGACCCCTTCACAAACAGCGCATTAGCACGAAGGATCTGAAATACCATCCTGACCTGTTTCACATGAGACTCCCAATCATCGGAAAAAAACAAAATATCATCCAAATATACAATCATGAATTTATCAAGATAATTCTGGAAGATATCATGCATAAAGGACTGAAACACAGATGGAGCATTAGAGAGCCCGAATGGCATCACAAGGTATTCAAAATGGCCTTCGGGCATTTTAAATGCTGTTTTCCATTCGGCACCCTGTTTAATACGAACAAGATTATACGCCCTTCGAAGGTCAATCTTAGTAAACCAACTAGCCCCCTTAATCCGAGCAAACAAATCAGAAAGCAAAGGTAAAGGGTATTGGAATTTGACCGTGATCTTATTGAGAAGGGGATAATCTATATAGGGTCTCAAGGAGCCATCCTTCTTGGCAACAAAAAAGAATCCAGCTCCCAACGGTGATGAAGACAGGCGAATATGCCCCTTCTCCAAAGACTCCTTAACATAAGTCCGCATGGCGGCATGCTCTGGCACAGACAGATTGAAAAGTCGACCCTTAGGGAACTTACAGCCAGGAATCAAGTTAATAGCACAATCGCAGTCCCTATGAGGAGGAAGGGAGCTGGACTTGGGCTCCTCAAATATATCCTGGAAATCCGACAAAAACTCAGGAACCTCAGAAGAGGGGGAAGAGGAAATTGACATCAAAGGAACATCACTATGTATTCCTTGACAACCCCAACTAGTCACAGACATAGATTTCCAATCCAGCAATGGATTATGTACCTGTAACCATGGAAAACCCAGCACATCAACATCATGCAAATTATGCAACACCAAAAAACGACAATCTTCCTGATGTGCTGGAGCCATGTACATGGTCAACTGTGTCCAGTACTGAGGTTTATTCTCGGCCAATGGAGTATCAGCAATCCCCCTTAAGGGAATAGGGCTCTGCAAAGGCTGCAAGGAAAAACCACAGCGTCTGGCGAACTCTAAGTCCATTAAGTTCAGGGCAGCACCTGAATCCACAAATGCCATAACAGAAAAGGACGACATTGAGCAAATCAGGGTAACAGACAAGAGAAATTTAGGCTGTACAGTACTAATGGTAACAGACCTAGCGACCCTCTTAGTACGCTTAGGGCAATCAGAAATAGCATGAGCAGAATCACCACAGTAAAAACACAGCCTATTCTGACGTCTGAATTCCTGCCGTTCTGCTCTAGTCAAAATCCTATCACATTGCATAGGCTCAGGACTCTGCTCAGAGGACAACGCCATATGGTGCACCACCTTGCGCTCGCGCAGGCGCCGATCAATCTGAATGGCCAAAGACATTGGTTCGTTCAAACCAGCAGGCGTGGGGTACCCCACCATAACATCTTTAAGGGCTTCAGAAAGACCCTTTCTGAAAATTGCTGCAAGGGCATACTCATTCCATTTTGTGAGCACAGACCACTTTCTAAATTTCTGGCAGTATACTTCTGCCGCTTCCTGACCCTGACACAGAGCCAGCTAGGTTTTTTCTGCCTGATCCACAGAATTAGGTTCGTCATACAGCAATCCAAGCGCTTGAAAAAATGCGTCTACATTGAGCAATGCAGGATTCCCTGACTCAAGGGAGAATGCCCAGTCCTGCGGGTCTCCACGCAGCAGAGAAATAACAATCTTCACCTGCTGAATGTGGTCACCAGAGGAACGGGATCTCAAAGCAAAAAACAATCTGCAGTTATTTTTAAAATTCAAAAATTTGGATCTATCCCCAAAAAACAAATCAAGAGTAGGAATTCTAGGCTCTAAAACCGGAGTCTGAACAACATAATCTTGGATACTCTGTACCCTAGCAGCGAGTTGATCCACACGAGAGAACAAACCCTGAACATCCATGTCAGCACCAGAATCCTGAACCACCCAGAGATTAAGGGGAAAAAAAGACCAAACAGACTGCAAAGAAAAAAAAAATGGCTCAGAACTTTTTTTTCCCTCTTTTGAGATGCATTCAACACATTGCTGGCCAGCTGTACTGTTATGACCTGGTGGTTAAGGAGCAACATGGGGTGAGCTCTGTGGAGGTGGTATCTGTACTGACCGCAGATCCTAATCCTAACACCAACACTAGAAGTAGCCGTGGGATGTTCCTGTCACTCCCTAGACACCTTGTCACAGCCTGAGAACTAACTACCCCCAAAGATGGAAACAGAAAGCTATCTTGCCTCAGAGAAAAACCCCAAAAGGAAAGATAGCCCCCCACAAATATTGACTGTGAGTGGAGAGGGAAATGACATACACAGAAATGAAAACAGATTTAAGCAAAAGAGGCTACTACTAATCTAGATAGACAGAATAGGAAAGGATACTGTGCGGTCAGTATTAAAAACTAAAAGTCCACGCAGAGTTTACAAAAATAATCTCCACACCGACTCACGGTGTGGAGGGCAAATCTGCTTCCCCAGAGCTTCCAGCTAGACTGAATAAATCATACTGACAAGCTGGACAAAAAGAGACTTAATATGAGCTGAGCAATTAAGTCCACAGCAAATGGACAACCAAAGAACTAGCAAGAACTTATCTTTTGCTGAAATGGACAGGCCATCAGAGAAATCCAAGGAGAGATCTGAATCCAACCCAGAAACATTGACAGCTGGCACGGACTGAAGACCAGAGCCAGGCTAAATAGCAAAGCCAGGAGAGACGATCAGTGGAAACATCTGCTAATGCTAAACCCAAGAAGCAGCAGTTCCACTTGAAACCACCAGAGGGAGCCCAAGGGCAGAACTCACAAAAGTGCCATTCACAACCACCGGAGGGAGCCCAAGAACAGAATTCACAACACATGCACCCATGTTCAAGGTAGGAGATTCCATGTGGTTAGCAACTAAGAATCTGAAGTTAATCGTTCCTTCACAAAAACTTGGACAGAAATTCATTGGCCCTTTCAAGATCAACGGTATTGTGAGCTCTGTGGCCTGCCGGCTGAAGCTGCCTAGGACTATGAAGGTACACCCAGTTTTTCATGTATCTTTACTAAAGCCTGTATCTCCTAATACCTTCCAGGGATGTGTTGTGCCACCTCTGCAGCCTGTGGTGATTGATGGGCAAGAACAATTTGTGGTGGAGGAAATTGTTGATTCCAGGATTCGCAGGAATCGGCTCCAATATCTGATAAGATGGCAGGGATATCCCCCTGAGGAAGACTCTTGGGAACCTGTGGAAAACATCAATGCCCAACAGAAGATTTCTTGTTTTCATCAGAGATTCCCTGAGAAATCAGGTCCAGGATCATCCCGAGGCCGCTTCTAAGGAGGGAGTAATGTCAGGACTCTGAACATTTTTTATTACCTTTTTGTGTATTATTGCCCTTTTCCAAGATGGCGTCTTTGGTCTCATGTGCACTGTGTCTTCCTGCTTTAAAACTCCACCCCAGCCTTCAGTCTGTGCTAGAGTATTCTGCCTTGTAGCACCAGCTCCTGACCTCTGGTGACTCCCTGGCTATATACCTGCTCCTGTGAACCTGTGTGGTGATCCTGCTTCTCTGCTCTGAGTTCCTGCTGCATACACCAGTTCCAGTAATCCTCCTTCATCTGCTGCTCGTGTTTACTTCCATCTACATTTGCTGGACATGTAAGCTGTTTCTGCTCTGCAAGAACCTCAGACTATTACCCAGACCTCTCTGGTTGAGCTAAGATATTATTTGAACTGCCTTATAAGCATATCTATCTGTGTTTTGGACTAAGCAAGGACTTATTCGTGTCAAGTATCCTCAAGAATAATTGTGCTTCATAGACTTTCTGCATGATTGCATTTTCCTCTGAAGTTTCCTATAGACTGCTGAGCTGCATTTGATATTTGCACCAAGTGTTGTGGACTTGAGTTTCTCTCTGCACCTGTTTGAATCACCGTGTGATAATATAGACTTTACCACTTATAAAACTGTGTCCTGTAGTTGTCTTTTTCCACGCAAACAGTCTCCTGAGTTATCCCCTATATTTATTACAAGCGATCTCTGACAGGTACATGGTGTACTACAGAGCTTGAGATGGCCATAGAAAAAGGGTATATGATAGCCCATATCTATGAAATATGGGATTTTCCTAATACCAAGTGATGATCTGTTTGCACCGTACATTAAGTTACATCTTAGGGATAAGCAGATGGTGCACTGATGACAACAAGAAACAACAGTACATTGACGCCTTTCTTGAAAAAGAAGGTGTACAATTACGACATGAAAATATAGGATTGAATCCTGCTAAGAGTCAGATCTCTAAACTTTTCTTTAATTCTTTATGGGGAAAGTTTGCCAGAAATCAAATTTATCATGTACCAGCATTATTGGGATTCCAGAAGAGCTTTTTCAAGATTTGTTTTTACCAATCTATGACATTTCAGTGTTGCATTTTATTGATGATGAAACCGCAACAATAGATTGGAAATATACAGAAGGACACCACATAGTCAACAAAACACAAACATTCTTATAGCATGCTTTACAACAGCGTATGCCAGACTAGAACTTTACTCTCTGCTGGATAAACTGCAGGAAAGGTATCTTTATCAATACCCAGATTCCATTATTTTGGAGTAGAGAGAAGGTGAGTGGAGTCTTCCTTTAGGTGATTACCTAGGGAATTGACCAGTAAGATACCCGATGATACTTACATCACCGAATTTGTATCTGCAGGTCCAAAAACTTAAGGTTACAAACTCAACACTGGTAAAACTATCTCAAACGTGAAGGACATAACACTAAATGTTGGTAACATGCAATCTATTAATTTCAACAGTCTAAAATATCTAGTACTGGACTATCTGCCAAATTCCAATTCTGAGACACAGAAGCATATTATGGTTGATCAGGCCGGCATTGTGAAAAATAAAAAGTACTGGGACATTGAAACAAGACCATTACGCAAAACGCAAAAGTGTGTTTCCACAACATGTTTACTGTTAGACGATTTTACCACTATCCCTGTTCTGCCCTTTCTAATGAAGGCCAGGGGTTCGTTTCAAGCATTAAAGTTTCACTGCTATTAGTGTTTTGGTTTTTGCTGTGTTATAGCACCACCCAGTGGTGGTTAAATTTATTACCTGTGTTTTTCAGTAATATTCAGAGTGTTGCATTCTGGGTTGCACCAAGGTATCCTGGGATAGGGAAATTCCCCATTTTCTCTCTGTGTATTTTCCTGGACACTCGTGTTAATCTGCTGTGTTGGAACTACCTCACTTACTTGCCACCCTGGTTAAGTTTATCCAGTAAGATTGTTATCCCTGTTCTTGCAATATGGTGTTCTACAGAATGTGATTACTGTATAGCACCAAATAATTGGGAAGATAGAGTAAGGTGCGTTCGCAGCCCGGGGTCCACCGTGCAGAGATGGAACCTGCTGCTAAGTAATGACGAACTATATGGCCGTACAATGTGGATACACACACGGGTTAACTTCACCCTGTGTGGAGGAAGCAAACCCTGTTGTGTCACAGGGCCGCAGTACCGCACCAAGAGTGCAAGCAAGGAGTCCCAGAACTCAATCCCAAGACACAGGATTTGAGTTCATATAGACCTCTTGCGCTCGACACTGCAACTGGGGTGTCAGAGAGAAAGAAATAATATTAATAAAGATGCACGAGAGTGTGTGCGGTGCCGCACTGGCGGACGCCACTAACCACCCAGGCTTGGGTCAGGAAAGCGCTGTGAAAGTGCACAGCGCCGCTCTGGCGGTCACAGCAATAGACGCTGTTTTGTGTGTTACGTGCTGATGGCTAAGTCTGGCGCTAGATATCAATCATCCACCTTACGCGAGCAGTCATTCAATAGGGATGGGATATTTAAGGACGACTTGCACTCATCAACACACACACATATACAAATGTACAGTAGCGCATGGCCATGCGGTCATGCGAACCCTTTATAGCTGCAGCATGTACAGGACCTTCCCAGAAGGACCAGTAGGAGGCTACCACAGAAGTTGAGCACCTTCAGGACCTTCCTGGAGGACCAATGGGATCTGCTGCAGTATCTGAGCATGTGACCCTCGATCTCCAATGGAAGATCTTGCCCTGGGCATGCTCAGAAGGGGAAAGGCAGGACTTAGTCCCAAAAGCGTTTGCTCGCCGCTGCCCAGCACTGGCTTCAATGGCAGAAGCTGGAAAAGCAGCAGTAACCCTATGCACAGAGTGAGACTGAGCAAGACGCTGGGACTGATGTCTCCGCTGAGCAGACTCCACTGTGGCTGGAGAAGAATGGGAGACCGCAGCGGAGATGGCTCGAGATTCCCCCTGTGCAGAGGTGGGAACTCGACACCTAACATTACCCCCCCTCCTTGGACCTCGCTACGCTCAAAGGCAGCAATGAGCTGTGGAGCTCGAATGTGTTCAGCAGGCTCCCAGGACCTGTCCTTTGGGCCATAACCCTTCCAATCCACCAAATAGAATTTTTTGCCACGTACCTCCTTGCCCCCCAAAATAGCGTTCACCTCGTAATCGTCCATACACGAACCCGATGTCCCGGCAGATGACTCGGAAAACCGGGATATGTATACGGGCTTCAAGAGGGACACATGAAAGGTGTCAGTGATACCCTGGCGTGGAGGAAGAGCCAGGCGGTAGACCACAGGGTTAACTTGTTCGAGGACCTTGAAGGGACCCAAGTAGTGAGGTGCAAACTTAGTGGACTCAACACGCAGCCTGATGTTATGGGCCGAGAGCCACACTAAGTCGCCAGGAGCAAAGGTCGGAGCGGGGCACCGATGAGCATCGGTGGAGGAACTCATTCTCTCCTTGGAGGCCCGAATGGCATCCTGAGTGCGGTCCCAAATGTCCGGTGCCCCCACAGCCCAGTCTGCCACCCTGGAGTCGACAGAAGACACCGGCATGGGCACAGGGACACGCGGATGCTGGCCGTAATTTAGGAGCAATGGAATCTGACCGGTGGAATAGGCTACCGCGCTGTTACGCGCAAACTCTACCCATGGTAGCAAGGATGCCCAGTCCTCCTGCCTGGCAGAAACAAAATGTCATAAATATGTGACCACGGTCTGGTTGGCACTCTCTACCAACCCATTCGTCTCGGGATGATATGCCGAAGAGATTCAACTCAATACTGAGTAGACGACAAAGCTCTCTCCAGAATCGAGATGCAAACTGGGGACCCCGGTCACTGACAATTTTGTCCGGCATACCGTGTAGGCAAAAGATATGCTTGATGAACAATGCAGCTAGAGCCCGTGCAGAAGGTAGCCGTGGAAGAGGAACCAAGTGCACCACTTTGGAAAAATGGTCGGTGATCACCCAGATAATAGTGCAGCTACGAGACTTGGGTAAGCCCACCACAAAGTCCATCCCGACCATCTCCCAGGGCCTGTCCGCCACCGGCAGGGGATAAAGCAACCCAGCTGGCCGTTGCCAAGGAGACTTGTTCTTGGCGCAGGAGACACACACTCAAACATAGTCTGCAACGTCACGAGCCATATGCGGCCACCAGTACGTCCTCGCCAGTAGCTCAGATGTCCTTTTGGTCCCAAAATGTCCACCCACCCTGGACAAGTGAGCCCAAGAGAGAACCTCCGGTCGCAAATTAGATGGAACGAAAGTCTTGCCTTGGGGCACAGACTCTAGCGAAACCAGAGCCACAGTTCTCAGGCTCTCTGAAGGGACATTAAGCCGAGGCTCCTCCTCCTCTGATGACACTACAGAGCAAGAGAGAGCGTTGGCACGAACGTTCTTCTCCCCAGAAAGAAAATGGAGGGTGAAATGGAAGCAGGAGAAGAACAGGGACCATCTAGCCTGATGAGATTTTAGCCGCTGGGCTGTCTGTAAATACACCAAGTTCTTCTGGTCTGTGAACACCTGGAAGGGAATGCGAGCTCCCTCCAGAAGATGTCTCCACTCTGAGAAAGCCAACTTCATAGCTAGCAACTCCCTGTCCCCAATGGAATAATCCCTCTCCGCTGGTGAAAAGGTCTTAGAGAAGAAGAAGCAAGGATGCTTCTGACCTTGAGCATCCTTTTGGAAGAGGACTGCTCCAGCACCAACGGATGAGGCATCCACCTCCATAATAAATGGCCTATCTACATCGGGGAGATGTAAGATGGGAGCGCTAGCGAAGTGTGACTTAATCAAGAGAAAGGCCTTGGAGACCTCCTCCGACCACAACTTGGGATTTGCCCCCTTCTTGGTGAGGGCAACCAAGGGAGCTACCAATGTTGAGAAAAGGGGAAAGAACTGGCGATAGTAATTAATGAACCCCATAAAGCGCTGCACCACTTTGAGAGAATGGTGTTCCTGCCAGTCCATCACAGCCTGTAGCTTGGCAGGATCCATAGGCAATCCCTGGGCAGAGATGATATAGCCAAGGAAAGGCATGGATTACTGCTCAAACACACACTTCTCCAACTTGGCATAGAGGGAGTTAGCCCGTAGGAGGTCGAAGACCTTGCAATCATCTCTCCGATGGGAGTCTATATCTGGAGAGTAGATGAGGATATCATCCAGATAAACTACGACCAAGGTGGAAAGCATATCCCGGAAGATGTTGTTTACAAAGTCTTGGAAAACGGCTGGGGCATTACCAGATATTCATAATGCCCATCCCTAGTGTTAAAAGCCGTCTTCCATTCGTCCCCCTCACGGATGCGAATCAGGTTGTAAGCACCCCGCAGATCTAATTTAGTAAATACCCTTGCTCCCCATAGCCTATCAAAAAGCTCAGATATCAGGGGTAGTGGGTACTTATTTTCAATGGTGATAGCATTAAGACCCCTGTAGTCTATGCATGGACGTAGTTCTACACTTTTCTTCTGTACAAAGAAGAACCCAGCCCCTGCAGGTGACACTGACTTCCTAATGAATCCTCTTGCCAGATTCTCTCGGATATACTGTGACATTGCCTCCGTCTACGGGAGAGACAAAGGATAGACTCGACCCCGGGGAGGCTTAGCACCAGGCAAGAGGTCAATAGGGCAGTCATAGGGGCGGTGAGGCGGAAGGGTCTCCGCAGCCCTTTTGGAGAACACGTCCGCATAGGGCCAATATTGCTTGGGAAGAGAGGATAAATCTGCGGGTACCTCAGTAGTAGCAACCTGAACGCTCTCCCTCTGACATCTACCCCCACAAGATTCACTTCATCCTAAAATTCTGCCTGTGGACCACTCGATATGAGGAGAGTGATACCGTAGCCAAGGCATCCCTAACAGGATCTCATCAATTCCCTCAGGAATGATGAGCTGAGATATAATCTCCTGATGAGATGGCGACATGGACAGAGTGAAACGGATGGTCTGGTATGTTATCTGTGAGGGCAGTGCTGACCCACTCACCACTCATACAGTTACTGGTTGAGCTAACATTACCAGGGGTATTGCGTGATGTCGGGCAAAGGCAGAAGACATAAAATTGCCCTCCGCTCCAGAATCCATGCAGAGCTCTACCGAGTGAGTGAAGGAGACTATTGTAATTATCCCCTTAAAGAACAATTTGGAGGCAAACGTCGCCATGTCTAGTGTACCTCCACCTACTACCACTAAACGCTGACATTTCCCCGACCGCTGGGGACATCTGGTGGCAAGATGTCCTGACTGCTGGTAAACATGACAAACCTGGAGTGCATGAGCGGTCCGGGACTTAGATCCCGCTCGCGACACTTCCATGGCCTCATGTGACTCAGGAGACTGGACTGGAGATTCCAAAGGTTTGGCAAAGGTGGGAGCCAGCCGAAACCTCTGCCTACACTGGGCTCGCTCTAACCTCCGCTCGTGAAAACGGAGGTCAA
This sequence comes from Ranitomeya variabilis, assembly GCF_051348905.1. Taxonomy (NCBI): domain Eukaryota; kingdom Metazoa; phylum Chordata; class Amphibia; order Anura; family Dendrobatidae; genus Ranitomeya; species Ranitomeya variabilis. The sequence goes on from NC_135238.1 coordinate 120,521,527, forward strand.
TACGAGTGAACACTGCTATTAACTCCTCCAGTGTGGTGGGAATCTCCCTAGTGGCCAGGGCGTCCCTCACGTGGTCAGCCAGCCCCCTCCAAAATATCGGAATAAGGGCTTTATCCGACCACTCCAGCTCAGACGCTAGGGTGCAGAAGTGGACGGCAAAATGGCTGACCACAGATAAGCCCTGAGTCAATGCCAACAGTTGGAGCGCTGTATCATGGGTGACATGAGGTCCTAAAAAGATCTGTTTCAGAGTGCTCAGGAACAACGAAGCACTCTGCACCACATGATTGCCACGCTCCCACTGCGGCGTACCCCACTCCAACGCCCTGTCCGACAGGAGAGACACAATAAACCCCACCTTAGCCCGCACTGTAGGGAAACGAGAGGCCAGAAGCTCGAGATGTATAGAGCACTGACTCACGAAACCCCTACAAGACGTACTCACCAGAAAATTTTTCTGGCAGTGGCAGGCGAGATAGAGTCGGTACTGGGGTGGCAGTGGACAAGGTTGCTGCAGCCATGCTAGCAGCCTGAACAGCAACTGTGGTTACATCCACAGCTGAGGTTGTGCGCTCGAGAGCCGCCAACCTACCCTCCAGCTGCTGGATGTACAGCAAGGATTGCTGTTTGTCCATGATTACTAGCCAGACCCTGGTGCTAGTGTAATGTTAGGGCTAGCGGAATGCACCAAAACATTGGGAAGATAGAGTAAGGTGTGTTTGCAGCCCGGGGTCCACCGTGCAGAGATGGAACCTGCTGCTAAGTAATGACGGACTATATGGCGGTACAATGTGGCTACACACACGAGTTAACTTCACCCTGTGTGGAGGAAGCAAACCCTGTTGTGTCACAGGGCCGCGGTACCGCACCAAGAACGTAAGCAAGGAGTCCCAGAACTCAATCCCAAGACAGAGGATTTGAGTTCATATAGACCTCTTGCGCTCGACACCGCAACTGGGGTGTCAGAGAGAAAGAAATAATATTAATAAAGATGCATGAGAGTGCGTGCGGTGCCGCACTGGCGGATGCCACTAACCACCCAGGCTTGGGTCAGGAAAGCGCTGTGAAAGCGCATGGCGCCGCACTGGCGGTCACAGCAATAGACGCTGTTTTGTGTGTTAATTGCTGATGTGTTGTGAATTCCGTTCTTGGACTCCCTCCTGTGGTCAGGAATGGTACTTTGGTTAATTCTGCTCTTGGACTCCCTCTGGTGGCTTTGAGCGGAACTGCTGGTCACTGAGGTTGCTGGCTCAGCTGCCCTCGTTTACTGTCATGCTGGCTTCCCTATTTAACTCCACTCAGATCGTTACTTCTTGCCAGCTGTCAATGTCTCAGTATTGGTTCAGATCTCTCTTGGACTTCTCTGGTGACCTGTCTACTTCAGCAGAAGCTAAGTTCCTATTAGTTCATTTGTTGTTGCTGTTTACTGAATATGTTTCTTAGTACTGCTAAATTCTAGTCCAGCTTGCTATCATGATATTTCCTTGCTAGCTGGAAGCTCTGGGGGTGCAGAGTTGCACCTCCACACCGTGAGTCGGTGCGGAGGTCTTTTTGCACACTCTGCGTGGTTTTTTGTAGTTTTTTGTGCTGACCGCATAGTTACCTTTTCTATCCTCTGACTATTTAGTGAAGACTGGCCTCCTTTGCTAAAACCTGTTTCATTCCTGTGTTTGTGACTTTCCTCTAAACTCACAGTTAATATATGTGGGGGCTGCCCTTTCCTTTGGGGAATTTCTCTGAGGCAAGGTAAGGCTTATATTTCTATCTTTAGGGGTAGTTAGCTCTTAGGCAGTGAAGAGGCGTCTAGGGAGAGTTAGGTACGCTCCATGGCTATTTCTAGTGTTTGTGATAGGAGTAGGGTTTGCGGTCAGCAGAGTTCCCACTTCCCAGAGCTTGTCCATATTTTTAGCTTAACCATCAGGTCATTCCAGGTGCTCCTAACCACCAAGTCCATAACAGTACAGCTGGCCACAAAGTGTTAATCCATCTCAAAAGAGGGATAAGAGAAGTTCTGAACCCATTTTTTTTCTGTGCAGTGTGTTTTGTTTCTCTTTTCCCCTTAACCTTTGGGTGGTTCAGGACTCAGGTGTAGATATGGACATTCAAGGTCTGTCCTCTTGTGTGGATCAACTCGCTGCAAGGGTGCAAAGCATTCAAGATTATGTGGTTCAGAATCCTATGTTAGAACCTAGAATCCCAATTCCTGATTTGCTATCTGGAGATAGATCTAAGTTTCTGAATATCAAAAATAATTGTAGACTGTTTCTTGCTTTGAAACCCCGCTCCTCTGGTGACCCCATTCAGCAAGTAAAAATTATTATTTCTTTGTTACGTGGCGACCCTCAAGACTGGGCATTCTCCCTTGCGCCAGGAGATCCTGCATTGCTTAATGTAGATGCGTTTTTTCTGGCGCTGGGATTGCTTTATGACGAACCGAATTCAGTGGATCAGGCAGAGAAAATCTTGCTGGCTTTGTGTCAGGGTCAGGATGAAGCGGAGGTATATTGCCAGAAGTTCAGAAAATGGTCTGTGCTTACTCAATGGAATGAGTGTGCCCTGGCAGCTATTTTTAGAAAGGGTCTTTCTGAAGCTCTTAAGGATGTCATGGTGGGGTTTCCTACGCCTGCTGGCCTGAATGAATCAATGTCCTTGGCCATTAAAATTGATCGACGTTTGCGCGAGCGCAAAGTTGTGCACCATTTGGCGGTATCCTCTGAGCAGAGGCCTGAGCTTATGCAATGTGATAGGACTTTGACCAGAACTGAACGGCAAGAACACAGACGTCAGTATGGGCTGTGTTTTTACTGTGGTGACTCCACTCATGCTATCTCTGATTGTCCTAAACGCACTAAGCGGTTCGCTAGGTCTGTCACCATTGGTACTGTACAGCCTAAATTTCTTTTGTCTGTTACTCTGATTTGCTCTTTGTCATCCTACTCTGTTATGGCATTTGTGGACTCAGGCGCTGCCCTGAATTTGATGGACTTGGAGTTTGCCAGGCGCTGTGGTTTTTTCTTGGAGCCTTTGCAGTATCCTATTCCACTAAGGGGAATTGATGCTATGCCTTTGGCCAAGAATAAACCTCAGTACTGGACTCAGTTGACCATGTGCATGGCTCCTGCACATCAGGAGGATATTCGCTTTTTGGTGTTGCATAATTTGCATGATGTGGTCTTGTTGGGTTTGCCATGGCTACAGGTTCATAATCCAGTATTGGATTGGAAATCAATGTCAGTGTCTAGTTGGGGTTGTCAAGGGGTACATGGCGATGTTCCGTTGGTATCAATTTCTTTGTCCACTCCTTCTGAAGTCCCTGAGTTTCTGTCGGATTACCAGGATGTATTTGATAAGCCCAAATCCAGTGTCCTACCTCCTCATAGGGATTGTGATTGCGCTATAAATTTGATTCCTGGTAGTAAGTTTCCTAAGGGCCGACTTTTCAATTTATCTGTGCCAGAACACGCCGCGATACGGAGTTACATAAAGGAGTCCTTGGAGAAAGGGCATATTCTCCCGTCTTCATCACCGTTGGGAGCAGGGTTCTTTTTTGTGGCCAAGAAGGATGGTTCTCTGAGACCCTGTATAGATTACCGCCTTCTCAATAAAATCACGGTCAAATTTCAGTATCCTTTGCCTCTGCTGTCTGATTTGTTTGCTCGGATTAAGGGGGCTAGTTGGTTCACCAAGATAGATCTTCGAGGGGCGCATAACCTTGTGCGTATTAAACAGGGTGATGAATGGAAAACAATATTTAATACGCCTGAGGGCCATTTTGAGTACCTGGTGATGCCATTCGGGCTTTCTAATGCTCCATCTGTATTTCAGTCCTTTATGCATGACATCTTCCGAAAGTATCTGGATAGATTCATGATTGTATATTTGGATGATATTTTGGTCTTTTCGGATGATTGGGAGTCTCATGTGAAGCAGGTCAGAATGGTATTCCAGGTCCTTCGTGCTAATTCCTTGTTTGTGAAGGGGTCTAAATGTCTCTTCGGAGTTCAGAAGGTTTCCTTTTTGTTCTTCATTTTTTCCCCTTCTACTATCGAGATGGATCCTGTTAAAGTTCAGGCCATTTATGATTGGACTCAACCTACATCTGTGAAGAGTCTTCAGAAATTCCTGGGCTTTGCTAATTTTTACCATCGCTTCATCGCTAATTTTTCTAGTGTGGTTAAACCTTTGACTGATTTGACAAAGAAAGGTGCTGATGTGGTGAATTGGTCCTCTGCGGCCGTTGAGGCTTTTCAGGAGCTGAAACGTCGTTTTTCTTCGGCCCCTGTGTTGCGTCAGCGAGATGTTTCGCTCCCTTTTCATGTCGAGGTTGATGCTTCTGGGATTGGAGCAGGGGCTGTTTTATCTCAAAGAAGTTCTGATGGCTCTGCGATGAAACCTTGTGCCTTTTTTTCTAGAAAATTTTCGCCTGCTGAGCGTAATTATGATGTTGGCAATTGAGAGCTGCTGGCTATGAAGTGGGCATTAGAGGAGTGGCGACATTGGCTTGAGGGAGCCAAGCACCATGTGGTGGTCTTGACGGATCACAAGAATCTGACTTATCTCGAGTCTGCCAAGCGGTTGAATCCTAGACAGGCTCGATGGTCGCTGTTTTTCTCCCATTTCGATTTTGTGGTCTCATACCTTCCAGGTTCTAAGAATGTGAAGGCGGATGCCCTTTCTAGGAGTTTTGTGCCTGATTCTCCGGGTGTCACTGAGCCGGCTGGTATTCTCAAAGAGGGGGTAATTCTGTCTGCCATCTCTCCTGATTTGCGGCGGGTGCTGCAGGAGTTTCAGGCTGATAAACCTGACCGTTGTCCAGCGGAGAAACTGTTTGTCCCTGATAGATGGACTAGCAGAGTTATTTCTGAGGTTCATTGCTCGGTGTTGGCTGGTCATCCTGGGATTTTTGGTACCAGAGATTTGGTGGCTAGGTCCTTTTGGTGGCATTCCTTGTCGCGGGATGTGCGTTCTTTTGTGCAGTCCTGTGGGACCTGTGCTCGGGCTAAGCCCTGCTGTTCTCGTGCCAGTGGGTTGCTTTTGCCCTTGCCTGTCCCGAAAAGGCCTTGGACGCATATTTCCATGGATTTTATTTCAGATCTTCCTGTCTCTCAAAGGATGTCTGTCATCTGGGTGGTTTGTGATCGCTTTTCTAAGATGGTCCATTTGGTACCCTTGCCTAAATTACCTTCCTCCTCTGATTTGGTGCCATTATTTTTTCAGCATGTGGTTCGTTTGCATTTCATTCCTGAGAACATTGTGTCGGACAGAGGTTCCCAGTTTGTCTCTAGGTTTTGGCGGTCCTTTTGTGCTAAGATGGGCATTGATTTGCCTTTTTCTTCGGCTTTCCATCCCCAGACAAATGGCCAAACCGAACGAACCAACCAGACTTTGGAAACCTATCTGAGATGCTTTGTTTCTGCTGATTAGGATGACTGGGTGACCTTCTTGCCGTTGGCTGAGTTCGCCCTTAATAATCGGGCTAGTTCGGCTACTTTGGTTTCGCCTTTTTTTTGCAATTCTGGTTTTCATCCTCGTTTTTCTTTAGGGCAGTTTGAGCCTTCTGACTGTCCTGGTGTGGATTCTGTGGTGGATAGGTTGCAGCAGATCTGGAATCATGTGGTGGACAACTTAAAGTTGTCACAGGAGAAGGCTCAGCGTTTTGCAGCAGGTTGCAGCAAATTTGGACTCACGTAGTGGACAATCTGACGTTGTCCCAGGAGAAGGCTCAACGTTTCGCTAACCGCCGTCATTGTGTTGGTCCCACACTTCGTGTAGGGGATTTGGTTTGGTTGTCTTCTCGTTATGTTCCTATGAAGGTTTCTTCTCCTAACTTTAAGCCTCGTTTCATTGGTCCTTATAAGATTTCTGAAATTCTCAACCCTGTGTCATTTCGTTTGGTCCTTCCAGCTTCTTTTGCCATCCATAATGTGTTCCATAGGTCATTGTTGCGGAGGTACGTGGCACCTATAGTTCCCTCCGTTGATCCTCCTGCTCCGGTGTTGGTTGAGGGGGAGTTGGAGTATGTGGTGGAAAAAAATTTGGATTCTCGTATTTCAAGACGGAAGCTTCAGTACCTGGTTAAATGGAAGGGCTATGGTCAGGAGGATAATTCCTGGGTTGTTGCCTCCAATGTCCATGCTGCCGATTTAGTTCGTGCCTTTCATTTGGCTCGTCCTGATCGGCCTGGGGGCCCTGGTGAGGGTTCGGTGACCCCTCCTCAAGGGGGGGGGGTACTGTTGTGAATTCCGTTCTTGGACTCCCTCCGGTGGTCAGGAATGGTACTTTGGTTAATTCTGCTCTTGGACTCCCTCTGGTGGCTTTGAGCGGAACTGCTGGTCACTGAGGTTGCTGGCTCAGCTGCCCTCATTTATTGTCATGCTGGCTTCCCTATTTAACTCCACTCAGATCGTTACTTCTTGCCAGCTGTCAATGTCTCAGTATTGGTTCAGATCTCTCTTGGACTTCTCTGGTGACCTGTCTACTTCAGCAGAAGCTAAGTTCCTATTAGTTCATTTGTTGTTGCTGTTTCCTGAATATGTTTCTTAGTACTGCTAAATTCTAGTCCAGCTTGCTATCATGATATTTCCTTGCTAGCTAGAAGCTCTGGGGGTGCAGAGTTGCACCTCCACACCGTGAGTCGGTGCGGAGGTCTTTTTGCACACTCTGCGTGGTTTTTTTTAGTTTTTTGTGCTGACCGCATAGTTACCTTTTCTATCCTCTGACTATTTAGTGAAGACTGGCCTCCTTTGCTAAAACCTGTTTCATTCCTGTGTTTGTGACTTTCCTCTAAACTCACAGTTAATATATGTGGGGGCTGCCCTTTCCTTTGGGGAATTTCTCTGAGGCAAGGTAAGGTTTATATTTCTATCTTTAGGGGTAGTTAGCTCTTAGGCTGTGAAGAGGCGTCTAGGGAGAGTTAGGTGTTGTGATTCGGTTCGTGGGCTCCCCCGGTGGTCTCTTGTGGTACTGGTGTCCTGCAAGCTTTGCCTTCTCAGTTCACCTGTTCCTATCAGGATGTGGGAGTATCCTATTTTACCTTGCTCCTCAGTCATTCTAATGCTGGCCATCAATGTATCCAGAGTGATTCTGTTGCATGTTCCTGCTCCCAGTTTTCTGCTCAGCTAAGTTGGACACTTTAGTCCTTAAGTCTATTTTTGTATGTTTTGTCCAGTTTGCACTTATGTGAATCTCTGCAGCTGGAAGCTCTTGTTGGGCTGAAATTACCACTCCAGTGGCATGAGTTGTCACATGAGTTAAGGTAATTTCAGGATGGTGTTTTGAAGGGTTTTGCAGCTGACCGCGAAGTCCTCTGTTGTATCTTTCTGCTATTTAGTTAGCGGGCCTCTCTGTGCTAAATCTGCTTTCATACTACGTGTGTCTTTTCATCTGCTCTCACCGTTATTATATGTGGGGGGCTGCTATCTCCTGTGGGGACATTCTCTGGAGGCAAGCCAGGACTGTGTTTTCTTCTACCAGGGGTAGTTAGTTCTCCGGCTGGCGCGCGGCATCTAGAGACAACGCAGGAATGCCCCCTGGCTACTTCTAGTGTGGTGTGTAGGTTTAGCATCGCGGTCAGCTCTAGTTTCCATCACCCGAGAGCTTGTCCGTTTATTCTATGCTTCTGATGTTTCCTTGCCATTGGAAACCATAACAGTATGGCCAGCCCATTTTTTTATGTTAGGTGTTGTGCCAGCCTGATGTTTCTCTTCCTTTTCAGGTGGAAGTTGATGCTTCCGAGATCGGAGCGGGGGCGGTTTTGTCGCAGAAAAGTTCAGATTGTTCAGTGATGAGACCTTGTGCGTTCTTTTCTCGAAAATTTTCGCCCGCCGAGCGAAATTATGACGTCGGTAATCGGGAGCTTTTGGCGATGAAGTGGGCATTCGAGGAGTGGCGTCATTGGCTTGAGGGTGCTAAACATCAGGTGGTGGTCTTGACTGATCACAAAAATTAGATTTATCTTGAGTCGGCCAGACGTCTGAATCCTAGACAGGCGCGCTGGTCGTTGTTTTTCTCCCGGTTTAATTTTGTGGTTTCGTATCTGCCAGGTACTAAGAATGTGAAGGCGGATGCCCTTTCTAGGAGTTTTGAACCTGATTCCCCTGGTGATTCTAAACCTACGGGTATACTTAAGGATGGGGTGATATTGTCTGCTGTCTTCCCAGACCTGCGACGTGCTTTACAAGAGTTTCAGGCGGATCGGCCTGATCGTTGTCCGCCTGGTAGATTGTTTGTGCCGGATGAGTGGACCAATAGAGTCATCTCGGAGGTTCATTCTTCTGCGTTGGCAGGTCATCCGGGAATTTTTGGTACCAGAGATTTGGTGGCTAGGTCCTTCTGGTGGCCTTCCCTGTCTCGGGACGTGCGTACTTTTGTGCAGTCTTGCGATGTTTGTGCTCGGGCCAAGCCTTGTTGTTCTCGGGCTAGTGGGTTGTTGTTGCCCTTGCCTGTTCCTAAGAGGCCTTGGACACACATCTCTATGGATTTTATTTCTGATCTCCCTGTTTCTCAGAAGATGTCCGTCATTTGGGTGGTGTGTGACCGCTTTTCTAAGATGGTTCATTTGGTGCCCTTGCCCAAGCTGCCTTCCTCATCTGAGTTGGTGCCCCTGTTTTTTCAGAATGTGGTTCGGCTGCATGGTATTCCGGAGAATATCGTTTCCGACAGGGGATCCCAGTTTGTGTCCAGATTTTGGCGGGCGTTTTGTGCCAGGATGGGCATTGATTTGTCTTTTTCGTCTGCATTTCATCCCCAGACAAATGGCCAGACGGAACGTACTAATCAGACCTTGGAGACTTATTTGAGGTGTTTCGTGTCTGCTGATCAGGATGACTGGGTCTCCTTTTTGCCGTTGGCTGAGTTTGCCCTTAATAATCGGGCCAGTTCTGCCACTTTGGTCTCCCCTTTCTTTTGCAATTCAGGGTTCCATCCTCGTTTTTCATCTGGTCAGGTGGAGTCTTCGGATTGTCCTGGAGTGGATACCATGGTGGATAGGTTGCATCGTATTTGGGGGCAGGTGGTGGACAATTTGGAGTTGTCCCAGGAGAAGACTCAACGTTTTGCTAATCGCCATCGTTGTGTTGGTCCTCGTCTTCGTGTTGGGGACTTGGTGTGGTTGTCCTCCCGTTTTGTCCCTATGAGGGTCTCTTCTCCTAAGTTTAAGCCTCGGTTCATCGGTCCTTATAAGATTTTGGAAATTCTTAACCCTGTGTCTTTTCGTTTGGACCTCCCAGCATCCTTTGCTATCCATAATGTCTTCCATCGGTCATTATTGCAGAGGTATGAGGTACCACTTGTGCCTTCTGTTGAGCCTCCTGCTCCTGTGCTGGTTGAGGGTGAATTGGAGTACGTGGTGGAGAAAATCTTGGACTCCCGTGTTTCCAGACGGAGACTTCAATATCTGGTGAAATGGAAGGGCTACGGTCAAGAGGATAATTCTTGGGTTACAGCTTCTGATGTTCATGCTTCTGATTTGGTCCGTGCCTTTCATAGGGCTCATCCAGATCGCCCTGGTGGTTCTTGTGAGGGTTCGGTGCCCCCTCCTTAAGGGGGGGGTACTGTTGTGATTCGGTTCGTGGGCTCCCCCGGTGGTCTCTTGTGGTACTGGTGTCCTGCAAGCTTTGCCTTCTCAGTTCACCTGTTCCTATCAGGATGTGGGAGTATCCTATTTTACCTTGCTCCTCAGTCATTCTAATGCTGGCCATCAATGTATCCAGAGTGATTCTGTTGCATGTTCCTGCTCCCAGTTTTCTGCTCAGCTAAGTTGGACACTTTAGTCCTTAAGTCTATTTTTGTATGTTTTGTCCAGTTTGCACTTATGTGAATCTCTGCAGCTGGAAGCTCTTGTTGGGCTGAAATTACCACTCCAGTGGCATGAGTTGTCACATGAGTTAAGGTAATTTCAGGATGGTTTTTTGAAGGGTTTTGCAGCTGACCGCGAAGTCCTCTGTTGTATCTTTCTGCTATTTAGTTAGCGGGCCTCTCTGTGCTAAATCTGCTTTCATACTACGTGTGTCTTTTCATCTGCTCTCACCGTTATTATATGTGGGGGGCTGCTATCTCCTGTGGGGACATTCTCTGGAGGCAAGCCAGGACTGTGTTTTCTTCTACCAGGGGTAGTTAGTTCTCCGGCTGGCGCGCGGCATCTAGAGACAACGCAGGAATGCCCCCTGGCTACTTCTAGTGTGGTGTGTAGGTTTAGCATCGCGGTCAGCTCTAGTTTCCATCACCCGAGAGCTTGTCCGTTTATTCTATGCTTCTGATGTTTCCTTGCCATTGGAAACCATAACAGTTAGGTACGCTCCACGGCTATTTCTAATGTTTGTGATAGGAGTAGGGTTTGCGGTCAGCAGAGTTCCCACTTCCCAGAGCTTGTCCATATTTTTAGCTTAACCATCAGGTCATTCCAGGTGCTCCTAACCACCAGGTCCGTAACACTGATGGCTAAGTCGGGCACTAGATATCAATCATCCACCTTACGCGAGTAGTTATTCAGTAGGGATGGGATATTTAAGGACGACTTGCACTCATCAACATATACAAATGTACACTAGCGCATGGCCGTGCGGTCATGCGAACCCTTTATAGCTGCAGCATGTACAGGACCTTCCCAGAAGGACCAATGGGAAGCTGCCACAGAAGTTGAGCACCTTCAGGACTTTCCTGGAGGACCAATGGGATCTGCTGCAGTATCTGAGCATGTGACCCTCGATCTCCAATGGAAGATCTTGCCCTGGGCATGCTCACAAGGGGAAAAGCAGGACTTAGTCCCAAAAGTGTCTGCTCGCCGCTGCCCAGCACTGGCTTCAATGGCAGAAGCTGGAAAAGCAGCAGTAACCCTATGCATAGAGTGAGACTGAGCAAGATGCTGGGACCGACATCTCTGCTGAGCAGACTCCACTGCAGCTGGATAAGAATGGGAGACCGCAGGGGAGATGGTTCGAGATTTCCCTTGTCAGAGGCGGGAACTCGACACCTAACAAGTCGCCCAATAAATTTAAACACAAAATACGTGGTCCTTTTTTATAACCCTCGAGATAAATTACAAATTGTAACACTAGCATGACAAATATACCTGGGAAAAACACATTTTTTCTTAGAAGCTTTTGAGGATGTCACGAGGGAACCTTATGGGTATTTGATGCCTAACTGAAGAGACGATATCCCTGAGGAACTTCACTTGAGGACCGGTCTGTTTCCTCCAGATTTTCCCACTGTGTATGCTCATAAGAAAAGACCTTCCAAAAAGTGAATTTACACAAAGTCAGACATTCTGCACTGTGGACATAGTGTTTTAAAGATGTCTGAAAGAATACGTCGTAACTGGGATCTCTTAAAAACACTGGTGAAGGAATCTCCTTCTGTCAGAAAATCTATTTTGTGCAATGCTCGCCATGATTTAACTACAGCGATAGGGGAAATTGCTTTAAATATCTTAAAAGGTTCAATTCCTCTGGAAAAGCAACATAAAAATATACTAAAAAAGTGGACTAAAGCTTTAAGAACCATGAGTAATAAATCCCACAGCATAAAGAAAAATAAATGCCCACTAAATCAGACCAGAGGATTTATAGGTCCTCTTTTAGGTTTTGCGATTCTGATATTACCAAGTCTTCTCAGTGGAAATTAATGGAACATGCTGAGAAAATGTGTCTAGTTCCCAAGCAGGATGTCAGGACTCTGAATATTTTTTACCTTTTGTGCATTACTGCCCTTTTCCAAGATGGCGTCTTTGGTCTCATGTGCACTGTGTCTTCCTGCTATAAAACTCCATCCCAGCCATCAGTCTGTGCTAGAGTATTCTGCCTTGCATCCAGCTCCTGACCTCTGATTACTCCCTGGCTATATACCTGCTCCTGTGAACCTGTGTGGTGATCCTGCTACTCTGCTCTGAGTTCCTGCTGCATGCACCAGTTCCTGTAATCCTCCTTCATCTGCTGCTCGTGTTTACTTCCATCTGCATTTGCTGGACATGTAAGCTGTTTCTGCTCTGCAAAAAACCTGAGACTATTAACCAGGCCTCCCTGGTTGAGCTAAGATATGATTTGAACTGCCTTATAAGCTTATCTATCTGTGTTTGGACTATTATTATTATTATTCGTGTCAAGTATCCTCAAGAATAACTGTGCTTCATAGACTTTCTGCTTGGTTGCATTTTCCTCTGAAGTTTCCTATAGACTGCTAAGCTGCGTTTAATATTTACACCAAGTGTTGTGGACTTGAGTTTCTCTCTGCACCTGTTTGAATCACCGTGTGATAATATAGACTTTATCACTTATAAAACTGTGTTGTGTAGTTGTCTTGTTCCACACAAAGAGTCTCCTGAGTTATCCCCTATAATTATTACACAGGAACTAATTAAACTAAGACGTTACAACCAACATATGCCACAATGCTATCCAACGTCTTGAGGGTGACATTGCTGAGATTTTACAATGGCGTGATATACAAGACGATGTGAAAATTAAAAAATGTAGTGATGTATTACAGAGATACTTGGCTCATGCTAAACATGATGCACTAAACATGATGCAGACGAACTATCGACTTTAAAGATCATTAGCAATCCTGAATCTGATCATCAACAATTGTTGAATTCAGAACCTGATAAAAATACAGATGTTATGAAATTGTAGGTCATGAAAATCCGCAATATAAAAAGAATGCAGAATTTTTACTAAGCAGACTTACAGAACCAAAATATTACATTGTGGAAATATAAAAGTGAATTTATATTCAAAGGAACTGTAATTCCTGGCTCTAACATGCTGGATTTTGTACGTAACACAACTCAGAGTCATGCCATGTCCAACAGGAATTTACCCCGGGGCTGGGATACGTTTATGCAGGCTATGGCAGAATTAAATATGCCCTAAACTGTTGTCCGTAATTCCACTACTAGAAAACAATTAGATCGATTAAAAATTCCAATGAATGAAACTGATGGAACATCTAAGTCACGAACTCTATTCACATCACACTGTGCTCTCCGTCCTTTACATTCCTCACTACTAGGTATCACTCAAGGACCATTGAGGTTTAAAAAAAGAGAATCACCAATGCTACAATCCACGTGGCTCATGATGTAGCAGATTGGAAATTTTGTTTTCTTCGCCGCAGCTGGATTATTTACAGCTACTAGCCTGCTTGATTACATGTCGGGATTCCCTAGCAACCAGGCAACCCCCACATGTACTTAGCCTGGCTAAGGCTACGTTCACATTTGCGTTGTGCGCCGCAGCGTCGGCGATGCAACGCACAACGCAAACAAAAATGCAGCAAAACGCATGCAAAATGCTGCGTTTTGCGACGCATGCGTCCTTTTTTTGGTTGATTTTGGACGCACAAAAAATGCAACTTGTAGCCTCCTCTGCGCCATGACGCGTGTGCCGTAGGGACGCATGCCTCGCAAAACGCAAGTGCAACACATGTCCATGCGCCCCCATGTTAAATATAGGGGCGCATGATGCATGCGGCGACGCTGCGGCGCCCGACGCTGCGGCGCAGAACGCTAATGTGAACGTAGACTAATAGCTTTAAATCATTCAGCTGAGGTGATGAAAACGAAATCTCCGAGCACTAAAAAATACTCGGAGGACACCCGATAACCAATTTAATACAATACGATATCCATATGATATCTATTTAATACACTTGGATATCACTTTGATAACAATTTGTTATCAATTTGTGGGAATCATGTCAGTAATCAATTTAATACACTTTGATTCACTACGAAATTTGTATATTATCTATTTAATACACTTTAATACACTGCGATATCTATTTAATATCTGTTTAATACACTTTGATGCACTACAATATCCATAAGATATCTATTTAGTTCACTTTGATATCAGTTTGATACACTTTGATATCACTTTGATATCAATTGGGGCAGGGCCCCTGTCTGTTTTTTTTTTTTTGATGAAACATCCAGCCCCCTTACTACTTGGGTTCGTCTAAGCAGGTGAAAATATTGGAGGCCCACAAAACAAGAGAAGGCTATAAGAACATTGTATTTTCAAGTTGACCTTTCCTCAGTTGGAAATGTGACTAAGTAATGGCAGTTAACAGAAACAATGGAGATCAAGAAAAGGCCTGAAAGACCAAGCAAAATTTCATTGACAGCTGCTTCTATGATTGCTAGAGAGTCAAATTGGAATACCCTACTTGACTGCAAAACGCCTTCAGAAAGATGTTGCAGACTCTGGAATTGTTGTACATTGTTCTACTGTTCAGAGACATCTGCACATATATGACCTTCCTGGAAAAGTCAGAACAAAACATCTGCATCCTTACCATAAAATTCAACTTCAGAAGTATGCAAAACAAACATCTAAACAAGCATGATGCATTTTGGAAACAAATCCTGTGGACCAATGAGGCTAAAATAGAAATTTTTGGCCCCAATGATCAAGGGTATGTGTGGAGAAAAAGGACACAGAATTTTAGGAAAGGACCATCTTGCCAAACATTAAGCATGGGGTTGGATCAATCATGCTTTGGGGTTGTTTTGCTGCCAATGGCAAGGTGAACAAATCATGAGTAGATGGAAGAATGGAATCAATGAAATTTCAACAAATTCTTGATCCAAACATAACACATACAGTGGGTACGGAAAGTATTCAGACCCCTTTACATTTTTTCCTCTTTGTTTCATTGCGGCCATTTGGTAAATTCAAAAAAGTTCTTTTTTGTCATTAAGATACACTCTGCACCCCATCTTGACTGAAAAAAACAGAAATGTAGAAATTTTTCCAAACAGTCTACTTCAGAATGCGCAACTGAAGGTTTTACAATGGCCCTACTAGTCCTCTAGTAAACGTAATTGGAAATCTGTGGCTATATGTCAAAATAGGGAAGTAGCAAATACCGTATATACTCGAGTATAAGCCGACCCGAGTATAAGCCGACCCCCCTAATTTTGCCACAAAAAACTGGGAAAACTTATTGACTCGAGTATAAGCCTAGGGTGGAAAATGCAGCAGGTACCGGTGAATTTCAAAATTAAAAATAGATACTCCATACCATTCATTATGGCCCCATAGATGCTCCACATAAAGCTGTGCCACATATAATGCTCTGCACCGTTCATTATGGCCCCATAGATGCTCCACATAAAGCTGTGCCATATATACAATGCTCTGCACCATTGCCCCATAGATACTCCACATAAAGCTGTGCCATATATACAATGCTCTGCACCGTTGCCCCATAGCTGTGACATATATATAATGCTCTGCACCGTTGCCCCATAGCTGTGCCATATAGTGCTCTGCACCGTTGCCCCATAGCTGTGCCATATATATAATGCTCTGCACCGTTGCCCCATAGCTGTGCCATATAGTGCTCTGCACCGTTGCCCCATAGCTGTGCATATAGTGCTCTTCACCATTGTCCCATAGCTGTGCCATATAGTGCTCTGCACCGTTGCCCCATAGCTGTGCCATATAGTGCTCTGCACCGTTGCCCCATAGCTGTGCCATATAGTGCTCTGCACCATTGCCCCATAGCTGTGACATATAGTGCTCTGCACCATTGCCCCATAGCTGTGCCATATAGTGCTCTGCACCATTGCCCCATAGCTGTGCCATATAGTGCTCTGCACCGTTGCCCCATAGCTGTGCCATATAGTGCTCTGCACCATTGTCCCATAGCTGTGCCATATAGTGCTCTGCACCATTGCCCCATAGCTGTGCCATATAGTGCTCTGCACCGTTGCCCCATAGCTGTGCCATATAGTGCTCTGCACCGTTGCCCCATAGCTGTGCCATATAGTGCTCTGCACCGTTGCCCCATAGCTGTGCCATATAGTGCTCTGCACCATTGTCCCATAGCTGTGCCATATAGTGCTCTGCACCGTTGCCCCATAGCTGTGCCATATAGTGCTCTGCACCATCCATTATTGCCCCATAGCTGCTGCTGCTGCTGCAATAAAAAAAAACAAAAAACATACTCACCTGTCTTGCTTGCAGCTCCTCGGCGCCATCTTCCCGGCGTCTCTCCGCACTGACTGATCAGGCAGAGGGCGGCGCGCACACTATATGCGTCATCGCGCCCTCTGCCTGAACAGTCAGAGCGGAGAGACGCCGGGAAGATGGCTCGACGTCCAGCGTGTGGAACGAGGACAGGTGAATATGCGATACTTACCTGCTCCCGGCATCCCGCTCCTTCCCCCGGACAGCTGGTCTTCGGTGCCGCAGCCTCTTCCTCTGTCAGCGGTCACCGGCACCGCTGATTAGAGAAATGAATTATGCGGCTCCGCCCCTATGGGAGGTGGAGCAGCCTATTAATTTCTCTAATGAGCGGTCCCACGTGACCGCTCAGGGGAAGAGGCTGCGGCACTGAAGACAGTGTGACAGGCAGGGGGAGCGACAGGAACGCCAGGACTAGGTGAGTATATGACAGTGCTCACCCGCCGACCCCACCACCGATCATGACTCGAGTATAAGCCGAGAGGGGCACTTTCAGCCCAAAAATTTGGGCTGAAAATCTCGGCTTATACTCGAGTATATACGGTAGATAAAAAATAACTTTTATAGAACTCAAGGATAAAGTAAGTCACCTTATGACTTAATAAAAGTGCAATGTGTAGAAGGTCAGTGTGTGGGAATATAACAAACAATTCAGAGATCAAGTTGCTTATCAAATGAAGCAGGGCTTACTGGCATTGCCCCACTGAGTCCTGTTAAAAGGGTGCATTGGAAGCCCAATAATTCTCTGATACAGCAAACTTCAATTTAATAATGGGACTAGTGTTGAGCATTCCGATACCGCAAGTATCGGGTATCGGCCGATACTTGCGGTATCGGAATTCCGATACCGAGATCCGATACTTTTGTGGTATCGGGAATCGGAATCGGAAGTTTCCAGTGTATGGTTCCCAGGGTCTGAAGGAGAGGAAACTCTCCTTCAGGCCCTGGTATCCATATGAATGTGTAAAATAAAGAATTAAAATAAAAAATATTGATATACTCACCTGTCCGGAGGCCCCTGGACATCACCGCTGGTAACCGGCAGCCTGCTTTGTTTAAAATGAGTGCGTACAGCACCTTCCATGACGTCACGGCTTCTGATTGGTCGCGTGCCGCTCATGTGACCGCCACGCGACCAATCACAAGCCGCGACGTCATCCCTCAGGTCCTAAATTCCCTTCTAGGAATTTAGGACCTGAGGGATGATGTCACGGCTTCTGATTGGTCGTGTGGCGGTCACATGAGCGGCACGCGACCAATCAGAAGCCGTGACATCATGGAAGGTGCTGAACGCGCTTATTTTAAGCAAAGAAGGCTGCCGGTTCACAGCGGTAAGGTCCAGGCTGCGTCGGAGAGGTGAGTATATCAATATTTTTTATTTTAATTCTTTATTTTACACATTAATATGGATCCCAGGGCCTGAAGGAGAGTTTCCTCTCCTTCAGACCCTGGGAACCATCAGGGATACCTTCCGATACTTGAGTCCCATTGACTTGTATTGGTATCGGGTATCGGTATCGGATCAGATCCGATACTTTGCCGGTATCGGCCGATACTTTCCGATACCGATACTTTCAAGTATCGGATGGTATCGCTCAATACTAAATGGGACCGATTCCCCTGCTATAGTATTGTCCCTAATCATAGCATGATCTTATTCAAATGGCAAACATGCTTCTAGAAAACCATCCTGAGGATATAGTAAACACAATCAAAGAAATTGATCCTCATGTTAAAGATAACCGTATATAAATAAATGGAAGGCATTCAGGATAATATATGATCTGGTGCCTTTAAGTCCATAGTCCATGCAGCACAAATATTATAAAATCATCAAACTACTGATTATGACCCATATAAAAAGTCCTTCCTATAGTCTCCCTCCGCAGAGCAGTTTTTTAAATTATTTAAATATTTTTTTTTTAACAACGACTTGGGGTCCCCCTATTTTTGATAGCCATTCAAGCCAAAGCACACAGCTGGGGACTGCTAATCGCAGTTTGGTAAGGGGCCATGAATATTGGCCCACCAGTCTAAAAAGAGCAGCTTGCAGCTGCCCCAGAAAAGGTGCATCTATTAGATGTGCCAATTCTAGTGCTTTGCCTGTCTATTGGCTAGTGGGGGAGGCAAATGGGGTTCATATTTTTGGGGCTGATATTCCCTTTGTATTGTCCGATGACATCAAGCCCACAACTTAGTAATGGAGATGATTACTAATCCTATAGTTATATTGTAAATTAACACACAGCCAGAAATAAGTACTTTAATCGAAAAAAATGACACAGACTCCTTAAATGTATCTAAATTAACATTAATGCCCAGTCAACAGAAGCCAGGGTCTCCTGTAGCGGATTTAAAATAATAAACCACAATATTTCTTACCTGTCTACTGAGAAGATGATAATCCATTTTTCCAATCTAGATGGCAGGCTGCATTGTTGTGTGATGCGACTATACAGTCCAGCAGAAACACTGAGCAGTGTGTGCTATCGCTGCTCAGTATCCTAAATGGTCCCCCGTTTTAATAACCAGGAAATTTGATAGCTGTGAGCTGATATTAAAAGCCTGGGAACCTGAATATTGTCTCTTTCCCAGAATATAAATATCAGACCCCAGTAATCAGCTTTTCCTAAGCTGTTTATGGAAATTATGGGGGACCCCACTCAATTAACTTTTTTATTATTTACCGCTGCACAGGGGGAATCTCAAACCATGTCTGCTACGGTCTCCCATTCTCCTCCAGCCACAATGGAACCTGCTCAGCGGAGATTTCGGTCTGGCTCAGCCTGATACTGTGCGAATGATTACTGCTGCCTTTCCAGGCTCTGTCTTTGTAGCCAGCATTGGTCAGCGGCGAGCAGGCTTTTCAGGGATTAAGTCCTGCTTTTCACGCACTGAGCATGCTCACGGGAGGACCTCTCATTTGAGATCAGGGGTCACACGCTCAGGCCCTGTAGCAGCTCCTATTGGTCCACCAGGAAGGTCCTGAAGAGCTGCAACTGTAAAAGATTTGCATGGCCACTTGGCCATACGCTAGTATCAAATGTGTTTGGCTTATGCCAGTGGATACTATACCACTCTATACATATGTGGTATGAGGCTGTAGCTTTGGGACTGTACACTCAAGCAGGCAGCTAGCGTCAGTGGGGGAAATTAGCCTTGGCTTAGCATCTGGTTCCTTCATGTGTGCGGTTAGCACAGAAGAGTTCCACAGCAAGCACAACCCTAGTTAGTGTAATAGTTTTGTGTACAGCGCGACTCTGTATGGCAACAGAGATCGCTTCCAGTTCACACGGGGTGAAGCTTAACCCACGTGTGAATTCAGAGTTTATCCGCTGTCACTTTGGAGCAGATATCTCTGCATGGTGGACCCCGGGCTGCGAACGCACCTTGTAGCTACCTATTTATACTTGGTGCGTTCCGCTAGCCCTAACACAAGGCAATTTTAGTTTACAGACTTCAAATGTTCCAGCACCTGGAAACTTCAGTAGCCTTAAAAAATCCCTCAAAGTTTCATATGAGGTTTCCGGGCCTCACAGTTGCTGGGAGGCTGAGAACTCTGGTAACTCAAGTTACCCGAGTTCCATCTGCTTCCGGGTCTCACTATAGCTCCAGTTCTGGACTGTTAAATGCCAAAGTTCCGACTGCTGGACTCATGGTCGTTCATCAGTCCAGCACTGGCACTTGCAAAGCAAGAGAAACAGCTGATGTTAATATTCTGGTAAAGAGACAATATTTATAAAGGTTCCGAGGTGATTGCTATCAGCTCACAGCTGTATACTTAACCTTTCCTGGTTAGTAAAATGGGGGACCCAGCAAAATATTTATGTTGGGTCCCCCTATATTTAATAACAAGCAAAGGCTAGGCAGACAGCTGCTGGTTGATATTAATAGCCTAGGAAGGGGCCATGGATATTATTCCCTCCCAGATTAAAACATCATATTTTAGCCGCCACATAGCACATCCATAAGATGCAACAAATCTGGTGCTTTGCTTCACTCTTCCCACTTGCTCTTGTGCTGTGGCAAGTGGGGTTATATTTGGGCATGTTGCCTTTTCTTTTGTATTGTAAGGTGACATCAAGCCCAGTGGTTAGTAATGGAGAAGCGTAGTCAGTTTTGCCTGTCTGGTTATCAATAATATATGATAACCCCAAGAAATTTTTTTAAATTATTTATTTATAGTGCAGCCGGCTGACTAGAGCTGCCAAACTTTTACATGGCACTGTACATTCATGGTCGAAAGTGTTGACATCCTTGAAAATGTTCCAGAAAATGAAGTATTTTTACCAGAACATTTTTGCAATTACGTGTTTTGTTATAGGAATGTTTATTTCCTTTGTGTTTATTGGAATGCCATAAAAAACAGAAAATAAAGGCAAAGCGGGCATAATTTCACATAAAATTACAAAAATGGGCAGGATAGGATTGTTGGCACCCTCTACAAAATATTTGGTTGAACACCCTTTGGAATACATAACTACAGTTAATCAATTCCTACAACCATCAACAAGTTTCTTACACTACTCAACTGAAATTTTGGACTACTGTTCTTTTGTTAACTGCTCAAGGTCTCTCATATTTAAAGGATGACTTTTCCTAAAGGGAACCTGTCAGCAGGATTATGCATAGTAATCTACAGACAGACATTGTCATGTTGAGGCAGGTATACTGATTAAAATGATACCTCGGTTCATGAAATCCGTCTTGTGGCTGTTTTTTAATCTCTATTTTCAGTTTTGAGTTAATGATATGTTTGTGCTTCAGGGTGGCTGTGGGGGTCTTTATGTGGTGCTCTGATTTTGGTGCTCTGATGCCCCCTCATTTCTTTGATATTATCTTTAAATTTGTAAAAAAAAGCAGTATGAAAATGGCACCGTCCGCGCTTGCGCCATTTTTTAGCGATCGTCAATAGCTCCGACTGTGCAGGCGCTGGTGGCGCCACCTTGGAGGTTTTTTTCTCTAGCAAGATGGTGCCTGCGTAGTAGCAGCTGTTGGATCCACGATTGCTGCTACTGTGCAGACGCGGCTGGTGCCATTTTAAAACTGTTTTTTTTTTTTTTTAGGAATTTAACCCCTTCATGACCCAGCCTATTTTGACCTTAATGACATGGCCATTTTTTTTTGCAATTCTGACCAGTGGCCCTTTATGAAGTAATAACTCAGGAACGCTTCAACGGATCCTAGCGATTCTGAGGTTGCTTTTTCATGACATATTGGGCTTCATGATAGTGGTAAATTTAGGTCGATAATTTCTGCGTTTATTTGTGAAAAAAAATGGAAATTTGGCGAAAATTTTGAAAATTTCGCAATTTTCACAATTTGAATTTTTATTCTGTTAAATAAGAGAGTTATGTGACACAAAATAGTTAATAAATAACATTTCCCACATGTCTACTTTACATCAGCACAATTTTGGAAACAATTTTTTTTTTTGCTAGGAAGTTATAAGGGTTAAAATTTGACCAGTGATTTCTCATTTTTACAACAAAATTTACAAAACCATTTTTTTTAGGGACCACCTCACATTTGAAGTCAGTTTGAGGGTTCTATATGGCTGAAAATTCCCAAAAGTGACACTATTCTAAAAACTACACCCCTAAAGGTGCTCAAAACCACATGCAAGAAGTTTGTTAACCCTTCAGGTGTTTCACAGCAGCAGAAGCAACATGGAAGGAAAAAATGAACATTTAACTTTTTAGTCACAAAAATGATCATTTAGCAACAATTTTTTTTATTTTCCCAAAGGTAAAAGGAGAAACTGGACCACGAAAGTTGTTGTCCAATTTGTCCTGAGTACGCTGGTACCTCATATGTGGGGGTAAACCACTGTTTAGGTGCACGACAGGGCTCGGAAGGGAGGAGCGCCATTTGACTTTTTGAATGAAAATTTGGCTCCAATCTTTAGCGGACACCATGTCGCGTTTGGAGAGCCCCCGTGTGCCTAAACATTGGAGCTCCCCCACAAGTGACCCAATTTTGGAAACTAGATGCTCCAAGGAATTTATCTAGATGCATAGTGAGCACTTTAAACCCCCCAGGTGCTTCACAAATTGATCCGTAATAATGAAAAAGTACTTTTTTTCACCAAAAAATTCTTTAGCCTCAATTTTTTCATTTTCTCATGGGCAACAGGATAAAATGGATCCTCAAATTTGTTGGGAAATTTCTCCTGAGTACACTGATACCTCATATGTGGGGGTAAACCACTGTTTGGGCACATGGTAAGGCTCGGAAGGGAAGGAGCGCCATTTGACTTTTTGAATGAAAAAATATCTCCATCGTTAGCGGACACCATGTTGCATTTGGAGAGCCCCTGTGTGCCTAAACATTGGAGCTCCCCCACAAGTGACCCCATTTTGGAAACTAGACCCCCCAACGAACGTATCTAGATGCATAGTGAGCACTTTAAACCCTCAGGTGCTTCACAAATTGATCCGTAAAAATAAAAAAGTACTTTTTTCACAGAAAATTTATTTTAGCCTCAATATTTTCATTTTCACATGGGCAACAGGATAAAATGGATCCTAAAATTTGTTGGGCAATTTCTCCTGAGTACGGCCATACCTCATATGTGGGGGTAAACCACTGTTTGGGCGCACGGCAAGGCTCAGAAGGGAAGGCGCGCCATTTGACTTTTTGAATGGAAAATTAGCTCCAATCATTAGCGGACACCATGTTGCGTTTGGAGAGCCCCTGTGTGCCTAAACATTGGAGCTCCCCCACAAGTGACCCCATTTCAGAAACTAGACCCCCCAAGGAACTTATCTAGATGCATAGTGAGCACTTTAAACCCCCAGATGCTTCACAGAAGTTTATAACGCAGAGCCATGAAAATAAAAAATCATTTTTCTTTCCTCAAAAATGATTTTCTAGCCCGGAATTTTTTATTTTCACAATAGTAACAGGAGAAATTGGACCCCAAATGTTGTTGTCCAGTTTGTTCTGAGTATGGTGATACTCAATATGTGGGGGTAAACCACTGTTTGGGCGCACGGCAGGGCTCAGAAGGGAAGGCACGCCATTTGGCTTTTTGAATGGAAAATTAGCTCCAATCATTAGCGGACACCATGTCGCGTTTGGAGAGCCCCTGTGTGCCTAAACATTGGAGTTCCCCCACAAGTGACCCTATTTTGGAAACTAGACCCCCAAAGGAACTTATCTAGATGTGTGGTGAGCACTTTAAACCCCAAAGTGCTTCACAGAAGTTTATAACACACAGAAGTTTATAATAATAAATACGTTTTCTTTCCTCAAAAATAATTTTTTAGCCCAGAATTTTTTTATTTTCCCAAGGATAACAGGAGAAACTTGATGCCAAAAGTTGTTGTCCAGTTTCTTCTGAGTATGCTAATACCCCATATATGGGGTAAACCACTGTTTGGGCACATGCCGGGGCTCGGAAGTGAAGTAGTGACGTTTTGAAATGCAGACTTTGATGGAATGCTCTGCGGGCATCACGTTGCGTTTGCAGAGCCCCTGATGTGCCTAAACAGTAGAAACCCCCCACAATTGACCCTATTTTGGAAACTAGACCCCCAAAGGAACTTATCTAGATGTGTGGTGAGCACTTTGAACCCCCAAGTGCTTCACAGAAGTTTATAATGCAGAGCCGTGAAACTAAAAAATCATTTTTCTTTCCTCAAAAATAATTTTTTAGCCCCAAATTTTTTATTTTCCCAAGGGTTACAGGAGAAATTTGACCTCAAAAGTTGTTGACCAGTTTCTCCTGAGTACGCTGGTACCTTGTATTTGGGGGTAAACCACTGTTTGGGCACACGTTGGGGCTCGGAAGGGAGGGAGCACCATTTGACTATTTCAACGCAAGATTGGCTGGAATCAATAGTGGCGCCATGTCGTGTTTGGAGACCCCCTGATGTGCCTAAACAGTGGAAACCCCTCAATTCTAACTCCAACACTAACCCCAACACACCCCTAACCCTAATCCCAACCCTAACCGCAACACACCCCTAACCCTAGTCTTAACCCTAATTCCAACCCTAACTCTAATTCCAACCCTAACCCTAAGGCTATGTGCCCACGTTGCGGATTTGTGTGCTGATTTTTTCGCACCATTTTTAAAAAATCTGCAGGTAAAACGCACTGCGCTTTACCTGCAGATTTACCGCAGATTTCCAGTGTTTTTTGTGTGGATTTCACCTGCGGATTCCTATTATGGAGCAGGTGTAAAATGCTGCAGAATCCGCACAAAGAATTGACATGCTGTGGAAAATATGACGCAGCGTTTCCGTGCTGTATTTTCCGCACCATGGCAAAGTGGATTTGGTTTTCCATAGGTTGACGTGGTACTGTAAATGTGATGGAAAACTGCTACGAATCTGCAGCGACCAATCCGCCATGTGCACATAGCCTACTTCTAACCCTAATTCCACCCTAGCCCTAAGTCTAAACCTAACCCTAATTGTAACCCTAACCCTAGTTCTAACCCTAATTCTAACCCTAACCCTAATTCTAGCCCTAACCCTAAGTGCAACCCTAGCCCTAAGTGCAACCCGAACCCTAAGTGCAACCCGAACCCTAAGTGCAACCCTAACCCTAAATGCAACCCTAAGTGCAACCCTAACCCTAAGTGCAACCCTAACCCTAAGTGCAACCCTATCCCTAAGTACAACCCTATCACTAAGTGCAACCCTATCCCTAAGTGCAACCCTATCCCTAAGTGCTACCCTGTCCCTAAGTGCAACCCTAACCCTAAGTGCAACCCTAACCCTAAGTGCAACCCTACCCCTACCCCTAACCCTACCCCTAACCTACCCCTAACCCTACCCCTAACCCTAGTGGAAAAACAAAAATAAATATATTTTCTGTATTTTATTATTGTCCCTACCTATGGAGGTGATAAAGGGGGGGGTTATTTACTAATTTTTTTATTTTGATCGCTGTGATAGAACCTATCACAGCGATCAAAATGTACAGGGAACGAATCAGCCGGCCGGCAGATTCGGCCGGCGCACTCCGCATGCGCCCAACATTTTCCAAGATGGCGGCGCCCATGCGAGAAGACCGAGGACACCGGGACTAGGTATGTATGGGGGGGGGTGCGATTTGACAGTGGTGGGGGGCAGAGGGGAGGACGGGGGAGTGTCGTAGGGGAAAAGAAGGCACTTAGGACAGGACGGAGGGGTAGGGAACAATGACAGCGGCTGCAGATCGCCACCGTCAGTCGGTGGGGGGGCCAGATCGGGGTCTCCAGCCATGGCCGATGCTATTGCAGCATCGGCCATGGCTGGATTGTAATATTTCACCAATTTTCATAGGTGAAATATTACAGATTGCTCTGATTTGCTGTTTCACTTTCAACAGCGAATCAGAGCGATCGTAGCCACGGGGGGCTGTAGTACCACTCCCCCTGTCCCTGTAGGTCGGGTGAAATTGGAGTTAACCCTTTCACCCGGCTTGCAGGGACGCGATCATTCTGTGACACAGCATATGCGTCACAGGTCGGATTGGCACCGACTTTCATGACGCATACTGTTAGGGCTAGAGGAACGCACCAAATGAATATAGACACTTTATTATAATATATGCGTTCGCAGCACGGGGTCCACCGTGCAGGAAAACCTGCTGCTAGCAAATGGCGGAACTAAATAGCAGTATGAGCTACCTCTGTTACTTCACAGAGTAGCCGTGAACTCAAAGCACTGCGCCCTGTTAACCTTCACAGTGGCACAGGCTAACTACCCAAACGAGAGCAGTCAGTGGTCATGCATGCACACAAAACTCCTCGCCGGAGGTGCCAGCATTCTAGGGGCTTATTTCAGCCGGGTCCCTGAACACTATCATACGTGACCACTGTAAGGTTTCTCTTACTGAGAGTGTTGGGGGACACTCACTTGGCCACGATATTCAAGCACACGGGCACGGGTTTATAAAACAAAGCAGTCCATGCGGTTTATTAAGCATCATAAACCGGGTTACGCACAGTTCATAACATGGAACACAACAGGTACCAACTGGTGATATTAACTTGCATCTTCAAACACTTCAGTGTACGGCTTTGCCTCACGGACACTAACGTGCTGGGCCTCTCACTTCGCCCAGTTACCAGGGTGTCCGTACGCCGTACACTTCACCCATGTCCCAAGTCACAGACAGCACAAGTGACTCCGGGTTTTCGTCTCTAAACACGCTGGTACTCCCTTAACCAGCTCCCAAGGGAGACCACACAGTTCATAGAACTCACAAGCACTACCGGCCTGTACGGTACCTGACGGGAGCTCCGGCTCCACCTGCTGACTCCTTGCCAGTCCACACCTCCGGGTAAGCTGCCTTACAGGGATCACCAACTTGCCTGGCCGGCACACACTAGTCAGTCCAGAGCCACTGAAGGATTGTAGCTTCCCCAGTTCCACTGTGCACTGCTCCGGGATCCGGTCCTCCTACTAGGACCTCCCACGCCAGCAGGTGCTTTCCAGGAAGCCTCCTCTCAGGCTTCCAACACAGGAACACACCGAGCCCTCAGGAACTCCCTCAGGGATTTTGCACTTGGACCCTTCAGGTCCAAACACTGGAACCACACAGGAACCTGTGACCCACACTCTGGTCACGTTATGTACCTGTAACCACACCCACAGTAATGGATCACATGGGCTGGTCACGTGATCCTGACATCACTGCAGGTCAATTCTCATGGCCTCAATACAACTCCGTGCACATCCCGGGGAGACCATGCAGCGCCCCCTACCTGTTACAGGGGTTACTGCATCACATATATCACATATCCCCCCCCTCTGTTCACACCTGTAGGGTTGAACACCTGTCATACACGTGGGATCACGGGATATGTCATGCACGTTGCCTTGCCCTTCCTGTTGAGAGAACCGTCTCAGTCGGTTTTGAGCATCACACAGACCCATCCAGTTGTTGAGTTTACCCCGCCCCCAGCGGTCAACATGTAGGCCTTGAGGTTTGGCCCTTAAGTTACAGTCTGTCCGTGACACCAAACCTTTATTCAAGTTTGTCTTTTTACTCGACCTTTCTCTCCAGGGTCGCCATCCACGGTTGGTACGGACATTAGTCCCACTTACAGTCGAGACTAGCAACTGATCAGAGTCTGACCCTCCATCACTACGTCTACTACTGTACATGTCCTTTTTGTTTCCTTTTCGTTGGGAAGAAGGCGGCTGCCACCTTGTGTTCTGCAGCTGTTTATTGACCTGCCGTCTGTACAGTCTCAGCTGCTCTATTTCTCTCAGGTAGGCCACGCGATACCTCAGGAGCATCCGGATATTCGCTAGACTCTCCCTGGACCCGACAACCAGGAATGACACCATTCCATCTTCACCCACCTGGGCCTTGTCTTCAGCCGGAATCCTCAGTCTCTTCACACCGGACACATCCACCATCTCCTGCATCGCTTCTCCAAATCGGCCAGCGAGCCTCGCCACCAGAGCTCTGGGCACTTGGACTGTGTCCTCTACCAAGCCCAGACGACTTTGAGCTTTCCTGGCTTGCTCCAAACAACGAGTGGCCTCACCATTCTCCAACAGGACCCTCTGTTTCGTGCGGAGGCACCAAAGGTCCATGTCCCTCAGGACAGCCACCCTCTTCACTGTGACTTCCTTAGTAGACAGTACCACCAACTGTTTCGTCTCCAGTGCCCAGTGCACACTACACGCTTCCACTGCCTTTTTAAAGGCCTCATGCACACCCTCGCGGGTACATGCATCTTGCACCTCTACGGGTACATCTATCACGCACTTGAAGAGCGGAGTCTCACTTCCTTCAAGAACAGATGGCTCCTGCCTTGCCATGGACCTTTCCATCAAGACACCTGTCACAACCGGGTGACCATCTTGTTCTGCTTTTAGCGCCAACTCCTCTTCAGCTTTACTCTCATTACCACTCTGGTACTGGCACGAGAAGTCTGCGACCACCACCTCTTTTCCTTGTAGAGGGCCTTTTAGTGCTTCTCTAAGCACTACAATGTCTTCCTTTAGGGTCTGATACACACTTTGCCACCTGAACAGGTGGCCTCTGAGCTCCGAGACTTCCTTCTCCAGCTCATCCACTCTGCGCTCAGCCGCTTGATTCAGGACCCTTTCTTGTTCGACATGGTCGTTCACCGTCTCTATAACCAATTCCATCTCGCTTCTCCCATCCTCCGGATTGGTGAAACATCCATCACTTGAGGAGGTATTCACTTCCGGCACCATCTCCTTGGTGGCCTCCTCCACTTCCGCACCCTCCGACTCTGCACTGTCAGGGTCGGCCCTCTCTTGGGTCTCAGCGGTGACGTCATTAGGTTCGTCCCTTTTCCCTGGGACTTCAGAGTTCTTCATACACCCCAGGTCCTCAGCATCTTCCGTCAATTCCCCACACGGAGCAACGGGTTCAGCCCCTTTGGCTCTTTTACGTCTCTGTCGACGGGAGGAAGAATTGCCTGAGTCAACCTTATTACACTCTTTTCCACTGGCGTCACCGTCTGAATGGGAGTCGCCACCAATCGTTCTCACAGGTCCTGGACCCCGTCCTCCACCCGTCAGCACAGGTCCTGGACCCCGTCCTCCACCTGTCACCATAGGTCCTGGACCCTGTCCTCCACCCGTCAGCACAGGTCCTGGACCCCGTCCTCCACCTGTCACCAGGGCATATGCGTTTGTTACTGGCCATGACTTGTCACAGTCACCCCCAGAATCTGTGTCACACCCCACAGTCTGATGACCCTGCAAGTCACTCTCTGTCTGGGTGTCAGCTCCACGTGTTTTATCCAGCAGACCACTACCAGTCGTATTGTGGCACAGTTCACGTGACGTCAGGTCAGTTAGTTGGGCAATCGCACCTTTTCCCTTGGTCAGGCCTACCTTAGGACTGTCACCTCTAGGGGGCGCATTCTCAACATTACTACCACCCATCCACATTATATCCACAAACACGTCACCCTTTTCCCAGAATGCTTCCAAATCTTGTCCTATTACCATAGGACACGGCAAGTCCGGGATTACAGCCACCTCATGGTATGTGGAAACCCTAGCTGCGACAACGTAGAGAGTGGCTACCTGAAGACGTTTAGTGTCGCCAGGTGACACAGAATTTCCTGGAAGGGTTCTCAGCACAGACGCTTCTCTCCCCGGGTCTATCAACCCTTGCACACACTTTCCATCCAGCCAAAAAGGACACAGTCGTGACACCTCACTGATTGCCGCCCCTTTTTTGGCTCCGCCCCCTTTCTGGGCAAGTGCTTTGCTTTTTGATACCACCCCGGTTCGAGATTCAGCCCCCCTTCGGGATTCCACCCCTTTTTGGGCCATTACCCCTATTTGGGTTACCGCCCCTTTTTGGGTCTCCGCCCCCTTTTGGGCAACCATCCCCGTTTGGGCTACCGCTCACTATTAGGGATACTCCCCTCCCTGGGATACACCTGGTGGACTCCCCCACGGCACTCACGGCCCCAGTTCGCACAGTACACCCCTTTGTCTCTGGGCTTGTACTGGCCCTTTAAGAGTCTGCACAAAAAGAGAAATTTTTTTTTTTTTTTTTTTTCCTCTATGTCACTTCACCAGCTCCTGCTGGTACCGCCGCAGCTCCCGCTGCAGTCACACACAACCAGCACCTCCAGGTGTTGCCAACCACAAGTCACTGCAGCTCCGCCTGCTGTGGAACCTCTCGATGCAACCACGGCTACTCTCCACACGGCTCTGCACGACTCCACCACTGCCGCTTGTCACCTTCGTGACCCCGCCGAGTCACAGCAGACGCTTGTCACTTTCATAACCCCGCCGAGTTACAGCTAGACGCTTGTCACCTTCGTGGCTCTGCCACAGCAATTAACTCCACGTGTGCTAGCGAGATTGTTGCCAAAATTCTCCACCAATTGTAAGGTTTCTCTTACTGAGAGTGTTGGGGGACACTCACTTGGCCACGATATTCAAGCACACGGGCACGGGTTTATAAAACAAAGCAGTCCATGCGGTTTATTAAGCGTCATAAACCGGGTTACGCACAGTTCATAACATGGAACACAACAGGTACCAACTGGTGATATTAACTTGCATCTTCAAACACTTCAGTGTACGGCTTTGCCTCACGGACACTAACGTGCTGGGCCTCTCACTTCGCCCAGTTACCAGGGTGTCCGTACGCCGTACACTTCACCAACGTCCCAAGTCACAGACAGCACAAGTGACTCCGGGTTGTTGTCTCTAAACACGCTGGTACTCCCTTAACCAGCTCCCAAGGGAGACCACACAGTTCATAGAACTCACAAGCACTACCGGCCTGTACGGTACCTGACGGGAGCTCCGGCTCCACCTGCTGACTCCTTGCCAGTCCACACCTCCGGGTAAGCTGCCTTACAGGGATCACCAACTTGCCTGGCCGGCACACACTAGTCAGTCCAGAGCCACTGAAGGATTGTAGCTTCCCCAGTTCCACTGTGCACTGCTCCGGGATCCGGTCCTCCTACTAGGACCTCCCACGCCAGCAGGTGCTTTCCAGGAAGCCTCCTCTCAGGCTTCCAACACAGGAACACACCGAGCCCTCAGGAACTCCCTCAGGGATTTTGCACTTGGACCCTTCAGGTCCAAACACTGGAACCACACAGGAACCTGTGACCCACACTCTGGTCACGTTATGTACCTGTAACCACACCCACAGTAATGGATCACATGGGCTGGTCACGTGATCCTGACATCACTGCAGGTCAATTCTCATGGCCTCAATACAACTCCGTGCACATCCCGGGGAGACCATGCAGCGCCCCCTACCTGTTACATGGGTTACTGCATCACATATATCACACCACACTGGGGCAAAGTACAACATAGAACAATACTAGCGCATGGCCGTGCAGCCATGCGAGCCTTAAATAGTTGCAGCACGTACAGGACCTTCCTAGAAGGACCAATGAGAGGTTGCCACAGAGCGTGAGCACCTACAGGACCTTCCTGAAGGACCAATGGCTTTAGCTGCAGTGGCTGATAATGTGACCCTCGATTTCCACTGAGAGATCTTACTCTGGGCATGCGCAGAACGAGAAAAGCAGGACTTAGTCCCAGAAGCATCTGCTCGCCGCTGCCCAGCACTAACTCCAATGGCAGAAGCAGGAAAAGCAGCAGTAACTCTCTGTACAGAGTCAGACTGAGCAAGACGCTGGGACCGACGTCTCCGCTGAGCAGGCTCCACTGCGGCAGGAGAAGAATGGGAGACCGCAGCGTAGATGGCCCGAGATTCCCTCTGTGCAGAGGCAGGAACTCGACCCCTAACATTAACCCCCTAGGCCCCCCTCCTTGGGCCTCGCTACGTTTGAAGGCAGCAATGAGCTGCGGAGCCTGTTATGACCTGGTGGTTAAGGAGCAACATGGGACAAGCTCTGGGGAGGTGGTATCTGTACTGACCGCAGTTCCTAATCCTAACACCAACACTAGAAGTAGCTGTGGGATGTTGCTGTCACTCCCTAGACACCTCGTCACAGCCTGAGAACTAACTACCCCTAAAGAAGGAAACAGAAAGCTATCTTGCCTCAGAGAAAGATAGCCCCCCACAAATATTGACTGTGAGTGGAGAGGGAAGTGACATACACAGAAATGAAAACAGATTTTCGCAAAGGAGGCCACTACCAATCTAGATAGACAGAAAGGATACTGTGCGGTCAGTATTAAAAACTAAAAGTCCACGCAGAGTTTACAAAAATAATCTCCACACCGACTCACGGTGTGGAGGGCAAATCTGCTTCCCCAGAGCTTCCAGCTAGACTGAATATATCATACTGATAAGCTGGACAAGAAAAAACATAACATGAGCTGGGCGACTAAGTCCACAACAAATGGACAACCAAAAGAACTAGCAAGCACTTATCTTTTGCTGAAATGGACCGGCCATAAGAGAAATCCAAGGAGAGATCTGAATCCAACCCAGAAGCATTGACAGCTGGCATGGACTGAAGACCAGAGCCAGGTTAAATAGCAGACCCAGGAGAGACGATCAGTGGAAGCAGCTGCTACTGCGAACCCAAGGAGCAGCAGTTCCACCCGAAACCACCAGAGGGAGCCCAAGGGCAGAATCCACAAAAGTGCCATTCACAACCACCGGAGGGAGCCCAAGAACGGAATTCACAACAGTACCCCCCCTTGAGGAGGGGTCACCGAACCCTCACCAGAGCCCCCAGGCCGATCAGGACGAGCCAAGTGAAAAGAACAAACCAAATCGGCAGCATGGACATCGGAGGCAACAACCCAAGAATTATCCTCCTGGCCATAACCCTTCCACTTGACCAGATACTGAAGCTTCCGCCTCGAAAAACGAGAATCCAAAATCTTCTCCACCACATATTCCAACTCCCCCTCAACCATCACCGGAGCAGGAGGAACAACAGAGGGAACCATGGGCACCACATATCTCCGCAACAAAGATCTATGGAAAACATTATGGATGGAAAAAGAAGCTGGAAGGGCCAAACGAAAAGATACCGGATTGATAATTTCAGAAATCTTATAAGGACCAATAAAGCGAGGCTTGAACTTAGAGGAAGAAACCTTCATAGGAACATGACGAGAAGACAACCAGACCAAATCCCCAACACGAAGCCGGGGACCAACACACCGACGATGGTTAGCAAAACGTTGAGCCTTTTCCTGAGACATCGTCAAATTGTTCACCACATGAGTCCAAATCTGCTGTAACCTGTCCACCCCAGAATCCACACCAAGACAGTCAGAAGGCTCAACCTGCCCTGAAGAAAAACGAGGATGAAAACCAAAATTACAAAAAAAAGGCGAAACCAAGGTAGCCGAACTAGCCCGATTATTAAGGGCAAACTCGGCCAACGGCAAGAAGGTCACCCAATCATCCTGATCAGCAGACACAAAGCATCTCAAATAGGTTTCCAAGGTCTGATTGGTTCGCTCAGTTTGGCCATTTGTCTGAGGATGAAATGCTGAAGAAAAAGACAAATCAATGCCCATTCTAGCACAAAAGGACCGCCAAAACCTAGAAACAATCTGGGAACCTCTGTAAGACACAATATTCTCCGGAATGCCATGCAAATAGTGTTGAGCATTCCGATACCGCAAGTATCGGGTATAGGCCGATACTTGCGGGTATCGGAATTCCGATACCGAGATCCGATACTTTTGTTGTATCGGGTATCGGTATCGAATCAACATTAATGTGTAAAAGAAAGAATTAAAATAAAAAATATTGCTATACTCACCTCTCCGACGCAGCTTGCACCTTACCGAGGGAACCGGCAGCGTTCTTTGCTTAAAATGCGCGCTTTTCCTTCCTTCCGTGATGTCACGGCTTCTGATTGGTTGCGTGCCGCCTATGTGGCCGCGACGCAACCAATCACAGCAAGCCGTGACGTAATTTTAGGTCCTTCAGTATTTTAAAATTACGTTCCGGCGTTGTGATTGGTCGCGTCGCGGTCACATGGGCGACGCGACCAATCACAAGCCGTGACGTCACGGGAGGCAGGAGACGCGCGCATTTTAAAATGCGCGCGTGTCCAGCCTCCCGTGACGTCACGGCTTGTGATTGGTCGCGTCGCCCATGTGACCGCGACGTGACCAATCACAACGCCGGAACGTAATTTTAAAATCCTGAAGGACCTGAAATTACGTCACGGCTTGCTGTGATTGGTTGCGTCGCGGCCACATGGGCGACGTGACCAATCACAAGCCGTGACGTCACGGGAGGCTGGACACGCGCGCATTTTAAAATGCGCGCGTCTCCTGCCTCCCGTGACGTCACGGCTTGTGATTGGTCGCGTCGCCCATGTGACCGCGACGCGACCAATCACAACGCCGGAACGTAATTTTCAAATACTGAAGGACCTAAAATTACGTCACGGCTTGCTGTGATTGGTCGCGTCGCAGCCACATGGGCGGCGCGCGACCAATCACAAGCCGGGACTTCACGTAAGGAAGTTAAAGCGCGAATTTTAAGCAAACAACGCTGCCGGTTCCCTCGGTAAGGTGCAGGCTGCGTCGGAGAGGTGAGTATAGCAATATTTTTTATTATAATTCTCTCTTTTACACATTAATATGGTTCCCAGGGCCTGAAGGAGAGTTTCCTCTCCTTCAGACCCTGGGAACCATCAGTGATACCGTCCGATACATGAGTCCCATTGACTTGTATTGGTATCGGGTATCGGTATCGGATTAGATCCGATACTTTGCCGGTATCGGCCGAAACTTTCCGATACCGATACTTTCAAGTATCGGACGGTATCGCTCAACACTACATGCAAACGAACCACAAGCTGAAAAAATAATGGAACCAAATCAGAGGAGGAAGGCAACTTAGGCAAAGGTACCAAATGGACCATCTTAGAAAATCGGTCACAAACCACCCAGATGACAGACATCTTCTGGGAAACAGGAAGATCCGAAATAAAATCCATGGAAATATGCGTCCAGGGCCTCTCAGGGACCGGCAAAGGCAAAAGCAACCCACTAGCACGGGAACAGCAAGGCTTGGCCCGGGCACAAGTCCCACAGGACTGCACAAAAGAATTCACATCCCGCGACAAGGAAGGCCACCAAAAGGACCTAGCAACCAAATCTCTGGTACCAAAAATCCCAGGATGACCAGCCAACACTGAACAATGAACCTCAGAAATTACCTTACTAGTCCATCTATCAGGAACAAACAGTTTCCCCACTGGACAGCGGTCAGGTTTATCAGCCTGAAACTCCCGAAGCACCCGCCGCAAATCAGGGGAGATGGCAGAAAGAATCACCCCCTCCTTGAGAGTACCAACCGGCTCAAGGACTCCCGGAGAATCAGGCAAAAAACTCCTAGAAAGGGCATAAGCCTTCACATTCTTAGATCCAGGAAGATACGAGACCACAAAATAAAAATGGGAGAAAAACAGGGACCATCGAGCTTGTCTAGGATTCAACCGCTTAGCAGACTCAAGGTAAATCAGATTCTTATGATCGGTCAAGACCACAACGCGATGCTTGGCTCCCTCAATCCAATGTCGCCACTCCTCGAATGCCCACTTCATAGCTAACAACTCCCGATTGCCGACATCATCATTACACTCAGCAGGCAAAAATTTTCTGGAGAAGAAGGCACACGGTTTCATCAAAAAGCAATCAGAACTAGGGTTGAGCGAAACGGGTCGATCATTTTCAAAAGTCGCCGACTTTTGGCTAAGTCGGCGTCTCATGAAACCCGATCCGACCCCTGTGCTTGTCGGCCATGCGGTACGCGACTTTCGCGCCAAAGTCGCGTTTCAATGACGCGAAAAGCGCCATTTCTCAGCCAATGAAGGTGAACGCAGAGTGTGGGCAGCGTGATGACATAGATCCTGGTCCCCACCATCTTAGAGAAGGGCATTGCAGTGATTGGCTTGCTGTCTGCGGCGTCACAGGGGCTATAAAGGGGCGTTCCCGCCGACCGCCATCTTACTGCTGCTGATCTGAGCTTAGGGACAGGTTGCTGCCGCTTCATCAGAAGCAGGGAGAGCGTTAGGCAGGGTCCACTAACCACCAAACCGCTTGTGCTGCAGCGATTTCCACTGTCCAACACCACCTTCGGTGTGCAGGGACTGTGGAAGCTATTTTTTTTTTTTTTTCCCCTCAGCGCTGTAGCTCATTGGGCTGCCCTAGAAGGCTCCGTGATAGCTGTATTGCTGTGTGTACGCCACTGTGGAAACCAACTGCTTTTTTCAAAGCACATATCCTCTTGTTCCTTCCTTTCTGCACAGCTATCTTTTCTGTTTTTCCACACTTTTTATTTAATTTGTGCATCAGTCCACTCCTATTGCTGCCTGCCATACCTGGCTTACATTACTGCAGGGAGATAGTAATTGTAGGACAGTTTTTTTTTTTTTTTTGTTTTTTTTTTTTGTGGGAGATTAAGATTGGCATTTCTGCTACAGTGCCATCCCTGTGTGTGCCATCTCTCACTGAGTGGGCCATAGAAAGCCTATTTATTTTTTCCGTGATTTGTGTTCTAAAATCTACCTCAACACAAAAACAGTACATCAATCAGTGGGAGAAAAATATTGGCCTCAGTCAGGGCTTGTGTGCCACTGCTGTGTGTGCTATCTCTCATTCAGTGGGCTATAGCAAGCCTATTTTTTTTTTTTTTTTTTAATATTATTTGGTTTCTAATTCTCCCTGAAAAAAAAAAAAAAAACCTAAAAAAACAGTGGGAGAATAATATTGCCCTTTCAGCTTGTGTGCCAGTCTTGACTCCTGGGTGTGCCACCTCTCTCCCTCTCATTCAGTGGGCCATAGAAAGCCTATTTATTTTTTTTTTTAAATATTATTGGGTTTCTAAAGTCTCCCTGAAAAAACAAAAAATACATAAAAAAACAGTGGGAGAGTAATATTGCCCTTTCAGCTTGTGTGCCAGTCTTGACTCCTGGGTGTGCCACCTCTCTCCCTTTCATTCAGTGGGCCATAGAAAGCCTATTTATTTTTTCCGTGATTTGTGTTCTAAAATCTACCTCAACACAAAAACACTACATCAATCAGTGGGAGAAAAATATTGGCCTCAGTCAGGGCTTGTGTGCCACTGCTGTGTGTGCTATCTCTCATTCAGTGGGCTATAGCAAGCCTATTTTTTTTTTTTTTTTTTTTTTTAATATTATTTGGTTTCTAAAGTCTCCCTGAAAAAAAAAAAAAAACATAAAAAAACAGTGGGAGAGTAATATTGCCCTTTCAGCTTGTGTGCCAGTCTTGACTCCTGGGTGTGCCACCTCTCTCCCTTTCATTCAGTGGGCCATAGAAAGCCTATTTATTTTTTTGTTTTTTTAATATTATTTGGTTTCTAAAGTCTCCCTGAAAATAAAAAAAAAAAATACATAAAAAAACAGTGGGAGAGTAATATTGCCATTTCAGCTTGTGTGCCAGTCTTGACTCCTGGGTGTGCCACCTCT
The DNA here is from genome assembly GCF_051348905.1 of Ranitomeya variabilis. Lineage (NCBI taxonomy): Eukaryota > Metazoa > Chordata > Amphibia > Anura > Dendrobatidae > Ranitomeya > Ranitomeya variabilis. The sequence goes on from NC_135238.1 coordinate 120,558,352, forward strand.
CTCCCTCTCATTCAGTGGGCCATAGAAAGCCTTGTTTTTTTGTTTTTTTTTTAATATTATTTGGTTTCTAAAGTCTCCCTGAAAATAAAAAAAAAAAACATAAAAAAACAGTGGGAGAGTAATATTGCCATTTCAGCTTGTGTGCCAGTCTTGACTCCTGGGTGTGCCACCTCTCTCTCTAATTGTGGGCCATAGAAAGCCTATTTATTTTTTGGTTTTTTTAATATTATTTGGTTTCTAAAGTCTCCCTGAAAAATAAACCTCTCTGAAACAAAACGGCCCCTGCCCCAATCTCAGAAGCGTCAACCTCAACCTGAATAGGGAGAGAAACATCCGGCTGACGCAACACAGGGGCAGAAGTAAAACGACGTTTAAGCTCCTGAAAGGCCTCAACAGCCGCAGAGGACCAATTCATCACATCAGCGCCTTTCTTCGTCAAATCGGTCAGGGGCTTAACCACACTGGAAAAGTTAGCAATGAAACGGCAATAAAAATTAGCAAAGCCCAAAAATTTCTGAAGGCTCTTCACAGATGTGGGTTGAATCCAATCATGAATGGCCTGGACCTTAACAGGATCCATTTCAATAGCCGAGGGAGAAAAAATGAAACCCAAAAAAGAAACCTTCTGAACTCCAAAAAGTCACTTAGACCCCTTCACAAACAACGCATTAGCACGAAGGATCTGAAACACCATCCTGACCTGTTTCACATGAGACTCCCAATCATCGGAAAAAAACAAAATATCATCCAAATATACTGTACAATCATGAATTTATCAAGATAATTCCGGAAGATATCATGCATAAAGGACTGAAACACAGATGGAGCATTAGAGAGCCCGAATGGCATCACAAGGTATTCAAAATGGCCTTCGGGCATTTTAAATGCTGTTTTCCATTCGTCACCCTGTTTAATACGAACAAGATTATACGCCCCTCGAAGGTCAATCTTAGTAAACCAACTAGCCCCTTTAATCCGAGCAAACAAATCAGAAAGCAAAGGTAAAGGGTATTGGAATTTGACCGTGATCTTATTGAGAAGGCGATAATCTATACAGGGTCTCAAGGAGCCATCCTTCTTGGCAACAAAAAAGAATCCCGCTCCCAACGGTGACGAAGACGGGCGAATATGCCCCTTCTCCAAAGACTCCTTAACATAACTCCGCATGGCGGCATGCTCTGGCACAGACAGATTGAAAAGTCGGCCCTTAGGGAACTTACAGCCAGGAATCAAGTTAATAGCACAATCACAGTCCCTATGAGGAGGAAGGGAGCTGGACTTGGGCTCTTCAAATATATCCTGGAAATCCGACAAAAACTCAGGAACTTCAGAAGAGGGGGAAGAGGAAATTTACATCAAAGGAACATCACTATGTATCCCTTGACAACCCCAACTAGTCACAGACATAGATTTCCAATCCAGCACTGGATTATGTACCTGTAACCATGGAAAACCCAGCAGAACAACATCATGCAAATTATGCAACACCAAAAAACGACAATCTTCCTGATGTGCTGGAGCCATGTACATGGTCAACTGTGTCCAGTACTGAGGTTTATTCTTGGCCAATGGTGTAGCATCAATCCCCTTAAGGGAATAGGGCTCTGCAAAGGCTGCAAGGAAAAACCACAGCGTCTGGCGAACTCTAAGTCCATTAAGTTCAGGGCAGCACCTGAATCCACAAATGCCATAACAGAAAAGGACGATAATGAGCAAATCAGGGTAACGGACAAGAGAAACTTAGGCTGTACAGTACTAATGGTAACAGACCTCGCGACCCTCTTAGTACGCTTAGGGCAATCAGAAATGGCATGAGCATAATCACCACAGTAACAACACAGCCTATTCTGACGTCTGAATTCCTGCCGTTCTGCTATAGTCAAAATCCTATCACATTGCATAGGCTCAGGACTCTGCTCAGAGAACACTGCCATATGGTGCACCTCCTTGCGCTCGCGCAGGCGCCGATCAATCTGAATGGCCAAAGACATTGATTCATTCAAACCAGCAGGCGTGGGGAACCCCACCATAACATCTTTAAGGGCTTCAGAAAGACCCTTTATGAAAATTGCTGCCAGGGCATACTCATTCCATTTTGTGAGCACAGACCACTTTCTAAATTTCTGGCAGTATACTTCTGCCGCTTCCTGACCCTGACACAGAGCCAGCATGGTTTTTTCTGCCTGATCCACAGAATTAGGTTCGTCATACAGCAATCCGAGTGCTTGAAAAAATGCGTCTACATTGAGCAATGCAGGATTCCCTGACTCAAGGGAGAATGCCCAGTCCTGCGGGTTTCCACGCAGCAGAGAAATGACAATCTTCACCTGCTGAATGGGGTCACCAGAGGAACGGGGTCTCAAAGCAAGAAACAATCTGCAGTTATTTTTAAAGTTCAAAAATTTGGATCTATCCCCAAAAAACAAATCAGGAGTAGGAATTCTAGGCTCTAAAACCGGAGTCTGAGCAACATAATCTTGGATACTCTGTACCCTTGCAGCGAGTTGATCCACATGAGAGAACAAACCCTGAACATCCATGTCAGCACCAGAATCCTGAACCACTCAGAGATTAAGGGGAAAAAAAAAAGACCAAACAGACTGCAAAGAAAAAAAAAAAAAGGATCATAACTTTTTTTTCCCCTCTTTTGAGATGCATTCAACACATTGCGGGCCAGCTGTACTGTTATGACCTGGTGGTTAAGGAGCAACATGGGACGAGCTCTGGGGAGGTGGTATCTGTACTGACCGCAGTTCCTAATCCTAACACCAACACTAGAAGTAGCCGTGGGATGTTCCTGTCACTCCCTAGACACCTCGTCACAGCCTGAGAACTAACTACCCCTAAAGAAGGAAACAGAAAGCTATCTTGCCTCAGAGAAAACCCCAAAAGGAAAGATAGCCCCCCACAAATATTGACTGTGAGTGGAGAGGGAAGTGACATACACAAATGAAAACAGATTTTAGCAAAGGAGGCCATTACTAATCTAGATAGACAGAATAGGAAAGGATACTGTGCGGTCAGTATTAAAAACTAAAAGTCCACGTAGAGTTTACAAAAAAAATCTCCACACCGACTCACAGTGTGGAGGGCAAATCTGCTTCCCGACTAATATAATACCACCAATCAGTTTAAATATGCTAATAGCAAGGTAGGACTGTAGTTAAAGTATAAAAATTAACTTTTAATTAACTCAATTAAAAAGAGCCTATCAGACTCATAAAAACCACATGACAAACAACGTACATAATAATAACAACAAATGCTCCCAATGAGCTCAGAAAGATAAGCTCCAGCACAGCACGGTGACCAATAGTGACACCAATTCTGAAAATTACTAACACTATACCAGAAGTTTCTTTACTCACACAACCTGTCTATAGTGAGCTTTATAGCATATCAGATCAGAAAAAGAATCATAAATGATTGCTACTAAATAAAGGAACAATCTCACCCAAGACATAGGTTGCTTCACAGCGTGTTGTGGTATGGATGTCCATGCATATAAGGTGGCACTCTGCGTGCCCGTTCAAAACCTCACTCTTATGGATTTCATCCCACCGATTCTTTCTTCCTCCCTCATTCTGAATTCTCCCAACGCGTTTCTCGTGGCTCAATCATCAGGGGAGAAGCCACTTCAAAAAGTTTTATATTGAATGTGTGTCGTCCGTCCGGCACACACAGGAGGGTCGGTTTACCCGCGCGCGGCCCCTTCATTTATATGGAGCGCCACTAACACTACATATGTGACGTACTCACACCAGCGCCCGGGTTCTGGTTTTCAAGCGATCACATGATTCCTGGATAAGGACGCCCCAGAGAGAACCATGTCCGCGTGAAGCGCATACTGACACGGACACGTCACTTCCGGTCCAGGGGGAGGAATGGCTCCACCCCCCGGGGGAGTACGTAGCGTTGTTTGCATGCAAATGAGCATTACATGCGTCTCCAAAGATACCAGTGAATTTTAACCCCTAAGGTACCCTAAACACAGGTTTGCAAACCTTACTAAATCGGGGGAAAAGGATTTTTACAAAATATCAATAGACAATATATACATGTATATCCTACAACTTCCATACCTCGGAAGGAGGATATTGAATAAGGCCTTGGTGGTCTCCAAAACTTGAGGTACAAAACATCTACCTAAGGGCGTTGGAAAAAGAGAACTGTGGGAACCATAGCAGAAACCTTTACCCTTTATAAAAATAAAAAATATATGCACCATATGGTAAAGATAAAGAGGATTCCACATTTTTAGACATTTATTAAAACAAGGCTGTTAACCATTATTGTACAACTCATAGGGTTGAAAACTGAGTGACTTAAACTATACAAGATCCCTGGTTTTTAGATGCAAACTGGAGACCTAGTGTTCTTTTCTGTCTTTATCATGGAGTTCCCTTTTCGGGCACTTAGTTAGATCATTCTTAAGCCAGGGATTACTAGGGCCTTTTAGGGACAGCCGTCGTTGAGTTGGGGGCGCCTTCTCTCGTCTTTTAGGGTGCCAACCCCCACTGGTTAGGTAGGAATAATGTAGGGGGTCCCCCTTAGGGACAAGTAGGCTGCCCATGTCCCACTAGGTCTCCAGTTTAAGTCACTCAGTTTTCAACCCTATGAGTTGTACAATAATGGTTAACAGCCTTGTTTTAATAAATGTCTAAGGCTAGTTTCACACTAGCGTCGGGAACAACCCGTCGCTGTGCGTCGGGCCGACGTTCCCGACGCTAGGGTGGTCTCCGCCGCACAACGGGGGCAGCGGATGCATTTTTCCCACGCATCCGCTGCCCCATTGTGAGGTGCGGGGAAGTGCGGGGAGGTGGGGGCGGAGTTCCGGACGCGCATGCGCGGTCGGAAAAAGTGGACCGTCGGGAGCAAAAAACGTTTTTTTCTCCCGACGGTCCGCTACCACACGCCCAAGCGTCGCAAAACGGACGCGACGTTTGGCAATGCGTCGCAAATGCGTCGCAAATGCGTCGCTAATGTTAGTCTATGACGAAAAAGCGTATCCAGCAAGAAGTTTTGCTGGATGCGTATTTTCGGCAAAATGACGCATTTGCGACGTATTGCAGTTAACGCTAGTGTGAAACTAGCCTAAAAATGGTGAATCCTCTTTATCTTTACCATATGGTGCATATATTTTTTATTTTTATAAAGGGTAAATGTTTCTGCTATAATTCCCACAGTTCTCTTTTTCCAACGCCCTTAGGTAGATGTTTTGTACCTCAAGTTTTGGAGACCACCAAGGCCTTATTCAATATCCTCTGTTGTGAAATTGGATTTTGGGCTCCCCCGGTGGCCACTGGTGGAATTGAACTTGTGTGCATCATCCCCTCTGTTCACCTGTTCCCATCAGGATGTGGGAGTCGCTATTTAACCTTGCTCCTCTGTCACTTCCATGCCGGTCAACATTGTAATCAGAAGCCTTTCTGTGCATGTTCCTGCTTCTAGACAACTCCCAGCTAAGTGGACTTTTGTCCTTGTTTGTTTTTTGTATTTTGTTCCAGTTCACAGCTGCAGTTTCGTTTCTGTGTCTGGAAAGCTCTTGTGATCTGAAATTGCCACTCTGATGTTATGAGTTAATACTAGAGTCTTAAAGTAATTTCAGGATGGTGTTTTGATAGGGTTTTCAGCTGACCATGAAAGTGCCCTTTCTGTCTTCCTGCTATCTAGTAAGCGGACCTCGATTTTGCTAAACCTATTTTCATACTACGTTTGTCATTTTCATCTTAAATCACCGCCAATATATGTGGGGGCCTCTGTCTGCCTTTCGGGGAAATTTCTCTAGAGGTGAGCCAGGACTGTATTTTCCTCTGCCAGGATTAGTTAGTCCTCCGGCTGGCGCTGGGCGTCTAGGGATAAAACGTAGGCACGCTACCCGGCTACTACCAGTTGTGCGGCAGGTTTAGTTCATGGTCAGTTTAGTTTCCATCCTTCCAAGAGCTAGTTCTTATGTATGCTGGGCTATGTTCTCTTGCCATTGAGAACCATAACAGTTTGACCGGCCAGCAAAGGGTTAAATTAATTGGCAGAGAAAGGAGAGAAAAAAGAATTCTGCTGAAAATTTTTTTCCTTCAGTTCTGAGTGTGCTTCCAATTGAATCACTTGCAAGTCTGCCTATATTGCAGCCTTCCTCTCTCTCTCTCCTTCTAATCCTGGAATGGCTCTGTGTTCACCTGTTTAAAATGGATATTCAGAGTTTAGCTGCAGGTTTGAACAATCTCACCACGAAAGTTCAAAATTTACAAGACTATGTTGTTCATGTTCCTATATCTGAACCTAGAATTCCTTTGCCTGAATTTTTCTCGGGGAATAGATCTTGCTTTCAAAATTTCAAAAATAATTGCAAGTTGTTTTTGTCCCTGAAATCTCGCTCTGCTGGAGATCCTGCCCAGCAGGTCAGGATTGTGATTTCCTTGCTCCGGGGCGTCCCTCAAGATTGGGCTTTTGCATTGGCTCCAGGGGATCCTGCGTTGCTCAATGTGGATGCGTTTTTTCTGGCCTTGGGGTTGCTTTATGAGGAACCTCATTTAGAGCTTCAGGCGGAAAAAGCCTTGATGTCCCTATCTCAGGGGCAAGATGAAGTTGAAATGTATTGCCAAAAATTCCGTAAATGGTCTGTGCTTACTCAGTGGAATGAGTGCGCCCTGGCGGCGAATTTCAGAGAGGGTCTCTCTGATGCCATTAAGGATGTTATGGTGGGGTTCCCTGTGCCTGCGGGTCTGAATGAGTCCATGACAATGGCTATCCAGATCGATAGACGTCTGCGGGAGCGCAAACCTGTGCACCATTTGGCGGTGTCTACTGAGAAGACGCCAGAGAATATGCAATGTGATAGAATTCTGTCCAGAAGCGAACGGCAGAATTTTAGACGAAAAAATGGGTTGTGCTTTTATTGTGGTGATTCAACTCATGTTATATCAGCATGCTCTAAGCGTACTAAGAAGCTGGATAAGTCAGTTTCAATTGGCACTCTTCAGTCTAAGTTTATTCTATCTGTGACCCTGATTTGTTCTTTATCATCTATTACCGCGGACGCCTATGTCGACTCTGGTGCCGCTTTGAGTCTTATGGATTGGTCCTTTGCCAAACGCTGTGGGTATGATTTAGAGCCTCTTGAAACTCCTATACCTCTGAAGGGGATTGACTCCACCCCATTGGCTAGTAATAAACCACAATACTGGACACAAGTAACTATGCGAATTAATCCGGATCATCAGGAGATTATTCGCTTTCTTGTGCTGTATAATCTACATGATGTGTTGGTGCTTGGATTGCCATGGCTGCAATCTCATAACCCAGTCCTCGACTGGAAAGCTATGTCTGTGTTAAGCTGGGGATGTAAGGGGATGCATGGGGACGTACCTTTGGTTTCCATTTCATCATCTATTCCCTCTGAGATTCCTGAATTCTTGTCTGACTATCGTGATGTTTTTGAAGAACCTAAGCTTGGTTCATTACCTCCGCACCGGGAGTGCGATTGTGCCATAGATTTGATTCCGGGTAGTAAATACCCTAAGGGTCGTTTATTTAATCTGTCTGTGCCTGAACATGCTGCTATGCGAGAATATATAAAGGAGTCCTTGGAAAAGGGACATATTCGTCCTTCGTCATCTCCCTTAGGAGCCGGTTTTTTCTTTGTGTCTAAGAAGGATGGCTCTTTGAGGCCGTGTATTGATTATCGGCTTTTGAATAAAATCACGGTTAAATATCAATATCCGTTGCCACTGCTGACTGATTTGTTTGCTCGCATAAAGGGGGCCAAGTGGTTCTCTAAGATAGATCTCCGTGGGGCGTATAATTTGGTGCGAATTAAGCAGGGGGATGAGTGGAAAACCGCATTTAATACGCCCGAGGGCCACTTTGAGTATTTGGTGATGCCTTTTGGCCTTTCAAATGCCCCTTCAGTCTTTCAGTCCTTTATGCATGACATTTTCCGTGATTATTTGGATAAATTTATGATTGTGTATCTGGATGATATTCTGATTTTTTCGGATGACTGGGAGTCTCATGTTCAGCAGGTCAGGAGGGTTTTTCAGGTTTTGCGGTCTAATTCCTTGTGTGTGAAGGGTTCTAAGTGCGTTTTTGGGGTTCAAAAGATTTCCTTCTTGGGATACATTTTTTCCCCCTCTTCCATCGAGATGGATCCTGTCAAGGTTCAGGCTATTTGTGATTGGACGCAACCCTCTTCTCTTAAGAGTCTTCAGAAATTTTTGGGCTTTGCTAACTTTTATCGTCGATTTATTGCTGGTTTTTCTGATGTTGTTAAACCATTGACTGATTTGACTAAGAAGGGTGCTGATGTTGCTGATTGGTCCCCTGCTGCTGTGGAGGCCTTTCGGGAGCTTAAGCGCCGCTTTTCTTCCGCCCCTGTGTTGCGTCAGCCTGATGTTGCTCTTCCTTTTCAGGTTGAGGTCGACGCTTCTGAAATCGGAGCTGGGGCGGTTTTGTCGCAGAGAAGTTCCGACTGCTCCGTGATGAAACCTTGTGCTTTTTTTTCTCGTAAATTTTCGCCCGCCGAGCGGAATTATGATATTGGGAATCGGGAGCTTTTGGCCATGAAGTGGGCTTTTGAGGAGTGGCGTCATTGGCTTGAGGGGGCTAGACATCAGGTGGTGGTATTGACCGACCACAAAAATTTAATTTATCTTGAGTCCGCCAGACGCCTGAATCCTAGACAGGTGCGCTGGTCGTTGTTTTTCTCTCGGTTTAATTTTGTGGTGTCATACCTACCGGGTTCTAAGAATGTTAAGGCGGATGCCCTTTCTAGGAGTTTTGAGCCTGACTCCCCTGGTAATTCTGAACCTACAGGTATCCTTAAGGATGGAGTGATATTGTCTGCCGTTTCTCCAGACCTGCGGCGGGCCTTGCAGGAGTTTCAGGCGGATAGACCTGATCGTTGCCTACCTGGTAGACTGTTTGTTCCTGATGATTGGACCAGTAAAGTCATTTCTGAGGTTCATTCTTCTGCGTTGGCAGGTCATCCTGGAATCTTTGGTACCAGGGATTTGGTGGCAAGGTCCTTCTGGTGGCCTTCCCTGTCACGAGATGTACGAGGCTTTCTGCAGTCTTGTGACGTTTGTGCTCGGGCCAAGCCTTGTTGTTCTCGGGCTAGTGGATTGTTGTTGCCCTTGCCTATCCCGAAGAGGCCTTGGACGCACATCTCGATGGATTTTGTTTCGGATCTTGCTGTTTCTCAGAAGATGTCTGTCATCTGGGTGGTGTGTGACCGTTTCTCTAAGATGGTCCATTTGGTTCCCCTGCCTAAGTTGCCTTCTTCTTCCGAGTTGGTTCCTCTGTTTTTTCAAAATGTGGTTCGTTTGCATGGTATTCCGGAGAATATCTTTTCTGACAGAGGAACCCAATTCGTGTCTAGATTTTGGCGGGCATTCTGTGCTAGGATGGGCATAGATTTGTCTTTCTCGTCTGCTTTCCATCCTCAGACTAATGGCCAGACCGAGCGGACGAATCAGACCTTGGAGACATATTTGAGGTGTTTTGTGTCTGCAGATCAGGATGATTGGGTTGCTTTTTTGCCTTTGGCGGAGTTTGCCCTCAATAATCGGGCCAGCTCTGCCACCTTGGTGTCTCCTTTTTTCTGTAATTCGGGGTTTCATCCTCGATTTTCCTCTGGTCAGGTGGAATCTTCGGATTGTCCTGGAGTGGATGCTGTGGTGGAGAGGTTGCATCAGATTTGGGGGCAGGTAGTGGACAATTTGAAGTTGTCCCAGGAGAAGACTCAGCTTTTTGCCAACCGCCGGCGTCGGGTTGGTCCTCGGCTTTGTGTCGGGGACTTGGTGTGGTTGTCTTCTCGTTTTGTCCCTATGAGGGTTTCTTCTCCTAAGTTTAAGCCTCGGTTCATCGGCCCGTACAAGATATTGGAGATTCTTAACCCTGTGTCCTTCCGTTTGGACCTCCCTGCATCTTTTTCTATTCATAATGTTTTTCATCGGTCATTATTGCGCAGGTATGAGGTACCGGTTGTGCCTTCCGTTGAGCCTCCTGCTCCGGTGTTGGTTGAGGGCGAGTTGGAGTACGTTGTGGAAAAAATCTTGGACTCCCGTGTTTCCAGACGGAAACTCCAGTATCTGGTCAAATGGAAGGGATACGGTCAGGAGGATAATTCTTGGGTGACTGCCTCTGATGTTCATGCCTCCGATCTGGTCCGTGCCTTTCATAGGGCTCATCCTGATCGCCCTGGTGGTTCTGGTGAGGGTTCGGTGCCCCCTCCTTGAGGGGGGGGTACTGTTGTGAAATTGGATTTTGGGTTCCCCCGGTGGCCACTGGTGGAATTGAACTTGTGTGCATCATCCCCTCTGTTCACCTGTTCCCATCAGGATGTGGGAGTCGCTATTTAACCTTGCTCCTCTGTCACTTCCATGCCGGTCAACATTGTAATCAGAAGCCTTTCTGTGCATGTTCCTGCTTCTAGACAACTCCCAGCTAAGTGGACTTTTGTCCTTGTTTGTTTTTTGTATTTTGTTCCAGTTCACAGCTGCAGTTTCGTTTCTGTGTCTGGAAAGCTCTTGTGATCTGAAATTGCCACTCTGATGTTATGAGTTAATACTAGAGTCTTAAAGTAATTTCAGGATGGTGTTTTGATAGGGTTTTCAGCTGACCATGAAAGTGCCCTTTCTGTCTTCCTGCTATCTAGTAAGCGGACCTCGATTTTGCTAAACCTATTTTCATACTACGTTTGTCATTTTCATCTTAAATCACTGCCAATATATGTGGGGGCCTCTGTCTGCCTTTCGGGGAAATTTCTCTAGAGGTGAGCCAGGACTGTATTTTCCTCTGTCAGGATTAGTTAGTCCTCCGGCTGGCGCTGGGCGTCTAGGGATAAAACGTAGGCACGCTACCCGGCTACTATCAGTTGTGCGGCAGGTTTAGTTCATGGTCAGTTTAGTTTCCATCCTTCCAAGAGCTAGTTCTTATGTATGCTGGGCTATGTTCTCTTGCCATTGAGAACCATAACAATCCTCCTTCCGAGGTATGGAAGTTGTAGGATATACATGTATATATTGTCTATTGATATTTTGTAAAAATCCTTTTCCCCTGATTTAGTAAGGTTTGCAAACCTGTGTTTAGGGTACCTTAGGGGTTAAAATTCACTGGTATCTTTGGAGACGCATGTAATGCTCATTTGCATGCAAACAACGCTACGTACTCCCCCGGGGGGTGGAGTGTTGTGACCCCAATGGCAGAGGGTCTCAAAAGTACATACCAAGTCTGCAAAAACAAAAAAACAGCTCTTAGGGCAGTGGTAACTGGGCTGACCATATATCTAATCCTAGCACCACAAATAGCAGCAGCCGGGGAACGTGCCTACGTTGGTTCTAGACGTCTCGCGCCAGCCGGAGAACTAACTAACCCTAGAAGGGAAAAGATAGACCTTTCTTGCCTCCAGAGAAAAGACCCCAAAAGTTGGATACAAGCCCCCAACAAATAATAACGGTGAGGTAAGGAGAAAAGACAAACGTAAGAATGAACTAGATATTTAGCAAAGAGAGGCCCACTAACTAATAGCAGAATATAGTAAGATGACTTATACGGTTAGCAAAAACCCTATCAAAATTTCCACGCTGGATATTCAAGAACCCCCGAACCGTCTAACGGCCCGGGGGGAGAACACCAGCCCCCTAGAGCTTCCAGCAAAATCAGGAATCACATTTAGTACAAGCTGGACAAAAAAATAAGAGCAATGCAAATAACCAAAAAACAAGGAAGCAGGACTTAGCTTAATTTTGCAAGATCCAGGACCAGCAGACAGGAGCAAACAGAAAGGAACTGATTACAACGATGCCAGGCACAGGACTGAGAATCCAGGAAGTTTATATAGCAACACCCCTGGACTAACGACCCAGGTGGGTGCCAAACTGAGGAAAGACAATCCCAGAGTCATATCACTAGTGACCACAAGAGGGAGCCAAAAAAGTCTAATTCACAACAGTACCCCCCCTTTAAGGAGGGGTCACCGAACCCTCACCAAGACCACCAGGGCGATCAGGATGAGCAGCGTGAAAGGCACGAACTAAATCGGCCGCATGTACATCAGAGGCAACCACCCAGGAATTATCCTCCTGACCATAGCCCTTCCACTTGACCAGATACTGAAGCCTCCGCCTGGAGAGACGAGAATCCAAGATCTTCTCCACCACGTACTCCAACTCGCCCTCAACCAACACCGGAGCAGGAGGCTCAACAGAAGGAACCACAGGTACAACGTACCGCCGCAACAAAGACCTATGGAACACGTTGTGAATGGCAAACGACACCGGAAGATCCAAGCGAAAGGACACAGGATTAAGGATTTCCAATATCTTGTAAGGACCAATGAAGCGAGGCTTAAATTTAGGAGAGGAGACCTTCATAGGAACAAATCGAGAAGACAGCCATACCAAATCCCCAACACGAAGTCGGGGACCCACACCGCGGCGGCGGTTGGCAAAACGCTGAGCTTTCTCCTGTGACAACTTTAAGTTGTCCACCACATGATTCCAGATCTGCTGCAACCTATCCACCACAGAATCTACCCCAGGACAGTCAGAAGGCTCCACATGTCCCGAGGAAAAACGAGGATGGAAACCAGAGTTGCAAAAAAATGGCGAAACCAAAGTAGCGGAACTAGCCCGATTATTAAGGGCAAACTCAGCCAACGGCAAGAAGGTCACCCAATCATCCTGATCTGCAGAAACAAAACACCTCAAATAAGCCTCCAGAGTCTGATTAGTTCGCTCCGTTTGTCCATTAGTCTGAGGATGAAAGGCAGACGAAAACGACAAATCAATGCCCATCTTAGCACAAAAGGATCGCCAGAACCTGGAAACAAACTGGGATCCTCTGTCAGACACAATATTCTCAGGAATGCCGTGTAAACGAACCACATTCTGAAAGAACAAAGGAACCAGATCGGAAGAGGAAGCCAGCTTAGGCAAAGATACCAAATGGACCATCTTGGAAAAGCGATCACATACCACCCAGATGACAGACATGCCCTGAGACACCGGAAGATCTGAAATGAAATCCATGGAAATGTGTGTCCAAGGCCTCTTCGGGACAGGCAAGGGCAAGAGCAACCCGCTGGCACGAGAACAGCAAGGCTTAGCTCGAGCACAAGTCCCACAGGACTGCACAAATGACCGCACATCCCGTGACAAGGAAGGCCACCAAAAGGACCTAGCCACCAGATCTCTGGTGCCAAAAATTCCCGGATGCCCTGCCAACACCGAGGAATGAACCTCGGAAATGACTCTGCTGGTCCAATTATCAGGAACAAACAGTCTGTCAGGTGGACAAGAGTCAGGTCTACCAGCCTGAAATCTCTGCAACACACGTCGCAAATCCGGAGAAATGGCTGACAGGATAACTCCCTCTTTGAGAATACCAACTGGTTCTGCGACTCCAGGAGAGTCAGGCACAAAGCTCCTTGAAAGAGCATCAGCCTTCACATTCTTTGAACCTGGTAAATACGAGACCACAAAGTCAAAACGGGAGAAAAACAATGACCAGTGGGCCTGTCTAGGATTCAGGCGTTTAGCAGACTCGAGATACATCAGATTTTTGTGATCAGTCAAGACCACCACACGATGCTTAGCACCCTCGAGCCAATGACGCCACTCCTCAAATGCCCACTTCATGGCTAACAACTCCCGATTGCCAACATCATAATTCCGCTCAGCAGGCGAAAACTTCCTAGAGAAAAAAGCACATGGTCTCATTACAGAGCAACCAGGGCCTCTCTGCGACAAAACGGCCCCTGCCCCAATCTCAGAAGCATCCACTTCAACCTGAAAGGGAAGTGAGACATCAGGCTGGCACAAAACAGGCGCCGAAGTAAACCGGCGCTTCAACTCTTGAAAAGCTTCCACGGCTGCAGGAGCCCAGTTAGCAACATCAGAACCTTTCTTGGTCATATCCGTCAAAGGTTTAACAACGCTAGAAAAATTAGCGATAAAACGACGGTAGAAGTTAGCAAAACCCAAGAACTTCTGAAGACTCTTAACTGACGTGGGTTGAGTCCAATCATGAATAGCTCGGACCTTGACTGGGTCCATCTCCACCGCAGAAGGGGAAAAAATAAAACCCAAAAAGGGAACCTTCTGTACCCCAAAGAGACACTTTGAGCCCTTAACAAACAAAGCATTCTCAGGCAAAACCTGAAACACCATCCTGACCTGCTCTACATGCGAGTCCCAATCATCAGAAAAAAACAGAATATCATCCAGATAAACAATCATAAATTTATCCAGATACTTCCGGAAAATATCATGCATAAAGGATTGAAACACTGAAGGAGCATTAGAGAGCCCGAAAGGCATCACCAAGTACTCAAAATGACCTTCGGGCGTATTAAATGCAGTTTTCCATTCATCTCCTTGCTTAATGCGCACAAGGTTGTACGCACCACAGAAGATCTATCTTGGTGAACCACTTGGCACCTTTAATCCGGGCAAACAAGTCCGACAACAGAGGCAAGGGATACTGAAATTTAACAGTGATTTTATTCAGAAGCCGATAGTCAATACAAGGTCTCAAAGATCCGTCCTTCTTGGCCACAAAAAAGAATCCCGCACCAAGAGGGGAAGAGGATGGACGGATATGCCCCTTCTCCAGAGATTCCTTGATATACGAATGCATTGCGGTATGCTCAGGTACAGACAGATTAAATGATCTTCCCTTAGGAAATTTACTACCTGGAATCAAATCTATAGCGCAGTCACAGTCCCTATGAGGAGGAAGAGCACTGGACCTGGACTCGCTGAATACATCCTGGTAATCAGACAAATACTCAGGAACTTCCGAAGGAGTAGAGGAAGCAATAGACACCGGCGGGGAATCACCATGAATTCCCCGACAGCCCCAACTTGACACAGACATTGCCTTCCAATCCAAGACTGGATTATGGGTCTGTAACCATGGCAGACCCAAAATGACCAAATCATGCATTTTATGCAGAACAAGAAAACGAATCACCTCCCGATGTTCAGGAGTCATGCACATGGTTACCTGTGTCCAAAACTGCGGTTTATTTTCCGCCAATGGCGTAGCATCAATACCTCTAAGAGGGATAGGATTTACCAACGGCTCAAGAACAAAACCACAGCGCTTGGCAAACGACAGATCCATAAAACTCAGGGCAGCACCTGAATCCACAAACGCCATAACAGGGTAGGAGGACAATGAGCAAATTAAAGTCACAGACAAAATAAATTTAGGTTGCAAATTACCAATGGCGACAGGACTAACAACCCTAGTTAGGCGTTTAGAGCATGCTGATATAACATGTGTAGAATCACCACAGTAAAAACACAACCCATTCTGACGTCTATGATTTTTCCGTTCATTTCTAGTCTGAATTCTACCACATTGCATTAAATCAGGTGTTTGTTCAGACAACACCACCAGAGGATTCGCGGCTTTGCGCTCCTGCAAACGCCAGTCAATTTGAATAGCCAGCGCCATGGAATCATTCAGACCTGTAGGAATGGAGAAACCCACCATCACATTCTTAATGGCTTCAGAAAGGCCATTTCTGAAATTTGCGGCCAGAGCACACTCATTCCACTGAGTAAGCACGGACCATTTCCGAAATTTTTGGCAATACACTTCAGCTTCATCCTGACCCTGAGAAATAGCCAGCAAGGCTTTTTCTGCCTAAATTTCAAGATTGGGTTCCTCGTAAAGCAATCCGAGCGCCAGAAAAAACGCATCAATATTTGCCAATGCCGGATCTCCTGGCGCTAGCGAGAAGGCCCAATCCTGAGGGTCGCCCCGTAAGAAAGAGATAACAATTTTTACTTGCTGAGCTGAGTCTCCAGATGAACGGGGTCTCAGAGATAGAAACAATTTACAATTATTCCTGAAATTCCTAAACTTAAATCGGTCTCCAGAGAACAGTTCAGGAATAGGTATTTTAGGTTCAGACATTGGACTACTGGTAACAAAATCTTGTATGCCCTGCACACGAGCAGCAAGCTGATCCACATTTGTAATCAAAGTCTGGACATTCATGTCTGCAGCAAGCACAAGCCACTCAGAGGTAAAGGGGAGGAAAAAAGAGAGGAAAGAAAAAAGAAAAAAAAAACAACTCAGACTTTCCTTTCTTGTAATCCCACTTCTGCAATGCATTAAACATTCAACCTTGGCCTGGCATACTGTTATGACCCCAATGGCAGAGGGTCTCAAAAGTACATACCAAGTCTGCAAAAACAAAAAAACAGCTCTTAGGGCAGTGGTAACTGGGCTGACCATATATCTAATCCTAGCACCACAAATAGCAGCAGCCGGGGAACGTGCCTACGTTGGTTCTAGACGTCTCGCGCCAGCCGGAGAACTAACTAACCCTAGAAGGGAAAAGATAGACCTTTCTTGCCTCCAGAGAAAAGACCCCAAAAGTTGGATACAAGCCCCCAACAAATAATAACGGTGAGGTAAGGAGAAAAGACAAACGTAAGAATGAACTAGATATTTAGCAAAGAGAGGCCCACTAACTAATAGCAGAATATAGTAAGATGACTTATACGGTTAGCAAAAACCCTATCAAAATTTCCACGCTGGATATTCAAGAACCCCCGAACCGTCTAACGGCCCGGGGGGAGAACACCAGCCCCCTAGAGCTTCCAGCAAAATCAGGAATCACATTTAGTACAAGCTGGACAAAAAAATAAGAGCAATGCAAATAACCAAAAAACAAGGAAGCAGGACTTAGCTTAATTTTGCAAGATCCAGGACCAGCAGACAGGAGCAAACAGAAAGGAACTGATTACAACGATGCCAGGCACAGGACTGAGAATCCAGGAAGTTTATATAGCAACACCCCTGGACTAACGACCCAGGTGGGTGCCAAACTGAGGAAAGACAATCCCAGAGTCGTATCACTAGTGACCACAAGAGGGAGCCAAAAAAGTCTAATTCACAACAGTACCCCCCCTTTAAGGAGGGGTCACCGAACCCTCACCAAGACCACCAGGGCGATCAGGATGAGCAGCGTTAAAGGCACGAACTAAATCAGCCGCATGTACATCAGAGGCAACCACCCAGGAATTATCCTCCTGACCATAGCCCTTCCACTTGACCAGATACTGAAGCCTCCGCCTGGAGAGACGAGAATCCAAGATCTTCTCCACCACGTACTCCAACTCGCCCTCAACCAACACCGGAGCAGGAGGCTCAACAGAAAGAACCACAGGTACAACGTACCGCCGCAACAAAGACCTATGGAACACGTTGTGAATGGCAAACGACACCGGAAGATCCAAGCGAAAGGACACAGGATTAAGGATTTCCAATATCTTGTAAGGACCAATGAAGCGAGGCTTAAATTTAGGAGAGGAGACCTTCATAGGAACAAATCGAGAAGACAGCCATACCAAATCCCCAACACGAAGTCGGGGACCCACACCGCGGCGGCGGTTGGCAAAACGCTGAGCCTTCTCCTGTGACAACTTTAAGTTGTCCACCACATGATTCCACATCTGCTGCAACCTATCCACCACAGAATCTACCCCAGGACAGTCAGAAGGCTCCACATGTCCCGAGGAAAAACGAGGATGGAAACCAGAGTTGCAAAAAAATGGCGAAACCAAAGTAGCGGAACTAGCCCGATTATTAAGGGCAAACTCAGCCAACGGCAAGAAGGTCACCCAATCATCCTGATCTGCAGAAACAAAACACCTCAAATAAGCCTCCAGAGTCTGATTAGTTCGCTCCGTTTGTCCATTAGTCTGAGGATGAAAGGCAGACGAAAACGACAAATCAATGCCCATCTTAGCACAAAAGGATCGCCAGAACCTGGAAACAAACTGGGATCCTCTGTCAGACACAATATTCTCAGGAATGCCGTGTAAACGAACCACATTCTGAAAGAACAAAGGAACCAGATCGGAAGAGGAAGCCAGCTTAGGCAAAGATACCAAATGGACCATCTTGGAAAAGCGATCACATACCACCCAGATGACAGACATGCCCTGAGACACCGGAAGATCTGAAATGAAATCCATGGAAATGTGTGTCCAAGGCCTCTTCGGGACAGGCAAGGGCAAGAGCAACCCGCTGGCACGAGAACAGCAAGGCTTAGCTCGAGCACAAGTCCCACAGGACTGCACAAATGACCGCACATCCCGTGACAAGGAAGGCCACCAAAAGGACCTAGCCACCAGATCTCTGGTGCCAAAAATTCCCGGATGCCCTGCCAACACCGAGGAATGAACCTCGGAAATGACTCTGCTGGTCCAATTATCAGGAACAAACAGTCTGTCAGGTGGACAAGAGTCAGGTCTACCAGCCTGAAATCTCTGCAACACACGTCGCAAATCCGGAGAAATGGCTGACAGGATAACTCCCTCTTTGAGAATACCAACTGGTTCTGCGACTCCAGGAGAGTCAGGCACAAAGCTCCTTGAAAGAGCATCAGCCTTCACATTCTTTGAACCTGGTAAATACGAGACCACAAAGTCAAAACGGGAGAAAAACAATGACCAGTGGGCCTGTCTAGGATTCAGGCGTTTAGCAGACTCGAGATACATCAGATTTTTGTGATCAGTCAAGACCACCACACGATGCTTAGCACCCTCGAGCCAATGACGCCACTCCTCAAATGCCCACTTCATGGCTAACAACTCCCGATTGCCAACATCATAATTCCGCTCAGCAGGCGAAAACTTCCTAGAGAAAATAGCACATGGTCTCATTACAGAGCAACCAGGGCCTCTCTGCGACAAAACGGCCCCTGCCCCAATCTCAGAAGCATCCACTTCAACCTGAAAGGGAAGTGAGACATCAGGCTGGCACAAAACAGGCGCCGAAGTAAACCGGCGCTTCAACTCTTGAAAAGCTTCCACGGCTGCAGGAGCCCAGTTAGCAACATCAGAACCTTTCTTGGTCATATCCGTCAAAGGTTTAACAACGCTAGAAAAATTAGCGATAAAACGACGGTAGAAGTTAGCAAAACCCAAGAACTTCTGAAGACTCTTAACTGACGTGGGTTGAGTCCAATCATGAATAGCTCGGACCTTGACTGGGTCCATCTCCACCGCAGAAGGGGAAAAAATAAAACCCAAAAAGGGAACCTTCTGTACCCCAAAGAGACACTTTGAGCCCTTAACAAACAAAGCATTCTCACGCAAAACCTGAAACACCATCCTGACCTGCTCTACATGCGAGTCCCAATCATCAGAAAAAAACAGAATATCATCCAGATAAACAATCATAAATTTATCCAGATACTTCCGGAAAATATCATGCATAAAGGATTGAAACACTGAAGGAGCATTAGAGAGCCCGAAAGGCATCACCAAGTACTCAAAATGACCTTTGGGCGTATTAAATGCAGTTTTCCATTCATCTCCTTGCTTAATGCACACAAGGTTGTACGCACCACAGAAGATCTATCTTGGTGAACCACTTGGCACCTTTAATCCGGGCAAACAAGTCCGACAACAGAGGCAAAGGATACTGAAATTTAACAGTGATTTTATTCAGAAGCCGATAGTCAATACAAGGTCTCAAAGATCATTCCTTCTTGGCCACAAAAAAGAATCCCGCACCAAGAGGGGAAGAGGATGGACGGATATGCCCCTTCTCCAGAGATTCCTTGATATACGAACGCATTGCGGTATGCTCAGGTACAGACAGATTAAATGATCTTCCCTTAGGAAATTTACTACCTGGAATCAAATCTATAGCGCAGTCACAGTCCCTATGAGGAGGAAGAGCACTGGACCTGGACTCGCTGAATACATCCTGGTAATCAGACAAATACTCAGGAACTTCCGAAGGAGTAGAGGAAGCAATAGACACCGGCGGGGAATCACCATGAATTCCCCGACAGCCCCAACTTGACACAGACATTGCCTTCCAATCCAAGACTGGATTATGGGTCTGTAACCATGGCAGACCCAAAACGACCAAATCATGCATTTTATGCAGAACAAGAAAACGAATCACCTCCCGATGTTCAGGAGTCATGCACATGGTTACCTGTGTCCAAAACTGCGGTTTATTTTCCGCCAATGGCGTAGCATCAATACCTCTAAGGCCGGCGTCACACTGGCGAGTTTTACGGACGTAAGAGCGCAGAAACTACGTCCGTAAAACTCGCATAACATACGGCACAATTATTCTCAATGGGGCTGCTCCTATTAGCCGTATATTACGGTTCAGTATTATACGGCTTTCTACGGCCGTACAAAATCGCAGCATGCTGCGTTTGTCAGCGTACTGCGCAAAAAAATCGCCAATGAAAGTCTATGGGGGCGAGAAAAATACGGATTCCACACGGACCAGCAGTGTGACTTGCGAGAAATACGCAGCGCTGTTAGTGAAAAGTCGGTAATTCAATTGCCGGCTTTTCATTTCTCCTGCACAAACCCGACAGGATATGAGACATGGTTTACATACAGTAAACCATCTCATATCCCCCTTTTTTTTGCATATTCCACACTACTAATGTTAGTAGTGTGTATGTGCAAAATTTCAGCGCTGTAGCTGCTAAAATAAAGGGTTAAATGGCGGAAAAAATTGGCGTGGGCTCCCGCGCAATTTTCTCCGCCAGAGCGGTAAAGCCAGTGACTGAGGGCAGATATTAATAGCCAGGAGAGGGTCCATGGTTATTGGCCCCCCCGTGGCTAAAAATATCTGCCCCCAGCCACCCCAGAAAAGGCACATCTGGAAGATGTGCCTATTCTGGCACTTGGCCACTCTCTTCCCACTCCCTGTAGCGGTGGGATATGGGGTAATGAAGGGTTAATGCCACCTTGCTATTGGAAGGTGACATTAAGCCAGATTAATAATGGAGAGGCGTCAATTATGACACCTATCCATTATTAATCCAATTGTTGGAAAGGGTTAAAAAACACACACACACATGATTAAAAAGGATTTTAATGAAATAAACACAGCGGTTGTTGTAATAATTTATTGTTCTCTCAAATCCATTTGCAGTCCCTCGCTTGGCAACATAATAAACGCACAAGATACATACCTTCTGATGTACTGTCAGGTCCAACGATGTAATCCATCTGAAGGGGTTAACTAATATTACAAGCAGGAGCCCTGCTATAATGCAGCTGTGCTCCATGCTTGTAATTCCCCTGCGAATGAATGAAATGTAGGTCATTGACCTACATTTAATTCATTCGCGGTGATGCGCCCCCTGGTGGATGTCCTCATATGACCTGGAGCGTGGGAAAAAGTTCCCAGGCTGCAGTTCATGAGAACATCCACCCAAGAAGGCCCAATCCTGAGGGTCGCCCCGTAAGAAAGAGATAACAATTTTTACTTGCTGAGCTGAGTCTCCAGATGAACGGGGTCTCAGAGATAGAAACAATTTACAATTATTCCTGAAATTCCTAAACTTAAATCGGTCTCCAGAGAACAGTTCAGGAATAGGTATTTTAGGTTCAGACATTGGACTACTGGTAACAAAATCTTGTATGCCCTGCACACGAGCAGCAAGCTGATCCACATTTGTAATCAAAGTCTGGACATTCATGTCTGCAGCAAGCACAAGCCACTCAGAGGTAAAGGGGAGGAAAAAAGAGAGGAAAGAAAAAAGAAAAAAAAAAAACTCAGACTTTCCTTTCTTGTAATCCCACTTCTGCAATGCATTAAACATTCAACCTTGGCCTGGCATACTGTTATGACCCCAATGGCATAGGGTCTCAAAAGTACATACCAAGTCTGCAAACACAAAAAAACAGCTCTTAGGGCAGTGGTAACTGGGCTGACCATATATCTAATCCTAGCACCACAAATAGCAGCAGCCGGGGAACGTGCCTACGTTGGTTCTAGACGTCTCGCGCCAGCCGGAGAACTAACTAACCCTAGAAGGGAAAAGATAGATCTTTCTTGCCTCCAGAGAAAAGACCCCAAAAGTTGGATACAAGCCCCCAACAAATAATAACGGTGAGGTAAGGAGAAAAGACAAACGTAAGAATGAACTAGATATTTAGCAAAGAGAGGCCCACTAACTAATAGCAGAATATAGTAAGATGACTTATACGGTCAGCAAAAACCCTATGAAAATTTCCACGCTGGATATTCAAGAACCCCCGAACCGTCTAACGGCCCGGGGGGAGAACACCAGCCCCCTAGAGCTTCCAGCAAAATCAGGAATCACATTTAGTACAAGCTGGACAAAAAAATAAGAGCAATGCAAATAACCAAAAAACAAGGAAGCAGGACTTAGCTTAATTTTGCAAGATCCAGGACCAGCAGACAGGAGCAAACAGAAAGGAACTGATTACAATGATGCCAGGCACAGGACTGAGAATCCAGGAAGTTTATATAGCAACACCCCTGGACTAACGACCCAGGTGGGTGCCAAACTGAGGAAAGACAATCCCAGAGTCATATCACTAGTGACCACAAGAGGGAGCCCAAAAAGTCTAATTCACAACAGTGGAGCCATTCCTCCCCCTGGACCGGAAGTGACGTGTGCATGTCAGTATGCGCTTCACGCGGACATGGTTCTCTCTGGGGCGTCCTTATCCAGGAATCATGTGATCGCTTGAAAACCGGAACCGGGTGCTGGTGTGAGTACGTCACGTATGTAGTGTTAGTGGCGCTCCATATAAATGAAGGGGCTGCGCGCGGGTAAACCGACCCTCCTGTGTGTGCCGGACGGACGACACACATTCAATATAAAACTTTTTGAAGTGGCTTCTCCCCTGATGATTGAGCCACGAGAAACACGTTGGGAGAATTCAGAATGAGGGAGGAAGAAAGAATCGGTGGGATGAAATCCATAAGAGTGAGGTTTTGAACGGGCACGCAGAGCGCCACCTTATATGCATGGACATCCATACTACAACACGCTGTGAAGCAACCTATGTCTTGGGTGAGATTGTTCCTTTATTTAGTAGCAATCATTTATGATTCTTTTTCTGATCTGATATGCTATAAAGCTCACTATAGACAGGTTGTGTGAGTAAAGAAACTTCTGGTATAGTGTTAGTAATTTTCAGAATTGGTGTCACTATTGGTCACCGTGCTGTGCTGGAGCTTATCTTTCTGAGCTCATTGGGAGCATTTGTTGTTATTATTATGTACGGCAAATCTGCTTCCCCAGAGCTTCCAGCTAGACTGAATATATCATACTGATAAGCTGGACAAGAAAAAATATAACATGAGCTGAGGGATTAAGTCCACAACAAATGGACAACCAAAAGAACTAGCAAGCACTTATCTTTTGCTGAAATGGACAGGCCATAAGAGAAATCCAAGGAGAGATCTGAATCCAACCCAGAAACATTGACAGCTGGCATGGACTGAAGAACAGAGCCAGGTTAAATAGCAGACCCAGGAGAGACGATCAGTGGAAGCAGCTGCTACTGCGAACCCAAGGAGCAGCAGTTCCACCCGAAACCACCAGAGGGAGCCCAAGGGCAGAATCCACAAAAGTGCCATTCACAACCACCGGAGGGAGCCCTAGAACGGAATTCACAACAGGTGCCCGAATGTGCTCAGCAGGCTCTCAGGACCGTAACCCTTTCAGTCCACCAAATAAAATTTTTTGCCACCAACCACCTTGCACCCCAAAATAGCGATCACCTCGTAATCATCCGTAGACGAACCCGATGTCCCGGCAGATGACTCAGAAAACTGGGACATGTATACGGGCTTAAGGAGGGACACATCAAAAGTGTCGGTGATACCTATGCATGGAGGAAGGTCTAGACGGTAGACCACAGGGTTAACCTGTTCGAGGACCTTGAAGGAACCTAAGTAGCGAGGTGCAAACTTAGTGGACTCAACACGCAGCCTGATGTTACGGGCGGAGAGCCACACTAAGTCGCCAGGAGCAAAGGTCGGGGCAGGGCGCCGATGTGCATCGGCGGAGGACCTCATTCTCTCCTTGGAGGCCTGGATAGCATCCTGAGTGCGGTCCCAAATGTCTCGCACCTCCACTGCCCAGTCTGCCACCCTCGAATCAGCAGAGGACACAGGCATAGGCACAGGAACCCGCGGATGTTGGCTGTAATTAAGGAGGAAAGGAGTCTGACCGGTGGAGTCGGCTACAGCGTTGTTAAGGGCAAACTCAGCCCATGGTAACAAGGATGCCCAGTCATCCTGCCTGGCAGAAACAAAATGTCACAAATAAGTGACCAGAGTCTGATTGGCCCTCTCAACCAACCCATTCGTCTCGGGATGATAAGTCGATGAGAGATTTAACTCAATACAGAGTAGACGACAAATCTCCCTCCAGAATCGAGATGCAAACTGGGAACTCCGGTCACTGACAATCTTGTTTGGCATACCGTGTAAACGAAAGATATTCTTGATGAACAAGGCAGCCAGAGCCCGTGCAGACGGTGGCCGTGGAAGAGGCACCAAATGAACCATTTTGGAAAAATGATCGATGATCACCCAGATAATGGTGCAGTTACGAGACTTGGGTAAGCCCACCACAAAGTTCATCCCGACCTGTCCGCCACTGGCAGAGGATAAAACAACCCAGCTGACCGTTGCCGAGGGGATTTGTTCTTGGCGCAAGAGACACACGCCGGAACATAGTCTGCGACATCACGAGCCATATGCGGCCACCAGTATGTCCTCGCCAGTAACTCAGATGTCCTTTTGGAACCAAAATTTCCACCCACCCTGAACGAGTGTGCTCAAGAGGGAACCTCCGGTCGCAAACTGGATGGTACAAAAGTGTTGCCCGGAGGCACAGACTCTAGCGAAACCGGGGCCACGGTTCTCAGGCTCTCAGTGGGGACAATAAGCCGACGCTCCTCTTCTTCCTCTACAGATGACACAACGGAGTGCTAACGTACTAATGTTCAAAAAGAATCTGAAGACCCACCTCTTCCGACAAGCCTACAACCTGCAGTAACCACCGATCGACCAAACCGCTGCATGACCAGCTCTACCCTCACCTACTGTATTCTCACCCATCCCTTGTAGATTGTGAGCCTTCGCGGGCAGGGTCCTCTCTCCTACTGTACCAGTTATGACTTGTATTGTTCAAGATTATTGTACTTGTTATTATGTATACCCCTCCTCACTTGTAAAGTGCCATGGAATAAATGGCGCTATAACAATAAATAATAATAATAATAATAATAATAATAATAATAATAACGCAGCGAAGATCGTAGCCCACCGCATGCCGAAAAGCGTGTGGAAAGTAATCTACAGATATGCAGGCCACAACGACTCCAGATGCTAGGGGTTTTGCTGGAGTATCTGAATCAGCAAAGATTGCAGGTAAGCTACACTATTTGTAAAATAATATTAGATGTCTCTTTTTTTGACTGTGTTGTGCAGTAACCCATATTTTTTTCTACAGTCGCAGACCAGAAGAACCCGAAAAATGTGGGTCCACCCAATGGTTGCAAAACGGATTGTAAAAGGACATTTTCGTGTTCTATACCAAGATTTGAGGAGGTAAGTTATTCTTATGTGAAATGACTTCCTGTAAACTTATCCATGTCTGACTAAACCTTACTCCTTTTTTCCAGATACCCAGATAAATTCATGTTGTTTTGTCGGCTCAGCATCCCAGCGTTTGATCGGCTTCTGTCTTTACTGCGAGCTGAACTGACATACATGGACACAGTCATGAGGAAGTCCATCTCTGCTGAGGAAAGGCTGCTCACAGGGGCGTAACTACCGCGGTCGCAGCGGTCGCCATTGCGACCGGGCCCCGCAGGTCAGGGGCCCCGGGCCGGCAGGTCTGAGCAGGGCCAGGCTGGCCATCGGGCACTTCTGGCAAATGCCAGAAGAGCCGATGCCAGTAGTGGGCCGCTGCACTGTTCCTCCCCCGGAACCCCCCCCAGTGCCGCCGCCGCCGCATTTAACTATACCGGCGTCTATGACACCGGGATGGTTCAATGCAATGATGGGAGGAGAGAGCGTCACCTGACGCTTCCTCTCCCATCATTCCCCGCTCTGCCTCTGACAGTACACTGCGGGTGCGCGATGACGTCATATCATCGCGCACCTGCAGTGTCCTGGGCAGACTGCAGCCGCCAGGAGCAGCGCGGGCAAAAGGAAAGGTGAGGAGTTTTTTTTTTTTTTTCTTTTTAACCGGACTGTGGGGCCATTATCGGGGGGGGGGGATGAGATGTGGGCTTTGCTCTATATATCCCTGTGCGGGCTCTGCTGTATATACCCCTGTGGGGGCTTTGCTCTATATATCCCTGTGCGGGCTCTGCTGTATATACCCCTGTGGGGGCTGTGCTGTATATATCCCTGTGCGGGCTCTGCTGTATATATCCCTGTGCGGGCTCTGCTGTATATACCACTGTGCGGGCTCTGCTGTATATACCACTGTGCGGGCTCTGCTGTATATACCACTGTGCGGGCTCTGCTGTATATACCACTGTGCGGGCTCTGCTGTATATAACACTGTGCGGGCTGTGCTCTATATACCACTGTGCGGGCTCTGCTGTATATAACACTGTGCGGGCTGTGCTGTATATACCACTGTGCGGGCTCTGCTGTATATAACACTGTGCGGGCTGTGCTCTATATACCACTGTGCGGGCTCTGCTGTATATAACACTGTGCGGGCTGTGCTGTATATACCACTGTGCGGGCTGTGCTCTATATACCACTGTGCGGGCTCTGCTGTATATACCACTGTGCGGGCTGTGCTCTATATACCACTGTGCGGGCTGTGCTCTATATACCACTGTGCGGGCTGTGCTCTATATACCACTGCGGGCTGTGCTCTATATACCACTGTGCGGGCTGTGCTGTATATACCACTGTGCGGGCTCTGCTGTATATACCACTGTGCGGGCTGTGCTGTATATACCACTGTGCGGGCTCTGCTGGATATACCACTGTGCGGGCTGTGCTCTATATATCCCTGTGCGGGCTCTGCTGTATATACCACTGTGCGGGCTGTGCTGTATATACCACTGTGCGGGCTGTGCTGTATATACCACTGTGCGGGCTGTGCTGTATATACCACTGTGCGGGCTGTGCTGGATATACCACTGTGCGGGCTGTGCTCTATATACCACTGTGCGGGCTGTGCTGTATATACCACTGTGCGGGCTCTGCTGTATATACCACTGTGCGGGCTCTGCTGTATATACCACTGTGCGGGCTGTGCTGTATATACCCCTGTGCGGGCTGTGCTGTATATACCACTGTGCGGGCTGTGCTGGATATACCACTGTGCGGTCTGTGCTGGATATACCCCTGTGCGGGCTCTGCTGTATATACCACTGTGCGGGCTGTGCTGGATATACCACTGTGCGGGCTGTGCTCTATATACCACTGTGCGGGCTGTGCTGTATATACCACTGTGCGGGCTCTGCTGTATATACCACTGTGCGGGCTCTGCTGTATATACCACTGTGCGGGCTCTGCTGGATATACCACTGTGAGGGCTGTGCTGTATATACCCCCTGTGCTGGCTGTGCTGTATATACCCCTGTGCGGGCTGTGCTGTATATACCCCTGTGCGGGCTGTGCTGTATATACCCCTGTGCGGGCTGTGCTGTATATACCACTGTGCGGGCTGTGCTGTATATACCCCTGTGCGGGCTGTGCTGTATATACCACTGTGCGGGCTGTGCTGGATATACCACTGTGCGGTCTGTGCTGGATATACCACTGTGCGGTCTGTGCTGGATATACCACTGTGCGGTCTGTGCTGGATATACCACTGTGCGGTCTGTGCTGGATATACCACTGTGCGGTCTGTGCTGGATATACCACTGTGAGGGCTGTGCTCTATATACCCCCTGTGCTGGCTGTGCTGTATATACCCCTGTGCGGGCTGTGCTGTATATACCCCTGTGCGGGCTGTGCTGTATATACCCCTGTGCGGGCTGTGCTGTATATACCCCTGTGCGGGCTGTGCTGGATATACCACTGTGAGGGCTGTGCTGGATATACCACTGTGCGGTCTGTGCTGGATATACCACTGTGCGGTCTGTGCTGGATATACCACTGTGCGGTCTGTGCTGGATATACCACTGTGCGGGCTGTGCTGGATATACCACTGTGCGGGCTGTGCTGGATATACCACTGTGCGGGCTGTGCTGGCACCCAACACCATGTTGCAGTGCAGGAGATTCCTGCAACAGTCCGAGGCGTATCTAGGGGAAGCGGGGCGGGGGAAGGTGGGGGGGTTGTGGGGGCGGGGGAAGGTGGGGGGGGTAGGGGGGGGTAGGGGGGGGCCCCATTTGGAAGTTCGCACCGGGGCCCATAACTTTGTAGTTACGCCACTGGCTGCTCATCACCTTGCGGTAAGTATTTTTGGATTTTTTGTTTTGTATGTCACGTCCTCTTTGACACGTCAATGTCTCTGGTACGTGTTGTGAAAGTTTTTCCATGTCGTGGAGACATTGACACACAACCATTTAAATGATTGGGTGTATGCACATGTCAGCTTGGTTTTATGGAAATTAGGCGTTCTTTTTTACATTTTTCGTGCGCATGGTACACAAACTGCTACACACACGTACACACATGGATGGCCACCATGAAAGAAGCAAAGCGCTGTTCCCCACCGGAAGATGATGAAGAGGATCTTATTATACTCCCCGGCTCAGCACACGAACTCTGGTAGTACTGGGGATTCTCGGGTGTTGTGAACGTCACAGATTGGGATGCAAATTCTCCAAGATGGCGGAACGCTCCCAGCCCCAACATCCAGTGCCCTTTGTGATGGTATTGGATGAGGCCTTTGCTTTAATGACCAACCTGCTGCGCCCATACCCACGAAGGGGACTGGATGCCCAACGAAGGATTTGATTTTTAACTATCGGCTGAGTCGTGCACGAAGATATGTGGAATGCACCTTTGGGATCATAAGTAGTCAGTGGAGGATCTTTCACACACCCATCCAGCTGGATACTGACACCGTTGACACTGTAATTAAGGCTTGCTGTGTACTCCACAACTATGCTCGTGACTACAGCACTGACATAGATGTGGAGCACCAGCAACCTGTATTAAATCCAGCGACCAACGTGTGTCAGGGAAGACCATCCAGCGCCAGTGCGTGTGTGAGAGAAACCTTTGCTGACTACTTTATGAGTCCAGAAGGTGCTGTGCACTGGCAATACTCCTGTGTCGGTGATGTGCAGCCGGACCAGCAGAGGAGGGAAGAAAACTAAACCGAAGACAGAAAACTAAACCGAAGACAGAAAACTAATCCGAAAACCAAGAAAAATAATTAAAATTTTTTGGTCATACATTTGTATTATCTTTTCATTTATTAAAAATATTACTAATCTTACTATTTTTTTGGTTTATTTAAAATTATACTGTTATTTTTCTCTTTAGTATAATTCTGAGTGATGTGAAAAAGAGACCGTCACATTATTGTCTCTTCTCCATCACTGGTTGTGTGATTATGTTATATAATGCTGAGGGCCAATTGTTGTGTGTGTGCAGTGGTGTGTGCGGTGCCGTGAACGAAGGGTAACCATAGTGGCTTCATCGTAGCTGAGTCAGGAGTAGTGTTGAGCGATACCGTCCGATACTTGAAAGTATCGGTATCGGATAGTATCGGCCGATACCAGCAAAGTATCGGATCTCGCCGATTCCGATACCCGATACCCATGCAAGTCAATATGACACCAAGTATCGGACGGTATCCTGATGGTTCCCAGGGTCTGAAGGAGAGGAAACTCTCCTTCAGGCCCTGGGATCCATATGAATGTGTAAAATAAAGAATTAAAATAAAAAATATTGATATACTCACCTGTCCGGAGGCCCCTGCACCTTACCGCTGTTAACCAGCAGCTTCCGTTGCTTAAAATGAGCGCGTTTAGGGCCTTCCATGACGTCACGGATTCTGATTGGTCGCGTGCCGCTCATGTGACCGCCACACGACAAATCAGAATCCGTGAAGTCATTCGCAGGTCCTAAATTCCTAATTCTAGGAATTTAGGACCTGAGAATGACGTCACAGGTTCTGATTGGTCGCGTGGCGGTCACATGAGCCGCACGCGACCAATCAGAATCCGTGACGTCATTCTCAGGCCCTAAACTCCTCATTCTAGGAATTTAGGACCTGAGAATGACATCACGGCTTCTGATTGGTCGCGTGGCGGTCACATGAGCGGCACGCGACCAATCAGAATCCGTGACGTCATGGAAGGCCCTAAACGCGCTCATTTTAAGCAACGGAAGCTGCCGGTTAACAGCAGTAAGGTGCAGGGGCCTCCGGACAGGTGAGTATATCAATATTTTTTATTTTAATTCTTTATTTTACACATTAATGTGGTTCCGATACCGATTCCCGATACCACAAAAGTATCGGATCTCGGTATCGGAATTCCGATACTTGCAGTATCGGAATGCTCAACACTAGTCAGGAGTTGTAGGCCTAGGAAGATATTTTAATCTCATATCTTCAATAGGTCCCCAAATTTGTTTTGTTTTTTTGTTTTTTTTAAATCCTTCTAATTTTCTGGAGTTGATATATTTAAAATACATTTTTGGGTTAATAAAAGCCATGTTATATACCCCTTATTTTATAGTTGATTAAATATGCCATGAAATGTTGAAAATATAAATTTATTTAAAACATAGAAACACTGTATGAACAACGTAGTCAGAGCTTAGTTATTATCAAAATTTAACTTCAATTTTATTCAAAATAAAATTTATTTGTAAAAAAATCACAATTATAGAAAATGAAGTGATTTGTCTATTGGTTGAAAAACCCAGTCGGGTGTTGGTAAACAAAAACAGTGTGCCAGACTCATGGACCTGCATTATAAACTTGTCTGTGACACTTTCAACTAATTTAAACTTGTATAGTCAGGGGCAAAACTAAAGCTTTGTGTGTTGCTATTAGAGTAATAATAATGGCTAGTAGGCCGGTGATAGTGTTGGTCATGCTGCGGTGCTGGTTTTGGCCGCACACTCTGTCTGACGCCCATGACAATGTCCGCTAGGGGGGCAATTGGTCCAGGTTTTTCAAAGGCATCCAACAGAGCATGCACAGTGGTCATAAATTTGCTCTGTCTATCTGGTGCAAATAACCGCGCCTTCCTCGCTATACTTGAGCCAAATAAATCCATATAGTCCTCCTTTGCAGATTTGTTAAGAAGATCTATTGTGTCGTTGACCCTTTTTGTTGTATGATCTTTTACTTATTTATTTATTTTTTTTTTTTGGGGGGGGCAGTTAATGGCACCGGATTGACAGAGGTTTGTGTGTTTTTTTTTTTGTGGCATCATTTTGGTCTTCTGAAGCCATCCCAGAAGATGTGGAACCTGAACATAATGCAGCAGAAGTTCCTGCTACAACTGGGATTGAGGCTGGTGAGCCAAATGAAGACACATCATCTGCTGACTCTGATGTTCCAGATGTATCTTGGGTGGCATCCTCTCCGGGCTCAGGAGCCGAAATGTTCCATTCAGTGCTGTGAAAACAAAGACAAGGAATTTTTTAGCTTGTTACCAAAAATTATATTCATCATTACTGCATTCACTTTATTTATAACAAATCACCTCCTTAAAGTCCTGCTGGTCAACAAAAAAGTTAAGTCTTCATATAGACTAAAGTTCCCTTTTGCCGGGGAAGATCCGCTCTTCCAAAGGTTGTTCTGGATTTTTTGAAAACAGTCTCGAATCGACCTCCACCATTGTTTGACATCTTTATCTAAAAGAATAAAATAATATGATCATTACGGTACATTCCATTAAAAAATGATTTTTAGTAAAGGCCGGAAAAACATAATTACAAATTTTCAGCTGCAGGGCACAGTTGTAACCATCATAATCAGGATATAGGTCCCGCAAAATCCTTGTCCAGCAGTTATCCCTTGCAAATTTATCTTTGTAGGTCTCATCGGTCGGGTCCCAGATGGCTGGCATGTCCCTTATCTATAATGGATAGCCAAATTAAATTAAAAAACATGCTTGTTTAATAGCTATACATACATAAAATGTATTTATTATAAAAAATAGAGAAATCTAGACACACCTATATATGTTATGTATATTATATATATATATATATATATATATATATATATATATATATATTATAAATACATCTGTATACCCTGTTGTGAATTAGACTTTTTGGCTCCATCTTGTGGTCACTAGTGGTATGACTCTGGGATTGTCTTTTTTCTGTTTGGCACTCACCTGGGTCGTTAGTCCAGGGGTGTCGCTATATTAACTTCCTGGATCCTTAGTCCAGTGCCTGGCATCGTTGTAATCAGATCCTTCTGTTGCTCCTGTCTGTTGGTCCTGGCTCTTGCAAAATTAAGCTAAGTCTTGCTTCTTTGTTTTTTTGAGTTACTTGCTTTGCTACTATTTTTGTCCAGCTTGTACTAAATGTGATTTCTGACCTTGCTGGAAGCTCTAGGGGGCTGGTGTTCTCCCCCCGGCCGTTAGATGGTTCGGGGGTTCTTGAATATCCAGCGTGGATATTTTAATAGGGTTTTTGCTGACCATATAAGTCATCTTACTATATTCTGCTATTAGCTAGTGGGCCTCTCTTTGCTAAATACCTAGCTCATTCTTATGTTTGTCTTTTCCTCTTACCTCACCGTTATTATTTGTTGGGGGCTTGTATCCAACTTTTGGGGTCTTTTCTCTGGAGGCAAGAAAGGTCTTTCTTTTCCCTTCTAGGGTTAGTTAGTTCTCCGGCTGGCGCGAGACGTCTAGAACCAACGTAGGCACGTTCCCCGGCTACTTCTATTTGTGGTGCTAGGATTAGATATATGGTCAGCCCAGTTACCACTGCCCTATGAGCTGGGTTTTTTTTGTGTTTGCAGACTTGGTATTTATTCCTGAGACCCTCTGCCATTGGGGTCATAACAGTATGCCAGGCCTACATTGAATGTTTAATGCATTGCAGAAGTGGGATATAAGAAAGGAAATTCTGATTTATTTTTTTTTCCTCTCTTCCTCCCCTTTACCTCTGAGTGGCTTGAGCTTGCTGCAGACATGAATGTCCAGACCTTGATTACAAGTGTGGACCAGCTTGCTGCTCGTGTGCAAAGCATACAAGATTTTGTTACCAGTAGTCCTATGTCTGAACCTAAAATACCTATTCCTGAACTGTTTTCTGGAGACCGATTTAAGTTTAGGAATTTCAGGGATAATTGTAAATTGTTTCTATCCCTGAGACCCCGTTCATCTGGAGACTCAGTTCAGCAAGTTAAAATTGTTATCTCTTTTTTACGGGGCGACCCTCAGGATTGGGCCTTCTCGCTAGCGCCAGGAGATCCGGCATTGGCAAATATTGATGCGTTTTTCTGGCGCTCGGATTGCTTTACGAGGAACCCAATCTTGAGGTTCAGGCAGAAAAAGCCTTGCTGGCTATTTCTCAGGGCCAGGATGAAGCAGAAGTGTATTGCCAAAAATTTCGGAAATGGTCCGTGCTTACTCAGTGGAATGAGTGTGCTCTGGCCGCAAACTTCAGAAATGGCCTTTCTGAAGCCATTAAGAATGTGATGGTGGGTTTCTCCATTCCTACAAGTCTGAATGATTCCATGGCGCTGGCTATTCAAATTGACCGGCGTTTGCGGGAGCGCAAAACCGCTAATCCTCTGGTGGTGTTGTCTAAACAAACACCTGATTTGATGCAATGTGATAGAATTCAGACCAGAAATGAGCGGAAAAATCATAGACGTCAGAATGGGTTGTGTTTTTACTGTGGTGATTCTACACATGTTATATCAGCATGCTCTAAACGCCTAACAAGGGTTGTTAGTCCTGTCGCCATTGGTAATTTGCAACCTAAATTTATTTTGTCTGTGACTTTAATTTGCTCATTGTCCTCCTACCCTGTTATGGCATTTGTGGATTCAGGTGCTGCCCTGAGTCTTATGGATCTGTCATTTGCCAAGCGCTGTGGTTTTGTTCTTGAGCCGTTGGTTAATCCTATCCCTCTGAGGGGTATTGATGCTACGCCATTGGCGGAAAATAAACCGCAGTTTTGGACACAGGTAACCATGTGCATGACTCCTGAACATCGGGAGTTGATTCGTTTTCTTGTTCTGCATAAAATGCATGATTTGGTCGTTTTGGGGTTGCCATGGTTACAGACTCATAATCCAGTCTTGGATTGGAAGGCAATGTCTGTGTCAAGTTGGGGCTGTCAGGGTATTCATGGTGATTCCCGGCCGGTGTCTATTGCTTCCTCTACTCCTTCGGAAGTTCCTGAGTATTTGTCTGATTATCAGGATGTGTTCAGCGAGTCCAGGTCCAGTGTTCTGCCTCCTTATAGGGACTGTGACTGTGCCATAGATTTGATTCCAGGTAGCAAATTTCCTAAGGGAAGACTATTTAATCTGTCTGTACCTGAGCATACCGCAATGCGTTCGTATATCAAGGAATCTCTGGAGAAGGGGCATATCTGTCCTTCCTCTTCCCCTCTTGGTGCGGGATTCTTTTTTGTGGCCAAGAAGGACAGATCTTTGAGACCTTGTATTGACTATCGGCTTTTGAATAAAATCACTGTTAAATTTCAGTATCCTTTGCCTCTGTTGTCAGACTTGTTTGCCCGAATTAAAGGTGCCAAGTGGTTCACCAAGATAGATCTTCGTGGTGCGTACAACCTTGTGCGCATTAAGCGAGGAGATGAATGGAAAACCGCGTTTAATACGCCCGAAGGTCATTTTGAGTACTTGGTGATGCCTTTTGGGCTCTCTAATGCTCCTTCAGTGTTTCAGTCCTTTATGCATGATATTTTCCGGAAGTATCTGGATAAATTTATGATCATTTATCAGGATGATATTCTGTTTTTTTCTGATGACTGGGACTCGCATGTAGAGCAGGTCAGGATGGTGTTTCAGGTTTTGCGTGAGAATGCTTTATTTGTTAAGGGCTCAAAGTGTCTCTTTGGAGTACAGAAGGTTCCCTTTTTGGGTTTTTTTTTTTCCCCTTCTGCGGTGGAGATGGACCCAGTCAAGGTCCGTGCTATTCATGATTGGACTCAACCCACGTCAGTTAAGAGTCTTCAGAAGTTCTTGGGTTTTGCTAACTTCTACCGTCGTTTTATTGCTAATTTTTCTAGCATTGCTAAACCTTTGACAGATATGACCAAGAAAGGTTCTGATGTTCCTAACTGGGCTCCTGCAGCCGTGGAGGCTTTCCAGGAGTTGAAGCGCCGGTTTACTTCGGCGCCTGTTTTGTGCCAGCCTGATGTCTCACTTCCCTTTCAGGTTGAAGTGGATGCTTCTGAGATTGGGGCAGGGGCCGTTTTGTCGCAGAGAGGCCCTGGTTGCTCTGTGATGAGACCTTGTGCCTTTTTCTCGAGGAAGTTTTCGCCTGCTGAGCGGAATTATGATGTTGGCAATCGGGAGTTGTTGGCCATGAAGTGGGCATTTGAGGAGTGGCGTCATTGGCTCGAGGGTGCTAAGCATCGTGTGGTGGTCTTGACTGATCACAAAAATTTGATGTATCTCGAGTCTGCTAAACGCCTGAATCCTAGACAGGCCCGCTGGTCATTGTTTTTATCCCATTTTGACTTTGTGGTCTCATATTTACCAGGTTCAAAGAATGTGAAGGCTGATGCTCTTTCAAGGAGCTTTGTGCCTGACTCTCCGGGAGTCGCAGAACCAGTTGGTATTCTTAAAGAGGGAGTTATCTTGTCAGCCATTTCTCCAGATTTGCGACGTGTGTTGCAGAGATTTCAGGCTGGTAGACCTGACTCTTGTCCACCTGACAGACTGTTTGTTCCTGATAAGTGGACCAGCAGAGTCATTTCCGAGGTTCATTCCTCGGTGTTGGCAGGGCATCCGGGAATTTTTGGCACCAGAGATCTGGTGGCTAGGTCCTTTTGGTGGCCTTCCTTGTCACGGGATGTGCTGTCGTTTGTGTAGTCCTGTGGGACTTGTGCTCGAGCTAAGCCTTGCTGTTCGCGTGCCAGCGGGTTGCTCTTGCCCTTGCCTGTCCCGAAGAGGCCTTGGACACACATTTACATGGATTTCATTTCAGATCTCCCGGTGTCTCAGGGCATGTCTGTCATCTGGGTGGTATGTGATCGCTTTTCTAATATGGTCCATTTGGTACCTTTGCCTAAGCTGCCTTCCTCTTACGATCTGGTTCCTGTGTTCTTTCAGAATGTGGTTCGTTTACACGGCATTCCTGAGAATATTGTGTCTGACAGAGGATCCCAGTTTGTTTCCAGGTTCTGGCGATCCTTTTGTGCTAGGATGGGCATTGAGTTGTCGTTTTCATCTGCCTTTCATCCTCAGACTAATGGACAAACGGAGCGAACTAATCAGACTCTGGAGGCTTATTTGAGGTGTTTTGTTTCTGCGGATCAGGATGATTGGGTGACCTTCTTGCCGTTGGCTGAGTTTGCCCTTAATAATCGGGCTAGTTCCGCTACATTGGTTTCGCCATTTTTCTGCCACTCTGGTTTCCATCCTCGTTTTTCCTCGGGACATGTGGAGCCTTCTGACTGTCCTGGGGTAGATTCTGTGGTGGATAGGTTGCAGCAGATCTGGAATCATGTGGTGGACAACTTAAAGTTGTCACAAGAGAAGGCTCAGTGTTTTGCCAACCGCCGCCGCGGTGTGGGTCCCCGACTTCGTGTTGGAGATTTGGTATGGCTGTCTTCTCGATTTGTTCCTATGAAGGTCTCCTCTCCTAAATTTAAGCCTCGCTTCATCGGTCCTTACAAGATATTGGAAATCCTTAATCCTGTGTCCTTTCGCTTGGATCTTCCTGTGTCGTTTGCCATTCACAACGTGTTCCATAGGTCTTTGTTGCGGCGGTACGTTGTACCTGTGGTTCCTTCTGTTGAGCCTCCTGCTCCGGTGTTGGTTGAGGGCGAGTTGGAGTACGTGGTGGAGAAGATCTTGGATTCTCGTCTCTCCAGGTGGAGGCTTCAGTATCTGGTCAAGTGGAAGGGCTATGGTCAGGAAGATAATTCCTGGGTGGTTGCCTCTGATGTGCATGCGGCCGATTTAGTTCGTGCCTTTCACGCTGCTCATCCTGATCGCCCTGGTGGTCTTGGTGAGGGTTCGGTGACCCCTCCTTAAGGGGGGGTACTGTTGTGAATTAGACTTTTTGGCTCCCTCTTGTGGTCACTAGTGGTATGACTCTGGGATTGTCTTTTTTCTGTTTGGCACTCACCTGGGTCGTTAGTCCAGGGGTGTCGCTATATTAACTTCCTGGATCCTTAGTCCAGTGCCTGGCATCGTTGTAATCAGATCCTTCTGTTGCTCCTGTCTGCTGGTCCTGGCTCTTGCAAAATTAAGGTAAGTCTTGCTTCTTTGTTTTTTTGAGTTACTTGCTTTGCTACCATTTTTGTCCAGCTTGTACTAAATGTGATTTTTGACCTTGCTGGAAGCTCTAGGGGGCTGGTGTTCTCCCCCCGGCCATTAGACGGTTCGGGGGTTCTTGAGTATCCAGCGTTGGATATTTTAATAGGGTTTTTGCTGACCATATAAGTCATCTTACTATATTCTGCTATTAGCTAGTGGGCCTCTCTTTGCTAAATACCTAGCTCATTCTTATGTTTGTCTTTTCCTCTTACCTCACCGTTATTATTTGTTGGGGGCTTGTATCCAACTTTTGGGGTCTTTTCTCTGGAGGCAAGAAAGGTCTTTCTTTTCCCTTCTAGGGTTAGTTAGTTCTCCGGCTGGCGCGAGACGTCTAGAACCAACGTAGGCACGTTCCCCGGCTACTTCTATTTGTGGTGCTAGGATTAGATATATGGTCAGCCCAGTTACCACTGCCCTATGAGCTGTTTTTTTTTGTGTTTGCAGACTTGGTATTTATTCCTGAGACCCTCTGCCATTGGGGTCATAACAATACCCATAGAGAGAGCTTTGCTGAGGGCAGATGTTAACCCTACAATGTAGCATGGTTTTGGAAAACCACCGGAAGCACACAGTCAATACATAAAAAGCCTGTTAGGACTCTTTCACATTTCCATCTTTTTCCTCCCATCCAAATCCGCTGTTTTTTTTCAAATACTGGATCCTGCAAAAAGATTTGCAGGATCCTGTTTTTTGTCATAGACTTGTATTAGCGACGGATTGTGATGGATGGCCATCCGTTTCATCCATCGTGTGCAGGATCCGTTGTAAAATCTGTGTCAGTCTGGCAGAGGCAACGCAGATAGAAACAATAGAAAGAGGCCTAAGATGGCCCTTGGCCGGGATGACACATGCGAGAAACACGGCCAAGTCATGCATGTTAATACCTGGCCTTGGAGCATGCACTTCAGAGCGTAGTGTGCAGCTCCATGCAGTGCTCTGCGGCCGCAGGCTACAATCATGATTAACAGCGGCAATGGCGGGTATTAACAAGTGAGAATTGGCTGTGTTTATCACATGTGTGATCCCGGCCTAGTCCCTCTCTTCCCACTGCCTGGTAGCGGTGTCAAATGTTGTAATAACTATTGCCATTGTAAGGTGACCTTAACCCCAGTTAATAATGGAGAGGCATCAATAAGATGCCTATCCATTATTAATCCCCAAAAATAATGGCATAGGCTCACACCCAATTTTCTTGTCCAGAAAGGGAAAGCCAGCGACTGCGCACTGATAATTTGTAGCCTGGGAAGGGGTTAATCTTCCCAGGCTACAAATATCAGCCCGCAGCTGTCTGCGTGGCCTTACTGGCTATTAAAATAGGAGGACCCCAGAAAAAAAAATTACATAGGTTCCCCCTATATTTTATAGCCAGAAAAGGCTACACAGACAGCTGCGGGCTGATATTCATAGCCTAGAGAGGGGCCATGGATATTGCCACCCCCCGGCCACAAATACCAGCCCGCAGCCGCCCCAGAAGTGGCGCATCTCTAAGATGCGCCAAATCTGGTGCTTAGCCTCTCTCTTCCCACTTCCGAGTAGCGGTGGGATATGGGGTAATAAGGGGTTAATGTCACCTTGCCATTGTAAGGGGACCTTAACCCCGGTTAATAGTGGAGAGGCGTCAAGAAGATGCCTATCCATTATTAATCCCAAATTACTGAAAGACTTAAAAAAAGACACAGAAAAAAGTATTTTAATACTCTAAATTTTACCATACTTACAAATCCCTCGATCAACTCCATTAATATCGAGTGTCCCAAGACGATCTGCCATGGTGAACAGTCACATCAGGAGATGTCACTGCTCTCCACGGCTTCCAAAACACACTGACAGGAGCAAAAGCTCCTGCAGTGTGACTGTGCATGCTCAAGAGTTTACCAGAGTTCAATGAACTCCGGGACTCTCACTTTATGACACCGCTGCATGAGAAAATTTCTCAGCAGGTCAAGTGCCGTAAAGTGAGCTCCCGGAGTTCATTGAACTCCAGGAAATTAAGGGGCAGCTCCGATATACTGCAGGAGTGATTAACTCTTGCAGTGTATCACCGGAGGACGTCGTGGGACAACTAATTAATGGATTACGTCGCAAAAGGGATTTTTTTAATTTTTTTTAAAGGGATCATGGTGGCCTACGGGGATGTATGTGGTGAGTATGTTACTGAATGTTCTATGGTGTATGTAATGTATGTTATGTGTTTGTGTTTTTAACCAATTGTAGTCAGTCGCCTGACGATGGGACAACTCTCCCATCATCAGATTTTGATGGGAGAAGTAGTCCCATCCGACGAATGACTACAATGAAGTCACTACTGACAGACTGACACAGACAGACACACATACACTATATTTACCATTTCCACCATACGCCGCACATCGATCCCCATGCGACGGTACAACTCCATTTTCTCTACACTCAGCCCACACATTTCCTCCACACTCATGACATCACTTCCTTCTGCAGCGTTTTTGACACCCAAATCCACAGCTAATCCGCAGATGGTTTTTACATCTGCGGTTTAACTGCGGATTTGACCCACACAATGGAAATCAATGGGTTCAGAAACGCTGCCGTTCCGCAAAAAAAGTGACATGCTGCAGAAAAAAAATGCAGCATTTCAGTGCGGATTTTTCCGCAGCATGTGCACATCTAGTGTGCGGTTCACATTGACTACCATTAGTTTTGCACTACATTGCGGATTTAATGCAATTCCACAAGGAAAAAAAGCACTGCGGATCCGCAATTAAATCCGCAACGTGTGCACACAGCCTTATACTGGATAACTCAGGAGTCTCTTTGCGTGGAACAAGACAATACTGAACACAGTTTGTAGGTGAAAAAGTCTATATTGAAAACACACGTTCCTTCAAACAAGTGCAGAGAAAACACAAGTCCATAACACTTAAACAACTTAACAAGTCTGTAGGAAATCTCAGAGAGAAATGCAATCAGCAGGCAGTCTGTAAAGCACAGTCTATACTTGAAAACGCTGGAAACAAATAAGTCCATGTCTAGTCCATGCACGGATAAGCAAGTACAAACAAGGTGATAAATTATCCTGCAAGGCCTGGGTAGAAGTCTTATATTAAGCAGAGCAGTCCAGAGCTTTGCAGCTAATTAAATGAGGCACAACCAGAGTAGCAACCAGCTTACATGTTTAGCAATTGCAGGTGTATGTCAGTGGCACAGAAGAAGCAACACGAGCAGTCAGGAGCAGGAGGTGCGCTGGCACAAATAAATGCAGCAGGATCTCAGAGAGCGAGGAGCAGAATATTCACACAGGTTTGCAGGAACAGCCAGGAAGCCCCAAGCGCAAGACTAGTGTTGAGCGATACCGTCCGACAGGGCCGGACTGGCCATAGGGCACTTCTGGCAAATGCCAGAAGGGCCGGTGCCAGTGGTGGGCCGCTCAATCCGCCGCCCCCGCCGTCGCATTCAACTACACCGGCGTATAGACGCCGGTACAGTTGAATGCAATGATGGAGGAGAGCGTCTACAGACGCTCCTCTCCCATCATTCCCCGCTCTGCCTCTGACACTGCGGGTGCGCGATGACGTCATATCATCGCGCACCTGCTGTGTCCCGGGCAGACTGCAGCTGCTGAGACAGGAGCAGGAACCAGGAAGCAACGCTGGGCACGAGGAGAGGTGAGGAGAGTTTTTTTTTTTTCTGGACTGTGGGGCCATTCTCGGAGGAGGTGAGGGGAGGAAGAGAAGAGATGTGGGCTGTATATAGTTCTCTGTGGGCTGTGCTCTGTGCTGTATACTGCTGTGGGCTGTATATAGTTCTCTGTGGGCTGTGCTCTGTGCTGTATACTGCTGTGGGCTGTATATAGTTCTCTGTGGGCTGTGCTCTGTGCTGTATACTACTGTGGGCTGTATATAGTTCTCTGTGGGCTGTGCTCTGTGCTGTATACTGCTGTGGGCTGTATATAGTTCTCTGTGGGCTGTGCTCTGTGCTGTATACTGCTGTGGGCTGTATATAGTTCTCTGTGGGCTGTGCTCTGTGCTGTATACCACTGTGGGCTGTATATAGTTCTCTCTGGGCTGTGCTCTGTGCTGTATACTACTGTGGGCTGTATATAGTTCTCTGGGCTGTGCTCTGTGCTGTATACTGCTGTGGGCTGTATATAGTTCTCTGTGGGCTGTGCTCTGTGCTGTATACCGCTGTGGGCTGTATATAGTTCTCTCTGGGCTGTGCTCTGTGCTGTATACTACTGTGGGCTGTATATAGCTCTCTGTGGGCTGTGCTCTGTGCTGTATACTGCTGTGGGCTGTATATAGTTCTCTGTGGGCTGTGCTCTGTGCTGTATACTACTGTGGGCTGTATATAGTTATCTGTGGGCTGTGCTCTGTGCTGTATACTGCTGTGGGCTGTATATAGTTCTCTGGGCTGTGCTCTGTGCTGTATACTGCTGTGGGCTGTATATAGTTATCTGTGGGCTGTGCTCTGTGCTGTATACTGCTGTGGGCTGTATATAGTTCTCTGTGGGCTGTGCTCTGTGCTGTATACTACTGTGGGCTGTATATAGTACTCTGTGGGCTGTGCTCTGTGCTGTATACTACTGTGGGCTGTATATAGTTCTCTGTGGGCTGTGCTCTGTGCTGTATACTGCTGTGGGCTGTATATAGTTCTCTGTGGGCTGTGCTCTGTGCTGTATATAGTTATCTGTGGGCTGTGCTCTGTGCTGTATACCACTGTGGGCTGTATATAGTACTCTGTGGGCTGTGCTCTGTGCTGTATACTACTGTGTGCTCTGTGCTATATATAGCTCTCTGTGGGCTGTGCTCTGTGCTGTATACTGCTGTGGGCTGTATATAGCTCTCTGTGGGCTGTGCTCTGTGCTGTATACTACTGTGGGCTGTATATAGTTCTCTGTGGGCTGTGCTCTGTGCTGTATACTACTGTGTGCTCTGTGCTATATATAGTACTCTGTGGGCTGTGCTCTGTGCTGTATACTACTGTGTGCTATATACAGTTCTCTGGGCTGTGCTCTGTGCTATATATAGTACTCTGTGGGCTGTGCTCTGTGCTGTATACTGCTGTGGGCTGTATATAGTTCTCTGTGGGCTGTGCTCTGTGCTGTATACTACTGTGGGCTGTATATAGTTCTCTGTGGGCTGTGCTCTGTGCTGTATACCACTGTGGGCTGTATATAGTACTCTGTGGGCTGTGCTCTGTGCTGTATACTACTGTGTGCTCTGTGCTATATATAGCTCTCTGTGGGCTGTGCTCTGTGCTGTATACTGCTGTGGGCTGTATATAGCTCTCTGTGGGCTGTGCTCTGTGCTGTATACTACTGTGGGCTGTATATAGTTCTCTGGGCTGTGCTCTGTGCTGTATACTACTGTGTGCTCTGTGCTATATATAGTACTCTGTGGGCTGTGCTCTGTGCTGTATACTACTGTGTGCTATATATAGTTCTCTGGGCTGTGCTCTGTGCTGTATACTACTGTGGGCTGTATATAGTACTCTGTGGGCTGTGCTCTGTGCTGTATACTGCTGTGGGCTGTATATAGTACTCTGTGGGCTGTGCTCTGTGCTGTATACTGCTGTGGGCTGTATATAGTACTCTGTGGGCTGTGCTCTGTGCTGTATACTACTATGTGCTCTGTGCTATATATAGCTCTCTGTGGGCTGTGCTCTGTGCTGTATACTGCTGTGGGCTGTATATAGCTCTCTGTGGGCTGTGCTCTGTGCTGTATACTACTGTGGGCTGTATATAGTTCTCTGTGGGCTGTGCTCTGTGCTGTATACTACTGTGTGCTCTGTGCTATATATAGTACTCTGGGCTGTGCTCTGTGCTGTATACTACTGTGTGCTATATATAGTTCTCTGGGCTGTGCTCTGTGCTGTATACTACTGTGGGCTGTATATAGTACTCTGTGGGCTGTGCTCTGTGCTGTATACTGCTGTGGGCTGTATATAGTACTCTGTGGGCTGTGCTCTGTGCTGTATACTGCTGTGGGCTGTATATAGTACTCTGTGGGCTGTGCTGTATACTGCTGTGGGCTGTATATAGTACTCTGGGCTGTGCTCTGTGCTGTATACTGCTGTGGGCTGTATATAGTACTCTGTGGGCTGTGCTCTGTGCTGTATACTACTGTGTGCTATATATAGTTCTCTGGGCTGTGCTCTGTGCTGTATACTACTGTGGGCTGTATATAGCTCTCTGTGGGCTGTGCTCTGTGCTGTATACTACTGTGGGCTGTATATAGCTCTCTGTGGGCTGTGCTCTGTGCTGTATACTGCTGTGTGCTCTGTGCTATATATAGTACTCTGTGGGCTGTGCTCTGTGCTGTATAATACTGTGTGCTATATATAGTTCTCTGGGCTGTGCTCTGTGCTGTATACTACTGTGGGCTGTATATAGTACTCTGTGGGCTGTGCTCTGTGCTGTATACTACTGTGGGCTGTATATAGTACTCTGTGGGCTGTGCTCTGTGCTGTATACTACTGTGGGCTGTATATAGTACTCTGTGGGCTGTGCTCTGTGCTGTATACTGCTGTGGGCTGTATATAGTTCTCTGTGGGCTGTGCTCTGTGCTGTATACTACTGTGGGCTGTATATAGCTCTCTGTGGGCTGTGCTCTGTGCTATATATAGTACTCTGTGGGCTGTGCTCTGTGCTGTATACTACTGTGTGCTATATATAGTTCTCTGGGATGTGCTCTGTGCTGTATACTACTGTGGGCTGTATATAGTACTCTATGGGCTGTGCTCTGTGCTGTATACTACTGTGGGCTGTGCTCTGTGCTGTATACTACTGTGGGCTGTATATAGTTATCTGTGGGCTGTGCTCTGTGCTGTATGCTACTGTGGGCTGTATATAGTTCTCTGTGGGCTGTGCTCTGTGCTGTATATAGTTCTCTGTGGGCTGTGCTCTGTGCTGTATACTACTGTGGGCTGTATATAGTTCTCTGTGGGCTGTGCTCTGTGCTGTATACTACTGTGGGCTGTATATAGTTCTCTGTGGGCTGTGCTCTGTGCTGTATACTACTGTGTGCTGTATATAGTTCTCTGTGGGCTGTGCTGTATATAGTACTCTGTGGGCTGTGCTGTATATAGTACTCTGTGGGCTGTGCTGTATATAGTACTCTGTGGGCTGTGCTGTATATAGTACTCTGTGGGCTGTGCTGTATATAGTACTCTGTGGGCTGTGCTGTATATAGTACTCTGTGGGCTGTGCTGTATATAGTACTCTGTGGGCTGTGCTGTGTATAGTACTCTGTGGGCTGT
This sequence comes from Ranitomeya variabilis, assembly GCF_051348905.1. Lineage (NCBI taxonomy): Eukaryota > Metazoa > Chordata > Amphibia > Anura > Dendrobatidae > Ranitomeya > Ranitomeya variabilis. The sequence continues at coordinate 120,602,801 of NC_135238.1, forward strand.
GCTGTATATAGTACTCTCTGGGCTGTGCTGTATATAGTACTCTCTGGGCTGTGCTGTATATAGGTACTCTCTGGGCTGTGCTGTATATAGTACTCTCTGGGCTGTGCTTTATATAGTACTCTGGGCTGTGCTGTATATAGTACTCTGGGCTGTGCTGTATATAGTACTCTGGGCTGTGCTGTATATAGTACTCTGGGCTGTGCTTTATATAGTTCTCTGTGGGCTGTGCTGTATATAGTTCTCTGTGGGCTGTGCTGTATATAGTTCTCTGGGCTGTGCTGTATATATTACTTTGTGGGCTGTGCTGTATATATTACTTTGTGGGCTGTGCTGTATATATTACTCTGTGGGCTGTGCTGTATACTACTGTGTGGACTGTGCTGTATACTACTGTGTGGTCTGTGCTGAATACTGCTGTGTGATCTACTACGCGAGCTGTGCTATAGTATGCAGGCTGTGCTGTATACTATGCGGTTTGTGCTATATAATATGCGGGCTTTGCTATATACTATGGGGAGTATATTATATTCTATGGGGGAGGCCATGTTATATACTATTGTGGGGGTATATTATATTCTATGGGGGAGGCTGCGTTATATACTATGGGGGGCTGCATTATATTCTATGGGGGGCTACATTATATATTATGGGGAGGTGGGCTGTATTATATTCTATGGGGGTTACATACTCTGGGGTGGCTGCATTATACTCTGTGGGGTGGCTGCATTATACTCTGGGGTGGCTGCATTATACTCTGGGGTGGCTGCATTATACTATATGTGGGCTGCATTATACTGTATCGAGGACTATGGGGAATACGTTATACTATATGAAGAACTATGGGGTGCATTATACTATGGGAAGTGAATTGTACTACATGGATGACTGTGGCGGTGCATTATACTATATGGAGCACTATGAGGATTGTATTATGCTATATGGAGGACTATGAGGATTGTATTATACTATGTGGAGGACTGAGCAGTGTATTTTAATATATGGAGGACTATAGGGAGTGTATTATACTATATGGAGGACTATGGAGCACATTATAATATATGGAGGACTATGGGGTGTATTTTACTAAACAAGTAAAATGCTGCATATTCGGATTGTTTTTGCTGGAACTAAAAGCCTTGTTGTCAGCAGCACATTGCCAGTGTAAACTGTAGATGTGCTGCTGAAAACATGATACTGTATGGTGATCTGTTAGTGATCTATTAGTGATCGTTCTGTCTCATCATTATTCCTCAGCTGGTGGAAAGAGGCCGGGAAACAAGCGTTGAACAACTTCAGTATTGTCGATCAAACTTGTTTAGCGGCCTGAACTCAGCGCACGTAAATACAACAGAAAGGCTTCTGTGTGATGTGCAATATGTTAGCATTTGGGGACCCATTTTAAACTTTGCCTAGGGCCCCACTTTGCCTAAAACCGGCCCTGCCTACAAGTGTACAAAGGTATTATACAGTCACCATGTGACAAGTGGGCCTGTGTAACTTCAAATGCCAGGGCTGAATTTTAGTCCCAGTCCGGCCCTGCCGTCCGATACTTGAAAGTATCGGTATAGGAAAGTATCGGCCGATACCGGCAAAGTATCGGATCTAATCCGATACCGATACCCGATACCAATACAAGTCAATGGGACTCAAGTATCGGACGGTATCCCTGATGGTTCCCAGGGTCTGAAGGAGAGGAAACTCTCCTTCAGGCCCTGGGATCCATATTAATGTGTAAAAGAAAGAATTAAAATAAAAAATATTGCTATACTCACCTCTCCGACGCAGCCTGGACCTTACCGAGGGAACCGGCAGCATTCTTTCCTTAAAATGCGCGCGTTTACTGCCTTCCATGACGTCACGGCTTGTGATTGGTCGCGTGCCGCCCATGTGGCCGCGACGCGACCAATCACAGCAAGCCGTGACGTAATTTTCAGGTCCTGAATGCCTAATTCTAGGCATTCAGGATTTGAAAATTACGTTACGGCTTGTGATTGGTCGCGTCGCGGTCACATGGGCGACGCGACCAATCACCAGCCGTGACGTCACGGGAGGCAGGAAACGCGCGCATTTTAAAATTACGTCACGGCTTGTGATTGGTTGCGTGCCGCCCATGTGACCGCGACGCGACCAATCACAGCAAGCCGTGACGTAATTTAAGGTCCTGAATGCCTAATTCTGCATTCAGGACCTGAAAATTACGTCACGACTTGCTGTGATTGGTCGCGTCGCGGCCACATGGGCGGCACGCGACCAATCACAAGCCGTGACGTCACGGGAGGCAGGAAACGCGCGCATTTTAAGCAAAGAACGCTGCCGGTTCCCTCGGTAAGGTCCAGGCTGCGTCGGAGAGGTGAGTATAGCAATATTTTTTATTTTAATTCTTTCTTTTACACATTAATGTTGTTTCGATACCGATACCCGATACCACAAAAGTATCGGATCTCGGTATCGGAATTCCGATACCCGCAAGTATCGGCCGATACCTGATACTTGCGGTATCGGAATGCTCAACACTACGCAAGACACATCAGCAGAATACTCTAGCACAGACTATAGTATGGGGTGGAGATATAAGGCAGGAATACAAGGGGCACATGAAACAGAAGATGCCATCTTTGAAAAGGGCAGGCACGCCCAAACGGTAACCAAAAACATTCAATGTTCTAACACAACCTGTTAGGGCTGGCGGAATGCACCAAATAATTATAAGGATGGTATAAGGTGTGTTCACAGCCCGGGGTCCACCGTGCTGAGATTGAACCTGCTGCTGAGTAATGGTGGAGGGACGCTTACTCACATGTGGGTTAGACCTCACCAAGTGTGAACGGAACCAAACTCTGTTGCTTCACAGAGTTGCCAAATAAATGCTGTACCCTGTTAGCAGTCACAGGGTGCAGCTGAAAGACACTAGTGGGATCTCTATGAATCACCCCCACTAAACTGGTGATTGGACTCACTCTGACCTTTGGTGGCTTTTAAGCCTGCGCCTGAGGAAGCCCTGAGACAGATGCAGAGTCCAAACGGGACACTGACCGGTTGTCAGGAAAGAAACATTTACCACACAGAGTGCATACAGCGTCGCACTGGCGGACGCCACTATCCACCCAAACTTGGGTCAGGAAAGCGCGCTGGTTTTCCACGGCGCCGCACTGGTGTTCGCTGCAGATTTGAAGCAGTAAAGTCGTGCTTTTGTGCAGGATAGCACTGTCAGGTGTTAGGTAGCACCATCATTCGTGAACATTCAGCATCACTAGGAATGGGGATGATTAAGGAGCATTCACCAGAACAGGCATACATCCACACACACACAATAACAGGTTTACACTAGCGCAAACCTTTTATAGCGGATGCTCTCCAGGACCTACCTAGTGGTCCAATAGGAGCTGCCACAGGACCTGAGCATGTGACCCCCGACCTCCAATGAGAGGTCGTCCTTTGGGCGTGCTCAGAGGAAGAATAGCAGGACTTAGTCCCAGGGATGCCTGCTTGCCGCTGATCAGTACTGGTCAAAATGGATGAGCCTGGAAGGACAGCAGTAACCAGCCACACAGCATCAGCCTGAGCCAGATGGTGGGACCGACGTCTCTGCTGAGCAGGCTCCACTGTGGCTGGAGGAGAATGGTAGACCACAGCGGAAATGGTTCAAGATTCCCCCTGTGCAGCGACAGGAACTCGACACCTAACATTACCCCCCTCCTTAGACCTTGCTATGCTCAAAGTCAGCAATGAGCTGCGGAGCCTGAATGTGATTAACAGGCTCCCAGGACTTGTCCTCTGGGCCATGACCCTTCCAATTCACCAAATAGAATTTTTTGCCACGTACCTGCAGCGCCCCAGAGTCCTGGTCGTTGCAGTGCTGTGGCTTCGCCGCTAAGGGGAGCCATGGTACGTTCGATGGCACCGAAGGAGTTCCTCCAATCAGGTATCACAGACACCAATATGTTTCACAGCTGGGCCTCCGGGGGGAGCTAAGGGTGCTATTCATTAGGCCACTCCCCACCATAGTGGGTAAACTGGGGGTCAGGCAGGAAGTTAGAGAGAACGCTGACGGGATTGAACGGAGCAACACCCTGTGGCAGGGGGTGTTGTGAAGGGAGAGACTGTAGGGTCTCTGCCAGGGGTGGGATCCTGGCAGAGGCTTGGCATTGAAAGAACGTAACGGGTCCGCGCAGGCTCCTGGAAGCGGCGGGACTCAAGAAAGGACTAGAAGCGAGATAGATTGTGCTGAGTGAGAAACGAGATCAAGCAGAAGGAGAATACCAGCAGGGGTTTTGTTGAAAGAGGCAGCACCCTGCTGAGGCGCAATACCGGTGGCCGGAACGCCGAGGGAGTGGATTAGAATACAGCTTCAAGCCATACTCCAAACAGCGGCAGGACAGTCGGTCTCAGGCGGGCTGTCTACCACAGATCACCTATGAAGTCTTGGGGGGCAATTGCGGGAGAGGGGCGACTCTAGGGTCCCGGAAGAACTCCAGGCCTACCTGACAAACGGGTGCCATTCCAACCTGAATACAGGGAAGGGGTGGATTACAGAGGAACATCAAATCGAGTTGTGAGGGAACTTAAGAAACAGACACAACCGTTGTGGGGTTACTTTCCGTGAGCACAGCAGGGAAGGACTACAACACATAGCGCTAGAAGGAAGGCACAGATCTCCACCTGAGAGGAGAACTCTGGAGGTGCCATTGGACCGGCCGGACTTGCGTAGCCTGGTGAACCGTGTTCTGGACTGAGGACTCAGAGATCTCCAGTAAAGAGGTAAAGAGACTGCAACCTGGTGTCCTCGTTATTTACCGCGACTTACACCCCACAACCGCACCGCTACATCGCTACCATTACTACCACCTATTACACCGGATGTCCCCCACTGACGGACAGGGCCACGGACCGGGTCTAGCCACCGTGACAACCCCGAGACTGAGAACTAGAGGCCCGGCTCCGGGTACCCCTCGGCCCTGCGGCGGTGTGGGGGCGCGCCGCATACCACCTTACACCCCATGATGGCGTTCACCTCATAATCATCCGTGGACAAGCCAGATGTCCCGGCAGATGACTCGGAAAACTGAGACTTGTGGATGTGCTTTAGGAAGGAAACATGAAAGGTGTCGGAGGTGCCTAGGCGTGGAGGAAGGACCAGACGGTAGACCACAGGGTTAACCTGTTCCAGGACCATGAAGGGGCCTAGGTAGTGAGGCGCAAACTTAGTGGACTCAACTCGCAGCCTGATGTTATGGGGGGGGAGTCACACTTAATCACCAGGAGCAAAGGTCGGAGCGGGGCATGGGTGTGCATCGACAGAGACCCTCATTATCTCCTTGGAGGCCCGGATGGCATCCTGTGTGTGGTCCCAAATGTCACGTGCCTCCACAGCCCATTATGCCACCCTGGAGCCGGCAGAAGACGCAGGCATGGATACAGGAACCCGCGGATGCTGGCCATAATTAAGGAGGAATGGGGTCTGCCCAGTGGAGTTGGCTACAGCATTGTTCAGCGCAAACTCCACCCACAATAGCAAGGATGCCCAGACGTCCTGACTGACTGAGACAAAATGTCGCAGGTATGTGAACAGGGTCTGGTTGGCCCTCTCTACCAACCCATTCGTCTCAGGATGGTATGCTGAAGAGAGATTCAGCATGATGCTGAGAAGACGAGAAAGCTCTCTCCAGAACCAAGACCAAAGCTGGGGACCCCGGTCACTGACAATTTTGTCTGGCATACCGTGTAGACAGAAAACGTGCTTAATAAACAAAGCTGCCATGGCCTGTGCAGAAGGTAGCGGTGGTAGAGGCACCAAGTGCACCATTTTGGAAAAATGGTCGGTGACTACCCAAATAATGGTGCAGCTACGGAACTTGGGTAAGCCCACAACGAACTCCATCCCGACCATTTCCCAGGGCCTGTCCACCACCAGCATGGGGTAAAGTAGCCCAGCAGGCCGTTGTTGAGGAGACTTATTCTTGGCGCAAGAGACACATGCCCGAATATAGTCTCCGACGTCACGGGCAATATGCCGTCACCAGTACGTCCTCGTCAGAAGCTCAGATATCCTCTTGGTCCCAAAATGTCCACCCACCCTGGACGAGTGAGCCCAAGAGAGAAACTCCGGTCACAAATTTGATGGCACAAAGGTCTTGCCCGGGGCACAGACTCTAGCAAAACTGGGGCCACGGTCCTCAGGCTCTCCAAAGGACAATTAGCTGAGGCTCCTCCTCCTCCTCCACTGATGGACAGAGATAGAGGGTCGGCACAGATGTTCTTGTCTCCTGAAAGATAATGGAGGTTGAAGTGAAAGCGGGAGAAGAACAGGGAACATCTAGCCTGGCAAGAGTTTAACCACTGAGCAGTCTGTAAATAAACCAAATTTTTGCGGTCAGTTTACATTGGAAGGGAAAACGAGCCCCCTCCAGGAGGTGTCTCCACTTCGAGAATTACAACTTCATAGCTAGCAACTCCCTGTCCCCAATGGAATAATTCCTCTCCGCTGGTGTGAGGCCTTGGAGAAAAAGAAGCAAGAATGCTTCTGACCTTGAGCATCCTTTTGGAAGATGACTGCTCCAGCACCGATTGATGAGACATCCACCTCCATTCTAAATGGTTTATCTACATCGGGGCGATGTAGGATGGGAGCACTAGCAAAATGAGACTTAATAGAGAGGAAGGCCTTGTAGACCTCTTCTGACCACAATTTGAGGTTTGCTCCCTTCTTGGTGAGGGCTACCAAGGAATCTACCAAAGTTGAGAAGTGGGGAATGAACTGGCGATCATAGTTAATGAACCCCATAAAGCGCTGTACTGCTTTGAAAGAATGGGGTTCCTGCCAGTCCATCACAGCCTGTAGCTTGGCAGCATCCATAGCGAATCCCTAGGCAGAGATTATATAGCCAAGGAAAGGCAAGGACTCCTGCTCAAACACACACTTCTCCAACTTGGCATTGAGGGAGTTTGCCCATAGGAGGTCGAAGACATTGCAAACATCTCTCTGGTGGGAGTCTATATCTGGAGAGTAGATGAGAATATCATCCAAATAGACTACGACCGAGGTGGTGAGCATATCCTGGAAGATATCATTCACAAAGTCTTGGAAAACGTCAGGAGCATTACCGAGCCCGAAAGGCATCACCAGGTATTTATAGTGCCTGTCCTTGGTGTTAAATCCCATCTTCCATTTGTCCCCTTCACGGATGCGAATCAGGTTGTAAGCACCCCGCATATCAAGCTTACTAAATATCCTCGCTTCCTGCAACCTATCGAATAGCTCAGATACCAGAGGCAGAGGGTATTTGTTCTTAACTTTGATGGTGTTAAGACCCCTGTAATCTATGCATGGATGTAGTTCTCCATTCTTCTTCTGCACGAAGAAGAACCCCACGCCTGCAGGTGACACTGACTTCCTAATGAATCCTCTTGCCAGATTCTCCTGAATGTATTGGGACATCGCCTCCATCTCCCGGAGAGATAGGGGATAGACTCGACCTCGGGGAGGCTCTGCAACAGGCAAGAGGTCAATACGACAGTCATAGGGGCGGTGGGGTGGAAGGGTGTCATGGTTCCCAATGGTAAGGAAACGTCAGAGAACTTAAACTACAGACTAGCTCCTGGGTGATGGAATCTCGAGCTGACCGTGAGCTAAACCTACCACACAACTAACAGTGGCCGGGTGGCGTACCTACGTTTTATCCCTAGACGCCTAGCGCCAGCCGGAGGACTAACTAACCCTAAATAGAGGAAAAGACAGACCTGGCTTACCTCTAGGGAAATTCCCCCAAAAAGGAGACAGAAGCCCCCCACATATATTGACGGTGAGTTCAGAGGAAAAGACATACGTAGTATGAAGGTAGGTTCAGCAAAGCGAGGTCCGCTTACTAGATAGCAAGAAGATACAATAGGGAACTTCACGGTCAGCTGAAAACCCTATTAAAATACCATCCCGAAATTACTTTAAGACTCATGTGTCAACTCATGACACCGGAGTGGCAATTTCGGCCCACAAGAGCTTCCAGCTACAGAAAAATAACATAACTGTGAACTGGAACAAAAATGCAAAACAAACTTAGGACTAAGAGTCCAACTTAGCTGATAGTAGTCTAGAAGCAGGAACATGCAACAGAAAGGCTCTGGTTACATTGATGGCCGGCACTAGAATAACTGAGCAGCAAGGTTAAATAGGATACACCCATATCCAGATGGAAACAGGTGAACAGAGAAAGTGAAGCACACAAGTCCAGTACCACCAGTGACCACCGGGGGAGCCCAAGAACCAAATTCACAACAGTACCCCCCCCTCAAGGAGGGGGCACCGAACCCTCACAAGAACCACCAGGGTGATCAGGATGAACCCTATGAAAGGCACGGACCAAATCAGAGGCATGAACATCAGAGGCTGTCACCCAAGAATTATCCTCTTGACCGTAGCCCTTCCACTTGACCAGATACTGAAGTTTCCGTCTGGAAACACGGGAGTCCAAGATCTTCTCCACAACGTACTCCAATTCACCCTCAACCAACACCGGAGCGGGAGGCTCAACGGAAGGCACAACTGGTACCTCATACCTGCGCAATAATGACCGATGGAAGACATTATGGATAGAAAAAGATGCTGGGAGGTCCAATCGAAAGGACACGGGGTTAAGAATCTCCAAAATCTTATACGGGCCGATGAACCGAGGCTTAAACTTAGGAGAAGAAACCCTCATAGGGACAAAACGAGAAGACAACCACACCAAGTCCCCAACACGAAGACGAGGACCAACACGACGATGGCGGTTAGCAAAATGCCGTGTCTTTTTCCTGGGACAACTCCAAATTGTCCACCACCTGTCCCCAAATCCGATGCAACCTATCCACCACAGTATCCACTCCAGGACAATCCGAAGATTCCACCTGACCGGAAGAAAAACGAGGATGAAACCCCGCATTGCAAAAGAAAGGAGAAACCAAAGTGGCAGAACTAGCCCGATTATTGAGGGCAAACTCCGCCAACGGCAAAAAGGCAACCCAGTCATCCTGATCCGCAGACACAAAACACCTCAAATAAGTCTCCAAGGTCTGATTAGTTCGCTCAGTCTGGCCATTAGTCTGAGGATGGAACGCAGACGAAAAAGACAAATCAATGCCCATCCTAGCACAGAACGCCCGCCAAAATCTAGACACGAACTGGGTCCCCCTGTCAGAAACGATATTCTCGGGAATACCATGCAAGCGAACCACATTTTGAAAAAACAGAGGAACCAACTCGGATGAGGAAGGTAACTTAGGCAAGGGCACCAAATGGACCATCTTTGAAAAACGGTCACACACCACCCAGATGACAGACATTTTCTGAGAAACAGGGAGATCAGAAATAAAATCCATAGAGATGTGAGTCCAAGGCCTCTTCGGAATAGGCAAAGATAACAACAATCCGCTGGCCCGAGAACAACAAGGTTTGGCCCGAGCACAAACATCACAAGACTGCACAAAAACTCGTACATCTCGAGACAGGGAAGGCCACCAGAAGGACCTAGCCACCAAATCCCTGGTACCAAAGATCCCGGGATGACCTGCCAACACAGAAGAATGAACCTCCGAGATGACTCTACTGGTCCAATCATCAGGAACAAACAGTCTACCAGGCGGGCAACGATCAGGTCTATCCGCCTGAAACTCCTGCAAAGCCCGTCGCAGGTCTGGGGAACCAGCAGATAATATCACCCCATCCTTAAGGATACCTGTAGGTTCAGAATCACCAGGGGAATCAGGCTCAAAACTCCTAGAAAGGGCATCCGCCTTCACATTTTTAGAACCTGGTAAGTATGAGACCACAAAATTAAACCGAGAGAAAAACAACGACCAGCGCGCCTGTCTAGGATTCAGGCGCCTGGCAGACTCAAGATAAATCAAATTCTTGTGATCGGTCAATACCACCACTTGATGTCTAGCCCCCTCAAGCCAATGACGCCACTCCTCAAAAGCCCACTTCATAGCCAAAAGCTCCCGATTACCAATATCATAATTTCGCTCGGCGGGCGAAAATTTTCGAGAAAAGAACGCACAAGGTCTCATCACGGAGCAGTCGGAACTTTTCTGCGACAAGACCGCCCCAGCTCCGATCTCGGAAGCATCGACCTCAACCTGAAAAGGAAGAGTAACATCAGGCTGACGCAACACAGGGGCGGAAGAAAAGCGGCGCTTAAGCTCCCGAAAGGCCTCCACAGCAGCAGGGGACCAATCAGCAACATCAGCACCCTTTTTGGTCAAATCAGTCAAAGGTTTAGCAACATCAGAAAAACCAGTTATAAATCGACGATAAAAATTAGCAAAGCCCAAAAATTTCTGAAGGCTCTTAAGAGAAGAAGGTTGCGTCCAATCACAAATAGCCCGAACCTTGATAGGATCCATCTCAATGGAAGAGGGGGAAAAAATGTACCCCAAAAAAGAAATCTTTTGAACCCCAAAAATACACTTAGAACCCTTCACACACAAGGAATTAGCCCGCAAAACCTGAAAAACCCTCCTGACCTGTTGGACATGAGAATCCCAGTCATCCGAAAAAATCAAAATATCATCCAGATACACGATCATAAATTTATCCAAATATTCACAGAAAATGTCATGCATAAAGGACTGAAAGACTGAAGGGGCATTTGAAAGACCAAAAGGCATTACTAAATACTCAAAATGGCCCTCGGGCGTATTAAGTGCGGTTTTCCACTCATCCCCCTGCTTAATTCGCACCAAATTATACGCCCCACGGAGATCAATCTTAGAGAACCACTTAGCCCCCTTTATTCGAGCAAACAAATCAGTCAGCAGTGGCAGAGGATACTGATATTTGACTGTAATTTTATTCAAGAGTCGATAATCAATACACGGCCTCAAAGAGCCATCTTTTTTAGATACAAAGAAAAAACCGGCTCCTAAGGGAGATGAAGAAGGACGAATATGTCCCTTTTCCAGGGACTCCTTAATATATTCTCGCATAGCAGCATGTTCAGGTACAAATAGATTAAATAAACGACCCTTTGGAAATTTACTGCCCGGAATCAGATCTATGGTACAATCGCAATCTCTGTGAGGAGGTAGTGAACCAAGCTTAGGCTCCTCAAAAACATCACGATAATCAGACAAAAATTCCGGAATCTCAGAGGGAATAGATGACGAAATGGAAACCAAAGGTACGTCCCAATGAGCCCCCTGACATCCCCAGCTTAACACAGACATAGCTTTCCAGTCAAGGACTGGGTTATGAGATTGTAACCATGGTAATCCGAGCACCAAAACGTCATGTAGATTGTACAACACAAGGAAGCGAATCATCTCCTGATGGTCTGGATTCATACGCATAGTCACTTGTGTCCAGTATTGTGGTTTATTACTAGCCAATGGTGTAGAGTCAATACCCTTCAGAGGTATAGGAACTTCCAGAGGCTCTAGATCAAACCCACAGCGCCTGGCAAAGGACCAATCCATTAGACTCAAAGCGGCGCCAGAGTCGACATAGGCATCCGCGGTAATTGACGATAATGAACAAATCAAGGTCACAGACAGAATAAACTTAGACTGTAAAGTGCAAATTGAAATAGACTTATCAACCTTTTTTGTACGTTTAGAGCATGCTGATATAACATGAGTTGAATCACCACAATAGAAGCACAACCCATTCTTTCGCCTAAAATTCTGCCGTTCGCTTCTGGACAGAATTCTATCACATTGCATATTTTCTGGAGCCTTCTCAGAAGACACCGCCAAATGGTGCACAGGTTTGCGCTCCCGCAAACGCCGATCAATCCGAATAGCCATTGTCATGGACTCATTCAGACCTGTAGGTGCAGGGAACCCCACCATAACATCTTTAATGGCATCAGAGAGACCCTCTCTGAAATTCGCCGCCAGGGCGCACTCATTCCACTGAGTAAGCACAGACCATTTACGAAATTTTTGGCAGTATATTTCAGCTTCATCTTGCCCTTGAGATAGGGCCATCAAGGCTTTTTCAGCCTGAATCTCTAAGTTAGGTTCCTCATAAAGCAACCCCAAAGCCAGAAAAAACGCATCCACATTGAGCAACTCAGGATCCCCGGGTGCCAATGCAAATGCCCAGTTTTGAGGGTCACCCCGCAGCAAGGAAATTACTATCTTAACCTGCTGTGTGGGATCTCCAGCGGAGCGAGATCTCAGGGAAATAAATAATTTACAATTATTTTTGAAATTCAGGAAACGAGATCTATCCCCGGAGAAAAATTCTGGTATAGGAATTCTAGGTTCAGATATAGGAGCATGAATAACAAAATCCTGTAAATTTTGAACCTTCATAGCAAGATTATTCAAACCTGTAGCCAAACTCTGAGGATCCATTTTAATCAGGTGAGATCAGAGCCATTCAAGGATTAGAAGGAGAGAGAGAGACAAAGGCTGCAATTAGAGCAGAAATGCAACTGAGTCAACTAAAAAGCAAGCTCAGAAGAAAAAAAAAAAAAATCTGCAGACTTCTTTTTCTCTCCTTTCTTCTGCCAACGGTTTTAACCCTTGGCCGGCCATACTGTCATGGTTCCCAATGGCAAGGAAACGTCAGAGAACTTAAACTACAGACTAGCTCCTGGGTGATGGAATCTCGAGCTGACCGTGAGCTAAACCTACCACACAACTAACAGTGGCCGGGTGGCGTACCTACGTTTTATCCCTAGACGCCTAGCGCCAGCCGGAGGGCTAACTAACCCTAAATAGAGGAAAAGACAGACCTGGCTTACCTCTAGGGAAATTCCCCCAAAAAGGAGACAGAAGCCCCCCACATATATTGACGGTGAGTTCAGAGGAAAAGACATACGTAGTATGAAGGTAGGTTCAGCAAAGCGAGGTCCGCTTACTAGATAGCAAGAAGATACAATAGGGAACTTCACGGTCAGCTGAAAACCCTATTAAAATACCATCCCGAAATTACTTTAAGACTCATGTGTCAACTCATGACACCGGAGTGGCAATTTCGGCCCACAAGAGCTTCCAGCTACAGAAAAATAACATAACTGTGAACTGGAACAAAAATGCAAAACAAACTTAGGACTAAGAGTCCAACTTAGCTGATAGTAGTCTAGAAGCAGGAACATGCAACAGAAAGGCTCTGGTTACATTGATGGCCGGCACTAGAATAACTGAGCAGCAAGGCTAAATAGGATACACCCATATCCAGATGGAAACAGGTGAACAGAGAAAGTGAAGCACACAAGTCCAGTACCACCAGTGACCACCGGGGGAGCCCAAAAACCAAATTCACAACAGAAGGGTCTCCACAGCCCTCTTGGAGAACACATCCGCATAGGGTCAATAGTGCTTGGGGAAAGAGGAAAGATCTGTGGGTACTTCAGTACTAGCAACCTGAATGCACTCCCTCAGTCATCTACCCTCACAAGATTCACTCCATCCCAGAATTCTCGCAGAGGACCACTCTATATGAGAAGAGTGGTAGCATAGCCATGGTATCCCTAGCAGGACCTTATCAATTCCCTCAGGAATGACTAGCAGGGAGATAATCTTCTGATGGGATGGAGACATGGATAAAGTAAATGGGATGGTCTGGTGTGTTATTTGTGAGGGCAGAGTCAACCCATGCACCACTCGTACAGTCACTGGCTTGGCGAGCATCACCAGGGGTATTGTGTGGCGTTGGGCAAAGGCTAAGGACATAAAATTTCCCTCCGCCGCCAGAATCCACACAAAGCTTTACTGTAAGAGTGGATGGACCTAAGGTGATTGTTCATTTGAAGGACAGTTTGTAGGAAAACATCGCCATGTCTAATGTACCTCCTCCTACATCCACTAGATACTGACAGTTTCCCGACAGCTGGGAACATCTGGAGCCAAGATGTGCTGACCGCCGGCAGACATGACAGACCTTGAGTGCACGAGCGGTCCGGGACTTAGATCCCGCTGGTGACACCTCCTTGGCCTCATGTGGCTCGGACACCTGGACCGGAGATTCCAGAGGTATGGCGAAGGTGGGAGCCAGCCGAAACCTCTGCCTACACTGGGCTCGCTCCAACCTTCACTAATTAAAACGAAGGTCAATGCGAGTTGAAGCAGCTGTTAGCTCCTCCAGTGTTGCGGGAATCTCCCTAGTGGCCAAAGCGTCCTTTACATGGTCAGCCAGCCCCCTCCAAAATACGAGGATGAGGGCTTAATCCGGCCACTCCAGCTCAGATGCTAAAGTCCGGAAGTGGACGGAAAAATGACTGACCAAGGATGAGCCCTGTGTCAGTGCCAGCAGTTGTAGCACCGTATCATGGGTGACTTGATGTCCCAAAAAGACCTGTTTCAGAGTGCTCAGGAACCGCAGACCACACTGCACCACATGATTGTCACGCTCCCACAGCGGCGTAGCCCACTGCAACGTCCTGTCCTACAAAAGAGATATTATGAATCGCACTGTTAGGTGGTTGAGTTCCCGCCACTGCACAGGGGGAAACTCGAACCATGTCCACTGCGGTCTCCCATTTTTCTCCAGAGACGTCTGTCCCAGCATCTGGCTCAGCCAGATACTGTGCACTTTTTTTCCTGCTGCCCTTCCAGGTCCAGCCATTGTAACCAGCACTGATCAGCAGCGAGCAGATGCTCCTGGGGCTAAGTCCTGCTTTTCCTCTATTGAGCATGCCCAAGGGACGACCTCTCATTGGAGGACGGGGGTCACATGCTCAGGTCCTGTAGCAGCTCCTATTGGATCACTAGGAAGGTCCCAGAGAGCTTCCGCTATAAAAGGTTTGCACCAAATAATTATAAGGATGGTATAAGGTGCGTTCGCAGCCCGGGGTCCACCGTGCAGAGATGGAACCTGCTGCTGAATAATGGCAGAGGGACGCTTACTCACACGTGGGTTAGACCTCACCCAGTGTGAATGGAAGCAAACTCTTCACAGAGTCGCCAAATAAACGCTGCACCCTGTTAGCAGTCACAGGGTGCAGCTGTAAGAAGCTAGTGGGATCCCTATGAATCACCCCCACTAAACTGGTGATTGAACTCGCTCTGACCCTCGGTTTCTTTTGAGCCCGCGCCTGAGGATACTCTGAGTCAGATGCAGAGTCCAAGCGGGAATTTCCACCGTACCCTGACCGGTTGTCAGGAAAGAAACATTTACTGCTCAGAGTGCGTTCAGCGCCGCACTGGTGGACGCCACTATCCACCCAAACTTGGGTCAGGAAAGCGCAGTGGTTGCGCACGGCACAGCACTGGCGGTCGCTGCTGATTTGATGCAGTAAAGTTGTGCTTCTGTGTAGGATAGCACTGTCAGGCGTTAGGTAGCTCCATCATTCGCGAACATTCAGCATCACTAGGAATGAGGATGATTAAGGAGCATTCACCAGAACAGGCATACATCTACACACAGACGATAACAGGTTTATACTAGCACATGGCCGTGCAGCCATGCAAACCTTTTATAGCGGAAGCTCTCCAGGACCTTCCTAGTGGTCCAACAGGAGTTACTACAGGACCTGAGCATGTGACCCCCGACCTCCAATGAGAGGTCGTCCCTTGGGCATGCTCAGAGGAAGAAAAGCAGGAGTTAGTCCCAGGGACTCCAGCTTGCCGCTAATCAGTACTGGTCACAACGGATGAGCCTGGAAGGACAGCAGTAACCAGCCACACAGTATCAGCCTGAGCCAGATGCTGGGACCAATGTCTCTGCTGAGCAGGCTCCACTGCGGCTGGAGGAGAATGGGAGACTGCAGCAGAGATGGTTCGAGATTTCCCCTGTGCAGCGGTGGGAACTCGACACCTAACCCAACCTTTCATCAATTTTCTGTCCATGTCCAGGGAGATTAGCTACAGTGATATGGGTTGTAAACTTCTTGATTATGTTGCAAACCATAGACAGAGTAACATCAAGATCTGTGGAGATTAACTACACGTTCACTAGGGATGAGTGCATACATGGATTTTTGTGTTTGGCGGTTCGACAAAGCTGCAGTGAAATATTTTGTTTGGGACAGAGCTTGACCCCGAACTTGATCCTAAAACCTGAACACAAAAAAAATCAATGGTGACCTGAACTTCAGTGTGCAAATGTGGCTGAATATTGGTTATAGTATGGGCTAGAGGGCTGCAAAAGTAAGCCAAATGGTGGTAAAAGAAGAACAATTGCTCTGCAAACAAATGTGGATAGGAAAGTGAATTAAAATTGGAGATGAGCGAATGTTTGAAAAACGAATGCCAAATGTAAATAAAGCACAAATATGTCACATTCGGATTTGTGATCGGAAACACAAGCAAACTTTCATAAATTTGTGAAAAGTCGGTAACATTCGGTAAAAAGTGTGGGAGCATATTTGCGTTGCCACCAAAGTATTTGGAGAACTTTGGCTAAGATATTGGTGTATGATGAGCATCGGGCATGTTTTTTATGAAGGTAGGGGGTGGAGAGAGCTTAGAGGAGCTGGGCAAAGTGCCAGAATTGGCACATCTAATAGATGCATCTTTTCTGGGCAGCTGTAGGCTGCTATTTTTAGGCTGGGTGGGGACATTATCAATGGCACCTTACCATCCTGATAATACAAGCCCCCAGCTGTCTAATTTAGCATGGCTGGTTGTCAAAATTAGGGGGACCCTACGCCCTTTTTTAAAATTATTTATTTAAATAATTAAAAACTATGCCGTGGTGACCCCTCTATTCTTGAGAACAAGCCTTGGTGAAGCTGACAGCTGAAGGTTGTAGCCCCAGCTTTGAGTTTTGCCTGGCTGGTTATCAAAAATACAGGGGAACCCACACCATTTTTTAATTTAATTATTCATTTACAGGGCAAGAGCCGGCTGATGAATACTCCAATTAGCTGATCCTGCTCTCGCTGTTATTACCGGCAGCAGGTGTCGGCTGATGGGAGCAGTAGTTTCATCAGCTGATTGGAGGTAAACTTTATAATCCAATCACAACTGCATGCTCTCGCTGTCTCTTGATACCGTGGGAAGCATGGCTGTCAAACCGGCAGTGATGATTTTACAGCTGAACAGAAGCAGTGTTTGTTGCACTGTCATGAGCATAACATTGTGGCAAACACTGGATGTTTGGGCCCCATTCAAGTGAATGAGGTTTGGGTTTGGGTCCGGGTGCTGTTCTGGTACCCGAACCCGAACTTTTTGCAACTGTTCGACTGAACCCATTGGACCCGAACATCCAGGTGTTCGCCCATCTCTACTCACCTTGTCATTTAGTGTTGGTGAAAAGAAACAATTTTCCCCTGTTGCTAAACGTGATACAGCACGCCATATCCCACCTTGTCATTCAGTGACGGTGAAATTGTTTTGTGATTTGAGCTGTTCCACAGTAGAAAAAATAAATATTTTTTGCATTTGCTAACGTTATTCAGCACGCCATCTCACCTTGTCATTTGGTAGCGGTGAAATTCAGCTTTCTGCACAGCTGTTGAAAAGTAAAAAAAAACCATTTTTTTCTGTTGGTAAACGTGATACAGCATGTCATATCCCACATTGTTATTTAGTGGCGATGACATTGTTCTGTGTTCAGAGCGTTTGCACAGTAAAAAAAAAAAATCTGTGACAAATGTGATACAGCAGGCTAGATCAGAGTTTGTATAATACAAAAAACAAAAACAAAGGAATGCTAACAGTGACAGGGTGCCAGTGTGCTTAACTAGTAAAAATAGCATGTAAAGATGCTATGACAAGATAGAGGATTTCGTGGATGTAGTCCGCGCTGCCGATAATGATATAAAGTCAAGGTGTTCAAATAGACAAAAATTGTTTAATTCAATGCATTTCAAGTTTCAAATGGCCTCTTCCTCAGGACATAACCACAAGTGTATAGTGGTTATGTACACTTGTGGCTATGTCCTGAAGAAGAGGTGATTTGAACCTTGAAATGCATTGAATTTAACCACTTTTGTCTATTTGAACACCTTGACTTTATATCATTATCGGCAGTGTGGACTACATCCAAAATCCTCTATCTTGTCATATCTGATATGGTCTCTTGAGGACCGTGGATCTGCTGCTGCTGGAATCCTCATTGAGATCTATATGGCTTACCAATAGATCTACCAGGTTAGTGCAATTTGAATTGAATGAAATTTGTGTCAATCTGATAAGACCCTATTTCGCTGATCTCTCCTACAGTTTATTCCATTTAAAGATGCTAGTAATGCCCCTGCAACCAGAAAGCCGAACATACAGTGCCTTGCGAAAGTATTCGGCTCCCTGGAAGTTTTCAATCTTTTCCCACATATCATGCTTCAAACATAAAGATACCAAATATAAATTTTTGAAGAATCAACAACAAGTGGAATACAATTGTGAAGTTGAACGACATTTATTGGTTAATTTAAATTTTTGTAAAAATTAAACAACTGAAAAGTGGGGCGAGAAATATTATTCAAACCCTTGAACTTAATACTTTGTTGCGCCACCTTTTGCTGCGATTGCAGCCACAAGTCGCTTGGTGTATGTCTCTATCCGTTTTATACATAGAGAGACTGAAATTCTTGCCCATTCCTTCTTGGCAAACAGCTCGAGCTCAGTGAGGTTTGATGAAGATCATTTGTGAACAGCAGTTTTCAGATCTTTCCACAGATTCTCGATTTGATTGAGGTCTGGACTTTTACTTGGCCATTCTAACACTTGGATACATTTATTTGTGAACCATTCCATTGTACATTTTGCTTTATGTTTGGGATCATTATCTTGTTGGAAGACAAATTTCCATCCCAGTCTCAGGTCTTTTGCAGACTGCAACAAGTTCTCTTCAAGAATGGTCCTGTATTTGGCTCCATCCATCTTCCCATCAATTTTATCTATCTTCTCTGTCCCTGCTGAAGAAAAGCATGCCCAAACCATGATGCTGCTACCACCATGTTTGACAGTGGGGATGGTGTGTTCAGGGTGATGAGCTGCGTTGCCTTTAATCCAAACATATTGTTTGGCATTGTTGCCAAAAAGTTTGATTTTGGTTTCATCTGATCAGAGCACCTTCTTCCACATGTTTGTTGTGTCTCCCAGGTGGCTTGTTCCAAACTTTAAACAACACTTTTTACGGATATCTTTGAGAAATGGCTTTCTTCTTGCCACTCTTCCATAAAGGCTAGATTTGTGCAGTGTACGACTGATTGGTGTCCTATGGACAGACTGTCCCACCTCAGCTTTAGATCTCTGCAGTTCATCCAGAGTGATCATGGGCCTCTTGGCTGCATCTCTGATCAGTCTTCTCCTTGTTTGAGATGAAAAATTAGAGGGACGGCCAGGTCTTGGTAGATTTGCAGTGGTATGATACTCCTTCCATTTCAATATGATCTCTTACACAGTGCTCCTTGGGATGTTTAAAGTTTTGGAAATCATTTTGTATCCAAATACAGCTTTACACTACTCCACAACAGTATCACGGACCTGCCTGTTGTGTTCCTTGATCTTTACGATGCTCTCTGTCTTTCAAACAGAACCCTGAGACTATCACAGAGCAGGTGCATTTGTACGGAGACTTGATTACACACAGGTGGATTATATTTATCATCATTAGGCATTTAGGACAATATTGGATCATTCAGAGATCCACAATGAACTTCTGGAGTGAGTTTGCTGCACTGAAAGTAAAGGTGCCGAATAATATTGCATGCCCCACTTTTCAGTTTTTGAATTTCCACAAAAATTTAAAACAACCAATAAATTTTGTTCAACTTCACAATTGTGTTCCACTTGTTGCTGATTCTTCCCCAAAAATTTACATTTGGTGTCTTTGTTTGAAGCTTGATATGTGGGAAAAGGTTGAAAAGTTCCAGGGAGCCGAATACTTTCAATAACAATAATTTGTATTAATTTACATAATAAACAGGTAACCATAATTTAAAAACCATATCAATATACACAAAAAGTAAAAACAAGGCTGCACACCCAGTGGCCAGAGTCAATGGAACAAATCAAAGCTAAAATGTTGAGTGCTGATCAATATGGAACTTACAGTTGGGAAAAAAGTAGTAATGGCACCTTTTTTCACTGTATATGATAGTACAGTTATGGCAAACCTTTTAGAGACCGAGTACCGAAACGGCAATCCAAAACCCACTTAATTATCAGAAAGTGTCAATATGGAAATTTAAGATCACATCACAGAAGACCTGCAAAATACTCTCCCTTACACACACACACACACACACACACACACACACTACCCCTCTGCAAAATACACACGCACAACCTTTCTTCAAATTATATACTCACCCACACAGCCCCGCTGTAAAATATGTATACATATACACACACACTACCTCTTTGCAAATATTTACACACACACAATGCCCCTCTGCAAAATATATACAAACACACTCACAGATACACACTCACTCCCTCTGAATAAAGCAGCCCCCATACTCACCTCTCTCAGAACTAAACTTAATATATTTAATGTCCAGCTCCTGCTGAAGCTCTTACCAGTGCACGCCCACAGTCTTTACTCCTCTTCATCTCCAGCAGCAATGTTGCATGTTGGACCTGGGGCTTCCAGCATCGCTGGGGAGGCACACAGAGTGCTGGGAGGACACAGAGATCACAGGAATGCACATAGCTGGAGGGCACATAGCTGGAGGGGGTCACAGAGATCACATGGGAGCATAAATATCACAGCAGGTACATAGCAGTGGGGCACAGGTACCACAGGGGCACATAGATCACAGGGGAGCACAAAGCCACAGAGATCACACGTGTGCACATAGTTGGGAGGCACAGAGATCACAGGGGGCACATAGCTTGAGCGCACAGAAATCACAGGGGGAATATAGCTGGGGTCAGAGAGATCACAGGGGGAACAGAGATCAAAGGGGGCACATAGCTGGGGGAGCAGAAATCACAGGGAGCACATAGCTGGGGTAACAGAAATCACAGGTGGCACAGGGATCACAGGGGACACATAGCTGGAGGGCACAGAAATCACAAGGGCATATAGCTGGGGTGCAGAGAGCTCACAGAGGGAGCAGACATCAAAGGGTGCACATAGCAGGGGGAACAGAAATCACAGGGGGCACATAGCTGGGGGGGGCACAGGGACCACAGGGGGATGTATAGCTATGGGGCACAGAGATCACAGGGGGTGCACATAATTTGGGCACAGAGATCAAAGGGGGCATATAGTTGGAAGGCACAGAAATCACGGGGCATTAAACTGGGGAGCAAAAAGATCACAGGGGAACTGAGATCAAAAGGGGGCACATAGCTGGGGGGAACAGAAATCACAGAGGGCACATAGCTGTGGGGCACAGAGATTACAGGGGTGCACATAGCTGGGGCCACAGAGATCACAGGGGGGCAGAGAGATCACATGGAGCACATAGCCTGGAGGCACAGAGATCACAGGGAGCATATAGCTGGGGGCATAGAGATCACAGAGGGCACAGAGATCACAGGGGGGACACATAGCTGTGGGATACAGAAATCACAGGGGGCATATACTTTGGGGTACAGAGATTATATGGGGCACATAGCTGGGGGCAGAGAAATCATAGGGGCAGAGAGATCACAGGGGGCACATAGCTCACATGGGGCATATAGCTGGGGGGCACAGAGATCACAGTGGGCATATAGTTGGGGTACAGATATCATATGTGGCACATAGCTAGGTGGCACAGATTACCAGAAGAAAGGCACAGAGCTGCAGGCACAGAAACCACCAGCACACAGGCATGGAGCTGCCAGCACAGAGATCTGTCTGGACTCTCTGGCAGGCAGCAGCTCCTCTTCCAGGACAGGAGGTCGCGGGAGTGCATTTGGCGCTTGCCATGCCCACCCCAATGACATCATCATTCCTGTGCAGGGAGCGTTCTGTAATGAATGCTGCGTACCGTGCACTTGGGGGCTAAAGGGCCGACAGGATACAGCTGCCACCCGAGCATTGCTGACTCACGGGACCTGCCCGTGGCCACATGAAAAGTCACGGAGATTCCCCACCCCCGGATTAAATGTATTATCATCTAAAAGATGCAAATACCATTTTAACATTGGAATGGACTGGAGTGTGTGCGGCGGCAGGCCTGTCATGCATGCCCACAGAGAGACGTGTGCCATAAGTTCGCCATCGCTGTTCTAGGACAACTCCTTAAAACATATGGTACTTTACCCATATAATTCTTCAATTCAATGATCGTACCAGCCTCAGGCATGCTTTTTAGGAAAGTCTTCTTTGAAAACATATGCTAGCTGCTGCAAGTTAAGACTCTGAGTTATATTTACAAATATAGAAAGAACCAACTTGATAGGCCTTGCACTAATTGCAAAAGTGTAGTGAGCCCTCATAGGGATAATATAAGCTAAACATATAGCGTAATGCACTAAACAAGCGTTAAGCATGTCAAATCAATACTGTATTGGCGAATGACAGAGTGCATTTAATCTTTCTCAGTCATCAGGGTCCAGGTGCGACTGCTACCTCTGCGACCTCTTTAGTTGTGCTCTATATTTAGTTTTTGCCAAAGAACATTAACCATGTTATGTTATAATTAATTAAACACACTAGTGATACCAAAGTATCACATAAAATCACTAATTTAAAAATTCAGACTATGTTAAAATACCCGGAGATCACCATATGTGCAAATCATGTAGTGAAAACACTACAAAGAACTAAAAGAATAGTGCTCAAAACAAAGTCAGACCACAAACCTTCACAACAGAGAATATTTACGAGTTGTGGTGCAGTGACCAATCTTACAGCCAGGGGCGCTGTGTGTGCGCTGCAGGATGCGCTTGGATGTATAACTGTGTTGGTGAGAGAAAGCCTGGCAGGATTATAAATGGCCGGTATGTGTGTCGCAGAGGAGGACACTCTGCGCTGTCAGTCTAAAGATATGTTGTGTTCTGGGACCTGTAGTCCCACAAGTCATTGTATAGTTCTGATGGGAGAATGGCAGGGCTAGTTGTGAGAGATGGGAGGGTCAAACTAGCCACACACCCATGGGAGTGGTTACAGGTATGTAGTGTGACCAGGGTGTGGGTCACATGTTCCTGTGTAGGGAGCCGTTTGTTCCTGTGCAAGGTCCTGGACGGTCAGTGTTGGAGACTCCTGGGAGTGGAGTCGTCCTGGAAGCACATGGAGACCGCATTCATGGACGGTCTGTGTTGAGGACCTGGGACTGACGTGAAATCAGCATGAGGAGTGGAACTCCTGAGAGGTAACCCCGGACAAGGGGATTATAATATACAGCAGAGAAGCCTATCTGCTGCATGAACAGTCAGGGGGTCGTGATAAGTTCATGAAATGTAACATAATGGACTGTTCGTCATGTGGTTTGTGATGTGTAATAAACCAAATAAGACTGATATGTGTGATATATCGTGCCTGAAGTGTTTATCCTGCTGCCAAGCGAGTGTTCCCCAACACACTCAGGTAGCGTATCACCACAGAGTATATAGATATTTATTTATTTAGTGGAGATTATCAAACCATAAAAATACAAAAATTGTAAAATCAAGATAATATTAATATGTATGTGTGATGAGGGAGAAGCCACTATCTTGGATACGGGGCATACTAACAGAGATTGACGTGACTCCATTTTGTCTCCTATCAATTCACCTGGTCACACATCTGCAGGTATGAGTGCTCCTGGCCCCCACCCTTTTCCCCTAGCTGAATAAAGTTCCTTTTAGTATGGTAATGGACTGACCACAGTGTAGCAGGCAGATGGCACTTCAGAGCTTGAGTGAGGAAGCCACACCAGCAGGGGGCTTGGAAGTGCTTGGGGGCTCAATTAAAGCATGCATGTCAGGTGGCTCCAGGAGCCTAAGTCTATTATCTGCCCAGCCGGACCGTCTCCACCATCAAATTATGAATTATAGACGCGTCGTCCAAGGTACAGGCTCATAAAAAATATCCTCATGGCCCTGAAGAAATTGTGCATCTGACAATGCAACTCCCGGGTCCATGGGAGATCTGGAACCTGAGATATAGAGATCAGCCTCCCACAGTGACCAAATGGGTCCAGGTTTGATCCCTATACGACTGGCAGAACAAACCTCATGTGCTGGTACCGCCCGTGTATTGATCCGATCACCCTGAGAGCAGTTATCCCATTTATTAGATATTGGAATAAATCTTACACGGAAGCTGAAGGGTGGAGATTGCTAGCCCACCCAGTTACCGTCGGGAGGGACACGGAAGGTTTAAGAGCTGAAGACACTTGGAGAGTGACACACTGAACAGAGGAAGATGACTAACTAAGGAACTAAGGGAGAGGGTATGCCAGCCAGAGGGGAGCAAGCACACACTTTCTGGGGGCAGCTCGGCAACTAAGTCTTGGACCTGCGGAACGCTGAGCCCCCCGGCTTCCACAAGCAACCTTCAACCTGGTAAATTGACCTCCAGCTTTATACCTCTAAGCCTTGTCTCATGATTGTTATATTTTCCTCTGACTGTAACTCTCGAAATATTTTTACTGTATATTTCTTGTAATTACCTAGTGCGCCCTTAAGGCAATTAAATCATAAATTAATTTTGGGCTGATCCTTTTACTCTGATTGCGAATCTTAGAATACCCAGCATGGGTAACAGGGCAGTCTCACCGGCGGTCATTTGCTCTAGGCGCAGTTCTCTTACTGACCTGAGAGACAAAGGGGTCGCTGGAGAGCTGTGCCTGTGTAGTGACGTCACAGATTGGTGACGTGGAAGGAACTGGGTGTCCTTCACATTATGTACTTAAAATATTTTAGTGCACATATCAAATTATATCATATGGCAGGCCTCATATATTTGATATTTTATACCTGTAAGGACTCTAGATATGTCCTAGAAAACACCGTATATTGCATATAAACAAGAGTGCTATAAACTGAAAGCAAAAAAATGCTTTTTTATATAAAAAAGTGCATACAATGTGGATACATAATGTGCACGATATCAAATTGGAGGTCCTTATAACAATTCCCGTACATTGAAAAGTAAGTGACTCTGGATACTATTCACCCAAAGCACCTTTTAGTTGCACAATTTTTTTTTTTTTTTTGCACTGAATGCACCTTCATTTGTCCTTTCTTACACTTGATTGAATATAGTTAATATAGGGTGTTTTCTAGGACATATATAGAGTCCTTACAGGTATAAACTTTCTCCTCTCCAATCCATCTTGAATGCGGCAGCCAGGGTCATATTTCTGTCCAACCGCTTCACCGATGCCTTCATCTTGTGCCAGTCATTACACTGGCTACCCATTCGCTACAGGGTCCAGTATAAACTCATCTCTCTCACCCACAAAGCCCTCCACAGTTCTGCACCGCCTTATATCTCCTCTCTCATCTCTGTCTATCGCCCTACACGTGCCCTCCGTTCTACAAATGACCTAAGGCTAACATCCCCCGTAATCCGAACCTCGCACCTCCGTCTCCAAGACTTCTCTCGTGCTGCGCCAGCTCTCTGGAATGCACTTCCCCAGACGATCAGACTGATACCTAGCCCCGACCTATTCAAGAGCGCTCTAAAAACCCATCTCTTCAAACAAGCCTACCACATCAACTACTCAGTAAACTAACTTTGCCCTGTTCCCTCCTTCCAAATATTACTCTGAATCTGCACCCTACTATTCATCTGTCTCCACACCCTCCATGCACACGATAACTGCACTTGATACTTGACTATTGCACTTAAACACAAGAGCTGATGACCGGATCATACAGCTTTATATGAAAATCCCTATGTATTATAATTGCCAGACCTGAAATAACAAGCACTTTTCACCTATTGTGTCCCCCCATTTCCTTGTAGATTGTAAGCTTGCGAGCAGGGACCTCAATCCTAATGTCACTGTTTAAATTGTCTTAACTTGTATTGAATTTGTCTGTATATGTCCCCACTTAATTGTAAAGTGCTGCGGAATATGTTGGCACTATATAAATAAAGATTATTATTATTATTATTATTATTATAAAATATCTAATATATAATTGCCTAGAATACTACTTCCTGCAATTTGTGCCAACTTCCGTGGCTTTGTCCGGAGCTAATGTCCGGAGCTAATGTTCGTAGCTAATGTCCGTAGCTAATGTCCGGAGCTAATGTCCGGAGCTAATGTCCGGAGATAAGTGACGTCACCAGTGTCCTACACCCAGGCAGAGCACAGTGGCCCCAGGCAGAGCACAGGGGCCCCAGGCAGAACATGGGGCCCCAGGCACAGCACAGGGGCCCCAGGCAGAGCACAGGGGCCCCAGGCAGCATATGGGGCCCCAGGCAGAGCACAGGGGGCCCCAGGCAGCATATGGGGCCCCAGGCAGAGCACAGTGGCCCCAGGCAGAGCACACACCAAATCGGAGGCCGAGGGGCCCCGCCAACCAAATCGGAGGCCGAGGAGCCCCGCCCACCAAATCGAAGGCCGAGCAGCCCCGCCCACCAAAGTGGAGGCTGAGGGGCCCGGCCCTGCCCACCAAAGCGGAGGCCGAGGGGCCCCGACCACCACATCGGAGGCCGAGGGGCCCCGCCCACCAAATCGGAGGCCGAGGAGCCCCACCCACCAAATCAGAGGCTGAGGGTCCCCGCCCACCAAATTGGAGGCCGAGGGTCCCCGCCCAGAAAAATCGGAGGCTGAGGGGCCCCGCCCACCAAATCGGAGGCCAAGGGGCCCCGCCCACCAAATCGGAGGCCGAGGGTCCCCGCCCACCAAATCGGAGGCCGAGGGTCCCCGCCCACCAAATCGGAGGCCGGGGGTCCCCGCCCTCCAAATCGGAGGCCGAGGGGCCCCGCCCACCAAATCGGAGGCCGAGGGTCCCCGCCCACCAAATCGGAGGCCGAGGGTCCCCGCCCACCAAATCGGAGGCCGAGGGTCCCCGCCCACCAAATCGGAGGCCGAGGGTCCACACCATCCAAATCGGAGGCCGAGGGGCCCCGCCCACCAAATCGGAGGCCGAGGGGCCCCACCCACCAAATCGGAGGCCGAGGGTCCCCACCCACCAAATCGGAGGCCGAGGGTCCCCGCCCACCAAATCGGAGGCCGAGGGTCCCCGCCCACCAAATTGGAGGCCGAGGGGCCCCACCAACCAAATCGGAGGCCGAGGAGCCCCGCCCACCAAATCGAAGGTCGAGGGGCCCCGCCAATGAAAGCGGAGGCCGAGGGTCCCCGCACACCAAATCGGAGGCAGAGGGACCCCGCCCACCAAATCGGAGGCCGAGGGTCCCCACCCACCAAATCGGAGGCCGAGGGTCCCCGCCCACCAAATTGGAGGCCGAGGGTCCCCGCCCAGAAAAATCAGAGGCCAAGGGGCCCCGCCCACCAAATCGGAGGCCGAGGGGCCCCGCCCACCAAATCGGAGGCCGAGGGTCCCCGCCCACCAAATCGGAGGTCGGGGGTCCCCGCCCTCCAAATCGGAGGCCGAGGGGCCCCGCCCACCAAATCGGAGGCCGTGGGGCCCCGCCCACCAAATCGGAGGCCGAGGGTCCCCGCCCACCAAATCGGAGGCCGAGGGTCCCCGCCCACCAAATCGGAGGCCGGGGGTCCCCGCCCTCCAAATCGGAGGCCGAGGGGCCCCGCCCACCAAATCGGAGGCCGAGGGGCCCCGCCCACCAAATCGGAGGCCGAGGGTCCCCGCCCACCAAATCGGAGGCCGAGGGTCCCCGCCCACCAAATCGGAGGCCGAGGGTCCCCGCCCACCAAATAGGAGGCCGAGGGGCCCCACCAACCAAATCGGAGGCCGAGGAGCCCCGCCCACCAAATCGAAGGTCGAGGGGCCCCGCCCACGAAAGCGGAGGCCGAGGGTCCCCGCACACCAAATCGGAGGCCGAGGGTCCCCGCCCACCAAATCGGAGGCCGAGGGTCCCCGCCCACCAAATTGGAGGCCGAGGGTCCCCGCCCAGAAAAATCAGAGGCCAAGGGGCCCCGCCCACCAAATCGGAGGCCGAGGGGCCCCGCCCACCAAATCGGAGGCCGAGGGTCCCCGCCCACCAAATCGGAGGCCGGGGGTCCCCGCCCACCAAATCGGAGGCCGGGGGTCCCCGCCCTCCAAATCGGAGGCCGAGGGGCCCCGCCCACCAAATCGGAGGCCGAGGGTCCCCGCCCACCAAATCGGAGGCCGAGGGTCCCCGCCCACCAAATTGGAGGCCGAGGGGCCCCACCAACCAAATCGGAGGCCGAGGAGCCCCGCCCACCAAATCGAAGGTCGAGGGGCCCCGCCAATGAAAGCGGAGGCCGAGGGTCCCCGCACACCAAATCGGAGGCAGAGGGACCCCGCCCACCAAATCGGAGGCCGAGGGTCCCCGCCCACCAAATCGGAGGCCGAGGGTCCCCGCCCACCAAATTGGAGGCCGAGGGTCCCCGCCCAGAAAAATCAGAGGCCAAGGGGCCCCGCCCACCAAATCGGAGGCCGAGGGGCCCCGCCCACCAAATCGGAGGCCGAGGGTCCCCGCCCACCAAATCGGAGGCCGGGGGTCCCCGCCCTCCAAATCGGAGGCCGAGGGGCCCCGCCCACCAAATCGGAGGCCGTGGGGCCCCGCCCACCAAATCGGAGGCCGAGGGTCCCCGCCCACCAAATCGGAGGCCGAGGGTCCCCGCCCACCAAATCGGAGGCCGGGGGTCCCCGCCCTCCAAATCGGAGGCCGAGGGGCCCCGCACACCAAATCGGAGGCCGAGGGGCCCCGCCCACCAAATCGGAGGCCGAGGGTCCCCGCCCACCAAATCGGAGGCCGAGGGTCCCCGCCCACCAAATCGGAGGCCGAGGGTCCCCGCCCACCAAATAGGAGGCCGAGGGGCCCCACCAACCAAATCGGAGGCCGAGGAGCCCCGCCCACCAAATCGAAGGTCGAGGGGCCCCGCCCACGAAAGCGGAGGCCGAGGGTCCCCGCACACCAAATCGGAGGCCGAGGGTCCCCGCCCACCAAATCGGAGGCCGAGGGGCCCCGCCCACCAAAGCGGAGGCTGAGGGTCCCCGACCACCAAATCGGAGGCCGAGGGTCCCCGCCCACCAAAGCGGAGGCCGAGGGGCCCGGCCCCGCCCACCAAAGCGGAGGCCGAGGGGCATCGCCCACCAGATCGGAGGCCGAGGGGCCCCGCCCACCAAATCGGAGGCCGAGGGTCCCCACCCACCAAATCGGAGGCCGAGGGTCCCCGCCCAACAAATCGGAGGATAAGGGGCCCCGCCCACCAAATCGGAGGCCGAGGGGCCCCACCAACCAAATCGGAGGCCGGGGGCCCCGCCCACCAAATCGGAGGCCGAGGGTCCCTGCCCACCAAATCGGAGGCCGAGGGGCCCCGCCAACCAAATCGGAGGCCGAGGGGCCCCGCCCACCAAATCGGAGGCCGAGGGGCCCCGCCCACCAAATCGGAGGCTGAGGGTCCCCGCCCACCAAATCGGAGGATAAGGGGCCCCGCCCACCAAATCGGAGGCCGAGGGGCCCCAACAACCAAATCGGAGGCCGAGGAACCCGGCCAACCAAATTGAAGGCCGAGCGGCCCCGCCCACCAAAGCGGAGGCAGAGGGACCCCGCCCACCAAATCGGAGGCCGTGGGGCCCCGCCAACCAAAGCGGAGGCCGAGGGTCCCCGCCCACCAAATCAGAGGCAGAGGGACCCCGCCCACCAAGTCGGAGGCCGAGGGGCCCCGCCCACCAAAGCGGAGGCCGAGGGTCCCCACCCACCAAATCGGAGGTCGAGGGTCCCCGCCCACCAAATCGGAGGCCGAGGGTCCCCGCCCACCAAATCGGAGGCCGGTCCCCGCCCACCAAATCGGAGGCCGAGGGTCCCCACCCACCAAATCGGAGGACGAGGGGCCCCACCAACCAAATCGGAGGCCGAGGAACCCCGCCCACCAAAAGTAAGTGCGGCCCCAAAAGTAAGTGCACCCCCGGGTGCAAAAGTAAGTGGGCCCCCAAAAGCAAAAGTAAGTGCGCCCCCGGGTGCAAAAGTAAGTGCGCCCCCGGGTGCAAAAGTAAGTGCGCCCCCGGGTGCAAAAGTAAGTGCGCCCCCGGGTGCAAAAGTAAGTGCGCCCCCGGGTGCAAAAGTGCGCCTCCGGGTGCAAAAGTAAGTGCGCCCCCGGGTGCAAAAGTAAGCGCGCCCCCGGCCCCGGGTGCAAAAGTAAGCGCGCACCCGAGTCCCGTGTGTGAAAAGTGCTGCTGTAAAGCTGGTAGCGCTGTTCAAGCACCATGTATTTCCTTCAGGAAATGCCCATCTAATATATAATTGCCTAGAATACTACTTCCTGCAATTTGTGCCAACTTCCATGGCTTTGTCCGGAGCTAATGTCCGGAGATAATGTCCGGAGCTAATGTCCGGAGATAATGTCCGGAGCTAATGTCCGGAGATAAGTGACGTCACCAGTGTCCTACACCCAGGCAGAGCACAGGGGCCCCAGGCAGCATATGGGGCCCCAGGCAGAGCACAGTGGCCCCAGGCAGAGCACAGGGGCCCCAGGCAGCATATGGGGCCCCAGGCAGAGTACAGTGGTCCCAGGCAGAGCACAGGGGCCCCAGGCAGCCTATGGGGCCCCAGGCAGAGCACAGTGGCCCCAGGCAGAGCACAGGGGCTCCAGGCAGCATATGGGGCCCCAGGCAGAGCACAGTGGCCCCAGGCAGAGCACAGGGGCCCCAGGCAGAGCACAGGGGCCCCAGGCAGAGCACAGGGGCCCCAGGCAGCATATGGGGCCCCAGGCAGAGCACAGGGGCCCCAGGAAGAGCACAGGGGCCCCAGGCAGCATATGGGGCCCCAGGCAGAGCACAGGGGCCCCAGGCAGCATATGGGGCCCCAGGCAGAGCACAGTGGCCCCAGGCAGAGCACAGGGGCCCCAGGCAGAACATGGGGCCCCAGGCAGAGCACAGGGGCCCCAGGCAGAGCACAGGGGCCCCAGGCAGCATATGGGGCCCCAGGCAGAGCACAGGGGCCCCAGGCAGCATATGGGGCCCCAGACAGAGCACAGTGGCCCCAGGCAGCATATGGGGCCCCAGGCAGAGCACAGTGGCCCCAGGCAGAGCACAGTGGCCCCAGGCAGAGCACAGGGGCCCCAGGCAGCATATGGGGCCCCAGGCAGAACACAGTGGTCCCAGGCAGAGCACAGGGGCCCCAGGCAGCTTATGGGGCCCCAGGCAGAGCACAGTGGCCCCAGGCAGAACATGGGGCCCCAGGCAGAGCACAGTGGCCCCAGGCAGAGCACAGGGGCCCCAGGCAGAATATGGGGCCCCAGGCAGAGCACAGGGGCCCCAGGCAGAGCACAGGGGCCCCAGGCAGCATATGGGGCCCCAGGCAGCATATGGGGCCCCAGGCAGAGCACAGTGGTCCCAGGCAGAGCACAGGGGCCCCAGGCAGCCTATGGGGCCCCAGGCAGAGCACAGTGGCCCCAGGCAGAACATGGGGCCCCAGGCAGAGCACAGGGGCCCCAGGCAGCATATGGGGCCCCAGGCAGAGCACAGGGGCCCCAGGCAGCATATGGGGCCCCAGGCAGAGCACAGGGGCCCCAGGCAGCATATGGGGCCCCAGGCAGATCACAGTGGCCCCAGGCAGAGCACAGGGGCTCCAGGCAGAACATGGGGCCCCAGGCAGAGCACAGGGGCCCCAGGCAGCATATGGGGCCCCAGGCATAGCACAGGGGCCCCAGGCAGCATATGGGGCCCCAGGCAGAGCACAGCGATATTTTGGACCACTGTGCGGTGTTTCAGACCCCCTGTGTGATGTCTGGGGCCCTGTTCTTAAGTATATTAAAGATTAAAGTAACGTATATTAAAGTATATTATAGATCAAATTTGACACGTTTATAAGCACCATTGAGTGATATACTCAAGAATGACATAATTTTTCAACATTTTATGGTTTCAAACTGTAAACACTCAGAGTTTTTTTTACTTCAACCAGAAAACCTTAACGGTTCATAAAAAACTTGACTGTTCAGGATATGATAAAAGTCATAGTATTCTGAATCTTTAACTTATAAAGATACCTTTACATGGGGTGATTATTGGTTCCAGAGAGGCTTTCGGCCGATAATCGTACACATGGCTGGTGACAGGACAATACAATATAAACGTTCAAAGGTAAACACTGATAACATTAAAATCTAATATATAATTGCCTAGAATACTACTTCCGGCGTCCTACACCCACTCAGGGTGGACAAAGATATATGCCTTCGTGGTGCGCGGCACTTTTCTGATTGGTTGCCGCCTGCCGCGAGCGACCAATCAGAAATGTGCCGTACTGTCAAGAATTGTCAAGAGCTGGTGAGTGCAGCCATTTTTTGTTCTTTCTTACTATTATTTATTAATTGTATTATTCTTACATTTGAATAAATAAAGTATATATGGATTCTAGACTCCCGATTCTTTAGAATCGGGCTGCCATCTAGTCAAATATATGAGGCCTGCCATGTGATATCATTTGATATGTGCACTAAAATATTTTAAGTACATACATATTAATATTATCTTGATTTTAAAATTTTTATATTTTTATGGTTTGCTAATCGCCACTAAATAAATAAATATCTATATACTCATAAATATTCTCTGTTGTGAAGCTTTTTGGTCTGACTATGTTGTGAGCACGATTCTTCATGTTATGTTATATAGAGCCCATTTTAAATATTGAATAGTGAGATTAGTGCAGAATTTTGATACATTTGTTTATTTAGCAAATTCCTAGAATGTAAAAGTAATTTACAATATAAATATCATTTTATGGATTAAAAGAGAGAAAAACATTCTGCATAGAATATAATGAAACAATCTCTTTTTCTCCACAGAGAGAATTTTTTGAACGCCTTTATATCATGTACACTGTGGGATACTCTATTTCATTTTGTTCCTTAGCCATTGCAATTTTCATCATCGGTTATTTCAGGTAAGGATTTGGTCCAAATGTAATAATGGCCATTTTTATTTTTTTCCTTTAATGTGACTATTTACATATTTAATATGAACCTTTAAGGGAATGTTCCCACGGTCAGTAAATGCTGCAGATAGGACGCTGAATTCATCCTCAGCGGCCAGATGTTACAACACAGTGGATGCGATTTGAAGAAATCCCATCTACACTATGCGTGCACAGACGCCTCCGGCTTTCCTGCGGAGACGGACATGATGCGCGTCTTTAGAGACCACAGCATATCCATTTATGTTGCGGAGATGCTCTCTCCACAAAATAAATTTCCTGTCCAATGTATTGGGCTTGATGATTCTGCACGGTTCAATGAACACATGCTGAATCACCTGCGTTCAAAAGCAGGAAGCGCTTTGGACGCAGTGGACATGTTCTGTGTCCAATCCGCAGCGTTTACTTACAGTGGGAACATACCCTAACCCTCCGTCAGCAACAACTGATCTGACATGTGCTGCTCTTTTAGTTTCATTTCCCTCTCCTCACCAGATTGTCAGGAAATCCCCCACCCCCAATACCTTCCTGACTCTTGTTGCTTTGTGAAACCTGATATCACAGTTGTACTGCAGAGACTCAGGAGAGCAGATATAACTGTGCTGGCTTCTCAGACACATTGTTCCCGAACACATCACACTATATAAGGTTGGTGTTTTATGTTTTTAGTCATCACAATTGTTAATTTAGCTTGTTTTATGAATATATAGTTTGTGGATATTTCATAGAAATAAGTAAGGTTTTCTTACAAATTAAAGTGTGCTTCTCAGGTATATTGTTCTTTAAAGGGGTTGTCTGTTGTGAATTCTGCTTTTGGGCTCCCTCCAGTGGTTGTAGGTGGTAATGCAGTTGTCTCTGGGTTGCAGCCCTGGTCAGGTGTATCCGCTGATTGCAGGTCTGACTGGGGTATTTAGGCGTGCAGGATTCATTAGTCCTTGCCAGTTGTCCATTGTTTTTGGAGGTTTTGTGCTTGCCTGGTTCCTTCTGCCTTGCTGCCAAATCTGCAAAGATAAGTGTCTGGTTTTTGTGGCACACATGCTGTGTGCTTAACAATTTAGTGCTATTCAGTGTTTTTTTCTCCAGCTTAGATTGTATCAGTATTTTCTCAGTCTTGTTGGATTCTCAGGAGTTGCAGATATACATTCCATGTCTTTAGTTAGATTGTGGAACTTTTTGTATTTTCTGCTGTGGATATTTTTAGAGTTTTAATACTGACTGCTTAGTATTCTGTCCTATCTTTCCCTGTTTAGCTAGAGTGGCCTCTTTTGCTGAAATCTGTTTTCTGCCTGTGTGTGTCTTTCCTCTCCTATTCACAGTCAATATTTGTGGGGGGCTGCCTATCTTTTGGGGTTCTGCTCTGAGGCAAGTTAGTGTTCCTATCTCCATCTATAGGGGTATTTAGTCCTCCGGCTGTGTCGAGGTGTCTAGGGTTTTGTTAGGCACTCCCCACGGCTACTTCTAGTTGCGGTGTTAGTTCAGGGTTTGCGGTCAGTATAGATTCCACTTCTCCTGAGAAAGTCTCATGCGGCTCCAAAGTCACCGGATCATAGCAGTACAACTGGCCAACAATGAGTTAAATGCATCTCAGAAGAAGGGAAGAAAGGTGTTGAGTCATTTTTTTTTCTGTAGTCTGTTTTGCCTGTTCCTCCCTCTTTTTCCCTTGGGTGGCTGAGGAGTCTTGTGTTAGCATGGATGTTCATGAATTAGCTTCTCGTGTAGACCAGCTTGCTGCTAGGGTGCAGGGAATTTCTGATTATATTGTTCAGACTCCTGTTTTGGAGCAGAAGATTCCTACTCCTGATTTGTTTTTTGGTGACAGGTCTAAATTTCTGAGTTTTAAAAACAACTGTAAACTGTTTTTTGCTTTGAGACCTCGATCCTCTGGTGATTCCATTCAGCAGGTTAAAATCATTATTTCCCTGCTGCGTGGCGATCCACAGGATTGGGCATTTTCCCTGGAATCTGGGAGTCCTGCTTTGCTTAATGTAGATTCCTTTTTGCAGGCTTTAGGACTATTGTATGATGAACCTAATTCTGTGGATCAAGCGGAGAAGAACTTGTTGGTTCTGTCTCAGGGCCAAGAGGCGGCAGAATTGTATTGTCAGGAATTTAGAAAATGGTCTGTGTTGACTAAATAAAATGATGATGCTTTGGCGGCAATTTTCAGAAAGGGTCTTTCTGAATCCATTAAAGATGTTATGGTGGGGTTTCCCACGCCTGTCGGTCTGAGTGATTCTATGTCTCTGGCCATTCAGATTGATCGACGCTTGCGGGAGCGCAGAACTATGCATACTGTGGCGTTGTCCTCAGAGCAAGTCCTGAGCCAATGCAGTGTGATAGGATTCTGTCTAGAACAGAACGACAAGGATTCAGACGTCAGAATAAGTTGTGTTATTATTGTGGGGACGCTTCTCATGTCATTTCAGTCTGCCCTAAGCGGACAAAGAAGATCGCTAGTTCATTTACCATCAGTACTGTACAACCTAAATTTCTGTTATCTGTGTCCCTGATCTGCTCATTGTCATCATTTTCTGTCATGGCGTTTGTGGATTCAGGCGCCGCTTTGAACTTAATGGACTTTGAGTTTGCCAGGCGTTGTGGTTTTCCCTTGCAGCCTTTGCAGAACCTTATACCTTTGCATTGATGCTACACCTTTGGCTAAAAATAAGCCCCAGTTTTGGACTCAGGTGACCATGCGCATGGCGCCAGCCCATCAGGAAGATTGTCGATTTTTGGTGTTGCATAATTTGCATGATGCTATCGTGCTGGGTTTTCCGTGGTTGCAGGTACATAATCCTGTGTTGGATTGGAAGTCTATGTCTGTGACTAGTTGGGGTTGTCAGGGGGTTCATAATGAGGTTCCTTTAATGTCCATCTCCTCTTCTTCCTCTTCCGAAATTCCAGAGTTTTTGTATGATTTTCAGGATGTATTTGATGAGCCCAAGTCCAGTTCTCTTCCACCGCACAGGGACTGTGATTGTGCTATTGATTTGATTCCAGGCTGTAAGTTTCCTAAGGGCCGACTTTTCAACCTGTCTGTGCCTGAACATACCG
Organism: Ranitomeya variabilis; assembly: GCF_051348905.1. Lineage (NCBI taxonomy): Eukaryota > Metazoa > Chordata > Amphibia > Anura > Dendrobatidae > Ranitomeya > Ranitomeya variabilis. Next base: position 120,638,631 of record NC_135238.1, read on the forward strand.
TTATGCAGAGTTATGTTAAGGAGTCTTTGGAGAAAGGGCATATTCGGCCATCTTCTTCACCGATGGGAGCAGGTGATGGGAGCAGGTTTTTTTTTTGTTGCTAAGAAGGATGGCTCCTTGAGACCCTGTATTGATTATCGCCTCTTGAATAAGATCACGGTCAAATTTCAATACCCTTTACCCTTGCTTTCCGATTTGTTTGCTAGGATTAAGGGGGCTAGTTGGTTTACAAAGATTGACCTTCAGGGGGCATATAATCTTGTTCGTATTAAGCAGGGTGATGAATGGAAAACTGCGTTCAATACGCCCGAAGGCCTTTTTGAATACCTTGTGATGCCGTTCGGGCTCACTAATGCTCCATCTGTTTTTCAATCTTTCATGCATGATATCTTCCGGACTTATATTGATAAATTCTTGATTGTATATCTGGACAATATTTTGATTTTTTCTGATGATTGGGAGTCTCATGTGGAGCAGGTCAGGATGGTGTTTCAGATACTTCGTGACAATGCTTTGTTTGTGAAGGGGTCTAAGTGTCTCTTTGGGGTGCAGAAGGTTTCTTTCTTGGGTTTTATTTTTTCTCCTTCATCTATTGAGATGGCTCAATACAAAACTCACAAAAATTAATACATATGCGTGGCCGAGAGACAAGGATTGTTATATCTCTCCCAATATTTCTGTCCGAAACAATAGGACAGTCTAGGAAACTCCCCAATAAATACAAAACAACAGAACGGAGTATACAAGTCCCAATACGCATTTTATTTAAAAATTGTATAATTTTATTTATATTATCAAAATATATAACTCAAACTGAGTAATCAAATATAAATACAATACATATAAATAACAGGATTAGTGGAGGAGGAAACACTATAATAGTGGCGGAGCGGATGACAACACCTATCACATCATATCACAAGGACTGCTATTGTGGGAGCCATAGTATGAAAACAGTCTGTGGCAATAGCCCTAATCATCATAGCTATATTGCTCAAAAAGAAAAAAAAAAAAAAAAAAAAGTTGCAACAGTGCAGGTTATATCACTAGCTAAAGTGCCATAGTGCCTACAGGACTCATCACCTCATATCATATAAAGCAGCTTACCCATTAGGTCTGAGATGTCTCACCACGCTCCACACACCACCCCCTTGACGCACGTTTCGCGGTCGCTTTCTCAAAAAGGGGTTTGTACAAACCCCTTTTTGAGAAAGCGACCGCGAAACGTGCGTCAAGGGGGTGGTGTGTGGAGCGTGGTGAGACATCTCAGACCTAATGGGTAAGCTGCTTTATATGATATGAGGTGATGAGTCCTGTAGGCACTATGGCACTTTAGCTAGTGATATAACCTGCACTGTTGCAACTTTTTTTTTTTTTTGTTTTTTTTTTTTTCTTTTTGAGCAATATAGCTATGATGATTAGGGCTATTGCCACAGACTGTTTTCATACTATGGCTCCCACAATAGCAGTCCTTGTGATATGATGTGATAGGTGTTGTCATCCGCTCCGCCACTATTATAGTGTTTCCTCCTCCACTAATCCTGTTATTTATATGTATTGTATTTATATTTGATTACTCAGTTTGAGTTATATATTTTGATAATATAAATAAAATTATACAATTTTTAAATAAAATGCGTATTGGGACTTGTATACTCCGTTCTGTTGTTTTGTATCTATTGAGATGGACCTGGTTAAGGTTCAGGCCATTCATGATTGGATTCAACCCACGTCCATAAAGAGCCTTCAGAAATTTTTGGGTTTTGCAAATTTTTATCGCTGTTTCATTGCTAACTTTTCCAGCGTGGTTAAACCCTTGACCGATTTGACTAAGAAAGGCGCTGATGTGGCAAATTGGTCCTCTGCGGCTGTTTCTGCCTTTCAGGAGCTTAAACGTTGATTTACTTCTGCTCCGGTGTTGCGTCAACCTGATGTTTCTCTTCCGTTTCAGGTTGAGGTTGACGCTTCTGAGATTGGGGCAGGGGCCGTTTTGTCTCAGAGGGATCCTGCTGGTTCCTTGATGAAACCGTGTGCCTTCTTTTCCCGTATATTTTTGCCTGCTGAACGCAATTATTATGTCGGCAATCGGGAGTTGTTGGCTATGAAGTGGGCATTTGAGGAGTGGCGACATTGGCTTGAGGGAGCTAAGCACCGTATTGTGGTTTTGACCGATCATAAGAATCTGATTTACCTCGAGTCTGCCAAACGGTTGAATCCTAGACAGGCTCTATGATCTTTGTTTTTTTTCTGTTTTGATTTTGTGGTCTTGTATCTTCCGGGTTCTAAGAATATTAAGGCTGATGCCCTTTCTAGGAGTTTTTGCCTGATTCTCCTGAGGTCCTGGAACCGGTCGGCATTCTGAAAGAAGGGGTGGTTCTTTCGGCCATTTCCCCTAATTTACGACGGGTTCTTCAGGAATTTCAGGCTGACAGACCTAACCGCTGTCCAGTGGGGAAACTGTTTGTTCCTGACAGATGGACTAGTAGAGTGATTTCTGAGGTTCATTGTTCTATGTTGGCTGGTCATCCTGGTATTTTTGGTACCAGAGACTTGGTTGGTAGGTCCTTTTGGTGGCCTTCTTTATCACGTGATGTGCGTTCTTTTGTGCAGTCCTGTGGGACTTGTGCGCGGGCCAAGCCTTGTTGTTCCCGTGCTAGTGGGTTGCTTTTGCCGTTGCCGGTTTCTGAGAGGCCTTGGACGCATATTTCTATGGATTTTATTTCTGATCTTCCGGTTTCCCAGAAGATGTCGGTTATCTGGGTTGTTTGTGACCGGTTCTCTAAAATGGTTCATTTGGTGCCTTTGCCTAAAATGCCTTCCTCCTCAGATTTGGTTTCGTTGTTTTTCCAGCATGTGGTTCGTTTGCATGGTATTCCGGAGAATATTGTGTCTGACAGAGGTTCCCAGTTTGTTTCTAGGTTTTGGCGAGCCTTTTGTGCTAGGCTGGGCATTGATTTATCTTTTTCCTCTGCATTTCATCCTCAGACAAATGGCCAAACCGAGCGAACTAATCAGACCTTGGAGACTTATTTGAGATGCTTTCTGTCTGCTGATCAGGATGATTGGGTGGCCTTTTTGCCATTGGCCGAGTTTGCCCTTAATAATCGGGCTAGTTCGGCTACTTTGGTTTCGCCTTTTTTTTGTAATTTTGGTTTTCATCCTCGTTTTTCTTCTGGGCGGGTTGAGCCTTCTGACTGTCCTGGTGTGGATTCTGTGGTTGACAGGTTGCAGCAGATTTGGACTCGTGTGGTAGACAATTTGGTGTTGTCTCAGGAGAAGGCTCAACGTTTTGCTAACCATCGTTGGGGTGTTGGTTCCCGGCTTCGTGTTGGGGATCTGGTCTGGTTGTCTTCCCGTCATGTTCCTATGAAGGTTTCTTCTCCTAAGTTTAAGCCTCGGTTTATTGGTCCTTATAGGATTTCTGAGATTATTAATCTGGTGTCTTTTCGATTGGCGCTTCCTGCCTCTTTTGCTATCCATAGTGTCTTCCATAGATCTTTATTGTGGAAATATGTGGTACCCGTTGTTCCCTCTGTTGATCCTCCAGCCCCTGTGTTGGTTGATGGGGAGTTGGAGTATGTGGTTGAGAAGATTTTGGATTCTCGTTTTTCGAGGCGGAGGCTTCAGTATCTTGTTAAATGGAAGGGTTATGGCCAGGAGGATAATTCTTGGGTTTTTGCCTCCGATGTCCATGCTGCTGATTTAGTTCATGCTTTTCATCTGGCTCGTCCTGATCGGCCTGGGGGCTCTGGTGAGGGTTCGGTGACCCCTCCTCAAGGGGGGGTACTGTTGTGAATTCGGCTTTTGGGCTCCCTCTGGTGGTTGTAGGTGGTAATGCAGTTGTCTCTGTGTTGCAGCCCTGGTCAGGTGTATCCACTGATTGCAGGTCTGACTGGGGTATTTAGGCGTGCAGGATTCATTAGTCCTTGCCAGTTGTCCATTGGTTTTTGGAGGTTTTGTCCTTGCCTGGTTCCTTCTGCCTTGCTGCCAAATCTGCAAAGATAAGTGTCTGGTTTTTGTGGCACACATGCTGTGTGCTTAACAATTTAGTGCTATTCAGTGTTTTTTTGTCCAGCTTAGATTGTATCCGTATTTTCTCAGTCTTGTTGGATTCTCAGGAGTTGCAGATATACATTCCATGTCTTTAGTTAGATTGTGGAACTTTTTGTATTTTCTGCTGTGGATATTTTTAGAGTTTTAATACTGACCGCTTAGTATTCTGTCCTATCTTTCCCTGTTTAGCTAGAGTGGACTCTTTTGCTGAAATCTGTTTTCTGCCTGTGTGTGTCTTTCCTCTCCTATTCACAGTCAATATTTGTGGGGGGCTGCCTATCCTTTGGGGTTCTGCTCTGAGGCAAGTTAGTGTTCCTATCTCCATCTATAGGGGTATTTAGTCCTCTGGCTGTGTCGAGGTGTCTATGGTTTTGTTAGGCACACCCCATGGCTACTTCTAGTTGCGGTGTTAGTTCAGGGTTTGCGGTCAGTATAGATTCCACTTCTCCTGAGAAAGTCTCATGCCGCTCCAAAGTCACCGGATCATAACAGTTGTCCACTACTTTCAATTAACCCCCCAATGTATCCCCCGGGGCCCCTAATGAATTTTCTAAATACCTTTTGTTGCCGTTTTTGCCTGTGAGTAGCGCTATGGCGGCGGCTGAGTCCGGGTCACGTGACCCCCAGGCTGCAGCCGCCGCTAATTTCCGCCGATGTCATGTCATATGACATGCAACATGCAACATGTGACATGCAACATGCAACATACGACATGTGTCATGCACTATGCGACATGCAACATGTGCCATGCAACATACGGCATGCAACATACGACATGTAAAATGCACCATGCAACTTATGACATGCACCATGCCACATGCACCATGCCACATACAGTACATACATACAATACATACTGTTATGATCTGGTGGCTTAGGAGCAGCATGAGACGTACTCTGGAGAAGGTGGTACCTGTACTGACCGCGGACCCTGAACTTAACACCGCAACTAGAAGTAGCCGTGGGATGTTCCTGTCACTCCCTAGACACCTCATCACAGCCGTAGGACTAAATACCCCTAGAGATAGAAACGGTAAACTATCTTGCCTCAGAGAAAATCCCCAAAGGATAGACAGCCCCCCACAAATATTGACTGTGAGAGGAGAGGGAATTAACATACACAGACTGAAATCAGGATTTAGCAAAGGAGGCCATTCTAGCTAGATAGAAAGGATAGGACAGAGTACTATGCGGTCAGTATTAAAACACTAGAAAATATCCACCACAGAGAATACAAAAATCTCCACATCTAACTAAAGGTATGGAGGGTATATCTGCATCTCCAGAGATACCAGCTTGGATGAGCAAGTCCTTATACAGACCAAGCTGGACAAGACAAAACATAGAAATGCACTGAACTATAAAGCTCACAGCATGTGGACTGCAAAAAACAAAGCCAGAACTTATCTTTGTTGAAATGAACAGCAAAGCAGGAGAGACCAAACAGAGATGTGAATCCTCCAGGAACAATGGACAACTGGCACTGACTAAAGGGTGAAACAAAACTAAATAGCCCAGTGGATTGCATTAAGTGGACTGTTGTGAAATTGGATTTTGGGCTCCCCCGGTGGCCACTGGTGGAATTGAACTGGTGTGCATCATCCCCTCTGTTCACCTGTTCCCATCAGGATGTGGGAGTCGCTATTTAGCCTTGCTCCTCTGTCACTTCCATGCCGGTCAACATAGTAATCAGAAGCCTTTCTGTGCATGTTCCTGCTGCTAGACAACTTCCAGCTAAGTTGGACTTTTGTCCTCGTTTGTTTTTGCATTTTGTTCCAGTTCACAGCTGTAGTTTCGTTTCTGTGTCTGGAAAGCTCTTGTGATCTGAAATTGCCACTCTGATGTTATGAGTTAATACTAGAGTCTTAAAGTAATTTCAGGATGGTATTTTGATAGGGTTTTCAGCTGACCATGAAAGTGTCCTTTCTGTCTTCCTGCTATCTAGTAAGCGGACCTCAATTTTGCTAAACCTATTTTCATACTACGTTTGTCATTTCATCTAAAATCACCGCCAATATATGTGGGGGCCTCTGTCTGCCTTTCAGGGAAATTTCTCTAGAGGTGAGCCAGGACTATATTTTCCTCTGCCAGGATTAGTTAGTCCTCCGGCCGGCGCTGGGCGTCTAGGGATAAAACGCAGGCAAACGCTACCCGGCTACTGTTAGTTGTGCGGCAGGTTTAGTTCATGGTCAGTTTAGTTTCCATCCTTCCAAGAGCTAGTTCTTATGTTTGCTGGGCTATGTTCTCTTGCCATTGAGAACCATAACAGTTTGACCGGCCCAAAAAGGGTTAAATTAATTGACAGAGAAAGGAGAGAAAAGAGAAGTCTGCTGAAGATTTTTTTTTTTTTTTTTTTTTCCCTTCAGTTCTGAGTGTGCTTGTAATTGAACCTCTTGCAAGTCTGCCTATATTGCAGCCTTTCTCTCTCTCTCTCTCCTTCTAATCCTGAATGGCTCTGTGTTCACCTGTTTAAAATGGATATTCAGAGTTTAGCTGCAGGTTTGAATAATCTCACCACGAAAGTTCAAAATTTACAAGATTTTGTTGTTCAGGTTCCTATATCTGAACCTAGAATTCCTTTGCCTGAATTTTTCTCGGGGAATAGATCTTGCTTTCAAAATTTCAAAAATAATTGCAAGTTGTTTTTGTCCCTGAAATCTCGCTCTGCTGGAGATCCTGCTCAGCAGGTCAGGATTGTGATTTCCTTGCTCCGGGGCGACCCTCAGGATTGGGCTTTTGCATTGGCTCCAGGGGATCCTGCGTTGCTCAATGTGGATGCGTTTTTTCTGGCCTTGGGGTTGCTTTATGAGGAACCTCAGTTAGAACTTCAGGCGGAAAAGGCCTTGATGTCCCTATCTCAGGGGCAAGACGAAGCTGAAATATACTGCCAGAAATTCCGTAAATGGGCTGTGCTTACTCAGTGGAATGAGTGCGCCCTGGCGGCGAATTTCAGAGAGGGTCTCTCTGATGCCATTAAGGATGTTATGGTGGGGTTCCCTGTGCCTGCGGGTCTGAATGAGTCCATGACAATGGCTATCCAGATCGATAGGCGTCTGCAGGAGCGCAAACCTGTGCACCATTTGGCGGTGTCTACTGAGAAGACGCCAGAGAATATGCAATGTGATAGAATTCTGTCCAGAAGTGAACGGCAGAATTTTAGACGAAAAAATGGGTTGTGCTTCTATTGCGGTGATTCAACTCATGTTATATCAGCATGCTCTAAGCGTACTAAGAAGCTTGATAAGTCTGTTTCAATTGGCACTTTACAGTCTAAGTTTATTCTGTCTGTGACCCTGATTTGTTCGTTGTCATCTATTGCCGCGGATGCCTATGTCGACTCTGGCGCCGCTTTGAGTCTTATGGATTGGTCCTTTGCCAAACGCTGTGGGTATGATTTGGAGCCTCTTGAAACTCCTATACCCCTGAAGGGGATTGACTCCACCCCATTGGCTAGCAATAAACCACAATACTGGACACAAGTAACTATGCGGATTAATCCGGATCACCAGGAGATTATTCGCTTTCTTGTGCTGTATAACCTACATGATGTGTTGGTGCTTGGATTGCCATGGCTGCAATCTCATAACCCAGTCCTTGACTGGAAAGCTATGTCTGTGTTGAGCTGGGGATGTAAGGGGACGCATGGGGACGTACCTGTGGTTTCCATTTCATCATCTATTCCCTCTGAGATTCCTGAATTCTTGACTGAATATCGTGACGTTTTTGAAGAACCTAAGCTTGGTTCATTACCTCCGCACCGGGAGTGCGATTGTGCCATAGATTTGATTCCGGGTAGTAAATACCCTAAGGGTCGTTTATTTAATCTGTCTGTGCCTGAACATGCTGCTATGCGAGAATATATAAAGGAGTCCTTGGAAAAGGGACATATTCGTCCTTCGTCATCTCCTTTAGGAGCCGGTTTTTTCTTTGTGGCTAAGAAAGATGGCTCTGGAGATCCTGCTCAGCAGGTCAGGATTGTGATTTCCTTGCTCCGGGGCGACCCTCAGGATTGGGCTTTTGCATTGGCTCCAGGGGATCCTGCGTTGCTCAATGTGGATGCGTTTTTTCTGGCCTTGGGGTTGCTTTATGAGGAACCTCAGTTAGAACTTCAGGCGGAAAAGGCCTTGATGTCCCTATCTCAGGGGCAAGACGAAGCTGAAATATACTGCCAGAAATTCCGTAAATGGGCTGTGCTTACTCAGTGGAATGAGTGCGCCCTGGCGGCGAATTTCAGAGAGGGTCTCTCTGATGCCATTAAGGATGTTATGGTGGGGTTCCCTGTGCCTGCGGGTCTGAATGAGTCCATGACAATGGCTATCCAGATCGATAGGCGTCTGCGGGAGCGCAAACCTGTGCACCATTTGGCGGTGTCTACTGAGAAGACGCCAGAGAATATGCAATGTGATAGAATTCTGTCCAGAAGTGAACGGCAGAATTTTAGACGAAAAAATGGGTTGTGCTTCTATTGCGGTGATTCAACTCATGTTATATCAGCATGCTCTAAGCGTACTAAGAAGCTTGATAAGTCTGTTTCAATTGGCACTTTACAGTCTAAGTTTATTCTGTCTGTGACCCTGATTTGTTCGTTGTCATCTATTGCCGCGGATGCCTATGTCGACTCTGGCGCCGCTTTGAGTCTTATGGATTGGTCCTTTGCCAAACGCTGTGGGTATGATTTGGAGCCTCTTGAAACTCCTATACCCCTGAAGGGGATTGACTCCACCCCATTGGCTAGCAATAAACCACAATACTGGACACAAGTAACTATGCGGATTAATCCGGATCACCAGGAGATTATTCGCTTTCTTGTGCTGTATAACCTACATGATGTGTTGGTGCTTGGATTGCCATGGCTGCAATCTCATAACCCAGTCCTTGACTGGAAAGCTATGTCTGTGTTGAGCTGGGGATGTAAGGGGACGCATGGGGACGTACCTGTGGTTTCCATTTCATCATCTATTCCCTCTGAGATTCCTGAATTCTTGACTGAATATCGTGACGTTTTTGAAGAACCTAAGCTTGGTTCATTACCTCCGCACCGGGAGTGCGATTGTGCCATAGATTTGATTCCGGGTAGTAAATACCCTAAGGGTCGTTTATTTAATCTGTCTGTGCCTGAACATGCTGCTATGCGAGAATATATAAAGGAGTCCTTGGAAAAGGGACATATTCGTCCTTCGTCATCTCCTTTAGGAGCCGGTTTTTTCTTTGTGGCTAAGAAAGATGGCTCTTTGAGGCCGTGTATTGATTATCGGCTTTTGAATAAAATCACGGTTAAATATCAATATCCGTTGCCACTGCTGACTGATTTGTTTGCTCGCATAAAGGGGGCCAAGTGGTTCTCTAAGATAGATCTCCGTGGGGCGTATAATTTGGTGCGAATTAAGCAGGGGGATGAGTGGAAAACCGCATTTAATACGCCCGAGGGCCACTTTGAGTATTTGGTGATGCCTTTTGGTCTTTCAAATGCCCCTTCAGTCTTTCAGTCCTTTATGCATGACATTTTCCGTGATTATTTGGATAAATTTATGATTGTGTATCTGGATGATATTTTGATTTTTTCGGATGACTGGGACTCTCATGTTCAGCAGGTCAGGAGGGTTTTTCAGGTTTTGCGGTCTAATTCCTTGTGTGTGAAGGGTTCTAAGTGCGTTTTTGGGGTTCAAAAGATTTCCTTTTTGGGATATATGTTTTCCCCCTCTTCCATCGAGATGGATCCTGTCAAGTTTCAGGCTATTTGTGATTGGACGCAACCCTCTTCTCTTAAGAGTCTTCAGAAATTTTTGGGCTTTGCTAACTTTTATCGTCGATTTATTGTTGGTTTTTCTGATGTTGTTAAACCATTGACTGATTTGACTAAGAAGGGTGCTGATGTTGCTGATTGGTCCCCTGCTGCTGTGGAGGCCTTTCGGGAGCTTAAGCGCCGCTTTTCTTCCGCCCCTGTGTTGCGTCAGCCTGATGTTGCTCTTCCTTTTCAGGTTGAGGTCGACGCTTCTGAAATCGGAGCTGGGGCGGTTTTGTCGCAGAGAAGTTCCGATTGCTCCGTGATGAGACCTTGTGCTTTTTTCTCGCGTAAATTTTCGCCCGCCGAGCGGAATTATGATGTTGGGAATCGGGAGCTTTTGGCCATGAAGTGGGCTTTTGAGGAGTGGCGTCATTGGCTTGAGGGGGCTAGACATCAGGTGGTGGTATTGACTGACCACAAAAATCTAATTTATCTTGAGTCCGCCAGACGCCTGAATCCTAGACAGGCGCGCTGGTCGTTGTTTTTCTCTCGGTTTAATTTTGTGGTGTCCTACCTGCCGGGTTCTAAGAATGTTAAGGCGGATGCCCTTTCTAGGAGTTTTGAGCCTGACTCCCCTGGTAATTCTGAACCTACAGGTATCCTTAAGGATGGAGTGATATTGTCTGCCGTTTCTCCAGACCTGCGGCGGGCCTTGCAGGAGATTCAGGCGGATAGACCTGATCGTTGCCCACCTGGTAGACTGTTTGTTCCTGATGATTGGACCAGTAAAGTCATTTCTGAGGTTCATTCTTCTGCGTTGGCAGGTCATCCTGGAATCTTTGGTACCAGGGATTTGGTGGCAAGGTCCTTCTGGTGGCCTTCCCTGTCTCGAGATGTGCGAGGCTTCGTGCAGTCTTGTGACGTTTGTGCTCGGGCCAAGCCTTGTTGTTCTCGGGCTAGTGGATTGTTGTTGCCCTTGACTATCCCGAAGAGGCCCTGGACGCACATCTCGATGGATTTTATTTCGGATCTTCCTGTTTCTCAGAAGATGTCTGTCATTTGGGTGGTGTGTGATCGTTTCTCTAAGATGGTCCATTTGGTTCCCCTGCCTAAGTTGCCTTCTTCTTCCGAGTTGGTTCCTCTGTTTTTTCAAAATGTGGTCCGTTTACATGGTATTCCGGAGAATATCGTTTCTGACAGAGGTACCCAATTCGTGTCTAGATTTTGGCGAGCATTCTGTGCTAGGATGGGCATAGATTTGTCTTTCTCGTCTGCTTTCCATCCTCAGACTAATGGCCAGACCGAGCGGACGAATCAGACCTTGGAGACATATTTGAGGTGTTTTGTGTCTGCAGATCAGGATGATTGGGTTGCTTTTTTGCCTTTAGCGGAGTTTGCCCTCAATAATCGGGCCAGCTCTGCCACCTTGGTGTCTCCCTTTTTCTGTAATTCGGGGTTTCATCCTCGATTTTCTTCTGGTCAGGTGGAATCTTCGGATTGTCCTGGAGTGGATGCTGTGGTGGAGAGGTTGCATCAGATTTGGGGGCAGGTAGTGGACAATTTGAAGTTGTCCCAGGAGAAGACTCAGCTTTTTGCCAACCGCCGGCGTCGGGTTGGTCCTCGGCTTTGTGTTGGGGACTTGGTGTGGTTGTCTTCTCGTTTTGTCCCTATGAGGGTTTCTTCTCCCAAGTTTAAGCCTCGGTTCATCGGCCCGTACAAGATATTGGAGATTCTTAACCCTGTGTCCTTCCGTTTGGACCTCCCTGCATCTTTTTCTATTCATAATGTTTTTCATCGGTCATTATTGCGCAGGTATGAGGTACCGGTTGTGCCTTCCGTTGAGCCTCCTGCTCCGGTGTTGGTTGAGGGTGAGTTGGAGTACGTTGTGGAAAAAATCTTGGACTCCCGTGTTTCCAGACGGAAACTCCAGTATCTGGTCAAATGGAAGGGATACGGTCAGGAGGATAATTCTTGGGTGACTGCCTCTGATGTTCATGCCTCCGATCTGGTCCGTGCCTTTCATAGGGCTCATCCTGATCGCCCTGGTGGTTCTGGTGAGGGTTCGGTGCCCCCTCCTTGAGGGGGGGTACTGTTGTGAAATTGGATTTTGGGCTCCCCCGGTGGCCACTGGTGGAATTGAACTGGTGTGCATCATCCCCTCTGTTCACCTGTTCCCATCAGGATGTGGGAGTCGCTATTTAGCCTTGCTCCTCTGTCACTTCCATGCCGGTCAACATTGTAATCAGAAGCCTTTCTGTGCATGTTCCTGCTGCTAGACAACTTCCAGCTAAGTTGGACTTTTGTCCTCGTTTGTTTTTGCATTTTGTTCCAGTTCACAGCTGTAGTTTCGTTTCTGTGTCTGGAAAGCTCTTGTGATCTGAAATTGCCACTCTGATGTTATGAGTTAATACTAGATTCTTAAAGTAATTTCAGGATGGTATTTTGATAGGGTTTTCAGCTGACCATGAAAGTGTCCTTTCTGTCTTCCTGCTATCTAGTAAGCGGACCTCAATTTTGCTAAACCTATTTTCATACTACGTTTGTCATTTCATCTAAAATCACCGCCAATATATGTGGGGGCCTCTGTCTGCCTTTCGGGGAAATTTCTCTAGAGGTGAGCCAGGACTATATTTTCCTCTGCCAGGATTAGTTAGTCCTCCGGCCGGCGCTGGGCGTCTAGGGATAAAACGCAGGCAAACGCTACCCGGCTACTGTTAGTTGTGCGGCAGGTTTAGTTCATGGTCAGTTTAGTTTCCATCCTTCCAAGAGCTAGTTCTTATGTTTGCTGGGCTATGTTCTCTTGCCATTGAGAACCATAACAGTGGACACACCTGATGAAATGCTGCGGTCGAAGACAGCAGTGCTACCACTTATAACCACCGGAGGGAGCCCAAGAGCAGATTTCACAACAGTACCCCCCCTTGAGGAGGGGTCACCGAACCCTCACCAGAGCCCCCAGGCCGATCAGGACGAGCCAAATGAAAGGCACAAACCAAATCGTCAGCATGAACATCGGAGGCCACAACCCAAGAATTATCCTCCTGGCCATTACCCTTCCATTTAACAAGATACTGAAGCTTCCGCCTCGAAAAACGAGAATCCAAAATCTTCTCAACCACATACTCCAGCTACCCATCAATCAACACCGGGGCAGGAGGATCAACAGAGGGAACAACGGGCACCACATATTTCCGCAACAAAGATCTATGAAAAACATTATGGATGGAAAAAGAGGCTGGAAGGGCCAAAAGATAAGACACTGGATTAATAATCTCAGAAATCTTATAAGGGCCAATAAACCGAGGCTTGAACTAAGGGGAAGAAACCTTCATAGGAATATGACAGGAAGACAACCAGACCAAATCCCCAACCTGAAGCCGGGAACCAACACACCGACGACGGTTAGCAAAACGCTGAGCCTCCTCCTGAGACAACACCAAATTGTCCACCACATGAGCCCAAATCTGCTGCAACCTGTCAACCACAGAATCCACCCCAGGACAATCAGAAGGCTCAACCTGCCCTGAAGAAAAACGAGGATGAAAACCAAAATTACAAGGGAAGGGCGAAACCAAGGTAGCAGAACTAGCCCTATTATTAAGGGCAAACTCGGCCAATGGCAAGAAAGCCACCCAATCATCCTGATCAGCAGGCACAAAGCATCTTAAATAAGTTTCCAAAGTCTGATTAGTTCGCTTGGTTTGGCCATTTGTCTGAGGATGAAATGCGGAAGAAAAAGACAAATTAATGCCCAGCCTAGCACAAAAGGCCCGCCAAAACCTAGAAACAAACTGGGAACCTCTATCGGACACAATATTTTCCGGAATGCCATGCAAACGAACCACATGCTGAAAAAACAACAAAACCAAATCAGAAGAGGAAGGCAATTTAGGCAAAGGTACCAAATGAACCATCTTAGAAAACCGGTCACAAACCACCCAGATAACCGACATCCTCTGGGAAACCGGAAGATCTGAAATAAAATCCATAGAAATATGCGTCCAAGGCCTCTCAGGGACCAGCAAAAGAAGGGCAAAAGAAACCCACTAGCGCGGGAACAGCAAGGCTTGGCCCGCGCACAAGTCCCACAGGACTGCACAAAAGAACGCACATCCCGTGACAAAGAAGGCCACCAAAAGGACCTACCAACCAATTCTCTGGTACCAAAAATCCCAGGATGGCTAGCCAACACAGAACAATGAATCTCAGAAATCACTTTACTAGTCCATCTATCAGGAACAAACAGTTTCCCCACTGGACAGCGGTCAGGTTTATCAGCCTGAAATTCCTGAAGAACCCGTCGTAAATCAGGGGAGATGGCAGAAAGAATCACCCCTTCCTTCAGAATGCCAACCGGCTCAAGGACCGCAGGAGAATCAGGCAAAAAGCTCCTAGAGAGGGCATCCGCCTTAACATTCTTAGAACCCGGAAGATACGAGACCACAAAATCAAAACGGGAGAAAAACAGGGACCATCGAGCCTGTCTAGGATTCAGCAGTTTGGCAGACTCGAGGTAAATCAGATTCTTATGATCGGTCAAGACCACAATACGGTGCTTGGCCCCCTCAAGCCAATGTCACCACTCCTCAAATGCCCACATCATAGCCAACAACTCTTGATTGCCGACATCATAATTGTGTTCTGCAGGCAAAAACGTTCGAGAAAAGAAGGCACACGGTTTCATCAAGGAACCATCAGATTTCTTCTGAGACAAAACGGCCCCTGCCCCAATCTCAGAAGCATCAACCTCAACCTGAAATGGAAGAGAAACATCCGGCTGACGCAACACAGGGGCAGAAGTAAATCGGCATTTAAGCTCCTGAAAGGCAGAAACAGCCGCAGAGGACCAATTCGTCACATCAGCGCCTTTCTTCGTCAAATCGGTCAGGAGTTTAACCACACTGGAGAAGTTGGCAATGAAACGGCGATAAAAATGAGCAAAGCCCAAAAATTCCTGAAGGCTCTTCACGGATGTGGGCTGAATCCAATCATGAATGGCCTGAACCTTAACTGGATCCATTTCTATAGATGAGGGAGAAAAAATGAAACCCAAAAAAGAAACCTTCTGCACTCCAAAGAGGCACTTAGACTCCTTCACAAATAAAGCATTATCACGAAGGATCTGAAAAACCATCCTGACCTGTTTCACATGAGACTCCCAATCATCGGAAAAAATCAAAATATCATCCAAATATACAATCATGAATTAATCAAGATAACGCCGAAAGATATCATGCATGAAGGACTGAAACACAGATGGAGCATTAGAGAGGCCGAATGGCATCACAAGCTATTCAAAATGGCCTTTGGGCGTATTAAATGCAGTTTTCCATTCATCACCCTGCTTAATACGAACAAGAAGATTATATGCCCCTCGAAGGTCAATCTTAGTAAACCAACTAGCCCCCTTAATCCTAGCAAACAAATCAGAAAGCAAAGGCAAACGGTATTGGAATTTGACCGTGATCTTATTCAAGAGGTGATAATCAATACAGGGTCTCAAGGAGCCATCCTTCTTGGCAACAAAAAAAAAACCTGCTCCCAATGGTGAAGAAGATGGCCGAATATGCCCCTTCTCCAAAGACTCCCTAACATAACTCCGCATGGCGGCATGTTCTGGCACAGACAGGTTGAAAAGTCGGCCCTTAGGGAACTTACATCCTGGAATCAAGTCAATAGCACAATCACAGTCCCTATGCGGTGGAAGGGAACTGGATTTGGGTTCATCGAATACATCCTGGAAATCTGAAAAAACTCAGGAATTTCAGAAGAGGGGGAAGAGGAAATTGACATCAAAGGAATGTCACCATGAACGCCCTGACAACCCCAACTAGTCACAGACATAGATTTCCAATCTAACACCGGATTATGTACCTGTAACCATGGGAAACCCAGCACAATAGCATCATGCAAATTATTCCACTCCAGAAAAATACAAACTTCCTGATGGGCTTGCGCCATGCACATGGTCAGCTGTGTCCAAAACTGAGGTTTATTTTTTGCCAACGGTGTAGCACCAGTACCCCTCAAAGGAATAGGGTTCTGCAAAGGCTGTAAGGGGAAACCAAAATGTTTGGCAAATTCTAAGTCCATTAAGTTCAAAGCGGCGCCTGAATCCACAAATGTCATGACAGAAAATGACGATAATGAGCAGATCAGGGTCACAGATAACAGAAATTTAGGTTGTACAGTACTGATGGTAACAGAACTAGCGATTCTCTATGTACGCTTAGGGCAATGAGAAATAACATGAGCAGAATCGCCGCAGTAAAAACACAACCTATTCTGACGTCTGAATACTTGTCGTTCAGCTCTAGAGAAAATCCTATCACACTGTATAGGCTCAGTACTCCGCTCGGAAGACAACGCCATAGTGTGCACAACTCTGCGCTCGCACAAGCACCGATCAATCTGAATTGCCAGAGACATAGAATCACTCAGACCAGTAGGCGTGGGGAACCCCACCATAACATCTTTAACGGATTCAGAAAGACCCTTTCTGAAAATTGCCGCCAAAGCATCATCATTCCATTTAGTCAGCACAGACCATTTTCTAAATTTCTGACAATACAATTCTGCCGCCTCTTGGCCCTGAGACAGAACCAACAAGGTCTTCTCCGCTTGATCCACAGAATTAGGTTCATCATACAATAGTCCTAAAGCCTGCAAAAAGGAATCTACATTAAGCAAAGCAGGACTCCCAGATTCCAGGGAAAATGCCCAATCCTGTGGATCGCCACGCAGCAGGGAAATAATGATTTTAACCTGCTGAATGGAATCACCAGAGGATCGAGGTCTCAAAGCAAAAAACAGTTTACAGTTGTTTTTAAAACTCAGAAATTTAGACCTGTCACCAAAAAACAAATCAGGAGTAGGAATCTTCTGCTCCAAAACAGGAGTCTGAACAATATAATCAGAAATTCCCTGCACCCTAGCAGCAAGCTGGTCTACACGAGAAGCTAATTCATGAACATCCATGCTAACACAAGACTCCTCAGCCACCCAGGGAAAAAGAGGGAGGAACAGGCAAAACAGACTACAGAAATAAAAATGACTCAACACTATTGTTGAGCGATACCGTCCGATACTTGAAAGTATCGGTATCGGAAAGTATCGGCCGATACCGGCAAAGTATCGGATCTAATCCGATACCGATACCCGATACCAATACAAGTCAATGGGACTCAAGTATCGGACGGTATCCCTGATGGTTCCCAGGGTCTGAAGGAGAGGAAACTCTCCTTCAGGCCCTGGGATCCATATTAATGTGTAAAAGAAAGAATTAAAATAAAAAATATTGCTATACTCACCTCTCCGACGCAGCCTGGACCTCACCGAGGGAATCGGCAACGTTCTTTGCTTAAAATGCGCGCGTTTACTTCCTTCCATGACGTCACGGCTTCTGATTGGTCGCGTGCCGCCCATGTGGCCGTGACGCGACCAATCACAGCAAGCCGTGACGTAATTTTCAGGTCCTCAATGCCTAATTCTAGGCATTCATGATTTTAAAATTATGTTCCGGCTTGTGATTGGTCGCGTCGCGGTCACATGGGCGACGCGACCAATCACAAGCCGTGACGTCACGGGAGGCAGGAAACGCGCGCATTTTAAAATTACGTCACGGCTTGTGATTGGTTGCGTGCCGCCCATGTGACCGCGACGCGACCAATCACAGCAAGCCGTGACGTAATTTCAGGTCCTGTATGCCTAATTCTGCATTGAGGACCTGAAATTACGTCACGGCTTGCTGTGATTGGTCGCGTCGCGGTCACATGGGCGGCACGCAACCAATCACAAGCCGTGACGTAATTTTAAAATGCGCGCGTTTCCTGCCTCCCGTGACGTCACGGCTTGTGATTGGTCGCATCGCCCATGTGACCGCGACGCGACCAATCACAAGCCGGAACGTAATTTTAAAATCATCAATGCCTAGAATTAGGCATTGAGGACCTGAAAATTACGTCACGGCTTGCTGTGATTGGTCGCTCGCGGCCACATGGGCGGCACGCGACCAATCAGAAGCTGTGACGTCACGGAAGGAAGTAAACGCGCGCATTTTAAGCAAAGAACGCTGCCGGTTCCCTCGGTAAGGTCCAGGCTGCGTCGGAGAGGTGAGTATAGCAATATTTTTTATTTTAATTCTTTCTTTTACACATTAATGTTGTTTCGATACCGATACCCGATACCACAAAAGTATCGGATCTCGGTATCGGAATTCCGATACCCGCAAGTATCGGCCGATACCTGATACTTGCGGTATCGGAATGCTCAACACTACTCAACACCTTTCTTCCCTTCTTCTGAGATGCATTTAACTCATTGTTGGCCAGTTGTACTGTTATGATCCGGTGACTTTGGAGCCGCATGAGACTTTCTCAGGAGAAGTGGAATCTATACTGACCGCAAACCCTGAACTAACACCGCAACTAGAAGTAGCCGTGGGGTGTGCCTAACAAAACCCTAGACACCTCGACACAGCTGGAGGACTAAATACCCCTATAGATGGAGATAGGAACACTAACTTGCCTCAGAGCAGAACCCCAAAAGATAGGCAGCCCCCCACAAATATTGACTGTGAATAGGAGAGGAAAGACACACACAGGCAGAAAACAGATTTCAGCAAAAGAGGCCACTCTAGCTAAACAGGGAAAGATAGGACAGAATACTAAGCGGTCAGTATTAAAACTCTAAAAATATCCACAGCAGAAAATACAAAAAGTTCCACAATCTAACTAAAGACATGGAATGTATATCTGCAACTCCTGAGAATCCAACAAGACTGAGAAAATACTGATTCAATCTAAGCTGGACAAAAAAACACTGAATAGCACTAAATTGTTAAGCACACATCATGTGTGCCACAAAAACCAGACACTTATCTTTGCAGATTTGGCAGCAAGGCAGAAGGAACCAGGCAAGCACAAAACCTCCAAAAACAATGGACAACTGGCAAGGACTAATGAATCCTGCATGCCTAAATACCCCAGTCAGACCTGCAATCAGCCGATTTCTGAAAATTGCCGCCAAGGCATCCTCATTCCGTTTAGTCAGCACAGACCATTTTCGAAATTTCTGGCAATACGATTATGCCGCTTCTTGACCCTGAAACAGGGCCAACAAGGTCTTCTCAGCATGATCCACTGAATTAGGTTCATCATACAATAACCCCAGCACCTGAAAAAAGGCATCTACATTAAGCAAAGCCGGATTCCCAGATTCCAGGGAATATGCCCAATCCTGAGGATCACCGCGTAGCAGAGAGATAACAATTTTAACCTGCTGAATGGGATCACCAGAGGAATGGGGTTTCAGAGCAAAAAACAGTTTACAGTTATTTTTAAAGCTCAAAAATTTGGACCTGTCGCCAAAAAACAATTCAGGAGTTGGAATTCTAGGCTCTAAAACCGGAGTCTGAACGATATAATCGGAAATACCCTGTACTCTAGCAGCAAGCTGATCCACACGAGAAGCCAATCCCTGAACATCCATGCCAGCGCCAAACTCCTGAGCCACCCAGAGATAAAGAGCGAAAAAAAGACACAACAGACTACAGAAAAAAAAATGGCTCAGCACTTTCCTTCCCTTCTTTTGAGATGCAATTAACTCATTGTTGGCCAGTTGTACTGTTATGATCTGGTGGCCTAGGAGCAGCATGAGACGTACTCTGGAGAAGGTGGTACCTGTACTGACCGCGGACCCTGAACTTAACACTGCAACTAGAAGTAGCCGTGGGATGTTCCTGTCACTCCCTAGACACCTCGTCACAGCCGGAGGACTAAATACCCCTAGAGATAGAAACGGAAAACTATCTTGCCTCAGAGAAAATCCCCAAAGGATAGATAGCCCCCCACAAATATTGACTGTGAGAGGAGAGGGAATTAACATACACAGACTGAAATCAGGATTTAGCAAAGGAGGTCATTCTAGCTAAATAGAAAGGATAGGACAGAGTACTATGCGGTCAGTATTAAAACACTAGAAAATATCCACCACAGAGAATACAAAAATCTCCACATCTAACTAAAGGTATGGAGGGTATATCTGCATCTCCAGAGATACCAGCTTGGATGAGCAAGTCCTTATACAGACCAAGCTGGACAAGACAAAACATAGAAATGCACTGAACTATAAAGCCCACAGAATGTGGACTGCAAAAAACAAAGCCAGAACTTATCTTTGTTGAAATGAACAGCAAAGCAGGAGAGACCAAACAGAGATGTGAATCCTCCAGGAACAATGGACAACTTGCACTGACTAAAGGGTGAAACAAAACTAAATAGCCCAGTGGATTGCATTAAGTGGACACACCTGATGAAATGCTGCGGTCGAAGACAGCAGCGCTACCACTTATAACCACCGGAGGGAGCCCAAAAGCAGAATTCACAACAACATACATACAATATACATATAGACATACAGTACATTAAACGTAGAGTACATACGCACCATCACTTGTCACCTTGATCCCCGAAGCCAGTGTCACCTGTAAAAAATATTAAAATAATAAACAAACACTATACTCCCTGATCTGCAGAAATCCAATTAAAATGAGTGTCCCATGGAGAACAGCAGCATCAGCTGATGTGACCGCTCTCCAGGGGCTCCAGGAATACAATGATGGAAAGTATCCTGCCACAATGTATTCCCCACAATGTATTCCTACGCCCCTGTGAGAAAATAGTCCCTAGTCTCACTTCTGGCACTGCTGTGCAAGAAAGTTCCCACGTAGCAATGCCATAGAGTGAGACCTTGAACTGAGGTAACCTCAGTGATGCACTGCAGGAGCCATTGTTTCTTGTCAGTGTGTCACTGTAGGTCTATAGAGCAGTGACATCACCCAATGTCACTGTTATATAGGGGAGATCGTCATGGGACACTCGTTATTAATTGGTCTGCGTCGGACAGGGAGTATACGGTTTATTATTTTTAATTGGTATGGTAAGTATGGTTAAATTAAGAATATTAAAATACTTTTTTCTGGCTGTGTCTTTATTTCTTTAACTCTTTCACTACTATAAGATGACATGATGCCTCTCCATTATTAACCCGGCTTAATGTCACCTTACAATAGCAAGGTGACATTAACCCCTTATTACCCCATACCCCACTGCTACAGGGGAGTGGGAAGAGAAGGGCTTAGTGCCGGAATTGGCGCATCTCACAGATGCGCCATTTCTGAGGCGGCTGTGGGCAGGTATTTGTAGCCGGGTGGGGCCATTATCCATGGCCCCTATCTAGGCTATGAATATCAGCCCCCAGCTGTCTGCATAGCCTTTCTGGCTATAAAATATAGATGGACCCCACGTCATTTTTTGAGGGGTCCCCCTATTTTAATAGCCAGTAAAGGCTACGCAGACAGCTGCGGGCTGATATTCATAGCCTGGGAGGGGGTCATGGGTATTACCCCCTTCCCAGGCTACAAATATTGGCCGTCGACTTTCCCCCTCTGGCGATGAAAATTGTGCGGGAGCCATTTTCTTTTTTTCATTTTTTTTAACTGAAACATATTGTTCATTAACCCCTTTCTGACAGCTGACGGAATAGTACGTCAGCTAGCAGTATCTTCCGCTTTGATGTGGGCTTCGGCGGTGAGCCCACTTCAAAGCCGCAACATTTCAGCTGTTTTCAATTAAAAAAAAATACCTGATCTCTAAACGGCGTAGCGAGAAAAAAAAATCAAAAGCCAAAATTATGCTTTTTTGGTCGCCACGACATTGCATTAAAATGCAATAATGGGCGATCAATTGAACGTATCTGTACAAATGTGGTATCATTAAAAACATCAGCTCGGCACACAAAAAATAAGCCCTAAACCAACCCGATATCTCAGATAATATAGACGCTACGGGAATCGGAAAATGGCGCAATTATTTTATTGATTTTTTTTAGCAAAGTTTGGAATTTTTTTTCACCACTTAGATAAAAAAGAACCTAGACATGTTTGGTGTCTATGAACTCGTAATGACCTGGAGAATCATAATGGCTGGTCTGTTTTAGGCTGTGTGCACACATTGCAGATTTTGGGTGCAGAATTTTCTGCACAAAATCTGCATCTCTTTGCAGAAAACACAGCTGTGTTTTTGATGTTTTTTCACGGTTTTGATTCGGGTTTTGATGCAGTTTTTGCTGCAGTATTTGGTGTGGGGTTTTTTGCGCGGTTTTGATTCAGGTTTTGATGCTTTTTTATGCAGTTTTTGGTGTGGTTTTGGTGCAGTTTTCATGCGTTTTTGATGCAGTTTTTGGTGCAGTTTTCATGCGTTTTGCGTGGTTTCAATGCATTTTTTGACTCATTTTTGGTGCAATTTTTGCTCGCTTTTGCTGCAGTTTTGATGCATTTATAATGCAGTTTTTGATGCATTTTTGATGCGTTTTTGATGCAGCTTTTGGTGCAGTTTTGATGCAGTTTTTGGTGCGGTTTTGATGCTGTTTTTGGTGCGGTTTTGATGCCGTTTTTGGTGCAGTTTTGATGCATTTTTGCATAGTTGCTATGCATTTTTGATTCATTTTTGGTGCGGTTTTTGAGCGTTTTGATGCAGTTTTTGGTGCGGTTTTGATGCAGTTTTTGGTGCAGCTTTGATGCGTTTTTGGTACATTTTTTGTGTGGTTTTGATGCATTTTTTCATTCATTTTTGGTGCGGTTTTTGCACGGTTTTTATGCGTTTTTGTATGCATTTTTGAAAGCTAAATAAAGATGTATTATTGAACAAACAAAAAAAGATTTGCGATGTCATTATTGTCCAACCTCCTCTTTTACATTTGTCCAATCCACACTCAATTACACACAGATAGACAGATAGATGGTAGATGAAATGGATAGACATATCTACATATAGACAGCTCTAGAGATGCATACATCTATCTATTCATACATCTATCTATAGATATATCTGGATAGATATATCTATTGATAGATGTATGGATAGTGTAGAGTGCGTGTCCACTGTACGGATTACATCCGAATTAGCTGCTGATTTGATGCTGTGTACTTGTAGTCCCATTGGATGATGCCTGCACACACACCCCAAAAGACCCCCGCGCCCAGTCCCGCACACACCCGAACAGTCCCGCACACACCTGAACAGCCAGGCACACACCTGAACAGTCCCGCACACACCCAAACACACCCGAACAGCCCACAGACCCCACCCGCACACAGATTCACACACACAGTCGCCGCCCACACACTTCCCTCCTCCCGAACTGCACCGTTTCTCAGACCCACATCCGCAGCAAAACTGCAGATCTTTTTTACATCTGAGGTTTTGCTGCGGATATGCCCGATGCAATGAAAGTCTACAGGTGCAGAAACGCTGAAGTTCGGCACAAAAGATATGACATGCAGCGAGAAAAAAAGCTACGTTTCAGTGCGGCTTTTTGTGCAGCATGTGCACAACAAGTCTGTGGCTCTCATAGACTTACATTGGTTGTGCACTACACTGCGGATTTGATGCAATTCTGTGCGGTAAAAAATGCTGCGGATCTGGAATCAAATCCGCAATATTTGCACACAGCCTTAGCATTTAGTGAACCTAGCAAAAAAGCCAAGCAAAAAACAAGTGTGGGATTGCACTTTTTTTGCAATTTCATCGCACTCTGAATTTTTTTCATATTTCCTTTTACACGACATGGTAAAACCAATGGTGTCGTTCAAAAGTAGAACTTGTCCTGCAAAAGACATGCCCTCACCTGGCCATATTGACGGAAAAATTATGACTCTGGAAAGAAGGAGAGCGATAAACGAAAACGAAAAAAGCTCCAGGGGTGAAGGAGTTTAGAAACATGGATATGGACATATCTATGGAAATAGATATAGATACATACAGAGATATATCTATATATCTATCTATCCATCCCATATCTATCTATCATCTATCTATCTGTGTGTAATGGAGTGTGGGTTGGACAAATGTAAAAGAGGAGGTTGGACAGAAATGACATCACAAATCTTTTTGAAGATAGAGGGTGGAGAAGAGAGAGGGGTTTGGGTATGTTTTGGAGTGGGTGTGCTAGGTTCAGGCTTAGTGGCCAGTACAATGCATCATAGAACTTGTAGTTTTAGAGCACAATAAGTCAGGCGAAAGGAAGTTGTCGATTAACCGCATGAGAGCTGGATCCAGCACTGAAGATGTGCTGCTACAGCATGATAAAAGGTAATATTGCTATAATAAACACAGTGGATGTTTTCAGTGGTAATAGCAAGATTTATGAAAAAAAAGTTATTGTAGTGGACAACACATATGCTCTCTTTTGCTTCAGATTATTTGCTGAAATAGAGAGGAAAATGTATGATTTGTCAGAACCACTTCATATTGATGAAGTAAAGATGCTGTTAGATGATGATATTGATGCAGATCCCACACTGCATGAGAATTTACGAGAAGAAAGTAAGATTGATGCTCATAATGAGGTGGAAATATATGAAATTGGGTCTGAAACAGAGCAAGATGGTGACAGTGATGAGTTTGAAGAAGATAAAGAAACATAATATGGGAAGAGATAAAATAACCAAATAGAGCAATAAGCCACCCATGCAAATTAAATGTAGGGAACATCAAAACATTCTCACTCACCTTCCTGAAGTTAAAGGAATAGCAAGGAATGCTAAAACTGCATCTGAATTCTGGAATAGTTTATTCACAGATGACTTTCTGGACTCTATTGTCACGTTTACAAATCAATATATAGACATTATAAAGAACAAGTTAATCTGCAACAGAATCATCAAGCCCACAAATGAAATAGAGCAAAGGGCTTTTTTTGCTGAGAGAATGTTTTGAGCTCCTGCAGGGTGGAGTTTTACAAGCAGTCATAAGAGATGGGTGGGAATGACCGCTCACATATCCCACCCCAGGGGTGTGTTTTGGTGAATAAAATGCAGGTCAATTGCCTCATTGAGTGTCTGTGGCCAGAGGTATGAGATGTCCATTGTGTGTGTTGTAAAAGACACTGACCTGTGTGGGTGGACCCGCTGTACTACAATGACTGTGTACCTTTTTTTCCTTTTTGTTGCTTTGTGCTGGGAAAGGCTACTTATTTGTTTTTTTCTAACCAGAGTAGTTTATGCCTTTTGAATATACTTGCTTGGACACTTCAATGATTCCGCTTCATGTGCCTATCTCAACAACAGCTGAGTGAGTACAGATCCCTTCAATTGGTGCTAGAAGCACAGGTACAAATCCCAAGAGACAGTTTGACTGCTGATAATGCATGTCCTGAGTTAAATATGTTGCAAGCCAGCAAACATTGCCTGACAAAATGGAGGACCTACTGAAACACTTGGTCCAGTCACAACAGCAGCAGGAGACCAACAGGCTGTTGATACAGCAGATACAGCAGAGCTAGCAGGAGCATCGGCAGCAGACGCAGCTTCTGGCAATCACCATCCAGGGCAGGATGAGCACTCCAACCCCAAGTCTGGCTGATGACGCCCAAGTCCGGAAGGCGGTAAGACGTGCATTGCAGAAAATTACCTCTGGGTATGATGTTGAGGCCTTCCTGACGGTGTTTGAGAGGGTCGCCGAGAGGGAGAAACTTCCACCAGAGCAGTGGATAGAGGTATTGGCGCCATACTTGACGGGGGAATCCTAGAAGGTGTACTATGACTTGATTTTGCAGGATGTCAAAGAGTATCACAAGCTAAAAGCTGAGATTCTCGTATGCATGGGGGTGACAATGACTATCAAGGCACAGCGTGTTCACTGCTGGGCATGTCACCAAGACAAACCGCCTTGCTCCCAAAGGTTCGACCTGTTGCACCTGGTCCAGAAGTGGCTGCAGCCTGAGTCCTCTATGCCTGCGCAGATGGTAGAGCAGGTGGTGATGGACCGGTTTGTACACTCCCTGCCAAGGCCCATACAGACTTGGGCTGCCCAGGGTGATCCGCAGAATCCGATGAACTGGTCGGACTGGTCGAGAGTTACCAGGCAATGAAAGGCTCCTTGGGAAGGCAGCCCGCTCCATGCTGGGGGTCCCAACAGGGGGTGGAGTCCCAAAAAGGGTGGGGTGTCCAAGGTCAAATGAGGATTGGCATCCACTATAGGACTACCCTGTGGCCCAGGTGGTTTTAAACACAAGCTGTGGCAATGAGTTCAATGAGGTTGGTGTGCTCAAGAACCTATTGCACCCTATTATAATAGGTCAGGACTTTGTGTTGTTTTGGGACTTGTAGGGAAAAGGGAGGATGTCGGGTTGCCCAGATAACAGTCAGGTCACTCTTAATGAATCCTCGTCGCAAGCGGTAGATGACAGGTTTCCATTGTGTGTGCTTGTTGGCGAGGAGGATGAGGCAGCATTCACTGAGGCCCATGTCCCTAAGCTGGAGGTGTCCAGAAGAAACTTTTAGACAGCCCAACTCAGGGGCTTAACTCTAAAAGGGACTTTTGAAAATGTAACAGTACTTAAAGGTGTTGCTCAAGAGGCAGAAGCTGACACTCGATACCTACATTTTGCTATGAATGGGGAGATGCTATACAGCATCACGAAGCTGAGAGGAGAGGTAATTGAGCAATTCCTGGTACCATGGCCACATCAACACAGAGTATTAGATATGGCCAATACACATGTGTTAGGTGGTCACCTGGGTGTAGAAAAAACAGGAACAAATCCTCCAGAGGTTTTACTGGCCCAGTTATCACCATGATATTTTGAATTTCTGTAGTTCCTGTCCCACTTGCCAGCTCACATCCCCAGTGGCACATTTTCACAGCCCCTTGGTGCCATTGCCCATAATTGAGGTTCCGTTTGATCGCATAGACATGGATATAGTAGGACCCCTGGTCAAGTCTGCCAGAGGACATCAGTATATCCTGATTATACTGGATTATGCTACCCGATACCTAGAGACAATCCCACTATGTAAGTCCTCGCCAAGTTAATCGCCAGAGAGTTGGTCCAGGTCTTCTCCAGAACGGGGTTGCTTAACGAGATCCTGACTGAGCAAGGGACATGGTTTATGTCAAAGGTGATGAAGCTGGGGGGTGCAAAACCCTGCAAATCACACAACTCCGGACCTCAGTCTACCATCCCCAGATGGATGGCTTGGTAGAAAGTTTCAAAAAAACCTTGAAGGCCATGCTGAAGAATGCAGTGGAGAAGAATGGCCAAGACTAGGGCTGTCTACTTCCTTACCTGTTGTTCTCCATCCAGGAAGTTCCCAAGCTTCAACTGGCTTCTCCCCATTTGAACTGCTCTATGATTGACACAGTCAAGGGATCCTGGATGTGGCGAAGAATTCCTTGGAGGCTGAAACAACCCCCTATAGAAGCATGGTAGAGCATGTCACCCAGATGCAAGAGATGATTTCCAATGTGATGCCCATTGTGAAGGAGCATCTCCTTAAGGCTCAGCAATCCTAGTCCATAGTGTATAACAGGTCAGCCAGGGTAAGACAGTTCAATCCAGGGTATCGAGTACTTGTGCTTGTACCCACAGTGGAGACCAAATTCCTGGCCAAGTGGCAGGGTCCCTATGAGGTGGTGGAGAGAGTTGGTGAGGTCAACTACAAATTTCACCAACTGGGAAAGCGGAAGCCCTACCAGGTGTACAACGTGAATTTGATCAAACTGTGGCAGGACAGAGAACCTGTTTCAGCTCCTTGTCTGATTGCCAAGTCTGAGGTCGGGGTGGAAGATGTTGTGGTGGCAGACACCTTGTCTCCCTCACAGAAGCAGCAGTGCTGAAAATTGCTACAATGCAACAGAGACCTCTTCTCAGATCTTCCAGGTTGTACAAAGGTCAAAGACCATGACGTACTGACGGAGCCTCATTCTGGGTCAACTTAAAGCCATACTAGATTCCCGAAGCACTCAGAGAGGTGATCTCCAAGAAGGTAAAGTGGATGCTGAGCTTGGGGGTCATCGAGGAATCCAAGAATGGCTGGTCCAGCCCAATAGTCATACTGCCAAAACCAATGGGGAATGGTGATTCTGCAATGACTATCGGAAGCTGAACAGGGTTTCTAAGACTAATGCCTACCCGATGCCCCGGGTCGATTAATTAATTGAGAGGTTAGGGTCAGCTCAGTACATTACTACCCTTGACCTCACAAAAGGGTATTGACAAATTCCCATGTACCAGGGCACAAAAGAAAAGACTGCGTTCTCAACAGCAGATTGATGCTTCAAGTACACAAGGATGCCATATGGGTTGTAAGGCACTACAGCAATGATCCAGAGAGCCATGGGCTGGATCCTAGCTCCCCACAAAAGATGTATGCAGCGGCCTACCTGGACGATATTGCAATATTCAGTCAGGATTGGAGGAGAAATTAATGATGAGCGAACGTGCTTGCCACTACTCGCCTGAGTATCACTGTGCTCGGTGTAATCGACGAGCACCGAGCATTTATGGGATTATTCGGAGGGAGCTTGGGTCTCCTCCTTTTAGTTTTGGTGCTTTTTAGAGCGCCAATCAACATGCTGGGATTGTTTGCCATGCACTGTAATACTGCAGCCATCTTTGTTGTGGTATTACAGTGATTGGTTTGGCCGCACAGTGTCATCAGGTCTATAAGAAACCTGGTGCCGCCCTGCTCGATGCATTCTGTTCCAGACTCAGCTAGTGTAGGGAGAGCTGCTGCTGAGATAGGGTCAGATTCTTACTTTTATTAGTGTGGGTTTACTAGTGTTCAATTCACAAATCCTGAGAAACCAACATTTCTTTTTAGGGCTAATTCAGGGGTACATAGATTGAAGTGCTAGGTAGGCAGGGGAGTCTATGTGCACATATCCACATCAGTGCAAGGCATGCAGGCACTCTATGTGAGTACATAAATCTCACTGCATACATCGAAAGGCTCCAATACTATCTGCTGCTGAGTATTATATATATATATATATATATATATATCTATATATATATATATATATATATATATATATATATATATATATATATATACAGGTATTCATGGCTAGGGTTTTTATTTTGCACCTTATACCTGCTAATTTTATTACAAAGCAATCCATAGCCCCCTTTTTTCTACATTTATTTACTTGGTCACACTGCAGACTACAGCCAGGTCATTTCAATACAAGAGTGTGAAAATCAAACAATTTAATGTTTTTTTCCCAGGTATCAGATGTGAGTGTGCAGAAAACTGTGACCCATTTTTTTGGTTCGCTAGTATTTTTTGGAGTGTCTTACAACATTTTTGGACACCATTTTTCTGACCAGAAAATCTGTAGCTGGCTTAAAAATATTTAGATACAATTCTTATATTTATCACTACTTATTGACACAATTTTGGTGGGCCAAACAAAATCAAGGTCACATTTTGATCAGTCTGTTTTCTCCATTCGATGCCTGGTCTATCTGTGGTGTCGAAATCCTTGCTTTTCAGGTATACATTCCAGTTTTTTGTCTGCTACCCTTGGTCTATACATTATTTTGTGGTTCACAAATATGTAAATAATACAGGCCACATATTGAAACAGTCTGGTATCTCCGTCAGACTCCCAGTCTGTGGTGTCAAAATACTTGATTTTTAGGCATGCATTCCAGTTTTTTGTCTGCTACCCTTGGTGTACATAATCCAACAGTGTGACCCAGCATTGTCAAATTGCCAGGAAAAACACACTAATAACCAATAAGAACAGTGTGTTCATTTGTAAAAGTTACAATACTTTATTATGCATAATTATAAAAAACACACATATAAACAATAGCAAAAAATCAACAAGGTGCCTATCGTGTGAAAGAAGGCATGACCATCACCGCATGTTGTTGTATTAGCATAAATGCCAATATAAATTTTAGCTAGATTCTATCCATTTGGTATGTGGACATGAGTTATCCATCATATAAACAGAAAAACCCTTATACACAAGTTCTACATTGAATTAATTCCGCCCAGCACTGGCAAAGAAAGAAAAAAAAAAAATATATATATATATATATATATATATATATATATATATATATATATATATATATATAAATAAATACATATAATGTTACTTAGCAGATCACAAAACTACCTGTACTGCTGCGTGATATGGGATATACAGTAAATAATAAAAAGAACAGAGGTAAATGTTCCTATAAGGGTCCAAATGGAGCCCAGCATACAAGTGCGGGATTAGTCCGTACTTCCCTCCACCCCAACGCACATTTTGTGAATTGTTCCTCAGGGGGCATGTAAGGTAAAGAGAAAAGGATGGTCCTTTTATGCTGCTACTAGCCAATCAAGATCTAAATGTGCCTGTCACATGGGAACTGCGTAAGGAACTGTGGAAGTTCATTGTTTGGCCGAGTGTATATTTTTTTATTCACCATCAGAGTAATGCTAATCTTTTAAAGGTGAAGGGCATTGACATGGTATCTCTTGGTGCAAGAGGTGGAGATTTAGGCAGGGTTCTCACTCAGATGGAGAGCAAATGGATTTTTAGGTTAGGTTCCATGTCACCATGTGGCTTAAATGAGAGTTTTTGCTTTAGTGTTTTTTTTTAATAAATTTATGACAATGTCCAAAAAATTGAACTGTAGCATTTGGTTTTAAAGGGAATGTTTTTTTTGTTTGTTTTTTTGTTCTCTTATTTCTTTCGGTTATAGTTTAACATTGATTATAGCTAGCTCTCTTATATTACAGGGAATGCGCAGAGATGTTTGTGCATATATATGGTTATGTAGTTTTTTTCTGCTACCTTTGGTGTTTACAGTATTATGTGGTTCAAAAAATGTGAAAAAATACAGGCCACATATTGAAACTGTCTGTTATCTCCGTCAGACGACTGGTCTATCTGTGATGTCAAAATCCTTGCTTTTCAGTCATACATTCCACTTTTTGATCTGCTACCCTTGGTGTATACAGTATTCTGTGGTTAAAAGAATTTATAACAAATATAAATATATATTGAAACAGTCTGATATTTCCATCAGACACCCGGTCTATGTGTGGTATCGAAATCCTTGCTTTTCAGGCACACATTCCAGTTTTTTTCTGCGACCCTTGGTGTATACAGTATTGTGTGGTTCAAAAAATGAGAAAAAATACAGGCCACATATTGAAACAGTCTGTTATCTCAGTCAGACACCTGGTCTATCTGTGGTGCCGAAATGCTTACTTTTCAGGCATACGCTCCACCTTTTTGTCTGCTACCCTTGGTGTATACAATGTTTTGTGGTTCACAAAATGTAAAAAAGTAGAGACCACATATTGAAACAGTCTGCTATCTCTGTCAGATGCCGGTCTTTATGTGGTGTTGAAATTCTTGCTTTTCAAGCATGCATTCCAGTTTTTTGTCTGCTACCCTTTGTATATACAGTATTATGTGATTAAATTGTTTTAAAAAAATACAGGCCACATATTGAAACAGTCTGTTAACTCCATCAGATGCCTGGTCTATTTGTGGTGTCGAAATCCTTGCTTTTCAGGCTTACATTCCACTTTTTGGTCTGCTACCCTTGGTCTATACAGTATTTTGTAGTTAATTTTTTTTTTTTTTTTTTTTTTTTAAAAAGGCCACATATTGAAACAGTCTGTTATCTCCATCAGACGCTCGGTCTATCTGTGATCTCCAAATCCTTGCTATTCAGGCATACATTCCACTTTTTGGTCTGCTACCCTTGATGTATACTATATTTTGTGGTTAAATTTTTTTAAAATAAAATGCACACCACATATTGAAACAGTCTTTTATCTCCGTCAAATGCCCGGTCTATCTGTGGTGTCAAAATCCTTGCTTTTTAGGCTTACATTCCTGTTTTTTGTCAGGTACCCTTGGTGTATACAATATTTTGTGGCTCACAAAATTTGAAAAAAATACAGGCCACATATTGAAAATGTCTGTTATGTCAGTCAGAAGCCTGTTATGGACCTGGTGGTTAGGAGCACCTGGAATGACCTGATGAGTAAACTCAAAAACGGAACTAGCTCTGGGGAAGTGGGAACTCTGCTGACCGCAAACTCTACTCCTATCGCACACACTAGAAATAGCCGTGGAGCATACCTAACTCTCCCTAGACGCCTCTTCACAGCCTAAGAGCTAACTACCCCTAAAGATTGAAATATAAGCCTAACCTTGCCTCAGAGAAAATTCCTCAAAGGTAAAGGCAGCCCCCCACATATATTGACTGTGAGTTAAGAGGAAAGTCACAAACACAGGAATGAAACAGGTTTAAGCAAAGGAGGCCAGACTTCACTAAATAGTCAGAGGATAGAAAAGAATACTATGCGGTCAGCATAAAAAAAACTACAAAACCACGCAGAGTATGCAAAAAGACCCACGCACCGACTCACAGTGTGGAGGTGCAACACTGCACCCCAGAGCTTCCAGCTCGCAAGGAAATATCATGATAGCAAGCTGGACTAGAATTTAGCAGTACTAAGAAATATATTCAGGCAGCAGTAACAACAAATGAACTAGCAGGGACTTAGCTTCTGCTGGAGTAGACAGGTCCTCAGAGAAGTCCAAGAGAGATCTGAACCAATTCTGATACATTGACAGTTGGCATGAGGTAACGATCTGAGTGGAGTTAAATAGGGAAGCCAGCATAGCAACATAACGAGAGCAGCTGATAAAGCCCACCTCAGTGAGCAGCAGTTCCGCTCGAAGCCACCAGAGGGAGCCCAAGAGCAGAACTAACCAAAGTACCATTCATGACCACAGGAGGGAGTCCGAGAATGGAATTCACAACAGAAGCCTGGTCTATCTGTGGTCTCCAAATCCTTGTTTTTCAGGCATATATTCCACTGTTTGGTCTGCCACACTTGGCGTATACAGTATTTTTTGGTTACATTTTAAAAAAAAAATAGAGGCCACATATTGAAACAGTCTGTTATCTCCGTCAGACACCCGATTTATCTGTGGTCTCCAATTACTTGCTTTTCGGGCATACATTCCACTTTTTTGTCTGCTACTTTTGGTTTATACAGTATTTTCTTGTACAAAAAAATAAAAAAAAATACAGACCACATATTGAAACAGTCTGTTATCTCAGTCAGACACCTGTTCTATCTGTGGTGTCAAAATCATTGCTATTCAGGCATACATTCCACTTTTTGATCTGCTACCCTTGGTGTATACAGTATTTTGTGGTTCAAAAAATTAAAAAAAATACAGGCCACAAATTGAAACAGTCTGTTATCTCAGCCAGACACCTGGTCAATCTGTGTTCTCCAGATCCTTGCTTTTCAGGCATATATTTAACTTTTTGGTTTGCTATCCTTGGTGTATACAGTATTTTGTGGTTATATTTAAACAAAAAATACAGGCCACATATTGAAACAGTCTGTTATCTCATACAGACGTCTGGTCTATCTGTGGTCTCCATATCCTTGCTCTTCAGGCATATATTGCAGTTTTTTGTCTGCCGCCCTTGGTGTATACAGTATTTTGTGGTTCAATAAATGTAAAAAAATAGAGGCCACACATTTAAAGAGTCTGTTATCTCCGTCAGATGCCAGGTCTTTCTGTGATGTCAAAATCCTTGCTTTGCAGGCATACATTCCAGTTTTTTGTCTGCTACCCTTTGTGTATACAGTATTTTGTGGTTAAAAAATATAAAAAATATGGGCCACATATTGAAACAGTCTGCTATCTCAGTCAGACGCCCGGTCTATCTGTGGTGCCGAAATACTTGCTTTTCAGGCATACGTTCCACTATTTTGTCTGCTTCCCTTGGTGTATACAATATTTTGTGGTTCAAAAAAATTTGAAAAATACAGGCCACATATTGAAACAGTCTGTTATCTCAGTCAGAAGCCTGGTCTATCTGTCGTCTCCAAATCCTTGCTTTTCAGGTACACATTCCACTTTTTGGTCTGCTGCCCTTGGTCAATACAGTATTTTGCGGTTCAAAAAGTTTAAAAAAATACAGGCCACCTATTGAAATAGTCTGTTATCTCCGTCAGACACCTGATCTATCTGTAGTCTCCAAATCCTTGCTTTTCAGGCATATGTTCCACCTTTTGGTCTGCTATCCTTGGTCTATACAGTATTTTGTGGTTCAAAAAGTTTTAAAAAATACTGGTCACATATTGAAACAGTCTGTTATCTCAGTCAGACGGCTCAGCTCTCTGTGGTGTCCAAATCCTTGCTTTTCTGGCATATATTCCAGTTTTTTGTCTGCTACCCTTGGTCTTTACAGTATTTTGTAGTTTTGTTTTTTTTTTAAGTACAGGCCACATATTGAAACATTCTGGTGTCTCAGTCATACACCTGGTCTATCTGTGGTCTCCAATGCTTTTCAGGCATACTGATAACTTATATGTGATCTCAAAATTAATCCATTGGTATTGCATTTTTAAAATATTTCTGTAGTCCATTTAAAATGTGCATGGCAAGGTACAGGGAAGTGGACGTGATGCTGATGGTGCATGCAGAGGGTGAGGCCGTGGCCAAGCTGAAAGTGGGCCAAAAGAAACACCAACATCTTCTCACTCAACCTTCCTGTCCCAGTTTCTAGGGAACCGCAGCATGCCACTATTAAAGTCAGAGCTGTTTGAAACGGTGGTTGGATAGTGGATAATGCTTCCAGTCACTTAGCCAATACCACCACGTCTTCAAGACGGTCAAGTCTGAGTAGCCGTGAGTGTGGCCGGCATATTACTCACCCTGATTCTCCTTCCACCCACCAAGCCGAGTGCCCTGAAACAACTGATCCCACACTTGGACACTCTGAAGAGCTGTTTTCTTTTCCCTTTAAAGATTCCAGACTCTCAGCCGGTCAACTTGAAGTGGGGCAAGATGAGATTGTATGTAGCGATGCCCAAAGGTTTGAGCAGCCATGGTCACATAAAGGCGATGGTGGGAAAGTGTCACAAGAGGTGGACGATGATGAGACGGAACTGCCAGAAAGTCAGGATTAGGAGCAGGGTGCAGATGTAGAAGACGAGGTAATGGATTACATAGTAACTGACCCAACCTGGTTAGGAGGACATGCAGAGGGAGGACAGCAGCACACATAGGGAAAAAGGCATAGCACCCCAACAGGCAGGAAGAAGCAGTGTTGTGGCCACAGACGGAAGATGTGCATCCATTTTGTGTAAAATCAACATGACGGAAGTTGCCATTCCAACTGTTAGATCTTCCCGAGTCTGGTTATTTTATAAAAGACTTTGCCGATAACCCCAAACAGGCCATTTGCAGCACCTGCCATGCCCGCATTAGCAGTGGTAGCAAAACTACCAGCCTGACCACCACCAACATGATCAGGTGCATGGCAGCAAAGCACCCGACTTTGTTAGCTGAACCTCAGGCTCCAAGAACACTGTCTGCTGGTGACACCACTGCTTCTTCCACTCTTTTGGGTAGAATCCAATCCCCAGTCCGTGGTGCATGTGAAGATGCCTCGTGCCCTGCACCTACTGTTGCCCACAGTCAAACAGCACCATCATCAAACCTGTCCACGTCCTTGTCCCAGCGCAGCCTTCAGTTGTCCATACCTCAGTCATTAGAACGCAAGCGGAAATACGTAGCCAACACCCCACAGGCCAAAGTACTAAATTCTCACATTTTTTGTTTGCTTGCACTTGAAATGTTGCCTTTGTAGGCTCAATGAGACAGTAGCTTTCCGCAACCTGATGGCGGTGCCGTCCCAAGGTACTCGGTCTCCATTCACCACTATTTCTCCCGGTGTTCCTTACTGGCATTACACCAGCACGTGTCCCACAACTTAGCCGTGCCCTCAACAATTCTGTTACTGGGAAAGTCCACCTAACCACAGACATGCAGACAAGTACTTGTGGGTAGTGAAGGTACAGCTCACTGACGGCACACTGGGTTAACATAGTGGAAGCCGGTACCCAGTCAGACCTTGAGATGCAACACATTCTCCTGACGCTGAGGACTGTGGGCCCTACGTCAATCAGGGTTGCCCCCACAGACTACAGCTCCTGCACCTCCTCCTCCTCTTCCTCCTCTTCAGCCTCCATCTATCAAATGAGCACCTCAGTCAGAAGACTACCCGGAGCTGCAGGATCTGCTAGTGAAAGTACACCACCTGTCTGCCCATTTTAGAAAGTCAGCTACAGCTTCAGCCACCCTTGCCATGCTTCATCAGCCTTTGCAACTTCTGGCTCACCGACTGACATGTGATATCCTCACACGATGCAACTCAACACTGCATATGTTGGAATGGATTTGTGAGCAGAAGAGGGCAGTTGTTGACTACCAGGATCAACAAGACCATTGTTATTCAGTTCAGACTCCACACATAAGATCTCAGGAGTGGACATGGATGTCAGACATATGTATTATCCTCCAAAACCTTGAGGACTGCACCAAGATGGTGAGCGGCCTCTCTTCTCCCAATTAAAGAGGATGCATTGCACGCAGAGAATGAGGACATGGAGCAAGGAACTATACAGGGTGATTACACTCAGCCCAGCCTAATGTCCTCCCAACGTGGATTGATAGGCATTTAGGAGGAGGAGGAAGAAGAGGAGCTACTTTCATGCGCTATAGTCGGTACTACAAGCACAGCTGTCATACCGTCTGTTCAGCATGGATGGCCAGAGGAGTAGGAGGATGAGGAGGACAGCATGGTCAGTCGTCTTTATTTTGAGCTGCATTTCCCGTGACTCTCTCATTATTAAAATTTTTGGTGACACTCATTATTGGTTGGTGACACTTCTAGACCCATGCCACAAGGAGAAATTTCAATCTCTTCTTCCAGGGGCAGACAGGTATACTAACATGTTGCAGTACCAGAGGGCCCTTGTAGCAGAATTACAAATAGAATTCCTATCTGAAAATGCTGGCAGCAGACGTCAGAGTTTGTTGTACAACCAAGGAGTCCAAGCGAGAGAGGCAGAAGTACAATCCAGCACAGTTAGGGGAACAATGGCAAAGTTCTGGGACAGTTTTCTCCGACCCTCCCATCGTGCCGGCTCAGAGGCAAGGTGTGCTGTCACAAGAAGTGCAATGTTTGGGAATATACTGAGGGAGTACCTTGCTGATCATTCAAACATCCTCCGTGATTCCTCTGTGCCTTTAATTATCGGGTATCCATGCTAGACACGTGGCATAAACTCGCTCTATATGCCTTGGAGGTCCTGGCCTGCCCTGCTGCTAGTGTTCTGTCAGAGCGGGTTTTTAGTGCCGCTGGTGGAATTATAACAGATAAGCGCATCCGCCTGTCAACTGATAATGCTGGCAGGATGACTCTCATAAAAATGAACAAGGGCTGGATTGGGCAAGACTTCTGTACACCACAGAATGAAAACAGCAAAACATAACCTCAAATACATTGTCTTTTTTGTGCAGGTGTATTTTCATGCACCTCTTCGCAACCACACATGGGTATACTTTTCCTGATTTGGTCTGCTTAGTGTTATCCTCCTCCTTATCCTCATCCTCATCATCCACAACCACTAGAGCTCCAGGTTGAATGTATTCCGTGATGCAAAAGTCACTCAACTTTTGTGCAATGGTGTTTTTATGATGCCCATTACTAATTTGAATCCAAAACAAATTTTACTCCCCCCAGGGGAAAATGTTTGTCAGCCCATACACTTAGTGTATGGGCATTACGTGTGTAGGAGACCCACTCCTTTAAATTGGACCTAGTCTTTCATGAGGCCTTCCTCCACATTTCATCATTCTCCGCCACTGGAACACCAGGGTGAAGGTTGTTGTGAATTCCGTTCTCGAACTCCCTCCTGTGGTCATGAATGGTACTTCGGTGAGTTCTGTCCTTGGACTCCCTCTGGTGGCTGTGAGGGGAGCTGCTGGTTCTGAGATTCCTTCCCCAGCTGCCCTCATTTAGGGCTAGGCTAGGATTCTCTATTTAACTCCACTCAGATCGTTACTCCATGCCAGCTGTCAATGTTCTAGTACTGGTTCAGATCTCTCCTGGATCTTTCTGAGGACCTGTCTACTCCAGCAAAAGCTAAGTTCTGGCTTGTTCATTTGTTACTTATGGTTTTTCTTGCTAAGTTCTAGTCCAGCTTGCTATCATGAAACTGCCTGGCTAGCTGGAAGCTCTGGGGGTGCAGAGTGGCACCACCGCACCGTGAGTCGGTGCGGTGGTATTTTTTGCACACTCTGCGTGGTTTTTGTAGTTTGTTGTGTTGACCGCAAAGATCCCTTTTCTATCCTCAATCTGTTTAGTTAGACTGGCCTCTCTTTGCTAAAGCCTATTTCATCCTGTGTTTGTGATTTCCTCTTAACTCACAGTCAATACTTGTGGGGGGCTGCTTTTACCTTTAAGGAAATTTCTCTGAGGCAAGTGAGGCTTTGTTTCCTTTCTTTAGGGGTAGTTAGTAGTGTTGAGCATTCCGATACCGCAAGTATCGGGTATCGGCCGATACTTGCGGGTATCGGAATTCCGATACCAAGATCCGATACTTTTGTGGTATCGGTAGTGTTGAGCATTCCGATACCGCAAGTATCGGGTATCGGCCGATACTTGCGGTATCGGAATTCCGATACCGGGATTCCGATACTTGCCGCGTATCGGATACCGGAATCGGAAGTTCACAGATTCAAACTGCACAAATTCATCCAATGAGAATGATTCCAAGTGTGGGCACATCCTGTTCAGCATGGAGGGCATGAAACTACTGGCATGGTTGTGATTGGCTGCTGAAATGATGTCATGATGCAGTTTAAAAGTTGCTGGCGCCATTTTGCGATCACTCTGCTGTGAATTCAGTTAGTGACAGGACGCTGTTTGCTGACTGAGGGCCAGTTTAGAGATAGCGATTTGCTTCTTTGTGCTTTCCAAAGGCTAATTTAGCAACCGCTGTGTTCACCTATTAATCACCTTGCTTTTCCCTTGTGCAAGGTCTGTGTGTGTGTGTGTGTGTGTGTGAGTGCAGCCCACTCTCTAGTCTGAGTGCAGCCACATAGGCCATCCATAACTGGTTGTATTCAGTTCAGGGAGGGTGGTTCATTGCCTCATACTGTCCTTTTTTTTTTTTTTTCCAAGTAGTGTAGTCTGCTGCTAATTTATTCAAAAAAATCCTATTAGTGTCTTTCCACCCGTCTCCAGCTAATTTGTGGAAAACCACTACATAGGATAACGTAGAGGAGGGTTTTTGGGCCTTGCAGCGCCGTTTACGGCTGTCTGCACGGTCTCCGTGTGACTGCAGCTCGCCCTGTAGTCTGTGAGCAGCCATAGCCTGGTTGTCTCCAGCTCAGGGTTCTTCACTGCGTCATACCGCAAAATCAATTTTCATTTTGTTTTAAGTAGTGCAGGCTGCTGCACATTTTTTCAAAAAAATCCTATTAGTGTCTTTCCACCCGTCTCCAGCTAACTTGTGGAAAAACAATACATAGGATAACGTAGAGGAGGGTTTTTGGGCCTTGCAGCGCCGTTTACGGCTGTCTGCACGGTCTCCG
The DNA here is from genome assembly GCF_051348905.1 of Ranitomeya variabilis. NCBI lineage: Eukaryota > Metazoa > Chordata > Amphibia > Anura > Dendrobatidae > Ranitomeya > Ranitomeya variabilis. Next base: position 120,677,694 of record NC_135238.1, read on the forward strand.
TGTGACTGCAGCTCTATCTGTTGTCAGTTCAGCCCCCAAAAAATAAATAAATAATAAAGTTCACCAAACACACCAGTGACACCACTTTACATTTGTGTAGGCCACATTAGCTCATATTAAAGTCTAGTCCACACTTTAGAAAATTAGTGTTTCTTATACCTGTTAGGAGGAGTTGTTCAGGAATAAGCACACAAAGCCGTTAGTACTTTTCTGCTTATCTTTATCAGTCAACCAAGATGAAGAAGGCAGTGAGTAAGGCACGTGGGCGTGGGCGTGGGCGCGGAGCAGGGAGGGGGCGTGGGGATTCTGTGCCTGCTGCGGGCACCGGTGACTCATCAGCACCCACTTTCACAAGGGAACAGTCATTCATGCGCAGCTTTGTCGCAGAGCGCCGTTCACCACTGCTGCGTGAAGAACAAATTGAAGCCGTTGTCGGATGGATGGCAGCTAATGCATCAACTTCAATTAGTGCCACATCCTCTCAGACACAGAGCACTGGAGAGCAGCCATCTGTCTCTTCACCACCTGCCAAATTGCCCAGGCAGACAGAGAGCCCAGGACAGGAGCCGTCTCTACTTCTGTTCTCTGAATCTCTTGGCTTGGAAACAGGGGGCCAGCCAAGCAGCATTGGAGAAATGGAAGAAGAGGCAGGGTGCAGTGATGCCCAACAGCTTTTTCTCTCTTCCTCTGAAGAGGCGGGTGGGCCAGTGGCTCCGTTCACCACATCGCAGGCCGCATCAGCTGATGATGACACTCAGGTGCCACTTACTGGTGCGTGCTCTGCTGCTGAGACTACCCAGGAGGAGCAGTTGGGGGTAGAGGGTAGTGTAGATGATGAGGTCCTTGACCCATCTTGGCGTGAGGGACAGGAAGGTGGTGGGAGCAGCTCTGAGGAAGAGATTCCCCGTACGGCCCAAAGAGGGAGAGGGAGGGGGAAGACTGCGGATCCTGCAGCCTCCGCTTTGGCAGCCGTTAGGAGCATGTCTCTTCCAAAAGCCAAAAAGGGCGCTCCAAAGACTTGCAGTGCCTGGTCCTTTTTTGACACAGTTGCAGATGACATTTGCTATGTCAAATGCAAGGTGTGTCATCACAAAGTCAAAAGAGGGAAAAATGTCAGCAACCTCAATACCTCCAACATGTGGAAACATGTGCGCACCAGGCACCCGGCGGAGTTAGAAAAACACACTGAAGAGCTAGGCCAACCAACAGCGGCAGCTACCACCTCTTCAGCTCGTGTTGCCTCTTCCTCCAGCTCACACGCAGCTGGTTCGGCTTCCTCCCAGGATCGCCATGGAAGAACCTCTGGCCCTGTTGTCCAGAGACCCGCTGTAATTCCACCCGCAGCACCACTTTCCCAGTCATCCACACACTCCCAGGCCAGTCTACAGCCATCAGTAGTACAGGCATGGGAGAAAAGGCGGCCTTTCTCGTCAAACCACCCACGAGCACAGGCTCTGACTGCAGGCATTGCCAAACTTCTGTCACTGGAAATGCTGTCATTCAGGCTGGTGGAGACTGACAGCTTCCGTGACTTGATGTCATTGGCAGTCCCACAGTACAATGTGCCCAGCCGCTTTTACTTCAGCAGGCAAGCCGTCCCTGCCCTGCACAAGCATGTGGAGGGACACATAAAACACGCGCTACTGAACGCCATCAGTAGCAAGGTCCACCTCACCACCGATGCGTGGACCAGTCAACATGGACAGGGGCGATACCTTTCCCTCACTGCCCATTGGGTTAATGTCGTTGAGCCGGGTACAGACCGTGCGAGTGGCGCAGGACGTGTCCTGCCCACTCCAAGGATTGAAGGAATCCATTCTGTACGCATTGACTCCTCCTCTTACACCAGTTCCTCAGAATCATCGCTGCAGGAGCCGTCACAGTCCACCTCCACATGGACCCGTGATGAACGTGTACCTGTTACGACCGACATGAGCACAGCCGTGGCCAAACGTCAACAGGCCGTCTTGAAATTAATTTATTTGGGGAATCGAAGCCACACAGCGCAGGAGCTCTGGAATGCCATCAAGCAGGAGAGCGATGTGTGGTTTGTGCCAGCCAATCTCCAGCCAGGCATGGTAGTGTGTGATAATGGCCGAAATCTGGTGGCAGCTCTGGGCCTCGGCAACCTCACTCACATCCCATGTCTGGCACATGTGCTCAATTTGGTCGTGCAGAGTTTCTTGAGGAACTATCCGGATCTTGATACACTGCTGCACAAGGTCCGCCTAGAGTGTGCTCACTTGCGGCGTTCCAGCACGGCAAAAGCGCGCATTGCGGCTCTGCAGCGCCGACACCGCCTGCCGGAACATCGCATCATATGTGACCTACCTACCAGGTGGAATTCCACGTTACATATGTTGGAGCGGTTGTGTGAGCAGCAGCAAGCTGTAATGGAGTACCAGCTGCTTCAGGCGCAAAGAAGTCGCACTCAGCGCCGTACAGACTTCACAACCACAGAGTGGGCCACTATGAATGACGTCTGCCAGGTTTTGCGTCCCTTTGATTATTCCACGCGGATGGCGAGTGCAGATGATGCACTAGTCAGCATGACTGTCCCCCTTATCTGCCTGCTTGAAAAATCACTGCAAGCGCTAAGGGATGATGTTGTGGAAGAGGTGGAGGATGAGGATTCAGCATTTCCATCATCTTCTGGACAGTCAGCGCCACGTGGTTCCTCACAAACGCGTAGGCAGGGGACAGTTTGTGAGGAGGATAAGGAGGAGTCAATGGAGGAGGAAGACATCCGTCCAGAGGAGGGAGTTACACAATTGTCCAGTACTCAGTGTGTACAGCGAGGGTGGGGTGATGACGAGCGGGCAGAGATCACGCCTCCAGCAGGGGACAGCGTTTCTTGGGCAGTTGGCAGTCTGCAGCACATGGTGGATTACATGCTGCAGTGCCTGAGAAACGACCGCCGCATCGCCCACATTCTCAACATGTCTGATTATTGGGTGTTCACCCTCCTCGATCCTCGCTACCGGGACAATGTAGAAAGCCTCATCACACCGTTGAACCGGGAGTGAAAAATGCGGGAGTACCAAGACACACTGGTGAATTCCATCATCTTCTCCATTCCAACTGAGAGAAGTGCTGCTAGTGCATTCCAAAGCAGCTCAGTGCGTCCAGGCAGTGGTGGAGGCTCTGCACAAAGAGGGAGCAGAAGCAGTGCCTCTGCCCAAGGCAAGACCAGTATGGCCCAACTGTGGCACAGTTTTCTGTGCCCGCCACAAAAGTCTACACCATCACAGACGGCTCCAGTCAGCAGGAGGCAACGGTTCCGTCAGATGGTGACAGACTACATGTCTTGCCCTCTTGCTGTACTCCCAGACGGCTCTTCACCTTTCAAGTTTTGGGTCTCAAAGCTGGATACATGGCCAGAGCTAAGCCAGTATGCATTGGAGGTGCTGTTTTGCCCTGCGGCCAGTGTATTATCGGAACGTGTCTTTAGTGCTGCAGGTGGTGTACTAACTGACCGTCGCATGCGACTATCCTCCGATAACGTTGACCGGCTTACTTTCCTGAAAATGAACAAGGCCTGGATCTCGCAGGAATTTGCCACTCCTCTTCCTGATTAAATAATTAGGTCACTGTCTACGTTATCCAGGTCTCCTGTTGTGTTCATCTTTCTACCACCTGAACTTAAATTCCTGGGCTCCAACACCGCCAGTTGAGGCTCAGAAGTGCCGTCTGCACAGTCAAAACATACGACCCAGTGTTATTGGGTTTCAGTAACGTCAGCTGATCCCCAGCTGTGTAGCCAGCAATGTGTCCTGCGACCGCCACGCTGACACAACAACTGAAATGTAAGGGAATCTGTCCCCCCCCCAAGGCGTTTGTTACTGAAAGAGCCACCTTGTGCAGCAGTAATGCTGCACAAGGAAAAGGTAGCTATTTTTGTTTAGCTCCTTGCACACGCAGAACTTAACACTTATAAAATGTGTCCACTGATACCATAAAACCGTCCCGGAGGTGGGACTTTCCTTCGTAATATGACGCAGCACAGCCGTCATTCCTACCCCCTTGGCGCCGTGCCCCGGCTCCTCAGCGTTGTTTGATTCCGTCCCGGAGCCTGCGCTGTTATGTTATCCCGTGGCCAGGCACACTTAGCGCTGCCCGTCTTCTGACATCATTTGGTGTCAGGATGGCTGCGCCTGTGCGGCCGCGCTGGCCGAGAGCCCGCCTCGCAGTGTCTTCTGATTTAATCCCACTGGGGGCCTGAGATCCATGGACATGCGCAGTGCATATCTGAACCTCCACCTCTCACTCATCTCCCTACGGCTTCTTCAGACTGTGCGGTGTCAGCTGGTCCCTAAGAGCATGCCACGGCCGTGACACCGCACAGTCTTAAGAAGCCGTAGGGAGGGGAGTGAGAGGCGAGGATATGCACTGCGCATGGCCATGGATCCCAGGCCCGCGGTGGGATTACATTAGACGACACTGCGAGGCGGGCTCTCGGCCAGCGCGTCTGCACAGGCGCAGCCAGCCTGACACCAAATGATGTCAGAAGATGGGCAGCGCTAAGTGTGCCTGGCCAAGGGATAACATAACAGCGCAGGCTCCGGGACGGAATCAAACAACGCTGAGGAGCCGTGGCATGGCGCCGGGGGGGTAAGAATGATGGCTGTGCTGCGTCATATTACGAAGGAAAGTCCCACCTCCGGGACGGTCTCACGGTTTCAGGGGACACATTTTATAAGTGTTTAGTTCTGTGTTTGCAAGGAGCATAATGAAAAGAGCCACCTTTTCCTTTTGCATCTTTTGTGCTGCACAAGCTGGCTCTTTCAGCTACAAACGCCTTGGGGGGGGTTAAAGGTTCCCTTTCGACTTTCTCAGGCTTCGGCCTACATTGTGTTCCTCTGCTTTTCCACCTGTCCCTGGGCTCCAACACCGCTAGTTGCCGTCCAGAAGTGCTGTCCGCACAGTCCCAACAGTCGCTCCTCTGTTATTGGGGTTCAGTAACGTCAGCTGTTCCCCTGCTGTGTGTGTGGCAATCCCTCCTACCTCCTCCTACCTCCTCCACCTCCTCCTCCTCCACCTGTCCCTGGGCTCCAACACCGCTAGTTGCTGTCCAGAAGTGCTGTCCGCACAGTCCCAACAGTCGCTCCTCTGTTATTGGGGTTCAGTAACGTCAGCTGTTCCCCTGCTGTGTGTGTGGCAATCCCTCCTACCTCCTCCTACCTTTTCCACCTCCTCCTCCTCCACCTGTCCCTGGGCTCCAACACCGCTAGTTGCCGTCCAGAAGTGCTGTCCGCACAGTCCCAACAGTCCCTCCTCTGTTATTGGGGTTCAGTAACGTCAGCTGTTCCCCTGCTGTGTGTGTGGCAATCCCTCCTACCTCCTCCTACCTCCTCCACCTCCTCCTCCTCCACCTGTCCCTGGGCTCCAACACCGCTAGTTGCCGTCCAGAAGTGCTGTCCGCACAGTCCCAACAGTCCCTCCTCTGTTATTGGGGTTCAGTAACGTCAGCTGTTCCCCTGCTGTGTGTGTGGCAATCCCTCCTATCTCCTCCACCTCCTCCTCCTCCACCTGTCCCTGGGCTACAACACCGCTAGTTGCCGTCCAGAAGTGCTGTCCGCACAGTCCCAACAGTCCCTCCTCTGTTATTGGGGTTCAGTAACGTCAGCTGTTCCCTTGCTGTGTGTGTGGCAATCCCTCCTACCTCCTCCTACCTCCTCCACCTCCTCCTCCTCCACCTGTCCCTGGGCTCCAACACCGCTAGTTGCCGTCCAGAAGTGCTGTCCGCACAGTCCCAACAGTCGCTCCTCTGTTATTGGGGTTCAGTAACGTCAGCTGTTCCACTGCTGTGTGTGTGGCAATCCCTCCTACCTCCTCCTACCTCCTCCACCTCCTCCTCCACCTGTCCCTGGGCTCCAACACCGCTAGTTGCCATCCAGAAGTGCTGTCCGCACAGTCCCAACAGTCCCTCCTCTGTTATTGGGGTTCAGTAACATCAGCTGTTCCCCTGCTGTGTGTGTGGCAATCCCTCCTACCTCCTCCTACCTCCTCCACCTCCTCCTCCTCCACCTGTCCCAGGGCTCCAACACCGCTAGTTGCCGTCTAGAAGTGCTGTCCGCACAGTCCAAACAGTCCCTCCTCTGTTATTGGGGTTCAGTAACGTCAGCTGTTTCCCTGCTGTGTGTGTGGCAATCCCTCCTACCTCCTCCACCTCCTCCTCCTCCACCTGTCCCTGGGCTCCAACACCGCTAGTTGCCGTCCAGAAGTGCTGTCCACACAGTCCCAACAGTCCCTCCTCTGTTATTGGGGTTCAGTAACGTCAGCTGTTCCCCTGCTGTGTGTGTGGCAATCCCTCCTATCTCCTCCACCTCCTCCTCCTCCACCTGTCACTGGGCTCCAACACCGCTAGTTGCCGTCCAGACATGCTGTCCGCACAGTCCCAACAGTCCCTCCTCTGTTATTGGGGTTCAGTAACGTCAGCTGTTCCCCTGCTGTGTGTGTGGCAATCCCTCCTACCTCCTCCTACCTCCTCCACCTCCTCCTCCTCCACCTGTCCCTGGGCTCCAACACCGCTAGTTGTTGTCCAGAAGTGCTGTCCGCACAGAGCCAAACACCTCGCCAATGTGTTAGTGGGGTTTAGCACCGCCAGCTGTTCCCCTGCTGTGTATACGGCAATGTGTACTGCGACCGACACGCAGGCACAACAAGTTAAATTAAAGGGAACCTGTCCCCCCCCCCCAGGCGTTTGTTACTGAAGGAGACACCTTGTGCAGGAGTAATGATGCAAAGGGAAAAAGTGCCTCTTTTCGTGGTGCTCCTTGCACATGCTGAACCTAACACTTATGAAAAGTGTCCCCTCCTACCGTGATACCGTCCGGTTGGTGGAACTTTCCTTTGTGATGTGACGCAGCACAGCCGTCATTCTTACCCCCTTGGCGCCGTGCGCCGCCTCCTCAGCGTTGTTTGAATCAGTCCCGGAGCCTGCGCTGTTAGGTTAGCCCTTGGCCATGCACACATTTTGCGCTGCCCGTCTTCTGACATCATTTGGTGTCAGGCTGGCTGCGCCTGTGCGGCCGCACTGGACGAGATCCCGCCTCGTACTGTCTTCTGATTTAATCCCACTGGGGGCCTGAGATCCATGGACATGCGCAGTGCATATCTGAACCTCTACCTCTCACTCATCTCCCTACGGCTTCTTCAGACTGTGCGGTGTCAGCTGGTCCCTAATAGCATGCCACGGCCATGACACCGCACAGTCTGAAGAAGCCGTAGGGAGATGAGTGAGAGGTGAGGATATGCACTGCGCATGGCCACGGATCCCAGGCCCGCGGTGGGATTACATTAGACGACACTGCGAGGCGGGCTCTCGGCCAGCGCAGCCGCACAGGCGCAGCCAGCCTGACACCAAATGATGTCAGAAGACGGGCAGCGCAAAATGTGTGCATGGCCAAAGGCTAACCTAACAGCGCAGGCTCCGGGACTGATTCAAACAACGCTGAGGAGGCGGCGCACGGCGCCAAGGGGGTAAGAATGATGGCTGTGCTGCGTCACATCACAAAGGAAAGTTCCACCAACCGGACGGTATCACTGTAGGAGGGGACACTTATCATAAGTGTTAGGTTCAGCATGTGCAAGTACCATAATTAAAAGAGCTAAGTTTACCTTTTCCAGCATTAGTGCTGTACACGATGGCTCTTTCAGCTACAAACGCTTGGGGGGGGGTTAAAGTTTCCCTTTCAACTTGCTCCAGTGCAGGCTTCGGCCTACACTCTAATCCCTCTCCTCCTCCTGCTGACCCTGGGCTCTAACACCGCCAGTTGGGGCCCAGATGTGCTGGCTGCACAGAGCCAAACACCAGCCAATGTGTCAGTGGGGTTCAGCACCGCCAGCTGTTCCCCTGCTGTGTAGCCGGCAACGTGTCCTGCAACAGCCACGCAGGCACAAGAACTGAAATTGAAGGAAACCTGTCCCCCCTCCCACAGGCGTTTCTACGTTTTACAGCCACCTTGTACGACAGTAATGCTGCATGTGTGCAAGGTGGCTCAGAAACTTATTCTCCTTGCCCAGGTTGAACTGAACACGTCTAAAATGAGTCCACTGCGACCATTAAAACGTCCCTCAGGTGTGATTTTCCTTTGTATTGACACGCAACAAGCTCCTTGGTAGCGCTGCCCGTCTTCTGGCATCATTGTTTGGCTGCCTGCGCCTCTGCGGCCGCCTTGCCCCACACAACACCCCTCGGTGTCTTATTTATTTGGACTGCGAGGGTGTGATTGATGGGCATGAACGGTGCATTTCTTCGCTTGTCCCTCATCTCCTTCCGCCTTCTTCGGACTGTGCGTCTTCATGGCCGTGGCATGCGATAAGGGATCAGCTGACGCCGCATAGTCTGAAGCGGGTGTAAGAACCCAAGCGAGAGGCGAACATATGTACTGCGCCAGGCCATGAATCCCAGCCCCGCAGTGTTTTAACAATGTTAAGACACTGCGGGGCTGGGATTCATGGTCATCGCAAACCGCAACGGCCGACATTACATGATGTCAGAGGATGGGCAGCGCTAACAGCGCAAGGCCAAGGGATAACACAAAAGCGCAGACTCCTGTGCAACAAATAACGATGCTCAGGAGGCCGCGCAAAGCACCAAGGTGGCATTTTTGCCAGCTGTACTGCGTCTCTTTACGAAGGGAACTCACGCCTCAAAATCAGTTTGACTGTGTAAGGGCCTAAATGTTATACGTGTTCCTTTCAGCGTGTGCAAGGAGCAAAATTAAAAGAGCAACCTTTGACTTGTGCAGCACTACTGCTGCATAAGCTGTGGCTCTTCTACTTTGTAACACCTGAGGGGGGGTTAAAGGTTACCTTTAAAATTGGTTCTATTAGGCTTCGGCCTACACTATGCTCCCCCTGCAGATCCTGGGCTCTAACACCGCCAGTTGGTGCCCGGTACTGCTAGCTGCACAGAGTAAAACACCAGCCAATGTGTCAGTGGGGTTCAGCACCGCCAGCTGTTCCCCTGCTGTGTAGCCGGCAACGTGTCCTGCAACAGCCACGCAGGCACAACAGACCCAAAGCTGCCGCCAGTGCAGGCTTCGGCCTACACTCTGCTCCCTCTCCTCCTCCTGCTGACTCTGGGCTCTAACACCGCCAGTTGGGGCCCGGTACTGCTAGCTGCACAGAGCAAAACACCAGCCAATGTGTCAGTGGGGTTCAGCACCGCCAGCTGTTCCCCTGCTGTGTAGCCGGCAACGTGTCCTGCAACAGCCACGCAGACACAAGAACTGAAATTGAGGGGAACCTGTCCCCCCTCCCCCAGGCGTTTGCATGTTTTACAGCCACCTTGTACAGCGGTAATGCTGCATGTGTGCAAGGTGGCTCATAAACGTATTCTCCTCGCACATGTGGAACTGAAAACACGTCTAAAATGTGTCCTCTGTGTGACCATTTAACCGTCCCGGAGGTGTGACTTTCCTTTGTAATGACACGCAGCAACCCCCTTGGTAGCACTGCCCGTCTTCTGACATCATTGTTTGGCTGGCTGCGCCTATGCGGCAGCCCTGCCCGACACAACGCCCCTCGGTGTCTTATTTATTTTGACTGCGAGGGTGTGATTGACGGGCATGAGCAGTGCATATCTTTGCCTGTTGTCACTCATCTCCTTCCGTCTTCTTCAGACTGTGCGGCTTCATGGCCGTGGCATGCGATAAGGGATCAGCTGACGCCGCACAGTCTGTAGCAGGTGTAAGGACCCTAGCGAGAGGCGAACATATGTACTGCGCCAGGCCATGAATCCCAGCCCCGCAGTGTTTTAACAATGTTAAGACACTGCGGGGCTGGGATTCATGGTCATCGCGAACCGCACCGGCCGACATTAAATGATGTCAGAAGATGGGCAGCGCTATCAGTGCTAGGCCAGGGGATAACACGACAGCGCAGACTCCTGTACAGCAAATAACAACGCTCAGGAGGCTCCACCCAGCACCAAGGTGGGATTCTTGACATCTGTGCTGCGTCTCATTACGAAGGGAACTCGCGCCTCCAACACAGTTTGACTGTATAAAGGGTTAAATGTTATACGTGTTTCATTCAGCGTGTGCAAGGAGCAAAATTAAAAGAACAACCTTTGACTTGTGCAGCACTACTGCTGCATAAGCTGTGGCTCTTCTACTTTGTAACACCTGAGGGGGGGGGGTTAAAGTTTACCTTTGAAATTGGTTCAATTAGGCTTCGGCCTACACTCTGCTCCCCCTGCAGAGCCCGGGCTCCAACACCACCAGTTGGGGCCCGGTACTGCTAGCTGCACAGAGAAAAACACCAGCCAATGTGTCAGTGGGGTTCAGCACCGCCAGCTGTTCCCCTGCTGTGCAGCCGGCAACATGTCCTGCAACTGCCACACAGACACAACAGACCCAAAGCTGCCGCCAGTGCAGGCTTCGGCCTACACTCTGCTCCCTCTCCTCCTCCTGCTGACCCCGGGCTCTAACACCGCCAGTTGGGGCCCGGTACTGCTAGCTGCACAGAGAAAAACACCAGCCAATGTGTCAGTGGGGTTCAGCACCGCCAGCTGTTCCCCTGCTGTGCAGCCGGCATCGTGTCCTGCAAAAGCCACGCAGACACTTGCTCTTGTACCTTCTGCTCCCCATCCTGGTTCCAGTACCGTCAGCTGGTTCCGGGCAGAGCCTTTGGCTTAGGTGCCTCCCACTGGGTATCCGAGTTCCACCAACGTCAGGTGGTCCTTGGTAGTGCTTTCAGGCACGGGTACCTCCTGCTTAGTAACCGGGTTCCAGTAACGTCAGCTGGTCCTCGGTAGTTCCATTGGCTCTTGGACCTTCGGCTACCCATCCGGGTTCCAGCACCGTCAGCTGGTTCTCGGCAGTGTCTTTTGCTCTTGTACCTTCTGCTCCCCATCCTGGTTCCAGTACCGTCAGCTGGTTCCGGGCAGAGCCTTTGGCTTAGGTGCCTCCCTCTGGGTATCCGAGTTCCACCAACGTCAGGTGGTCCTTGGTAGTGCTTTCAGGCACGGGTACCTCCTGCTTAGTAACCGGGTTCCAGTAACGTCAGCTGGTCCTCGGTAGTTCCATTGGCTCTTGGACCTTCGGGTAGCCATCCGAGTTCCAGTTCCATCAGCTGGTTCTCGGCATTTTCTCAGCCTTCTTGTACCTTCTGCTACATTTCCAAGTTCAAGAGACTAAACACGATGACCCAGAAGACCACCCCTAAGATGACGACGACACCAGAGACGACAACCACCGTGATGACGACGACCCTGGAGACGATGACCCTGAAGACCACCCCGATGACGACGACCCCGGAGACGACGACCCTGGAGACGACGACGACCTGGAAGACGGAGAAGCAGAAGAACAAGAGGCTGCAGAACAAAGAGCAGAAGAACATTAAGCATAAGACTAAATATCAGAGCAAAAGATATTATCTAAATTATAAGCAGAAGAAGACTAAGCAGTGTATGGGGGTGAGTCCGTTCCTCCTCGTGGTGCCCCTGGATAAAGCCTGATGCTGCAGGCCAAACTGAACGCGGACAAATGTAACTCTTTTGTGACAGGCAGAACGGAAGGTGTAATCTTCAAACTTTTATAGATAACAACTACGGGAATGCCTGTCACAAATAAGAATATGATGAAGAAGTAGAATATGAAGAAGATAATAGTAAAATAAAAAGAATATGAACAATGTAACCAAAAAAATAATAGGTAGAAGATGAAGAAGAAGATGAATAAGGTGAAGAAGTTGATGTCAAAGAAGCTGATGATGAGGATAATGAAGAAGAAAGTGTGGGAGAAGTAAAAAAGAAGGTGAAGGGCGTGGAAGTAGTGAAACATCAATATCTGACAAAATAAAAAAAAAATTAACATAGTCAAAATCTTTCTAACGCCGAACGTCATAAAAAACAAAACAAAATCCTGCTATTCTATTAGATTGGGCTAAACCTCTGTGCCTTTAATGTCTCCGCCACGTCCCCCAATACATCCTACATTATTCTTAGTTGTTTTCCTTCATGTAGAATGAACCTACAAGTTTATAAAGGGTTTATTTTAATTCCGATATTTTCGTCCCATTGACTTGCATTGGGATCGGGTATCGGTATCGGATTAGATCCGATACTTTGACGGTATCGGCCGATACTTTCCGATACCGATACTTTCCGATATCGGAAGGTATCACTCAACACTAGGTATCGGGTATCGGTATCGAAACAACATTAATGTGTAAAATAAAGACCTTGAGGACCTGAAAATTACGTCACGGCTTGCTGTGATTGGTCGCGTCGCGGCCACATGGGCGGCACGCGACCAATCACAAGCCGTGACGTCACGGAAGGAAGTAAAAGCGCGCATTTTAAGCAAACAACGCTGCCGGTTCCCTCGGTGAGGTCCAGGCTGCGTCGGAAAGGTGAGTATAGCAATATTTTTTATTTTAATTCTTTATTTTACACATTAATATGGATCCCAGGGCCTGAAGGAGAGTTTCCTCTCCTTCAGACCCTGGGAACCATCAGGAATACCGTCCGATACTTAAGTCCCATTGACTTGTATTGGTATCGGGTATCGGTATCGGATTAGATCCGATACTTTGCCGGTATCGGCCGATACTTTCCGATACCGATACTTTCAAGTATCGGACGGTATCGCTCAACACTAGTAGTTAGCTCTTAGGCTGTGAAGAGGCGTCTAGGCAGAGTCAGGCACGTTCCACGGCTATTTCTAGTTGTGTTGATAGGAGTAGGGTTTGCGGTCAGCAGAGTTCCCATTTCCCCAGAGCTCATCCCGATTCTGTGTTTAACTATTAGGTCATTCCTGGTGCACCTAACCACCAGGTCCATAACAGAAGGTGTTCTATGCTGCTACAGCCAGTCTATATTTTGGCAAGGCTGTTTATGATCCCCATAAAAAATGTTTTTAAATGTACTCCACATGGGGAAATGTTCTAGAAGACCCGCTCCTTTTAATTGGACCTAGTTTTTAATGAGGCCTTTCTCCATGTCTCATCATCCACTGCCACTAGATCACCAGGGTTAACGTGTTCCATTTTGATACAGCCAGTCAATTTTTTGACAAGGGTGTCTATGATCCAGATAAAATACTTTTAAAAAATGTACCGCCCATGGGAAAATGTTTGTTAGCCCATGCACTTAGTGTATGGGCATTACGGGTCTAGGAGACCAGCTCCTTTTAATTGTGCCTAGTTTTTAATGAGGCCTTTCTCCACGTCTCATCATGCACTGCCACTAGAACACTATGGTGAACGTGTTCAATGCGGCTACAGCCAGTCAATTTTTTGGCAAAGGTTTCTATGATCCACATAAAATATTTTTTTTAAATATACCCCCTGTGAGGAAATGTTTGTCAAGCCATGATCTTAGTGTATGGGCATTACGAGTCTAGGAGACCCACTCCTTTATATTGGGTCTAGTTTTTAATGAGGCGTTTCTCCACGTCTCATTATTCACTGCCACTAGATCACCAGGGTTAACATTTTCCATGCTGCTGCAGCCAGTCAATTTTTTGGCAAGGGTGTCTATGATCCCCATAAAATGTTTTTTAAATATGTACCTCCCATGGGGAAATGTTTGTCAGCCCATGAACTTAGTGTATGAGTGTTACGAGTCTAGGAGACCAGCTCCTTTGTAATGGGACTTTTTTTATGAAACCCTCCTCCATGTTTCTTCCAAGGGGGATTGGGGTGCGTGCAAATTTGGGTCTAGGCGGCCCTTGCATTCAATGCATAAGGAAACAGGACCAACTGAAGAATGTGAAGTGGGTTTTCCTGTGGCCATCCAGTACCTGGGTTCAAAGGCTTATTGGTGTGCATATGACTTGATAGCAGGGCAGGCCTTGCATTCAATGCAACATTTTTCAGGAAGCCCTCCTGTATATCTCGAGAAAGGGGTATTGGGGTGCATCGTAATTCTTGGCAGCCCAGCCACTCACTGCATATGCAAAAACAGCATTGGTGACCCACTGTTTAATAATGGCCCTTTAAGAATATTAATGCCGCCTGATGCCCTTCTAAAAATAGGCTTTGTGACTTTAAGTGTCCCTCCTTCAGAAATGAAACAAGATGTCTCCTTATGTGTCACACACCACATGGCCAGCTAGGGTTGTTAAATGTTACTATGACATTTCCCAGTGAGTATATTTGTATTGGTTGAAAGCAATGTTAAAGTTGAAAAACGCATCAAAAACGCTGCATGTGAACATAGTCCAAGTGGTGGAGGAACATTTTGGTCTGGGATTATTTATTTTGCTTTATATACAAATCATTACCCTGGAAAGGATGTACCTTAACATATTTCCCAGCAAAATCCATTTTGGTTTCATTTTTGTATGTTTTTTGGTGCATCTGTAAAAATGGTGTGAAACTCTAACAACATTGCTTACAGCTGTAACCTAGGAGTCAGAAATGCTTCCAGGGGCGATCCCCATTGTGTTCCCGTGTCATTTGAGCAGTGTTTCCATCATTTTCAGATGTTTTTATATCTTAAAAGGACCCCTGGGGGATCGCGGTAAAAATACTCGGGTTTCCAATAGACTTACATTGGGCTCGTTGCTCTGGTCGAGTACCTGAGTGTTCCAATTTGCTTGACCCGAGCAACGAGCACCCGAACATTTTAGTGCTCACCCATAACTAGAAGAAATCTGATCAAGGTCCAGGTGGTACTTGATGCTCTACGGAAAGCGGGGTTTTCCATAAACCCGAAGAAGTGTGCCTTGGGAATGGAGGAAGCGAGATTCTTGGGATATTTGGTAGGTAGGGGCTTAATAAAGCCCCAGATAAATAAAGTTGAGGCGATCCAGGGCTGGCCACAGCACCTCTTGTAGAAACAGGTCACGGTGTTCCTGGGCATTGTGGGATACTTCTGCTGGTTCATCCCAAACTTTGCCATGGTAGCTGCCTCTCTGACTAATCTGTTTAAAGGGACTAAGTCAGCTATGGCCAATTGGTCCACAGTAGCTGAGATAGGGACAGCTTCAGTTCCTGGAAGGCTATGTAAACAGCTGGTGCTGGCAGCACCCGATTTCTCCAAAGAATTTGTGTTCCAGACGGACTCGTCGGATGCAGAGGTGTATCTAGCGTTTCTAGCACCCGGGGCAAGAATTGATTTTGGCGCCCCCCCCCCAAAGACATGTGCCCCCCCCGTCAGCCCCATCATTGCCCTCTCCTCCTCCGCCATCCCCATCATTGCTCTCTCTCTGTCAGCCCCATCATTGCCCTCTCCTCCCCCCACACACACACCATTCACTTCTCTGCACATTCCCCTGCAGGGCGATACACTCACACACTTAATACTGAGCCACACACAAACACATACACACATTCACACACACACATACACACATTCACACACACACACACACACACACACATACATACACACACACACATACATACACACACACATACACACATTCACACACACATTCACACACACACACTCACACACACATACACACATTCACACACACATTCACACACACACACTCACACGTATACACACACACACACTCACATACACACATTCACACACACCTCTCACCTCTCCTCGCGCTCTGCTGTAGCATCTCATCGCCTTCCTCTGACACAGCCGGCCGCTGAATGATGACATCATCCAGCAGCGCGTCTGTGTGAGAGGAAGCAGGAAGACAGATCGCTGGGCAGCGGAGCTGCAGGGATTTCTCCCTGCCCGCCGCAGCCATTCTGCAGGGGCCCCCCTCCACCTCTACACACATTGGGAGCTGGCACTCTGCAGCTTCTCTGTGCCAGCTGTCAGCTTGACAGTCTGAACAGAGAACAGCTGACTCCCAGACCAGGGGCGGCAGAATGCAGCCGCCGGGGGAGACACTGCGGACCGCCGAATTAGGCGGCCCGACTGCACCCCCTGCCGGCTGCGCCCGGGGCACATGCCCCGGCTGCCCCCCCTAGATATGCCACTGGTCGGATGTCAGGCTGGGAGCAGTCTTGTCCCAAGAGGTGATTGGGGAATAGCACCCCATGAAGTATCTCAGCCAAAAGTTGTCATCCTGCTAGAAAAACTACTCCATAGTGGTGGAGGAGTGTTTGGTCATCAAGTGGGCATTGGATTCTCTAAGGTACAACCTTTTGGGCAGGAAGTTCAGACTAATGTGAGACCATGCACCACTGAAGTGGATGAGGGAGAAAAAAGGGAACAATGCCCGAGTGACCAGGTGGTTCCTAGCGCTTCAGGATTTCAACATTTTATGTGGAGCATAAGTCAGGGAAGCTGCATGGCAATGTGGATACTCTGTCGAGGATCCACTGTTTGTTGGCAGAAGGTGCCAAGCCCCCCAGCTTTGGCTGAGGGGGAGAGTTTGTAAGAGGGTCGCCGGACAAGTCCTTGAGGGGAGGTATGTGTTATCCCGGCTATTAGCTGCTGTGATGTGAACTCGGAGGTATGCTCCAGCACATATAGTGCTGAGAGGATTGCTTTGGGCTGCTCCAGGGCTGGGTTTTACAGGCGGTAATAAGAGTTGGGTGGGAATGACCGCTCACATATCCCACCCCAGGGACGTGTTTTGGTGAATAAAATGGAGACCAATTGCCTCATTGAGTATCTGTGGCCGGAGATGTCGAGACTTCCATTGTGTGTGATTTGTAAGAGACACTGACCTGTGCAGGTGGACCCACTGTATGACAAAGACTGTGTACCTTTTTTTTTCCTGTTTGTTGCTTTGTGCCTGGAAAAAGCTGTTCATTTGTTTTTTCTAACCAGAGCAGTTTACGCCTTTTGAATAAACTTGCTTGGACACTTTAGTGATTCCGCTTTATGTGCCTACCTCAACAACAGCTGAGTGAGGACAGATCCCTACAATGCTGACAATTGTTTTTCAAATTTGTGATCTGATTGATTATCTGAAAATGCAGACTCTTTCATATGTAGGTACTAGTATAGAAGAATAGGAGACAAAAAAGCGCATATAGGGTCTTATCCTCAGGACTGCTCTTAAAGAATTATGAGAGAACTGCTCACCTGATGATGCAAAGTAAAGGCGTGTAATTTGTCAGCTGCTGCAGATCCACAGGTCGGCGCTGCGACCTCTTAGAGACGTTATAATAGATGAATGTGGATAAAATCTGCACTGCTGTGACAAATAATGAATCCAGATATAGTTGTAAGGTGTTCAGGTGGTTTATTCAACGCGTTTCGAAGCTCATGGCTTCTTCTTCAGGAACTTTCCACACAAAGATCATTGTGTGGAAAGTTCCTGAAGAAGAAGCCATGAGCTTCGAAACGCGTTGAATAAACCACCTGAACACCTTACAACTATATCTGGATTCATTATTTGTCACAGCAGCGCAGATTTTATCCATATGTAGGTACTGTAAGATAAAAATAAAAAAGAATTGCAGCCACAGTTCGTAAATGTGAAAGGGAGAAAACAGTACAGCAGTATGAGAGAAAATAGAATGACCAGTGCACCACGTATGTAGTGTGTTGAAGCACGGACTCCAAGGGACTGCTTGAAGAGGACAATGAAGAAAATAGAAAGTGCTCTGACAATGAACACTTATGAGGTCAAAACGCGTTGCTGCGGTCATTGATGCCATGTAATTTTCACTATAATTAACAAATTTAGCCTTTATCGAAGCTGGACCTTTCTGTTTTCTTCAGTACAGCAGTATGTTTGCATTCAATAATGCAAACATTATTGGCCCATGAACTAGTGCTTGGAGAGCTACGCAGGAGAAGTATGAAACTATCAGTGTCCCTACTAGCCTTCAAGTTCAGCTCAAAAGATTCTACACAGAAGATGATAGCGAAAATCCACCACCTCTACCACTTCCCAAAAGATGGAGATGCACCACATCCATGATGGAAAGCAGACACAGAAGGCTTTCTGAATATGAATGTTACAAATATTATGTGTGGTGATGGGGTGGGGGGCGGGGTTATGTGTGGTAATGTGTTGGGGGGCGGGATTACATGTGGTGATGTGTTGGGGGTGGGATTACATGTGGTGATGTGTTGGGGGCGGGATTATGTGTGGTGATGTGGTAGGGGGTGGGATTGTGTGGTAATGTGGGGGGGGCTGGATTATGTGTGGTAATGTGGGGGGCGGGATTATCTGTAGTAATTCGCCCCCCCACATTACCACACATAATCCCGCCCCCCACATTACTACAGATAATCCCCCCCCACATTACCACACATAATCCAGCCCCCCCACATTACCACACAATCCCAACCCCCACATTATCTGTAGTAATGTGGGGGGCGGGATTATGTGTGGTAATGTGGGGGGGCGGGATTATCTGTAGTAATGTGGGGGGCGGGATTATCTGTAGTAATGTGGTGGGGGGTGGGATTATGTGTGGTGATGTGGTGGGGGGATTATCTGTGGTAATGTGGTGGGGGGTGGGATTATGTGTGTTAATGTGGTGGAAGGCGAGATTATGTGTAGTAATGTGATGGGAGGGCGGGATTATGTGTGGAAATGTGGTGGGGGCGGGATTATGTGTGGTAATGTGGTGGGGGGCGGGATTATCTATGGTAATGTGGTGGGAGGCGGGATTGTGTGTGGTAATGTGGTGGGGTGCGGGATTATGTGTTGTGATGTGGTGGGGGGCGGGACTATGTGTTGTGATGTGGTGGGGGGCGGGATTATGTGTGGTGATGTGGTGGGGGGGCGGAATTTGTGGGGGGCGGGATTATGTGTGGTGATGTGCAGATTGTGTGTGGTAATGTGGTGGGGGGTGGGATTATGTGTGGTGATGTGGTGGGGGGGCGGGATTTGTGGGGGGGAATGATTGTGTGTGGTGCGGATTGTGTGTGGTAATGTGGTGGGGGGGCGGGATTATGTGTGGTAATGTGGTTGGGGCTGGATTATGTGTGGTAATGTGGTGGGGGGTGGGATTATCTGTGGTAATGTGGGGGGGCAGGATTATCTGTAGTAATGTATGTGGTGAGGGGCGGGATTGTGTGGTAATGTGGGGGGGCGGGATTGTGTGGTAATGTGGTGGGGCAGGATTATATGTGGTATTGTGGTGGGGGGTGGGATTATGTGTGGTAATGTGTTGGGGGGCGCGATTATCTGTGGTAATGTGGTGGGGGCGGGAATATGTGTGGTAATGTGGTGGGGGGCACGATTATCTGTGGTAATGTGGTGGGGGTGAGATTATGTGTAGTAATGTGGTGGGGGGCTCGATTATGTGTGGTAATGTGGTGGGGGCGGGATTGTGTGTGGTAATGTGGTGGGGGGCGGGATTGTGTGTGGTAATGTGGTGGGGGGTGGCATTATGTGTGGTGATGTGGTGGGGGCAGGATTTGTGGGGGGCATGATTGTGTGTGGTGATGTGGTGCGGATTGTGTGTGGTAATGTGATGGGGGCGGGATTTTGTGTGGTAATATGGTGGGGGATGGGATTGTGTGTGGTAATGTGGGGGGGCGGATTATGTGTGGTAATGTGGGGATGGGATTATTTGTAGTAATGTGGTGGGGGGTGGGATTATGTGTGGTGATGTGGTGGGGGGTGGGATTATGTGTGGTGATGTGGTGGGGGGTGGGATTATCTGTGGTAATTTGGTGGGGGGCGGGATTATGTGTGTTAATGTGGTGGAAGGCGGGATTATCTGTAGTAATGTGATGGGGGCGGGATTGTGTGGTAATGGGGTGGGGGTGGGATTATGTGTGGTAATGGGGTGGGGACGGGATTATGTGTGGTAATGGGGTGGGGGGCGGGATTATGTGTAGTGATGTGTTGGGGGTTAGATTATGTGTGGTGTTGTGGTGGGGGGCGGGATTATGTGTGGTAATGTCGTGGGGGCGGGATTATGTGTGGTAATGTGGTGGGGGGGCGGGATTATGTGTGGTGATGTGGTAGGGGGCGGGATTGTGTGGTGATGTGGTAGGGGGCGTTATTGTGTGGTAATGTGGGGGGGCTGGATTATGTGTGGTAATGTGGGGGGGCGGGATTATCTGTAGTAATGTGGGGGGCGGGATTATGTGTGGTAATGTTGGGGGGCAGGATTATGTGTGGTAATGTGGTGGGGGGCGGGATTATGTGTCGTAATATGGGGGGCGGGATTATGTGTGGTAATGTAGTGGGGGCTGGATTATGTGTGGTAATGTGGTGGGGGCGGGATTATCTGTGGTAATGTGGTGGGGGGCGGGATTATGTGTGGTAATGTGGTGGGAGGGTGGTATTATGTGTGGTAATGTGCTGGGGGTGGGATTATGTGTGGTGATGTGATGGGGGTGGGATTTGTGGGGGGCATGATTGTGTGTGGTCATGTGGTGCGGATTGTGTGTGGTAATGTGGTGGGGGCGGGATTTTGTGTGGTAATATGGTGGGGGACGGGATTGTGTGTGGTGATGTGGTGGGTGGCAGGATTGTGTGTGGTAATGTGATGGGGGTGGGATTATGTGTGGTGATTTGGTGCGGATTGTGTGTGGTAATGTGGTGAGGGTCTGGATTATGTGTGGTAATGTCGTGGGGGGCGGGATTGTGTGTGCTAATGTGGTGGGGGGCGGGATCATGCGTGGTGATGTGGTGGGGGGCGGGATTATGTGTGGTAATGTGGGGGGTGGGATTGTGTATGGTAATGTTTTTGGGGGTGGGATTATGTGTGGTGATGTGGTGGGGGGCAGGATTTGTGGGGGGCATGATTGTGTGTGGTGATGCGGTGCGGTTTGTGTGTGGTAATGTGGTGGGGGCGGGATTTTGTGTGGTAATATGGTGGGGGACGGGATTGTGTGTGGTAATGTGGTGGGGGGCGGGATTGTGTGTGGTGATGTGGTGGGGGGCAAGATTGTGTGTGGTAATGTGATGGGGGTGGGATTGTGTGGTGATTTGGTGCAGATTGTGTGTGGTAATGTTGTGGGGGCAGGATTGTGTGTGCTAATGTGGTGGGGGTCGGGATTGTGTGTGGTAATGTGGTGGTGGCAGGATTGTGTGTGGTAATGGGGTGGAGGGCGGGATGGTGTGTGGTAATGTGGGGGTGGGATTACGTGTGGTGATGTGGTGGGGGGCGGGATTATGTGTGGTGATGTGGTGGGGGGTGGGATTTGTGGGGGGCGTGATTGTGTGTAGTGATGTGGTGCGGATTGTGTGTGGTAATATGGTGGGGGCAGAATTTTGTGTGGTAATATGGTGGGGGACAGAATTGTGTGTGGTAATATGGTGGGGGCGGGATTGTGTGTGGTGATGTGGTGGGGGGCGGGATTGTGTGTGGTAATGTGATGGGGGTGGGATTATGTGTGGTGATTTGGTGCGGATTGTGTGTGGTAATGTGGTGGGGGTCTGGATTATGTGTGGTAATGTGATGGGGGGCGGGATTGTGTGTTCTAATGTGGTGGGGGTTGGGATTGTGTGTGGTAATGTGGTGGGGGGCAGGATTGTGTGTGGTAATGGGGTGCAGGGCGGGATGGTGTGTGGTAATATGGTGGGGGGTGGGATTATGTATGGTGTTGTGCTGGGGGGTAGGATTTGTGGGGGGCGTGATTGTGTGTGGTGATGTGGTGCAGATTGTATGTAGTAATGTGGTGGGGGCGGGATTGTGTGTGGTAATGTGGTGAGAGGCGGGATTATGTGTAATGATGTGGTGGGGGGATTATGCATGGTGATGTGGTGGGAGGCAAGATTTGTGGGGGGCGTGATTGTCTGTGGTAATGTGGTGGGGGCGGGATTGTGTGTGGTAATGTGGTGGGGGGCGGGATTATGTGTGGCAATGTTATGAAGGCGGGATTATGTGTGGTCATGTGGTGGGGGGGCGGGATTATCTGTGGTAATTTGGTGGGGGGCGGGATTATGTGTAGTAAAATGGTGGGGTGGTGGGATTATATGTGGTGATGTGGTGGGGGGCGGGATTATGTGTGGTAATGTGTTGGGAGGGCGGGATTGTGTGGTGATGTGTTGGGGGACAAGATTATGTGTGGTGATGTGGTGGGGGGCGGGATTATGTGTGGTGATGTGGTGGGAGGGTGGGATTATGTGTGGTGATGTGGTGGGGGGTGGGATCATGTGTGGTGATGTGGTGGGGGGCTGGATTATGCGTGGTGATGTGGTGGGGGGTGGGATTTTTGGGGGGCTTGATTGTGTGTGGTGATGTGGTACGGATTGTGTATGTGGTAATGTGGTGGGGGGCGGGATTTTGTGTGGCAATGTGGTGGGGGCGGGATTGTGTTTGGTGATGTGGTGGGGGGCGGGATTATCTGTAGTAATGTGGTGGGGGCGGGATTATGTGTGGTAATGTGGTGGGGGCGGGATTATGTGTGGCAATGTCATGAAGGCGGGATTATGTGTGGTAATGTGGTGAAGGGGCGGGATTATCTGTGGTAATGTGGTGGGGGGGCGGGATTATGTGTAGCAATATGGTGGGGTGGCGGGATTATATGTGGTGATGTGGTGGGGGCGCGGGATTATGTGTGGTGATGTTTTGGGAGGGCGGGATTGTGTGGTGATGTGTTGGGGGGCGGGATTATGTGTTGATGTGTTGAAGGGGCGAGATTATGTGTGGTGATGTGGTTGGGGGGCGGGATTATGTGTGGTGATGTGGTGGGGGGTGGGATTATGTGTGGTGATGTGGTGGGGGGCTGGATTATGCGTGGTGATGTGGTGGGGGGTGGGGTTTTTGGGGGGTGTGACTGTGTGTGGTGATGTGGTCCAGATTGTGTGTGGTAATGTGGTGGGGGGCGGGATTTTGTGTAGTAATGTGGGGGGCGGGATTGTGTGTGGTAATGTGGTGGGGGGCGGGATTGTGTGTGGTGATGTGTTGGGGGGGTCAGATTGTGTGTGGTGATGTGGTGGGGGGCGGGATTGTGTGGTAATTTGGTGGGGGACGGGATTATGTGTGGTGATGTGGTGGGGGGCAGAGCTACTCTGCAGGGGGCGGGATTAGCGAGTAATCACGATGCCTCTTATATATATAGATAACACCAAAACGTTCTCTTCACTCGTGGTTAGTGCTTGGGTGAAGCCATTTATTGTCAAACTGCTGTGTTTTCTCTTTTCATAATTAAACCTAAATCATCCAAGTGACCCTGATCAAGAGTTCACATACCCCATTTCTTAATACCATGTATTGCCTCCTCTAACATCAATGACAGCTTGAAGTCTTTTGTGGTAGTTGTGGATGAGGTTTTTTATTTTATCAGGTGGAAAAGCTGCAAACTCTTCTTGGCAAAAAAACAACAGTCCTGTAAATTCTTGTGCTGTCTAGCATGAACTGTGTGCTTGAGATTTCCCCAGGGGGTCTCAATAATATTAAGGTTAGGAGACGAGACTGAGATGGAGTCTCCAGAACCTTCACTTTGTTCTGCTTGTAGCGAATGACAGGTCGATTTGGCCTTGTGTTTTCGATCATTGTCATGGTGTAACGTCCAAGTACTTCCAATGCGCAGCTTCCGGGCTGATGACTGCAAATTTGCCTCCAGTATTTACTGATAATGTGCTGCATTCATCTTTACTTCAATTTTGACCAAGTTTCCTGTGCCTTTGTAGCTCACACATCCTAAAAAACATCGGCAATTCACCTCCGTGCTTTACAGTAGGAATGGTGTTCCATTCATCATAGGCCTTGTTTACCACTCTCCAAATGTAACGTTTATGGTTTTGGCCAAAAAGTTAAATTTTGGTCTCATTTACTCCAAATTACCTTGTTCCAAAAGTTTTAACACTTGTCTCTGTGCTGTTTTGTGTATTGTAGGCATTATATTTTGTGGCATTTGCACAATAATGACTTTTTTCTGGCGACTTGACCATGCAGCCAATTTTTCTTCAAGTTTCTCCTTAATGTGCATCTTGTAACAGCCACACCACTAGTTTCCAGAGAGTCCAGAATTTCAGCTGATGTTATTTTTGGGTTTTTATTTGCATCCCAAACATATTTACTGGCAGTTGTGGACAATATTTTTCTTGGTCTATCTGACCGTGGTTTTATTTTTACAGAGCCACTGATTTTCCATTTGTTAATCACAGTTTGAACGCTGATGACTGGCATTATCAGTTCCTTGGTTATCTTTTTGTATGCCTTTCCTGTTTTATACAGTTCAACTACCTTTTCCCGTAGATCCGTTTACAATTCTTTTGCTTTCCCCATGACTCACAATCCAGATACTTCAGTGGCTGGATGAAATATGCAAGAGTCTGTCTCAATCCCAGAAACTCATTCAGCTTTTATGCACACACATTGATTACAAGCAAACATGTGTCAGGTGAGGATGTTACCTTTAGTAGCCATTCAAACCCATTTGTGTCAACTTCTGTGCATGTTATCAGGCTAAAATTACCAGGGTATGTGAACTTTTGATGGAGATCATTTGGATATTTTGGGTCGTCATTAGTGTTGAGCATTCCGATGCTGCAAGTATCGGGTATCGGCCGATACTTGCTGTATCGGAATTCCGATACCGGGATTCCGATACTCTTGTGGTATCGGGTATCGGGTATCGGAACAACATTAATGTTAAAATGTGTAAAATAGAGAATTAAAATAAAAAATATCGCTATACTCACCTGTCCGACGCAGCCGGGACCTCAGCGCAGGAACCGGCAGCGTTGTTTGTTTAAAATTCCCGCTTTTACATGGTTACGCGAAGTCCCGGCTTGTGATTGGTCAGGGCGGCCATGTTGCCGGGCCGCGGACCAATCACAGCAAGCCGTGACGAAAATACGTCACGGCTTGCTGTGATTGGTCCGCGTCCCGGCAACATGGCCGCCATTAACCAATCACAAGCCGTGACGTCACGGGAGGCTGGAAACGCGCTCATTTTAAAAAGGGCGCGTGTCCAGCCTCCCGTGACGTCACGGCTTGTGATTGGTTGCGTCGCGGTCAACCAATCACAAGCCGGGAGGCTGGACACGCGCCCATTTCAAAATGAGCGCGTCCAGCCTCCCGGCTTGTGATTGGTTGATCGCGGCGCAACCAATCACAAGCCGTGACGTCACGGGAGGCTGGACACGCGCCCATTTTAAAATGAGCGCGTGTCCAGCCTCCCGTGACGTCCCGGCTTGTGATTGGTCAGGGCGGCCATATTGCCGGGACGCGGACCAATCACAGCAAGCCGTGACGTAATTTCGTCACGGCTTGCTGTGATTGGTCCGCGTCCCGGCAACATGGCCGACCTGACCAATCACAAGCCGGGAATTCACGTAACCAAGTAATAGCGCGATTTTTAAACAAACAACGCTGCCGGTTCCCTCGCTGAAGTCCCGGCTGCGTCGGACAGGTGAGTATAGCAATATTTTTTATTTTAATTCTTTCTTTTACACATTTATATGGTTCCCAGGGCCTGAAGGAGAGTTTCCTCTCCTTCAGACCCTGGGAACCATCAGGGATACCGTCCGATACTTGAGTCCCATTGACTTGTATTGGTATCGGGTATCGGTATCGGATTGGATCCGATATTTTGCCGGTATCGGCCGATACTTTCCGATACCGATACTTTCAAGTATCGGACGGTATCGCTCAACACTAGTCGTCATTATGATGTAAAAAGATAAAACACAGTAGTTTGAAAATAAAGGGCTTCACCCAACCACTAACCATGAGAGGACAAAAAGTTTTGGTGTTATCATTCATTACCTCTGAAAATATCACAAGAAAGCAAACATTCTTCCAGTGTATGTAAACTTTTGAGCACAACTATATGTGTTGAAATTTGGGTTCTGTTTGGCAGGAGTTTTGAAATGTGTGTACTTTTAGAGTTGCAGTGCCCCAGAGTCCTGGTCGTTGCAGTATTGTCGCTCTGCTGCTAAGGGGAGTGATGGTACGTCTGATGGCACTAAAGGAGTCCACCTGACCAGGTATCACAGTCACACATTACACTTCACACTTTGGCCACCAGGGGGAGCAAAAGGTTCTATGTATTAGGCCACTCCTCACACTCTGGTAAAACTGGGGGTTGGATAGGAAGTTAGAGAGAAGCTGACTGGGTTTTGCCCAGGTAACATCTAGTGAGAGGAGAGCGTTACTTGGGAAGATTCAGGGGGGTCCCTGTCAGGGGTGGGATCCTGACAGTGGCCTAGCAAAAGGACAGATCGTTACGGAGCCATGTCTGCACCTCATTGCGGCGGCATCTTAAGAGAGGACACAAAGTGAAGTATATTGTGGAGAAGGACACGAAGCGAAGTATATTGTGGAGAAGTGAGAAACGAGATCACAGCACAAAGGCGATAGAACCAGAAGGAGTTATGCCCCAAGATCGGCAACATCCTTCTGAGGCGCGTAGCCGGCGGCCGGAACGCCGAGAAAGTAATAGACTCTACGCATTACTTTGAACTACGGCAGGGCAGTTAACGTTAGGTTGGCTGTTTCACCTTTTACACCTAATGAAGACAACGGAGGCAATTGTGGGAGAGGGGCGTCTCTAGGGTCCCTATAAAATAACTCCAGGCCTACCCCGTCATACGGGTGCATCCTATCCATATCATCTGGGGGACGGAGAGAAAGAACAGAAACATACATGACAGTTGTGAGGACTAGGGTGGAGCGAAACGGGTCGTTCATTTTCAAAAGTCGCCGACTTTTGGCAAAGTCGGGGTCTCATGAAACCGAGCCGATCCCAGCGTTGCATCGGCCATGCGGTACGCGACTTTTGCGCCAAAGTCGCGTTTCAATGACGCGAAAAGTGCCATTTCTCAGCCAATGAAGGTGAACGCAGAGTGTGGGCAGCGTGATGACATAGATCTCAGTCCCCACCATCTTAGAGAAGGGCATTGCAGTGATTGGCTTGCTTTCTGCGGCATCACAGGGGCTATAAAGGGGCGTTCCCGCCGACCGCCATCTTACTGCTGCTGATCTGAGCGTAGGGAGAGGTTGCTGCCGCTTCTTCAGAAGCAGGGAAAGCTGCAAACCGCTTGTGCTGTAGCGATTTCCACTGTCCAACACCACCTTTTGTTTGCAGGGACAGTGGAAGCTACATTTTTTTTTTCTCAGCGCTGTCGCTCATTGGGCTGCCCTAGAAGGCTCCCTGACCCTGATAGCTGCGTTGCTGTGCCTGTGTGTGTACGACGCTGTGCAAACCAACTGCTTTTTTCAAAGCACAAATCCTCTTGTTCCTTCCTTTCTGCACAGCTATCTTTTTTGTTTGTCCACACTTTTTATTTAATTTGTGCATCAGTCCACTCCTTATTGCTGCCTGCCATACCTGGCTGAGATTACTGCAGGGAGATAGTAATTGTAGGACAGTCCCTGTTTTTTTTTTTATTTTTTTGTGGGAGATTAAGATTGGCATTTCTGCTAGAGTGCCATCCCTGTGTTTGCCATCTCTCACTCAGTGGGCCATAGAAAGCCTATTAATTTTTTTGCTTGATTTGGGTTCTAAAATCTACCTGGAAAAAAATCACTACATCAATCAGTGGGAGAAAAATATTTGCCTCAGGGCTTGTGTGCCACTCCTGACTCCTGTGTGTGCCATCTCTCACTCAGTGGGCCATAGAAAGCCTATTTATTTTTTATTATTTGGTTTCTAAAGTCTCCCTGAAAAAAAAAAATAATAAAACAGTGGGAGATTAATATTGCCCTTTTTGCTTGTGTGCCACTCCTGACTCCTGTGTGTGCCATCTCTAACTCAGTGGGCCATAGAAAGCCTATTTATTTTTTTGCTTGATTTGGGTTCTAAAATCTACCTGAAAAAAAATCACTACATCAATCAGTGGGAGAAAAATATTGGCCTCAGGGCTTGTGTGCCACTCCTGACTCCTGTGTGTGCCATCTCTCACTCAGTGGGCCATAGAAAGCCTATTTATTTTTTTGCTTGATTTGGGTTCTAAAATCTACCTGAAAAAAAATCACTACATCAATCAGTGGGAGAAAAATATTGGCCTCAGGGCTTGTGTGCCACTCCTGACTCCTGTGTGTGCCATCTCTCACTCAGTGGGCCATAGAAAGCCTATTTATTTTTTTGCTTGATTTGGGTTCTAAAATCTACCTGGAAAAAAATCACTACATCAATCAGTGGGAGAAAAATATTGGCCTCAGGGCTTGT
This sequence comes from Ranitomeya variabilis, assembly GCF_051348905.1. NCBI lineage: Eukaryota > Metazoa > Chordata > Amphibia > Anura > Dendrobatidae > Ranitomeya > Ranitomeya variabilis. Next base: position 120,705,613 of record NC_135238.1, read on the forward strand.
GTGCCACTCCTGACTCCTGTGTGTGCCATCTCTCACTCAGTGGGCCATAGAAAGCCTATTTATTTTTTATTTTTTGGTTTCTAAAGTCTCTCTGAAAAAGAAAAAAAAATAAAACAGTGGGAGATTAATATTGCCCTTTCTGCTTGTGTGCCACTCCTGACTCCTGTGTGTGCCATCTCTCACTCAGTGGGCCATAGAAAGCCTATTTATTTTTTTATTATTTGGTTTCTAAAGTCTCCCTGAAAAAGAAAAAAAAAATAAAACAGTGGGAGATTAATATTGCCCTTTCTGCTTGTGTGCCACTCCTGACTCCTGTGTGTGCCGTCTCTCACTCAGTGGGCCATAGAAAGCCTATTTATTTTTTATTATTTGGTTTCTAAAGTCTCCCTGAAAAAGAAAAAAAAAAAAAACAGTGGGAGATTAATATTGCCCTTTCTGCTTGTGTGCCACTCCTGACTCCTGTGTGTGCCATCTCTCACTCAGTGGGCCATAGAAAGCCTATTTATTTTTTTGCTTGATTTGGGTTCTAAAATCTACCTGGAAAAAAATCACTACATCAATCAGTGGGAGAAAAATATTGGCCTCAGGGCTTGTGTGCCACTCCTGACTCCTGTGTGTGCCATCTCTCACTCAGTGGGCCATAGAAAGCCTATTTATTTATTTTTTTTTGTTTCTAAAGTCTCCCTGAAAAAGAAAAAAAAAATAAAACAGTGGGAGATTAATATTGCCCTTTCTGCTTGTGTGCCACTCCTGACTCCTGTGTGTGCCGTCTCTCACTCAGTGGGCCATAGAAAGCCTATTTATTTTGTATTATTTGGTTTCTAAAGTCTCCCTGAAAAAGAAAAAAAAAAAAAACAGTGGGAGATTAATATTGCCCTTTCTGCTTGTGTGCCACTCCTGACTCCTGTGTGTGCCATCTCTCACTCAGTGGGCCATAGAAAGCCTATTTATTTTTTTATTATTTGGTTTCTAAAGTCTCCCTGAAAAAGAAAAAAAAAATAAAACAGTGGGAGATTAATATTGCCCTTTCTGCTTGTGTGCCACTCCTGACTCCTGTGTGTGCCGTCTCTCACTCAGTGGGCCATAGAAAGCCTATTTATTTTTTATTATTTGGTTTCTAAAGTCTCCCTGAAAAAGAAAAAAAAAAAAAACAGTGGGAGATTAATATTGCCCTTTCTGCTTGTGTGCCACTCCTGACTCCTGTGTGTGCCATCTCTCACTCAGTGGGCCATAGAAAGCCTATTTATTTTTTTGCTTGATTTGGGTTCTAAAATCTACCTGGAAAAAAATCACTACATCAATCAGTGGGAGAAAAATATTGGCCTCAGGGCTTGTGTGCCACTCCTGACTCCTGTGTGTGCCATCTCTCACTCAGTGGGCCATAGAAAGCCTATTTATTTATTTTTTTTGTTTCTAAAGTCTCCCTGATAAAGAAAAAAAAATAAAACAGTGGGAGATTAATATTGCCCTTTCTGCTTGTGTGCCACTCCTGACTCCTGTGTGCGCCATCTCTCACTCAGTGGGCCATAGAAAGCCTATTTATTTTTTATTATTTGGTTTCTAAAGTCTCCCTGAAAAATAAAAAAAAATAAAACAGTGGGAGATTAATATTGCCCTTTCTGCTTGTGTGCCACTCCTGACTCCTGTGTGTGCCATCTCTCACTCAGTGGGCCATAGAAAGCCTATTTATTTTTTTGCTTGATTTGGGTTCTAAAATCTACCTGAAAAAAAATCACTACATCAATCAGTGGGGAAAAATATTGGCCTCAGGGCTTGTGTGCCACTCCTGAGTGTGCCATCTCTCACTCAGTGGGCCATAGAAAGCCTATTTATTTATTTTTTTTTTGGTTTCTAAAGTCTCCCTGAAAAAGAAAAAAAAAAATAAAACAGTGGGAGATTAATATTGCCCTTTCTGCTTGTGTGCCACTCCTGACTCCTGTGTGTGCCATCTCTCATTCAGTGGGCCATAGAAAGCCTATTTATTTTTTATTATTTGGTTTCTAAAGTCTCCCTGAAAAATAAAAAAAAAATAAAACAGTGGGAGATTAATATTGACATTTGTGCTTGAGTGACAGTCCTGCGTGTGTGGCATCTCTGTGATTTGGTGCCACAGAAAACAGAGTGTGTAACATTGTGCCTGATTTTCCTTGTGGTCTCACCAACCTGTTAAGGGATATTGAAATCATACTGAAGTTATAGCTCACCGTGTAAGTTGTTTGACAGCAACAAATAAAGTTACTTAGGTTAAGTTTTTAAAACAATGAGGAAGTCTGGTGCAAGAGGTCGTTGTGGCCGTGGGCGTTCATTGTCAGCTGGTAATGATAGTAGTGGTAGTGGAGCATCAGGTGGTCGTGGGGATAAAAATATTCCACCTGAGTCTGGAGCTGTGGAGCCAGTTTCGTCGTCTGGCTACACAAGGCCTCGAACGCTCTCTTTTCTGGGAGTAGGAAAACCGCTTTTAAAGGCGGAGCAGCAACAGCAAGTTTTGGCTTACATTGCAGACTCAGCTTCTAGCTCTTTTGCCTCCTCTTCTGAAACTGGTAAATGTAAAAGCAGCGCGTCGCTTGTGGATGTTCACGGTCAGGGACAAGTCGCTTCCTTGTCCTCTTCAGCAAAAACTACAACAAGAGAGAAGGATGCAGCAGGCGACACAACGGGTAACTCCATGGAGCTCTTTACACATACCGTCCCTGGCTTAGAAAGTGAAACACTTAACAGGCCATGCCCATTACAAGTAGATTCTGACATGGAGTGCACTGATGCACAGCCACAGCCAGAGTACTATGCTGCTCCTTTGACTCAGACCACCACATTGCCCTCTCAGGGTACTGATCCACAATCAGACCCTGATGAGACTATGTTGCCCCGCCACGAACGCTATACCACCAACCAACACAGTGACACAGACGAAGTTGCACACGAGCTCGAAGAGGAGGTAATAGATGACCCAGTTGTTGACCCCGATTGGCAGCCATTGGGGGAACAGGGTGCAGGCGGCAGTAGTTCAGAAGCGGAGGTGAAGGAGGGGCCGCAGCAGGCATCAACATCGCAACAGGTTCCATCTGCCGGGCCCGTATCTGGCCCAAAACGCGTGTCAAAGCCAAAATCTGTTGGAGGACAGCGTGGCCATCCGGTTAAAGCTCAGTCTGCAATCCCTGAAAAGGGATCCGATGCTAGGAAGAGTGCAGTCTGGCATTTTTTTAAACAACATCCAATTGATCAGCGCAAAGTCATCTGTCAAAAATGTTCAACTAGCTTAAGCAGAGGTCAGAATCTGAAAAGTCTAAATACTAGTTGCATGCATAGACACTTAACCACCATGCATTTTCAAGCCTGGATTAACTACAAAACGTCCCTTAAGGTTGTAGCACCCTCGGCCAATGAAGCTAGTCAGCAACGCAACATCCCTTCCGTCACTGTAAGGCCACCATTTTCCGCACCACCGGCAGTATCTGTGCAGGTTTCTTTGCCAGCCAAAAGCAGTCAGGGTCAGGGAATCACCAGTTTTGTAGGAGGAAATATTGCATCTAGGGCACCGGCAGAAACAATACCGTCTCCAACCGTCTCTCAGTCTGCCATGTACACCGGCACACCCGAAAGTTCCACGATCTCCAGCTCTCCAGTCCAGCTCACCCTACATGAGACTCTGGTTAGGAAAAGGAAGTACTTATCCTCGCATCCGCGTACACAGGGTTTTAACGCCCACATAGCTAGACTAATCTCGTTAGAGATGATGCCCTACCAGTTAGTTGAAAGCGAAGCTTTCAAAGCCCTGATGGAGTACGCTGAACCACGATACGAGCTACCCAGTCGACACTTTTTTTTCAGAAAAGCCATCCCAGCCCTGCACCAGCATGTTAAACAGCGCATCATCCATGCACTCAGGCAATCTGTGAGTACAAAGGTGCACCTGACTACAGATGCATGGACCAGTAGGCATGGCCAGGGACGTTATGTGTCCATCACGGCACACTGGGTGAATGTGGTGGATGCAGGGTCCACAGGGGACATCAATTTCGGGACAGTTGTGCCTAGCCCACGGTCTAGGAAACAGTTGGCTGTAGGCGTTCTCACCCCCTCCTCCTCTTCGTCCTCCTGCAGAAGCTACAGCTCTTCCACAGACCGCAGTCGGCCAACCACTCCATTGGCAGATGACACTGTTGCACACCAGTTGTCCCATTATGGGCCAGCTACTGGCAAGCGTCAGCAGGCTGTATTGGCTATGAAGTGTTTGGGCGACAACAGACACACCGCGGAAGTTCTGTCCGAGTTCTTGCAACAAGAAACGCAGTCGTGGCTGGGCACAGTAGATCTTGAGGCAGGCAAGGTAGTGAGAGATAACGGAAGGAATTTCATGGCTGCCATCTCCCTTTCCCAACTGAAACACATTCCTTGCCTGGCTCACACCTTAAACCTGGTGGTGCAGTGCTTATTGAAAACTTATCCTGGGTTCTCTGACCTGCTCCTCAAAGTGCGTGGACTTTGCTCACATATCCGACGTTCGCCTGTACACTCCAGCCGTATGCAGACCTATCAGCGGTCTTTGAACCTTCCCCAGCATCGCCTAATCATAGACGTTGCAACAAGGTGGAACTCAACACTGCACATGCTTCAGAGACTGTGCCAACAGAGGCGGGCTGTTATGTTTTTGTGGGAGGATACACATACACGGGCAGGCAGTAGGATGGCAGACATGGAGTTGTCAGGTGTGCAGTGGTCGAAGATACAAGACATGTGTCAAGTCCTTCAGTGTTTTGAGGAATGCACACGGCTGGTTAGTGCAGACAACGCCATAATAAGCATGAGCATCCCCCTAATGCGTCTGCTGATGCAAAGTTTGACGCACATAAAGGATCAGGCGTCTGCACCAGAGGAAGAGGAAAGCCTTGATGACAGTCAGCCATTGTCTGGTCAGGGCAGTGTACAGGACAAGGTAGCGGGCGAAGAGGAGGTGGAGGACGAGGAGGATGATGGGGATGAGTATATTTTTAATGCGGAAGCTTTCCCGGGGGCACTGGAAATTGGTTGCGTGGCAAGGCCGGGTTCTGGTTTTTTGAGGGACACAAGTGACGTAGATTTGCCTGAAACTGCCCCTCAACCAATCACAACCGGAGATTTGACAACTGGAACTTTGGCCCACATGGCGGATTATGCCTTACGTATCCTAAAAAGGGACACACGCATTACGAAAATGATGAACGATGACGATTACTGGTTGGCCTGCCTCCTTGATCCACGCTATAAAGGCAAATTGCAAAATATTATGCCACATGAGAACTTGGAACTAATATTAGCAACCAAACAATCAACTCTTGTTGACCATTTGCTTCAGGCATTCCCAGCACACAGCGCACGTGATCGTTCTCACACGAGCTCCAGGGGGCAGCAGACTAGGAGTGTTAGGGGTGCACACATCAGAAGTGGCGTTGGACAGAGGGGTTTTCTGACCAGGTTGTGGAGTGATTTTGCTATGACCGCAGACAGGACAGGTACTGCTGCATCAATTGAAAGTGACAGGCGACAACATTTGTCCAGTATGGTTACTAACTATTTTTCATCCCTTATCGATGTTATCCCTCAACCGTCATTCCCATTTGATTACTGGGCATCAAAATTAGACACCTGGCCAGAATTGGCAGAATATGCATTGCAGGAGCTTGCTTGCCCGGCAGCAAGTGTCCTATCAGAAAGAGTATTCAGTGCTGCAGGTTCAATATTAACCGAAAAAAGGACTCGTCTGGCTACCCAAAATGTTGATGATCTAACATTCATTAAAATGAACCACAACTGGATTTCGAAATCTTTTGCCCCACCTTGCCCGGCCGACACCTAGCTTTCCTATGAAAAGCTCTTGCCTGTGTACTACTGTGAATTACTTTTCTAATGTCTAATTTTCTGCAGCTGATTGTCCAGCATACGACATGTTTACACCTCCCTAAATGGCCAAACTCCCCACACGGGGCCGTGGTATCGCGACTTGGCGCAAGCACCCGTGAGACTGCTGTTTGTCTGAAGAGGTGGGTGTGCTCGCTTTTGGTCGACGGCATTGCTACTGGGTCCCTCATAGTACAATAAAGTGTCTCTGGCGGTGGTGGTGCGCACCCAACGTCAGACACACTGTTGTAACATGAGGGGCCCTGGGCCTGTACCGCCGGCCACAAGAGAGTGCACCCACCCCCAGGTCAAACATTGCTCTACCACTTCCACAGTTATCTCTCACACTTCCACCAATGTTTAGTCTATGCGCTGACATCCTTTCATACCTGCCACTGACAATACCATTGTGTTGACATGTATGATGGTACTTAACATAGTCAGGGGCAGTGTCCTCTATTTACCACAGTAAATACTTTGCGCTAAATTAGTAGGTCTGAAACAACGCAGAGGATCCCACCCCTGAACCTAATGATTGCACCCTTTAGTGTTTTTGTTGTGTTTTAATGCGAGACAGTCACATTTAATTGTTGTTTTTGACTACTAACTGGCAGACACTCATTACAATCGGCCTCCGTTGACCAGACCACTGCTGCCCGTGTACCCCTGGAACCAATTATAAAGTGCCTACAGCCAGCCCATTTTATTGTGTTAGGCCTTCGAAGCCTGTCTGCGGTCCCTCCTTCCACTAGGCCTCCACTGACCAGACCACTGTCTGCGGTCCCTCCTTCCACTAGGCCTCCACTGACCAGACCACTGTCTGCGGTCCCTCCTTCCACTAGGCCTCCACTGACCAGACAACTGTCTGCGGTCCCTCCTTCCACTAGGCCTCCACTGACCAGACCACTGCTGCCCGTTTACCCCTGGAACCAATTATAAAGTGCCTACAGCCAGCCCATTTTATTGAGTTAGGCCTTCGAAGCCTGTCTGCGGTCCCTCCTTCCACTAGGCCTCCACTGACCAGACCACTGTCTGCGGTCCCTCCTTCCACTAGGCCTCCACTGACCAGGCCACTGCTGCCCGTGTACCCCTGGAACCAATTATAAAGTGCCTACAGCCAGCCCATTTTATTGTGTTAGGCCTTCGAAGCCTGTCTGCGGTCCCTCCTTCCACTAGGCCTCCACTGACCAGACCACTGTCTGCGGTCCCTCCTTCCACTAGGCCTCCACTGACCAGGCCACTGCTGCCCGTGTACCCCTGGAACCAATTATAAAGTGCCTACAGCCAGCCCATTTTATTGTGTTAGGCCTTCGAAGCCTGTCTGCGGTCCCTCCTTCCACTAGGCCTCCACTGACCTGACCACTGCTGCCCGTGTACCCCTGGAACCTATTTTACAGTGCCTACAGCCCACCCATTTTAGTATGTTAGGCCTTGGAAGCCTGTCTGCGGTCCCTCCTTCCACTAGGCCTCCACTCACCTGACCACTGCTGCCCGTGTACCCCTGGAACCTATTTTACAGTGCATAGAGCCTATTGTTTTATTTTATTTAATATTAATAAAGCCATGATGGACTACGCTGTACCACGCTATGAGCTACCCAGTTGACAATTCTTTTGCGAGAAAAGCCATCCCACCCCTCCACCAGCATGTTAAAGACCACATTGTCCTTTCATTCTGTCAATCTGTGAGTCCAAAGGTACACCTGACAACAGACACATGGAGCGGAAGGCATGGCCACGGAAGGTTACGTGTCCTTTGTGACGCAATGGGTTAATGTATTGCATGCATGGTCCACACAGGGGACAGCCTGGTAAGTCTGTCTGCAGTCCCTAATTCAAGTTGTCCTCAAATGAATAAATCTGAGCTTCTACCTTCTGGCTCTGATTAACTGCTGTTTTTTAAAAAAATGGTGGTTCCGGCCTACTAACGGTGCCTGCCCCTGCCTGGTGTTGTCCTCAACTGAATAAAGCTGAGCTTCTACCTTCTGGCTCTGATTAAGCTTTTTTTTTTTTTTTTTTTTAATTGCTGGATGGGGCCTAATACCTCTGTTTGCTGCTCCCTGGTGTTTGTCCTCAACTGAATAAAGCTGAGCTTCTGCCTTCTGGCTCTGATTAACTGCTGTTTTTTAAAAAATTGGTGGTTCCGGCCTACTAACGGTGTCTGCCCCTCCCTGGTGTTGTTCTCAACTGAACAAAGCTGAGCTTCTACCTTCTGGCTCTCTTCAAGTGCTGTGTTTTTAAAAATAGGTGGTTATGGGCCTACTAACGGTGTCTGCCCCTGCCTGGTGTTGTCCTCAACTGAATAAAGCTGAGCTTCTACCTTCTGGCTCTGATTAAGCTTTATTTTTTTATTTTTTTTTTTAATTGCTGGATGGGGCCTAATACCTCTGTTTGCTGCTCCCTGGTGTTTGTCCTCAACTGAATAAAGCTGAGCTTCTACCTTCTGGCTCTGATTGACTGCTGTTTTTAAAAAAATTGGTGGTTCCGGCCTACTAACGGTGTCTGCCCCTGCCTGGTGTTGTCCTCAACTGAATAAAGCTGAGCTTCTACCTTCTGGCTCTGATTAACTGCTGTTTTTAAAAAAATTGGTGGTTCCGGCCTACTAACGGTGTCTGCCCCTGCCTGGTGTTGTCCTCAACTGAATAAAGCTGAGCTTCTACCTTCTGGCTCTGATTAACTGCTGTTTTTAAAAAAATTGGTGGTTCCGGCCTACTAACGGTGTCTGCCCCTGCCTGGTGTTGTCCTCAACTGAATAAAGCTGAGCTTCTACCTTCTGGCTCTGATTAGTCTTTTATTTATTTATTTTTTTAATTGCTGGATGGGGCCTAATACCTCTGTTTGCTGCTCCCTGGTGTTTGTCCTCAACTGAATAAAGCTGAGCTTCTACCTTCTGGCTCTGATTAACTGCTGTTTTTAAAAAAATTGGTGGTTCCGGCCTACTAACGGTGTCTGCCCCTGCCTGGTGTTGTCCTCAACTGAATAAAGCTGAGCTTCTACCTTCTGGCTCTCATTAAGTGCTGTTTTTTAAAAGATTGGTGGTTCCGGCCTACTAACGGTGTCTGCCCCTCCCTGGTGTTGTCCTCAACTGAACAAAGCTGAGCTTCTACCTTCTGGCTCTCTTTAAGTGCTGTGTTTTTAAAAATAGGTGGTTATGGGCCTACTAACGGTGTCTGCCCCTGCCTGGTGTTGTCCTCAACTGAATAAAGCTGAGCTTCTACCTTCTGGCTCTGATTAGTCTTTTATTTATTTTTTTTTTTAATTGCTGGATGGGGCCTAATACCTCTGTTTGCTGCTCCCTGGTGTTTGTCCTCAACTGAATAAAGCTGAGCTTCTACCTTCTGGCTCTGATTAACTGCTGTTTTTAAAAAAATTGGTGTTTCCGGCCTACTAACGGTGTCTGCCCCTGCCTGGTGTTGTCCTCAACTGAACAAAGCTGAGCTTCTACCTTCTGGCTCTCTTTAAGTGCTGTGTTTTTAAAAATAGGTGGTTATGGGCCTACTAACGGTGTCTGCCCCTGCCTGGTGTTGCCCTCAACTGAATAAAGCTGAGCTTCTACCTTCTGGCTCTGATTAAGCTTTTTTTTTTTTTTTAATTGCTGGATGGGGCCTAATACCTCTGTTTGCTGCTCCCTGGTGTTTGTCCTCAACTGAATAAAGCTGAGCTTCTACCTTCTGGCTCTGATTAACTGCTGTTTTTAAAAAAATTGGTGGTTCCGGCCTACTAACGGTGTCTGCCCCTCCCTGGTGTTGTCCTCAACTGAACAAAGCTGAGCTTCTACCTTCTGGCTCTCTTTAAGTGCTGTGTTTTTAAAAATAGGTGGTTATGGGCCTACTAACGGTGTCTGCCCCTGCCTGGTGTTGTCCTCAACTGAATAAAGCTGAGCTTCTACCTTCTGGCTCTGATTAAGCTTTTTTTTTTTTTTTTTTTTTTTTAATTGCTGGATGGGGCCTAATACCTCTGTTTGCTGCTCCCTGGTGTTTGTCCTCAACTGAATAAAGCTGAGCTTCTACCTTCTGGCCCTGATTAACTGCTGTTTTTAAAAAATTGGTGGTTCCGGCCTACTAACGGTGTCTGCCCCTGCCTGGTGTTGTCCTCAACTGAATAAAGCTGAGCTTCTACCTTCTGGCTCTGATTAACTGCTGTTTTTAAAAAAATTGGTGGTTCCGGCCTACTAACGGTGTCTGCCCCTGCCTGGTGTTGTCCTCAACTGAATAAAGCTCAGCTTCTACCTTCTCGCTCTGATTAACTGCTGTTTTCAAAAAAATTGGTGGTTCCGGCCTACTAACGGTGTCTGCCCCTGCCTGGTGTTGTCCTCAACTGAATAAAGCTGAGCTTCTACCTTCTGGCTCTGATTAACTGCTGTTTTTAAAAAAATTGGTGGTTCCGGCCTACTAACGGTGTCTGCCCCTGCCTGGTGTTGTCGTCAACTGAATAAAGCTGAGCTTCTACCTTCTGGCTCTGATTAGTCTTTTATTTATTTATTTTTTTAATTGCTGGATGGGGCCTAATACCTCTGTTTGCTGCTCCCTGGTGTTTGTCCTCAACTGAATAAAGCTGAGCTTCTACCTTCTGGCTCTGATTAACTGCTGTTTTTAAAAAAATTGGTGGTTCCGGCCTACTAACGGTGTCTGCCCCTGCCTGGTGTTGTCCTCAACTGAATAAAGCTGAGCTTCTACCTTCTGGCTCTCATTAAGTGCTGTTTTTTAAAAGATTGGTGGTTCCGGCCTACTAACGGTGTCTGCCCCTCCCTGGTGTTGTCCTCAACTGAACAAAGCTGAGCTTCTACCTTCTGGCTCTCTTTAAGTGCTGTGTTTTTAAAAATAGGTGGTTATGGGCCTACTAACGGTGTCTGCCCCTGCCTGGTGTTGTCCTCAACTGAATAAAGCTGAGCTTCTACCTTCTGGCTCTGATTAAGCTTTTTTTTTTTTTTTTTTTTTTTTAATTGCTGGATGGGGCCTAATACCTCTGTTTGCTGCTCCCTGGTGTTTGTCCTCAACTGAATAAAGCTGAGCTTCTACCTTCTGGCCCTGATTAACTGCTGTTTTTAAAAAATTGGTGGTTCCGGCCTACTAACGGTGTCTGCCCCTGCCTGGTGTTGTCCTCAACTGAATAAAGCTGAGCTTCTATCTTCTGGCTCTGATTAACTGCTGTTTTTAAAAAAATTGGTGGTTCCGGCCTACTAACGGTGTCTGCCCCTGCCTGGTGTTGTCCTCAACTGAATAAAGCTGAGCTTCTACCTTCTGGCTCTGATTAACTGCTGTTTTTAAAAAAATTGGTGGTTCCGGCCTACTAACGGTGTCTGCCCCTGCCTGGTGTTGTCCTCAACTGAATAAAGCTGAGCTTCTACCTTCTCGCTCTGATTAACTGCTGTTTTCAAAAAAATTGGTGGTTCCGGCCTACTAACGGTGTCTGCCCCTGCCTGGTGTTGTCCTCAACTGAATAAAGCTGAGCTTCTACCTTCTGGCTCTGATTAACTGCTGTTTTTAAAAAAATTGGTGGTTCCGGCCTACTAACGGTGTCTGCCCCTGCCTGGTGTTGTCCTCAACTGAATAAAGCTGAGCTTCTACCTTCTGGCTCTGATTAGTCTTTTATTTATTTTTTTTTAATTGCTGGATGGGGCCTAATACCTCTGTTTGCTGCTCCCTGGTGTTTGTCCTCAACTGAATAAAACTGAGCTTCTTACTTCTGGCTCTGATTAACTGCTGTTTTTAAAAAAATTGGTGGTTCCGGCCTACTAACGGTGTCTGCCCCTGCCTGGTGTTGTCCTCAACTGAATAAAGCTGAGCTTCTACCTTCTGGCTCTCATTAAGTGCTGTTTTTTAAAAGATTGGTGGTTCCGGCCTACTAACGGTGTCTGCCCCTCCCTGGTGTTGTCCTCAACTGAACAAAGCTGAGCTTCTACCTTCTGGCTCTCTTTAAGTGCTGTGTTTTTAAAAATAGGTGGTTATGGGCCTACTAACGGTGTCTGCCCCTGCCTGGTGTTGTGCTCAACTGAATAAAGCTGAGCTTCTACCTTCTGGCTCTGATTAAGCTTTTTTTTTTTTTTTTTTTAATTGCTGGATGGGGCCTAATACCTCTGTTTGCTGCTCCCTGGTGTTTGTCCTCAACTGAATAAAGCTGAGCTTCTACCTTCTGGCTCTGATTAACTGCTGTTTTTAAAAAAATTGGTGGTTCCGGCCTACTAACGGTGTCTGCCCCTGCCTGGTGTTGTCCTCAACTGAATAAAGCTGAGCTTCTACCTTCTGGCTCTGATTAACTGTTGTTTTTAAAAAAATTGGTGGTTCCGGCCTACTAACGGTGTCTGCCCCTGCCTGGTGTTGTCCTCAACTGAATAAAGCTGAGCTTCTACCTTCTGGCTCTGATTAACTGCTGTTTTTAAAAAAATTGGTGGTTCCGGCCTACTAACGGTGTCTGCCCCTGCCTGGTGTTGTCCTCAACTGAATAAAGCTGAGCTTCTACCTTCTGGCTCTGATTAGTCTTTTATTTATTTATTTTTTTAATTGCTGGATGGGGCCTAATACCTCTGTTTGCTGCTCCCTGGTGTTTGTCCTCAACTGAATAAAGCTGAGCTTCTACCTTCTGGCTCTGATTAACTGCTGTTTTTAAAAAAATTGGTGGTTCCGGCCTACTAACGGTGTCTGCCCCTGCCTGGTGTTGTCCTCAACTGAATAAAGCTGAGCTTCTACCTTCTGGCTCTCATTAAGTGCTGTTTGTTAAAAGATTGGTGGTTCCGGCCTACTAACGGTGTCTGCCCCTCCCTGGTGTTGTCCTCAACTGAACAAAGCTGAGCTTCTACCTTCTGGCTCTCTTTAAGTGCTGTGTTTTTAAAAATAGGTGGTTATGGGCCTACTAACGGTGTCTGCCCCTGCCTGGTGTTGTCCTCAACTGAATAAAGCTGAGCTTCTACCTTCTGGCTCTGATTAAGCTTTTTTTTTTTTTTTTTTTTTTTTAATTGCTGGATGGGGCCTAATACCTCTGTTTGCTGCTCCCTGGTGTTTGTCCTCAACTGAATAAAGCTGAGCTTCTACCTTCTGGCTCTGATTAACTGCTGTTTTTAAAAAAATTGGTGGTTCCGGCCTACTAACGGTGTCTGCCCCTGCCTGGTGTTGTCCTCAACTGAATAAAGCTGAGCTTCTACCTTCTGGCTCTGATTAACTGCTGTTTTTTAAAAAAATTGGTGGTTCCGGCCTACTAACGGTGTCTGCCCCTGCCTGGTGTTGTCCTCAACTGAATAAAGCTGAGCTTCTACCTTCTGGCTCTGATTAACTGCTGTTTTTAAAAAAATTGGTGGTTCCAGCCTACTAACGGTGTCTGCCCCTGCCTGGTGTTGTCCTCAACTGAATAAAGCTGAGCTTCTACCTTCTGGCTTTGATTAGTCTTTTTTTTTTTTTTTTTTTTTAATTGCTGGATGGGGCCTAATACCTCTGTTTGCTGCTCCCTGGTGTTTGTCCTCAACTGAATAAAGCTGAGCTTCTACCTTCTGGCTCTGATTAACTGCTGTTTTTAAAAAAATTGGTGGTTCCGGCCTACTAACGGTGTCTGCCCCTGCCTGGTGTTGTCCTCAACTGAATAAAGCTGAGCTTCTACCTTCTGGCTCTGATTAACTGCTGTTTTTAAAAAAATTGGTGGTTCCGGCCTACTAACGGTGTCTGCCCCTGCCTGGTGTTGTCCTCAACTGAATAAAGCTGAGCTTCTACCTTCTGGCTCTGATTAACTGCTGTTTTTAAAAAAATTGGTGGTTCCGGCCTACTAACGGTGTCTGCCCCTGCCTGGTGTTGTCCTCAACTGAATAAAGCTGAGCTTCTACCTTCTCGCTCTGATTAACTGCTGTTTTCAAAAAAATTGGTGGTTCCGGCCTACTAACGGTGTCTGCCCCTGCCTGGTGTTGTCCTCAACTGAATAAAGCTGAGCTTCTACCTTCTGGCTCTGATTAACTGCTGTTTTTAAAAAAATTGGTGGTTCCGGCCTACTAACGGTGTCTGCCCCTGCCTGGTGTTGTCCTCAACTGAATAAAGCTGAGCTTCTACCTTCTCGCTCTGATTAACTGCTGTTTTAAAAAAAATTGGTGGTTCCGGCCTACTAACGGTGTCTGCCCCTGCCTGGTGTTGTCCTCAACTGAATAAAGCTGAGCTTCTACCTTCTGGCTCTGATTAACTGTTGTTTTTAAAAAAAATTGGTGGTTCCGGCCTACTAACGGTGTCTGCCCCTGCCTGGTGTTGTCCTCAACTGAATAAAGCTGAGCTTCTACCTTCTGGCTCTGATTAGTCTTTTATTTTTTTATTTTTTTAATTGCTGGATGGGGCCTAATACCTCTGTTTGCTGCTCCCTGGTGTTTGTCCTCAACTGAATAAAGCTGAGCTTCTACCTTCTGGCTCTGATTAACTGCTGTTTTTAAAAAAATTGGTGGTTGCGGCCTACTAACGGTGTCTGCCCCTGCCTGGTGTTGTCCTCAACTGAATAAAGCTGAGCTTCTACCTTCTGGCTCTCATTAAGTGCTGTTTTTTAAAAGATTGGTGGTTCCGGCCTACTAACGGTGTCTGCCCCTGCCTGGTGTTGTCCTCAACTGAATAAAGCTGAGCTTCTACCTTCTCGCTCTGATTAACTGCTGTTTTCAAAAAAATTGGTGGTTCCGGCCTACTAACGGTGTCTGCCCCTGCCTGGTGTTGTCCTCAACTGAATAAAGCTGAGCTTCTACCTTCTGGCTCTGATTAACTGTTGTTTTTAAAAAAATTGGTGGTTCCGGCCTACTAACGGTGTCTGCCCCTGCCTGGTGTTGTCCTCAACTGAATAAAGCTGAGCTTCTACCTTCTCGCTCTGATTAACTGCTGTTTTCAAAAAAATTGGTGGTTCCGGCCTACTAACGGTGTCTGCCCCTGCCTGGTGTTGTCCTCAACTCAATAAAGCTGAGCTTCTACCTTCTGGCTCTGATTAACTGCTGTTTTTAAAAAAATTGGTGGTTCCGGCCTACTAACGGTGTCTGCCCCTGCCTGGTGTTGTCCTCAACTGAATAAAGCTGAGCTTCTACCTTCTCGCTCTGATTAACTGCTGTTTTCAAAAAAATTGGTGGTTCCGGCCTACTAACGGTGTCTGCCCATGCCTGGTGTTGTCCTCAACTGAATAAAGCTGAGCTTCTACCTTCTGGCTCTGATTAACTGTTGTTTTTAAAAAAATTGGTGGTTCCGGCCTACTAACGGTGTCTGCCCCTCCCTGGTGTTGTCCTCAACTGAACAAAGCTGAGCTTCTACCTTCTGGCTCTCTTTAAGTGCTGTGTTTTTAAAAATAGGTGGTTATGGGCCTACTAACGGTGTCTGCCCCTGCCTGGTGTTGTCCTCAACTGAATAAAGCTGATCTTCTACCTTCTGGCTCTGATTAGTCTTTTTTTTTTTTTTTTTTTAAATTGCTGGATGGGGCCTAATACCTCTGTTTGCTGCTCCCTGGTGTTTGTCCTCAACTGAATAAAGCTGAGCTTCTACCTTCTGGCTCTGATTAACTGCTGTTTTTAAAAAAATTGGTGGTTCCGGCCTACTAACGGTGTCTGCCCCTGCCTGGTGTTGTCCTCAACTGAATAAAGCTGAGCTTCTACCTTCTGGCTCTCATTAAGTGCTGTTTTTTAAAAGATTGGTGGTTCCGGCCTACTAACGGTGTCTGCCCCTCCCTGGTGTTGTCCTCAACTGAACAAAGCTGAGCTTCTACCTTCTGGCTCTCTTTAAGTGCTGTGTTTTTAAAAATAGGTGGTTATGGGCCTACTAACGGTGTCTGCCCCTGCCTGGTGTTGTCCTCAACTGAATAAAGCTGAGCTTCTACCTTCTGGCTCTGATTAAGCTTTTTTTTTTTTTTTTTTTTTTAATTGCTGGATGGGGCCTAATACCTCTGTTTGCTGCTCCCTGGTGTTTGTCCTCAACTGAATAAAGCTGAGCTTCTACCTTCTGGCTCTCATTAAGTGCTGTTTTTTAAAAGATTGGTGGTTCCGGCCTACTAACGGTGTCTGCCCCTGCCTGGTGTTGTCCTCAACTGAATAAAGCTGAGCTTCTACCTTCTGGCTTTTGGCCTACAGTAGCAAATATTAAACTGCATTTGGCCTATTAGTGTGTTTGGGCCCTTAAAACAGTGTCTGCTGCTCCTGGGTTTGCTACTCCACTCAACAAAGCAATGCCGCCTGTTTAGTCCTGTTACCAATTTTGAACTGCATTTAGCCTACTTAATTCTTTGGCCCTATATCTGTTTCCTCCTCATCCTGCCCATTCCCCAGCCACTGCTAGATGAGTCTGCTGGTACATTGACCTAGACCACTACATTCCCCTTGCACTCTACACAGCCAGAATCTGACCCTGCTGAAAGTAAGGTTCCCCTTCCCGCATGTTATACCACCTTACACAGGGACAAAGAGGAAGGTGCAGATGAAAGTGCAGGTTCCTTCATCAGGTGGGGGGGGCATACTCGTTGGCGACGTCACTGGCACAGGGCCCCTCAGAGTACGCAAAAGTGTCGCTGCCGGTGGGAGGCGCCCCTGCCGTGCAAACACACCGCTGTACTTTGAGGGGCCCTGTGCCAGTGCCAATGCCAACGAGTGGGCCCCCCTGCTTGCTTAGGATCACAGCACTTGCAAACTTGACATACTTACCTCTCACTGCTCCACCGCCGTGACGTAGTCCACGTTTCCTGTGCCCACTAAAACCTTGAACCAGCCCTACCCCCCACAACTTTTGCCAAATGACCCCAATTTCAAATGCCCAACTATTATTATAAAGTTAATTAAGATTGACAAGCTTCAGAAACAAGAATGGATGTTTTTGCCATTAAAATGGGCACTGTAGGTGTTTTCCTGGCCTCCACTCACTGCCGACTATGCTTCCCCATTGACTTGCATTGGGTTTCGTGTTTCGGTCGATCCCCGACTTTTAGCGATAATCGGCCGACTGCACTCGACTCGACTCTGGACAAAGTCGGGTTTCACAAAACCCGACTCGACTGTAAAAAAATGAAAGTCGCTCAACCCTAGTGAAGACTATCCCGTGGTGCTCAGCAGGGAAGTGCTACAACACCCAGGCGCTAGTAGGTAGGCTACTGATTTCCACCTGCAAAGGGAACTCTGGATGTGCCTTCGGACCGGCCGGTCTCAGCCAGCCCTGATAGCAGTGCTTTGAATTGTGGATGCCGAAGCCTTCAGTAAAGAGGTAAAGAGACTGCAACCCTGTGTCCTCGTCCTTTACTACAACTTACACCACCACCTACCCCTTTTATTGGACGCCCATTAGCAGGGCCACGGACCGGGTCGGGCCACCGTGACATCCCCAGAACCGAGAGACCCGGTATCGAGTACCCAGCTGCCCTGCGTCTGGGGGCCACTCCAGAGTTACTACTTTTATGGTAAGTAAATGGGATTTATTGGCACCTGATTATGTGTACTCTCTTTTATTACATCTCTATGAAGGTCACTGATCACTTTTAGTTTACTGAAAGTGAGAAAATTAGATATTATAGGCTTTTTTTTAGCCTGTGCTTGACAGGCGCATTATACCTGACCTCGTTAGTGAAGGCATTGTTCCTGATGAAGGGTTAATTGTACACACAGTCTGATTTGTGCACGGCATTTTACAGAGCAAGAAAAGCTGAGCAAAATGTTATGAATTTATTGAAAAAATTCAGTATTCAGAACTTGAATTTTATTCATTGAATTCCTTGGTGTTTATCTGGATATTAGTCCAGCATGTGGTCAAATTTATGGACAGAAGTGATGCACTGAAGAGTAGCAAAAACACAAGGAGATTCAAGATGAGAACTAAACTAGAGATATACCAAGGAAGTAACAAGCTGCAACTGCCAACTCCAAGCAGTATGCTGGGACCTTAAGTAAGGTGTGGTACTGTCCCATTCCATTGGCCACATCACACACCTATGCTGCCAGACTGGATGGCACTACAGATTCCAGCTACACAATTATCTCTAGCTGGACAAAGCCTGAGCTACCCATCGAATGAATATAGTAGCACCTCTTGACAGAAGTAGATAACTCACCAGCAGTTCCAGATGGAGATTTGACACTTAACTTGTTTTGTAAAATTCTACCTGCAGATCTTTTATAAAAAATCTTTTATATTTGCTAGAATACAGTAGATGGCATGCTGTGCTATTCAGTCTAGTAAAACACATGGATCCATTAGTGAATCTCTGTATTCTTTAACATCATTGTTAACAGTTGATTAATTTATCAATTATGTGCTTCAGTTTTTCACTTAAGGTACCTTCACACGAAACGACGCTGCAGCGATAGCGACAACGATGCCGATCGCTGCAGCGTCGCTGTTTGATCGCTGGAGAGCTGTCACACAGACCGCTCTCCAGCGACCAACGATGCCGAGGTCCCCGGGTAACTAGGGTAAACATCGGGTTGCTAAGCGCAGGGCCGCGCTTAGTAACCCGATGTTTACCCTGGTTACCAGCGTAAAATGTAAAAAAAACAAACAGTACATACTTACATTCGCGTCCCCCGGCGTCCGCTTCCTGCACTGACTGACTGACTGAGCGCCGGCAGTAGCAGGGCACAGCGGTGACGTCACCGCTGTGCTGTGCTTTCACTTTCACTTTGCGGCGCTCAGTCAGTGTGGGAAGCAGACGGCGGGGGATGCGAATGTAAGTATGTACTGTTTGTTTTTTTTACATTTTACACTGGTAACCAGGGTAAACATTGGGTTACTAAGCGCCGCCCTGCGCTTAGTAACCCGATGTTTACCCTGGTTACCAGTGTAAAATATAGCTGGTATCGTTGCTTTTGCTGTCAAACACAACGATACACGGCGATCGGACGACCAAATAAAGTTCTGAACTTTATTCAGTGACCAGCGACATCACAGCAGGATCCTGATCGCTGCTGTGTGTCAAACTAAACGATATCGCTAGCCAGGATGCTGCAACGTCACGGATCGCTAGCGATATCGTTACAAAGTCGTTTCGTGTGAAGGTACCTTTAGCTTTCAAATCTCTTGTAAACGCCAAATAAACAAAGCAACAATTCTGAGCTAAAGGATTGATTGATCTAATAATGACAAACCTGTGTCTAACTTGTGGAAAATTTGGTCAACTCTCACTTAATCTGCTAATTTTGTGCTAGCTCTTAAAGCTCCACTCTGGTGTTTTGGTTTTGGTTTTGTTTTGCAGTGCTGGAGTGAGTCTTCCAATCTTAGGTCCCTGAACCAAGTCTTATACTTACCCACCACCATCATCACCATCTATCAGTGCCAATCCTGTTGGTCTTCAGCAGATTGTGACCTGTCATATTGCTCAGGTGTTTGCTGGAGGAAGTCAGATGTCACTTTTCAATGCAATTCTATGAGAACCTCGTTCTGGTTCCCTACACTTAAATTGAGAGCTTGGGACCATTGCTTCTGACTTTCCGCTAGTCAGTAGTGATGAGCAAGCATGCTCGCCACTACTCGGTACTCGGCTCAGCATCTCATTGCTCAAAATGACCGTAGCTCACCGAGTATTTCTGGGGTTGCTCGGTGGGAGCTCGGGTCCCTGCCCTCCATGTTTCTCACTCTTTTGAGAGCAAATAAGCATGCAGGGATTGTCCGTCACACACTGTAATGCTGCAGCTAGAGTTGAGCGACTTTAACTTTTTTGGGGTCGAGTCGGGTTTTGCGAAACCCGACTTTGTCAAAAGTCGAGTCGAGTGAAGTCGGCCGATTATCGCGAAAAGTCGGGGATCGACCGATACATGAAACCTAATACAAGTCAATGGGGAAGCATAGTCGGCAGTAAGTGGAGGCCAGGAAAACACCTACAGTGCCCATTTTAATGGCAAAAACATCCATTCTTGTTACTGAAGCTTGTCAATCTTAATTTACTTTATAATAATAGATAGGCATTGGAAATTGGGGGTCATTTGGCTAAAGTTGTGGGGGGTAGGGCTGGTTCAAGTTTTTAGTGGGCCCAGGAAACGTGGACTACGTCACGGCGGTGGAGCAGTGAGAGGTAAGTATGTCAAGTTTTCAAGTGCTGTGATCCTGAGCAAGCAGGGGGGGCCCACTCATTGGCACTGGCACAGGGCCCCTCAAAGTACAGCGGTGTGTTTGCACGGCGGGGGCACCTCCCACCGGCAGCGACACTTTTGCATACTATGAGGGGCCCTGTGCCAGTGACGTCGCCAACGAGTATGCCCCCCCCCCGCACCTGATGAAGGAACCTGCACTTTCATCTGCACCTTCCTCTTTGTCCCTGTGTAAGGTGGTATAGCATGCGGGAAGGGGAACCTTACTTTCAGCAGGGTCAGATTCTGGCTGTGTAGAGTGCAAGGGGAATGTAGTGGTCTGGGTCAATGTACCAGCAGACTCATCTAGCAGTGGATGGGCAATGGGCAGGATGAGGAGGAAACACAGATATAGGGCCAAAGAATTAAGTAGGCTAAATGCAGTTCAAAATTGGTAACAGGACTAAACAGGCGGCATTGCTTTGTTCAGTGGAGGAGCAAACCCAGGAGCAGCAGACACCGTTTTAAGGGCCCAACCACACTAGTAGGCCAAATGCAGTTTAATATCTGCTACTATAGGCCGAAAGCCTAAAGACTGAAGCTCAGCTTTATACAGTGGAGGACAACACCAGGGAGCGGCACACACCGTTAGTAGGCCCCAACCAAAGTAGTAGGCCAACTGCAGTGTGACATTAAAAAATACTTAATGAGAGCCTGAAGGTTGAAGCTCAGACAAGGAAACCTGGAGGAGAACACCAAGGAGGAGGAAAACACCAAGGAGTGGCAGACACCTTTACTAGGCCCCAACCAAAGTAGTAGGCCAACTGCAGTGTGACATTAAAAAATACTTAATGAGAGCCTGAAGGTTGAAGCTCAGACAAGGAGACCTGGAGGAGAACACCAAGGAGCGGCAGACACCGTTACTAGGACCCAACCAAAGTAGTAGGGCAACTGCTGTCTTATATAAACAACTACTTAATGAGAGCTCTGAAGGTTGAAGTTCAGCTTTTTCAGTGGAGGACAGCGTGATTGAGTGGCGCCACAGACAGACAAAGGTAGTATGTGTTAACTTAAAAAGTTGGCTCTATGCATTTTTAAATTAGTTTCAGGGGTACACAGGCAGCATTGGCGTGGTCAGCGGAGGACAATTGGAAGGAGGGACCGCAGACAGACTTCCTAGGCCTAAAATAATAAAATAGGCTCTATGCAGCATCCATTAGGTGGTAGGGGTACACAGGCAGCATTGGTGTGGTCAGCGGAGGACAATTGGAAGGAGTGTCTGACACAGTAAGTACTCCGAGTCCCAAAACCTAAATTGATGTTAATGTATCCCAAACAAAAACATAACCAAAAAAAAAAAAAGGGTGGCATACTTAGGTACAGGGGTGTGCTCCTATGCTGACTTTCAGACATTGTAATCTGGCGCAAAGTATTTACTGGTGTAAATGTAGGACAGGGCCCCTGACTATTTTAACTAGCATCATACATGTCAACAAATTGTTATTGTCTGTGCCAGGCATGGAAGGATTTCAGCGCATAGACTAAACAGTGGTGGAGCAGCGACAGATAATTTTGCAAGTGGTAGAGCACTGTTTGACCTTGGGGGGGGACATTCTCTCCTGGCCGGCGGTACAAGCCCAGGGCTCCTCATGTTACAACGGTGTGTCTGACATTGGGTGCACGCCACCACCGCCAGAGACACTTCATTGTACTATGTGGGACCCAGTGCCAGTGCCGTCTCTCACGGGTGCTTGCGACTAGTGGCGAGACCACGGCCCCGTGGGGGGAGTTAGGCCATTCAGGGAGGTGTAAACATGTCGTATGCTGGACAAACAGCAGCTGCAAATTAAGAGATTGGAACAGTCAGTAACACCAGTCCCAAAGCAAGGCCTTTTTACAGGACAGCTAGGTGTCTGCCGGGAATGGTGGGGCAAAATAATTTGAAATCCATGAGTGGTTCATTTTAACTCCTTCACCCCAAAGCCTGTTTTCACCTAAGTGACACGGCCAATTTTTACAATTCTGACCACTGTCACTTTATGAGGTCATAACTCTAAAACGCTTCAACGGATCCTGGTGATTCTGAGATTGTTTTCTCGTGACATGTACTTTATGATAGTGGTAAAACTTCTTCGATATGACTTGCATTTATTTGTGAAAAAACAGAAATTTGTCGAAAATTATGAAAATTTAGCAATTTTCAAATTTTCCGTTTTTATGCCCTTAAATTAGAGAGTCATATAACATAATATAGTTAATAAACAACATTTTCCACATGTCTGCTTTACATCAGCACAATTTTGGAAACATAATTTTTTTTTGTTAGGGAGTTATAAGGGTTAAAAGTTG
This sequence comes from Ranitomeya variabilis, assembly GCF_051348905.1. Classification (NCBI taxonomy): domain Eukaryota; kingdom Metazoa; phylum Chordata; class Amphibia; order Anura; family Dendrobatidae; genus Ranitomeya; species Ranitomeya variabilis. The sequence continues at coordinate 120,727,801 of NC_135238.1, forward strand.
ACCAGCGATTTCTCATTTTTGCAACAAAATTTGCAAAACCATTTTTTTTACGGACCACCTCACACTTGAAGTGACTTTGAGGGGTCTATATGACAGAAAATGTCCAAAAGTGACACCTTTCTAAAAACTGCACCCCTCAAGGTACTCTAAACCACATTCAAAAAGTTTATTAACCCTTCAGGTGCTTCACAGGAATTTTTGGAATGTTTAAAAAAAATTAAACATTTAACTTTTTTTTCACAAAATTTTTACTTCAGATGCAATTTGTTTTATTTTACCAAGGGTAACAGGAGAAATTGGACTAAAAAAGTCGTTGTACAATTTGTCCTGAGTACGCCGATACCCCACATGTTGGGGTAAACCATTGATTGGGCACATGGCAGAGCTCGGAAGGGAAGGAGCGCCATTTGACTTTTCAATGCAAAATTGGCTGGAATTGAGATCGGAACCCATGTCGTGTTTGGAGAGCCCCTGATGTGCCTAAACAGTGGAAACCCCCAGAAGTGACACCATTTTGGAAAGTAGACCCTCTAAGGAACTAATCTAGATGTGTGGTGAGCACTTTGAACCTCCAAGTGCTTCACAGAAGTTTATAATGTGGAGCCGTAAAAAAAAATAATATTAATTTTCACAAAAAATGATTTTTTTGCCCCCAAATTTTTATTTTCCCAAGGGTAGCAGGATAAATTGGACCCCAAAGGTTGTTGTGCAATTTGTCCTGAGTACGCTGATACTTCATATATGGGGATAAACCACTGTTTGGGCGCATGGCAGAGCTCGGAAGGGAAGGCGCGCCATTTGACTTTTCAATGCAAAATTGGCTGGAATTGAGATCGGAACCCATGTCGTGTTTGGAGAACCCCTGACGTGCCTAAACAGTGGAAACCCCCACAAATGACACCATTTTGGAAAGAAGACCCCCTAAGGAACTTATGTAGATGTGTGGTGAGCACTTTTAACCCCCAGTTGTTTCACTAAAGTTTAGAATGTAGCGCTGTGAAAATTAAAAAATCATTTTTTCTTTCCACAAATGATGTTTTAGCCCGCAATTTTTTTTCCCCCAAGGGTAACAGGAGAAATTGGACCACAAAAGTTATTGTCCAATTTGTCCTGAGTACGCTGATACCCCATATATGGGGGGGAACCACTGTTTGGGCGCACGGCAGAGCTCGGAAGGGAAGGAGCGCCGTTTGAAATGCAGACTTAGATGGATTGGTCTGCAGGTGTCATGTTGCATTTGCAGAGCCCCTGATGTACCTAAACAGTAGAAACCCCCCACAAGTGACCCTATATTGGAAACTAGACCCCCCACGGAACTTATCTAGATGTGTTGTGAGAACTTTGAACCAACAAGTGTTTCACTACAGTTTATCAAGCAGAGCCGTGAAAATAAAAAATATATTTTTTTCCACGAAAATTATATTTTAGCCCCCACATTTTTATTTTCCCAAGGGTAACAGGAGAAATTGGACAACAAATGTTGTTGTCCAATTTGTCCTGAGTACGCTGATACCCCATATATGGGGGGGAACCACTGTTTGGGCACACGGCAGAGCTCGGAAGGGAAGGAGCGCAGTTTGAAATGCAGACTTAGATGGATTGGTCTGCAGGTGTCATGTTGCATTTGCAGAGCCCCTGATGTACCTAAACAGTAGAAACCCCCCACAAGTGACCCCATATTGGAAACTAGACCCCCCATGGAACTTATCTAGATGTGTTGTGAGAACTTTGAACCCCCAAGTGCTTCACTACAGTTTATAACGCAGAGCCGCAAAAATAAAAAATATATATTTTTTCCACGAAAATTATATTTTAGCCCCCATGTTTTTATTTTCCCAAGGGTAAGGCTGGTTTCACACTTGCGTTTTTATCTGCATGCGTTTTTTAAAAAAATGCATGTGTGAAAAAATGCATGTAAATGCGGTAAAACGCATGCGTTTTTATAGAAAAACACAAGAAAACAAGAAAAAAACAAAAAACACTAACCCTACCCCTAACCCTAACCTGAAATACGTGGCACTGAAATATGTGGCACTGAAATACGTTTATATACGTATATACGTATATACGTATATAAGTGCCACGATATTTCAGTGACCACGTATATAAGTGCCACGTATATAAGTGCCACGTATTTAACGTAAATGCCACAATATTTCAGTGCCACGTATTTCACTGAAATATCGTAGCACTTAAATACGTGGCACTGAAATACGTATCACTGAAATACGTGGCACTGAAATACGTGGCACTGAAATACGTGGCACTATGACTGTCAGAAAATGTTAATTAAACGGTTAGGGATGAGTTTAGGGGTAGGGTTAGGGTTTGGATCCCTTTATCACCTTGATGGTGGTGGGTGACTTTTCAGTGTGTCTTCTGGTTTTTTTCTATAAAAACGCATGCGTTTTTAACGCAAACGCGTTGAGATCGGACGCCATGTCGCGTTTGGAGAGCCCCTGATGTGCCTAAACAGTGAAAACTCCCCAATTCTAACTGAAACCCTAACCCCAACCCTAACCCTAGTCCTAACCCTAGCGCTACTTTCACACTAGCGTTTTTTTGCATACGTCGCAATGCGTCGTTTTGGCGAAAAAACGCATCCTGCAAAGTCATCTGCAGGATGCGTTTTTTCCCCATAGACTAACATTAGCGACGTATTGACACACGTCGCAAGCGTCGTGCGACGGTTGCGTCGTGTTGTGGCGGACCGCCGGCAGCAAAAAACGTTACATGTAACTTTTTTTGTGCCGACGGTCAACCATTTCCGACCGCGCATGCGCGGCTGGAACTCCGCCCCCACCTCCCCGCACCTCACAATGGGGCAGCGGATGTGTGGAAAAACAGCATCCGCTGCCCCCATTGTGCGGCGCTTGCACAGCATGCGTCGGTACGTTGGGCCGACGCAGCGCGACGTCCCCGTACCGACGCTAGTGTGAAAGTAGCCGAACGGGAAAATGGAAATAAATATATTTTTTAAAATTTTATTATTTTTCCTAACTAAGGGGGTGATGAAGGGGGATTTGATTTACTTATATAGCGTTTTTTGGGCGGATTTTTATGGTTGGCAGCCATCACACACTAAAAGACGCTTTTTATTGCAAAAAATAGTTTTTGCATCACCACATTTTGAGAGCTATAATTTTTCCATATTTTGGTCCACAGAGTCATGTGAGATCTTGTTTTTTGCAGGACGAGTTGACGTTTTTACTGGTACCATTTTCGGGTACATGACATTTTTTGATCGCTTTTTATTCCGATTTTTGGGAGGCGGAATGAACAAAAACCAGCAATTCCTGAAATTCTTTTAGGGGGGCGTTTATACCGTTCCGCGTTTGGTAAAAAGGATAAAGCAGTTTTATTCTTCGGGTCAGTACGATTACAGCGATACCCCATTTATGTAATTTTTTTATGTTTTGGCGCTTTTACACAATAAAAACTATTTTATATAAAAAAATAATTGTTTTTGCATCACTTTATTCTGAGAGCTATAACTTTTTTATTTTTCTGCTGATGATACTGTGTGGTGGCTTTTTTTTTGCGGGACAAGATGACGTTTTCAGCGGTACCATGGTTATTTATATCTGTCTTTTTGATCGCGTGTTATTCCACTTTTTGTTTGGCGGTATGAGAATAAAGCGTTGTTTTTTGCCTCGTTTTTTTTTAATTTTTTTTACGGTGTTCACTGAAGGGGTTAACTAGTGATATAGTTTTATAAGTGGGGTCGTTATGGACGCGGCGATACTAAATATGTGTACTTTTATTGTGTGGTGTTTTTTTTATTTAGATAAAGAAATGTATTTATGGGAATATATTTATTTTTTTTTTCTTTATTTAGGAATTTTTTTTTTTTTTTTTTTTTTTTTTTTTACACATGTGGAAAAATTTTTTTTTCACTTTTTTACTTTGTCCCAGGGGGGGACATCACAGATCGGTGATTTGATAGTGTGCACAGCACTCTGTCAGATCATCGATCTGACAGGCACATTGCAGAGGCTTGCCGGCGCCTGCTATGAGGAATTCTCAGCAGACGCCGGCAAGCAGGGTCATCTTATGACCCGGAAGGAGTCCCGCGGCCATCTTGGATCCGGGGACTCCTTCCAAGTCACCGGAGCAGCGCGATCTCATCCCCCGTCCCGTCCCCCGTCCCTGCGCGATCCAACTCTGTGCCGCTGTCACTATTGACAGCGGCATCAGAGGGGTTAAATGCCCGCGATCGGCGACAGCGCCGATCGTGGGCATTGCTGCGGGGTGTCAGCTGTCATATACAGCTAACACCCGCACCCGATCACCGCGGCGCTCAGTGTGAGACCGCGGTAATCGGGGCGCCGTACTAGTACTGCGGCTGGCACTAATGCAGTGCCGGCAGCGCCGTACTAGTACGGCGCATGGCACGAAGGGGTTAATGAAGGTTAGATCATCAACATTTTGGGTAGCCAGACGAGTCCTTTTTTCGGTCAGTATTGAACCAGCAGCACTGAATACTCTTTCTGATAGCACACTAGCTGCTGGGCAAGCAAGCTCCTGCAATGCATATTCGGCCAATTCAGGCCAAGTGTCTATTTTGGATGCCCAGTAATCAAAGGGGAATGACGGTTGAGGGAGAACATCGGTAATGGAGGAAAAATAGTTAGTAACCATACTGGACAAATGTTGTCTCCTGTCACTTTGAATGGATGCTGCTGTACCTGTCGTGTCTGCGGTCATTGCGAAATCACTCCACAACCTGGTTAGAAAACCCCTCTGTCCTACGCCACTTCTGATCTGTGCACCTCTAACACCTCTGCCCTGTTGCCCCCTGCAGCTCGTGTGAGAACCATCACCGGCGCTGTGTGCTGGGAATGCCTGAATCAAACGGTCTACAAGAGTAGCTTGTTTGGTTGCCAATATCTGTTCGAGGTTCTCATGTGGCATGATATTTTGCAATTTGCCTTTATAGCGAGGATCAAGGAGGCAGGCCAACCAGTAATCATCATCTGTCATCATTTTTATAATGCGTGGGTCCCTTTTGAGGATACGCAAGGCATAATCCGCCATGTGGGCCAATGTTCCAGTTGTCAAGTCAGTGCATATGCTGGGTTGAGGAGCACTTTCTGGCAAATCAACGTCACTTGTCTCCCTCAAAAACCCTGAACCCGGCCTTGCACCACCATCAGTTTCTATTGCCCCCTGAGAAGCTTCCTCATCCCCATCATCCTCCTCGTCCTCCTCCTCTTCGCCCGCCATCTCATCCTGTAGACTTCCCTGAGCAGACAATGGCTGACTGTCATCAAGGCTTTCCTCGTTCTCGGCTGCAGACGCATGTTCCTTTATGTGCGTCAAACTTTGCATCAGCAGACGCATTAGGGGGATGCTCATGCTTATTACGGCATTGTCTGCACTAACCAGCCGTGTGCATTCCTCAAAACACTAAAGGACTTGACACAGGTCTTGGAGCTTCGACCACTGCACAGCTGACAACTCCATGTCTGCCATCCAACTGCCTGCCCGTGTATGTGTATCCTCCCACAAATACGTAACAGCACGCCTCTGTTCGCACAGTCTTTGAAGCATGTGCAGTGTGGAGTTCCACTTTGTTGCAACGTCGATGATTAGGCAATGCTGGGTAAGGTTCAAAGACCGCTGATGGTTCTGCATACGGCTGGAGTGTACGGGAGAACGGCGGATGTAAGAGCAAAGTCTGCGCACTTTCAGCAGCAGGTCGGGTAACCCCGGATAACTTTTCAGGAAGCACTGCACCACCAGGTTTAAGGTGTGAGCCAGGCAAGGAATGTTTCAGTTGTGAAAGGGCTATGGCAGCCATAAAATTCCTTCCGTTATCACTCACTACCTTGCCTGCCTCAAGATGTACAGTGCCCAGCCATGACCGAGTTTCTTGCTGAAAGAACTCGGACAGAACTTCCGCAGTGTGCCTGTTGTCGCCCAAACACTTCATTGCCAATACAACCTGTTGACGCTTGCGACTAGCTGTTCCATAATTGGACACTTCGTGTGCAACAGTGGCAGCTGCGGATGGAGTGGTCGTGCGACTGCGGTCTGTGCACGAGCTCTCGCTTCTGCTGGAGGACGAGGAGGAGGAGGGGTGTCGAACACCTACAGCCAACTGTTTCCTAGACCGTGGGCTAGGCAGAACTGTCTCAATATTACTGTCCCCTGTGGACCCTGCATCCACCACATTAACCCAGTGTGCCGTGATGGAGACGTAACGCCCCTTGCCATGCCTACTGGTCCATGCATCTGTTGTCAGGTGCACCTTTCTACTCACAGATTGCCTGAGCGCATTGACAATGCGGTATTTCACATGCTGGTGGAGGGCTGGGATGGCTTTTCTCGAAAAGAAGTGTCGACTGGGTAGCTCGTAGCGTGGTACAGCGTAGTCCATCAGGGCTTTGAAAGCTTCGGTTTCAACTAACCGGTAGGGCATCATCTCTAACGAGATTAGTCTAGCAAAGTGGGCATTCAAACCCTGTGTACGCGGATGCGAGGATGAGTACTTCCTTTTCCTAACGAGAGTCCCATGTAGGGTGAGCTGGACTGGAGAGCTGCATAGGGTGGAACTAGCGGGGGTGCCGGTGGACATGGGTGACTGAGAGAGGGTTGGTGATGGTATTCTTACTGTTGCCCTACATACAGTTTTTCCTACCACGAACCTGCTGATTCCCTGACTGCTTTGGCCTTGCAACGAAACCGCCACATTACCTGCAGGTGGTGTGGTAAATGGTGTGCTTACAGTGAGGGAAGGGATGTCGCGTTGCTGACTAGCATCATTGTGAGAGGGTGCTACAACGTTAAGGGACATTTGGTAGTTTGTCCAGGCTTGCAAGTGCATGGTGGTTAAATGTCTATGCATGCAACTTGTATTTAAATTTTTAACATTCTGACCTCTGCTGAAGGTCCTTGAGCATTTCTTACAGATGACTTTGCGCATTGGGATCTTGGTTAAAAAAATTCCAGACTGCACACTTCCTATCGGATACCTTTTCAGGCATTGCACACTGAGCTACTTTAACCTGATGGCCACGCTGTCTAACAACTGGTTTTGGTTTTGCCACACGTTTTGGCCAGATACGGGCCTGCCAGATGGAACCTGTTGCGATGTTGATGCCTGCTGCGGCTCCTCCTCCTCCGCTTCAGAGCTACTGCCGCCTGCACCCTGGTCCCCCAATGGCTGCCAATCGGGGTCAACAACTGGGTCATCTATGACCTCCTCTTCTATGTTCTGTGCACCTTCCTCTGGGTCACCGTGTAAGCCGGTGCTATATTGTTTGTGACGGGGCTCCATAGTCTCATCGGGGTCAGATTCTGGATCAGTACACTGCGAGGGCAATGTTCTGATCTGAGTCAAAGGAACAGCATAATAATCTGGCTGTGGCTGTGCATCTGTGCACTCCATGTCCGATTCATCTTGTAATGGCCATGGCCTGTTAACAATTTCCCTTTCTAACCCAGGCACGGTATGTGTAAAGAGCTCCGTGGAGTAACCAGTTGTGTCACCTGACGCATCCTTCACTGTTGTTCTGGGTGAAGGACACAAGGAAGCAACTTGTTCCTGACCGGGAGCATCCACTGACGACGCACTGCTCTGAGATTTGGCACTTTCCGAGGAGGAGGCGAAAGAGCTAGAGGCAGAGTCAGCAATGAAAGCCAATACTTGTTCCTGCTGCTCCGGCTTCAAAAGCGGTTTTCCTACTCCCAGAAAAGGGAGCCTTCGAGGCCTTGTGTAGCCAGACGAGGACGCTGGCTCAACAACTCGAGACTTAGGGGCTATACTGCTTTTCCCACGACCACCTGATGCTCCACGACCACCACCACTACCATCATTACCAGCTGCCAATGACCGCCCACGGCCATGACCTCTTCCACCAGACTTCCTCATTCTTGGAAAAATTTTACCAAACTAACAACCGTTATGTGGTCCTGTAAAACCAGGTACAAGGTGTGCGTTAACTTGTTGGGAATGTAAATCTCCCTTTTTTATGTGTGGGAGAATGCAGTGAAAAATGAGGCCCACTGTATTACACTAGACAGTTTGATTGGCAGAAAGAGGCTGGCAGATATGGCACTAACAGGAGTGACGCAGATAAAAACACTGGCAATAGAAATGTCCCTCTTTGTGTGTGGGAGAATGCAGTGAAAAATCAGGCCCACTATATTACAGTAGTGTTGTGAATTCCATTCTTGGGCTCCCTCCTGTGGTCGTGAATGGTACTTTGGTGAGTTCTGTCCTTGGACACTCTCTGGTGGCTTTGAGTGGAACTGCTGATCTTTGAGGTTGGCTTTCTCAGCTGCCTCGTTTATTGCTTATGCTGGCTTCCTATTTAACTCTGCTTAGATCGTTAGTTCATGCCAGCTGTCAATGTCTCAGTACTGGTTCAGATCTCTCTTGGATTTCTCAGATGACCTGTCTACTCCAGCAGAAGCTAAGTCCCTGCTAGTTCATTTGTTGTTCATTGGTTTTTGAATATATTTCTCAGTACCTGCTATGCTTCTAGTCCAGCTTGCTATTATGATATTTCCTTGCTAGCTGGAAGTTCTGGGGGTGCAGAGCTGCACCTCCACACCGTGAGTCGGTGTGGAGGCCTTTTTGCACACTCTGCGTGGCTTTTGTAGTTTTTTATACTGACCACATAGTTCCCTTTCCTATCCTCAGTCTATTTAGAGAAGACTCGGCCTCCTTTGCTAAAATCTGTTTAATTCCTGTGTTTGTCACTTCCCTCTTAACTCAGTCAATATTTGTGGGGGGCTACCTTTACTTTCGGGAATTTCTCTGAGGCAAGGTAGGCTCCTATTTCTATCTTTAGGGGTAGTTAGCTCTTAGGCTGTGAAGAGGCGTCTAGGGAGAGTTAGGTACGCTCCACGGCTATTTCTAGTGTGTGTGATAGGATTAGGGATTGCGGTCAGTAGAGTTACCATCTCCTCAGAGCTTGTCCCAGGTTTTACATTTTAACCATCAGGTCATTCCGGGTGCTCCTAACCACCAGGTCCATAACAGTACAGCTGGCCCATAAAGTGTTAATGCATCTCAAAAGAGGGATAAGAGAAGTTCTGAGTCAATTTTTTTTTCTTCTTTGCAGCTTGTTTTGTCTTTCTTTTCCCCTTAACCTCTGGGTGGTTCAGGACTCAGGTGTAGATATGGATATTCAAGGTTTGTCTTCTTGTGTGGATCAACTCACTGCAAGGGTACAAAGTATTCAAAATTATGTAGTTCAGAATCCGATGTTAGAGCCTAGAATTCCAATTCCTGATTTGTTTTCTGGGGATAGATCTAAATTTCTGAATTTCAAAAATAATTGCAGACTGTTTCTTGCTCTGAAACCCCGCTCGTCTCGTGACCCCATTCAGCAAGTAAAGATTATTATTTCTTTGTTGCGTGGTGACCCACAGGACTGGCCATTCTCCCTTGAGCCAGGAGATCCTGCATTGCTTAATGTAGATGCATTTTTCTTGGTGCTTGGATTGCTTTATGACGAACCAAATTCTGTTTATCAGGCAGAAAGGATCTTGCTGGCTCTATGTCAGGGTCAGGATGAAGCAGAGGTATATTGCCAGAAGTTTAGAAAGTGGTCTGTGCTTACACAATGGAATGAATGTGCCCTGGCAGCAATTTTCAGAAAGGGTCTTTCTGAAGCCCTTAAAGATGTTATGGTGGGGTTCCCCACGCCTGCTGGTCTGAATGAATCAATGTCTTTGGCCATTCAGATTGATCGGCTTTTGCGCGAGCGCAAAGTTGTGCACCATTTGGCGGTGTCCTCTGAGCAGAGGCCTGAGCCTATGCAATGTGATAGGACTTTGACCAGAGCTGAACGGCAAGAACACAGACGTCAGAATGGGCTGTGTTTTTACTGTGGTGACTAGGGTTGAGCGAAACGGGTCGGCAATTTTCAGAAGTCGCCGACTTTTGGCAAAGTCGGGTTTCATGAAACCCGACCCGACACCTGTGTGGGGTCGGCCATGAAGTCGGCGATCTTCTGAATCTGGAATCGGAATTCCGATACCGATTCCTGATATGTTTAAGATATCGGGAATTGGTATCGGAATTCAGATTTAAGTGTAAAATAAAGAATTAAAATAAAAAATATCGCCATACTTACCATCTGATGCGCCCTGGTACTAAGCGGGAACCTTCCTTCCTTAGAATCAGCCTTCCAGGACCTTGCGGTGACGTCGCGGTGACGTCGCAGCTTGTGATTGGTCGCGCGGCCGCCCATGTGACCGCTCGCGCGACCAATCACAAGCCGCGACGTCACCGTGACATCACCGAAGGTCCTGGAAGGGCTGATTCTTAGGAAGGAAGGCTGCCGGAAAGAAGCAGGGCACATACGAGGGTGAGTATATACCTAATAGGAATATACTCACCCTCGGCTTCTTTCCGGCAGCCTTCCTTCCTAAGAATCAGCCCTTCCAGGACCTTCGGTGACGTCACGGTGACGTCGCGGCTTGTGATTGGTTGCGCGTGCGGTCACATGGGCGGCCGCGCGACCAATCACAAGCCGCGATGTCACCGCGACGTCACCGCAAGGTCCTGGAAGGCTGATTCTAAGGAAGGAAGGTTCCCGCTTAGTACCAGGGCGCATCAGATGGTAAGTATGGCGATATTTTTTATTTTAATTCTTTATTTTACACTTAAATATGGATCCCAGGGCCTGAAGGAGAGTTTCCGCTCCTTCAGACCCTGGGAACCATTGGAAACCCAATGCACTGCATTGGGTTTCGAGTTTCGGCCGACCCCGACCCCGACTTTTTTATAGGATCGGCCGATTTCACTCGACCCGACTTTTGAAAAAGTCGCGTTTTGTGAAACCAGACCCGATCCTATAAATGTAAAGGTCACTCAACCCTAGTGGTGACTCCTCTCATGCTATCTCTGATTGTCCTAAGCGCGCTAGGAGGTTCGCTGGGTCTGTCACCGTTAGTACTGTACAGCCTAAATTTCTCTTGTCTGTTACTCTGATTTACTCATTGTCATCTTACTCTGTTATGGCATTTGTGGATTCAGGCGCTGCCCTGAACTTGATGGACTTGGAGTTTGCCAGGCGCTGTGGTTTTTCTTTAGAGCCTTTGCAGAGTCCTATTCCCTTAAGGGGGATTGATGCTATGCCATTAGCCAAGAATAAACCTCAGTACTGGACTCAGTTGACCATGTGCATGGCTCCCGCACATCGGGAGGATATTCGCTTTTTGGTGTTGCATAATTTGCACGATTTTGTCGTGTTGGGTTTGCCATGGTTACAGGTTCATAATCCAGTACTTGATTGGAAATCAATGTCAGTGTCTAGTTGGGGTTGTCAAGTGATACATAGCGATGTTCCTTTGATGTCAATTTCTTCTTCTACTCCTTCTGAAGTCCCTGAGTTTTTATCGGATTACCAGGATGTATTTGATGAGCCCAAGTCCAGTGCCCTACCACCTCATAGGGACTGTGATTGCGCTATTAATTTGATTCCTGGTAGTAAGTTCCCTAAGGGCCGACTTTTCAATTTATCTGTGCCAGAACATGCCGTTATGCGGAGTTATGTAAAGGAGTCCTTGGAGAAAGGGCATATTCGCCCGTCTTCGTCACCGTTGGGAGCAGGGTTCTTTTTTGTGGCCAAGAAGGATGGCTCTCTGAGACCCTGTATAGATTACCGCCTTCTCAATAAATTCACGGGCAAATTTCAGTACCCCTTGCCTCTGTTGTCTGATTTGTTTGCTCGGATTAAGGGGGCTAGTTGGTTTACCAAGATTGACCTTCGAGGGGCGTATAATCTTGTGCGTATTAAACAGGGCGATGAATGGAAAACAGCATTTAATACGCCAGAGGGCCATTTTGAGTACCTGGTGATGCCACTCGGGCTTTCTAATGCTCCATCTGTGTTTCAGTCCTTTATGCACGACATCTTCCGGAAGTATCTGGATAGGTTCATGATTGTATATTTGGATGATATTTTGGTCTTTTCGGATGATTGGGAGTCTCATGTGAGGCAGGTCAGGATGGTGTTCCAGGTCCTTCGTGCTAATGCGTTGTTTGTGAAGGGGTCTAAATGCCTCTTTGGAGTTCAGAAGGTTTCCTTTTTGGGCTTCATTTTTTCCCCTTCTACTATCGAGATGGACCCTGTTAAAGTTCAGGCCATTTATGATTGGACTCAACCTACATCTGTGAAGAGTCTTCAGAAATTTCTGGGCTTTGCTAATTTTTACCGTCGCTTCATCGCTAATTTTTCTAGTGTGGTTAAGCCTTTGACCGATTTGACGAAGAAAGGCGCTGATGTGGTAAATTGGTCCCCTGCGGCCGTTGAGGCTTTTCAGGAGCTTAAATGTCGTTTTACTTTGGCCCCTGTGTTGCGTCAGCCAGATGTTTTGCTCCCTTTCCAGGTCGAGGTTGATGCTTCTGACATTGGGGCAGGGGCTGTTTTGTCTCAGAGAAGTTCTGATGGCTCTTTGATGAAGCCATGTGCTTTCTTTTCTAGAAAGTTTTCGCCTGCTGAGCGTAATTATGTCGTCGGCAATCGGGAGTTGTTGGCTATGAAGTGGGCATTCGAGGAGTGGCGTCATTGGCTAGAGGGAGCCAAACATCGCGTGGTGGTCTTGACTGATCACAAGAATTTGACTTACCTCGAGTCTGCCAAGCGGTTGAATCCTAGACATGCTCGATGGTCGTTGTTTTTCTCCCGTTTTGATTTTGTGGTCTCTTACCTTCTGGGATCTAAGAATGTGAAGGCTGATGCCCTTTCTAGGAGTCTCCGGGAGTCCCTGAGCCGGCTGGTATTCTCAAGGAGGGGGTGATTTTGTCTGCCATCTTCCCTGATTTGCAGCGAATGCTGCAGGAGTTTCAGGCTGATAGACCTGACCGCTGTCCAGTGGGGAAGCTGTTTGTCCTGTTATGACCCCAGTGGACAGGGTCTCAGAGGAATGTGTAAGTCTGCGAAATACAAAAATCCTGCTCATAGGGCTGTGGTAACTGGGTTGACCAAATAGCTACTCCTAACGCCAACACTAGAAGTAGCCGGGGATCATGCCTACGGTGATCGCTAGATGACTCGCGCCAGCCGGAGAATCTAACTACCCCTAGGAGAAGAAAACAAAGACCTCTCTTGCCTCCAGAGAAAGGGACCCCAAAGCAAGATACAAGCCCCCCACAAATAATAACGGTGAGGTAAGAGGAAATGACAAACACAGAAATGAACCAGGTTCAGCAAAGAGAGGCCAGCTTACTAATAGCAGAATAAAGCAAGATAACTTATTTGGTCAACAAAAACCCTATAAAAATCCACGCTGGAGATTCAAGAACCCCCGAACCGTCTAACGGTCCGGGGGGAGAACACCAGCCCCCTAGAGCTTCCAGCAAAGGTCAGGATACAGATTGGAACAAGCTGGACAAAAATACAAAACAAAACAAAAGCAAAAAGCAAGGAAGAAGACTTAGCTTGAAATACAGGAACCAGGATCAAAGGACAAGAGCACAACAGATTAGCTCTGATTTCAACGATGCCAGGCATTGAACTGAAGGTCCAAGGCGCTTATATAGCAACGCCCCAGAACTAACGGCCCAGGTGAGGATAAAGAAAAAGACAGACGCTCCAGAGTCAATTCACTAATGACCACTAGAGGGAGCAAAAAGCAAAATCACAACAGTACCCCCCCCCTTAGTGAGGGGTCACCGAACCCTCACCACGACCACCAGGGCGATCAGGATGAGCGGCGTGAAAGGCACGAACTAAATCGGCCGCATGAACATCAGAGGCGACCACCCAGGAATTATCTTCCTGACCATAGCCCTTCCACTTGACCAGGTACTGAAGCCTCCGCCTGGAGAGACGAGAATCCAAGATCTTCTCCACCACGTACTCCAACTCGCCCTCAACCAACACCGGAGCAGGAGGCTCAGCAGAGGGAACCACAGGCACAACGTACCGCCGCAACAAGGACCTATGAAATACGTTGTGGATAGCAAACGACACAGGAAGATCCAGGTGAAAGGACACAGGATTAAGAATTTCCAATATCTTGTAAGGACCAATAAAACGAGGTTTAAATTTGGGAGAGGAAACGTTCATAGGAACAAAGCGGGAAGAAAGCCACACCAAATCCCCAACACGTAGTCGGGGACCCACACCGCGGCGGCGGTTGGCAAAGCGCTGAGCCCTCTCCTGTGACAACTTCAAGTTGTCCACCACAAGATTCCAGATCCGCTGCAACCTATCCACCACAGAATCCACCCCAGGGCAGTCAGAAGGCTCCATATGACCCGAAGAAAAACGAGGGTGGAAACCAGAGTTGCAGAAAAACGGTGAAACCAAGGTGGCGGAACTAGCCCGATTATTAAGGGCAAACTCAGCTAACGGCAAGAAGGTCACCCAATCGTCCTGATCAGCAGAGACAAAACACCTCAGATAAGCCTCCAAAGTCTGATTAGTTCGCTCCGTCTGTCCATTAGTCTGAGGATGGAAAGCAGACGAAAACGACAAGTCAATGCCCATCCTACTACAAAAGGATCGCCAGAATCTGGAAACGAACTGGGATCCTCTGTCTGACACAATATTCTCAGGGATGCCGTGCAAACGAACCACGTTCTGGAAAAACACAGGAACCAGATCGGAGGAGGAAGGCAGCTTAGGCAAAGGAACCAAATGGACCATCTTGGAGAAGCGATCACATATAACCCAGATAACAGACATGCCTTGAGACACCGGAAGATCAGAAATGAAATCCATGGAGATATGTGTCCAAGGTCTCTTAGGGACAGGCAAGGGCAAGAGCAACCCGCTGGCACGAGAACAGCAAGGCTTAGCTCGAGCACAAGTCCCACAGGACTGTACAAATGACCGCACATCCCTAGACAAGGAAGGCCACCAAAAGGATCTGGCCACCAGATCTCTGGTGCCAAAAATTCCTGGGTGACCTGCCAACACCGAGGAATGAACCTCGGAAATGACTCTGCTGGTCCACTTATTAGGCACAAACAGTCTGTCAGGTGGACAAGAATCAGGCCTATCAGCCTGAAATCTCTGCAACACACGTCGCAGATCTGGAGAAATAGCTGACAAGATAATACCATCCTTAAGAATACCAACAGGTTCAGCGACTCCAGGAGCATCAGGCACAAAGCTCCTGGAAAGAGCATCGGCCTTCACATTCTTTGAACCTGGTAAATACGAGACAACAAAGTCAAAACGGGAGAAAAACAATGACCAGCGGGCCTGTCTAGGATTCAGGCGTTTAGCAGACTCGAGATACATCAGATTTTTGTGATCAGTCAAGACCACCACACGATGCTTAGCACCCTCGAGCCAATGACGCCACTCCTCAAATGCCCATTTCATGGCCAACAACTCCCGATTGCCCACATCATAATTTCGCTCCGCAGGTGAAAACTTCCTAGAGAAAAAGGCGCAAGGTCTCATAACAGAGCAACCAGGGCCTCTCTGCGACAAAACGGCCCCTGCTCCAATCTCTGAAGCATCCACCTCAACTTGAAAGGGAAGCGAGACATCAGGCTGGCACAAAACAGGCGCCGAAGTAAACCGACGTTTCAACTCCTGGAAGGCCTCAACGGCGGCAGGAGCCCAATTAACCACATCGGAGCCCTTCTTGGTCATATCCGTCAGAGGTTTCACAATGCTAGAAAAGTTAGCGATAAAACGACGGTAGAAGTTAGCGAAACCCAAGAACTTCTGAAGACTCTTAACTGACGAGGGCTGAGTCCAATCAAGAATAGCTCGGACCTTGACTGGGTCCATCTCCACAGCAGAAGGGGAAAAAATGAACCCAAAAAGGGAACCTTCTGTACACCAAAAAGACACTTTGAGCCCTTGACAAACAAAGAATTTTCACGCAAAAATTTAAAGACCATCCTGACCTGCTCCACATGCGAGTCCCAATTATCAGAAAAAACCAGAATATCATCCAGATAAATGATCAAAAATTTATCCAGATAGTTCCGGAAAATGTCATGCATAAAGGACTGAAAAACTGAAGGGGCATTAGAGAGCCCAAAAGGCATCACCAAGTACTCAAAATGACCTTCGGGCGTATTGAATGCGGTTTTCCATTCATCCCCTTGCTTAATGCGCACAAGGTTGTACGCACCACGAAGGTCTATCTTGGTAAACCACTTGGCACCCTTAATCCGGGCAAACAAGTCAGACAACAGCGGCAAAGGATACTGAAACTTGACAGTGATCTTATTTAAAAGCCGATAGTCAATACAAGGCCTCAAAGATCCGTCCTTTTTAGCCACAAAAAAGAATCCCGCACCAAGAGGGGAAGAAGACGGACGGATATGCCCCTTCTCCAGAGACTCCTTGATATATGAACGCATAGCGGTATGTTCAGGTACCGACAGATTAAACAGTCTCCCCTTAGGAAACTTACTGCCTGGAATCAAATCTATTGCACAGTCACATTCCCTATGAGGAGGCAATGCACTGGACCTGGACTCGCTAAAGACATCCTGATAATCAGACAAATACTCCGGAACTTCCGAAGGCGTAGAAGAAGCAATAGACACAGGCAGGGAATCCTCATGAATACCAAGACAGCCCCAACTAGACACTGACATAGCCTTCCAGTCAAGGACTGGATTATGGGTCTGTAACCATGGCAGCCCCAAAACAACCAAATCATGCATTTTATGTAGAACGAGAAAACGTATCACCTCGCGGTGTTCAGGAGTCATGCACATGGTAACCTGTGTCCAATACTGCGGCTTATTTTCTGCCAATGGCGTAGCATCAATACCCCTAAGAGGGATAGGATTTTCTAATGGTTCAAGAATAAAACCACAGCGCTTAGCAAATGAGAGATCCATAAGACTCAGGGCAGCACCTGAATCTACAAACGCCATGACAGGATAAGAAGACAATGAGCAAATCAAAGTTACAGACAGAATAAACTTAGGATGCAAATTACCAACGGTGACAGGACTAACAACCTTAGATATACGTTTAGAGCATGCTGAGATAACATGTGTAGAATCACCACAGTAGTAGCACAAGCCATTCCGGCGTCTATGAATTTTCCTCTCATTTCTAGTCAGGATTCTATCACATTGCATCAAATCAGGTGTCCGTTCAGACAACACCATGAGGGAATTTGCGGTTTTTCTATCACATTGCATCACATCAGGTGTCTGTTCAGACAACAACATGAGGGAATTTGCGGTTTTGCGCTCCCGCAACCGCCGGTCAATTTGAATAGCCAGGGACATGGTATCATTCAGACCTGTGGGAATGGGAAAACCCACCATAACATTCTTAATGGCCTCAGAAAGGCCATTTCTAAAATTAGCGGCCAGTGCACACTCGTTCCAATGTGTCAGCACGGACCATTTCCGAAATTTTTGGCAATACACCTCAGCCTCGTCCTGGCCCTGAGACATAGCCAGCAAGGCTTTCTCTGCCTGAATCTCAAGATTGGGTTCCTCATAAAGTAAACCGAGCGCCAGAAAAAACGCATCAATATCGGCCAATGCCGGATCTCCTGGCGCCAACGAAAAAGCCCAATCTTGAGGGTCACCCCGTAAGAATGAAATAACAATTTTTACTTGTTGAGCAGAGTCTCCAGACGAACAAGGTTTCAGGGACAAAAACAATTTACAATTATTCCTGAAATTCCTAAACTTAAATCGGTCTCCTGAAAACAGTTCAGGAATCGGAATCTTGGGTTCAGACCTAGGATTTCTGGTAACATAATCTTGTATACTCTGCACACGAGCGGCAAGCTGGTCCACACTTGTAATCAAGGTCTGGACATTCATGTCTGCAGCAAGCTTAAGCCACTCTGAGGTAAAGGGGAAAAGAAAAAAAAAGAAAAAATGAGAGAGGAAAAAAAAAACCTCAAAATTTTCTTTCTTATAATCCCACTTCTGCAATGCATTAAACATTTAATACTGGCCTGGCATACTGTTATGACCCCAGTGGACAGGGTCTCAGAGGAATGTGTAAGTCTGCGAAATACAAAAATCCTTCTCATAGGGCTGTGGTAACTGGGTTGACCAAATAGCTACTCCTAACGCCAACACTAGAAGTAGCCGGGGATCATGCCTACGGTGATCGCTAGATGACTCGCGCCAGCCGGAGAATCTAACTACCCCTAGGAGAAGAAAACAAAGACCTCTCTTGCCTCCAGAGAAAGGGACCCCAAAGCAAGATACAAGCCCCCCACAAATAATAACGGTGAGGTAAGAGGAAATGACAAACACAGAAATGAACCAGGTTCAGCAAAGAGAGGCCAGCTTACTAATAGCAGAATAAAGCAAGATAACTTATTTGGTCAACAAAAACCCTATAAAAATCCACGCTGGAGATTCAAGAACCCCCGAACCGTCTAACGGTCCGGGGGGAGAACACCAGCCCCCTAGAGCTTCCAGCAAAGGTCAGGATACAGATTGGAACAAGCTGGACAAAAATACAAAACAAAACAAAAGCAAAAAGCAAGGAAGAAGACTTAGCTTGAAATACAGGAACCAGGATCAAAGGACAAGAGCACAACAGATTAGCTCTGATTTCAACGATGCCAGGCATTGAACTGAAGGTCCAAGGCGCTTATATAGCAACGCCCCAGAACTAACGGCCCAGGTGAGGATAAAGAAAAAGACAGACGCTCCAGAGTCAATTCACTAATGACCACTAGAGGGAGCAAAAAGCAAAATCACAACATTGTCCCTGATAGATGGACTAGTAAAGTTATTTCTGAGGTTCATTGTTCAGTATTGGCTGGTCATCCTGGGATTTTTGGTACCAGAGATTTGGTTGCCAGATCCTTTTGGTGGCCTTCCTTGTCGCGGGATGTGCGTTCTTTTGTGCAGTCCTGTGGGACTTGTGCTCGGGCCAAGCCTTGCTGTTTTCGTGCCAGTGGGTTGCTTTTGCCATTGCCTGTCCCGAAGAGGCCCTGGACCCATATTTCCGTGGATTTTATTTCTGATCTCCCTGTCTCTCAAAGGATGTCCGTCATCTGGGTGGTTTGTGATCGTTTTTCTAAAATGGTCCATTTGGTACCCTTGCCTAAATTGCCTTCTTCCTCTGATTTGGTTCCATTATTTTTTTAGCATGTGGTTCGTTTGCATGGCATTCCGGAGAACATTGTGTCTGACAGAGGTCCCAGTTTGTTTCTAGGTTTTGGCGGTCCTTTTGTGCTAAGATGGGCATTGATTTGTCTTTTCCTTCAGCGTTCCATCCTCAGACAAATGGCCAAACCGAACTAACCAATCAGACCTTGGAAACCTATCTGAGATGCTTTGTTTCTGCTGATCAGGATGATTGGGTGACCTTCTTGCCATTGGCCGAGTTCGCCCTTAATAACCGGGCTAGTTCGGCCACTTTGGTTTCGCCTTTTTTTTGCAATTCTGGTTTTCATCCTCGTTTTTCTTCAGGGCAGGTTGAGCCTTCTGACTGTCCTGGTGTGGATTCTGTGGTGGACAGGTTGCAGCAAATTTGGACTCACGTGGTGGACAACTTGACGTTGTCTCAGGAGAAGGCGCAGCGTTTTGCTAACCGCCGTCGCTGTGTTGGTCCCCGACTTCGTGTTGGGGATTTGGTTTGGTTATCTTCTCGTTATGTTCCTATGAAGGTTTCTTCTCCTAAGTTCAAGCCTCGCTTCATTGGTCCTTATAAGATTTCTGAAAATATCAATCCTGTGTCGTTTCGTTTGGCTCTTCCAGCTTCTTTTTCCATCCATAATGTGTTCCATAGGTTGTTGTTGCGGAGATATGTGGCACCTATGGTTCCTTCCGTTGATCCTCCTGCTCCGGTGTTGGTTGAGGGGGAGTTGGAGTATGTGGTGGAGAAGATTTTGGATTCTCGTATTTTGAGGCGGAAGCTTCAGTACCTAGTTAAATGGAAGGGTTATGGTCAGGAGGATAATTCCTGGGTTGTTGCCTCCGATGTCCATGCTACCGATTTGGTTCGTGCCTTTCATTTGGCTCGTCCTGATCGGCCTGGGGGCTCTGGTGAGGGTTTGGTGACCCCTCCTCAAGGGGGGGGTACTGTTGTGAATTCCGTTCTCGGGCTCCCTCCTGTGGTCGTGAATGGTACTTTGGTGAGTTCTGTCCTTGGACACCTTCTGGTGGCTTTGAGTGGAACTGCTGATCTTTGAGGTTGGCTTTCTCAGCTGCCTCGTTTATTGCTTATGCTGGCTTCCTATTTAACTCTGCTTAGATTGTTAGTTCATGCCAGCTGTCAATGTCTCAGTACTGGTTCAGATCTCTCTTGGATTTCTCAGATGACCTGTCTACTCCAGCAGAAGCTAAGTCCCTGCTAGTTCATTTGTTGTTCATTGGTTTTTGAATATATTTCTCAGTACCTGCTATGCTTCTAGTCCAGCTTGCTATTATGATATTTCCTTGCTAGCTGGAAGCTCTGGGGGTGCAGAGCTGCACCTCCACACCGTGAGTCGGTGTGGAGGCCTTTTTGCACACTCTGCGTGGCTTTTGTAGTTTTTTATACTGACTGCATAGTTCCCTTTCCTATCCTCAGTCTATTTAGAGAAGACTCGGCCTCCTTTGCTAAAATCTGTTTAATTCCTGTGTTTGTCACTTCCCTCTTAACTCACAGTCAATATTTGTGGGGGGCTACCTTTACTTTGGGGAATTTCTCTGAGGCAAGGTAGGCTCCTATTTCTATCTTTAGGGGTAGTTAGCTCTTAGGCTGTGAAGAGGCGTCTAGGGAGAGTTAGGTACGCTCCACGGCTATTTCTAGTGTGTGTGATAGGATTAGGGATTGCGGTCAGTAGAGTTACCATCTCCTCAGAGCTTGTCCCAGGTTTTACGTTTTAACCATCAGGTCATTCCGGGTGCTCCTAACAACCAGGTCCATAACACAGTAGACAGTTTGATTGGCAGAAAGAGGCTGGCAGATATGGCACTAACAGGAGTGACGCAGATGCACACACTGGCAATAGAAATGTCCCTCGTTATGTGTGGGAGAATCCAGGGAAAAATCAGGCCCACTGTATTACACAACAACACACTTTGATTAGCAGAAAGAGGCTGGCAGATATGGCACTAACCGGACTGACGCAGATGCACACACTGACAGTAGAAATGTCCCTCTTTTTTTTATATGGGAGACAAGGGATTGAATCAGGCCCACTATATCACTTTATAGTTCCTGTGGCACAAAATGACTGACAGATACCACAGACAGCACTCGCACAGATGCACAGGTTTGGCAAGATTATTCTCCCTTTATTTTAATTTTTTGGGGGATATGTGAGACAAGTGATTTAATCTGGCCCACTGTTACACCGTAGGTTTACTGTGGCAGAAAAACAAAGACAGATGCCACACACAGGACTGGCACTAATGCAGATTTGCCAATCTTAATCTCCCACTTTTATTTTTTTTTCTAGGAGAATTGTGAAGAAATCAGGCCGACTGCTACACAGTAGATTTTCTGTGGCAGAAAAAAAAAAAAGATGCCACACACAGGACTGGCACTAATGCAGATTTGCCAATCTTAATCTCCCACTTTTATTTTTTTTTCTGGGAGAATTGTGAATAAATCAGGCCCACTGTTACACAGTAGGTTTTCTGTGGCAGAAAAAAACAAAGACAGATGTCACACACAGGACTGGCACTAATGCAGATTTGCCAATCTTAATCTCCCACTTTTATTTTTTTTCCTGGGAGAATTGTATTAGAGTATATCTTCTGTGGCAAAAAGTGGCTTGAAGATATATATATATATATATATATATATATATATATATATATATATATATATATATATATATAAAAAGGGACTGTACTACAAGGACTGTACTACAATTACTATCTCCCTACAGTTATATCAGAAAAGTATGTCAGGCAGCAATAAAAAGGACTGCTGCACACAAAAGTCAAAAGTGTGGTCAAACAAACAAGATAGCTGTGCAGAAAGGAAGGAGCAACGGGATTTGTGCTTTGAAAAAAACAGTTGGTTTGCACAGCGGCGTACACACAGCAACGCAGCTATCAGGGAGCCTTATAACCTACAGAGCTGTTGCACAGAAATCGAGCCTCCACTGTCCCAAAAAGAAAAGGTGGTGTTGGACAGTGGAAATCGTTACAGCACAAGCGGTTTTGGGGTTAATTTACCCTGCCTAACGCTATCCCTGCTTCTGACAAAGCAGCAGCATCCTCTCCCTATGCTTAGATCAGCAGCAGTAACATGGCGGTCGGCGGGAACGCCCCTTTATAGCCCCTGTGATGCCGCAGAAAGCAAGCCAATCACTGCCATGCCCTTCTCTAAGATGGTGGGGACCAGGACCTATGTCATCACGCTGCCCACACTCTGCGTGCATCTTCATTGGCTGAGAAATGGCCCTTTAAGCGTCATAGGAAACGCGACTTTGGCGCGAAGATCGTGTACCGCATGGCCGATCCCACGCTGGGATCGGGTCGGGTTTCATGAAACCCAACTTTGCCAAAAGTCGGCGACTTATGAAAAAGACCGATCCATTTCGCTCAACCCTACTCTTTACCTTTTACTGGAGGCTTCAGCATCCACAGTCCAGGGTACAGACCACAGGGTAGGCAGAGTTCAGCCGATACGAAGGCAAATCCAGAGTCCCCTTATCCAGGTGGAAATCAATAGCCTTCCTACTAGCACCTGTGTGTTCTAACAACCCAGACACCACTATATGGATCACCAGAAAAGCACCAAGACAAGGAGGTGTATAAATATATTACTTTATTAGATACATATTATAATAACTCCATACATATTGTATAATAAAATCAATTTTAAAATCAATTAGAATCTATAGAACACAGGACAAAATAATACTAGCATATAATATACCGGCCACTTCCACATGAGCAATCCCAAATCCTCACAATATATGTGTGAAAATTTTTTAATGAATAAAAAGAGCAAACGTGATAAAAAATTGCAACCTCAAAGAAAGGGGATAATAAAAATCCTAGTAAGTACTATATAAATCTCAAAGTGCAAATGTGCTGAAAAATATATCAAGTGCAAATGGCTTAAAAAAGTGCAAAGTGCTCCGGCATTGTATTCAGCCGGTTCAGACCCACACACAGTGTAAAAATATTGCGGAGGAGAAATCGCAGGTAAATACCTATGGGTGGCCGTGTCCTGTGTAAACGGGGTGCGTTTACACAGGACACGGCCACCCATAGGTATTTACCTGCGATTTCTCCTCCGCAATATTTTTACACTGTGTGTGGGTCTGAACCGGCTGAATACAATGCCGGAGCACTTTGCACTTTTTTAAGCCATTTGCACTTGATATATTTTTCAGCACATTTGCACTTTGAGATTTATATAGTACTTACTAGGATTTTTATTATCCCCTTTCTTTGAGGTTGCAATTTTTTATCACGTTTGCTCTTTTTATTCATTAAAAAATTTTCACACATATATTGTGAGGATTTGGGATTGCTCATGTGGAAGTGGCCGGTATATTATATGCTAGTATTATTTTGTCCTGTGTTCTATAGATTCTAATTGATTTTAAAATTGATTTTATTATACAATATGTATGGAGTTATTATAATATGTATCTAATAAAGTAATATATTTATACACCTCCTTGTCTTGGTGCTTTTCTGGTGATCCATATAGTGGTGTCTGGGTTGTTAGTCTCCACTGGGTGGCGGTAGTCACATAATTACACAGCATACCAAGAATAGGTGGATTTTGAATACGGATGAGGATATATATCATACTCCCTATATTTCTGGTATAACTGTGTTTTAACATTAGCACCTGTGTGTTGTAGTACCTCCCTGCTGAGCTTCCCGGTAAGGTTCTCACAACTCTTGTAGATGTTCTAGATGTTATTTCTTCCTCTCTGTCCCCCAGATGGTATGGATAGGACAAACCCGTATGACTGATGGCCTGAGGCTTGTTTATAGGGACCCTAGAGACGCCTGGACCCCCACAAGTTGCTACTGTGTCTTCTTAGGTATTAAGGTCGGGCAGCCAACTTGGAATTGACTGTCCTGCTGGTCTCTGAAGTAAAGCGTAAAGTCAATTACTCCCTCGGTGTTCTGGCCACCGGCTACGCGCCTCAGAAGGAGGCAGCCTATTTCAGGGCAGAACTCCTCCCAGTTTTATCTCCTTGTGCTGTGACTTCCTTTCTCACCCTCTACAATACAATTCTCTTCGTGTCCTTTCTTAGGATGCTGCCGCACGTGGGGCAGGCGCAGCTCCGTAGCTTTCTGTCGCTCTAGGCCTCTGTCAGGATCCCACCCCTGACAGGGACCCTCTGTCTGCAGCTCAGATGTTCCTCCTTTCCCCCTGTCTGCCTGACAGGTGTTGCCTGGGCAAAGCCCAGTCAGCATCTCACTAACTTTCTATCCAGCCCACCAGTTTTACCCTTCTGTGAGGAGAATGTATACCCATGTGTGGATGTGAAAAGGTGCATGGGAATAGACCTCCCAAAAAAAGAAACTGGATTTCAGTTTATGTTTTGCTGCTATCATTTGGTGGTGTAGAGAGGTCTGGCCCAATACAGCCCTTGTTCATTTTTATAAGAGTCAGCCTGTCAACATTTTCAGTTGTAAGGCCAATGAACTTATCTATATATATATAATTGTCTAAGGGTCTGTATGTCTGTAACCGAAATCCCGCGCCGCTGATTGGTCACGCCCGGCCGACCTCGACCAATCAGCGTTCATAAATAAACTACATACATATACTAGAACGAGAATAACATGAAGGACACTCTGTGAGGGAGAGAATAACATAGAGGACAGTGTGTGAGGGCGAGAATAACATGATGGACAGTCTGTGAGGGAGAGAATAACATGGAGGACAGTCTGTGAGGGAGAGAATAACATGGAGGACAGTCTGTGAGGGTGAGAATAACATGGAGAACAGTGTGTGAGGGAGAGAATAACATGGATGACAGGCTGTGAGGAAGAGAAAAACATGGAGCACAGTGTGTGAGGGAGAGAATGACATGGATGACAGTCTGTGAGGGAGAGAATAACATGAAGGACACTCTGTGAGGGAGAGAATTGTTGTGAATTCCGTTCTCGAACTCCCTCCTGTGGTCATGAATGGTACTTCGGTGAGTTCTGTTTGTGGACTCCCTCTGGTGGCTGTGAGTGGAGCTGCTGGTTCTGAGATTCCTTCCCCAGCTGCCCTCATTTAGGGCTAGGCTGGATTCTCTATTTAACTCCACTCAGATCGTTACTCCATGCCAGCTGTCAATGTTCTAGTACTGGTTCAGATCTCTCCTGGATCTTTCTGAGGACCTGTCTACTCCAGCATAAGCTAAGTTCCTGCTTGTTCATTTGTTACATATGGTTTTTCTTGCTTTGTTCTAGTCCAGCTTGCTATCATGAAACTGCCTGGCTAGCTGGAAGCTCTGGGGGTGCAGAGTGGCACCACCGCACCGTGAGTCGGCGCGGGGGTATTTTTTGCACACTCTGTGTGGTTTTTGTAGTATTTTTGTGTTGACCGCAACGATCCCTTTTCTATCCTCAATCTGTTTAGTTGGACTGGCCTCCCTTTGCTAAAACCTATTTCATCCTGTGTTTGTGATTTCCTCTTAACTCACAGTCAATACTTGTGGGGGGGCTGCTTTTACCTTTGGGGAAATTTCTCTGAGGCAAGTGAGGCTTTGTTTCCTTTCTTTAGGGGTAGTTAGCTCTTAGGCTGTGAAGAGGCATCTAGGCAGAGTCAGGCACGCTCCACGGCTATTTCTAGTTGTGTTGATAGGAGTAGGGTTTGCGGTCAGCAGAGTTCCCATTTCCCCAGAGCTCGTCCCGATTCCGTGTTTAACTATCAGGTCATTCCTGGTGCACCTAACCACCAGGTCCATAACAGAGAATAACATGAAGGTCAGTCTGTGAGGTCGAGAATAACATGGAGAACAGTCTGTGAGGGAGAGAATAACATGGATGACAGTCTGTGAGGGAGAGAATAACATGGAGAACAGTCTGTGAGGGAGAGAATAACATGGAGAACAGTTTGTGAGGTCGAGAATAACATGGAGAACAGTCTGTGAGGTAGAGAATAACATGGAGAACAGTGTGTGAGGGAGAGAATAACATGGATGACAGTCTGTGAGGGAGAGAATAACGTGGAGAACAGTGTGTGAGGGAGAGAATAACATGGATGACAGTCTGTGAGGGAGAGAATAACATGGAGAACAGTCTGTGAGGGAGAGAATAACATGGAGAACAGTTTGTGAGGTCGAGAATAACATGGAGAACAGTCTGTGAGGGAAAGAATAACATGGATAACAGTCTGTGAGGGAGAGAATAACATGGAGAACAGTCTGTGAGGGAGAGAATAAAATGGAGAACAGTTTGTGAGGTCGAGAATAACATGGAGAACAGTCTGTGAGGGAGAGAATAACATGGAGAACAGTGTGTGAGGGAGAGAATAACATGGATGACAGTCTGTGAGGGAGAGAATAACATGGATGACAGTCTCTGAGGGAGAGAATATCATGCAGAACAGTCTGTGAGGGAGAGAATAACATGGAGAACAGTTTGTGAGGTCGAGAATAACATGGAGAACAGTCTGTGAGGGAGAGAATAACATGGAGAACAGTGTGTGAGGGAGAGAATAACATGGATGAAAGTCTGTGAGGGAGAGAATAATGTGGAGAACAGTGTGTGAGGGAGAGAATAACATGGATGACAGTCTGTGAGGGAGAGAATAACATGGAGAACAGTCTGTGAGGGAGAGAATAACATGGAGAACAGTTTGTGAGGTCGAGAATAACATGGAGAACAGTCTGTGAGGGAAAGAATAACATGGATAACAGTCTGTGAGGGAGAGAATAACATGGAGAACAGTCTGTGAGGGAGAGAATAACATGGAGAACAGTTTGTGAGGTCGAGAATAACATGGAGAACAGTCTGTGAGGGAAAGAATAACATGGATAACAGTGTGAGAAGGAGAGAATAACATGGAGGACAGTCTGTGAGGGAGAGAATAACGTGGAGAACAGTGTGTGAGGGAGAGAATAACATGGATGACCATCTGTGAGGGAGAGAATAACATGGAGGACAGTGTGTGAGGGAGAGAATAACATGGAGGACAGTCTGTGAGGGAGAGAATAACATGGAGAACAGTTTGTGAGGGAGAGAATAACATGGAGGACAGTCTGTGAGGGAGAGAATAACATGGAGAACAGTGTGTGAGGGAGAGAATAACATGGAGGACAGTCTGTGAGGGAGAGAATAACATGGAGGACAGTGTGTGAGGGAGAGAATAACATGGAGGACAGTGTGTGAGGGAGAGAGCAACATGGAGGACAGTGTGTAAGGGAGAGAATAACAATTTTCCCCCTTTTTATGTTTATCATATGGTAAAATAAATGGTGTCTTTGAAAACTATAAGTCATCCTGTAGAAAACAAACTGTCAGAGATAGATGACTAATAAAGTTTTGACTCTTAAAATAAAGACAGGAGAAAAACAATTACAGTGTGTCCAATGGGTTAAAACATAAATGTAAGCACCAATGTTTATATGAATACTAGATGGTGGCCCGATTCTAACGCATCGGGTATCTACTATATAGTCGTCTAATTCTGTCTGTTTGTCTGTAACGGAAATCCCACGTCGCTGATTGGTCTCGCCAGTTGCGCAATCCGGCCACGAATTGGAACGGGATTTGAACCACGCTTCGCTGATTGGTCACGCCAGGCTGTGACCAATCAGTGATATTGGCGCAGTCCGGCTGCGAATTGGCATGGGATTTGAACCACGCTTCGCTGATTGGTGACGCCCGGCTGTGACCAATCAGCGATATTGGCGCAGTCCGGCTGCGAATTGGCATGAGATTTGAACCACGCTTCACTGATTGGTCGCGTCCGGCCGGCCATGACCAATAAGTGATATTAGCACGGGATTTAAACACCGCTTCACTGATAATGTATATATTTTACCCGGAAAATCCTGTGTATTCATTGCATTATTCTTAAATCTTCATAATTAAACTACATACATATTCTAGAATACCCGATGCATTAGAATCGGGCCACCATCTAGTCAGTTATAATTAGTTTTGAGCATTCCGATACCGCAAGTATCGGGTATCGGCCGATATTTGCGGTATCGGAATTCTGATACCGAGATCCGATACTTTTGTTGTATCGGGAATCGGTATCAGAACCAAATTAATGTGTAAAATAAAGAATTAAAATAATAAATATGGATATACTCACCTCTCCGGAGGCCCCTGCACCTTACCGTTGTTAACCGGCAGCCTGCTTTGCTTAAAATGAGCGCGTTTAGGACCTTCCATGACGTCACGGCTTCTGATTGGTCGCGTGCCGCTCATTTGACCACCACCAATCACAAGCCGCGATGTCATTCTCAGGCCCTAAACTCCTCATTCTAGGAATTTAGGACCTGAGAATGGCGTCGCGGCTTGTGATTGGTCGCGTGGCGGTCACATGAGCGGCACGCGACCCATCAGAAGCCGTGACGTCATGGAAGGTCCTGAACGCGCTCATTTTAAGCAAAGCAGGCTGCCGGTTAACAGCGGTAAGGTGCAGGGGCCTCCGGACGGGTGAGTATATCAATATTTTTTATTTTAATTCTTTATTTTACACATTAATACGGATTCCAGGGCCTGAAGGAGAGTTTCCTCTACTTCAGACCCTGGGAACCATCCAGGATACCTTCCAATACTTGGTGTCCCATTGACTTGTATTGGTATCGGGTATCGGTATCGGCGATATCCGATACTTTTCGGGTATCGGCCGATACTATCCGATACCGATACTTTCAAGTATCGGACGGTATCGCTCAACACTAGTTATGATTCCTCCAGCGGCACTAAAATCCCGCTCTTACAAAACACTAGTGACATGGCAGGCCAGGATCTCCAAGGCGTTGAGAGCCAGTTCATGGCACATGTCCAGCTAGTATACCCAATAATTATAAGGCACAGAGGAATCACGGAGCACGTTGGTACAGTCAGTAAGATACTCGCTCAGCATCTTCCAAAACTTTGCACTCCTTGTGAGAGTACCTCGTGCCTCAGGGCCAGTGCAATGAGAGGGTCTGAGGAAACTCTCCTAGAACTTTGCCAGTGTTCCCCTGCCTTTGCTGGATTGGAGTTGTCTCTCTCACCTGTACTCATCGGTTGTCCAACGAACTGTGACCTTTGCCGCCAGCATTTTCAGAAGGGAATTTTTTTTAAATGATTCCTCAACATTGGCCCTCTGGTATTGCCCCATTTTAGTAGACCTGTCTGCCTCTGGAAAAAGAGATAGAAAGATCTTCTTGTAAAGTGGGTCTAGAAGTGTCATCAACCAGTAATGACTATCACCCAAAGTTTTGAGAATGCGAGGGTCACGGGAAAGGCAGCACAACATAAACTAAGCCATGCATGACAGACTGCTAACAAGCAAGACTTCCATGTCCTCAGCAAGAGGATGACTGACCATGCTCTTCTTCTCCTTATCCTACTCTTCCTCCCTGTCCTCAGGCCATCCACGCAGAACAGACCATATGAGAGATGTGCAGGTAGTACCATCTACAGTGCATGAAAGTAGCTCCTGTTCTTCTTCATCCTCTTCCTCATTGTCACCCAATCCACATTGGGATGAGATGAGGCTGGGCTGTGTGTAATCACCCTGTATGGTTCCGTGCTCCATGTTATCGTACTCTCCCTGCAATACATCCTCTTTGATTGTGAACAGAGAGCATTTCAGAACACAGAGAAGCAGGATGGTGATGTTAATTATGGCGTCATTGCCGCTCGCCATCTTGGTGGAGTCTTCAAAATTTTGGAGGATGGTTCATATGTCTGACATCCATATCCACTCCTGAGGTCTTATTTGTGGAGTCTGAACTGAATACCAATAGCTTTTTTGATTCTGGTAGTCAACAACTGCCTTATTTTACTCACAAATCCAACATCTGCAGTGCAGAGTTCCAACTCGTGGGAACATCACACAACAGTCGGTGAGCTGGAAGCTGCAAAAGCTGCTGAAACACAGAAAGGGCGGCGTAAGCTGTAGCTGACTTTCTAAAATGGGCACACAGGCGGCATACTTTGAACAGAAGATCCAGCATCTCCGGGTAGGTTTTGAAAAAATGCTGAACTACGAGGTTAAGTACATGGGCCAGGCATGGTACTTGTGTGAGCTCGCCTTGCTTCAGAGCTGCCACCAGGTTCTGGCCATTGTCACACATGACCATACCTGGCTGTAGGTTCAATGGTGTCAGCCACAGATCTGCCTGATCTTTCAGAGCTTTCCACAACTCTTCAGCATTGTGCAGTTTTTCACCTAAGCATATTAGCTTCAGCACAGCTTGTTGCCACTTGGCTGAGGCAGTGCTGCAGTGCTTCCAGCTTGTGATTGTTGTGGTCATTTCGGAGATGGAGGTTGAAGAGAAGGAGGATGTGCAGGAGCTGTAGACTGTTGGGGCAACCCTGATTGATGTAGGGCCCACAATCCTCGGTGTCACGAGGATGTGTTCCATCCCAAGGTCCAACTGAATCCCGGCTTACACTATGTTAACCCAGTGTTCTTTCAGTGAGATGTACCGTCCCTGCCCACAAGCAGTTGTCCACATGTCCGTGGTTAGGTGGACTTTCCCAGTAACAGCATTGTTGAGGGCATGGCTAATGTTGTGGGACACATGCTTGTGTAATGTGGGGATGGAACCTGGGAGAAATAATGGTGGCTGGGGACTGAGTACTGAGGGATGGCTGCCGCCATCAGGTTGCAGAAAGTTTCCATCTCCATGAGTCTAAACGGCAACATTTTGAGCGCAAGCAGTCTAGAAATGTATGAATTTAGTAGTGTGGCCTGTGGAACATTAATTGCGTATCTGTGCTTGCATTTCAAGGACTGGCGTATGGACAACTGAAAGCTGTGCTGGGACAAGGACATGGACATGCTTGCTGATGGTGCTAGTTGAGTGGATGCAATGACAGGTGCAGGGCAGGAGGCATCTTCACATGCACCATGGACAGGGGATTGGCTTGCACACACAACAGTGGGAAGAAGAATTGTTGTCACCCACAGACACTGTTTCTGGACCATGGGGTTCAGCCCACAAAGTCGGGTGCTTTCCTGCCATGTGCCTGATCATGCTGCTGGTGGTAAGGCAGATAGTTTTGCTGCCCCTGCTGATGCTAGCCTGGCAGGTAGTGCAAATGGTCTTTTTGGGGTTATTGGCAGTCTTTAAAAAACAACCAGACTCGGGAAGACCTAACAGTTGGACTGGCAACTTCCTTCGTGTTGTTGTTATGGGGAACGGTTGCCCGCCTTCTATCTGCAGCCACTACACTGCTTCTTCCTGGCTGTTTGGGTGCTATGCCTCCCTCCCTCTGTGTGCTGCTGTGCTCACTCTGCGTGTCCTCCTGCCAGCTTGGGTCAGTTACTATATCATCAACCACCTCGTTTTCCACTTCCGCACCCTGATCCTCCTCCTGACGTTTTGGCAATTGTCTCTCATCATTGTCCACCTCTTGTGAAAATTTGCCACCATCACCTTCATATGACCGTGGCTGCTCAAATATTTGGGCATCGATACATGCCATCTCGTCTTGCCCCGCTTCAAGTGGACCTGGAGAGAGGTCCGAATCTATAAATTAAAAAGTGAATAGCTTTTTCTGAGTGTCCAAATCTTGCATTTTTACTGAATCTCTGTATTGTTTGTCTGTTCTGTGCATTGATGTGCAGGTAAAATAAACTACAAAACTGTGCCAAAAAATACATAGAATGTTATCCCTACATTGGTTGTGCATATTTTCAAGATACTATTAAATGTTTTCAGAACTGATTCCATCATAATCATTGCCCCACAAGTAGAGATGAGTGGATAATTTGACCCAAGCTGGTCCACAGTGCAAGTCAGTTTTCTCTATCCATAGGCAAAATTCCTTAACCCCCGGAATCCCATGCTCAGCTTATAAATAAACGTCATGTGTGCGCCGCACCATACAGATGATATCATGCCAGGCCAAGGAATCAAGCACTGCTCTGCAGAACTCAGAATCTCAGGAGATTCGTAACGCTCCTGTCTTTGGCCACAGAGCATTAACCTGAACCACGGACCAAGGCTGCGATAAGCGATCCACTCATCTCTAACCATAAATAAAAACTGTTAATACATTTATTTAATGTGGCAAATTTGTAATTTTCCAGCTGCACAACTTTTGGCAAAATGCATAGTCTTAACTTATCCTTTGGCCTTGCTATTGCTGATTCACAAATTGGGATGTGCAACAATGTGACATTGCTTCATGCTTGTGGAAGAATCAGTGTGGAACAATTTCATTACATAATTCATTAGTGTCAGGAGATGATGAATCTTGTAATTAAATGAACCATAATGTAAACTACAGTACAGAACTCCACTGCCATTACCTGAGTTCACTTTACACTATGTTCCAAATTATTATGCAAATTACATTTTTCTCTGATTTTCCTAAATAGTTGGTGCAAATGACAGTCAGTCTAATAAAAGTAATCACCCGTTAGAGTATACATCGAATTTTATTGAATAAACCTTCCAATGATAACAGTATAATCTCCAAAATGAATAAAAACTTAAAATGCACTGTTCCAAATTATTAGGCACAATAGAATTTCTAAACATTTGATATGTTTTAAAGAACTGAAAATGCTCATTTGTGGAATTTGCAGCATTAGGAGGTCACATTCACTGAACAAAAAAGCTATTTAACTCCAAAACGTCCTAACAGGCCAAGTTACATGTTAACATAGGACCCTTCTTTGACATCACCTTCACAATTCTTGCATCCATTGAACTTGTGAGTTTTTGGAGAGTTTCTGCTTGCATTTCCTTGCATGAAGTCAGAATAGCCTCCTAGAGCTGCTGTTTTAAAGTGAACTGCCTCCCACCCTCATAGATCTTTTGCTTGATGATACACCAAAGGTTCTCTATAGGGTTGAGGTCAGGGGAAGATGGTGGCCACACCATGAGTTTATCTCCTTTTATGCCCATAGCAGCCAATGACTCAGAGGTTTTCTTTGCAGCATGAGATGGTGCATTGTCATGCATGAAGATGATTTTGCTCCTGAAGGCACATTTCTGCTTTTTATACCATGGAGGAAAGTTGGCAGTCAGAAACTCTATATACTTTGCAGAGGTCATTTTCACACCTTCTGGAACCTTAAAGGGCCCTACCAGCTGTTTCTCCATGATTCCGGCCCAAAACATGACTCCTCCACCTCCTTGCTCTTGTTGCAGCCTTGTTGGGACATAGTGGCCATCCACCAATCATCCACTACTCCATCCATCTGGACCATCCAGGGTTGCTCAACACTTATCAGTAAACAAGAATTAGTCTTCATGTATGTGTGGGCCCAATGCAACCATTTCTGCTTGTGAACAATGTTTAAGGGTGGCCAAATAGTAGGTTTATGCACCACAGCAAGCCTTTGAAGGAGCCTACACCTTGAGGTTCGAGGGACTCCAGAGGCACCAGCAGCTTCAAATATCTGTTTGCTGCTTTGTAATGGCTTTTTAGCAGCTGCTTTCTTAATCCGATGAACTTGCCTGGCAGAAATCTTCCTCATTATGCCTTTATCAGCACAAACACATCTGTGCTCAGATACAGCCACAAATCTCTTAACAGTACGATGATCACGCTTAAGTTTTCGGGAAATTTCTAATGTTTTCATCCCTTCACCAAGGCATTGCACTATTTGATGCTTTTCAGCAGCAGAGAGATCCTTTTTCTTTCCCATGTTACTTGAAAACTGTGACCTGCTTAATAATGTGGAACATCATTTTTAAGTAGTTTTCCTTTAATTAGAATCACCTGGAAAACTAATTATCCCATGTGTTTAAGACTGATTTCAGTGATCCATTGAGCCCTGAGACACAATACCATCCACAAGTTTATTTGAAAAACAAAACAATTAAATCTTTATCACACTTAAATCCAATTTGCATAATAATTTGGAACACAGTGTACGTTGCTTGTCAAAAGTCTAATTTCATCCAAAAATAATTGAAGTGATGTAAAATGTGTTAGTGAACTGGAACATTCTTGCTAATTACTGAGGATGAAGTCTATTTTGTGTGAAGTCTCCTGTTTATTTACATACTTAATTGTAATTGATTTCTTCATCTTGTAAAACAACCTGTCAGCTAAATGACTGATCATCATTAATGATTTTATAGTGGGTGTTTAAAGATTTGTCTGCGATTTGTTTTGAGTGAACTAATCTAAATATATATTTTTACAGGAGATTGCACTGTACCAGGAACTACATCCACATGCATTTATTTGTCTCATTTATGTTGAGAGCTGCCAGCATTTTCATTAAGGACAAAGTGGTTCACACTCACGTAGGAGTAAAGGAATTAGATGCCATGCTCATGGGTGACACAAGGAATATCATGACCCCTGTGCTGGATAAATCACAATATGTAAGTCAACAAAATAATTATTTCTATATCTTATCATATTTTAGAAGATGTAATCATCAAATCCAAACATTATTATCTGCTATGACCATTTAATTTTAACCCCTTAAGCCCCAAGGGTGGTTTGCACGTTAATGACCGGGCCAATTTTTACAATTCTGACTACTGTCACTTTATGAGGTTATAACTCTGGAACGCTTCTACGGATCCCAGTGATCCTGACACTGTTTTCTCATGACATATTTTTCTTCACGATAGTGGTAAAATTTCTTTGATGTTACCTGCGTTTATTTGTAAAAAAAAGGAAATTTGACAAAAATTTTGTCATTTTTGCAATTTTCCAACTTTGAATTTTTATGCCCTTAAGTCACAGAGATATGTCACACAAAATACTTAATAATATTACCCACATGTTTACTTTACATCCACACAATTTTGGAACCAAAATTTTTTTTTGTTAGGGAGATATAAGCGTTAAAAGTTGACCAGCAATTTCTCATATTAACAACAACATTTTTTTTAGGGACCACATCACATTTGAAGTTATTTTGAGGGGTCTATATAATAGAAAATGCACCCCAAAACAGCACCCCTCAAGGTGCTGAAAACCACATTCAAATAGTTTATTAACCCTTCAGGTTTTTCACAGGAATTTTTGGAATGTTTAAAAAAAGTATGAACATTTAACTTTTTTTCACAAAAAATTAACTTCAGCTCCAATTTGTTTTATTTTACCAAGGGTAACAGGAGAAAATGAACCCCAAAAGTTGTTGTGCAATTTGTCCTGAGTACGCCGAGACCCGATATGTGGGGGTAAACCACTGTTTGGGCGCATGGCAGAGCTCGGAAGGGAAGGAGCACCATTTGACTTTTCAACGCAAAATTGACTGGAATTGAGATGGGACGCCATGTTGCATTTGGAGAGCCCCTGATGTGCCTAAACATTGAAACCCCCACAAGTGACACCATTATCTTATCTAGATGTGTGTTGAGCACTTTGACCAACCAAGTGCTTCACAGAAGTTTATAATGCAGAGCCGTAAAAATAAAAAAATCATATTTTTTCCACAATAATTATTTTTAGCCCCAGTTTTGTACTTTTCCAAGGGTAACAGGAGAAATTGGACCCCAAAAGTTGCTGGCCAATTTGTCCTGAGTACGCTGATACCCCATAAAAGGGGGGGGGACCACCGTTTGGGCGCATGGCAGAACTTGAAAGGGAAGGAGCGCAATTTGGAATGCAGACTTAGATAGATTGGTCTGCAGGCGTCATGTTGCATTTGCAGAGCCCCTGATGTACCTAAACTGTAGAAACCCCCCACAAGTGACTGCATATTGGAAATTAGACCCCTGAGGGAATCTAGATGTGTTGTGAGAACTTTGAACCCCCAAGTGTTTCATTACAGTTTATAATGCAGAGCTGTGAAAATAAAAAATCATTTTTTTCCCACAAAAATGTTTTTTTAGCCCCCCAAATTTTTATTTTCCCAAGGGTAACAAGAGAAATTGGACCCCAAAAGTTGTTGTACATTTTGTCCTTAGTATGCTGATACCCCATATGTTGGGGTAAACCCCTGTTTGGGTGTACGGGGAAGCTCGGAAGGGAAGGAGCACTGTTTTACTTTTTCAACGCAAAATTGGCTGGGATTGAGATCAGACGCCATGTCGCGTTTGGAGAGCCCTGATGTGCCTTAACAATGGAAACCCCCAATTGTAACTGAAACCCTAACCCAAACACACCCCTAACTCTAATCCCAACCACACCCTGAACCCCAACCACACCCCTAACCCCAGCACACCCCTAACCCTAATCCCAACCCTAACCACACCCCTAACTCCAACACCCCCCCAACCCTAACCCTAACTTTAGCCCTAACCCTAGCCCCAACCCTAACCCCAACCCTAACCCTAGCCATAACCATAGCCCTAACCCTAGCCCTAACCCTAACCCTAGCCCTAACCTAATGGGAAAATGGAAATAAATAAATTGTTTTAATTTTATTATTTTTCCCTAACTAAGGGGGTGATGAAGGGGGGTTTGATTTACTTTTATAGGGTTTTTTTTGCTGGTTTTTATGATAGGCAGCTGTCACACACTAAAAGAGTTTATTGCAAAACACAGTTTTTGCGTCTCCACATTTTGAGCTATAATTTTTCCACATTTTGAACCACAGAGTCACGTGAGGTCTTGTTTTCTGCGGGAAGAGTTGACATTTTTATTGGTAACATTTTCAGACGCGTGACATTTTTTGATCGCTTTTTATTCCGATTTTTGTGAGACAGAATGACCAAAAACCAGCTATTCATGAATTTCTTTTGGGGGGGGGGCGTTTTTACCGTTCCATGTTTGGTAAAATTGATAAAGCAGTTTTAATCTTCGGGTCAGTATGACTACAGCGATACCTCATTTATTTGTTTTTATGTTTTGGCGCTTTTATACTATAAAAACTATTTCATAGAAAAAATAATTATTTTTCTATTGCTTTATTCTGAGGACTATAATTTTTTTATTTTTTCGCTGATTATGCTGTATGGCAGCTCATTTTTTGCAGGACAAGATGACGTTTTCAGTGGTACCATGGATATTTATATATATCTTTTTGATCGCTTGTTATTTCACTTTTTGTTCTGCGGTATGATAATAAAGCGTTGTTTTTTTGTCTCGTGTTTTTTTTTTTACGGTGTTCACTGAAGGGGTTAACTAATGGGACAGTTTTATAGGTCGGGTCGTTACGGACGCAGTGATACTAAATATGTGTACTTTTATTGTTTTTTTTAATTTAGATAAAGAAATGTATTTATGGGAACAATTTTTTTTTCTTTATTTAGGAATTATTATTCTTTTTTTTTTTTTTTACACATCTAAATATTTTTTTTTTTGCATTATCACATTGTCCCAGGGGGGGGGACATCACTATATAGTGACAGATCACTGATCTGACCCTTTGCAGAGCACTGTGTCAGATCAGCGATCTGAAGTGCGCTGCTCCAGGCTTACAGGCCCCTGCTCTGAGCAGCCACCTCCCTGCTGGACCCGGAAGGCCATTTTGGATCCAGGGCCTGCAGGGAGGAGAGGCTCGGTACAAGGTGAGCACATCGCCTTGAACCGAGGGTCTCAGGGAAGCCCATAGGGAGCCCCCTCCCTGCGCAATGCTTCCCTATGCCCCCGGAATGCTGCGATCATGTTTGATCACAGTGTGCCGGGGGTTAATGTGCCGGGGGCGATCCGTGACTGCTCCTGGCACATACAGTACAGACCAAAAGTTTGGACACACCTTCTCATTTAAAGATTTTTCTGTATTTTCATGACTATGAAAATTGTACATTCACACAGAAGGCATCAAAACTATGAATTAACACATGTGGAATTATAAACTTACCAAAAAAGTGTGAAACAACTGAAATTATGTCTTATATTCTAGGCTCTTCAAAGTAGCCACCTTTTGCTTTGATGACTTCTTTGCACACTCTTGGCATCCTCTTTATGAGCTTCAAGAGGTAGTCACCGGGAATGGTCTTCCAACAATCTTGAAGGAGTTCCCAGAGATGCTTAGCACTTGTTGGCCCTTTTGCCTTCACTCTGCGGTCCAGCTCACCCCAAACCATCTCGATTGGGTTCCAGTCTGGTGACTGTGGAGGCCAGGTCATCTGGCGTAGCATCCCATCACTCTCCTTCTTGGTCAAATAGCCCTTACACAGTCTGGAGGTGTGTTTGGGGTCATTGTTCTGCTGAAAAATAAATGATGGTCCAACTAAATGCAAACCGGATGGAATAGCATGCCGCTGCAAGATGCTGTGTGTTATGACCTGGTGCTTAAGAGGCAACATGGGACAAGCTCTGAGGAGGTGGTATCTGTACTGACCGCAGTTCCTAATCCTAACACCAACACTAGAAGTAGCCGTGGGATGTTCCTGTCACTCCCTAGACACCTCGTCACAGCCTGAGAACTAACTACCCCTAAAGATGGAAACAGAAAGCTATCTTGCCTCAGAGAAAACCCCCAAAGGAAAGATAGCCCCCCACAAATATTGACTGTGAGTGGAGAGGGAAATGACATACACAGAATGAAAACAGGATTTAGCAAAGGAGGCCAAAACTACCTAAATAGACAGAACAGAAAAGGCTACAGCCCAGAGCCAGGTTAAATAGCAGAGCCAGGAGAGACGATCAGTGAAAGCAGCTGCTAATGCTAAACCCAAGGAGCAGCAGTTCCACTCAAAACCACCAGAGGGAGCCCAAGAACAGAATTCACAAAAGTGCCATTCACAACCACCGGAGGGAGCCCAAGAACGGAATTCACAACAGTACCCCCCTTGAGGAGAAGTCACCGAACCCTCACCAGAGCCCCCAGGCCGATCCAGATGAGCCAAGTGAAAAGCACGAACCAAATCGGCAGCATGGACATCGGAAGCAACAACCCAAGAATTATCCTCCTGGCCATAACCCTTCCACTTGACCAGATACTGAAGCTTCCGCCTCGAAAAACGAGAATCCAAAATCTTCTCCACCACATATTCCAACTCCCCCTCAACCAACACCGGAGCAGGAGGATCAACAGAGGGAACCACGGGCACCACATATCTCCGCAACATAGATCGATGGAAAACATTACGAATGGAAAAAGAAGCTGGAAGGGCCAAACAAAAAGATACCGGATTGATAATTTCAGAAATCTTATAAGGACCAATAAAGCGAGGCTTGAACTTAGGGGAAGAAACCGTCATAGGAACATGATGAGAAGATAACCAGACTAAATCCTCAACACGAAGCCGGGGACCAACACACCGACGACGGTTAGCAAAACTTTGAGCCTTTTCCTGAGACAACGTCAAATTGTCTGCCACATGAGTCCAAATCTGCTGTAACCTGTCCACCACAGAATCCACACCAGGACAGTCAGAAGGCTCAACCTGCCCTGAAGAAAAACGAGGATGAAAACCAAAATTACAAAAAAAAGGAGAAACCAAGGTAGACGAACTAGCCCGATTATTAAGGGCAAACTCGGCCAACGGCAAGAAGGTCACCCAATCATCCTGATCAGCAGACACAAAGCATCTCAAATAGGTTTCCAAGGTCTGATTGGTTCGCTCAGTTTGGCCATTTGTCTGAGGATGAAATGCTGAAGAAAAAGACAAATCAATGCCCATTCTAGCACAAAAGGACCGCCAAAACCTAGAAACAAACTGGGAACCTCTGTCACACACAATATTCTCCGGAATGCCATGCAAACGAACCACATGCTGAAAAAACAATGGAACCAAATCAGAGGAGGAAGGCAATTTAGGCAAAGGTACCAAATGAACCATCTTAGAAAACCGGTCACAAACCACCCAGATAACAGACATCTTCTGGGAAACAGGAAGATCCGAAATAAAATCCATGGAAATATGCATCCAGGGCCCCTCAGGGACCGGCAAAGGCAAAAGCAACCCACTAGCACGGGAGCAGCAAGGCTTGGCCCGGGCACAAGTCCCACAGGCCTGCACAAAAGAACGCACATCCCGCGACAAGGAAGGCCACCAAAAGGACCTAGCAACCAAATCTCTGGTACCAAAAATCCCAGGATGACCAGCCAACACCGAACAATGAACCTCAGAAATTACCTTACTTGTCCATCTATCAGGAACAAACAGTTTCCCCACTGGACAGCGGTCAGGTTTATCAGCCTGAAACTCCTGAAGCACCCGCCGAAAATCAGGGGAGATGGCAGAAACAATCACCCCCTCCATGAGAATACCAACCGGCTCAAGGACACCCGGAGAATCAGGCAAAAAACTCCTAGAGAGGGCATCAGCCTTCACATTCTTAGATCCCGGAAGATACGAGACCACAAAATCAAAGTGGGAGAAAAACAGGGACCATCGAGCTTGTCTAGGATTCAACCGCTTGGCAGACTCGAGGTAAATCAGATTCTTATGATCGGTCAAGACCACAAAGCGATGCTTGACTCCCTCAAGCCAATGTCGCCACT
The DNA here is from genome assembly GCF_051348905.1 of Ranitomeya variabilis. Classification (NCBI taxonomy): domain Eukaryota; kingdom Metazoa; phylum Chordata; class Amphibia; order Anura; family Dendrobatidae; genus Ranitomeya; species Ranitomeya variabilis. The sequence continues at coordinate 120,768,084 of NC_135238.1, forward strand.
CCTCGAATGCCCACTTCATAGCCAACAACTCCCGATTGCCGACATCATAATTACGCTCAGCAGGCGAAAACTTTCTGGAGAAGAAGGCACACGGTTTCATCAAAGAACCATCAGAACTTCTCTGAGACAAAACGGCCCCTGCCCCAATCTCAGAAACGTCAACCTCAACCTGAAAAGGAAGAGAAACATCCGGCTGACGCAACACAGGGGCAGAAGTAAAACGACGTTTAAGCTCCTGAAAGGCCTCAACAGCCGCAGAGGACCAATTCAACACATTAGCGCCTTTCTTCGTCAAATCGGTCAGGGGCTTAACCACACTGGAAAAGTTAGCAATGAAACGGCGATAAAAATTAGCAAAGCCCAAAAATTTCTGAAGGCTCTTCACAGATGTGGGTTGAATCCAATCATGAATGGCCTGGACCTTAACAGGATCCATGTCTATAGCTGAGGGAGAAAAAATGAACCCCAAAAAAGAAACCTTCTGAACTCCAAAAAGGCACTTAGACCCCATCACAAACAAAGCATTAGCACGAAGGATCTGAAATACCATCCTGACCTGTTTCACATGAGACTCCCAATCATCGGAAAAAAACAAAATATCATCCAAATATACAATCATGAATTTATCAAGATAATTCCGGAAGATATCATGCATAAAGGACTGAAACACAGATGGAGCATTAGAGAGCCATTCGTCACCTTGGTTAATACGAACAAGATTATGAGCCCCTCGAAGGTCAATCTTAGTAAACCAACTAGCCCCCTTAATCCAAGCAAACAAATCAGAAAGCAAAGATAAAGGGTATTGGAATTTGACCGTGATCTTTTTGAGAAGGCGATAATCTATACAGGGTCTCAAGGAGCCATCCTTCTTGGCAACAAAGAAGAATCCAGCTCCCAACGGTGACGAAGACGGGCGAATATGCCCCTTCTCCAAAGACTCCTTTACATAACTTCGCATGGCGGCATGCTCTGGCACAGACAGATTGAAAAGTCGGCCCTTAGGGAACATACAGCCAGGAATCAAGTTAATAGCACAATCGCAGTTCCTATGAGGAGGAAGGGAGCTGGACTTGGGCCCATCAAATACATCCTGGAAGTCGACAAAAACTCAGGAACTTCAGAAGAGGGGAAGAGGAAATTGACATCAAAGGAACATCACTATGTATCCCTTGACAACCCCAACTAGACACAGACATAGATTTCCAATCCAGCACTGGATTATGTACCTGTAACCATGGAAAACCCAGCACAACAACATCATGCAAATTGTGCAACACCAGAAAACGACAATCTTCCTGATGTGCTGGAGCCATGTACATGGTCAACTGTGTCCAGTACTGAGGTTTATTCTTGGCCAATGGTGTAGCATCAATCCCCCTTAAGGGAATAGGGCTCTGCAAAGGCTGCAAGGAAAAACCACAGCGTCTGGCGAACTCTAAGTCCATTAAGTTCAGGGCAGTACCTGAATCCACAAATGCCATAACAGAAAATGATGATAATGAGCAAATCAGGGTAACAGACAAGAGAAATTTAGGCTGCACAGTACTAATGGTAACAGACCTAGCGACCCTCTTAGTACGCTTAGGGCAATCAGAAATAGCATGAGCAGAATCATGTTATGACCCCAATGGCAGAGGGTCTCAGAAATAAATTCTAAGTCTGCAAACACAAAAAACCAGCTCATAGGGCAGTGGTAACTGGGCTGACCGTATATCTAATCCTAGCACCACAAATAGCAGCAGCCGGGGAACGTGCCTACGTTGGTTCTAGACGTCTCGTGCCAGCCGGAGAACTAACTAACCCTAGAAGGGAAAAGATAGACCTTTCTTGCCTCCAGAGAAAAAAACCCAAAAGTTGGATACAAGCCCCCAACAAATAATAACGGTGAGGTAAGAAGAAAAGACAAACGTAAGAATGAACTAGGTATTTAGCAAAGAGAGGCCCACTGACTAATAGCAGAATATAGTAAGATGACTTATACGGTCAGCAAAAACCCTATCAAAATTTCCACGCTGGATATTCAAGAACCCCCGAACCGTCTAACGGCCCGGGGGGAGAATACCAGCCCCCTAGAGCTTCCAACAAAATCAGGAATCACATTTAGTACAAGCTGGACAAAAAATAATAGCAATACAAATAACCAAAAAACAAGGAAGCATGACTTAGCTTAATTATGCACGAACCAGGACCAGCAGACAGGAGCAAACAGAAAGAACTGATTACAACGATGCCAGGCACCAGACTGAGAATTCAGGAAGTTCATATAGCAACACCCCTGGACTAACGACCCAGGTGGGTTCCAAACTGAGGAAAGACAATCCCAGAGTCATATCACTAGTGACCACAAGAGGGAGCCAAAAAAGTCTAATTCACAACAGTACCCCCCCTTTAAGGAGGGGTCACCGAACCCTCACCAAGACCACCAGGGCGATCAGGATGAGCAGCGTGAAAGGCACAAACTAAATCGGCCGCATGCACATCAGAGGCAACCACCCAGGAATTATCCTCCTGACCATAGCCCTTCCACTTGACCAGATACTGAAGCCTCCGCCTGGAGAGACGAGAATCCAAGATCTTCTCCACCACGTACTCCAACTCGCCCTCAACCAACACCGGAGCAGGAGGCTCAACAGAAGGGACCACAGGTACAACGTACCGCCGCAACAAAGACCTATGGAACACATTGTGAATGGCAAACGACACCGGAAGATCCAAGCGAAAGGACACAGGATTAAGGATTTCCAATATCTTGTAAGGACCGATGAAGCGAGGCTTAAATTTAGGAGAGGAGACCTTCATAGGAACAAATCGAGAAGACAGCCATACCAAATCCCCAACACGAAGTCGGGGACCCACACCGCGGCGGCGGTTGGCAAAACGCTGAGCCTTCTCCTGTGACAACTTTAAGTTGTCCACCACATGATTCCAAATCTGCTGCAACCTATCCACCACAGAATCTACTCCAGGACAGTCAGAAGGCTCCACATGTCCTGAGGAAAAACGAGGATGGAAACCAGAGTTGCAGAAAAATGGCGAAACCAAAGTAGCGGAACTAGCCCGATTATTAAGGGCAAACTCAGCCAACGGCAAGAAGGTCACCCAATCATCCTGATCTGCAGAAACAAAACACCTCAAATAAGCCTCCAGAGTCTGATTAGTTTGCTCCGTTTGTCCATTAGTCTGAGGATGAAAGGCAGATGAAAACAACAAGTCAATGCCCATCTTAGCACAAAAGGATCGCCAGAACCTGGAAACAAACTGGGATCCTCTGTCAGACACGATATTCTCAGGAATGCCGTGTAAATGAACCACATTCTGAAAGAACAGAGGAACCAGATCGGAAAAGGAAGGCAGCTTAGGCAAAGATACCAAATGGACCATCTTGGAAAAGCGATCACATACCACCCAGATGACAGACAAGCCCTGAGACACCGGAAGATCTGAAATGAAATCCATGGAAATGTGTGTCCAAGGCCCCTTCGGGACAGGCAAGGGCAAGAGCAACCCGCTGGCACGAGAACAGCAAGGCTTAGCTCGAGCACAAGTCCCACAGGACTGCACAAATGACCGCACATCCCGTGACAAGGAAGGCCACCAAAAGGACCTAGCCACCAAATCTCTGGTGCCAAAAATTCCCGGATGCCCTGCCAACACCGAGGAATGAACCTCGGAAATGACTCTGCTGGTACACTTATCAGGAACAAACAGTCTGTCAGGTGGACAAGAGTCAGGTCTACCAGCCTGAAATCTCTGCAACACACGTCGCAAATCCGGAGAAATGGCTGACAAGATTACTCCCTCTTTAAGAATACCAACTGGTTCAGCGACTCCAGGAGAGTCAGGCACAAAGCTCCTTGAAAGAGCATCAGCCTTCACATTCTTTGAACCTGGTAAATACGAGACCACAAAGTCAAAACGGGAGAAAAACAATGACTAACGGGCCTGTCTAGGATTCAGGCGTTTAGCAGACTCGAGATACATTCGATTTTTGTGATCAGTCAAGACCACCACACGATGCTTAGCACCCTCGAGCCAATGACGCCACTCCTCAAATGCCCACTTCATGGCCAGCAACTCCCGATTGCCAACATCATAATTCCGCTCAGCAGGCGAAAACTTCCTAGAGAAAAAAGCACATGGTCTCATTACAGAGCAACCAGGGCCTCTCTGCGACAAAACGGCCCCTGCCCCAATCTCAGAAGCATCCACTTCAACCTGAAAGGGAAGTGAGACATCAGGCTGGCACAAAACAGGCGCTGAAGTAAACCGGCGCTTCAACTCTTGGAAAGCTTCCACGGCTGCAGGAGCCCAGTTAGCAACATCAGAACCTTTCTTGGTCATATCCGTCAAAGGTTTAACAACGCTAGAAAAATTAGCGATAAAACGACGGTAGAAGTTAGCAAAACCCAAGAACTTCTGAAGACTCTTAACTGATGTGGGTTGAGTCCAATCATGAATAGCTCGGTCCTTGACTGGGTCCATCTCCACCGCGGAGGGGGAAAAAATAAAGCCCAAAAAGGGAACCTTCTGTACTCCAAAGAGACACTTTGAGCCCTTAACAAACAAAGCATTCTCACGCAAAACCTGAAACACCATCCTGACCTGCTCTACATGCGAGTCCCAATCATCAGAAAAAACCAGAATATCATCCAGATAAACAATCATAAATTTATCCAGATACTTCCGGAAAATATCATGCATAAAGGACTGAAACACTGAAGGAGCATTAGAGAGCCCAAAAGGCATCACCAAGTACTCAAAATGACCTTCGGGCGTATTAAATGCAGTTTTCCATTCATCTCCTTGCTTAATGCGCACAAGGTTGTACGCACCACGAAGATCTATTTTGGTGAACCACTTGGCACCTTTAATCCGGGCAAACAAGTCCGACAACAGAGGCAAAGGATACTGAAATTTAACAGTGATTTTATTCAGAAGCCGATAGTCAATACAAGGTCTCAAAGATCCGTCTTTCTTGGCCACAAAAAAGAATCCAGCACCAAGAGGGGAAGAGGATGGACGGATATGCCCCTTCTCCAGAGATTCCTTGATATATGAACGCATTGCGGTATGCTCAGGTACAGACAGATTAAATAGTCTTCCCTTAGGAAATTTACTGCCTGGAATCAAATCTATAGCGCAGTCACAGTCCCTATGAGGAGGCAGAGCACTGGACCTGGACTCGCTGAATACATCCTGAAAATCAGACAAATACTCAGGAACTTCCGAAGGAGTAGAGGAAGCAATAGACACCGGCGGGGAATCACCATGAATTCCCTGACAGCCCCAACTTGACACAGACATTGCCTTCCAATCCAAGACTGGATTATGGGTCTGTAACCATGGCAGCCCCAAAACGACCAAATCATGCATTTTATGCAGAACAAGAAAACGAATCACCTCCCGATGTTCAGGAGTCATGCACATGGTTACCTGTGTCCAAAACTGCGGTTTATTTTCCGCCAATGGCGTAGCATCAATACCTCTAAGAGGGATAGGATTTACCAACGGCTCAAGAACAAAACCACAGCGCTTGGCAAATGACAGATCCATAAGACTCAGGGCAGCACCTGAATCCACAAACGCCATAACAGGGTAGGAAGACAATGAGCAAATTAAAGTCACAGACAAAATAAATTTAGGTTGCAAATTACCAATGGCGACAGGACTAACAACCCTTGTTAGGGGTTTAGAGCATGCTGATATAACATGTGTAGAATCACCACAGTAAAAACACAACCCATTCTGACGTCTATGATTTTTCCGTTCATTTCTAGTCTGAATTCTACCACATTGCATTAAATCAGGTGTTTGTTCAGACAACACCACAAGAGGATTAGCGGCTTTGCGCTCCCGCAAACGCTGGTGAATTTGAATAGCCAGCGCCATGGAATCATTCAGACTTGTAGGAATGGAGAAACCCACCATCACATTCTTAATGGCTTCAGAAAGGCCATTTCTGAAATTTGCGGCCAGAGCACACTCATTCCACTGAGTAAGCACGGACCATTTCCGAAATTTTTGGCAATACACTTCAGCTTCATCCTGGCCCTGAGAAATAGCCAGCAAGGCTTTTTCTGCCTGAATTTCAAGATTGGGTTCCTCGTAAAGCAATCCGAGCGCCAGAAAAAACGCATCAATATTTGCCAATTCCGGATCTCCTGGCGCTAGCGAGAAGGCCCAATCCTGAGGGTCGCCCCGTAAGAAAGAGATAACAATTTTTACTTGCTGAGCTGAGTCTCCAGATGAACGGGGTCTCAGAGATAGAAACAATTTACAATTATTCCTGAAATTCCTAAACTTAAATCGGTCTCCAGAGAACAGTTCAGGAATAGGTATTTTAGGTTCAGACATAGGACTACTGGTAACAAAATATTGTATGCCCTGCACACGAGCAGCAAGCTGGTCCACACTTGTAATCAAGGTCTGGACATTCATGTCTGCAGCAAGCTCAAGCCACTCAAAGGTAAAGGGGAGGAAGAAAGGAAAAAAAAAAAAAAACTCAGAATTTCCTTTCTTCTAATCCCACTTCTGCAATGCATTAAACATTCAACTTTGGCCTGTCATACTGTTATGACCCCAATGGCAGAGGGTCTCAGAAATAAATTCTAAGTCTGCAAACACAAAAAAACAGCTCATAGGGCAGTGGTAAGTGGGCTGACCGTATATCTAATCCTAGCACCACAAATAGCAGCAGCCGGGGAACGTGCCTACGTTGGTTCTAGACGTCTCGCGCCAGCCGGAGAACTAACTAACCCTAGAAGGGAAAAGATAGACCTTTCTTGCCTCCAGAGAAAAAAACCCCAAAAGTTGGATACAAGCCCCCAACAAATAATAACGGTGAGGTAAGAAGAAAAGACAAACGTAAGAATGAACTAGGTATTTAGCAAAGAGAGGCCCACTGACTAATAGCAGAATATAGTAAGATGACTTATACGGTCAGCAAAAACCCTATCAAAATTTCCACGCTGGATATTCAAGAACCCCCGAACCGTCTAACGGCCCGGGGGGAGAATACCAGCCCCCTAGAGCTTCCAGCAAAATCAGGAATCACATTTAGTACAAGCTGGACAAAAAATAATAGCAATACAAATAACCAAAAAACAAGGAAGCAGGACTTAGCTTAATTATGCACGAACCAGGACCTGCAGACAGGAGCAAACAGAAAGAACTGATTACAACGATGCCAGGCACCAGACTGAGAATTCAGGAAGTTCATATAGCAACACCCCTGGACTAACGACCCAGGTGGGTTCCAAACTGAGGAAAGACAATCCCAGAGTCATATCACTAGTGACCACAAGAGGGAGCCAAAAAAGTCTAATTCACAACAGAATCACCACAGTAAAAACACAGCCTATTCTGACGTCTGAATTCCTGCCGTTCTGCTCTAGTCAAAATCCTATCACATTGCATAGGCTCAGGACTCTGCTCAGAGGACACTGCCATATGGTGCACCACCTTGCGCTCGTGCAGGCGCCGATCAATTTGAATGGCTAGAGACATTGATTCGTTCAAACCAGCAGGCGTGGGAAACCCCACCATAACATCCTTAAGGGCTTCAGAAAGACCCTTTCTGAAGATTGCTGCCAGGGCATACTCATTCCATTTAGTGAGCACAGACCACTTTCTAAATTTCTGGCAGTATACTTCTGCCGCTTTCTGACCCTGACACAGAGCCAGCAAGGATTTTTCTGCCTGATCCACATAATTAGGTTCGTCATACAGCAATCCGAGCGCTTGAAAAAATGCGTCTACATTGAGCAATGCAGGATCCCCTGACTCAAGGGAGAATGCCCAGTCCTGAGGGTCTCCACGCAGCAGAGAAATGACAATCTTCACCTGCTGAATGGGGTCACCAGAGGAACGGGGTCTCAAAGCAAAAAACAATCTGCAGTTATTTTTAAAGTTCAAAAATTTGGATCTATCCCCAAAAAACAAATCAGGAGTAGGAATTCTAGGCTCTAAAGCCGGAGTCTGAACAACATAGTCTTGGATACTCTGTACCCTTGCAGCGAGTTGATCCACACGAGAGAACAAACCCTCAATATCCATGTCAGCGCCAGAATCTTGAACCACCCAGAGATTAAGGGGAAAAAAAACAAACAAACAGGCTGCAAAGAGAAAAAAAAATGGCTCAGAACTTTTTTTCCCTCTTTTGAGATGCATTCAACACATTGTGGGCCAGCTGTACTGTTATGACCTGGTGGTTAAGAGGCAACATGGGACAAGCTCTGAGGAGGTGGTATCTGTACTGACCGCAGTTCCTAATCCTAACACCAACACTAGAAGTAGCCGTGGGATGTTCCTGTCACTCCCTAGACACCTCGTCACAGTCTGAGAACTAACTACCCCTAAAGATGGAAACAGAAAGCTATCTTGCCTCAGAGAAAACCCCCAAAGGAAAGATAGCCCCCCATAAATATTGACTCTGAGTGGAGAGGGAAATGACATACACAGAATGAAAACAGGATTTAGCAAAGGAGGCCAAAACTACCTAAATAGACAGAACAGAAAAGGCTACTGTGCGGTCAGTATTAAAAGATAAAACATTCCACGCAGAGTTTACAAAAATAATCTCCACACCGACTCACAGTGTGGAGGGCAAATCTGCTTCCTCAGAGCTTCCAACTACATTGAATATATCATACTGAAAAGCTGGACAAGAAAAAACATAACATGAGCTGAGCGATTAAGTCCACAGCAGGTGGACAACAAAAGAACAAGCAAGGACTTAGCTTTGCTGAAATGAACCGGCAATCAGAGAAATCCAAGGAGAGATCTGAATCCAACCAAGAAACATTGACAACTGGCACTGGCTGAAGCCCAGAGCCAGGTTAAATAGCAGAGCCAGGAGAGACGATCAGTGAAAGCAGCTGCTAATGCTAAACCCAAGGAGCAGCAGTTCCACTCAAAACCACCAGAGGGAGCCCAAGGGCAGAATTCACAAAAGTGCCATTCACAACCACCGGAGGGAGCCCAAGAACGGAATTCACAACAGCTGTGGTAGCCATGCTGGTTCAGTATGCTTTCAATTTTGAATAAATCCCCAACAATGTCACCAGCAAAGCACCCACACACCATCACACCTCCTCCTCCATGCTTCACGGTCGGAACCAGGCATGTAGAGTTCATCCGTCCACCTTTTCTGTGTTGCACAAAGACACAGTGGTTGGAAACAAAGATCTCAAATTTAGACTCATCAGAAAAAAGCACAGATTTCCACTGGTCTAATGTCCATTCCTTGTGTTCTTTAGCCCAAACAAATTTCTTCTGCTTGTTGCCTGCCCTTAGCAGTGGTTTCCTAGCAGCTATTTTACCATGAAGGCCTGCTGCACAACATCTCCTTAACAGTTGTTGTAGAGATGTGTCTGCTGCTAGAACTCTGTCTCTGTCTCATTGACTTGGTCTCTAATCTGAGCTGCTGTTAACCTGCGATTTCTGAGGCTGGTGACTAGGATAAACTTATCCTCAGAAGCAGAGGTGACTCTTGGTCTTCCTTTCCTGGGGCGGTCCTCGTGTGAGACAGTTTCTTTGTAGCGCTGATGGTTTTTGCCACTGCACTTGGGGACACTTTCAAAGTTTTCCCAATTTTTTGAACTGACTGACCTTCATTTCTTAAAGTAATGATGGCCACTCGTTTTTCTTTACTTAGCTGCTTTTTTCTTGCCATAATACAAATTCTAACAGTCTACTCAGTAGGACTATCAGCTGTTTATGCACCAAACTTTTGCACAACACAACTGATGATCCCAACCCCATTTATAAAGCAAGAAATCCCACTTATTAAACCCGACAGGCACACCTGTGAAGTGAAAACCATTCCCGGTGACAACCTCTTGAAGCTCATCAAGAGAATGCCAAGAAGGTGCAAAGCAGTCGCCAAAGCAAAAGGTGGCTACTTTGAAGACCCTGGAATATAAGACATAATTTCTGTTGTTTCACACTTTTTTGTTAAGAATATAATTCCACATGTGTTAATTCATAGTTTTGATGTCTTCAGTGTGAATGTACAATTTTTATAGTCATGAAAATACAGAAAAATCCTTAAATAAGAAGGTGTGTCCAAACTATTGGTCTGTACTGTATTGCCGGATGTCAGCTGCGATAGTCAGCTGACACCCGGCCACGATCGGCCGCGCTCCCCCTGCTGCGCGTGCGCACTTCTGATCTTCTGTCGGCACTCCTCTTTGTCTCCTCTATGGTTCTGGAGGACTAGTACCCGGGAGTCGGTCCTCCTTATTGTCCTCTCTATGGTTCTGGAAGTCTGTTACCCGGAAGTGCTACCCTGCCTTTAGGTATTTAAACTGCTTCCTGCCGTCCCTCTGTGCCTGGTTATCATTTGTTCCTTCAGGTGTTCCTGACCACTCTTAGTCTCTGTGTAGTTCATTTTCCCTCTGACTTTAGGTTTATCCTGTCTTTCCTGTATCCTGCTAGCCTCTGCGTTCCCTCAGTCCCTCCGCCAGTCCCTGCACTGCTGCAGTTTACCCATCAGTCCTGTGTCTCTGCAGTACTCACCTATCCTGTGGTCCTACTATCTCCACCTCTTCTTTGTCTTCTCCCGTCCTGGTCCTCCAGCTTCGTGGCGATAGTCCCTCACGGGCCTGCCCCTAACTCTCCCTGTATAGGGGGCGGTCTATCTGGTCAGCTCGTCCGTGAGGGGTTCATCGTCGCGGTCTAGAGGGTCCACTTCCTGTTTTCCCTCTTTGAATCGTCACTCACAATAGGACTGCACTCGGATGACATCTGAGTGCAGCCTGATTCGTAGAGCATAACAGTATAACCAGGCCATGGACCCCGCTGGTGTCTCTGCCACTCAAAAAGAGTTACTTTTTTTGTGGGAGAACCAGACTAGAATCATGTCCTTTCTCAAGAACATGGAGTCTCATCTCGCGACGTTACAGTCTACCGACCCCGGTAACGCTACTCAGCTGGCGGCTCTTCAGCAAGAGTTAAGTCAACAACGGGACACTCAGTCCCATATTTTGAATTTTATGGCCTCTGTCGATAATCGACTTCTCTCTCTTCAGACTGCCACTTCTGCTCCTGTACAGGCATCCATTCCACAGCCCTTGCCCCGTCTTGCCAGGCCACCTCGGTATGGTGGGGATCCTAAATTATATCGCGGGTTTCTCAACCAGTGTCAACTACACTTTGAATTATCCCCATTACTGTACCCAACTGACCGAGCTAAGGTGGCTTTTGTGATGTCCCATTTGGAGGGCAAGGCTTTGGCTTGGGTGAACCCTCTTTGGGAGCGAGATGATCTAGTGATTTCTCAACTTGCTTTTTTTTTTAGACACCTTCCGCAAGGTGTTTGATGAACCTGGTCGTCTGGTATCGACTACTGAGTCCCTTTTCAACCTTAGTCAGGGGACTGTTATGACCCCAATGGCAGAGGGTCTCAAAAATACATACCAAGTCTGCAAACACAAAAAACCAGCTCATAGGGCAGTGGTAACTGGGCTGACCATATATCTAATCCTAGCACCACAAATAGCAGCAGCCGGGGAAAGTGCCTACATTGGTTCTAGACGTCTCGCGCCAGCCGGAGAACTAACTAACCCTAGAAGGGAAAAGATAGACCTTTCTTGCCTCCAGAGAAAAGACCCCAAAAGTTGGATACAAGCCCCCAACAAATAATAACGGTGAGGTAAGGAGAAAAGACAAATGTAAGAATGAACTAGATATTTAGCAAAGAGAGGCCCACTGACTAATAGCAGAATATAGTAAGATGACTTATACGGTCAGCAAAAACCCTATCAAAATTTCCACGCTGGATATTCAAGAACCCCCGAACCGTCTAATGGCCGGGGGGAGAACACCAGCCCCCTAGAGCTTCCAGCAGAATCAGGAATCACATTTAGTACAAGCTGGACAAAAAATAATAGCAATGCAAATAACCAAAAAACAAGGAAGCAAGACTTAGCTTAATTTTGCAAGATCCAGGACCAGCAGACAGGAGCAAACAGAAAGGAACTGATTACAACGATGCCAGGCACAGGACTGAGAATACAGGAAGTTTATATAGCGACACCCCTGGACTAACGACCCAGGTGGGTGCCAAACTGAGGAAAGACAATCCCAGAGTCATATCACTAGTGACCACAAGAGGGAGCCAAAAAAGTCTAATTCACAACAGTACCCCCCCTTTAAGGAGGGGTCACCGAACCCTCACCAAGACCACCAGGGCGATCAGGATGAGCAGCGTGAAAGGCACGAACTAAATCGGCCGCATGCACATCAGAGGCAACCACCCAGGAATTATCCTCCTGACCATAGCCCTTCCACTTGACCAGATACTGAAGCCTCCGCCTGGAGAGACGAGAATCCAAGATCTTCTCCACCACGTACTCCAACTCGCCCTCAACCAACACCGGAGCAGGAGGCTCAACAGAAGGAACCACAGGTACAACGTACCGCCGCAACAAAGACCTATGGAACACGTTGTGAATGGCAAACGACACCGGAAGATCCAAGCGAAAGGACACAGGATTAAGGATTTCCAATATCTTGTAAGGACCGATGAAGCGAGGCTTAAATTTAGGAGAGGAGACCTTCATAGGAACAAATCGAGAAGACAGCCATACCAAATCCCCAACACGAAGTCGGGGACCCACACCGCGGCGGCGGTTGGCAAAACGCTGAGCCTTCTCCTGTGACAACTTCAAGTTGTCCACCACATGATTCCAGATCTGCTGCAACCTATCCACCACGGAATCTACCCCAGGACAGTCAGAAGGCTCCACATGTCCCGAGGAAAAACGAGGATGGAAACCAGAGTTGCAAAAAAAAGGCGAAACCAAGGTAGCGGAACTAGCCCGATTATTAAGGGCAAACTCAGCCAAAGGCAAGAAGGTCACCCAATCATCCTGATCTGCAGAAACAAAACACCTCAAATAAGCCTCCAGAGTCTGATTAGTTCGCTCCGTTTGTCCATTAGTTTGAGGATGAAAGGCAGACGAAAACGACAAATCAATGTCCATCTTAGCACAAAAGGATCGCCAGAACCTGGAAACAAACTGGGATCCTCTGTCAGACACGATATTCTCAGGAATGCCGTGTAAACAAACCACATTCTGAAAGAACAAGGGAACCAGATCGGAAGAGGAAGGCAGTTTAGGCAAAGATACCAAATGGACCATCTTGGAAAAGCGATCACATACCACCCAGATGACAGACATACCTTGAGACACTGGAAGATCTGAAATGAAATCCATGGAAATGTGTGTCCAAGGCCTCTTCGGGACAGGCAAGGGCAAGAGCAAGCCGCTGGCACGAGAACAGCAAGGCTTAGCCCGAGCACAAGTCCCACAGGACTGCACAAATGACCGCACATCCCGTGACAAGGAAGGCCACCAAAAGGACATAGCCACCAGATCTCTGGTGCCAAAAATTCCCGGATGCCCTGCCAACACCGAGGAATGAACCTCGGAAATGACTCTGGTGGTCCACTTATCAGGAACAAACAGTCTGTCAGGTGGACAAGAGTCAGGTCTACAAGCCTGAAATCTCTGCAACACACGTCGCAAATCCGGAGAAATGGCTGACAAGATTACTCCCTCTTTAAGAATACCAACTGGTTCTGCGACTCCAGGAGAGTCAGGCACAAAGCTCCTTGAAAGAGCATCAGCCTTCACATTCTTTGAACCTAGTAAATACGAGACCACAAAGTCAAAATGGGAGAAAAACAATGACCAACGGGCCTGTCTAGGATTCAGGCGTTTAGCAGACTCGAGATACATCAGATTCTTGTGATCAGTCAAGACCACCACACGATGCTTAGCACCCTCGAGCCAATGACGCCACTCCTCAAATGCCCACTTCATGGCCAGCAACTCCCTATTGCCAACATCATAATTCCACTCAGCAGGCGAAAACTTCCTAGAGAAGAAAGCACATGGTCTCACTACAGAGCAACCAGGGCCTCTCTGCGACAAAACGGCCCCTGCCCCAATCTCAGAAGCATCCACTTCAACCTGAAAGGGAAGTGAGACATCAGGCTGGCACAAAACAGGCGCTGAAGTAAACCGGCGCTTCAACTCTTGAAAAGCTTCCACGGCTGCAGGAGCCCAGTTAGCAACATCAGAACCTTTCTTGGTCATATCCGTCAAAGGTTTAACAACGCTAGAAAAATTAGCGATAAAACGACGGTAGAAGTTAGCAAAACCCAAGAACTTCTGAAGACTCTTAACTGACGTGGGTTGAGTCCAATCATGAATAGCTCGGACCTTGACTGGGTCCATCTCCACCGCAGAAGGGGAAAAAATAAAACCCAAAAAGGGAACCTTCTGTACTCCAAAGAGACACTTTGAGCCCTTAACAAACAAAGCATTCTCACGCAAAACCTGAAACACCATCCTGACCTGCTCTACATGCGAGTCCCAATCATCAGAAAAAAACAGAATATCATCCAGATAAACAATCATAAATTTATCCAGATACTTCCGGAAAATATCATGCATAAAGGACTGAAACACTGAAGGAGCATTAGAGAGCCCGAAAGGCATCACCAAGTACTCAAAATGACCTTCGGGCGTATTAAATGCAGTTTTCCATTCATCTCCTTGCTTAATGCGCACAAGGTTGTATGCACCACGAAGATCTATCTTGGTGAACCACTTGGCACCTTTAATCCGGGCAAACAAGTCCGACAACAGAGGCAAAGGATACTGAAATTTAACAGTGATTTTATTCAGAAGCCGATAGTCAATACAAGGTCTCAAAGATCCGTCCTTCTTGGCCACAAAAAAGAATCCCGCACCAAGAGGGGAAGAGGAATCTACGGATATGCCCCTTCTCCAGAGATTCCTTGATATACGAACGCATTGCGGTATGCTCAGGTACAGACAGATTAAATAATCTTCCCTTAGGAAATTTACTACCTGGAATCAAATCTATAGCACAGTCACAGTCCCTATGAGGAGGAAGAGCACTGGAGCTGGACTCGCTGAATACATCCTGGTAATCAGACAAATACTCAGGAACTTCCGAAGGAGTAGAGGAAGCAATAGACACCGGCGGGGAGTCACCATGAATTCCCTGACAGCCCCAACTTGACACAGACATTGCCTTCCAATCCAAGACTGGATTATGGGTCTGTAACCATGGCAGACCCAAAACGACCAAATCATGCATTTTATGCAGAACAAGAAAACGAATCACCTCCCGATGTTCAGGAGTCATGCACATGGTTACCTGTGTCCAAAACTGCGGTTTATTTTCCGCCAATGGCGTAGCATCAATACCTCTAAGAGGGATAGGATTTACCAATGGCTCAAGAACAAAACCACAATGCTTGGCAAACGACAGATCCATAAGACTCAGGGCAGCACCTGAATCCACAAACGCCATAACAGGGTAGGAGGACAATGAGCAAATTAAAGTCACAGACAAAATAAATTTAGGTTGCAAATTACCAATGGCGACAGGACTAACAACCCTAGTTAGGCGTTTAGAGCATGCTGATATAACATGTGTAGAATCACCACAGTAAAAACACAACCCATTGTGACGTCTATGATTTTTACGTTCATTTCTAGTCTGAATTCTACCACATTGCATTAAATCAGGTGTTTGTTCAGACAACACCACAAGAGGATTAGCGGCTTTGCGCTCCCGCAAACGCCGGTCAATTTGAATAGCCAGTGCCATGGAATCATTCAGACTTGTAGGAATGGAGAAACCCACCATCACATTCTTAATGGCTTCAGAAAGGCCATTTCTGAAATTTGCGGCCAGAGCACACTCATTCCACTGAGTAAGCACGGACCATTTCCGAAATTTTTGGCAATACACTTCAGCTTCATCCTGGCCCTGAGAAATAGCCAGCAAGGCTTTTTCTGCCTGAATTTCAAGATTGGGTTCCTCGTAAAGCAATCCGAGCGCCAGAAAAAACGCATCAATATTTGCCAATGCCGGATCTCCTGGCGCTAGCGAGAAGGCCCAATCCTGAGGGTCGCCCCGTAAGAAAGAGATAACAATTTTTACTTGCTGAGCTGAGTCTCCAGATGAACGGGGTCTCAGAGATAGAAACAATTTACAATTATTCCTGAAATTCCTAAACTTAAATCGGTCTCCAGAGAACAGTTCAGGAATAGGTATTTTAGGTTCAGACATAGGACTACTGGTAACAAAATATTGTATGCCCTGCACACGAGCAGAAAGCTGGTCCACACTTGTAATCAAGGTCTGGACATTCATGTCTGCAGCAAGCTCAAGCCACTCAAAGGTAAAGGTGTTGTGAATTCTGTTTGTGGGCTCCCCCGGTGGTGTTTGATGGTAGTGCCACTTGTGTGCTTTCTGCTATCTCTGCTCACCTGTTGCCACCCATTAGGGGAGTTGCCTATTTAAGGCTGCTTGGCTGTTAGTCCTATGCCGGCCAACAATGTATCAGTAGCATTCTGTTGCATTCTCCTGCCTCAAGTTCCTGTTCAGCTAAGTTGAATTTTGTTTTGAGTTTATGTTAACTTCTTGTCCAGATTGCAGTAATGTGTCTCGCTGCAGCTGGAAGCTCTTGTGGACAGAAATTGCCACTCCAAGTGGCATGAGTTGTCACTGGAGTTTAAAGTAATTTCTGGATGGTGTTTTGAGTAGTGTTTTAAGTTGACCGTGAAGTAACACTTTCCTGTCCTTCTGCTATCTAGAAAGCGGACCTCTCTATGCTAAACCTGCTGTTCATCCTACGTATGTCATTTCCTCTGAACTCACCGTCAATATCTGTGGGGGGCTGCTATCTCCTTTTGGGGTACATCTCTGGAGGTAAGACAGGCCTGTATATTCCTCTGATAGGGGTAGTTAGATCTCCGGCTGGCGCGTGGTGTCTAGGGCATCGTAGGAACACTCCCCGGCTGCTTCCAGTGTTGTGTGAGGTTCAGGTCACGGTCAACTTTAGTTTCCATCACCCGAGAGCTAGTCCGTTTTGTTATTTTTTATTTCCTTGCCATTGGGAAATCATGACAGTTTGGCCGGCCAGATGTGTTAAAACTATGCACTAAAGCAGGAAAGGATAAGAAAAGTTTTTTCCTCTATTGTGTTTGAAACTGCTTCTTAGTTTGCTCATTTGTACTTCTTGCTTAAACTGCAGTCTTCAGCCTTTTTTTTTTTTTCCTCTCCTCTTAATCTCTGAATGGCTTTGGTTACACCTGTTTGAATCATGGATCCACAGAGTCTGGTTGCAGGTTTGAATAACCTTGCTACAAAGGTTCAGAACTTACAAGATTTTGTTTTACATGCTCCAATGTCTGAACCTAAGATCCCTATGCCTGAATATTTTACCGGAGACAGATCCCGTTTTTTGAATTTCAAAGAGAATTGTAAATTGTTTTTGTCTCTGAGATCTCACTCCGCTGGTGATCCTGCACAACAGGTTAAAATTGTTATTTCTCTGCTGCGGGGTGACCCACAAAATTGGGCATTTGCATTGTCGCCAGGGGATCCTGCGTTGCTAAGTGTGGATGCGTTTTTTCTGGCTTTGGGGTTGCTTTATGAAGAACCTAATTTAGAGATTTTGGCTGAGAAGGCTTTAATAGCCCTTTCCCAAGGGCAAGACGAAGCTGAGATATACTGCCAAAAATTTCGTAAATGGTCGGTGCTTACTAAATGGAATGAGTGCGCTCTAGCAGCGAATTTCCGAGAGGGTCTCTCTGATGCCGTGAAGGATGTCATGGTGGGGTTCCCTGTGCCTACAGGTCTGAATGATGCCATGAAATTGGCTATCCAGATTGATCGGCGTTTGCGGGAACGCAAACCTGTGCACCATTTGGCGGTATCTTCTGAGCAAAAACCTATGCACCATTTGGCGGTATTTTCTGAGCAAAAACCTGTGCACCATTTGGCGGTGACCTCTGAAAAGGCACCAGAGCATATGCAATGTGATAGTGTTCTGTCTAGAGGCGAACGACAGAATTACAGGCGTAAAAATGGGTTGTGCTTCTACTGTGGGGATCCAGCTCATGTTATATCAGCATGCTCTAAACGCATAAAAAAGGTTGATAAAAAGGTTGATAAATCTTTTTCTATGGGTACCTTGCAGTCTAAATTTATTTTGTCCGTGACATTGATTTGTACATTATCATCTGTTACCGTGGATGCTTATGTGGATTCTGGCGCCGCTCTGAGTCTCATGGATTGGTCCTTTGCCAAGCGTTGTGGTTTTGATTTAGAGCCTCTGGAAGTTCCTATACCCCTAAAGGGGATTGATTCTACACCTTTGGCTAGCAATAAACCACAATACTGGACACAAGTGACTATGCATCTTACCCCAGACCACCAAGAGATTATTCGTTTCCTTGTGTTATACAATTTACATGATGTTTTAGTGCTTGGATTACCATGGTTACAAATTCATAATCCAGTCTTGGACTGGAGATCAATGTCTGTGTTGAGCTGGGGATGTCGGGGGATTCATGGGAATGCTCCTTTGGTTCCCATTTCTTCATCTACTCCCTCTGAGATCCCAGCATTTCTGTCAGATTTTCATGATGTCTTCCAGGAGCCTAAAATTGATTCTCTCCCTCCTCACAGAGAGTGTGACTGCGCAATTGAGTTGATTCCCGGTAGTAAATTTCCTAAAGGTCGTCTGTTTAATTTGTCTGTACCTGAACATGCTGCTATGCGGGAGTATATCAGAGAATCTTTGGAAAAGGGTCATATTCGCCCCTCTTTGTCTCCACTAGGGGCAGGTTTTTTCTTTGTGGGTAAAAAGGATGGTTCATTGAGACCTTGTATCGACTATCGACTTCTGAATAAGATTACAGTTAAATACCAGTACCCTTTGCCTTTACTGACTGATCTGTTTGCTCGCATAAAGGGGGCTAAGTGGTTCACTAAGATCGATCTTCGTGGTGCGTATAATTTGGTGCGGATTAAGCAGGGGGATGAGTGGAAGACCGCATTTAATATGCCTGAAGGCCATTTTGAGTATTTGGTAATGCCTTTCGGTCTCGCGAATGCCCCTTCCGTTTTTCAGTCCTTTATGCACGATATTTTCCGTGAATATCTGGATAAATTTATGATTGTGTATCTGGATGATATTCTGATTTTTTCGGAGGACTGGGAATCTCATGTTCAACAGGTCAGGAGAGTTTTTCAGGTTTTGCGGGCTAATTCTCTTTTTGTGAAGGGCTCAAAGTGTATTTTTGGGGTTCAGAGAATTTCCTTTTTGGGATATATTTTTTCCCCTTCATCTATGGAAATGGACCCTGCTAAGGTTCAGGCTATTTGTGACTGGATACAACCTACTTCTCTGAAGAGTCTTCAGAAATTCTTGGGATTTGCTAATTTCTATCGCCGATTCATAGCTGGTTTTTCTGCCATTGCTAAACCTTTGACTGATTTGACTAAAAAGGGTGCTGATGTTGCTAATTGGTCCTCTGCGGCTGTGGAGGCCTTTCGGGAGCTTAAGCGCCGCTTTTCTTCTGCTCCTGTGTTGCGCCAGCCTGATGTGTCGCTCCCTTTCCAGGTTGAGGTGGATGCTTCCGAGATCGGAGCAGGGGCAGTTTTGTCGCAGAAAGGTCCTGACTGCTCAGTAATGAGACCATGTGCGTTTTTTTCTCGAAAGTTTTCACCCGCTGAGCGAAATTATGATGTTGGAAATCGGGAGCTCTTGGCCATGAAGTGGGCATTTGAGGAGTGGCGTCATTGGCTTGAGGGTGCTAGACACCAGGTGGTGGTCTTGACTGATCACAAGAATCTGATTTATCTTGAGTCAGCCAGGCGTCTGAATCCTAGACAGGCGCGCTGGTCGTTATTTTTCTCCCGATTTAACTTTGTGGTTTCATATCTGCCTGGTTCTAAAAATGTGAGGGCGGATGCCCTCTCTAGGAGTTTTGAGCCTGACTCGCCTGGTGATTCCGAACCTACTGGCATCCTGAAGGATGGGGTGATATTGTCAGCTGTCTCCCCAGACCTGCGACGCTCATTGCAGGAGTTTCAGGTGGATAGGCCTGATCGCTGTCCGCCTGGTAGACTGTTTGTCCCTGATGACTGGACCAGTAGAGTTATCTCGGAGGTGCATTCTTCCGCGTTGGCAGGTCATCCTGGAATTTTTGGCACCAGGGATTTGGTTTCTAGGTCCTTTTGGTGGCCTTCCTTGTCTCGAGATGTGCGTATGTTTGTGCAGTCTTGTGATGTTTGTGCTCGGGCCAAGCCTTGCTGTTCTCGGGCTAGTGGGTTGTTGTTGCCCTTGCCTATTCCTAAGAGGCCTTGGACGCACATCTCTATGGACTTTATTTCTGACCTTCCTGTTTCTCGTAGGATGTCTGTCATCTGGGTGGTGTGTGACCGTTTTTCCAAGATGGTTCATTTGGTACCCTTGCCCAAGTTGCCCTCCTCCTCTGAGCTGGTTCCTCTATTTTTTCAGAATGTGGTGCGTTTGCATGGTATTCCTGAGAATATAGTGTCTGATAGGGGTACTCAGTTTGTGTCTAGATTTTGGCGGGCGTTCTGTGCCAGGATGGGCATCGATTTGTCTTTTTCGTCTGCATTCCATCCTCAGACTAATGGCCAGACTGAGCGTACTAATCAGACTTTGGAGACTTACTTGAGGTGTTTTGTGTCCGCTGATCAGGATGATTGGATTGATTTTTTGCCGTTGGCAGAGTTTGCCCTTAACAATCGGGCCAGTTCTGCCACTTTGGTTTCTCCTTTTTTTTGTAATTCGGGGTTTCACCCTCGTTTTTCGTCCGGTCAATTTGAGTCTTCGGATTGTCCTGGAGTGGATGCCGTGGTGAATAGGATGCATCAGATTTGGGGACAGGTTGTGGACAATCTGAAGTTGTCCCAGGAGAAGACTCAACAGTTCACTAATCGTCATCGGCGTGCTGGTTCTCGTCTTTGTGTTGGGGACCTGGTGTGGCTGTCTTCTCGATTTATTCCTATGAAGGTCTCGTCTCCTAAGTTTAAGCCTCGGTTTATCGGCCCTTATAAGATTCTGGAAGTGCTTAATCCTGTGTCCTTTCGTTTGGACCTCCCAGCATCTTTTACTATTCATAATGTTTTTCATCGGTCATTGTTGCGGAGGTATGAGGTGTCGGTTGTTCCTTCTGCTGGTCATCCTGCTCCTGTGCTGGTCGAGGGTGAATTGGAGTATGTGGTGGAAAAGATCTTGGACTCCCGTGTTTCCAGATGGAAGCTTCAGTATCTGGTTAAGTGGAAGGGCTATGGTCAGGAGGATAATTCCTGGGTGACAGCATCCGATGTTCATGCTCCTGATTTGGTTCGTGCATTTCATAGTGCTCATCCAGATCGCCCTGGTGGTTCTGGTGAGGGTTCGGTGCCCCCTCCTTAAGGGGGGGGTACTGTTGTGAATTCTGTTTGTGGGCTCCCCCGGTGGTGTTTGATGGTAGTGCCACTTGTGTGCTTTCTGCTATCTCTGCTCACCTGTTGCCACCCATTAGGGGAGTTGCCTATTTAAGGCTGCTTGGCTGTTAGTCCTATGCCGGCCAACAATGTATCAGTAGCATTCTGTTGCATTCTCCTGCCTCAAGTTCCTGTTCAGCTAAGTTGAATTTTGTTTTGAGTTTATGTTAACTTCTTGTCCAGATTGCAGTAATGTGTCTCGCTGCAGCTGGAAGCTCTTGTGGACAGAAATTGCCACTCCAAGTGGCATGAGTTGTCACTGGAGTTTAAAGTAATTTCTGGATGGTGTTTTGAGTAGTGTTTTAAGTTGACCGTGAAGTAACACTTTCCTGTCCTTCTGCTATCTAGAAAGCGGACCTCTCTATGCTAAACCTGCTGTTCATCCTACGTATGTCATTTCCTCTGAACTCACCGTCAATATCTGTGGGGGGCTGCTATCTCCTTTTGGGGTACATCTCTGGAGGTAAGACAGGCCTGTATATTCCTCTGATAGGGGTAGTTAGATCTCCGGCTGGCGCGTGGTGTCTAGGGCATCGTAGGAACACTCCCCGGCTGCTTCCAGTGTTGTGTGAGGTTCAGGTCACGGTCAACTTTAGTTTCCATCACCCGAGAGCTAGTCCGTTTTGTTATTTTTTATTTCCTTGCCATTGGGAAATCATGACATAAAGGGGAGGAAGAAAGGAAAAAAAAAAAAAACTCAGAATTTCCTTTCTTGTAATCCCACTTCTGCAATGCATTAAACATTCAACTTTGGCCTGGCATACTGTTATGACCCCAATGGCAGAGGGTCTCAGAAATAAATTCTAAGTCTGCAAACACAAAAAAACAGCTCATAGGGCAGTGGTAACTGGGCTGACCGTATATCTAATCCTAGCACCACAAATAGCAGCAGCCGGGGAACGTGCCTACGTTGGTTCTAGACGTCTCGCGCCAGCCGGAGAACTAACTAACCCTAGAAGGGAAAAGATAGACCTTTCTTGCCTCCAGAGAAAAAAAACCCAAAAGTTGGATACAAGCCCCCAACAAATAATAACGGTGAGGTAAGAAGAAAAGACAAACGTAAGAATGAACTAGGTATTTAGCAAAGAGAGGCCCACTGACTAATAGCAGAATATAGTAAGATGACTTATACGGTCAGCAAAAACCCTATCAAAATTTCCACGCTGGATATTCAAGAACCCCCGAACCGTCTAACGGCCCGGGGGGAGAATACCAGCCCCCTAGAGCTTCCAGCAAAATCAGGAATCACATTTAGTACAAGCTGGACAAAAAATAATAGCAATACAAATAACCAAAAAACAAGGAAGCAGGACTTAGCTTAATTATGCACGAACCAGGACCTGCAGACAGGAGCAAACAGAAAGAACTGATTACAACGATGCCAGGCACCAGACTGAGAATTCAGGAAGTTCATATAGCAACACCCCTGGACTAACGACCCAGGTGGGTTCCAAACTGAGGAAAGACAATCCCAGAGTCATATCACTAGTGACCACAAGAGGGAGCCAAAAAAGTCTAATTCACAACAGAATCACCACAGTAAAAACACAGCCTATTCTGACGTCTGAATTCCTGCCGTTCTGCTCTAGTCAAAATCCTATCACATTGCATAGGCTCAGGACTCTGCTCAGAGGACACTGCCATATGGTGCACCACCTTGCGCTCGTGCAGGCGCCGATCAATTTGAATGGCTAGAGACATTGATTCGTTCAAACCAGCAGGCGTGGGAAACCCCACCATAACATCCTTAAGGGCTTCAGAAAGACCCTTTCTGAAGATTGCTGCCAGGGCATACTCATTCCATTTAGTGAGCACAGACCACTTTCTAAATTTCTGGCAGTATACTTCTGCCGCTTTCTGACCCTGACACAGAGCCAGCAAGGTTTTTTCTGCCTGATCCACATAATTAGGTTCGTCATACAGCAATCCGAGCGCTTGAAAAAATGCGTCTACATTGAGCAATGCAGGATCCCCTGACTCAAGGGAGAATGCCCAGTCCTGAGGGTCTCCACGCAGCAGAGAAATGACAATCTTCACCTGCTGAATGGGGTCACCAGAGGAACGGGGTCTCAAAGCAAAAAACAATCTGCAGTTATTTTTAAAGTTCAAAAATTTGGATCTATCCCCAAAAAACAAATCAGGAGTAGGAATTCTAGGCTCTAAAGCCGGAGTCTGAACAACATAGTCTTGGATACTCTGTACCCTTGCAGCGAGTTGATCCACATGAGAGAACAAACCCTCAATATCCATGTCAGCGCCAGAATCTTGAACCACCCAGAGATTAAGGGGAAAAAAAACAAACAAACAGGCTGCAAAGAGAAAAAAAAATGGCTCAGAACTTTTTTTCCCTCTTTTGAGATGCATTCAACACATTGTGGGCCAGCTGTACTGTTATGACCTGGTGGTTAAGAGGCAACATGGGACAAGCTCTGAGGAGGTGGTATCTGTACTGACCGCAGTTCCTAATCCTAACACCAACACTAGAAGTAGCCGTGGGATGTTCCTGTCACTCCCTAGACACCTCGTCACAGTCTGAGAACTAACTACCCCTAAAGATGGAAACAGAAAGCTATCTTGCCTCAGAGAAAACCCCCAAAGGAAAGATAGCCCCCCATAAATATTGACTCTGAGTGGAGAGGGAAATGACATACACAGAATGAAAACAGGATTTAGCAAAGGAGGCCAAAACTACCTAAATAGACAGAACAGAAAAGGCTACTGTGCGGTCAGTATTAAAAGCTAAAACATTCCACGCAGAGTTTACAAAAATAATCTCCACACCGACTCACAGTGTGGAGGGCAAATCTGCTTCCTCAGAGCTTCCAACTACGTTGAATATATTATACTGAAAAGCTGGACAAGAAAAAACATAACATGAGCTGAGCGATTAAGTCCACAGCAGGTGGACAACCAAAGAACAAGCAAGGACTTAGCTTTGCTGAAATGGACCGGCAATCAGAGAAATCCAAGGAGAGATCTGAATCCAACCAAGAAACATTGACAACTGGCACTGGCTGAAGCCCAGAGCCAGGTTAAATAGCAGAGCCAGGAGAGACGATCAGTGAAAGCAGCTGCTAATGCTAAACCCAAGGAGCAGCAGTTCCACTCAAAACCACCAGAGGGAGCCCAAGGGCAGAATTCACAAAAGTGCCATTCACAACCACCGGAGGGAGCCCAAGAACGGAATTCACAACAGCTGTGGTAGCCATGCTGGTTCAGTATGCTTTCAATTTTGAATAAATCCCCAACAATGTCACCAGCAAAGCACCCACACACCATCACACCTCCTCCTCCATGCTTCACGGTCGGAACCAGGCATGTAGAGTCCATCCGTCCACCTTTTCTGTGTTGCACAAAGACACAGTGGTTGGAAACAAAGATCTCAAATTTAGACTCATCAGAAAAAAGCACAGATTTCCACTGGTCTAATGTCCATTCCTTGTGTTCTTTAGCCCAAACAAATTTCTTCTGCTTGTTGCCTGCCCTTAGCAGTGGTTTCCTAGCAGCTATTTTACCATGAAGGCCTGCTGCACAACATCTCCTTAACAGTTGTTGTAGAGATGTGTCTGCTGCTAGAACTCTGTCTCTGTCTCATTGACTTGGTCTCTAATCTGAGCTGCTGTTAACCTGCGATTTCTGAGGCTGGTGACTAGGATAAACTTATCCTCAGAAGCAGAGGTGACTCTTGGTCTTCCTTTCCAGGGGCGGTCCTCATGTGAGACAGTTTCTTTGTAGCGCTTGATGGTTTTTGTCACTGCACTTGGGGACACTTTCAAAGTTTTCCCAATTTTTTGAACTGACTGACCTTCATTTCTTAAAGTAATGATGGCCACTCGTTTTTCTTTACTTAGCTGCTTTTTTCTTGCCATAATACAAATTCTAACAGTCTACTCAGTAGGACTATCAGCTGTTTATGCACCAGACTTTTGCACAACACAACTGATGATCCCAACCCCATTTATAAAGCAAGAAATCCCACTTATTAAACCCGACAGGCACACCTGTGAAGTGAAAACCATTCCCGGTGACAACCTCTTGAAGCTCATCAAGAGAATGCCAAGAAGGTGCAAAGCAGTCGCCAAAGCAAAAGGTGGCTACTTTGAAGACCCTGGAATATAAGACATAATTTCTGTTGTTTCACACTTTTTTGTTAAGAATATAATTCCACATGTGTTAATTCATAGTTTTGATGTCTTCAGTGTGAATGTACAATTTTTATAGTCATGAAAATACAGAAAAATCCTTAAATAAGAAGGTGTGTCCAAACTTTTGGTCTGTACTGTATTGCCGGATGTCAGCTGCGATAGTCAGCTGACACCCGGCCACGATCGGCCGCGCTCCCCCTGCTGCACGTGCACACTTCTGATCTTCTGTCGGCACTCCTCTTTGTCTCCTCTATGGTTCTGGAGGACTAGTACCCGGGAGTCGGTCCTCCTTATTGTCCTCTCTATGGTTCTGGAAGTCTGTTACCCGGAAGTGCTACCCTGCCTTTAGGTATTTAAACTGCTTCCTGCCGTCCCTCTGTGCCTGGTTATCATTTGTTCCTTCAGGTGTTCCTGACCACTCTTAGTCTCTGTGTAGTTCATTTTCCCTCTGACTTTAGGTTTATCCTGTCTTTCCTGTATCCTGCTAGCCTCTGCGTTCCCTCAGTCCCTCCGCCAGTCCCTGCACTGCTGCAGTTTACCCATCAGTCCTGTGTCTCTGCAGTACTCACCTATCCTGTGGTCCTACTATCTCCACCTCTTCTTTGTCTTCTCCCGTCCTGGTCCTCCAGCTTCGTGGCGATAGTCCCTCACGGGCCTGCCCCTAACTCTCCCTGTATAGGGGGCGGTCTATCTGGTCAGCTCGTCCGTGAGGGGTTCATCGTCGCGGTCTAGAGGGTCCACTTCCTGTTTTCCCTCTTTGAATCGTCACTCACAATAGGACTGCACTCGGATGACATCTGAGTGCAGCCTGATTCGTAGAGCATAACAGTATAACCAGGCCATGGACCCCGCTGGTGTCTCTGCCACTCAAAAAGAGTTACTTTTTTCGTAGGAGAACCAGACTAGAATCATGTCCTTTCTCAAGAACATGGAGTCTCATCTCGCGTCGTTACAGTCTACCGACCCCGGTAACGCTACTCAGCTGGCGGCTCTTCAGCAAGAGTTAAGTCAACAACGGGACACTCAGTCCCATATTTTGAATTTTATGGCCTCTGTCGATAATCGACTTCTCTCTCTTCAGACTGCCACTTCTGCTCCTGTACAGGCATCCATTCCACAGCCCTTGCCCCGTCTTGCCAGGCCACCTCGGTATGGTGGGGATCCTAAATTATATCGCGGGTTTCTCAACCAGTGTCAACTACACTTTGAGTTATCCCCATTACTGTACCCAACTGACCGAGCTAAGGTGGCTTTTGTGATGTCCCATTTGGAGGGCAAGGCTTTGGCTTGGGTGAACCCTCTTTGGGAGCGAGATGATCTAGTGGTTTCTCAACTTGCTTTTTTTTTAGACACCTTCCGCAAGGTGTTTGATGAACCTGGTCGTCTGGTATCGACTACTGAGTCCCTTTTCAACCTTAGTCAGGGGACTGTTATGACCCCAATGGCAGAGGGTCTCAAAAATACATACCAAGTCTGCAAACACAAAAAACCAGCTCATAGGGCAGTGGTAACTGGGCTGACCATATATCTAATCCTAGCACCACAAATAGCAGCAGCCGGGGAACGTGCCTACGTTGGTTCTAGACGTCTCGCGCCAGCCGAAGAACTAACTAACCCTAGAAGGGAAAAGATAGACCTTTCTTGCCTCCAGAGAAAAGACCCCAAAAGTTGGATACAAGCCCCCAACAAATAATAACGGTGAGGTAAGGAGAAAAGACAAATGTAAGAATGAACTAGATATTTAGCAAAGAGAGGCCCACTGACTAATAGCAGAATATAGTAAGATGACTTATACGGTCAGCAAAAACCCTATCAAAATTTCCACGCTGGATATTCAAGAACCCCCGAACCGTCTAATGGCCGGGGGGAGAACACCAGCCCCCTAGAGCTTCCAGCAGAATCAGGAATCACATTTAGTACAAGCTGGACAAAAAATAATAGCAATGCAAATAACCAAAAAACAAGGAAGCAAGACTTAGCTTAATTTTGCAAGATCCAGGACCAGCAGACAGGAGCAAACAGAAAGGAACTGATTACAACGATGCCAGGCACAGGACTGAGAATACAGGAAGTTTATATAGCGACACCCCTGGACTAACGACCCAGGTGGGTGCCAAACTGAGGAAAGACAATCCCAGAGTCATATCACTAGTGACCACAAGAGGGAGCCAAAAAAGTCTAATTCACAACAGTACCCCCCCTTTAAGGAGGGGTCACCGAACCCTCACCAAGACCACCAGGGCGATCAGGATGAGCAGCGTGAAAGGCACGAACTAAATCGGCCGCATGCACATCAGAGGCAACCACCCAGGAATGATCCTCCTGACCATAGCCCTTCCACTTGACCAGATACTGAAGCCTCCGCCTGGAGAGACGAGAATCCAAGATTTTCTCCACCACGTACTCCAACTTGCCCTCAACCAACACCGGAGCAGGAGGCTCAACAGAAGGAACCACAGGTACAACGTACCGCCGCAACAAAGACCTATGGAACACGTTGTGAATGGCAAACGACACCGGAAGATCCAAGCGAAAGGACACAGGATTAAGGATTTCCAATATCTTGTAAGGACCGATGAAGCGAGGCTTAAATTTAGGAGAGGAGACCTTCATAGGAACAAATCGAGAAGACAGCCATACCAAATCCCCAACACGAAGTCGGGGACCCACACCGCGGCGGCGGTTGGCAAAACGCTGAGCCTTCTCCTGTGACAACTTCAAGTTGTCCACCACATGATTCCAGATCTGCTGCAACCTATCCACCACGGAATCTACCCCAGGACAGTCAGAAGGCTCCACATGTCCCGAGGAAAAACGAGGATGGAAACCAGAGTTGCAAAAAAAAGGCGAAACCAAGGTAGCGGAACTAGCCCGATTATTAAGGGCAAACTCAGCCAAAGGCAAGAAGGTCACCCAATCATCCTGATCTGCAGAAACAAAACACCTCAAATAAGCCTCCAGAGTCTGATTAGTTCGCTCCGTTTGTCCATTAGTTTGAGGATGAAAGGCAGACGAAAACGACAAATCAATGCCCATCTTAGCACAAAAGGATCGCCAGAACCTGGAAACAAACTGGGATCCTCTGTCAGACACGATATTCTCAGGAATGCCGTGTAAACGAACCACATTCTGAAAGAACAAGGGAACCAGATCGGAAGAGGAAGGCAGTTTAGGCAAAGATACCAAATGGACCATCTTGGAAAAGCGATCACATACCACCCAGATGACAGACATACCTTGAGACACCGGAAGATCTGAAATGAAATCCATGGAAATGTGTGTCCAAGGCCTCTTCGGGACAGGCAAGGGCAAGAGCAAGCCGCTGGCACGAGAACAGCAAGGCTTAGCCCGAGCACAAGTCCCACAGGACTGCACAAATGACCGTACATCCCGTGACAAGGAAGGCCACCAAAAGGACCTAGCCATCAGATCTCTGGGGCCAAAAATTCCCGGATGCCCTGCCAACACTGAGGAATGAACCTCGGAAATGACTCTGCTGGTCCACTTATCAGGAACAAACAGTCTGTCAGGTGGACAAGAGTCAGGTCTACCAGCCTGAAATCTCTGCAACACACGTCGCAAATCCGGAGAAATGGCTGACAAGATTACTCCCTCTTTAAGAATACCAACTGGTTCTGCGACTCCAGGAGAGTCAGGCACAAAGCTCCTTGAAAGAGCATCAGCCTTCACATTCTTTGAACCTGGTAAATACGAGACCACAAAGTCAAAACGGGAGAAAAACAATGACCAACGGGCCTGTCTAGGATTCAGGCATTTAGCAGACTCGAGATACATCAGATTCTTGTGATCAGTCAAGACCACCACACGATGCTTAGCACCCTCGAGCCAATGACGCCACTCCTCAAATGCCCACTTCATGGCCAGCAACTCCCTATTGCCAACATCATAATTCCGCTCAGCAGGCGAAAACTTCCTAGAGAAGAAAGCACATGGTCTCACTACAGAGCAACCAGGGCCTCTCTGCGACAAAACGGCCCCTGCCCCAATCTCAGAAGCATCCACTTCAACCTGAAAGGGAAGTGAGACATCAGGCTGGCACAAAACAGGCGCTGAAGTAAACCGGCGCTTCAACTCTTGAAAAGCTTCCACGGCTGCAGGAGCCCAGTTAGCAACATCAGAACCTTTCTTGGTCATATCCGTCAAAGGTTTAACAACGCTAGAAAAATTAGCGATAAAACGACAGTAGAAGTTAGCAAAACCCAAGAACTTCTGAAGACTCTTAACTGACGTGGGTTGAGTCCAATCATGAATAGCTCGGACCTTGACTGGGTCCATCTCCACCGCAGAAGGGGAAAAAATAAAACTCAAAAAGGGAACCTTCTGTACTCCAAAGAGACACTTTGAGCCCTTAACAAACAAAGCATTCTCACGCAAAACCTGAAACACCATCCTGACCTGCTCTACATGCGAGTCCCAATCATCAGAAAGAAACAGAATATCATCCAGATAAGCAATCATAAATTTATCCAGATACTTCCGGAAAATATCATGCATAAAGGACTGAAACATTGAAGGAGCATTAGAGAGCCCGAAAGGCATCACCAAGTACTCAAAATGACCTTCGGGCGTATTAAATGCAGTTTTCCATTCATCTCCTTGCTTAATGCGCACAAGGTTGTACGCACCACGAAGATCTATCTTGGTGAACCACTTGGCACCTTTAATCCGGGCAAACAAGTCCGACAACAGAGGCAAAGGATACTGAAATTTAACAGTGATTTTATTCAGAAGCCGATAGTCAATACAAGGTCTCAAAGATCCGTCCTTCTTGGCCACAAAAAAGAATCCCACACCAAGAGGGGAAGAGGATGGACGGATATGCCCCTTCTCCAGAGATTCCTTGATATACGAACGCATTGCGGTATGCTCAGGTACAGACAGATTAAATAATCTTCCCTTAGGAAATTTACTACCTGGAATCAAATCTATAGCGCAGTCACAGTCCCTATGAGGAGGAAGAGCACTGGAGCTGGACTCGCTGAATACATCCTGGTAATCAGACAAATACTCAGGAACTTCCGAAGGAGTAGAGGAAGCAATAGACACCGGCGGGGAGTCACCATGAATTCCCTGACAGCCCCAACTTGACACAGACATTGCCTTCCAATCCAAGACTGGATTATGGGTCTGTAACCATGGCAGACCCAAAACGACCAAATCATGCTTTTTATGCAGAACAAGAAAACGAATCACCTCCCGATGTTCAGGAGTCATGCACATGGTTACCTGTGTCCAAAACTGCGG
Source organism: Ranitomeya variabilis (assembly GCF_051348905.1). Lineage (NCBI taxonomy): Eukaryota > Metazoa > Chordata > Amphibia > Anura > Dendrobatidae > Ranitomeya > Ranitomeya variabilis. Next base: position 120,798,857 of record NC_135238.1, read on the forward strand.
TTTATTTTCCGCCAATGGCGTAGCATCAATACCTCTAAGAGGGATAGGATTTACCAATGGCTCAAGAACAAAACCACAATGCTTGGCAAACGACAGATCCATAAGACTCAGGGCAGCACCTGAATCCACAAACGCCATAACAGGGTGGGAGGACAATGAGCAAATTAAAGTCACAGACAAAATAAATTTAGGTTGCAAATTACCAATGGCGACAGGACTAACAACCCTAGTTAGGCGTTTAGAGCATGCTGATATAACATGTGTAGAATCACCACAGTAAAAACACAACCCATTGTGACGTCTATGATTTTTCCGTTCATTTCTAGTCTGAATTCTACCACATTGCATTAAATCAGGTGTTTGTTCAGACAACACCACCAGAGGATTCGCAGCTTTGCGCTCCCGCAAACGCTGGTCAATTTGAATAGCCAGCGCCATGGAATCATTCAGACCTGTAGGAATGGAGAAACCCACCATCACATTCTTAATGGCTTCAGAAAGGCCATTTCTGAAATTTGCGGCCAGAGCACACTCATTCCACTGAGTAAGCACGGACCATTTCCGAAATTTTTGGCAATACACTTCAGCTTCATCCTGCCCCTGAGAAATAGCCAACAAGGCTTTTTCTGCCTGAATTTCAAGATTGGGTTCCTCGTAAAGCAATCCGAGCGCCAGAAAAAACGCATTAACATTTGCCAATGCCGGATCTCCTGGCGCTAGCGAGAAGGCCCAATCCTGAGGGTCGCCCCGTAAGAAAGAGATAACAATGTTTACTTGCTGAGCTGAATCTCCAGATGAACGGGGTCTCAGAGATAGAAACAATTTACAATTATTCCTGAAATTCCTAAACTTAAATCGGTCTCCAGAGAACAGCTCAGGAATAGGTATTTTAGGTTCAGACATTGGACTACTGGTAACAAAATCTTGTATACCCTGCACACGAGCAGCAAGCTGATCCACACTTGTAATCAAAGTCTGGACATTCATGTCTGCAGCAAGCACAAGCCACTCAGAGGTAAAGGGGAGGAAAAAAGAGAGGAAAGAAAAAAAACAAAAAAACTCAGACTTTCCTTTCTTGTAATCCCACTTCTGCAATGCATTAAACATTCAACCTTGGCCTGGCATACTGTTATGACCCCAATGGCAGAGGGTCTCAAAAATACATACCAAGTCTGCAAACACAAAAAACCAGCTCATAGGGCAGTGGTAACTGGGCTGACCATATATCTAATCCTAGCACCACAAATAGCAGCAGCCGGGGAACGTGCCTAAATTGGTTCTAGATGTCTCGCGCCAGCCGGAGAACTAACTAACCCTAGAAGGGAAAAGATAGACCTTTCTTGCCTCCAGAGAAAAGACCCCAAAAGTTGGATACAAGCCCCCAACAAATAATAACGGTGAGGTAAGGAGAAAAGACAAACGTAAGAATGAACTAGATATTTAGCAAAGAGAGGCCCACTGACTAATAGCAGAATATAGTAAGATGACTTATACGGTCAGCAAAAACCCTATCAAAATTTCCACGCTGGATATTCAAGAACCCCCGAACCATCTAACGGCCGGGGGGAGAACACCAGCCCCCTAGAGCTTCCAGCAGAATCAGGAATCACATTTAGTACAAGCTGGACAAAAAATAATAGCAATGCAAATAACCAAAAAACAAGGAAGCAAGACTTAGCTTAATTTTGCAAGATCCAGGACCAGCAGACAGGAGCAAACAGAAAGGAACTGATTACAACGATGCCAGGCACAGGACTGAGAATACAGGAAGTTTATATAGCGACACCCCTGGACTAACGACCCAGGTGGGTGCCAAACTGAGGAAAGACAATCCCAGAGTCATATCACTAGTGACCACAAGAGGGAGCCAAAAAAGTCTAATTCACAACAGGGGACCCTTTCTGTAGCTCAATATGCCATCCATTTATGGACGCTCTCCTCTGATTTAGGTTGGAATAATGAAGCTTTGGTGGGAGCATTTTGGCGAGGTTTGTCTTCTCGTACTAAGGGTGAGCTGGCAGGGCGGGATACTCCTTCTGCTTTAGATGACCTTATCTCTTTGGCGACTGGCATTGATTTGCGGTTCCAGGAGCGTTCTCGTGAGGTTATCAGAGAGAGGAGACCTTCTCGTTTATCCTCCGTTACACGTGGTACTTCTCTTTCCCAAACCACTGCAGCTTCTTCCTCTTCTTCCCCTGAGCCTATGCAGATTGATCGCCTCAAGCCTGCCGAACAACGCCGAAAGGAGAGACTCGCACAGGGCTTATGCTTTTATTATGGCAGCGCCTCTCATATTCTGCGTTCTTGTCCCCAGAAGCCGGGAAGCACCTCCACCTAGGTCAGGTAAGAGAGGCCTCCCTAGGTAGCCATGATTCCTTTCCACCTTTGATTTTGCCTGTCATTTTACACATGGGTTCCAGTCACTTCTCTCTTGAGGCTTATGTAGATTCTGGTGCGGCTGAGAATTTTGTTCAACTTGAGCTGGTCGAGAGACTTGGCATTCCTGTCAGATCCTTGGAGGTTCCTAGGCAAATAGCTTCTGTCGATGGTCAGCCTTTGCGGGAGGTCGTTTCTTTTGTCACATAGGAGATTGAGATTCAAATTGGAGCTTTACATCGAGAAAAGTTGGCATTTTATGTTGTACCGTCTTTATCCCATACATTTCTTTTAGGACTCCCCTGGCTAAGAGACCATGAACCTACTCTGAATTGGCATACTGGGGACGTTCTATCCTGGGGACAGTTTTGTCAAAACAGATGCCTGCTTCCTGTCAAGCCTGCGAGTCTCTCTCCCTCGGTTCCGGAACTAGCGAATCTACCCACAGCTTATCACTCTTTTTCAGACGTTTTCAACAAAAAGGAAGCAGAGGTCTTACCTCCGCATCGCGCATACGACTGTCCGATAGATCTTGTATCCGGTTCTACTCCTCCTAGAGGTCGTATTTATCCTCTGTCACCCTCCGAGACTCTAGCCATGTCTGAATACGTTCAAGAACATCTGGCTAGAGGCTTTATACGGAAGTCCTCCTCACCTGCAGGCGCTGGTTTTTTCTAAGTCAAGAAGGAGGGTTCCCTTCGTCCCTGCATTGATTACCGTGGCCTCAATAACATCGCCATTAAAAACAAGTATCCACTTCCTCTCATCCCAGTACTTTTTGATCGTCTGCGTGGAGCACAAATCTTCACTAAATTGGATCTCAGAGGAGCTTACAACTTGATCCGAATTCGTTCAGGAGACGAATGGAAGATTGCGTTTAACACCAGAGACAGTCATTATGAGTATTTGGTGATGCCTTTCGGCTTATGTAATGCTCCTGCAGTTTTTCAAGAGTTGGTGAATGATGTTTTTTGGGACCTACTTTACACCTGTGTGGTGGTGTACTTGGACGACATCCTTGTGTTTTCACCGGATCTGCTTTCTCATAGGAGACATTTGTGGCAAGTTCTTCTCCGTCTGAGGGAGAATCGTCTGTATGCTAAACTTGAGAAGTGTGCCTTCGAACAGTCGTCCCTGCCATTCCTGGGCTTCATCATCTCTGATTCTGGTCTGTGTATGGATCCAGCTAAAGTTTCTGCAGTTCTCAACTGGCCATGTCCGCTTGGGGTTAAGGCGATTCAGCCTTTTCTAGGATTCGCATATTACTATCGGCAATTTATTCCTCATTTTTCCTCCTTGTCGGCTTCCATCTCCTCTTTGATAAAGAAGGGTGCCAATCCTCATCTTTGGCCAGCAGAGGCTGAAAAGGCTTTCCACTCTCTCTAAGAAGCATTCGCCTCTGCTCCTTTACTCCATCGCCCTGAAGCTAATAAACCCTTCTTCCTAGAGGTTGACGCCTCTGCTGTCGGTGCCGGAGCTGTGCTTTCTCAGAAGTCTTCTACTGGTCGTTTTGTGCTCTGTGGTTTCTTCTCCAAGAGTTTCTCTTCTTCTGAAATAAATTATTCCATTGGCGACAGAGAGCTTTTGGCCATTAAATTGGCCTTAGAGGAGTGGAGATATCTGTTGGAGGGAGCCTTACATCCCTTTGTCATCTTTACGAATCATAAGAATTTGGCATACATCCATTCAGCGCACCGACTGAATCCACGACAGGCAAGGTGGGCCTTGTTCTTTGCCCGATTTGACTTTGAACTCTGCTTCCTGCCTGGAGAAAAGAACTTCAAAGCTGACGCTCTATCCAGGTCCTTCTTGTCGGTGGACACTGAGGAGGAATCCTCGCACATCATTGACCCCGGTACAATCATCACACTTGCCCCAGTATCTATGACCTCTTTACCTCCGGGTAAGACTTTCGTTTCTGAGAGGAACAGGAGACGTGTGTTACTCTGGGGAAATGCTTCCAAGCTAGCGGGACATGTCAGATTCAAGAAAACTCTTGATCTAATATCTCGTTACTACTGGTGGCCGACTCTTTTGAAGGATGTCCAAGCTTTTGTGGTCTCTTGTCCTTCCTGTGCCAAGAACAAAGTACCCAGGCGGCTTCCTTCCGGGCTTCTTCTTCCTCTTCCAGTGCCTTCTGCTCCGTGGCAACATATTGCAATGGATTTCTTAACTGATCTGCCTCGTTCCTGTGGTTGTACCGTCATCCTCGTGGTTGTGGACCATTTTTCTAAAATGGCACATTTCATTGCTCTTCCTGGTCTGCCTTCTGTTCCTGAACTGGCGAAGATTTTTGTTCAACATATTTTTTGCATTCATGGTCTTCCACAGCACATTGTTTCTGACCGGGGAGTTCAGTTCACTGCTCGTTTCTGGAGATCTCTCTGTAAGTCATTGAACATTTCGCTTGATTTTTCTTCGGCCTATCATCGACAGTCAAACGGCCAAGTGGAGCGTACCAATCAGATCAGATTGGTCTGACTTACTACCATGGGCCGAGTTTTCTTATAATAACCACACCAGTGAAGCTTCTACCAAATCTCCATTTTTTGTCGTCTACGGACAACACCCTGGTCTTCCTCTACCGGTTCCTCCTGTCTCTACTGTGCTGGCGGCAGATCTTCTGTCTAGAGAATTCTCCAGGGTTTGGCAGGAGACCAAGTCTGCTCTCGAACTAGCTCAGCATAGGATGAAGAGGCATGCAGATAAAAGGCGTCTCGATTCTCCTGTGTTCCATCCTGGGGATAAGGTCTGGCTTTCTTCTAGATTTATTCGCCTTAAAATCCCTTCACATAAACTGGGTCCCCGTTATATTGGTCATTTCGAGGTTTTGGCACGTATTAACAACGTTTCTTACAAACTTAAGTTACCTGCCTCTCTTCGTATCCCTAATTCCTTTCATGTATCTCTCCTTAAGCCTGTAGTTTTTAATCAGTTTCATACCTCGACTCTTTCTTCACCTTCACCTGTTTCCGCAGACAATGTTTTTGAGGTTAAGGACATTTTGGCCATGAAAAAAATTAGAGGTAGAACTTTGTTTTTGGTTGACTGGAAGGGTTTCGGTCCTGAGGAGAGATCCTGGGAGCCTCGGGAGAATATTCAGGCTCCTCGAATTTTAGCTAAGTTTCTTTCTGGCCTAAAGAGGGATGTAAAGATGGGGGTACTATCATACCGCTGCTGCCGCCTCCTCGCTCGCTCCCGGCCTCTGCTTCTCGTGCACGTGCATACCAGGTTCAGTGCTACGCGTGTGCACTTCTGATCTTTTGTCGGCACTCCCCTTTGTCTCCTCTGTGGTTCTGGAGGACTAGTACCCGGGAGTCGGTCCTCCTTATTGTCCTCTCTATGGTTCTGGAAGTCTGATACCTGGAAGTGCTATCCTATCCTGTGGTCCTACTATCTCCGCCTCTTCTTTGTCTTCTTCCGTGGCGATAGTCCCTCATGGGCCTGCCCCTAACTCTCCCTGTATAGGGGGTGGTCTATCTGGTCAGCTCGTCCATGAGAGGTTCGTCGTCGCGGTCTAGAGGGTCCACTTCTTGTTTTCCCTCTTTGAATCGTCACTCACAATAGGACTGCACTCGGATGACATCTGCAGCCTGATTCTTAGCGCATAACACCTACATAGCGACCTAGTTTTCTATTTTTAAGCATTTTTTGTTATGGATAGATAATTTATGACAAACAATATCTTTAGCCTCCAAAAACATTTAATACAACTTTTCACAACTATTCATATTTTACATATTTTATTTACTATTCCCATATTGCAATGGTGCACCAGACAACTATGCTGTGCTCTGTTTCAGCCTTTTTTGAAATTTGTTTTCACATGATCCTATTGGCCAGGTTGAATTAATGTGGTTTAATCCAAAATTTACAAACACATTAATACAGTAAATCGAAATATTTAACTGTAGAGGTCGTTTTTTTTCTATACCAATATTAATGGCAGACTGTTATTGAAATTTTACGTTTTTGTCTTTCATGTGAACTCTGCATACTATTTCTGGTTGATTTAAAAAAAGTTTAGAAACAAATTAAATGTTATATTTGTTTCCCAAGTGTATAATAAACAAAATTGGAGTATTGGCAATGGACATGGTGTGATAGAAAAAATCTCCATAAAAAATACGGGACTTATAATCCGTAGCTAAATCACTGGCACTTCTGAGAGCAATCATGCTGCTGGCAGTAGTAGTACCAAATGCAGGTCATACTTATTTTCTTTGCTTCTGGCAAGTTTATTATTTGGGAGGAAGTGGAGGGCATAATGGAATATCTGTCAAGCCATTCAACTCATTCACAACAGAATGATGTAATCTCTGACTGCAACACCATCAGATGGAGTCAGTGTTCTGCTAAATCCATTTCCTCCTCAGCCACCATAAAACTTCATGTTGTACTGATCCAAATTTCTATTCTGTTAATGATACCTGTTTCTAATTTAAGCTAAGTCTCCTAATCTACAGCAGCCTTTTTGGATAAATAGCATATTACAACTAAATAACTTCTTGCAGTTAATTTGTTAAAAGATATGAACAGTTAGTTTTTAATTTGACAACATCAGCCAGACGAGATGTAACAGAAACTTAATAACAACCCTTGTTTAACAAGATTTTAACTCAATTTGTTGCTTGCCTAGTGCTGCCATAGTTGTACGGCCACCGGTAGTGGTAGTAGTCCTTAGAACCATAGAAAATGGTGAAGTGAGAATCGGGTTGGGTCAGGAAGCAAAGGGCATTTCCCACATGGAGACAAGGGTCAGTCAAATCCAGGATGATACTGATAATGATTCTGTTCTGGAAAAACCCTTGAACCACACGTGGATGCTGAGGAGGTAAAGTCGTCAGACAAGGAGCGTGTTGGCCTCAGCCATATGCAGTGCATGAGATGTATGGCTAAAATATCATCTGGGGAAACATCAGTTTTATACATTCAGCTCTGGAGACAATGATACCACACATGTTGATGATGGAGGAGACTCAACAGTGCCTTACAGGTCTGATGGTGGTGACAAGTTCAATGTTTGCACATCTTGTATGTGGGAGTTCTTTTGCATGTTGCCGATTCTTTGGCAGTCTGCATTCTCTGAAAGATAAAAATAAGATGTTAATTACCTGGCTTACATACACTAGGTGCTACGGATCTCCATCAACACATGAATGAATTTCAACTGCTGACATGGCAAAATCCAACAGGCCATCAATCAGAGCAAGACTTTCCTAACCAAGACTGCTCACCCTTCTCACTACGATCATCTTTCTTTTAGCCAGACCACAATCTCAAGTAGTACCTAGTCAGAGTCATCATCACTGCCATCATCATTTTCATTAACCAATACTGATTGTCTTGCTCCGATGATGCCTCCTTCTCTTATATATAGGCAAATAACCAACATATTGAAAGTCAAAGAAAACAAGTTAAAAGAGAGAATAAAGTTTTCGGTACCAAGTTAGCTCATTGAAAAAAGATTGATTGTTCTCAGTGGGAGAAGCAAAATAATAATCTTGCAGTTGTGACACGTTTTAATAGTCATTTAAAATAACAATCAAACTGAATTTAGAGAATGAAACCTTCATTAGCTTAGATAAGTGGCATGAACATTTTATTGTCCCAGATCTAATGTCCTCACTGTCTCTGGAGAATATTTCTCAGATTTTTGAGTAAGTCATAAATCCTTGTTATAGATTTATTCCTGTGTGTAAGCTTTCAAAGACTGTCATAAATTTTTGTACATAGTCCCCTTGATGTTTTTGTGATTTGAAGTTGTATTTTAATACTAGATGGTGGCCCGATTCTAACACATCGGGTATTCTAGAATATGTATGTATGTATATAGCAGCCACATAGTATATAGCACAGGCCATGTAGTATATGGGAGCCACGTAGTATATAGCAGCCACGCAATATATACCACTAAGTCTTCTGGGTAATTTCGCAATGCATCTCTGGGAACGGAAGCTGGCGGCAGCTGCGCGCGCATCGGTGGACGACGGAAGGTGAGAATAGCAGGTTTTATGTTTTTTTATTATTTTCAACATTAGATTTTTTGTTACTATTGATGCTGCATAGGCTTGGTCTGGGCACTGACCAGACCGAAGTAAGGAGGGACTAATTTTCGGCCGGGCTGTGCCCGTCGCTGATTGGTCGCGGCCGTCAGGCGACGCGGGATTTCTGTTACAGACAGACAAACAGACAGACAGAAAGATGGAATTACCCCTTAGACAATTATATATAGAGATAACAACTTTCATATTGTTTCTGCTGTCTCCTAGACCACAGAAATGTTTAGCCACTGCTTGACTTTTTTTTGTCTGTAATCATGTGATGAGATCCCATCCTTACTCTCAGGTTCTGTCCTTGTTTCTCCAGCATAACACACCCAGTATGACTAATAGTGCACAAAATTAAGTACATAACATCGGAACAGGAACATATGAATGCCCCAGGAATCTTGTAGTCCTGCTGTGCTATGCGGATCTTTATCCAGTCTGTGGTCATTAAATGAATGCAGATTTTGCAAGTCTTCACATTGCAAAGACTGGTTCCTCTTGGTGTATTAGAGGGGATTGAGCATCTTCTCATAATATTTCTTACATTTGGAGGTTGTATGTAGCATAGCAAGGGTCTTTGATTATTATTTTTAAACTCATCTTTGTGTAGGATATGGTGACATTTTTTGGCATTTTTTCTGAGCACTTCAAGCTGTGGGCCATAGGTCACCACCAAAGGTACAAAATTATTTTCCTCTTTTTTTCCATATTGAAGTAGTTGACTTATAGGGATCCTTGTGGCTCTATTGATCTGATCATTCCTGGCAGATGAGTTAAGTGTTCATCCATGTTTGTTGGGTTGGAGCACATACAATTATATCTGAAGGCCTATCTGTAGACAATGGACTTTTTAATGTGTTTTGGGTGAAAGCTGTCCCATCTGAGATACGTGGGCTAGTCAATTTGTTTTTCATACACAGATGTCTATGTTGAATAATTTTGAATTTGTATGATAGTATCCAGAAAGTTGATTTCTGTATTTCAGTGGAACAATGTCAATTTTACGATGGAATTTTATCAGTTATTTTTCAGACTCAGTCTAAATTACACTGTGTTGCAAAGGTTTTGTCCCTCGGACAATTTTGAGTGTTGCTGATAGATTTTTTCAAGCTGATTTCAAAAATGACTTCAGATTTTTCCTATCACATAAGGTTTTTGAGAAATGATACGAAACATTATGATATGTTATAATTCTAAAAACTCATACAGTATATGAACTTTTTCTGAGACATTATATTCTGAATTTTCCACTGAAATAACATAAATCACTGGTCTACACATATGCAATCACTTATTATGCGAATTGCGCGCAGGCGCAGTGAATCATTCGGCTAACCGTGTTCGGAGCATACCACATCTGCTGGGCAGGGGAGGAATCAAAAGACAATACTGACATTACAGCAGGGGATCAGGAGGATTCATTTTGTGAGGTAAAATATTTCACTGACTGTTTTTAAACAATATTTTGATATTGTTGTTGATGGCAGATTGCTATGAGCGCCACCCTGTGGTTGGCACTCATAGCAAGCCTGTAATTCTGCTGTATAGAGATGATCTGAGCATCACCTCTATGTAGCAGAGGCGATCGCGCTATGGCAGCTTCTAGCCTCCTATGAAGGCTATTTTAGCATGTCAAAAGTAAAAGAAAAAAGTGTTTAAAAATATTAAAAAAATTAAAAAAAAATAAAAGTTCAAATAACCCCCCTTTCGCCCCAATAAAAAAAAAAAAAAAAAAACCCCTACACATATTTGGTATCACCGCGTCCAGAATCACACAATCTATCAATAATCAAATAATTAACCTGATTGCTAAATGGCGTAGCGATAAAAAAAACAAAATGCCAGAATTACTTTTTTTTGGATCGCCGCGACATTGCAGTAAAATGCAATAACGGGCAATCAAAAGAACGCATCTACACAAAACTGGTATCACTAAAAATGTCAGCTCGGCATGCAAAAAATAAGCCCACACATAACCCAAGATCAATGCACATTTTTTTTTTATCAAACTTTTAAATTTTTTTTCACCACTTAGATAAAAGAGAACCTAGACATGTTGTGTGTCTTTGAACTCATAATGACTTGGAGAATCATAATGGCGGGTTAGTTTTAGCATTGAGTGAACCTAGCAAAACAAAAACCCAAAAAGCAAGTGTGGGTTTGCACTATTTTTGCAATTTCACCGCACTTGGAACTTTTTTCCCGTTTTTGACTACACGACATGGTAAAACCAATCATGATGTTCAAAAGTACTACTCGTCCCGCAAAAAATAAGCCCTCATACGGCCATATTGACTGAAAATTAAAAAACTCATGGCTCTGGAAAAAAGGGAGGGAAAAACGAAAATGAAAAGTCAAAAAAGCTCCGGTCATGAAGGGGTTAAAAACCTTACGTGATACAGACTTTTGGAGCACATATTCGTGTTCAGCATATCAAGATCTATAAGATGCAATAAAGTTTTCTCAGGGGACAATAACTTCCCTGAAATGTTTTGTGCAGTGTTATTAACCCCTTCACCCTGAAGACTGTTTAGAGCCAAATTATGGCTTGTGATGTATTCGCTGCAGCAGATCCACAGGTCCAATAATGACCAACCGTAAGGAAAAAAAAAAGTGTAATAATTATAGGGATAACTCAGGAGACTCTTTGCGTGGAACAAGCCAACTACAGGACACAGTTTTATAAGTGGTAAAGTCTATATTATCACACGGTGATTCAAACAGGTGCAGAGAGAAACTCAAGTACACAACACTTGGTGCAAATATAAAATGCAGCTCAGCAGTCTATAGGAAACTTCAGAGCAAAATGCAATCACGCAGAAAGTCTATGAAGCACTATTATTCTTGAGGATACTTGACACGGATAAGTCCTTACTTAGTCCAAAACACAGATAGATATGCTTATAAGGCAGTTCAAATAATATCTTAGCTCAACCAGGGAGGTCTGGGTAATAGTCTCAGGTTCTTGCAGAGCAGAAACAGCTTACATGTCCAGCAAATGCAGATGGAAGTAAACACGAGCAGCAGATGAAGGAGGATTACTGGAACTGGTGTATGCAGCAGGAGCTCAGAGCAGAGTAGCAGGATAACCCCACAGGTTAACAGGAGCTGGTATATAGCCAGGGAGTCACCAGAGGTCAGGAGCTGGATGCAAGGCAGAATACTCTAGTACAGACTGAAGGCTGGGGTGGAGTTTTATAGCAGGAAGACACAGTGCACATGAGACCAAAGACGCCATCTTGGAAAAGGGCAGTAATGCACAAAAAGGTAATAAAAAATGTTCAGAGTCCTGACAAATTGGGTAGATGTGGATTCACTCTGCGCTGCTGAATAAGTGAAAGTCCAGACATATGTCACATAGGTTGTGGATTTATTCAACGCGTTTCGGAGTTCTCAGACTCCTTCATCAGGAAAAATTCAACAGATGTACAGATACAAACGTTTCAGGAGGTCTTAAATATACATGTTACTAAGATTTTGTTATTTTCCCCTGAACCTTCAGTTAAGTTACCCGATACCTTCTCTGGGGTTAAGAGAAATTTTCAGGCCTTTAAAGTCTGTTTTGAGTGGGCATCCTGTGGTCTCGGCCACTTGTGGGGCAGTAGCTAGGGTCTTTTGGTGGCCCTCACTGACTGCTGATGTCAGAAAGTTTGTATCTGCGTGTGGAAATTTTCCCCGTACTAAGAGTCCTCATAGTCAGCCATCCGGGGAATTGGTGCCTTTCCCTGAGAGACCATGAACTCATCTGTCCATGGATTTTATCACCAATCTCTCTAAGGTTCTCTAAGCAAGTCCATTTTGTACCTTTATCTACCTTTTTACCCATTTTTGTACCTTTATTTACCTTTTTACCTTCTGCAGAGACATTGTCCAGGTTGTTTGTGCAACATGTGGTGCGTTTGCATGGGATGCCATTGAATTTGGTGTCTGACGGAAGTGTCCAATTTGTCGCTAAGTTCTGGAGGGCATTTTGTAAAAAGTTAGGTATTTATTTGTCCTTTCCCTCTGCATATCATCCTTAGTCAAATGGCCAGACTGAATGTACGAATCAGTCTCTAGAACAAATTTTATGATGTCTAGCCTCCACTCGACAAGAGCATTGGTGCGACGCTTTGCCTTTAGCTGAGTTCGCATTTAATAATCATGTCATCCAGGACACTGGCATGTCCCCCTTTTTTGCCAATTGTGGGTTTAATCCACATTTTGAGGAGTTCTCTCGTCTGCACTCTGGTTGTCCTGGGGCTGAGGGGGATGTGCAGCATCTGAAAGAATTGTGGACCGAGGTTCAACAAAACATTACAAAGGCACAGAAAAAGTACAATTTTTTTTGCATATAAGAAGCGAGTGTCTGGTCCCACTTTCCAGGCTGAGCAGAAGGTGTGGTTATCCACTCGAAACATTAAACTTAAGGTTCCCTCTGCTAAGCTGGGTCCTTAGTTTATTGGCCCATATGAAATTTATGAGATTGATAATCCAATTGCCTTTAGGTTGCGCCTCCCAGACTCCTTTAAGATTTCCAATGTGTTTCACAAATCTCTTTTGAAGCCTTTAGGAACTGTGGATAATGGGTCTTTGTCTGCTGCTCCCCCGGTACTTGTTGATGGCCACATGGAGTATGAGGTGGGATACATTGTGAGTTCTCAGAGAGTGCATGGTAGTTTGCAATATCTTGTTTACTTGAAGGGGTATGGTTTGGAGGCTCGGTCATTGGTGCCGTTTCATTCTGTTTATGCTGACTGGATGGTCTGAGCGGTTCATATCAGACATCCTGAGAAATGTGGGGGTCCAGTGGCTCCCCGTTGAGAGGGGGGTACTGTCATGGCTCTGGACAGGAATTCTTTTCCACGTGCTGGGCTGTACGGAGTTAACCTTGCTGGCCTCCTTTTGGTTTGGGAAGGGCTATATTAACCTACTCTCCTGTGGGGGGTTTGTCAGTGATAGTTCTGTCCTCGGCCGAGCAGCTGATCTTGCTATACCTGTGTGTACCATTTGTTCCTGTGTGCTTGTCTAGTGTATGATCTGGCTTGTCCCTCGTTTTGTGTCTGCACTCTGACTCTGTACCTCTGCTATTTCTCTGGTTTTGATCTCTGGCTTGCTCTCTGACTGCTCTCCTTGCCTGTGCCCTTGGTTATTGCATTCCTGTCTGGTGTTTCTGACTTCGGCTTGTATTTGACCATTCTTTAGTCTGTGCCCTTGGATACCGCATTGCCCTCTGGCTATTGTATCCAGCTTGTCTGACCACTCTCTCTCTTGCACAGAGCTTTGCTCCTTCTCCAGCCACTCCCCCTGTGATCACGTGTCTGAAGTCCTGTTAGTGCAGCTAGCTCTCTGCAGCAGCTAAACACTTCTATTTGTTACTGCTGTCTCCCCATTCACTCCCCCTACCGTTCTTTCCCTGTGCCCATCACAACACACACCGTGTGTCACTGCACTTGCCCTGACAGCACAGTACAGTCCGTGTGAGCCTCAGATATCTGAGTCTCATCAGGATCACCTCCCCCAGGGGTTAACGTTTGATGAAGAGGGTCAGGATCTGTTAGGACTGTACTTCTTCCTGCCCCGGATACAAGCTAAAAAAAAAATTGGGGCATCAGTGCAGATTTCCTCATCTTGACACTGCAAAGCTTTTGAGTACACTTCTGATGCACATGGCATAGAATGTGTGAACAGTAGTGATAATCGAGCATACGTGTCACTACTCGGTGCTCGCCTGAACATCACAGTGCTTGCGATGCTTGGAGCTTGATGAGTATTTTCATGTTTGCTTGGCAGGAGCTCAGGACACCGCCCTGCATGTTTGGCAGTTAATATTAGGGCCACAATACGTAAGCTGGCAATGCGTGTCAAGGGTCCTTACACTTGCCAGTCCCATTTGTTTGGAGGCCTGAGCAGGTAATCATCTCTGCTTTTTTCTGTGATTTTTCACATTTTTGGAGGATTTTTAAGTCCTTATTTTGAGTCAGTGAGCTCTGTTTTCATGTTTATCGTTAGGACTGGCATGTGTAAGGACCTTTGACGTGGGTTGCCAGCTTACGTATTGTGACCCTAATATTAACTAATACCTTACATACTACATATTGATTTTTTTTGCATGTTATTTTACAGGGTGCAGGTAGACCCTGATGGCTCTTTAAACTGCTGCCTCTTTTCACACAGTATGCATTTTGTAGCACTGGGCGGCCCACCTGTGTGTGCGCTATTATTAGGCTGTCAGCCAGATGCTCTGCATTGTCTTTGTGAATAACGCCGCATACAGATTATTATCTTTTATCTTTTGTGCACTAATAAACCAAGCAATCACCCCCTCCATGGATTTGTAGGCTGAGAGCGATTGCTATATTGGTATTGCTGCACCTGTGTTTCTGCCATCATTAATCGGGTCCGCTGCACCTTGTCAGTGCATTTGTTTGGAGGCCTGAGCAGGTAATCATCTCTGCTTTTTTCTGTGATTTTTCAAATTTTTGGAGGATTTTTAAGTCCTTTTTTTGTGTTGGTGAGCTCCCTAGGTCAATCAGGGTTGCCCATACAGTCTACAGCTCCTGCACCTCCTCCTCTTCAGCCTCCATCTACAAAGTGACCATATCAGTTACAAGCTGGAAGCACTGCAGCACTGCCTTAGCCAAGAGACAACAGGCTGTGCTGATGCTAATATGCTTAGGTGACAAACCGCAAAATGCTGAAGAGTTTTGGACAGCTCTGAAAGAACAGGCAGATCTGTGGCTGACACCGCTAAACCTACAGCCAGGCATGGTCGTGTGTGACAATGGCTGTAACCTGGTGGCAGTTCAGAGGCAAGGTGAGCTCACACAAACATGCATTGCAGGCAGAACACGATGAGATGGAGCAAGGAACCATACAGGGTGATTACACGCAGGCCAGCCTCATCTCATCCCAATGTGGATTGGTGACAATGAGGAAGAGGAGGATGAGGAGGAAGAACGGGAGCTAGTTTCTTATGCTATAGAAGGTACTGTCTGCACATCTGTCATACTGTCTGTTCATCGTGGATGGACTGAGGACAGGGACAAGGAGGAGGAGGAGAAGGAGGAGGAGTGCTGGTCAGTCGTCCTCTTGGTGAGGACATGGAAGTCTTGCCTGTTAGCAGTCTAGCAAGCATGGCTGACTTTGTTATGCTGCCTTGACCTTGAACCTCGCATTTTCAAAATTTTGTGTGACAGTCATTACCGGTTGGTGACACTTCTAAACCCACGCTACAATGATAACTTTTTTTCATATTGTTCCTATTTTTTTTCCTTTTTATTAAGGAACCTTGAGCCAGATATTTTTTCAATTTTGAGCAAATATACACAGGGAGATTGTGCAACCTATTTTTTTTATTTTTTTGTCTTTTGTATGAGTATCTATACACAGGATTTCCGTTACTTTGTGTCAGTATACACATGTCTGTATTATTGCATATCCCTTTCTTTCCCTAGATGTACAAGTGTATACATTATGTTTTTTAATACCTATGTTATGGACTTTATGAATCTCCTTACGGACACACATTATATTTAGGATGTAATCTCCACAGACCGTCTACTGATATGGCTGTTGATTCTGACTATATTGTGATGGTCTCTTCGAGTGTCATATTTTGAATTGACAATTAGTTTTGATTTTGTACATAGATAGGCGTCTATATATGTATTGTTTCTTATCGTTTGTTTACTTTTTCAATTGTAGTCTGAAGAAGGTCTAAGTTACGGACCAAAACGTTACATAAAGTCTGGGATTGCATTTGAATAAAACCTATTTGCATCAACTCTTGAGTGCCAGATATTTTTTCTGATTTATATAAGGGAGTGGTACCCCTTTCCGTGCACCTATTTTTTACAGAGTGATGTGTATTTACTTTTTTAGTATCGGGTATCGGCCGATACTTAGCGGTATCGGAATTCCGATACCGAGATCCGATACTTTTGTTGTATCGGGAATCGGTATCGGGATCGATATAATGTGTAAAATAAAGAATTAAAATAAAAAATATTGCTATACTCACCTCTCCGACGCAGCCTACACCTTACCGAGGAAACCGGCAGCCTTGTTTGCTTAAAATGCGCGCATTTACTGCCTTCCGTGACATCACGGCTTCTGATTGGTCGCGTGCCGCCCATGTGACCGCGACGCGACCAATCACAAGCCGTGACGTAATTTTCAGATCCTGAATGCCTAATTCTAGGCATTCAGGACCTGAAAATTACGTCACGGCTTGTTGTGATTGGTCGCGTCGCGGTCACATGGGCGGCACGCGACCAATCAGAAGCCGTGACGTCACTGATGGCAGTAAATGCGCGCATTTTAAGCAAACAAGGCTGCCGGTTTCCTCGGTAAGGTGCAGGCTGCGTCGGAGAGGTGAGTATAGCAATATTTTTTATTTTAATTCTTTATTTTACACATTAATATGGATCCCAGGGCCTGAAGGAGAGTTTCCTCTCCTTCAGACCCTGGGAACCATCAGGGATACCGTCCGATACTTGAGTCCCATTGACTTGTATTGGTATCGGGTATCGGTATCGGATTAGATCCGATACTTTGCCGGTATCGGCCGATACTTTCCGATACCGATACTTTCAAGTATCGGACGGTATCGCTCAACACTATTTTATGATGCCAGTAACAAAAATTTACCATACAGTATGTTCATGTATTCTCCCCAGGGTTACATGTTTCTCAGCCCATACACTTAGTGCATGGGCATTACAAGGATAGGAGACTCACTCCTTTCTAATGAGAACATTTTTTAATGATGCCTTCCACCATGTATCTGCCAAGGTGCATTGTTGTGCCTCCAAATTTTTGACAGTCCTTGCATTCACTGCATAGGCAAACACTATGGGAGACTCGCTCCTTTCTAATGGGAACATTTTTTATGAGGTCTCCTCCACATCTCTACCAAGGGGCATTGTAGTACCTCCAAATTTTTGGCAGGTCTTGCATTCACTGCATAGGCAAACAGTATGGGAACATTGTTTTCAGGAGGCCCTCCTGGATGTCTCTTCAAAGGGGTAGTGGGGTGCATCTAAAATTTGGCCAGGCCTTGCATTCACTGCATACACAAACAGTATGGGAGACCCACTTGCTAATAATGGAAAAAGTGTTTTCAGGAGGCCCTCCTGTACGCCTCTTAAAAGTGGTATTGGGGTACGTCTACATTTTTGGCAGTTTTTGCATTCATTGCATAGGAAAACAGCATGGGAGACCCTCTTCCTAAGAATGGGAACATTGTTTTCAGGAGGCCCTCCTGTACATCTCTACAAAAGGGTATTGGGGTGCGTCTAAATTTTGGTCAGGCCTTGCATTCACTGCATTGGCAAACAGTATGGGAGGCCCACATTTTGTCATGAGGCCCTCCTGTACGTCGCAGAGGGGTATTGGGGGTGCGTCTTAATTTTTGGCAGCCTTGCCACTTACTGCATACACAATAACAGTATAGGAGATCCACTGTTTAATAATGGGAACAACAAAGCATAGCCGGGCTGATGGATCTCTAAGTATAGTGAGAGACTACTGGTGGCCCTTTAAGAATAATAAAGGCCGCCCGATGGTCCTATAAAATAGGCTTTGTGACTTTCATAGTCCCTCCTTCATAAATAAAACAGGATGTGTCTGATGATGTGTCACAGACTACATGGCCAGATAAGCTTGTAAAATCTTAAAATGTCATTTCCCAGTGAATACATTTGTCTTGGTTGAAAGCAATGCTAAAGTTGAAAAACGCATCACAAATGCTACGTGTGAACATAGCCCAAGCTGTAGAGGTTCTTGTTTTGGGTTATTTATTTTGCCTTTTATACAAGTCATTACCCTGGAAAGAATGTTCCATAACATATTTCCCAGGAAAATCTGTTTTGGTTTATTTTGTGTATGTTTTATTGTGAGGCTGCAAAAGTGGCGTAAGACTCTGACAACATTGTTCACAGCAGTGACCCGGGAGTCAGAAATGCTTCCAGGGGTCTTGCCGATGCTGTTCCCATGGCATTTCAGCATTGTTCCCATTGATTTCCATAATTTCTAGTCCCTCTAAAGATCGCTGAGGTGGGCACGGTAAAAATGCACGAGTTTCCCATATACTTACATTGGGCTTGTTGCTTGGGTCGAGTACTCCACCAATTTACCAATTTACTCGAACCGAGCAATGAGCACCCGGGCACTTTTGTGCTCGCCCATCACTAGTTAGTTCCTCAAGATATTTGAAACAACCTCCCTGCCCAATTCTTTCAAGAGCTTACTGCAAATATACATAGTAGAATGGAGGCTTTGATGCTAATTTGAAGACAAAAGATTTTTTCACCAAATATTTAATTAATAATAATCTTTATTTTTACATAGCGCTAACATATTCAGCTGGGCTTTACAGTTTTTGCACACATTATCAACGCTGTCCCCAATGGAGCTCACAATCTAAATTCCCTATCAGTATGTCTTTGGAATGTGGGAGGAAACTGGAGAACCCCGGGGAAACCCATGCAAGCACGGGGAGAACTGTTATGATCCGGTGGCCTTGGAGCCGCATGAGACTTTCTCTGGAGAAGGTGGAACCTGTACTGACCACAACCCTAAACTGACACCGCAACTAGAAGTAGCTGTGGGGTGTACCTAACACATCCTAGACACCTTGACACAGCCGGAGGACTAAATAACCCTATAGATGGAAATGGGAATTCTATCTTGCCTCAGAGCAGAAACCCCAAAGGATAGGCAGCCCCCCACAAATATTGACTGTGAATATTAGAGTAAATACACACACAGGCAGAAAAACAGGATTTAGCAAAAGAGGCACTTCTAGCTAAATAGTAAAGGATAGGACAGAGTACTAAGCGGTCAGTATTAAAACCCTAAAAATATTCACAGCAGAAAATACAAAAGTTCCACATCTAACTAAAGACATAGAACGTATATCTGCATCTCCAGAGAATCCAGCATGACTAAAAAAATCCAAACAAGTCTAAGCTGTTCAAGAAAAAACAATGAATTGTTCTGAATTATAAAGCACACTGCATGTGTGCTGCAGAAAAATAAACCAGAGACTTATCTTGGCTGAAACGGCAGCAGGGCAGGAGAAACCAGACAGAGATGTAAACCCTCCAAGAACAATGGACAACTGGCAAGAGCTAATGGATCCTGCACACCTAAATACCCCAGCAAAGCTGAAATCAGCAGGAACACCTGCCCAGGATTTACAACCCAGAGACAACTGCATTACCACCAACAACCACCAGAGGGAGCCCAAAAGCAGAATTCACAACAGTACCCCCCCCTTGAGTAGGGGTCACCGAACCCTCACCAGACCCCCCAGGCCGATCAGGACGAGCCAGATGAAAGGCACGGACCAAATCAGCAGCATGGACATCAGAGGCAAAAACCCAATAATTATCCTCCTGGCCATAACCCTTCCATTTGACAAGGTACTGAAGCCTCCGCCTCGAAAAGGGAGAATCCAAAATCTTCTCAACCACATACTCCAACTCCCCATCCACCAACACTGGAGCTGGAGGATCAACAGAGGGAACAATGGGCACCACATATTTCCGCAATAAAGATGGAAGACATTATGGATAGCAAAAGAGGCCGGAAGGGCCAATCGAAAAGACACCGGATTAATAATCTCAGAAATCCTATAAGGACCAATAAACCGAGGCTTAAACTTAGGGGAAGAAACCTTCATAGGAACATGACGGGAAGACAACCAAACCAGATCCCCAACCCTAAGCCGGGAACCAACACACCGATGAGGGTTAGCAAAATGTTGAGCCTCCTCCTGAGACAACAGACACCGGTGATGCGCCCCCTGGTGGATGTCCTCATATGACCTGGAGCATGGGAAAAAGTTCCCAGGCTGCAGTTCATGAGGACATCCAGCAGGGGGCGCATCGCCGCGACTGAAGGTAACTATAGGTCATTGACCTTCATTCCCCGGGGCTTACAGTCACGAGCACAGCTGCATTAGCAGGGCTCCTGCCTGTAAAATATTTTAACCCCTTCAGATGGATTACCTCGTGGGACGTGACAGTTCATCAGAGGGTATGTATATTGTGGGTTTATTATTTTTCCAAGCGAGGGTCTTCAAATGGATTGAGAGAGCAATAAAATATTAAAACAACCGGTGTGTTTATTTCATTAAAATACTTTTTAATCATGTGTGTGTGTTTTTTAACCCTTTCAAACAATTGGATTAATAATGGATAGGTGTCATAGTTGACGCCTCTCCATTATTAACCTGGCTTAATGTCACCTTACAATAGCAAGGTGGCATTAACCCTTCATTACCCCATATCCCACCGCTACACGGGAGTGGGAAGAGAGTGGCCAAGTGCCAGAATAGGCGCATCTTTCAGATGTGCCTTTTCTGGGGTGGCTGGGGGCAGATGTTTGTAGCCACGGCGGGGGCAATAACCATGGACCCTCTCCTGGCTATTAATATCTGCCGTCAGTCACTGGCTTTACCGCTCTGGCGGAGAAAATTGCGCAGGAGCCCACGCCAATTTTTTCCGCGATTTAACCCTTAAATTTAATAGCTACAGCGCCGAAATTTTGCACATACACACTACTAACATTAGTAGTGTGGAATATGCAAAAAAAAGGGGGATATGAGATGGTTTACTGTATGTAAACCATGTCTCATATCATGTCGGGTTTAGGCAGGAGAAATGAAAAGCCGGCAATTGAATTACTGGCTTTTCAACATTATCGCGCTGAAGTAAATATAAATATATATATATATATATATATATATATATATATATATATATATATATATATATATATATGTCTCTCTATGACATATATACACTCACCGGCCACTTTATTAGGTACACCTGTCCAACTTCTTGTTAACACTTAATTTCTAATCAGCCAATCACATGGCGGCAACTCAGTGCATTTAGGCATGTAGACATGGTCAAGACAATCTCCTGCAGTTCAAACCGAGCATCAGTATGGGGAAGAAAGGTGATTTGAGTGCCTTTGAACGTGGCATGGTTGTTGGTGCCAGAAGGGCTGGTCTGAGTATTTCAGAAACTGCTGATCTACTGGGATTTTCATGCACAACCATCTCTAGGGTTTACAGAGAATGGTCCGAAAAAGAAAAAAAATCCAGTGAGCGGCAGTTCTGTGGGCGGAAATGCCTTGTTGATGCCAGAGGTCAGAGGAGAATGGGCAGACTGGTTCGAGCTGATAGAAAGGCAACAGTGACTCAAATCACCACCCGTTACAACCAAGGTAGGCCTAAGAGCATCTCTGAACGCACAGTGCGTCGAACTTTGAGGCAGATGGGCTACAGCAGCAGAAGACCACACCGGGTACCACTCCTTTCAGCTAAGAACAGGAAACGGAGGCTACAATTTGTACAAGCTCATCGAAATTGGACAGTAGAAGATTGGAAAAACGTTGCTTGGTCTGATGAGTCTCGATTTCTGCTGCGACATTCGGATGGTAGGGTCAGAATTTGTCGTAAACAACATGAAAGCATGGATCCATCCTGCCTTGTATGGAGCATCTTTGGGATGTGCAGCCGACAAGTCTGCGGCAACTGTGTGATGCCATCATGTCAATATGGACCAAAATCTCTGAGGAATGCTTCCAGCACCTTGTTGAATCTATGCCACGAAGAATTGAGGCAGTTCTGAAGGCAAAAGGGGGTCCAACCCGTTACTAGCATGGTGTACCTAATAAAGTGGCCAGTGAGTGTGTATATATATATATATATATATATATATATATATATATATATATATATATATATATATATATAAAAACGAAACCCGACTTTGGATTACAGATCATGTACCGCCGACCCGATCCCAGAGTGGGATAGGGTCGGGTTTCACGAAACCCGACTTTGCTAAAAGTCGGCGACTTTTGAAAAGTGCCGATCTGTTTCGCTCAACCCTATACAGTAGATCTCACTTAATGCCATAATACAGCATGACCCCTGCAGCTCCTGTTATTGCACACATTGAGTTGTGTGTGCAATGGGGAAAGACAAGCAGGGGGGAGAGGAGTGCATAGGAGAGGATTAGATACACGGTTCACCAGACAGTATCACACAGGATAGGAGTAGATACATGGCTCAGACTGTATCACACAGGATAGGATTAGATACACGGTTCAGCACAGTATCACACAGGATAGGATTAGATACACGGCTCAGCAGTCAGTATCACACAGGAGAGGCTTATTAGATACACATCTCAGCAGACAGTATCACACAGGATAGGATTAGATACACAGCTCAGCAGTCAGTATCCCACAGGAGGATTAGATACATGGGTCAGCAGACAGTATCACACAGGAGAGGATTAGATACATGGCTCAGCAGTCAGTATCACACAGGATAGGATTAGATACACAGCTCAGCAGTCAGTATCCCACAGGGGGATTAGATACATGGGTCAGCAGACAGTATCACACAGGAGAGGATTAGATACACGGTTCAACAGACTATCACACAAGAGAGGATTAGATACATGGCTCAGAATGTATCACACAGGATAGGATTAGGTACATGGCTCAGCAGTCAGTATCACACAGGATAGGATTAGATACACGGCTCAGCAGTCAGTATCACACAGGAGAGGATTATTAGATACACATCTCAGCAGACTATAACACAGGATAGGATTAGATACACGGCTCAGCAGTCAGTATCACACAGGATAGGATTAGATACATGGCTCAGCAGTCAGTATCACACTGGAGTATTAGATACACGGCTCAGCATTCAGTATTCCACAGGAGGATTAGATACACAGGTCAACACAGTATCTCACAGTATAGGATTAGATACACAGGTCAGCAGACAATATCACACAGTATAGGATTAGATACACAGCTCAGCAAGTATCACACAGGATAGGATTAGATACACGGCTCAGCAGACAGTATCACACAGGAGAGGATTAGATACTCGGCTCAGCACAGTATTGTGATAGATACATGGTCTGATGTCCTGATGAGGTGCTACAGTGAGAGGCAGGGTCGGAGCAGCACAGAGAGCTTCCCCCATCCCCCCTCTGTTACCTCTCTGCAGCTCCAGATAAGAGGACATCAGACCGCAGCACTTCATCCTCTAGCGATTCTAGAGATTAGAGCCAGGGCACCAGGCAGCATAGAAGAGGACAGGGAATGGCTGCTGCTGACAGTGTGAAAGGGAAGACAGATGGAGCTGCCCCTCCTGTAACGGGGTCTACCGTGCTGGAGTACCTCTTTCAGTACCACCCCGTGTTTCAGGAGGTCCACTCTGCTTTTGCTGGAGTCTGAATGAAGGACGCTGGCTGGAATTGCTTGGGTACATGGGCGCATATAAAAGCTCACTGCTTCTCCACGTATTTCCAATCTGACAACGCTTTACTCACAGGACACAGAATATATCACACAGATACAGAGGGCAGGCCAATTGAAAAGCGGCAGGCCAGACATACATTGCAATAGCCGCAGGTGGCCAGAGCCTGCCGATATTTACTGTGGGAATTACAAAGGTGGGGGAGGTCAGAAGGGGGATATCTTGTCCCCTCTGCCCAGGGGCGCAGCCTGTGGGCTGATGCATTAGGGACATGCATCTCACATGGAACCTATTATACATACATATAACTGCACAACATATTCTGGGTGCTGAGGGGTTCCATAACACATAACACCTCCTATAACAGCACAGCTCTCAAGTCACAGTGGAGCTCACATGTACACTGTGGGCTGAAGAAAGATGGCGCCAACCTCCTGCCTCTGCTGTGATGTGGAGACAGCCCAGGGGCCGTGGCCAGATCACAGCAGGGAGCAGCTCAATGATAGGTATGGGGTCGGACGCCGAACGCAGTCTCCTATGCCCAGGGCTGCCGCATTTGCAGAGTGTAAGTGTCGTGCTGGGACTCTTACACTCCTGCAAAGGAAAATGGTGGTGCCCAGTGGCTGCAGAAATAATTAATAATAAAAAAGATATTAAAGTTAAAAAAATAATGTTGTATTAAAAATAATTGTTTATATAAACAATCATTTTTAATACAAAAACAAAATTGCGGCACCTTCCCTTTAATGTTATTATACCCAATAATATCTTATTAATATTTCTTCTTTGCTAAAATGTGTGAAGAAGAGGTATTGATGAAATGTGATGATGTATTCAGGATCAAAAACACATTTTCCCCTTAATACCCAAACATATTATTTTAAGAAAAAATTAATTTATAAAAAAAACCAAATTGAAAATAATTATTTTATAACTGTCATATCAGCTTTATGCCATATATTTGTCTGAAGATGCAAACCCATCTATGTAATTATTAAAAAAAACACTGAATACCATAAAATTGTCATTTGGAAAAAATGTTCTAATTGTAGATTTTCTTGATAAATCATGTTAATGTGTGATTACTAGTGTTGAGCATTCCGATACTGCAAATATCGGGTATCGGCTGATATTCACTGTATCGGAATTCCGATACCGAGTTCCGATATTTTTGTGATATCGGAAATCGGAATCGGAAGTTCCCAGTGTATGGTTCCCAGGGTCTGGAGGAGAGGAGACTCTCCTTCAGGCCCTGGTATCCATATTCATGTAAAAAATAAAGAATAAAAATAAAAAATATGGATATACTCAACCCTCCGGCGGACCCTGGACCTTAGCGGTGTAACCGGCAGCCTCCGTTCCTAAGAATGCAGTGAGTGTACAGGAACTGCGATGACATTGCGGTCTTCTGATTGGTCGCGTGACCGCTCATGTGACCGCTCACGTGACCGCGACGTAATTGAAGGTCCTTCACTCACTGCATTCTTAGGAACGGAGGCTGCTGGTTACAC
Source organism: Ranitomeya variabilis (assembly GCF_051348905.1). Classification (NCBI taxonomy): domain Eukaryota; kingdom Metazoa; phylum Chordata; class Amphibia; order Anura; family Dendrobatidae; genus Ranitomeya; species Ranitomeya variabilis. Next base: position 120,824,077 of record NC_135238.1, read on the forward strand.
CGCTAAGGTCCAGGGTCTGCCGGAGGGGTGAGTATATCCATATTTTTTATTTTTATTCTTTATTTTTTACATTAATATGGATCCCAGGACCTGAAGGAGAGTTTCCTCTCCTTCAGACCCTGGGAACCATCCAGGCAGGATACCTTCCGATATTTGTGTCCCATTGACTTGTATTGGTATCGGGTATCGGTGATATCCGATATTTTTTGGATATCGGCCGATCCAATCCGATACCGATACTTTCAAATATCGGACGGTATCGCTCAACACTAGTGATTACACTTACAGTGCCTTGCGAAAGTATTTGTCCCCTTGGAACTTTTCAACCTTTTCCCACATATCATGCTTCAAACATAAAGATACCAAATGTAAATTTTTGGTGGAGAATCAACAACAAGTGAAACACAATTGTGAAGTTGAGGAAAATTTATTGGTTATTTTAAATTTTTGTGGAAATTCAAAAACTAAAAAGTGAGGCGTGCAATATTATTCGTCCCCTTTACTTTCAGTGCAGCAAATTCACTCCAGAAGTTCATTGTGGATCTCTGAATGATCTAATGTTGTCCTAAATGCCTAATGATGATAAATATAATCCACCTGTGTGCAATCAAGTCTCTGTATAAATGCACCTGCTCTGTGATAGTCTCAGGGTTCTGTTTGAAGCACAGAGAGCATCATGAAGACAAAGGAAAACAGCAGGCAGGTCCGTGATACTGTTGTGGAGAAGTTTAAATCCTGATTTGGCTACAAAATGATTTCCAAAACTTTAAACATCCCAAGGAGCACTATGCAAGCAATCATATTGAATGGATGGAGTATCATACCACTGCAAATCTACCAAGACTCGGCCGTCTCTCTAAACTTTCATCTCAAGCAAGGAGAAGACTGATCAGAGATGCAGCCAGGAGGCCCATGATCACTCTGGATGAACTGCAGATTTCTACAGCTGAGGTGGGACAGTCTGTCCATAGGACAACAATCAGTCGTACACTGCACAAATCTGGACTTTATGGAAGAGTGGCAAGAAGAAAGCCATTTCTCAAAGATATCCATAAAAAGTGTCATTTAAAGTTTGCAACAAGCCACCTGGCAGACACACCAAACATGTGGAAGAAGGTTCTCTGGTCAGATGAACCAAAATCAAACTTTTTGGTAACAATGCCAAATGATATGTTTGGTGTAAAGGCAACAGAGCTCATCACCCTGAACACACCATCCCCACTGTCAAACATGGTGGTAGCAGCATCATGGTTTGGGCATGCTTTTCTTCAGCAGGGACAGGGAAGATGGTTAAAATTGATGGGCAGATGGATGGAGCCAAATACTGGACCATTCTTGAAGAAAACCTGTTAGAGTCTGCAAAAGACCTGAGACTGGGATGGAGATTTGTCTTCCAACAAGACAATAATCCCAAACATAAAGCAAAATCTACAATGGAATGGTTCACAAATAAATGTATCCAAGTGTTAGAATGGCCAAGTCAAAGTCCAGACCTCAATCCAATCGAGAATCTGTGGAAAGAGCTGAAAACTTCTGTTCACAAATTATCTCCATCAAACCTCACTGAGCTCAAGCTGTTTGCCAAGGAAGAATGGGCAAGAATTTCAGTCTCTCGATGTACAAACTGATAGAGACAAACCCCAAGCGACTTGCAGCTGTAATCGCATCAAAAGGTGGCACAACAAAGTATTAAATTAAAGGGGCTGAATAATATTCCACGCCCCACTTTTCAGTTTTTGAATTTCCACAAAAATTTAAAATAACCAATAAATTTCGTTCAACTTCACAATTGTGTTCCACTTGTTGCTGATTCTTTAAAAACAATTTACATTTGGTATCTTTATTTTTGAAGCACGATATGTGGGAAAAGGTTGAAAAGTTCCAGGGGGCTGAATACTTTCGCAAGGCACTGTATCCACTATTAACTACATCAAGAAATAATAATTATTAAAGAAATATAGAAATATAGGTTGAGTAGATAATATTTCATTATATCTTAATATTCTAATAATTTAACTGATTTGCATTATTTCCCACAAACACAAGTTTTTTTTTGTTTTTTCCTAGCATACCATGAGGCATGAAGCCTCTCATACATCACACATACCACGTTGCTCTTATGATACATTCTGTCTCAGCAGCTGCTCTTACTCTCATCTGTCAGTCATCACTCAGACTGTGACACACATATAAGTTCAAACCACATATTCCACATTCAAAAATATGAATTCATGTATATTAACCCAAATTATTGTATCCTAATTATTAATGCATTGAAAACTATTACATTTAATATCTTAATATTTCTTTGAATATTCCCCAGATGCGCATAATATAACACTTTGTAAACCTTTCTATAGATAGAAGGACTCATAAGAAAATTGGGCATGAGTTGTAACCATATATTTGATGCAGGTGCTGCAACTGAATCCGAACCTTGAAATTTAGGCCGGGATCACACTAGAGAGGAATACGGACGAGTGAGAGGTGTAAAAACAATGCATTGCACACGGACCAATGATTCTCTATGGGGCAGCTCACATCAGCCGTATATTTCTCAGCCATATTTTACTGGCTGAGAAAATTGCAGCATGCTACATTTGTCAGTGTATTGCGCAAAAAATCCGCCAATGAAAGTCTATGGGGGAGAGAAAAATACGGATTGCACACGGACCATGCGTGTGACTTGCGAGAAATGCGCAAGACTTTACCAGGTGACAAGAAATGTGCCAAGCCTTCAATCAGGAAGCTTAGACATGCTAATTAGCTTAAAAAGCCAGACAGACATCCCAGAAGTACGCCGGATGCCTCCATGGAGTCTCCTGCATCATGTCTACCATTATAAATGTAGAAATGTTGCTGGTCCTGGTGCAAGAAAGGCCAGAAATATGGGATCAGCGAGATGCCCATTTTTCCAACCGGGCCAGAAAAGAGGCGGCATGGAGAAGCATATGTGGCCTCCTTTTTCAGGATTTTGGACAGAGGCCACATGAGGGACAGCAGCAAATAAGTAAGTTCACTCATGTTTCTCAACTAATATTCTAAACTGGAATAACTAACATGTTTACACATTATCCCCTTAAATCCTATTGTGATGTTTGTAATCTTATTATTATTACTGAAGATATTTTGTTCAAAATCCAGCTTACTAGACCACATTACTATGTAAAATCACTGACACCTTGTTGTACCACTGTGCAAAATGGTGTTATACATTATTTTCTTCTATGTCATTGCAGTGGAAGATGTTATGAGACGATGGCGCAGCATTAGGGACCGGCGAGAAAGACAGCAGCGGGCCAGGAGTGGTGCATCTGATCCAACCAAGAGGAAATATATATATTTCGACCGGCTGTCATTTCTGGATCCCGGTATGGATCTGAGAACGTAAGTACAAACCTCACACCACATTACACATATGTATTTAATGCTCATATATTAAATTTGATTTTATTATTGTCATATTTTCATAACAGAACTCAGTCCAACCTCACAGAGAGGGAGACCGGGTCCGACTCTGAGGCTGTGATTGATCTGGTCGGGGAAGGTGAAGAGGTGGCTGGCCCATCTTCTGATCCTTCCAGGTCCATCCCTCCTGGTCCATCTTCTGCTGCACCACATGAACCTCCAACAACTGGCCCAGATGCTGCACCACCACCCACAGCTGCACCAGGTCCAGTCAGCCAGGAAGATCCTGGGAACAGCAGAAGCCTGACTGTCCTGCTGAAGGCCTCTCCACAGCCTGGTGTTAGTTCTCACCGTGGCCGCAGAAGGAGAGAGCTATGGAAAGCAGGAGGCATGTGGATAGTGGTGTCCTAAATTATCTGGCCAGGGCTGCTCAGGATGGAGGAGGCATATTCGCGCATCCTGGCCCGGTACCTCCGTCCCCTACCCCGTGAGATGAGGCTATGTGTAAGAGGGTGCTTTCAGATCCTTCTTGATGCATGCACACCCCAATAGCCCTTATGAGGTATTTGAATACTTGGAGAGGTGGCAGCTGTCACCACGTAACCTCATGCATCTTCAAACAGCCTAACAAGTGCATGCTCAAGAGGGATCTGATGCACTTCCTCCACGTGTGCCTACACCTCAACCCTTTCCTACCCAAAACCAACCAATGCAACCACCTATCCAAATGCCATCCTACCTGCAACCTTCCTAATGTGGCTACTTGTAGAGACCCAGTGTTGGAGGTTGGCCCCAACCTGGGTTTGGATGACATGGCCATGTTGGGGGGGTATGAGTCACGTGGCTACTATCATCCTCTCGAGGCCCATAATCTAAATCTTTATGGCCAATCGGCAAGTGGCCAATACGAACATGGACAATATTTACAGCATGGCCAACAGAGATTACCCACACAGGGTGAAGGACAATTGAGGCAACAAAGGCCACAAGACTAAGAACCCGAACTGCTGCCATCACCTCCACCAACTTATCAGAACCTTTAAGTTGTTTCTGGTTTAAAATATTGTTGGTTTCAACATATTTGTTATTCTGCTGTGATAGCATATTAAGATTTGAGTTTTATGTTAGGCCAAATTTAAATGGCCACAAAAGCCATATGACGTTAATATGGTTTTTGCATATATAAAAAAAATTTCAAAAGCCAATTTATGTTTTTTGGAACAATCATTAATACACCATACAGAATTACTAGATTCTTAACCATCTCTTAAATAGATAAATTCAACACACACATTAACTTAACATAAGATTATTTTATATATATATATACATATATACAGTTTCTAATTACAACATATAGACAGCATTAACTTGCCAGGGAGTAGCACCCTGAGGTGAAAGAAAATAATTTGTAAAACTATCCCAGACTTTGAGTCCAGAAAGTGGACGATGCTGAGGGATGACATGTGGTGTAGGCCTACCCACAATGGACAGCACACCTTCAGCACCATCAGCTGAGGAGCACTCATGTAGTCTGGTGAAGTTATGTAATACTACACAAGCTTTTTTATTTTCGTTGATGTTGGCTTCACTCAACTGAATTGCAGAATGGAGAACCCACCATTTGACACAAAGAATGCCAAAGGCGCACTCCACCAGTCGCCGTGCCCGTGATAACCGCAAGTTAAATATCCGCCGCCGGTGGTCCAGGTTTCAACGGGGACATGGCCTCATTACATGTCTGGTTAACTGGAAGGCCTCATCTGCCACAAGGACATATGGCACAGATTCTACCTTGGAGCCTGGAAGTTGATGTAATGATGATAGGTCCAACTGCTTATCGCGCTGCCGCCGACCCATAATGGAAGAATTGAAGACTCTAGAGTATCCAGTTCTCCCATAGGCCCCAATATCTACAATTATAAACCTGTAGTGACTGTCAACCACAGCTATCAGCAATACAGAAAAATACTGTTTATAATTATAGAATTGGGACCCTGAGTTCATTGGTTTACGCACACAAATGTGTTTCCCATCAAGGGCTCCAATACAATTTGGGAGATCACAATGCTCCTGAAAGCCACATGCAATCTTCATCCAGTCTTCCATGTTGGGAACAGGCATGACCAGTTCATGTAGTCTGGACCAAAGTTCCACACACGTAGCCCGCACTATGCCAGACATAGTTGACCTCTCAATTAAAAATTCTAGATGTAGGCCAACATAAGATATTCCAGTTGACAGGAAGCTGAAAGCAGACAACATTCTCAATTATTACCAATGTTTCAATGCTTAGAAAATTCATATACAACACAAGTAATGTGTGGAACTAAAAAGGCAGGTTACCAGTACCTTCCAAAATTTAATCTGACTATAGAAATTTAACATTAACTACATATTGTAATTTAGATTTTCTTTAAATTTTTACATATAATATTAATCAATTTACTTCAGCTGCTAAGCAAAACTAAATAACACATTTATATTACAAAAACATCATCAACATAGAGTAGGTGAGGATGTTGAATACATACCGTAAAGTAAGGAGCAGATGCTCCTCCGCGGACATAAATTTCCGCATCCTGGTGTTCTGATATGTAATTCCAGGTCGCAATGTCTCCAACAAAATATCAAATGTGGCTATACTCATGCGACAGTACTGGAAACATTTTTCAGAATGAGTCTGCAAAGATGCATATAGCCGGTGAAAATGGCCTTTAGTAAGGCGTTGCCTCAAAAGCGGATGTACCCACATTCTTCTCCTCCGCGGATCCACTATCACTGGGTATGGCTGGCCAAAGCGACGTGACAACACCCAGTTATATAACACCCACTCAGTTGGGGTAAAATGCAGAAGGTCAGTCATGTTGCCAAAGAACCACCAACACACCAACAGAAACCCAGCAACAAAATGGCCAGATTGGACCCTGCCACTTGTTGTAGAGGCCTTAAATAGGGTTGCTGATGATGATTTAATTTAATTAAGTGCCTGAAAACTGTTAAATGTCCATTTTGGAAGGTTGCGAGAGAAAAATGCAGTACGGATGCCATATGGATTGCATATGCAGGAATACATGCGCAAAATATTTTGCCATACCTTGCCAACGGATTACATACGGAACACAGTTTATGGAACTTGTCTGCGTATCTCGGCCGTAAGAAACGGACCGTATTTTACTATGCTAGGTGTGACCCCGGCCTTAGGACTAAAGAATTGCTTTGACTTGAAAAAGTTGAAGTCTCTCAGAAGATCTTCTCACTGAGGTTACAAGCTTAAAGTTACACAAACTGAAATAGGAGTATGGTACCCTTATCATTAGCCTACCATTCACATTTCACCTACTGTGACTGTCACATCATGCTATGCAGTAAAGATATATATTCCATGCTGCAAAATGTTAGGAAAAATTTAACAGCACACAAAAAAACTAAATTTAGATTCAGTTAGGCTAGTTTCACATTTGTGTTCGAATCCGCAGTGTTTAATCCGCATCTGTAAGTGCAGGAAAAAATGCATAGAAACACGTGCAACCGCAGCGTTTTTTAGAAGCATGTGGGAACGCATGCGGTTAATAAAACGCTGCATTTTCACGCTTTATCATGCATTTTGTCATGCGTTTGCATTTTTTGTGTGAATGGTGGAAAATTTTACAGGAGAAAAATCTAGATAACCATACACCGCCAATGGGACTACAGAGGGCATATATTATGGGGTATCTATATATAGACACTAGGACTGCTGAAATCTTAACAGTGTGCTACTGTATCCTGTGTCATGATGGATCTTTGCATGGAGAGCTTTTATTTCAAGCTGGATTTAAGAATCAAGCTCTTTCTCGCCTGTGCATTTGCTTGGCAGCAACACAGAAATCGCGAAAGATGTAGAAGGACACGGCGTAGGTGTTTTTGGCGACATCCCATTATCGAACTACGTGAGAGCAGTGGAGCCTATCACACACTATATGGCAAGCTTAATGCCAACCCGGACAAATTCCCGGAATATACAAGGATGTCGCAAGACTCTTTCCGGGATTTGCTTTGTTGTGTCCAAGGAGCCATCCGGAGACAGGACACCCAGCTCCATAGAGCGATTCCACCAGAGGAACGTCTGCTGGTTACATTAAGGTACGTAACAATTTTAAACAAATGCCAGTCCTAATTTTGGTTGTTCTGACATGTATTCTTTGTATTTCCCTTTATGTCTTTAGCAGAACAACACCATAAATATAATTGATTGTAATTTTTATTTTATTTATTTTATTACAGATTTCTGGCAACCAGAGAGAGTTTATCATCCCTCCACTTCCAATACGGGCTTGAAATTTCCACCCAATAGTTGCGGACACCTGCCGGGCTTTGTGGACACCTGCCGGGCTTTGTGGAATGTTCTCCGGGATGAGTTTATACCCCTAACCACTGAGGACATGTGGATTGAAATTGCTGAAAAATTCTGGAGTGTGTGTGTTTTCCCCAACTGTTTGAGAGGGGTGGATGGAAAGCACATCCGCATTATCTAACCAGCCAGAACAGGATCGGAGTACTTCAGCTATAAAAAATATTTTTCTGTTGTGCTCATGGCAATAGCAGATGTGGACTATCGCTTCATTGCCGTGGACATTGGAGCTTTAGGCCATGGCAATGATTCCCAGACTTTCAAGAACTTGAATATGGGGCGCCGTGTGTATAGCAAAAATTTTAATTTTCCATGGCCACGACCTCTCCCCAACACTCAAGGTCCACTGATGCCATTTGTTATGGTTGGGGATGAGGCCTTTCAGATGTGTGAAAACCTACTGAAGCCCTATTCCAGTCAGGACTTGAACCACACTAAAAGGATCTTTAACTGCAGAGTGACCAGGGCCCGAAGAACAGTAGAGTGTACCTTTGGGATTTTAGTCTCCAAATGGCGCATTCTTGCAACAGCCATTAATCTAAAAATGGAGACAGTCGATGAGGTGGTCAAAGCCTGTGTGGTTCTCCACAATTACATAATGGCAAAGAAGCAACCCAACATTGAACTGGATGAACCAGTTGCAAACCCATTGCCAGATTACCAGCATCACCCACTGCGGTTAACTGCTGAAGTTGGTCACACGCAGGACCAATTTGCTGCCTTTTTTGTTTCTGATATTGGATGTGTGGCATGGCAGGACAATATTGTGTAAAATATCCTGTTGGGTTTGGGTCTGTACCAGTTATGTTACTAATATTTGTTGTTAATAAACTTGATATTTTTGGTATCTTGACCGTGTTTTATATGTATTTCCTCTACAATCCACTTAGGTTGTTAGTGGTACGGTTGTTGACGTCATTGCGCCCTGATTCTGTTCGATAGTATCTATTGGACGCAGACTGAAGAGATGATGGCTGTCTAATACAAAACAGATCTATACTCAAGTCAGGTGTCAGAAATATTGAATTCATGAGGCACATATTACAGCATTATGAATTCACTATTTCGGACACATGTCCAGGTGAGCATAGATATGCCTTATATGACCGCCATCGTCCCTTCACTTTTTGGAGGTTATATAAGACAGTTATCTACTCACTAGGTCAGGTGTCCTAACTAATGAGTTTTTGGACACATGACCTGTTGAGTATAGTTCTGCATTGTATTGCCGCCATTTTCTCTTCAGTCTGCAACACTAGTCACAGACTAAGCAGAAGGAAGAGATTATGGATACAATACAAGTATAAATTTTTTGGCCCACCTCATAGCTTTATACTAAAGACACACAAAACTGCAGTGTTGTACGTGCTAACTATTGGAGCTATGATGTGGGCAAAAAATAAAGTGTGCTGCGCAGTTTTTTATTTGGCGCACGGTGTGTATTGCCGGCGGCGAAAGACACAATTAACCAAACATAATTGGGGGCAAAAAACAGTTGTATTTATTTTAGAACAACAAAAACATTTATTTAACTGCGCCTGCTTGAGGTAGAGTGACGGAAATGGGGGGTGGGTAGTTGTGAGGCCTGGCTAAGTGTGGACAATGCAGGGGTGGCAGGAGAAGGGGCAATTAAACTAGTGGGGTCTGGTAGTTCGGGGATGGGGCTTGACACATACGAGGCCTGAGACGCACTGGAAGGGTGAGACAAACCTGACATAACAGACACACTGGGAGATGAGGGGGAGGAATACTGATAGCACGCAGTTTTAATTTTTTTTCCCTTTCTGGGGTCTACGTGGTCTGGGAAGCCTCGGTGGGCTCATTTGTTGCGGCCTGGTTGTGGTGGGTGTCCTGTCAAGGTCCGGCTGCACTGTGCTCGTTGAGCATGCAGCCATGCCAGAGTCCATAGAGCTGGTAGAGCGTGTAGCCATGCCAGAGTCCATAGTGCTCGTAGAGCGTGCAGCCATGCTAGAGTCCATAGTGCTCGTAGAGCATGCAGCCATGCCAGAGTCCATAGTGCTCGTAGAGCAGGCAGCTATACCAGAGTCCATAGTGCTCGAAGAGCGGAAGACCATGCCAGGGTCCATTGTGCTCGTAGAGCGGGCAGCCATACCAGAGTCCATACTGCTCGTAGAGCAGAAGGCCACGCCAGGGTCCATTGTGCTTGTAGAGCGGGCAGCCATACCAGAGTCCATAGTGCTCATAGAGCGGAAGGCCATGCCAGGGTCCTGCTGCATCATGGTGGTGCTGGTGGTGGAGCGGAAGGCCATGCCAGGGTCCTTCTGCTGCATGGTGGTGGCAGTGGAGGAAGTCCAAGCAGAAGCAGCAGTTGTCATGGTGGTGGCGGTGGGCTGTCCAACAGCACTCGGCATGGTGGTGGTGCTGTAGTGGTGTCCGGCAGTGCTTGGAATGGAGGTGGCCATGCAGTGGTATGCAGCAGAGGTCGGCATTGAGGTCAAGCATGACAGTGTAGGCACAGGTGGATATGCTGCCACTGTCTGCTGAAAATACTGACTCTGCTGCATAGCCTGCACGTAAGCAGCATTGCAGGCCTGCATGACACTCAGCTGGAGATCAGGAGTAAGGTGTTCCGACATGCCCTGTTCAATTTGATTAAAAAAATGATGTGCTGGCCTCTGGAGGTCGGCTTTTACTGGGTCAAGACTTTTGGTGACCTCCTGGATAAGTGTATTCATATAGCTAATGGCAGTATCCAGTCGGTCACCCAAAGCCTTGAGTCCATCGTGAAAAACCAAGCTCAAGTGCAAAAACTCGGGCATGAGTGATGTGTCCAATACCCTCTGCGGCTGCCAGGAGGAGCACAAAAAAAGGGGCATAGGCAGAGGACTGGGAAAGGGGAACACCTGATGGACCAGCTTCCTGGTCTCCAGTTAGTGTGGCAGGCCCACTTGCTGCAGCACTGCTGGTTGGCTGGGATGGGTCCGTGGCTGTCTGATGATGGACTGCTCCAGAACCTGGGTCAACAGTGCTGCTCCATGTGCTGTGAAAAAAGAAAAAAAATTAATACCAAACATTTACAAAACGCCAACTCCTGTGGAATAGAAACATACAGATTATGGCAATACAACACAACCTAATACACTGAAAAAATACTTACGTTCTCTGGGCAAGGACCAGTCTTAAAAATGCCAGGATGCAGTGGTATTTATATTTTCGGATCCTTGCTCCAGAACCACTGGGAACACGGCTCTCTTGACTCAGGTCCTTGTTGAAGCGGTCCTTCATCGAACACCAACGTGTTTTGACTTTGAGCACTGTTGAAAAAACAAAAAATAATGGTTAGACAATGGACTTTGTGCCGTGCTCACACGACTGTGTGTGATGAGAGAAACTCCTTAGAGTTTCTGTCATCACACAGTTTTAGTGAGCACGGCCAAGGTCTCTGCTGCAACACACTGCATTGCAATACTTACAAAATGCATTTCGGACCCAAGTCGGGGCATTGTCCCAGCCATCCCACATCGCTTTGGCCACCTCATTCCATAGCCACCGGATCGTCACATTGTCCGAGTGCTGGGGAACCCTGGTGTCCCATAATGGGACTCGCTCATGGAGCAGGGAGATGAGGATATCGTTGTCAATGAGGTCCTCACCCCGTTCTGGAACCTGAAAAATAAATGAAGACATTAATGTTGGATACATTAACATAAGGAAAAGAAATAAAACAGAGGCAGAGAAATGGCATGAATAATGAAAGTCAAGATAAAAAAGGAGTCCAGAAGAAAAATGTAAAGAAAGAGGAAAGTAAAGAAAGGAAGATTCAAGAATACTAAAGTTAGGATACAGTACACAGTCAGCCAGGTATACTTACACACTGCCGCCTTGCCACCCGACCGTGAACCCGCTGCTCCTGCTCACCCTCTGCCGCAGTGGAAGAAGTGCTCTAAAAAAAAAGGAAAAAACAATTGTCACATGTGTAGATGTGACAGTGAATACTTACCAATCTGAGGAGTTGAGTACTCACTTCACTGACATGTTCGGCTTGTAAAGGCCCAGGACGTTGCTCCTCATCAGAAGAAGATGACATTCTGATGCATGCATGCAGAAAGAAATGGCAGAAATTAGGACATGTAGAGACAGAAAATAGAAAATAAAGGCATTGGCTAGGATATACTCACATTGTTCAAAGTCTTGTTACCTCCAAGGTGCTTTCGCCTTTCTGGTCTGGTTCTCTGTCTGCTGAGTAGTGACCAGCAAATGTCCACTCCTTCCCTTTATCACTTTGTATGTGGGGGTGGCTAATCAGTGTCTAGACATGTTTTCCTGTGGTGCAACGCATGTGTTCACAAACACAAGCAAGCATGTGCTTGCGGCCGCATGCGTTCACATAGACAGCAATGCATTTTTTTGCCGCATTTCATCCGCTAACAACAGCATATGTTTCTAGGCGGCAAATTGACGCCTCTAAAATTACTACATGTAGCGTTTACCGCTCCAAACCGCAGACGAAATAACGCATGCATCGTCAAACGCGGCAAAACGCTACCGATCACAGACACATGCGTCTCTAATGTTAAATATAGGAATACACAACGCATGCGGATTATTGCGGAAGAAAGGCTGCGGACACAACCGCAAATGTGAAACCGGCCTTAGTCATATATTATTTATTTTAACTGTTAAATATATAAAATCATGCAGTTATTACAGCTTCCTGTGTAAATAAAGACATAAATTCATGTAAGAGGTTTTTGATCAACTCCTGCATTGAAATGAAAATTCTAAGGAAAAATAAAAGATAAAGGTTAAATATCACATTCTTCCAGAAACAACAATTTAAATATCTTATACATATGTGTATATTTAATATATGTATTTAATGTAATTTTAAGTAGCTACAGAATTATACTGTTTAAGATATTTACAAATAACTTAATAATACATTGTATTAGGCTAGTTTCACATTAGCATTTAAATCCGCAGCGTTTAAAACGCATCCGCAAGAGGTGGAAAAACGCATATAAACGCGTACAAACGCGGCGTTTTTTAGACGCATGTGGTGTCGCATGCGGTTAAAAAAATGCCGCGTTTGTACACGTTTATATGCGTTTTTCCCGGCGTTTGCGTTTTTGGTGCACATGATGAGAAATTTCACAAGAGAAAAATCAAGATAACCAGACACCGCCAATGGGACTACAGAGGGCATGTATTATGAGATCTCTATATATAGACCCTAGGGCTACTGAAATTTTAACAGTTTGCTACTGTATCCTGTGTCATGATGGATCTTCGCATGGAGAGCTTTTATTTCAACCTGGATTTCAGCTTCAAGCTGTTTTATTGCCTGTGATTTTGCTTGGGAGCAAGACAGAAATTGTGAAAGATGGAGAAGGAGACAACGTAGGCATTTTTGGAGGCACCCCATTATCGAACTACGTGAGAGCCGTGGAGCCTATCACACGCTCTATGCCGAGCTTAATGCCAACCCGGAGAAATTCCAGGAATACAATAGGATGTCGCAAGACTCGTTCCGGGATTTGCTTTCTCATGTCCAAGGAGCCATACGGCGACAGGACACCCAGCTCTGTAGAGCGATTCTACCAGAGGAACGTCTGCTGGTTACATTAAGGTACGTTCAAAATCTAAACCAATGACAGTCCAAATTTAGTGTTTTCTGACATTTTTTTGGGGGTATTTTCCTTTCTTTCTTTAGCGTAACCACACCATAAAAAGAATAGATTGTAATGTTTTTTGTGTTTGCTTTTCTTACAGATTTCTGGCAACCGGAGAGAGTTTATCATCCCTCCACTACCAATACCGGCTTGGAATATCCACCGTGTCCGGAATAGTTGTGGACACCTGCCAGGCTTTGTGGAATGTACTCCGGGATGAGTTTATACCCCTACCCACCTTGGACATGTGGCTTGAAATTGCAGAAAAATTCCGGAGTGTGTGTGATTTCCCCAACTGTTTAGGAGAGGTGGATGGAAAGCACATTCGCATTATCAAACCAGCCAGAACAGGATCGGAGTACTTCAATTACAAAAAACATTTTTCTGTTGTGCTCATGGCAATAGCCGATGCGAACTGTTGCTTCGTCGCCGTGGACATTGGAGCTTTTGGCTGTGGCAACGATTCCCAGACTTTCAAGATCTTGGATATGGGCCGCCGTGTTTATGGTAACAATTTTAATTTTCCCCCGCCACAACCTCTCCCCAACACTCAAGGTCCACCGATGCCATTTGTTATGGTTGGGGATGAGGCCTTTCAGATGTGTGAAAACCTACTGAAGCCCTATTCCAGTCAGGACTTGAACCACACTAGAAGGATCTTTAACTACAGACTGACCAGGGCCCGAAGAACTGTAGAGTGTACCTTTGGCATTCTGGTCGCTAAATGGCGCATTCTTGCGTCAGCCATAAATCTAAAAGTGGAAACAGTCGACGAGGTGGTCAAAGCCTGTGTGGTTCTGCACAATTATATAATGGTTAAGGAGCAACCCAACATTGAACTGGATGAACCAGTTGCACACCTACTGCCCGATTTCCAGCATCACCCGCTGCGGTCAACTGCAGCTGTTGGTCACATGCGGGACCAATTTCCTGCCTTTTTCGATTCAGATATTGGACGTGTGTCATTGCAGGACAATGTTGTGTAAAGGTCCTGTTGTAATTTGATCTGTACCAGTACTTTTCTACAATGATAATAATATTTCTCATTAAAAAACTTTATAATATTTCTCATTAATAAACTTTAGTTTTGGTTGTGTTAACCGTGTCTCCTATCTTTTTCCTCTCCAAACCAAGGCTGTCCTAAAACTGGCAGTATTAGATCTGTATTTAACATCAGTTTTTGTAATCCAAAACCAGGAGTGGGTGATAAAAGCAGAGATGCTAGTTATTATGTTAATATCCTAATTTACTTCTAATTGTTTCACTCCTTGTTTTCTCTTACAAATACTGATATAAAACACTGGCCACATACTACTAGTAATGGCAGCCATGTTGCTTTATTGGTAAGTTTGTTGACATCATTGCATCATGATTCTCTTCTCCTGTATCCATTGGACACAAACTGAAGAGACAATCACTGTCACACTATCTATACTCATCAAGTCAGGTGTTAGAAATAATGAATTCATGATAAACATATACAGGCTCATGAAATCACTATTTCTGACACCTGTGCAGGTGAGCATAGATATGTAGTGTGTGACCACCATTGTCCCTCAAGTTGTGTGTAATAGATTATGTATGAAGAAGAGAAAATGGTGGTTATACAAGGCAGTTCTCTACTCAACAGGTCAGGTGTCATAACTAATGAGTTTTTTGACACCTGACCTGTTCAGTAGAGGTCTGCACTGTATTTCCACCATTTTCTCTTCAGACTGCCACACTAGCCACAGACAAAAAGAGATTATGGAGATACATGTAATATTTTTTGGCCCACCTCATATATGTAGACTAAAGACACACAAAGCTGCAGTCTTTTTATTTTTAACTACTAGAGATATGATGTGGCCCAAAAAGTAAGTGTGTGGCAAAGTTTCTTGGCACACGGTGTGTGTTGCCGGCGGCAGAAGACACAATAAACCAAACATACCTGTGGCAAATCAAACTTTTTTTATTTTGTAACAACCCAAAAATGTATTTACTGCGCCGGCTTGGGGTAGAGTGATGTAAATGGGGTGTGTGAAGCACTGAGGCCTGGCTAACCGTGGACAACGCAGAGGTGGCAGGAGAAGGGGCAATGAAACTAGAAGGGTCTGGAAGTTCGGGGATGGGGCTTGACACATGAGAGGCTTGAGATGCACTGGAAGGGTGAGACAAACCTGACATTACAGACACATTGGGAGGTGAAGGGGAAGGAATGCTAAGAACCCTCTGGTTTTTTTTGTAATTTCTTTTTGGTTTGCCTGGTTGTGGGAGGTCTTGGTGGGCTCATATGGCATGGCGTGGTGGCGGGTGACCTGTCAGGGTCCGGGTGCACTGTGCCAGAGTCCATAGTGCTCGTAGAGCGTTCAGCCATGCCAGAGTCCTTAGTGCTCATAGAGCATGCAGCCATGCCAGAGTCCATAGCGCTCGCGTTTTTCCCTGCGTTTGCGTTTTTGGTGCGCATGATGAGAAATTTCACAAGAGAAAAATCAAGATAAGCAGACACCGCCAATGGGACTACAGAGTGCATGTATTATGAGATCTCTATATATAGACCCTAGGGCTACTGAAATTTTAACAGTTTGCTACTGTATCCTGTGTCATGATGGATCTTCGCATGGAGAGCTTTTATTTCAACCTGGATTTCAGCTTCAAGCTGTTTTATTGCCTGTGATTTTGCTTGGGAGCAAGACAGAAATTGCGAAAGATGGAGAAGGAGACAACGTAGGCATTTTTGGAGGCACCCCATTATCGAACTACGTGAGAGCCGTGGAGCCTATCACACGCTCTATGCCGAGCTTAATGCCAACCCGGAGAAATTCCAGGATTACAATAGGATGTCACAAGACTCGTTACGGGATTTGCTTTCTCATGTCCAAGGAGCCATACGGCGACAGGACACCCAGCTCCGTAGAGCGATTCCACCAGAGGAACGTCTGCTGGTTACATTAAGGTACGTTCAAAATCTAAACCAATGACAGTCCAAATTTAGTGTTTTCTGACATTTTTTTGGGGGTATTTTCCTTTCTTTCTTTAGCGTAACCACACCATAAAAAGAATAGATTGTAATGTTTTTTGTGTTTGCTTTTCTTACAGATTTCTGGCAACCGGAGAGAGTTTTTCATCCCTCCACTTCCAATACTGGCTTGGAATATCCACCCTGTCTGGAATAGTTGTGGACACCTACCAGGCTTTGTGGAATGTACTCCGGGATGAGTTTATACCCCTACCCACCTTGGACATGTGGCTTGAAATTGCAGAAAAATTCCGGAGTGTGTGTGATTTCCCCAACTGTTTAGGAGAGGTGGATGGAAAGCACATTCGCATTATCAAACCAGCCAGAACAGGATCGGAGTACTTCAATTAAAAAAAAATTTTCTGTTGTGCTCATGGCAATAGCCGATGCGAACTGTCGCTTCATCGCCGTGGACATTGGAGCTTTTGGCTGTGGCAACGATTCCCAGACTTTCAAGATCTTGGATATGGGCCGCTGTGTTTATGGTAACAATTTTAATTTTCCCCCGCCACAACCTCTCCCCAACACTCAAGGTCCACCGATGCCATTTGTTATGGTTGGGGATGAGGCCTTTCAGATGTGTGAAAACCTACTGAAGCCCTATTCCAGTCAGGACTTGAACCACACTAGAAGGATCTTTAACTACAGACTGACCAGGGCCCGAAGAACTGTAGAGTGTACCTTTGGCATTCTGGTCGCTAAATGGCGCATTCTTGCATCAGCCATATATCTAAAAGTGGAAACAGTCGACGAGGTGGTCAAAGCCTGTGTGGTTCTGCACAATTATATAATGGTTAAGGAGCAACCCAACATTGAACTGGATGAACCAGTTGCACACCCACTGCCCGATTTCCAGCATCACCCGCTGCGGTCAACTGCAGCCATTGGTCACATGCGGGACCAATTTGCTGCCTTTTTCGATTCATATATTGGACGTGTGTCATTGCAGGACAATGTTGTGTAAAGGTCCTGTTGTAATTTGATCTGTACCAGTACTTTTCTACAATGATAATAATATTTCTCATTAATAAACTTTAGTTTTGGTTGTGTTGACTGTGTCTCCTATGTTTTTCCTCTACAAACCAAGGCTGTCCTAAAACTGGCAGTATTAGATCTGTATTTAACATCAGTTTTTGTAATCCAAAACCAGGAGTGGGTGATAAAAGCAGAGATGCTAGTTATTATGTTAATATCATAATTTACTTCTAATTGTTCTACTCCTTGTTTTCTCTTACAAATACTGATATAAAACACTGGCCACATACTACTAGTAATGGCAGCCATGTTGCTTTATTGGTAAGCTTGTTGACATCATTGCATCATGATTCTCTTCTCCTGTATACATTGGACACAAACTGAAGAGACAATCACTGTCACACTATCTATACTCATCAAGTCAGGTGTCAGAAATAATGAATTCATGATAAACATATACAGGCTCATGAATTCACTATTTCTGACACCTGTGCAGGTGAGCATAGATATGTAGTGTGTGACCACTAGGGTTGAGCGAAACGGGTCGATCATTTTCAAAAGTCGCCGACTTTTGGCTAAGTCGGCGTCTCATGAAACCCGATCCGACCCCTGTGCTTGTCGGCCATGCGGTACGCGACTTTCGCGCCAAAGTCGCGTTTCAATGACGCGAAAAGCGCCATTTCTCAGCCAATGAAGGTGAACGCAGAGTGTGGGCAGCGTGATGACATAGATCCTGGTCCCCACCATCTTAGAGAAGGGCATTGCAGTGATTGGCTTGCTGTCTGCGGCGTCACAGGGGCTATAAAGGGGCGTTCCCGCCGACCGCCATCTTACTGCTGCTGATCTGAGCTTAGGGAGAGGTTGCTGCCGCTTCATCAGAAGCAGGGAGAGCGTTAGGCAGGGTCCACTAACCACCAAACCGCTTGTGCTGTAGCGATTTCCACTGTCCAACACCACCTTCGGTGTGCAGGAACAGTGGAAGCTATTTTTTTTTTTTTTTCCTCAGCGCTGTAGCTCATTGGGCTGCCCTAGAAGGCTCCGTGATAGCTGTATTGCTGTGTGTACGCCACTGTGGAAACCAACTGCTTTTTTCAAAGCACATATCCTCTTGTTCCTTTCTGCACAGCTATCTTTTTTGTTTGTCCACACTTTTTATTTAATTTGTGCATCAGTCCACTCCTATTGCTGCCTGCCATACCTGGCTTAGATTACTGCAGGGAGATAGTAATTGTAGGACAGTCCCTGATTTTTTTTTTTTTTTTTTTGTGGGAGATTAAGATTGGCATTTCTGCTACAGTGCCATCCCTGTGTGTGCCATCTCTCACTGAGTGGGCCATAGAAAGCCTATTTATTTTTTCCGTGATTTGTGTTCTAAATTCTACCTCAACACAAAAACACTACATCAATCAGTGGTAGAAAAATATTGGCCTCAGTCAGGGCTTGTGTGCCACTGCTGTGTGTGCTATCTCTTATTCAGTGGGCTATAGAAAGCCTATTTATTTATTTATTTTTTTTCTTATTATTTGGTTTCTAAAGTCTCCCTGAAAAAAAAAAAAATAAATAAAAAAACAGTGGGAGAGTAATATTGCCCTTTCAGCTTGTGTGCCAGTCTTGACTCCTGGGTGTGCCACCTCTCTCTCTAATTGTGGGCCATAGAAAGCCTTTTTTTTTTTTTTTTTTTTAAATATTATTGGGTTTCTAAAGTCTCCCTTAAAAAACAAAAAATACATAAAAAAACAGTGGGAGAGTAATATTGCCCTTTCAGCTTGTGTGCCAGTCTTGACTCCTGGGTGTGCCACCTCTCTCTCTAATTGTGGGCCATAGAAAGCCTTTTTTTTTTTTTTTTTTTAATATTATTGGGTTTCTAAAGTCTCCCTTAAAAAACAAAAAATACATAAAAAAACAGTGGGAGAGTAATATTGCCCTTTCAGCTTGTGTGCCAGTCTTGACTCCTGGGTGTGCCACCTCTCTCTCTCATTCAGTGGGCCATAGAAAGGCTATTTATTTTTTTGGTTTTTTTAATATTATTTGGTTTCTAAAGTCTCCCTGAAAATAAAAAAAAAAAAACTTAAAAAAACAGTGGGAGAGTAATATTGCCCTTTCAGCTTGTGCGCCAGTCTTGACTCCTGGGTGTGCCACCTCTCTCTCTCTAATTGTGGGCCATAGAAAGCCTTTTTTTTTTTTTTTTTTATATTATTTGGTTTCTAAAGTCTCCCTTAAAAAACAAAAAATACATAAAAAAACAGTGGGAGAGTAATATTGCCCTTTCAGCTTGTGTGCCAGTCTTGACTCCTGGGTGTGCCACCTCTCTCTCTCATTCAGTGGGCCATAGAAAGGCTATTTATTTTTTTGGTTTTTTTTAATATTATTTGGTTTCTAAAGTCTCCCTGAAAAAAAAACAAACATAAAAAAACAGTGGGAGAGTAATATTGCCCTTTCAGCTTGTGTGCCAGTCTTGACTCCTGGGTGTGCCACCTCTCTCCCTCTCATTCAGTGGGCCATAGAAAGCCTATTTATTTTTTTTTTTAAATATTATTGGGTTTCTAAAGTCTCCCTTAAAAAACAAAAAATACATAAAAAAACAGTGGGAGAGTAATATTGCCCTTTCAGCTTGTGTGCCAGTCTTGACTCCTGGGTGTGCCACCTCTCTCTCATTCAGTGGGCCATAGAAAGCATTTATTTTTTTTTTTCCTTGATTTGTGTTCTAAAATCTACCTCAACACAAAAACACTACATCAATCAGTGGGAGAAAAATATTGGCCTCAGTCAGGGCTTGTGTGCCACTGCTGTGTGTGCTATCTCTCATTCAGTGGGCTATAGAAAGCCTATTTATTTATTTATTTTTTTTCTTATTATTTGGTTTCTAAAGTCTCCCTGAAAAAAAAAAAATACATAAAAAAACAGTGGGAGAGTAATATTGCCCTTTCAGCATGTGTGCCAGTCTTGACTCCTGGGTGTGCCACCTCTCTCCCTCTCATTCAGTGGGCCATAGAAAGCCTATTTATTTTTTTTTTTAAATATTATTGGGTTTCTAAAGTCTCCCTTAAAAAACAAAAAATACATAAAAAAACAGTGGGAGAGTAATATTGCCCTTTCAGCTTGTGTGCCAGTCTTGACTCCTGGGTGTGCCACCTCTCTCTCATTCAGTGGGCCATAGAAAGCATTTATTTTTTTTTTCCTTGATTTGTGTTCTAAAATCTACCTCAACACAAAAACACTACATCAATCAGTGGGAGAAAAATATTGGCCTCAGTCAGGGCTTGTGTGCCACTGCTGTGTGTGCTATCTCTCATTCAGTGGGCTATAGAAAGCCTATTTATTTATTTATTTATTTTCTTATTATTTGGTTTCTAAAGTCTCCCTGAAAAAAAAAAAAATAAATAAAAAAACAGTGGGAGAGTAATATTGCCCTTTCAGCTTGTGTGCCAGTCTTGACTCCTGGGTGTGCCACCTCTCTCTCTAATTGTGGGCCATAGAAAGCCTTTTTTTTTTTTTTTTTTTTAAATATTATTGGGTTTCTAAAGTCTCCCTTAAAAAACAAAAAATACATAAAAAAACAGTGGGAGAGTAATATTGCCCTTTCAGCTTGTGTGCCAGTCTTGACTCCTGGGTGTGCCACCTCTCTCTCTAATTGTGGGCCATAGAAAGCCTTTTTTTTTTTTTTTTTTTTAATATTATTGGGTTTCTAAAGTCTCCCTTAAAAAACAAAAAATACATAAAAAAACAGTGGGAGAGTAATATTGCCCTTTCAGCTTGTGTGCCAGTCTTGACTCCTGGGTGTGCCACCTCTCTCTCTCATTCAGTGGGCCATAGAAAGGCTATTTATTTTTTTGGTTTTTTTAATATTATTTGGTTTCTAAAGTCTCCCTGAAAATAAAAAAAAAACTTAAAAAAACAGTGGGAGAGTAATATTGCCCTTTCAGCTTGTGCGCCAGTCTTGACTCCTGGGTGTGCCACCTCTCTCTCTCTAATTGTGGGCCATAGAAAGCCTTTTTTTTTTTTTTTTTTTTTATATTACTTGGTTTCTAAAGTCTCCCTTAAAAAACAAAAAATACATAAAAAAACAGTGGGAGAGTAATATTGCCCTTTCAGCTTGTGTGCCAGTCTTGACTCCTGGGTGTGCCACCTCTCTCTCTCATTCAGTGGGCCATAGAAAGGCTATTTATTTTTTTGGTTTTTTTAATATTATTTGGTTTCTAAAGTCTCCCTGAAAAAAAAAAAAAACATAAAAAAACAGTGGGAGAGTAATATTGCCCTTTCAGCTTGTGTGCCAGTCTTGACTCCTGGGTGTGCCACCTCTCTCCCTCTCATTCAGTGGGCCATAGAAAGCCTATTTATTTTTTTAAAAAATATTATTGGGTTTCTAAAGTCTCCCTTAAAAAACAAAAAATACATAAAAAAACAGTGGGAGAGTAATATTGCCCTTTCAGCTTGTGTGCCAGTCTTGACTCCTGGGTGTGCCACCTCTCTCTCATTCAGTGGGCCATAGAAAGCATTTATTTTTTTTTTTCCTTGATTTGTGTTCTAAAATCTACCTCAACACAAAAACACTACATCAATCAGTGGGAGAAAAATATTGGCCTCAGTCAGGGCTTGTGTGCCACTGCTGTGTGTGCTATCTCTCATTCAGTGGGCTATAGAAAGCCTATTTATTTATTTATTTATTTTCTTATTATTTGGTTTCTAAAGTCTCCCTGAAAAAAAAAAATACATAAAAAAACAGTGGGAGAGTAATATTGCCCTTTCAGCTTGTGCGCCAGTCTTGACTCCTGGGTGTGCCACCTCTCTCTCTCTAATTGTGGGCCATAGAAAGCCTTTTTTTTTGGTTTTTTTTAATATTATTTGGTTTCTAAAGTCTCCCTTAAAAAACAAAAAATACATAAAAAAACAGTGGGAGAGTAATATTGCCCTTTCAGCTTGTGTGCCAGTCTTGACTCCTGGGTGTGCCACCTCTCTCTCTCATTCAGTGGGCCATAGAAAGGCTATTTATTTTTTTGGTTTTTTTAATATTATTTGGTTTCTAAAGTCTCCCTTAAAAAACAAAAAATACATAAAAAAACAGTGGGAGAGTAATATTGCCCTTTCAGCTTGTGTGCCAGTCTTGACTCCTGGGTGTGCCACCTCTCTCTCATTCAGTGGGCCACAGAAAGCATTTATTTTTTTTTTCCTTGATTTGTGTTCTAAAATCTACCTCAACACAAAAACACTACATCAATCAGTGGGAGAAAAATATTGGGCTCAGTCAGGGCTTGTGTGCCACTGCTGTGTGTGCTATCTCTCATTCAGTGGGCTATAGAAAGCCTATTTATTTATTTATTTTTTTCCTTATTATTTGGTTTCTAAAGTCTCCCTGAAAAAAAAAATACATAAAAAAACAGTGGGAGAGTAATATTGCCCTTTCAGCTTGTGTGCCAGTCTTGACTCCTGGGTGTGCCACCTCTCTCCCTCTCATTCAGTGGGCCATAGAAAGCCTATTTATTTTTTTTTTTAAATATTATTGGGTTTCTAAAGTCTCCCTTAAAAAACAAAAAATACATAAAAAAACAGTGGGAGAGTAATATTGCCCTTTCAGCTTGTGTGCCAGTCTTGACTCCTGGGTGTGCCACCTCTCTCTCATTCAGTGGGCCATAGAAAGCATTTATTTTTTTTTTCCTTGATTTGTGTTCTAAAATCTACCTCAACACAAAAACACTACATCAATCAGTGGGAGAAAAATATTGGCCTCAGTCAGGGCTTGTGTGCCACTGCTGTGTGTGCTATCTCTCATTCAGTGGGCTATAGAAAGCCTATTTATTTATTTATTTTTTTTCTTATTATTTGGTTTCTAAAGTCTCCCTGAAAAAAAAAATACATAAAAAAACAGTGGGAGAGTAATATTGCCCTTTCAGCTTGTGTGCCAGTCTTGACTCCTGGGTGTGCCACCTCTCTCTCTCATTCAGTGGGCCATAGAAAGGCTATTTATTTTTTTGGTTTTTTTAATATTATTTGGTTTCTAAAGTCTCCCTGAAAATAAAAAAAAAAAACTTAAAAAAACAGTGGGAGAGTAATATTGCCCTTTCAGCTTGTGTGCCAGTCTTGACTCCTGGGTGTGCCACCTCTCTCCCTCTCATTCAGTGGGCCATAGAAAGCCTATTTATTTATTTTTTTTAAATATTATTGGGTTTCTAAAGTCTCCCTTAAAAAACAAAAAATACATAAAAAAACAGTGGGAGAGTAATATTGCCCTTTCAGCTTGTGCGCCAGTCTTGACTCCTGGGTGTGCCACCTCTCTCTCTCTAATTGTGGGCCATAGAAAGCCTTTTTTTTTGGTTTTTTTTAATATTATTTGGTTTCTAAAGTCTCCCTTAAAAAACAAAAAATACATAAAAAAACAGTGGGAGAGTAATATTGCCCTTTCAGCTTGTGTGCCAGTCTTGACTCCTGGGTGTGCCACCTCTCTCTCTCATTCAGTGGGCCATAGAAAGGCTATTTATTTTTTTGGTTTTTTTAATATTATTTGGTTTCTAAAGTCTCCCTGAAAAAAATAAAATAAAATAAAAAAACAGTGGGAGAGTAATATTGCCCTTTCAGCTTGTGTGCCAGTCTTGACTCCTGGGTGTGCCACCTCTCTCTCTCATTCAGTGGGCCATAGAAAGGCTATTTATTTTTTTGGTTTTTTTAATATTATTTGGTTTCTAAAGTCTCCCTGAAAAAAATAAAATAAAATAAAAAAACAGTGGGAGAGTAATATTGCCCTTTCAGCTTGTGTGCCAGTCTTGACTCCTGGGTGTGCCACCTCTCTCTCATTCAGTGGGCCATAGAAAGGCTATTTATTTTTTTGTTTTTTTTAATATTATTTGGTTTCTAAAGTCTCCCTGAAAATAAAAGAAAAAAAACTTAAAAAAACAGTGGGAGAGTAATATTGCCCTTTCAGCTTGTGCGCCAGTCTTGACTCCTGGGTGTGCCACCTCTCTCTCTCTAATTGTGGGCCATAGAAAGCCTTTTTTGTTTTGTTTTTTTTTTAATATTATTTGGTTTCTAAAGTCTCCCTGAGAAAAAAATAAAATAAATTAGGTGGGAGATTAATATTGACATTAGTGCTTGAGTGACAGTCCTGCGTGTGTGTCATCTCTGTGATTTTGTGCCACAGAAAACAGAGTGTGTAACATTGTGCCTGATTTTCCTTGTGGTCTCACCAACCTGTTAAGGGATATTGAAATCATACTGAAGTTATAGCTCACCGTGTAAGTTGTTTGACAGCAACAAATAAAGTTACTTTGGTTAAGATTTTAAAACAATGAGGAAGTCTGGTGCAAGAGGTCGTCGTGGGCGTTCATTGTCAGCTGGTAATGATGGTAGTGGTAGTGGAGCATCAGGTGGTCGTGGGGATAAAAATATTCCACCTAAGTCTGGAGCTGTGGAGCCAGTTTCGTCGTCAGGCTACACAAGGCCTCGAACGCTCTCTTTTCTGGGAGTAGGAAAACCGCTTTTAAAGGCGGAGCAGCAACAGCAAGTTTTGGCTTACATTGCAGACTCAGCCTCTAGCTCTTTTGCCTCCTCTTCCGAAACTGGTAAATGTAAAAGCAGCGCGTCGCTTGTGGATGTTCACGGTCAGGGACAAGTCGCTTCCTTGTCCTCCTCAGCAAAAACTACAACAAGAGAGAAGGATGCAGCAGGCGACACAACGGGTCACTCCATGGAGCTCTTTACACATACCGTCCCTGGCTTAGAAAGTGAAACATTTAACAGGCCATGCCCATTACAAGTAGATTCTGACATGGAGTGCACTGATGCACAGCCACAGCCAGAGTACTATGCTGCTCCTTTGACTCAGACCACCACATTGCCCTCTCAGGGTACAGATCCACAATCAGACCCTGATGAGAATATGTTGCCCCGCCACGAACGCTATACCACCGACCGACACAGTGACACAGACGAAGTTGCACACGAGCTCGAAGAGGAGGTAATAGATGACCCAGTTATTGACCCCGATTGGCAGCCATTGGGGGAACAGGGTGCAGGCGGCAGTAGTTCAGAAGCGGAGGTGGAGGAGGGGCCGCAGCAGGCATCAACATCGCAACAGGTTCCATCTGCCGGGCCCGTATCTGGCCCAAAACGCGTGTCAAAGCCAAAACCTGTTGGAGGACAGCGTGGCCATCCGGTTAAAGCTCAGTCTGCAATCCCTGAAAAGGGATCCGAGTCTAGGAAGAGTGCAGTCTGGCATTTTTTTAAACAACATCCAACTGATCAGCGCAAAGTCATCTGTCAAAAATGTTCAACTAGCTTAAGCAGAGGTCAGAATCTGAAAAGTCTAAATACTAGTTGCATGCATAGACACTTAACCACCATGCATTTTCAAGCCTGGACTAACTACCAAACGTCCCTTAAGGTTGTAGCACCCTCGGCCAATGAAGCTAGTCAGCAACACAACATCCCTTCCGTCACTGTAAGGCCACCATTTTCCGCACCACCGGCAGTATCTGTGCAGGTTTCTTTGCCAGCCAAAAGCAGTCAGGGTCAGGGAACCACCAGTTTTGTAGGAGGAAATATTGCATCTAGGGCACCGGCGGAAACAATACCGTCTCCAACCGTCTCTCAGTCTGCCATGTACACCGGCACACCCGAAAGTTCCACGATCTCCAGCTCTCCAGTCCAGCTCACCCTACATGAGACTCTGGTTAGAAAAAGGAAGTACTTATCCTCGCATCCGCGTACACAGGGTTTTAACGCCCACATAGCTAGACTAATCTCGTTAGAGATGATGCCCTACCGTTTAGTTGAAAGCGAAGCTTTCAAAGCCCTGATGGAGTACGCTGAACCACGATACGAGCTACCCAGTCGACACTTTTTTTCCAGAAAAGCCATCCCAGCCCTGCACCAGCATGTTAAACAGCGCATCGTCCATGCACTCAGGCAATCTGTGAGTACAAAGGTGCACCTGACTACAGATGCATGGACCAGTAGGCATGGCCAGGGACGTTATGTGTCCATCACGGCACACTGGGTGAATGTGGTGGATGCAGGGTCCACAGGCGACATCAATTTAGGGACAGTTGTGCCTAGCCCACGGTCTAGGAAACAATTGGCTGTAGGCGTTCGCACCCCCTCCTCCTCCTCCTCCTCGTCCTCCTGCAGAAGTTACAGCTCTTCCACAGAACGCAGTCTGCCAACCACTCCATCGGCAGATGACACTGTTGCACACCAGTTGTCCCATTATGGGCCAGCTACTGCCAAGCGTCAGCAGGCTGTATTGGCTATGAAGTGTTTGGGCGACAACAGACACACCGCGGAAGTTCTGTCCGAGTTCTTGCAACAAGAAACGCAGTCGTGGCTGGGCACAGTAGATCTTGAGGCAGGCAAGGTAGTGAGTGATAACGGAAGGAATTTCATGGCTGCCATCTCCCTTTCCCAACTGAAACACATTCCTTGCCTGGCTCACACCTTAAACCTGGTGGTGCAGTGCTTATTGAAAACTTATCCTGGGTTCTCCGACCTGCTCCTCAAAGTGCGTGCACTTTGCTCACATATCCGACATTCGCCTGTACACGCCAGCCGTATGCAGACCTATCAGCGGTCTTTGAACCTTCCCCAGCATCGCCTAATCATAGACGTTGCAACAAGGTGGAACTCAACACTGCACATGCTTCAGAGACTGTGCGAACAGAGGCGTGCTGTTATTTATTTGTGGGAGGATACACGGGCAGGCAGTAGGATGGCAGACATGGAGTTGTCAGGTGTGCAGTGGTCTAAGATACAAGACATGTGTCAAGTCCTTCAGTGTTTTGAGGAATGCACACGGCTGGTTAGTGCAGACAACGCCGTAATAAGCATGAGCATCCCCCTAATGCGTCTGCTGATACAAAGTTTGACGCACATAAAGGAGCAGGCGTCTGCACCAGAGGAAGAGGAAAGCCTTGATGACAGTCAGCCATTGTCTGGTCAGGGCAGTGTACAGGACGAGGTAGCGGGCGAAGAGGAGGTGGAGGACGAGGAGGATGATGGGGATGAGTATATTTTTAATGCCGAACCTTTCCCGGGGGCACAGGAAATTGGTTGCGTGTCACGGCCGGGTTCTGGTTTTTTGAGGGACACAAGTGACGTAGATTTGCCTGCAACTGCCCCTCAACCAATCACAACCGGAGATTTGACAACTGGAACTTTGGCCCACATGGCGGATTATGCCTTACGTATCCTAAAAAGGGACACACGCATTACGAAAATGATGAACGATGACGATTACTGGTTGGCCTGCCTCCTTGATCCACGCTATAAAGGCAAATTGCAAAATATTATGCCACATGTGAACTTGGAACTAATATTAGCAACCAAACAATCAACTCTTGTTGACCGTTTGCTTCAGGCATTCCCAGCACACAGCGCACGTGATCGTTCTCACACGAGCTCCAGGGGGCAGCAGACTAGGAGTGTTAGGGGTGCACACATCAGAAGTGGCATTGGACAGAGGGGTTTTCTGACCAGGTTGTGGAGTGATTTTGCTATGACCGCAGACAGGACAGGTACTGCTGCATCAATTGAAAGTGACAGGAGACAACATTTGTCCAGTATGGTTACTAACTATTTTTCATCCCTTATCGATGTTCTCCCTCAACCGTCATTCCCATTTGATTACTGGGCCTCCAAATTAGACACCTGGCCAGAATTGGCAGAATATGCATTGCAGGAGCTTGCTTGCCCGGCAGCAAGTGTCCTATCAGAAAGAGTATTCAGTGCTGCAGGTTCAATATTAACCGAAAAAAGGACTCGTCTGGCTACCCAAAATGTTGACGATCTAACATTCATTAAAATGAACCACAACTGGATTTCGAAATCTTTTGCCCCACCTTGCCCGGCCGACACCTAGCTTTCCTATGAAAAGCTCTTGCCTGTGAATTACTTTTCTAATGTCTAATTTGCTGCAGCTGATTGTACAGCATACGACATGTTTACACCTCCCTAAATGGCAAAACTCCCCACACGGGGCCGTGGTATCGCGACTTGGCGCAAGCACCCGTGAGACTGCTGTTTGTCTGAAGAGGTGGGTGTGCTCGCTTTTGGTTGACGGCATTGCTACTGGGTCCCTCATAGTACAATGTAGTGTCTCTGGCGGTGGTG
Organism: Ranitomeya variabilis; assembly: GCF_051348905.1. Classification (NCBI taxonomy): domain Eukaryota; kingdom Metazoa; phylum Chordata; class Amphibia; order Anura; family Dendrobatidae; genus Ranitomeya; species Ranitomeya variabilis. The sequence goes on from NC_135238.1 coordinate 120,852,578, forward strand.
GTGCGCACCCAACGTCAGACACACCGTTGTAACATGAGGGGCCCTGGGTCGGTCCCGCCGGCCTCAAGAGAGTTCCCCCCTACCCCAGCTCAAAATGTGCTCTACCACGTGCAAAATTATGTCGCACAGCTCCACCAATCTTTAGTCTATTCGCTGACATCATTCAATGTCTGGCACTGACAATACAAATTTGTAGACATCTATGATGCAACTTAAAGTAGTCTGTGTCTGTGTCCTATATTGGCACCATTAAATAGTTACTGCCAAATTACTATGTCAGAAACTCAGTAGATGAGCCCACCCCTGTACCTAAGTATGCCACCTTTTTTTTTGTTTTGGTTGTTTTGCGAGACATTAACATCTATTTATATTTTGGGAGTACTGGGACAGACACTCCTTGCACTACTCCTCCACTCACCACCAATCTGCCTGTGTATCCATGTAACCGCTGTAAAGCTGCCATGAGCCTATTGTTTGTTATTTTAGGCCTTTGATAGCCTGTCTGCGGTCCCTACTTTAAATACTCCTCCACTCACCACCAAGCTGCCTGCCCGTGTATCCATGTAACCGCTGTAAAACTGCCATGAGCCTATTGTTTGTTATTTTAGGCCTTTGATAGCCTGTCTGCGGTCCCTACTTTAAATACTCCTCCACTCACCACCAAGCTGCCTGTGTATCCATGTAACCGCTGTAAAACTGCCATGAGCCTATTGTTTGTTATTTTAGGCCTTTGATAGCCTGTCTGCGGTCCCTACTTTAAATACTCCTCCACTCATCACCAGCTGCCTGCCCGTGTATCCATGTAACCGCTGTAAAACTGCCATGAGCCTATTGTTTGTTATTTTAGGCCTTTGATAACCTGTCTGCGGTCCCTACTTTAAATACTCCTCCACTCACCACCAAGCTGCCTGTGTATCCATGTAACCGCTGTAAAACTGCCATGAGCCTATTGTTTGTTATTTTAGGCCTTTGATAGCCTGTCTGCGGTCCCTACTTTAAATACTCCTCCACTCATCACCAGCTGCCTGCCCGTGTATCCATGTAACCGCTGTAAAACTGCCATGAGCCTATTGTTTGTTATTTTAGGCCTTTGATAGCCTGTCTGCGGTCCCTACTTTAAATACTCCTCCACTCACCACCAAGCTGCCTGTGTATCCATGTAACCGCTGTAAAACTGCCATGAGCCTATTGTTTGTTATTTTAGGCCTTTGATAGCCTGTCTGCGGTCCCTACTTTAAATACTCCTCCACTCACCACCAAGCTGCCTGCCCGTGTATCCATGTAACCGCTGTAAAACTGCCATGAGCCTATTGTTTGTTATTTTAGGCCTTTGATAGCCTGTCTGCGGTCCCTACTTTAAATACTCCTCCACTCACCACCAAGCTGCCTGTGTATCCATGTAACCGCTGTAAAACTGCCATGAGCCCATTGTTTGTTATTTTAGGCCTTTGATAGCCTGTCTGCGGTCCCTACTTTAAATACTCCTCCACTCACCACCAAGCTGCCTGTGTATCCATGTAACCGCTGTAAAACTGCCATGAGCCTATTGTTTGTTATTTTAGGCCTTTGATAGCCTGTCTGCGATCCCTACTTTAAATACTCCTCCACTCACCACCAAGCTGCCTGCCCGTGTATCCATGTAACCGCTGTAAAACTGCCATGAGCCTATTGTTTGTTATTTTAGGCCTTTGATAGCCTGTCTGCGGTCCCTACTTTAAATACTCCTCCACTCACCACCAAGCTGCCTGCCCGTGTATCCATGTAACCGCTGTAAAACTGCCATGAGCCTATTGTTTGTTATTTTAGGCCTTTGATAGCCTGTCTGCGGTCCCTACTTTAAATACTCCTCCACTCATCACCAGCTGCCTGCCCGTGTATCCATGTAACTGCTGTAAAACTGCCATGAGCCTATTGTTTGTTATTTTAGGCCTTCGAAGCCTGTCTGCGGTCCCTCCTTCCACTAGGCCTCCACTGACCAGACCACTGCTGCCCGTGTACCCCTGGAACCAATTTTAAAGTGCCTACAGCCAGCCCATTTTATTGTGTTAGGCCTTCGAAGCCTGTCTGCGGTCCCTCCTTCCACTAGGCCTCCACTGACCAGACCACTGCTGCCCGTGTACCCCTGGAACCAATTTTAAAGTGCCTACAGCCAGCCCATTTTATTGTGTTAGGCCTTCGAAGCCTGTCTGCGGTCCCTCCTTCCACTAGGCCTCCACTGACCAGACCACTGCTGCCCGTGTACCCCTGGAACCAATTTTAAAGTGCCTACAGCCAGCCCATTTTATTGTGCTAGGCCTTCGAAGCCTGTCTGCGGTCCCTCCTTCCAATAGGCCTACACTGACAAAGGTACACCTGACAACAGACACATGGAACTGTAGGCATGGCCACGGAAGGTTACGTGTCCTTTGTGGCTCAATGGGTTAATGTATTGGATGCATGGTAAACACAGCCTGCTAAGTCTGTATGCAGTCCCTAATTCAAGTTGTCCTCAACTGAATAAAGCTGAGCTTCTACCTTCCGGCTCTGATTAACTGCTGTTTTTAAACACATTGGTGGTTCCGGCCTACTAACGGTGTCTGCCCCTGCCTGGTGTTGCCCTCAACTGAATAAAGCTGAGCTTCAACCTTCTGGCTCTCATTAAGTGTTTTTTAAAAAACAAAATGGTGGTTCCGGCCTACTAACGGTGTCTGCCCCTGCCTGGTGTTGCCCTCAACTGAATAAAGCTGAGCTTCAACCTTCTGGCTCTCATTAAGTGTTTTTTAAAAAACAAAATGGTGGTTAGGGCCTACTAACGGCTTCTGCCCCTCCCTGGTGTTGCCCTCAACTGAATAAAGCTGAGCTTCTACCTTCCGGCTCTGATTAACTGCTGTTTTTAAACACATTGCTGGTTCCGGCCTACTAACGGTGTCTGCCCCTGCCTGGTGTTGCCCTCAACTGAATAAAGCTGAGCTTCAACCTTCTGGCTCTCATTAAGTGTTTTTTAAAAAACAAAATGGTGGTTAGGGCCTACTAACGGCTTCTGCCCCTCCCTGGTGTTGCCCTCAACTGAATAAAGCTGAGCTTCTACCTTCCGGCTCTGATTAACTGCTGTTTTTAAACACATTGCTGGTTCCGGCCTACTAACGGTGTCTGCCCCTGCCTGGTGTTGCCCTCAACTGAATAAAGCTGAGCTTCAACCTTCTGGCTCTCATTAAGTGTTTTTTAAAAAACAAAATGGTGGTTCCGGCCTACTAACGGTGTCTGCCCCTGCCTGGTGTTGCCCTCAACTGAATAAAGCTGAGCTTCTACCTTCCGGCTCTGATTAACTGCTGTTTTTAAACACATTGGTGGTTCCGGCCTACTAACGGTGTCTGCCCCTGCCTGGTGTTGCCCTCAACTGAATAAAGCTGAGCTTCAACCTTCTGGCTCTCATTAAGTGTTTTTTAAAAAACAAAATGGTGTTTAGGGCCTACTAACGGTGTCTGCCCCTCCCTGGTGTTGCCCTCAACTGAATAAAGCTGAGCTTCAACCTTCTGGCTCTCATTAAGTGTTTTTTAAAAAACAAAATGGTGGTTAGGGCCTACTAACGGTGTCTGCCCCTCCCTGGTGTTGTCCTCAACTGAACAAAGCTGAGCTTCCACATTCTGGCTTTCGGCCTATACTATCAGATATTAAACTGCATTTGGCCTACTAGTGTGGTTAGGCCCTTGAAACAGTGTCTGCTGCTCTTGGGTTTGCTACTCCACTGAACAAAGCAATGCCGCCTGTTTAGTCCTGTTACCAATTTTGATCTGCATTTAGCCTACTTTATTCTTTGGCCCTATATCTGTTTCCTCATCATCCTGCCCATTGCCCAGCCACTGCTAGATGAGTCTGCTGGTACATTGACCTAGACCACTACATTCCCCTTGTACTCTACACAGCCAGAATCTGACCCTGCTGAAAGTAAGGTTCCCCTTCCCGCATATTATACCACCTTACACAGGGACAAAGAGGAAGGTGCAGATGAAAGTGCAGGTTCCTTCATCAGGTGGGGGGGCATACTCGTTGGTGACGTCACTGGCACAGGGCCACTCAGAGTACGCAAAAGTGTCGCTGCTGGTGGGAGGCGCCCCCACCATGCAAACACACCGCCGTACTTTGAGGGGCCCTGTGCCAGTGCCAATGCGAACGAGTGGGCCCCCCCTGCTTGCTCAGGATCACAGCACTTGCAACGTTGAAATACTTACCTCTCCCTGCTCCACCGCCATGACGTAGTCCATGTTTCCTGGGCCCACTAAAACCTTGAACCAGCCCTACCCCCACAACTTTTGCCAAATGACCCCCAATTTCCAGTGCCCAACTATTATTATAAAGTTAATTAAGATTGACAAGCTTCAGAAAACAAGAATGGATGTTTTTGGCAGTAAAATGTGCACTGTAGGTGTTTTCCTGGCCTCCACTCACTGCCGGCTATGCTTCCCCATTGACTTGCATTGGGTTTCGTGTTTCGGTCGATCCCCGACTTTTAGCGATAATCGGCCGACTTCACTCGACTCGACTCTGAACTAAATCGGGTTTCACAAAACCAGACTCGATCTTAAAAAAATGAAAGTCGCTCAACCCTAGTGACCACCAATGTCCCTCAAGTTGTGTGTAATAGATTATGTATGAAGAAGAGAAAATGGTGGTTATACAAGGCAGTTCTCTACTCAACAGGTCAGGTGTCATAACTAATGAGTTTTTTGACACCTGACCTGTTCAGTAGAGGTCTGCACTGTATTTCCACCATTTTCTCTTCAGACTGCCACACTAGCCACAGACAAAAAGAGATTATGGAGATACATGTAATATTTTTTGGCCCACCTCATATATGTAGACCAAAGACATACAAAGCTGCAGTCTTTTTATTTTTAACTACTAGAGATATGATGTGGCCCAAAAAGTAAGTGTGTGGCAAAGTTTCTTGGCACACGGTGTGTGTTGCCGGCGGCAGAAGACACAATAAACCAAACATAACTGTGGCAAATCAAACTTTTTTTATTTTGTAACAACCCAAAAATGTATTTACTGCGCCGGCTTGGGGTAGAGTGATGTAAATGGGGGGTGTGAAGCACTGAGGCCTGGCTAACCGTGGACGACGCAGAGGTGGCAGGAGAAGGGGCAATGAAACTAGAAGGGTCTGGAAGTTCGGGGATGGGGCTTGACACATGAGAGGCTTGAGATGCACTGGAAGGGTGAGACAAACCTGACATTACAGACACATTGGGAGGTGAAGGGGAAGGAATGCTAAGAATCCTCTGTTTTTTTTTGTAATTTCTTTTTGGTTTGCCTGGTTGTGGGAGGTCTTGGTGGGCTCATATGGCATGGCGTGGTGGCGGGTGACCAGTCAGGGTCCGGCTGCACTGTGCCAGAGTCCCTAGTGCTCGTAGAGCGTGCAGCCATGCCAGAGTCCTTAGTGCTCATAGAGCATGCAGCCATGCCAGAGTCCATAGCGCTCGTAGAGCGTGCAGCCATGCCAGAGTCCATAGTGCTCGTAGAGCGTGCAGCCATGCCAGAGTCCATAGCACTTGTAGAGCGGAAGGCCATGCCAGGGTCCTGCTGCATCGTGGTGGTGGCGATACGGAAGGCCATGCCAGGGTCCTGCTGCATCGTGGAGGTGGCGGTATGGAAGGCCATGCCAGGGTCCTGCTGCATCGTGGTGGTGGCGGTACGGAAGGCCATGCCAGGGTCCTGCTGCATTGTGGAGGTGGCGGTATGGAAGGCCATGCCAGGGTCCTGCTGCTTCATGGTGTCAGTGGAGGAGGTCCAAGCAGGAGCAGCGGATGTCATGGTGGTGGCGGTGGGATGTCCAACTGCACTCGGCATGGTGGTGGTGCTGTAGTGGTGTCTGGCTGTGGAAGGAATTGAGGTGGCCGTGCAGTGGGATGCAGCAGAGGTCGACATTGAGGTCAATCGTGACAGTGAAGACACAGGTGGATATGCCCCCACTGTCTGCTGGAAATACCGACTCTGCTGCATAGCCTGCACGTAAGCAGCATTGCATGCCTGCATGACACTCAGCTGGAGATCAGGAGTAAGGTGTTCCGACATGCCCTGCTCAATTTCTTTAAAAAAATGATGTGCTGGCCTCTGAAGGTTGGCTTTCACTTGATCAAGGCTTTTGCTGACCTCCTGGATACGTGCATTCAAGAGGTTATGTGAAACATCCATTCGGTCACCCAAAGCCTTGATTGCGTCGTGTAAAACCGAGCTCAAGTGCAAAAACTCGGGCATGAGTGACCTGTCCGAAGCCCTCTGTCGCTGCCCAAAAAAAAGGGGGCAGTGGAAGAGGACTGCGAAAGGGGAAGACCTGATGGACCAGCTCCCTGGTCTCCAGTTAGTGTGGAAGGCCCACTTGCTACTGCGCTGCTGGATGGCTGGCATGGGTCCGTGGCTGTCGGATGAAGGACCGCTCCAGAACCTGGGCCAACAGTAGTGCTGTATGTGCTGTGAAAAAAGGAAAAAGAAAATTACTATCGAAAATTTACCAGACGCAAAATCCCGTGGAATGTAAAAATACAGATTATGGCAATACAACACAACCTAATGCACAGGAGAAATACTTACGTTCTCTGGGCAAGGACCGGTCTTAATAATGACAGAACTCGATGGTATTTGTAGTGTCTGATCCTTGCTCCTGAACCACTGGGAACACGGCTCTCTTGACGCAGGTCCTCGTTGAAGCGGTCCTTCATCGAGCGCCAACGTGTTTTAACTTTGGATACTGTTAAAAAAAAATTGTCGTCAGGAAAAGTACTTTTGGCCATGCTCACACAACTGTGTGTGATGAGAGAAACTCCAGAGAGTTTCTTTCATCACACACAGTCGAGTGAGCACGGCCAAGGTCTCTGCTACTTCACACTGCAGTGCAATACTTACCAAATGCAGTTCGGACCCGTGTTCCCCAAATGTTAAAAATAGTTATTTTGTATATTTAATTAATCAGGACTCTTTACCAGATGCAATACTCTAAAGAAAATGTTGTGCTATTTCTTCTAAAAAATGTAGTGGTTTATGGGATTGTCCACCAAAAAGCATCATTGCAGCAAAACATAAAATTGGTGAAATAGTTACAAAGAGATTGTCCATTTGTCTTTATCAAAGTTTGTTCCCCATCTTTCCTGAGATTCTGAATGGTAAATGTTATCTGTCACTGTCATAAGTGTCTCTGGAAGCAACACGTGGTGATTAACTTACATACCAGCTGTCCATCTCTTCTGAAGTCTGTGAGCAATATGTGATGTCCGCACAGAATGAAGAAGAACCCCTCCTTCTTCCTGTGGCCATGTTATCTATACATCCCACAAAGCATGTGGTCTCTATATATGGGGTTGATATTTACTATGAGTCAGAAATAACATATGTAGTGTCAACGAAAGGCAATGTGCTCAATAGAGAATTGAGAATATGAATAAGTCAATAATCAATAATTAATATTTAACAAACCCACATCTACTATATATTTTTCATATTTTTTTAGGATATGTCATAAATGTAGAAGATGGGAATACCCCTTTACTATTCTAGAAAATTGCCAAAAAAAATTCAATTGCACTATATTTCTCCAACTGATAGAACATAGGGACTATTTTGTCTTACATTTTCTTTTGCATGTTGCAATCAAAAAACTTTATTAACAGTTTGATTTCTTTATCTCTTAACAGGTTGGATGTAAAATTGCTGTTGTAATGTTCATTTATTTTTTGGCAACAAATTACTATTGGATTCTGGTGGAAGGACTTTACCTGCACAGTTTGATATTTGTAGCATTCTTTTCAGACACTAAATATTTGTGGGGCTTCACACTAATAGGCTGGGGTAAGTTACTTCTATTGTTCATGCTTTGACATTTATTGAATGTGGGATAAAACTATTCTCTGTGAATTGCTCCCTTTTATGTCAGTTTGTTCATGATTTATTTGGCTTGCTGTTTTCCAGTGTTTGCCATTTCTTCTAAAGGTGATGAAAAAAATATTAACTCATTATTATGACCAGGTGTCAAGAGCCAATTTTTTGTCATCTTTGCCTTTTTGCTTTTCAGTGGCCATATTGATTCACTGATGTAACTGGCGGAGGCTTTGTTTTATGCTCAACATATTCAATTATTTTTAGCACTGGTTTGAACCAGTTTGATCCATAGCAAATATTGAAAAATTATTTTGGTTCAGTTTTCTTTTTTTTTCTATTGAAATAGTGATTAAACATTTTCTTCATATTATTAACTTATTTTAGATACCAAAGACCTCATTCTGTTGTCAGTGATTTTTCTAGAACACAAAATATGTTTAACAATTTTCATTGCTATTTTGGATCAGATTTTCTTCTGTTTTTTTTTTTCCGTGTGTGAGTCATAGTTACATTAGTGTCTCATATTTGTAAAAAGACCTGATTAAACCAGCCTCTCCTATCAGTCGGAGAAAAATGGACAGCACACAGATGGCATCTCAGTGCTATCTGATTTTTTTCACTGAATTAAAGAATTACATTGTCGAATTTGATCCTCTATTTGGATAAAAATAGTTTTGGTGTAAAATCAACAAAAATACATGGACATGCGAGTCTGAGTTCTATTTGTAGAAAACACAGATTGAACTTGCATGTTAAAATCTGAAACATGGATGAGCTTTATTTTGTGTACTTTATTTTTTCATGCATCTATGTAAGGAAATGTATTTTTTATTTCATATTTTTAATGGTGTTGACTTTCTACCTTTTCCTAATTGTATATTTTTTTGCATTCATATACCTACATTTATTTTTTACATAATTTGGGTTTTAGAGAGAACTCATAATAAGGGACAATAAATTTGCTGAGAATAACATCTCTGCTAATTGAATTTCCTCAGAAAATCCAACACACAGATGTATTAGAATTTTCCTGATCTGCTCATCTCTACTACGTAGTGTTTATTGAATAGTATCCATATTGAAATGACAGTAACGTTCTTATATTAAAATTATCATTTTAGAATTGCACAGTATTTCAGAGCTATAGTATGAGGATTCACTAGTCCAAGTATATTTAGCTTTCACCCACCGAACCAGGGGAGAGACACAGCCATCAATCAGGCTAGGTGGGCATAGAATGAGTTAAAAGGGATGTCTGGGTTTGGCATGAAAATCTGTAGTCATTCTGTTTTCCACATTCCAAGCAGGCATGTGCAATCTCACTCTATGATCCAAATTCCAAATAGACATGTGAGACCTCACCCTATGATCCACATTCCGAGGAGACACGCATGACCTCACTCAATACAAGTTTAACACTAAAAACAGTCAGTATCGATCTAAAAACCAAGGAAGTGTTACCATACGCTTGGCTCTCGGGGACATTGTTCGACTCTACTAGTCCAATCACAGCCATTCTGTTGTCCTTCACCAGTGTGACGATTCATAGAAAAGACAAAAAGTGGACCCTCTGGACCGCAACAACAATCCCCTCACAGGCCAGCAGACCAGATGGACCGCCCCCTATACAGGGAGAGTTAGGGGCAGGCCTGTGAGGGACTATCGCCACGGAAGCTGGAGGACCAAGACGGAATAAAGGGGAAGACAACGGGATGGGGAAGACAGCAGGAACTCAGGATAGGTGGGAACTGCAGAGACACAGAACTGTCGGGTATGACTGAGACTAAAGACTGTCGGGAACACTGCCACAACACTAGGACCGATGGGAGCGCTGGAGGGACACAGGGACCGACGAGAACAAGGCAGAGACTCAGGGACTGGCAAGGTACTACAGAGATGAAGGGACAGCCAGAAACACTGCAGTAACACAGGGACTGGCAGGAACACTATAGAGACACAGGGACTGACGGGAGCAAGGCAGGGACACAAGAGCAGGCAAGGTACTGCAGAGACACAGGAACTGATGGGAACACGGCAGGAAACAGACAAGGCACTGCAGAGAAAAGAAGCGACCCAAAGTCAGAGGGCAAGGAACGCACAGAGACCATGGGCGGCCAGGAGCACTTGATAGCACAAATGAACATCAGGCACAGAGGGGCGTCAGGAAGCGGTTTACATACCAGCGCGAAGAGCGCTTCCGGGTTACAGCCCTCCAGGAAGATGGAGAGGACGGGAAGGAGCGCCAGCAGGGGGAACCAGAGATGCGCACGTGCAGAGCTGAACGCAGCATGCGCACGCACCCAATAAGCAGCAGAAGCCGGGATCGAGCGCTGGAGTGAAGACGCTGCAGCAGAGGAGCCGTGCCGGGATGCCGAGGACAGGTAAGTATGACTGGGCGTGGGGAGCGGCAGCGGCATGACAGTACCCCCGTCTTTACGCCCCTTTTTTTAAGACTGGAAAGAAACCTGGACAAAATACGAGGAGCTTGAATGTTCTCTCGGGGCTCCCAGGACCTCTCCTCGGACCAAAACCCTTCCAGTCAACCAAAAACAAAATTCTCCCTCTAAGTTTTTTCATGGCTAGAATGTCCTTATCCTCAAAGACATCATCAGCGGAAATAGGTGAAGGAGAACAAAGAGTAGAAGCATGAAACTGATTGAAAACTACCGGCTTAATGAGAGACACATGAAAAGAATTAGGAATATGAAGAGAGGCAGGTAACTTAAGTTTGTAAGAAACATCATTAATGCGAGCCAAAACTTCAAAAGGACCGATATAGTGGGGACCCGGCTCATGTGAAGGGATTTTAAGATGGATAAATTTGGAAGAAACCCAGACCTTGTCCCCAGGATGGAATAGGGGAGAATCGAGACGCCTTTTATCCGCATGTCTCTTCATCCTAAATTGAGCCAATTCGAGAGCGGACTTGGTTTACTGCCAGACCATGGAGAACTCTCTAGACAGAAGATCAGCCGCTGGTACAGTAGAGACAGGATGAACCGGTAGAGGAAGACCAGGATGTTGACCATAGATGATGAAAAATGGAGACTTGTTGGTAGCTTTACTGGGATGGTTATTGTAGAAAAACTTTTCCCATGGTAGTTAGTCAGACCAATCATTCTGATGGGCATTGGAGAAATGAAGGAGATAGGTCACCAAAGTCTGATTAGTACGTTCCACTTGGCCATTGGACTGTGGATGGTAGGCCGAAGAAAAGTCAAGCGAGATGTTCATTGACTTATAGAGAGATCTCCAGAATTGGGCGGTGAACAGGACACCTCAGTCAGAAACAATATGTAAGGGAAGACCATGAAGACGAAAAATACAGTGAACAAAAATCTTTGACAATTTGGGAGCTGAAGGTAAACCTGGAAGAGCAATGAAATGAGCCATCTTGGAAAAACGATCCATGACCACGAAGATGATGGTGCAACCAGAAGAATGAGGCAGGTCAGTGATGAAATCCATTGATAAATGTTGCCACTGAGTGGAAGGCACTGGTAAAGGATGTAGAAGCCCAGAAGGTAGTTGCCTGGGAATCTTATTCTTGGCACAGGAAGGACAAGAGGCGACAAAACTTTGAACATCCTTAGACAGCGTTGACCACCAGTAATAGCGAGAGATCAAACAGAAGGTTTTTTGAAACCAACATGTCCAGCCAGTTTGGAGGCATGACCCCAAAGTAAGATGCGTTTTCTGTTCCCCTCAGCACCAAAGGTCTTACCTGGAGGCAAAGAGTTGAGAGAGACTGAAGCAACCGTGATGACTCTGGCAGGATCGATGATGTGTGCAGGCTCCTCCTCAATATCCATCGCCTGGAATGACCTAGACAGAGCGTCAGCTCTTGAGTTTTTATTTCCAGGCAGGAAGCGAAGTTCAAAATCGAACCTGGCAAAAAATAAGGCCCACCTGGCCTGCCGAGGATTAAGTCTATGTGCAGAATGAATATACGCCAGGTTCTTGTGATCGGTGTAGATTACAAAATGATGCAAGGCCCCCTCTAACAGATACCACCACTCTTCTAATGCCAATCTGATAGCCAAAAGTTCCTTATCTCTGATGGAATAATTCTTTTCAGAGGAGGAGAAGATCTTGGAGAAAAAGCCACAGGGCACAAGATGAGATTTTTGAGAGAGCACAGCTCTGGCTCCAATAGCAGAAGCATCCACTTCATGGAAGAAGAGTTTATTGGCCACAGGACGGTGAAGCACAGGGGCGGAGGCAAAGGCTTGCTTGAGGGATCAGAAGGCCTCTTCGGCCTCTGCCGGTCACTGATGAGGGTTGGCACCCTTCCGAATCATGGAGGAGATAGGAGCTGATAGAGAGGAAAAGTGAGGGATAAACTGCCGATAGTAGTTAGCGAATCCAAGAAATCGCTGAATTGCTTTAACTCCAAGTGGACACGGCCAGCTGAGCACGGCAGAAACTTTTCCCGGATCCATACGCAAACCAGCATCGGAAATGATGAAACCCAAGAAAGGTAGAGATGACTGTTCGAAGACACATTTTTCAAGTTTTGCATACAGCCGATTTTCTCTCAAACCCAGAAGTACTTGTCGTACGTCTCTTCTGTGAGAAGACAGATCAGGTGAAAACACAAGAATATCATCCAAGTACACCACTACACAGGTGTAAAGTAAATCCCGAAAAACATCATTTACTAACTCCTGGAAGACTGCGGGGGCATTGCATAACCCGAAGGGCATAACCAAGTTTTCACAATGGCTGACTCTGGTGTTAAACACAGTCTTCCACTCATCTCCAGAACGGATACGGATCAAATTATAAGCTCCTCTGAGATCCAATTTGGTGAAGATTCGTGCTCCCTGCAGACGATCAAAGAGTTCTAGAATGAGAGGAAGTGGGTACTTGTTTTTAATCGTGATAGCATTGAGGCCCCAGTAATCAATACATGGACGAAGAGAACCATCCTTCGTCTTAACGAAGAAAAAAACAGCTCCTGCAGGTGAGGAAGACTTTTGAATAAAGCCTCTGGCCAGATTCTCTTGGACATATTCGGTCATGGCTTGAGTCTCAGTAGGAGACAGAGGGTAAATATGACCTCTAGGGGGAGTAGAACCAGGAACTAGGTCTATCGGACAGTCATAAGAGCGGTGCCGTAGCAAGATCTCCGCCTCCTTCTTGTTAAATACATCCGAAAAAGCACAATAGGCTGGAGGAATACTCACAGATTCTGGAGCAGACCGAGAGGAACTTGCAGGCTTGACAGAGAGCAGGCACCTATTCAGACAAGACTGTCCCCAACGTAAAATGTCTCCAGTACGCCAGTCTAGAGTGGGTTCGTGATTTCTTAACCAGGGAAGCGCCAAAAGGTAAGAATGAGACAGCGAAGGCAAAACTTAAAAGGCCAATTTCTCATGGTGTAGGGCTCCAATCTGAAGTTCAACCTCCTCCGTAACCAAGTTGACGGTCTCCTGCAAAGGCTGACCATCAACTGAAGCTATTTGTCTAGGAGTCTCCAAGGGTCAAACAGGAATCCCAAGCCTATTAACAACCTCGAGTTGAACAAAGTTCCCAGCCGCTCCCGAATCAACATAAGCCTCCAGAGAGAAGCGACTGGAACCCAAGTGCAGAATAACAGACAGAATCAGAGGTGAAGAGAAATCATAACTACCTAGGGAGACCTCTCTTACCTATCCTAGGCGGAGGCGTTTCCCGGCTTCTGAGGACAGGAGCGTAAGAGATGAGAGGCACTGCCGCAATAAAAGTAAAGACCCTGTGCGAGTCTTTCCTTGCGGCGTTGCTCGGAGGACTTAAGGCGATCAACCTGTATGGGTCCAGGAGAAGATGCAGAGGCAACCGGTGCTGCTTGGAAAAAAGAAGCCCCTCATGTAGCAGAGGACAGGCAAAGAGGTCTCCTCTCTCTGACAACCTCGCGAGAGCGCTCCTGAAAGCGCAAATAAATGTGTATAGCCAAGGAGATTAGGTAATCCAAGGAGATGGGAGTGTCCTGTCCCGCCAGCTCATCCTTAATCTGGGAAGACAAACCACGCCAAAACGCACCTACCAAAGCCTCATTGTTCCACCCTAAATCTAAGGACAGAGTCCGGAAGTGGATGGCGTACTTGGTTACGGAGAGAGTACTGTCATGATTCCCCAATGGCATGGGAACATCAGAAACACAAAATAACAGACTAGCCCTCGGGTGATGGAAACTCAAGCTGACCGTGACCTAAATCTACCACACAACTAACAGTAGCCAGGAAGCATTCCTACGGCTGCCTAGATGCCATGCACCAGCCGGAGAACTAACTACGCCTGGAAGAGGAAGGAACAGACCTGGCTTACCTCTAGTGAAATTCCCAAAAGATGATAGTAGCCCCCACATATATTAACGGTGAGTTCAGAGGAAAAGACATACACAGTATGAAGGTAGATTTAGCAAAGCGAGGTCCACTTACTAGATAGAGGAAGGATACAAAAGAGGACTTCACGGTCAGCTGAAAAACCCTTTCAAAAACCCATCCTGAAATTACTTTAAGACTCCTGTGTCAACTCATGACACAGGAGTGGCAATTTCAGTCCACAAGAGCTTCCAGTAACAGGAAATGACAAACTGTAAACTGGACAAAAAATACAAAACAAAAAGGACAAGAGTCCACTTAGCTGATCAGCAGACTGGTAGCAAGAACATGCAACTGAAAGACTCAGGTTACAATGATGACCGGCAAGGAAGTGACTGGAGAGCAAGGCTAAATAGGGAACTCCCAAAACTGATGGAAGCAGGTGAGCTGAGGCAGAAAAGCACACACAAGTCTCCAGTACCACCAGCCACCACTAGGGGAGCCCAAAAAGCGGATCACAACAGTACCCCCCCCTTAAGGAGGGGGCACCGAACCCTCACAAGAACCGCCAGGGCGACCTGGATGAGCCCTATGAAAGGCACGAACCAAATCCGAGGCATGAACATCAGAGGCAGTTACCTGTTGTGAATTTGGTTTCTGGGCCCCCCCGGTGGTCACTGGTGGTACTGAACTTGTGTGCTTCTTCGCCTCTGTTCACCTGTTTCCATCAGGATGTGGGAGTTGTCTATTTAGCCTTGCTCCTCAGTCATTTCTATGCCGGCCAACAATGTTACCAGAAGCCTTTCTGTTGCATGTTCCTGCTCCTAGACTACTATCAGCTAAGTTGGACTTGTAGTCCTAAGTTTGTTTTGCATTTTTGTTCCAGTTCTCTGTGATTGTTTATTTCTGAGGCTGGAAGCTCTTGTGAGCTGGAATTGCCACTCTGGTGTCATGAGTTGATATTAGAGTCTTAAAGTAATTCCAGGATGGTGTTTTGAAAGGGTTTTCAGCTGACTGTGAAGTTCCCTTTTCTGTCTTCCTACTATCTAGTAAGCGGACCTCAATTTGCTAAACCTATCTTCATACTTCGTATGTCAATTTCCTCTGAAATCACCGACAATATATGTGGGGGCTACTGTCTGCCTTTGGGGAAAATTTCTCTAGAGGTAAGCCAGGTCTGTATTTTCCTCTGCTAGGGTCAGTCAGTTCTCCGGCTGGCGCTGGGCATCTAGGGATAAAACGTAGGCACGCTACCCGGCCACTGTTATTTGTGCGGTAGGTTTAGCTCACAGTCAGCTCGAGTTCCCATCTTCCAAGAGCTAGTCCTTTTTGTATGCTTTGCTACGTTCTCTTGCCATTGAGAACCATGACAGTTACCCAAGAATTATCTTCCTGACCATAGCCCTTCCATTTAACCAGATACTGGAGTCTCCGCCTGGAAATACGGGAGTCCAAGATCTTCTCTATAACGTACTCCAATTCACCCTCAACCAGCACAGGAGCAGGAGGCTCAGCAGAAGGAACCACCGGCACCTCGTATCTCCGCAACAACGACCGATGGAACACATTATGGATAGCGAAAGATGCCGGGAGGTCCAAACGAAAGGAAACAGGGTTAATAATCTCCAAAATCCTATAGGGACCGATGAACCGAGGCTTAAATTTAGGAGAAGAAACCCTCATTGGGACAAAACGGGAAGACAACCACACCAAGTCCCCAACACGAAGGCGAGGACCAACCCGACGCTGGCGGTTAGCAAACCGCTGAGTCCTCTCCTGGGACAAATTCAAATTGTCCACCACTTGTTCCCAAATCCGATACAACCGATCCACCACAGCATCTACTCCAGGACAATCCGAAGACTCCGCCTGACCAGAAGAAAAACGGGGATGAAACCCCGAATTGCAAAAGAAAGGGTAAACCAAAGTGGCCGAACTAGCCCGATTATTAAGAGCAAACTCCGCCAACGGCAAAAAGGCAACCCAATCATCCTGATCCGCAGACACAAAACACCTCAAATACGTCTCCAAAGTCTGATTAGTTCGCTCCGTCTGGCCATTAGTCTGAGGATGAAAGGCAGACGAAAAAGACAAATCAATGCCCAACCTGGCACAGAATGCCCGCCAAAATCTAGAAACGAACTGGGTACCCCTATCAGAAACTATATTTTCAGGAATACCATGCAAGCGAACCACATTTTGAAAAAACAAAGGAACCAACTCAGACGAGGAAGGCAACTTCGGCAATGGCACCAAATGAACCATCTTAGAAAAACGGTCACACACCACCCAGATAACAGACATCCTCTGAGAGACAGGAAGATCAGAAATAAAGTCCATCGAGATGTGCGTCCAAGGCCTCTTCGGAATAGGCAAGGGCAACAACAACCCGCTAGCCCTAGAACAACAAGGCTTGGCCCGAGCACACACATCACAAGACGGCACAAAAACACGCACATCTCGAGACAGAGATGGCCACCAGAAGGATCTAGCCACCAAATCCCTGGTACCAAAAATTCCAGGATGACCCACCAGCGTAGAAGAATGAACCTCCGAGATGACTCTACTGGTCCAATCATCAGGAACAAACAGTCTACCAGGTGGACAGCGATCAGGTCTATCCGCCTGAAACTCTTGCAAAGCACGTCGCAGATCTGGGGAAATAGCGGATAATATCACCCCATTCTTAAGGATACCTGTAGGTTCCGAATCACCAGGGGAATCAGGCTCAAAACTCCTAGAAAGGGCATCTGCCTTCACATTCTTAGAACCTGGTAGATATGAGACCACAAAATTAAACCGAGAGAAAAACAACGACCAGCGCGCCTGTCTAGGATTCAGGCGCCTGGCAGACTCAAGATAAATCAGATTCTTGTGATCAGTCAAAACCACCACCTGATGTCTAGCACCCTCAAGCCAATGACGCCACTCCTCAAATGCCCACTTCATGGCCAAAAGCTCCCGATTACCGACATCATAATTTCTTTCGGCGGCAGAAAATTTTCGAGAAAAGAACGCACAAGGTTTCATCACTGAGCAATCGGAACTTTTCTGCGACAAAACCGCCCCCGCTCCGATCTCGGAAGCATTGACCTCAACCTGAAAGGGGAGAGAGACATCAGGCTGGCGCAACACAGAGGCAGACGAAAAGCGGCGCTTAAGTTCCCGAAAGGCCTCCACAGCGGCAGAGGACCAATTGGCAACATCAGCACCCTTCTTAGTCAAATCCGTAAGAGGCTTAGCAACACCAGAAAAACCAGTTATAAATCGACGATAAAAATTAGCAAAGCCCAAGAACTTCTGAAGACCCTTTAGAGAAGTAGGCTGCGTCCAGTCACAAATAGCCCGAACCTTGACAGGGTCCATCTCAACAGAAGAAGGGGAAAAAATGTACCCCAAAAAGGAAATCTTTTGAACCCCAAAAACACACTTAGAACCCTTTACACACAGAGAATTCTCCCGCAAGACCTGAAAAACCCTCCTGACCTGCTGAACATGAGACTCCCAGTCCTCAGAAAAAATCAAAATATCGTCCAAATACACAATCATAAATTTATCCAGATATTCACGGAAAATATCATGCATAAAGGACTGAAAAACTGAAGGTGCATTAGAAAGGCCGAAAGGCATTACTAAATACTCAAAGTGGCCCTCAGGCGTATTAAATGCGGTTTTCCACTCATCCCCTTGCTTAATTCGCACCAAATTATACGCCCCACGGAGATCAATCTTGGAGAACCACTTAGCCCCCCTTATGCGAGCAAACAAATCAGTAAGCAGCGGCAACGGATACTGATATTTGACAGTAATTTTATTCAGGAGTCGATAATCAATACAAGGCCTCAGCGAGCCATCCTTTTTAGAGACAAAGAAAAACCCAGCTCCTAAAGGTGATGAAGAAGGACGAATATGTCCCTTTTCCAGGGACTCCTTAACATACTCTCGCATGGCAGCATGCTCAGGTACAGATAGGTTAAACAAACGACCCTTTGGAAATTTACTGCCTGGAATCAGATCTATGGCGCAATCACACTCTCTGTGGGGAGGGAGAGAACCAATTTTAGGCTCTTCAAAAATATCCCCAAAATCCGACAAAAATGCCGGAACCTCAGAGGGAATCGATGACGAGATAGAAACCAAAGGTATGTCCCCATGAGCCCCCCGACATCCCCAGCTTAACACAGACATAGTTTTCCAGTCCAGTACTGGGTTATGAGATTGCAACCGTGGTAATCCAAGCACTAACACATCATGTAAATTATGCAACACGAGGAAGCGAATCATCTCCTGATGGTCTGGAGTCATACGCATAGTCACTTGCGTCCAGAACTGTGGTCTATTACAAGCCAGAGGTGTAGAATCAATACCCTTCAGAGGTATAGGAACTTCCAGAGGCTCCAAATCAAACCCACAGCGCCTGGCGAAGGACCAATCCATGAGACTCAGAGCGGCGCCAGAGTCCACATAGGCATCCACGGTAATAACTGATAATGAACAAATCAGAGTTACAGACAGAAGAAATTTAGACTGTAAAGTGCCAATAGAAACAGACTTGTCAACCTTCCTAGTACGTTTAGAGCATGCTGATATAACATGCGCGGAATCACCACAGTAGAAGCACAAGCCATTTTTTCGCCTATAATTCTGCCGCTCGCTTCTTGACAGAATTCTGTCACATTGCATTTTCTCTGGCGTCCCTTCAGAAGATACCACCAAATGGTGCACGGGTTTGCGCTCCCGCAAACGCCGATCAATCTGAATCGCCATTGTGATGGACTCATTCAGACCTGTTGGCGTAGGAAACCCCACCATGACATCCTTAACGGCATCAGAAAGGCCTTCTCTGAAAATTGCCGCTAGGGCACACTCATTCCACTGAGTAAGCACAGACCATTTACGAAATTTTTGGCAGTATATCTCAGCTTCATCTTGCCCTTGAGACAGGGCTATTAAAGCTTTTTCAGCTTGAATCTCCAAATTAGGTTCCTCATACAGCAACCCTAAAGCCAGAAAAAACGCATCCACATTGAGCAACGCAGGATCCCCTGGTGTCAATGAAAATGCCCAATTTTGAGGGTCACCTCGCAGCAAAGAAATCACAATCTTAACCTGCTGAACAGGATCTCCAGAGGAGTGAGGTCTGAGAGAAAGGAATAATTTACAATTACATTTGAAATTCAGAAACCGAGATCTATCTCCGGAAAATACCTCTGGTGTAGGAATCTTAGGTTCAGAAATAGGAGTACATATAACATAATCTTGTAAATTCTGAACCTTCGTAGCAAGATTATTTAAACCTGCAGCCAAACTCTGAGAGTCCATCCTTAAACCGGAGAGATCAGAGCCATTCAAGGATTAGAAGGAGAGAAAGGCAAGGCTGTAAATAGAGCAGAAATACAACTGAGCCAACTAAGTAGCAAACATGTGAGGAAAAAAAAAAAAAAATCTACAGACTTCTTTTACTCTCCTTTCTTCTGCCAATTACTTTAACAGTGGCCGGTCATACTGTCATGATTCCCCAATGGCATGGGAACATCAGAAACACAAAATAACAGACTAGCCCTCGGGTGATGGAAACTCAAGCTGACCGTGACCTAAATCTACCACACAACTAACAGTAGCCAGGAAGCATTCCTACGGCTGCCTAGATGCCATGCGCCAGCCGGAGAACTAACTACGCCTGGAAGAGGAAGGAACAGACCTGGCTTACCTCTAGTGAAATTCCCAAAAGATGATAGTAGCCCCCACATATATTAACGGTGAGTTCAGAGGAAAAGACATACACAGTATGAAGGTAGATTTAGCAAAGCGAGGTCCACTTACTAGATAGAGGAAGGATACAAAAGAGGACTTCACGGTCAGCTGAAAAACCCTTTCAAAAACCCATCCTGAAATTACTTTAAGACTCCTGTGTCAACTCATGACAAAGGAGTGGCAATTTCAGTCCACAAGAGCTTCCAGTAACAGGAAATGACAAACTGTAAACTGGACAAAAAATACAAAACAAAAAGGACAAGAGTCCACTTAGCTGATCAGCAGACTGGTAGCAGGAACATGCAACTGAAAGACTCAGGTTACAATGATGACCGGCAAGGAAGTGACTGGAGAGCAAGGCTAAATAGGGAACTCCCAAAACTGATGGAAGCAGGTGAGCTGAGGCAGAAAAGCACACACAAGTCTCCAGTACCACCAGCCACCACTAGGGGAGCCCAAAAAGCGGATCACAACAGAGTACCCTGGTGAAGGTTGAAGAGGGGCTCAGTGGTAGAGACCAGATGACCAGGTTCATCAAATACCTTGCGGAAGGTATCTAGGAACGGAATGAGTTGGGTGACCAAAGGATTGTCTCGCTCCCAGAGCAGATTAACCCACGCCAGAGCCTCACCCTCCAAATGGGAAACTACAAAAGCTACCTTAGCTCGGTCGGTAGGGTAAAGTAGCGGAGACAATTCGAAATGCAGTTATTATTATTATTATTATTATTATTATTATTATTATTTATTGTTATAGTGCCATTTATTCCATGGTGCTTTACATGTGAGGAGGGGTATACATAATAAAAATAAGTACAATAATCTTAAACAATACAAATCATAACTGGTACAGGAGGAGAGAGGACCCTGCCCGCAAAGGCTCACAATCTACAAGGGATGGGTGAGAATAGAGTGGGCGAGGATAGAGCTGGTCATGCAGAGGTTTGGTCGATCGGTGGTTACTGCAGGTTGTAGGCTTGTCGGAAGAGGTGGGTCTTCAGGCTCTTTTTGAAGGTTTCGATGGTAGGCGAGAGTCTGATGTGTTGTGGTACAGGGTTCCAGAGTAGGGGTGATACGCGAGAGAAATCTTGTATACGATTGTGGGAAGAGGAGATAAGAGGGGAGTAGAGAAGGAGATCTTGTGAAGATCGGAGGTTGTGTGCAGCAAAGTACTGGGGGACGAGGTCACAGATGTATGGAGGAGACAGGTTGTGGATGGCTTTGTACGTCATGGTTAGAGTTTTGTACTGGAGTCTCTGGGTAAGGGGGAGCCAGTGCAGGGATTGACAGAGGGGAGAGGTCGGGGAATAGTGGGGGGACAGGTGGATTAGTCAGGCAGCTGAGTTTAGAATAGATTGGAGGGGTGCGAGAGTGTTAGAGTGGAGGCCACAGAGCAGGAGGTTACAGTAGTCAAGGCGAGAGATTATGAGGGCATGGACTAGGTTTTTTGGAGATTCTTGGTTGAGGAATGTACGGATTCGTGAAATATTTTTGAGTTGAAGTCGGCAGGAAGTGGAAAGGGCTTGGATATGTGGTTTGAAGGAGAGATCAGCGTCACGGATTCAAGGATTACCCCGAGGCAGTGAGCTTTTGGGACTGGGGAGAGTAGGCAGCCATTTACTGTAATGGATAGGTTCGTTGGGGGGGTCGCGTGAGATGGGGGAAAGATGATGAATTCTGTTTTGTCCATGTTAAGTTTCAGAAATCTAGCGGAGAAGAAGGATGAAATAGTGGACAGGCATTGAGGGATTCTGGTTAGTAGGGAGGTGATATCTGGTCCAGAGATGTAGATCTGTGTGTCATCAGCATAGAGGTGATACTGAAAGCCATGAGATTCTATAAGCTATCCCAGGCCAAAGGTGTAAATGGAGAAGATCAGGGGCCCTAGGACTGAACCTTGTGGGACTCCGACAGATAGGGGGTGAGGTGAGGAGGTGGTGTGTGAGTGGGAGATGCTGAATGTTTGGTCAGTTAGGTATGGCGAGTAGGGTTGAGCGAAACGGATCGTTCATTTTCATAAGTCGCCGACTTTTGGCAAAGTCGGCGTCTCATGAAATCGTCCCGATCCCTGTGTGGGGTCGGCCATGCGGTATGCGACTTTTGCGCCAAAATCGCATTTCAATGACGCTAAAAGCACCATTTCTCAGCCAATGAAGGTGGACGCAGATTGTGTGCAGCGTGATGACATAGATCTCAGTCCCCACCATCTTAGAGAAGGGCATTGCAGTGATTGGCTTGCTTTCTGCGGCGTCACAGGGGCTATAAAGGGGCGTTCCCGCCGACCGTCATCTTACTGCTGCTGATCTGAGCGTAGGGAGAGGTTGCTGCCGCTTCATCAGAAGCAGGGATAGTGTTAGGCAGGGTACATAAAGCCCCAAACCGCTTGTGCTGTAGCGATTTCCACTGTCCAACACCACCTTTTGTTTGCAGGGACAGTGGAAGCTACATTTTTTTTCCTCAGCGCTGTAGCTCATTGGGCTGCCCTAGAAGGCTCCCTGATAGCTGCGTTGCTGTGTGTGTACGCCGCTGTGCAAACCAACTGCTTTTTTCAAAGCACAAATCCTGTTGTTCCTTCCTTTCTGCACAGCTATCTTGTTTGTTTGTCCACACTTTTGTGTGCAGCAGTCCTTTTTATAGCTGCCTGCCATACTTTTCTGAGATTACTGCAGGGAGAAAAAGATTGGCAAGTCTGCCTCTGTGCCAGTGCTGTGTGTGGCATCTGTCTCTCATTGTGTGCCACAGAAAACCTAGTGTGTAATATTGTTTTTTTTTAAATTCTCCCTGAAAAAATAAAAATAAATAAATAGTGGGAGATAAAGATTGGCAAGTCTGCCTCTGTGCCAGTCCTGTGTGTGGCATCTGTCTCTCATTGTGTGGCACTGAAAACCAGTGTGTAATATTGGGCCATTTTTTTTTTTTGTAAATTCTCCCTGTAAAAAAAAAATTAATAGTGGGAGATAAAGATTGGCAAGTCTGCCTCTGTGCCAGTCCTGTGTGTGGCATCTGTCTCTCCTTGTGTGCCACTGAAAACCAGTGTGTAATATTGGGCCATTTTTTTTGGGGGGGGTAAATTCTCCCTGTAAAAAAAAAAAATAATAGTGGGAGATAAAGATTGGCAAGTCTGCCTCTGTGCCAGTCCTGTGTGTGACATCTGTCTCTCCTTGTGTGCCACTGAAAACCAGTGTGTAATATTGGGCCATTTTTTGGGGGGGGTAAATTCTCCCTGTAAAAAAGAAAATTAATAGATGGAGATAAAGATTGGCAAGTCTGCCTCTGTGCCAGCCCTGTGAGTGGCATCTGTCTCTCCTTGTGTGCCACCGAAAACCAGTGTGTAATATTGGGCCATTTTTTGGGGGGGGTAAATTCTCCTTGAAAAAAAAAATAGTGGGAGATTAAGATTGGCATTTCTGCTTGAGTGCTGGTCCTGTGTGTGCCATCTGTCTCAAATTATTGGGGCACAGAAAACCTAGTGTGTAACATTGGGCCTGATTTTCCTTTCAGTGTCAGGCACCTATAAAGGTATATATAAATCCTACAGAAGTTTGAGTTCACCTTATAAGTTGTTTTACAGTAACAAATACCGTTACTTTGGTTACGTTTTGCAAACAATGAGGAAGTCTAGTGGAAGAGGTCGTGGCCGTGGCCGGTCATTGTCAGCTGGTAATGATGGTAGTGGTGGTGGAGCATCAGGTGGTCGTGGTAAAAGCAGTACAGCACCTAAGTCTCGAGTTGTTGAGCCAGGTTCATTGTCTGGCTACACAAGGCCTCGAACGCTCTCTTTTCTGGGAGTAGGAAAACCACTTTTGAAGCCGGAGCAGGATGAACAAGTATTGGCTTTCATTGCTGACTCTGCCTCTAGCTCTTTCGCCTCCTCCTCGGAAAGTGCCAAATGTCAGAGCAGTGCATCGTCAGTGGATGCTCCCGGTCAGGAACAAGTCGCTTCCTTGTGTCCTTCACCCAGAACAACAGTGAAGGATGCGTCAGTTGACACAACAGGTTACTCCATGGAGCTCTTTACACATACCATTCCTGGGTTAGACAGTGAAACAGTTAACAGGCCATGCCCATTAGAAGTTGAATCGGACATGGAGTGCACAGATGCACAGCCACAGCCAGATTACTATGCTGTTCCTTTGACTCAGACCAGAACATTGCCCTCGCAGTGTAGTGAGGCACAATCAAACCCAGCGGAGACTATGGTGCCCCGTCACGAACGCTATTGCAGCGAGCCAGAGTCCTGGTCGTTGCAGTGCTGTGGCTTCGCCGCTAAGGGGAGCCATGGTACGTTCGATGGCACCGAAGGAGTTCCTCCAATCAGGTATCACAGACACCAATATGTTTCACAGCTGGGCCTCCGGGGGGAGCTAAGGGTGCTATTCATTAGGCCACTCCCCACCATAGTGGGTAAACTGGGGGTCAGGCAGGAAGTTAGGGAGAACGCTGACGGGATTGAACGGAGCAACACCCTGTGGCAGGGGGTGTTGTGAAGGGAGAGACTGTAGGGTCTCTGCCAGGGGTGGGATCCTGGCAGAGGCTTGGCATTGAAAGAACGTAACGGGTCCGCGCAGGCTCCTGGAAGCGGCGGGACTCAAGAAAGGACTAGAAGCGAGATAGATTGTGCTGAGTGAGAAACGAGATCAAGCAGAAGGAGAATACCAGCAGGGGTTTTGTTGAAAGAGGCAGCACCCTGCTGAGGCGCAATACCGGTGGCCGGAACGCCGAGGGAGTGGATTAGAATACAGCTTCAAGCCATACTCCAAACAGCGGCAGGACAGTCGGTCTCAGGCGGGCTGTCTACCACATATCACCTATGAAGTCTTGGGGGGCAATTGCGGGAGAGGGGCGACTCTAGGGTCCCGGAAGAACTCCAGGCCTACCTGACAAACGGGTGCCATTCCAACCTGAATACAGGGAAGGGGTGGATTACAGAGGAACATCAAATCGAGTTGTGAGGGAACTTAAGAAACAGACACAACCGTTGTGGGGTTACTTTCCGTGAGCACAGCAGGGAAGGACTACAACACATAGCGCTAGAAGGAAGGCACAGATCTCCACCTGAGAGGAGAACTCTGGAGGTGCCATTGGACCGGCCGGACTTGCGTAGCCTGGTGAACCGTGTTCTGGACTGAGGACTCAGAGATCTCCAGTAAAGAGGTAAAGAGACTGCAACCTGGTGTCCTCGTTATTTACCGCGACTTACACCCCACAACCGCACCGCTACATCGCTACCATTACTACCACCTATTACACCGGACGTCCCCCACTGACGGACAGGGCCACGGACCGGGTCTAGCCACCGTGACAACCCCGAGACTGAGAACTAGAGGCCCGGCTCCGGGTACCCCTCGGCCCTGCGGCGGTGTGGGGGCGCTCCACTATACCACCGGCTTACACGGTGACACAGACGAAGTTGCACACGACATAGAAGAGGAGGTCATAGATGACCCAGTTGTTGACCCCGATTGGCAGCCATTGGGGGAACAGGGTGCAGGCGGCAGTAGTTCTGAAGCGGAGGAGGAGGAGCCACAGCAGGCATCAACATCACAACAGGTTTCATCTGCCGGGCCCGTATCTGGCCAAAAACGCTTGGCAAAACCAAAACCAGTTGGAGGACAGCGTGGCCATCCGGTTAAAGAAGCTCAGTCTGCAATGCCTGAAAAGGTATCCAATAGTAGAAAGAGTGCAGTCTGGCATTTTTTTAAACAACATCCAAATGATCAGCGCAAAGTCATCTGTCAAAAATGTTCAACTACCTTATGCAGAGGTCAGAATCTTAAAAGTCTAAATACAAGTTGCATGCATAGACATTTATCCACCATGCATTTGCAAGCCTGGACTAACTACCAAACGTCCCTAAAGGTTGCAGCACCCTCGGCCAATGAAGCTAGTCAGCAACGCTACATCCCTTCCCTCACTGTAAACCCACCATTTCCCGCACCACCTGCAGTATCTGTGCAGCTTTCGTCGCCAGGCCAAAGCAGTCAGGGAATCACCAGGTTCGCAGTAGGAAACACTGCATGTAGGGCACCGGCAAGAATACCATCTCCAACCCTCTCTCAGTCACCCATGTCCACCGGCACCACCGCTAGTTCCACGATCTCCAGCTCTCCAGTCCAGCTCACCCTACATGAGACTCTTGTTAGGAAAAGGATGTACTCATCCTCGCATCCGTGTACACAGGGTTTGAATGCCCACATTGCTAGACTAATCTCATTAGAGATGATGCCCTACCGGTTAGTTGAAAGTGAAGCTTTCAAAGCGCTGATGGACTACGCTGTACCACGCTACGAGCTACCCAGTCGACACTTCTTTTCTAGAAAAGCCATCCCAGCCCTCCAACAGCATGTTAAAGACCGCATCGTCCATGCACTCAGGCAGTCTGTGACTACAAAGGTGCACCTGACAACAGATGCATGGACCAGTAGGCATGGCCAGGGACGTTACATGTCCATCACGGCACACTGGGTGAATGTGGTGGATGCAGGGTCCACAGGGGACAGCAATATTGGGACAGTTCCGCCTAGCCCACGGTCAAGGAAAGAGTTGGCTGTAGGCGTTCGCCCCCCCTCCTCCTCTTCCTCCTCCTCCTGCAGAAGCGAGAGCTCGTCCACAGACCGCAGTCGCACATCCACTCCATCCGCAGCTGCCACTGTTGCACACCAGGTGTGCCATTATGGGACAGCTAGTGGCAAGCGTCAGCAGGCTGTATTGGCAATGAAGTGTTTGGGCGACAACAGACACACCGCTGAAGTTCTGTCCGAGTTCTTGCAGACAGAAACTCAGTCATGGCTGGGCACTGTACATCTTGAGGCAGGCAAGGTAGTGAGTGATAACGGAAGGAATTTCATGGCTGCCATAGCCCTTTCCCAACTGAAACACATTCCTTGCCTGGCTCACACCTTAAACCTGGTGGTGCAGTGCTTCCTGAAAAGTTATCCGGGGTTACCCGACCTGCTCCTCAAAGTGCGCAGACTTTGCTCGCATATCCGTCGTTCGCCCGTACACTCCAGCTGTATGCAGAACTATCAGCGGTCTTTGAACCTTCCTCAGCATCGCCTAATCATCGACGTTGCAACAAGGTGGAACTCCACACTGCACATGCTTCAGAGACTGTGCGAACAGAGGCGTGCTGTTATGTATTTGTGGGAGGATACACGGGCAGGCAGTTGGATGGCAGACATGGAGTTGTCAGGTGTGCAGTGGTCGAAGCTACAAGACCTGTGTCAAGTCCTTCAGTGTTTTGAGGAATGCACACGGCTGGTTAGTGCAGACAACGCCATAATAAGCATGAGCATCCCCCTAATGCATCTGCTGATGCAAAGTTTGCCGCACATAAAGGAGCAGGCGTCTGCAGCCGAGGAAGAGGAAAGCCTTGATGACAGTCAGCCATTGTCTGGTCAGGGCCGTGTAGAGGACGCGGTAGCGGGCGAAGAGGAGGAGGAGGACGAGAAGGATGATGGGGATGAGTACTTTTTTAATGAGGAAGCTTCTCCTGGGCCAACAGAAATTAGTGGCGTTGCAAGGCCGGGTTCTCTTTTTTTAAGGGAGACAAGTGACGTAGATTTGCCTGTAACTGCCCCTCAAACCAGCACAACCGCAGATTTGACAACTGGAACTTTGGCCCACATGGCGGATTATGCCTTACGTATCCTCAAAAGGGACCCACGCATTATTAAAATGATGAGCGATGACGATTACTGGTTGGCCTGCATCCTTGATCCTCGCTATAAAGGCAAATTGCAAAATATTATGCCACATGAGAACCTCGAACAAATCTTAGCAACCAAACAAGCTACTCTTGTAGACCGTTTGATTCAGGCATTCCCAGCACACAGCGCCGGTGATGGTTCTCACAAAAGCTGCAGGGGGCAACAGGGCAGAGGTGTTAGAGGTGCACAGATAAGAAGTTGCATTGGACAGAGTGGTTTTCTGACCAGGTTGTGGAGTGATTTCGCAATGACCGCAGACAGGACAGGTACTGCAGCATCTATTCAAAGTGACAGGAGACAACATTTGTCCAGTATGGTTACTAACTATTTTTCATCCCTTATCGATGTTCTCCCTAAACCGTCATTCCCATTTGATTACTGGGCATCCAAATTAGACACCTGGCCTGAATTGGCAGAATATGCATTGCAGGAGCTTGCTTGCCCAGCAGCTAGTGTGCTATCAGAAAGAGTATTCAGTGCTGCTGGTTCAATATTAACCGAAAAAAGGACTCGTCTGGCTACCCAAAATGTGGATGATCTCACCTTCATTAAAATGAACCACTCTTGGATTTCAAGTTATTTTGCCCCACCTTTCCCGTCTAACACCTAGCTTTCCTATAAAAAGGTCTTGCTTGTGGACTGGTCTTACTGAGTGTTCCAATCTCTTAATTTGCAGCAGCTGTTTGTCCAGCATACAACATGTTTACACCTCCCTCAATGGGAAAACTCCCCCCACGGGGCCGTGGTCTCGCCACTTGGCGCAAGCACCCGTTAGAGTGCCGTTTGTCTGAAGAGGTGGGTGTGCCCGCTTTTGGTTGACGGCACTGCCACTGGGTCCCTCATAGTACAATAAAGTGTCTCTGGCGGTGGTGGTGCGCACCCAACGTCAGACACACCGTTGTAACATGAGGGGCCCTGGGACGGTCCCGCCGGCCACAAGAGAGTTCCCCCCCCCCCAGCTCAAACTGTGCTCTACCACGTGCAAAATTATCTCGCACAACTCCACCAATGTTTAGTCTATGCGCTGACATCATTCAATGCCTGGCACTGACAATACCAATTTGTTGACATCTATGATGCTAGTTAAAGTAGTCTGGGTCAGTGTCCTATATTGACACCAGTAAATACTTACTGCCAAATTACTTTGTCAGAAACTCAGCAGATGAGCCCACCCCTGTACCTAAGTATGCCACACTTTTTTTTTGTTGTTGTTTTGCGAGACATTAACATCTATTTATTTTTTGTGAGTACTAACTGTGTCAGACACTCCTTGCAATCCTCCTCCTCCGCTGACCACAATGCTGCCTGTGTATCCATGTAACCGATTTAAAACTGCCTTGAGCCTATTTTTTGTTATTTTAGGCCTTCGTTAGCCTGTCTGCGGTCCCTCCTTGCAATCCTCCTCCACTGACCACAATGCTGCCTGTGTATCCATATAACCAATTTAAAACTGCCTTGAGCCTATTTTTTTTTATTTTAGGCCTTCGTTAGCCTGTCTGCGGTCCCTCCTTGCAATCCTCCTCCACTGACCACAATGCTGCCTGTGTATCCATATAACCAATTTAAAACTGCCTTGAGCCTATTTTTTGTTATTTTAGGCCTTCGTTAGCCTGTCTGCGGTCCCTCCTTGCAATCCTCCTCCACTGACCACAATGCTGCCTGTGGATCCATGTAACCTATTTGAAACTGCATTGAGCCTATTTATATATTTTATTTAATATTAATAGAGCCATGATGGACTACGCTGTACCATGCTACAAGCTAACCAGTCGACACTTCTTTTGCGAGAAAAGCCATCCCAACCCTCCACCAGCATGTAAAAGACCGCATTATCCATGCACTCTGGAAATCTGTGAGTACAAAGGTGCACCTGACAACAGACGCATGGACCTGTAGGCATGGCCACAGAAGGTTACGTGTCCATTACGGCGCAATGGGTTAAAGTGGTGGACGCATGGTCCACAGGGGACAGCCTACTAAGTCTGTCTGCAGTCCCTAATTCAAATTGTCCTCCACTGTCTAAATCTGAGCTTCAACCTTCTGGCTCTCATTAAGTGCTTTTTTTAAAAAAAATTGGTGGTTGGGGCCTAATAACTGTTTGCCGCTCCCTGGTGTTGTCCTCAACTGTATAAAGCTGAGCTTCAGTCTTTAGGCTTTCGGCCTAAAGTATCAGATATTAAACTGCATTTGGCCTTCAACTTTGGTTACGGCCTACTAACGGTGTCTGCCGCTCCCTTGTGTCGTCCTCAAGTGAATAAATCTGAGCTTCAACCTTCTGGCTTTCATTAAGTGTTTTTTTTTTTAAATGGTGGTTAGGGCCTACTAACGGTGTCTGCCGCTCCCTGGTGTCGTCCTCAAGTGAATAAATCTGAGCTTCAACCTTCTGGCTCTCATTAAGTGCTTTTTTAAAAAAAATTGGTGGTTGGGGCCTAATAACTCTGTTTGCCGCTCCCTGGTGTTGTCCTCAACTGTATAAAGCTGAGCTTCAGTCTTTAGGCTTTCGGCCTAAAGTATCAGATATTAAACTGCATTTTGCCTTCAACTTTGGTTACGGCCTACTAACGGTGTCTGCCACTCCCTGGTGTTGTCCTCAACTGTATAAATCTCAGCTTCAACCTTCTGGCTCTCATTAAGTGTTTTTTTTTTTTTTTTAAATGGTGGTTAGGGCCTACTAACGGTGTCTGCCGCTCCCTTGTGTCGTCCTCAAGTGAATAAATCTGAGCTTCAACCTTCTGGCTTTCATTACGTGTTTTTTTTTTTTTTAAATGGTGGTTAGGGCCTACTAACAGTGTCTGCCGCTCCCTGGTGTCGTCCTCAAGTGAATAAATCTGAGCTTCAACCTTCTGGCTCTCATTAAGTGCTTTTTTAAAAAAAATTGGTGGTTGGGGCCTAATAACTCTGTTTGCCGCTCCCTGGTGTTGTCCTCAACTGTATAAAGCTGAGCTTCAGTCTTTAGGCTTTCGGCCTAAAGTATCAGATATTAAACTGCATTTTGCCTTCAACTTTGGTTACGGCCTACTAACGGTGTCTGCCACTCCCTGGTGTTGTCCTCAACTGTATAAATCTCAGCTTCAACCTTCTGGCTCTCATTAAGTGTTTTTTTTTTTTTTTAAATGGTGGTTAGGGCCTACTAACGGTGTCTGCCGCTCCCTGGTGTCGTCCTCAAGTGAATAAATCTGAGCTTCAACCTTCTGGCTCTCATTAAGTGTTTTTAAAAAAAGAAATGGTGGTTAGGGCCTACTAACGGTGTCTGCCGCTCCCTGGTGTCGTCCTCAAGTGAATAAATCTGAGCTTCAACCTTCTGGCTCTCATTAAGTGTTTAAAAAAAAAAAATGGTGGTTAGGGCCTACTAACGGTGTCTGCCGCTCCCTGGTGTCGTCCTCAAGTAAATAAATCTGAGCTTCAACCTTCTGGCTCTCATTAAGTGCTTTTCTTAAAAAAATTGGTGGTTGGGGCCTAATAACTCTGTTTGCTGCTCCCTGGTGTTGTCCTCAACTGTATAAAGCTGAGCTTCAGTCTTTAGGCTTTCGGCCTATAGTATCAGATATTAAACTGCATTTGGCCTTCAACTTTGGTTACGGCCTACTAACGGTGTCTGCCGCTCCCTGGTGTTGTCCTCAACTGTATAAATCTGAGCTTCAACCTTCTGGCTCTCATTAAGTGTTTTTAAAAAAAGAAATGGTGGTTACGGCCTAACGGTGTCTGCCGCTCCCTGGTGTCGTCCTCAAGTGAATAAATCTGAGCTTCAACCTTCTGGCTCTCATTAAGTGCTTTTTTTAAAAAAATTGGTGGTTGGGGCCTAATAACTCTGTTTGCCGCTCCCTGGTGTTGTCCTCAACTGTATAAAGCTGAGCTTCAGTCTTTAGGCTTTCGGCCTAAAGTATCAGATATTAAACTGCATTTTGCCTTCAACTTTGGTTACGGCCTACTAACGGTGTCTGCCACTCCCTGGTGTTGTCCTCAACTGTATAAATCTCAGCTTCAACCTTCTGGCTCTCATTAAGTGTTTTTTTTTTTTTTTTAAATGGTGGTTAGGGCCTACTAACGGTGTCTGCCGCTCCCTGGTGTCGTCCTCAAGTGAATAAATCTGAGCTTCAACCTTCTGGCTCTCATTAAGTGTTTTTAAAAAAAGAAATGGTGGTTAGGGCCTACTAACGGTGTCTGCCGCTCCCTGGTGTCGTCCTCAAGTGAATAAATCTGAGCTTCAACCTTCTGGCTCTCATTAAGTGTTTTTTTTTTTTTTTAAATGGTGGTTAGGGCCTACTAACGGTGTCTGCCGCTCCCTTGTGTCGTCCTCAAGTGAATAAATCTGAGCTTCAACCTTCTGGCTTTCATTACGTGTTTTTTTTTTTTTTAAATGGTGGTTAGGGCCTACTAACAGTGTCTGCCGCTCCCTGGTGTCGTCCTCAAGTGAATAAATCTGAGCTTCAACCTTCTGGCTCTCATTAAGTGCTTTTTTAAAAAAAATTGGTGGTTGGGGCCTAATAACTCTGTTTGCCGCTCCCTGGTGTTGTCCTCAACTGTATAAAGCTGAGCTTCAGTCTTTAGGCTTTCGGCCTAAAGTATCAGATATTAAACTGCATTTTGCCTTCAACTTTGGTTACGGCCTACTAACGGTGTCTGCCACTCCCTGGTGTTGTCCTCAACTGTATAAATCTCAGCTTCAACCTTCTGGCTCTCATTAAGTGTTTTTTTTTTTTTTTAAATGGTGGTTAGGGCCTACTAACGGTGTCTGCCGCTCCCTGGTGTCGTCCTCAAGTGAATAAATCTGAGCTTCAACCTTCTGGCTCTCATTAAGTGTTTTTAAAAAAAGAAATGGTGGTTAGGGCCTACTAACGGTGTCTGCCGCTCCCTGGTGTCGTCCTCAAGTGAATAAATCTGAGCTTCAACCTTCTGGCTCTCATTAAGTGTTTAAAAAAAAAAAATGGTGGTTAGGGCCTACTAACGGTGTCTGCCGCTCCCTGGTGTCGTCCTCAAGTAAATAAATCTGAGCTTCAACCTTCTGGCTCTCATTAAGTGCTTTTCTTAAAAAAATTGGTGGTTGGGGCCTAATAACTCTGTTTGCTGCTCCCTGGTGTTGTCCTCAACTGTATAAAGCTGAGCTTCAGTCTTTAGGCTTTCGGCCTATAGTATCAGATATTAAACTGCATTTGGCCTTCAACTTTGGTTACGGCCTACTAACGGTGTCTGCCGCTCCCTGGTGTTGTCCTCAACTGTATAAATCTGAGCTTCAACCTTCTGGCTCTCATTAAGTGTTTTTAAAAAAAGAAATGGTGGTTACGGCCTAACGGTGTCTGCCGCTCCCTGGTGTCGTCCTCAAGTGAATAAATCTGAGCTTCAACCTTCTGGCTCTCATTAAGTGCTTTTTTTAAAAAAATTGGTGGTTGGGGCCTAATAACTCTGTTTGCCGCTCCCTGGTGTTGTCCTCAACTGTATAAAGCTGAGCTTCAGTCTTTAGGCTTTCGGCCTATAGTATCAGATATTAAACTGCATTTGGCCTTCAACTTTGGTTACGGCCTACTAACGGTGTCTGCCGCTCCCTGGTGCTGTCCTCAACTGTATAAATCTGAGCTTCAACCTTCTGGCTCTCATTAAGTGTTTTTTTTTTTTTTAAATGGTGGTTAGGGCCTACTAACGGTGTCTGCCACTCCCTGGTGTCGTCCTCAAAAGAATAAATCTGAGCTTCAACCTTCTGGCTCTCATTAAGTGTTTTTTGAAAAAAAAATGGTGGTTAGGGCCTACTAACGGTGTCTGCCGCTCCCTGGTGTCGTCTTCAAGTGAATAAATCTGAGCTTCAACCTTCTGGCTCTCATTAAGTGCTTTTTAAAAAAAAATTGGTGGTTGGGGCCTAATAACTCTGTTTGCCGCTCCCTGGTGTTGTCCTCAACTGTATAAAGCTGAGCTTCAGTCTTTAGGCTTTCGGCCTATAGTATCAGATATTAAACTGCATTTGGCCTTCAACTTTGGTTACGGCCTACTAACGGTGTCTGCCGCTCCCTGGTGTTGTCCTCAACTGTATAAAGCTGAGCTTCAACCTTCTGGCTCTCATTTAGTGCTTTTTTAACAAAAAATTGGTGGTTACGGCCTACTAACGGTGTCTGCCACTCCCTGGTGTTGTCCTCCACTGTATAAAGCTGAGCTTCAACCTTCTGGCTCTCATTTAGTGCTTTTTTAACAAAAAATTGGTGGTTACGGCCTACTAACGGTGTCTGCCGCTCCATGGTGTTGTCCTCCACTGTATAAAGCTGAGCTTCAGTCTTTAGGCTTTTGGCCTATAGTAGCAGATATTAAACTGCATTTGGCCTACTAGTGTGGTTGGGCCCTTAAAACAGCGTCTGCTGCTCCTGGGTTTGCTACTCCACTGAACAAAGCAATGCCGCCTGTTTAGTCCTGATACCAATTTTGAACTGCATTTAGCCTACTTTATTCTTTGGCCCTATATCTGTGTTTCCTCCTCATCCTGCCCATTGCCCAGCCACTGCTAGATGAGTCTGCTGGTACATTGACCTAGACCACTACATTCCCCTTGCACTCTACACAGCCAGAATCTGACCCTGCTGAAAGTAAGGTTCCCCTTCCCGCATGTTATACCACCTTACACAGGGACAAAGAGGAAGGTGCAGATGAAAGTGCAGGTTCCTTCATCAGGTGGGGGGGCATACTCGTTGGCGACATCACTGGCACAGGGCCCCTCAGAGTACGCAAAAGTGTCGCTGCTGGTGGGAGGCGCCCCCGCCATGCAAACACACCTCTGTACTTTGAGGGGCCCTGTGCCAGTGCCAATGCCAACGAGTGGGCCCCCCCTGCTTGCTTAGGATCACAGCACTTGCAAACTTGACATACTTACCTCTCACTGCTCCACCGCCGTGACGTAATCCACATTTCCTGGGCCCACTAAAACCTTGAACCAGCCCTACCCCCCACAACTTTTGCCAAATGACCCCCAATTTCCAATGCCCAACTATTATTATAAATTTAATTAAGATTGACAAGCTTCAGAAACAAGAATGGATGTTTTTGGCATTAAAATGGGCACTGTAGGTGTTTTCCTGGCCTCCACTCACTGCCGACTATGCTTCCCCATTGACTTGCATTGGGTTTCGTGTTTCGGTCGATCCCCGACTTTTATCGATAATCGGCCGACTGCACTCGACTCGACCATGGACAAAGTCGGGTTTCGCAAAACCCGACTCGATCTTAAAAAAATGAAAGTCGCTCAACCCTAATGACGAGATCTGTTGTGAATTCCGTTCTTGGGCTCCCTCCGGTGGTTATGAATGGTACTTTTGTGAGTTCTGCCATTGGGCTCCCTCTGGTGGTTTCGAGTGGAACTGCTGCTCCTTGAGTTTAGCCGCAGCAGCTGCTTTCACTAATCGGCTTCCCTGGCCTTGCTATTTAACTTGGCTCTGGTCTGTAGTCCATGCCAGCTGTCAATGTTCTCTGGGTTGGATTCAGATCTCTCCTTGGATTTCTTTGATGGCCTGTCCATTTCAGCATAAGCTAAGTTCTTGCTAGTTCTTTAGTTGTCCATTTGCTTTGGACTTTACTGCTCAGTCTAAGTTATGTTTCTTTTTGTCCAGCTTGTCATTATGAAATATTCAGGCTAGCTGGAAGCTCTGGGGAAGCAGATTTGCCCCTCCACACCGTGAGTCGGTGTGGAGATCATTTTTGTAAACTCTGCGTGGATTTTTAGTTTTTTAATACTGACCGCACAGTATCCTTTTCTTTTTCTGTCTATCTAGATTAGAATTGGCCTCTTTTGCTAAAATCTGTTTTCATTTCTGTGTATGTCATTTCCCTCTCTACTCACAGTTAATATTTGTGCGGGGCTATCTTTCCTTTTGGGAATTTCTCTGAGGCAAGATAGTTTTCTGTTTCCATCTTTAGGGGTATTTAGTTCTTAGGCTGTGACGAGGTGTCTAGGGAGAGTCAGGAACACTCCACGGCTATTTCTAGTGTTGGTGTTAGGATTAGGAACTGCGGTCAGTAAAGCTACCACCTCATCAGAGCTTGTCCCATGATTCATTTTACCCACCAGGTCATATCAGTGCTTCTCCGTAACCACCAGGTCATAACAGTACAGCTGGCCCACAATGTGTTGAATGCATCTCAAAAGAGGGAAAAGAAAATTCTGAGCCATTTTTTTCCTTTGCAGCTTGTTTTGTCTTTTTTTTCCCCTTAATCTTTGGGTGGTTCAGGATTCTGGTGCTGATATGGAGGTTCAGGGTCTGTCCTCGCGTGTCGATCATCTCGCTGCAAGGGTACAGAGTATCCAAGATTATGTTGTTCAGACTCCTGTTTCTGAGCCTAGAATTCTTATTCCTGATTTGTTTTCTGGGGATAGATCTAAATTTCTGAACTTTAAAAATAATTGCAGATTGTTTTTAGCTCTGAAACCCCGTTCCTTTCGTGACCCCATTCAGCAGGTGAAGATTGTCATTTCTCTGCTGCGTGGAGACCCGCAGGATTGGGCATGCTCCCTTGAGCCAGGGAATCCTGCATTGCTCAATGTGGACGCATTTTTTTAAGCACTCGGACTGCTGTATGACGAACCTAATTCTGTGGATCAGGCAGAAAAAATCTTGCTGGCTCTGTGTCAGGGTCAGGAAGCGGCAGAAGTATACTGCCAGAAATTTAGAAAGTGGTCTGTGCTCACAAAATGGAATGAGGATGCCCTAGCAGCTATTTTCAGAAAGGGTCTTTCTGAAGCCCTTAAGGATATTATGGTGGGGTTCCCCACACCTGCTGGTTTGAATGAATCGATGTCTCTGGCCATTCAGATTGATCGGCGCCTGCACGAGCGTAAGGTGGTGCACCATATGGCGGTGTCCTCTGGGCTGAGTCCTGAGCCTATGCAATGTGATAGGATTTTGACTAGAGCAGAACGGCAGGAATTCAGATGTCAGAATGGGCTGTGTTTTTACTGTGGTGACTCTACTCATGCTATTTCTGATTGCCCGAAGCGTACTAAGAGGGTCGCTAGGCCTGTTACCATTAGTACTGTACAGCCTAAATTTCTCTTCTCTGTTACCCTGATTTCCTTATTGTCGTCCTTTTCTGTAATGGCATTTGTGGATTCTGGCGCTGCCCTGAACTTAATGGACTTAGAATTTGCCAAACGCTGTGGTTTTTCCTTGGAGCCTTTGCAGAGCCCTATTCCCTTGAGGGGGATAGATGCTACACCATTGGCCAAGAATAAACCTCAGTACTGGACACAGTTGACCATGTACATGGCTCCAGCACATCAGGAAAATATTCACTTTTTGGTGTTGCATAATTTGCATGATGTTGTTGTGCTGGGTTTTCCATGGTTACAGCTACATAATCCGGTGCTGGATTGGAAATCTATGTCTGTGACTAGTTAGGGTTGCCAAGGAATGCATTGTGATATTCCTTTGATGTCAATTTCCTCTTCCCCATCTTCTGAAGTTCCTGAGTTTTTGTCGGATTTCCAGGATATATTTGATGAGCCCAAGTCCAGTTCCCTACCTCCTCATAGGGACTGTGATTGTGCTATTAACTTGATTCCTGGCTGTAAGTTCCCTAAGGGTCGACTCTTCAATCTGTCTGTGCCAGAGCATGCCGCTATGCGGAGTTATGTAAAGGAGTCCTTAGAGAAGGGGCATATTCGCCCGTCTTCGTCACCGTTGGGAGCGGGGTTCTTTTTTGTTGCCAAGAAGGATGGCTCCTTGAGGCCCTGTATAGATTATCGCCTTCTCAATAAGATCACGGTCAAATTCCAGTACCCTTTACCTTTGCTTTCTGATTTGTTTGCTCGGATTAAGGGGGCTAGCTGGTTTACCAAGATCGACCTTCGAGGGGCGTATAATCTTGTTCGTATTAAACAGGGTGATGAATGGAAAACAGCATTTAATACGCCCGAAGGCTATTTTGAATATCTTGTGATGCCTTTCGGGCTCTCTAATGCTCCATCTGTGTTTCAGTCCTTTATGCATGATATTTTCCGGGATTATCTGGATAAATTCATGATTGTATATTTGGATCATATTTAGTTTTTTTCCGATGATTGGGAGTCTCATGTGAAGCAGGTCAGGATGGTATTTCAGATCCTTCGTGCTAATGCATTGTTTGTGAAGGGGTCTAAGTGCCTTTTCGGAGTTCAGAAGGTTTCTTTTTTGGGTTTCATTTTTTCTCCCTCGGCTATTGAAATGGACCCTGTTAAGGTCCAGACCATTCATGATTGGACTCAACCCACATCTGTGAAGAGCCTTCAGAAATTTTTGGGCTTTGCTAATTTTTATCGCCGCTTCATTGCTAATTTTTCTAGTGTGGTTAAACCTCTGACCGATTTGACGAAGAAAGGTGCTGATGTGGTGAATTGGTCCTCTGCGGCTGTGGAGGCCTTTCAAGAGCTTAAACGTCGTTTTACTTCTGCCCCTGTGCTGCGTCAGCCAGATGTTTCTCGCCCTTTTCAGGTTGAGGTTGACGCTTCTGAGATTGGGGCAGGGGCCATTTTGTCTCAGAGAAGTTCTGATGGCTCTTTGATGAAACCGTGTGCTTTCTTCTCCAGAAAATTTTTGCCTGCTGAGCGTAATTATGATGTCGGCAATCGTGAATTGTTGGCTATGAAGTGGGCATTTGAGGAGTTGGCTTGAGGGAGCTAAGCATCGCGTTGTGGTCTTGACCGACCATAAGAATCTGATTTACCTCGAGTCTGCCAAGCGGTTGAATCCTAGACAAGCTCGATGGTCTCTGTTTTTCTCCCGTTTTGATTTTGTGGTCTCGTATCTACCGGGATCTAAGAATGTGAAGGCTGATGCCCTTTCTAGGAGTTTTTTGCCTGATTCTCCGGGAGTCCTTGAGCCGGCTGGTATTCTCAAGGAGGGGGTGATTCTTTCTGCCATCTCCCCTGATTTGCGGCGGGTGCTTCAGGAGTTTCAGGCTGATAAACCTGACCGCTGTCCGGTGGGGAAACTGTTTGTTCCTGATAGATGGACTAATAAGGTAATTTCTGAGATTTATTGTTCTGTATTGGCTGGTCATCCTGGGATTTTTGGTACCAGAGATTTGGTTGCTAGGTCCTTTTGGTGGCCTTCCTTGTCGCGGGATGCGCATTCTTTCGTGCAGTCCTGTGGGACCTGTGCCCGGGCCAATCCCTGCTGTTCCCGTGCTAGTGGGTTGCTTTTGCCTTTGCCGGTCCCTCGGAGGCCCTGGACGCATATTTCCATGGATTTTATTTCTGATCTTCCTGTTTCTCAGAAGATGTCTGTCATCTGGGTGGTTTGTGACCGGTTTTCTAAGATGGTCCATTTGGTACCTTTGCTCAAGTTGCCTTCCTCCTCTGATTTGGTTCCATTATTCTTTCAGCATTTGGTTCGTTTGCATGGCATTCTGGAGAATATTGTGTCTGACAGAGGTTCCCAGTTTGTTTCTAGGTTTTGGCTGTCCTTTTGTGCTAGAATGGGCATTGATTTGTCTTTTTCGTCAGCATTTCATCCTCAGACAAATGGCCAAACGGAGCGAACCAATCAGACCTTGGAAACCTATTTGAGATGCTTTGTGTCTGCTGATCAGGATGATTGGGTGACCTTCTTGCCATTGGCCGAGTTTGCCCTTAATAATCGGGCTAGTTCGGCTACCTTGGTTTCGACTTTCTTTTGTAACTTCGGTTTTCATCCTCGTTTTTCTTCGGGGCAGGTTGAGCCTTCGGACTGTCCTGGTGTGGATTCTGTGGTGGACAGATTGCAGTGGATTTGGACTCATGTGGTGAACAATTTAACGTTGTCTCAGGAAAAGACTCAACGTTTTGCTAACCGTCGTCGGTGCATTGGTCCCCGGCTTCGTGTTGGGGATTTGGTCTGGTTGTCTTCTCGTAATGTTCCTATGAAGGTTTCTTCCCCTAAGTTCAAGCCTCGCTTTATTGGTCCTTATAAGATTTCTGAAATTATCAATCCGGTGTCTTTTCGTTTGGCTCTTCCAGCTTCTTTTTCCATTCATAATGTGTTCCATCGATCTTTGTTGTGGAGATATGTGGTGCCCATGGTCCCCTCCGTTGACCCTCCTGCTCCGGTGTTGGTTGAGGGGGAGTTGGAATATGTGGTGGAGAAGATTTTGGATTCTCGTCTTTCGAGACGGAAGCTTCAGTATCTGTTCAAGTGGAAGGGTTATGGCCAGGAGGATAATTCTTGGGTTTTTGCCTCCGATGTCCATGCTGCCGATTTGGTTTGTGCTTTTCATTTGGCTCGTCCTGATCGGCCTGGGGGCTCTGGTGAGGGTTCAGTGACCCCTCCTCAAGGGGGGGTACTGTTGTGAATTCCGTTCTTGGGCTCCCTCCGGTGATCATGAATGGTACTTTTGTGAGTTCTGCCCATTGGGCTCCCTCTGGTGGTTTCGAGTGGAACTGCTGCTCCTTGAGTTTAGCTGCAGCAGCTGCTTTCACTAATCGGCTTCCCTGGCCTTGCTATTTAACTTGGCTCTGGTCTGTAGTCCATGCCAGCTGTCAATGTTCTCTGGGTTGGATTCAGATCTCTCCTTGGATTTCTCTGATGGCCTGTCCATTTCAGCATAAGATAAGTTCTTGCTAGTTCTTTGGTTGTCCATTTGCTTTGGACTTTACTGCTCAGTCTAAGTTATGTTTCTTTTTGTCCAGCTTGTCATTATGAAATATTCAGGATAGCTGGAAGCTCTGGGGAAGCAGATTTGCCCCTCCACACCGTGAGTCAGTGTGGAGATCATTTTTGTAAACTCTGCGTGGATTTTTAGTTTTTTAATACTGACCGCACAGTATCCTTTTCTTTTTCTGTCTATCTAGATTAGAATTGGCCTCTTTTGCTAAAATCTGTTTTCATTTCTGTGTATGTCATTTCCCTCTCTACTCACAGGTAATATTTGTGGGGGGCTATCTTTCCTTTTGGGAATTTCTCTGAGGCAAGATAGTTTTCTGTTTCCATCTTTAGGGTAGTTAGTTCTTAGGCTGTGACGAGGTGTCTAGGGAGAGTCAGGAACACTCCACGGCTATTTCTAGTGTTGGTGTTAGGATTAGGAACTGCGGTCAGTAAAGCTACCACCTCCTCAGAGCTTGTCCCATGATTCATTTTACCCACCAGGTCATATCAGTGCTTCTCCGTAACCACCAGGTCATAACAGAGATCCAGGATAGGGCCAAGTCTGTGATGCTAAGGGATGAGAGGGTCTGTAATAATAGGGAATGATCCACTGTGTCAAAGGCGGCCGACAGGTCGAGGAGGAGGAGGAAAGAGTAGTGTCGCTTGCTCTTGGCGGTTAAAAGGTCATTGGTGACCTTAGTTAGGGCAGTTTCAGTGGAATGGTGTGACCGGAAGCCAGATTGTAAGCGGTCAAAGAGGGAGCAGGAAGAGAGATGGGAAGACAGTTCAAGGTAGACATGTTGTTCCAGTAGTTTGGAGGCATAGGGGAGAAGTGATATAGGGCGATAGCTAGATACAGAGGATGGTCAAGAGAGGGCTTTTTGAGGATAGGTGTGATGGAGGCATGTTTAAAGCTTGAGGGGAAAACAGTTGTTAGTGATAGGTTGAAGAGATGGGTTAGGGTTGGGATGATGACTGTGGTGAGGTTTGGGATGAAGTGGGATGGGAGCGGGTCAAGTGCACAGGTGGTGAGATGCAATCTTGAGAGTAGAGTGGAGAGTTGATCTTCTGTAATGGTGGAGAAGTTGGATTTGGAGGTGGAGGGCTGGGAAGTCAGGAGGAAGGGCTCTGGGGGTTGTTGACCAAAACTGTCTCTGATGTTATCAATCTTCTGCTTGAAATATGAGGCAAAGTCTTCAGCTGAGATGAGTGGGGAGGGAGGAGGTGCTCGGGGACGGAGGAGAGAGTTGAAGGTGTTGAATAACTGTTTATGGTTGTGAGACAGGGAGGATATTAGAGATGAGAAGTAGGTTTGTTTAGCTGTGGCGAGTGTGGTCTTGAAAGTAGTGAGGGACTGT
The DNA here is from genome assembly GCF_051348905.1 of Ranitomeya variabilis. Lineage (NCBI taxonomy): Eukaryota > Metazoa > Chordata > Amphibia > Anura > Dendrobatidae > Ranitomeya > Ranitomeya variabilis. The sequence goes on from NC_135238.1 coordinate 120,894,117, forward strand.
TTGAATGTGATGAAGTGCTCGTTGGAGGAGTGGGATCTTTTCCATCTGCGCTCAGCAGCCCTGGAAGCTCGCCTGAGTTCTTTGGTCAGGCTGGTGTGCCAGGGCTGTCTGTTGATTTTGCAAACTTTGGTATGTGTAAGTGGGGCAGCAGATTCCAAAGCTACAGCTATTATGGTGTTATATAGAGCAGCAGCGTCATCCGCATTGTGTAAGGAACTTATATCTGTGAGAGGGAGGAGGGATTCAGAGAATGAATGTAGGTCAAGATGTTTAATATTTCTGCGAGGGTGTGAAAGTTTGTGGGGTGGGGATTGTAGACATGGAGTGGAGTGGGAAGAGAATGTGAGAAGGTTGTGGTCAGAGGGAGGAAGAGGTGAGTTAGAGAAGTTAGATAGGGAGCAGAGGCGGGTGAAGATGAGGTCCAGTGTGTGACCATCCATGTGGGTGGCTGTAGAAGACCATTGAGTGAGGCCAAAGGAGGAAGTGAGATATAGAAGTTTAGTGGCAGCTGAGAGGGAAGTGTCAATGGGGATGTTGAAGTCGCCCATGATGATAGTGGGGATGTCCGCGGAAAGAAAATGAAGTAGCCAGGTGGTGAAATGGTCAAAGAAGGTGGTGGCTGGCCCTGGGGGGCGGTAAATGACAGCCAGTTGGAGGTTGGAGGGGGAGTAGATGCGCACAGAGTGCACCTCAAAGGAAGGGAGGGTAACAGAGGGTGGCAGTGGGATTGGGGTGAAGGAGCAGTTATCTGACAGGAGAAAACCAACTCCTCCGCCATGTTTGCTGCTGGGACGGGGTGTGTGAGAAAGGTGGAAGCCACTGTAAGAGAGTGCAGCAGGGGAGGCTGTATCAGAAGGGGTGAGCCAGGTTTCGGTGATGGCGAGGAAGGAAAGTTTGGTAGTAACAAAAAGATCATGGATGTAGGAAAGCTTGTTACAGACAGAGCAAGCGTTCCACAGAGCTCCTGTTAGTGGGACTGGGGAAGCGGGGGCTGGGTGAATGGGTATAAGGTTAGAGAGGTTATGGAAATTTGTGATAGAGCGTGGATGGGAGGTAGAAATGACTGTGGGAATGTGGTGAGGAGGACCAGGATTTGGAGAGATATCACCAGCAGTGAGAAGGAGCAGAGAAAGTGTTAGCAGGTGGGAGCAGGAGAGGGCATGAGGGGGCTGTCTGTGTTTGGAAGCAGAGAATTGTAGGTTAAGGAACAGTTCTGAGGAACAAATGAGATGGATGGGGAGGATTGAAGCAGAGATAAACAGTTCCTTACTTGGTGTAGGGATTAGGGGAGGTAGCATAAAGTGAAGGATTATAGGGGTGAGAGTGAAAATAAACAGAAACATTGTTTACAATGACTGGCCAGTTACCTTCAGTTCCCTTCAGGTTCAATTCAGGTTTTAATTCTACTGTAATCCTCACACTTATAGGAAACACACTGCAGACTGAAGTCATTGCAGACTTGAGCCATGCAATATATGTATAACTAAGTGCATTCAGGTGTGAAGCAGAGAGGAGTGGTCTCTGTTCATCTTGGTCAGAGAATTAAGGGTGGACCAGATGCATACAATCAAGCATTGAGTAAACAAGGTCAATAACACTAGGGTAGAGCTGGGGTTAGCTGAAAGGCACACCATGAGAATGCTAGGAGCAGAGGAAAGTCTGTGTACAAAGCTGGGTGATGTACTATGTGCACTTCATAGACAGACAGCAGGAGAGCTGGGTGGATGAACATACCATGAGAATGCTAGGAGCAGAGGAAAGTCTGTGTGCAAAGCTGGGTGATGTACTATGTGCACTTCATAGACAGACAGCAGGAGAGCAGGAGAGCTGGGTGGATGAACCTACCATGAGAATGCTAGGAGCAGAGGAATGTCTGTGTGCAAAGCAGGGTGTAATAATTATAGGGGATAACTCAGGAGACTCTTTGCGTGAAACAAAACAACTATAGGACAGAGTTTTATAAGTGGTAAAGTCTATATTATCACACAGTGATTCAAACAGGTGCAGACAGAAACTCAAGTCCACAATACTTGGTGCAAATATCAAATGCAGCTCAGCAGTCTATAGGAAACTTCGGAGGAAAATGCAATCATGCAGAAAGTCTATGAAACACAATTATTCTTGAGGATACTTGACACAAATAAGTCCTTGCTTAGTCCAAAACACAGATAGATATGCTTATAAGGCAGTTCAAATAATATCTTAGCTCAACCAGGGAGGTCTGGGTAATAGTCTCAGGTTCTTGCAGAGCAGCAACAGCTTACATGTCCAGCAAATGCAGATGGAAGTAAACATGAGCAGCAGATGAAGGAGGATTACTGGAACTGGTGTATGCAGCAGGAACTCAGAGCAGAGTAGCAGGATAACCCCACAGGTTAACAGGAGCAGGTATATAGCCAGGGAGTCACCAGAGGTCAGGAGCTGGATGCAAGGCAGAATACTCTAGCACAGACTGAAGGCTGGGGTGGAGTTTTATAGCAGGAAGACACAGTGCACATGAGTCCAAAGATGCCATCTTGGAAAAGGGCAGTAATGCACATAAAGGTAATAAAAAATGTTCAGAGTCCTGACATTACTCCCTCCTTAGAAGCGGCCTCAGGACAATCCTGGACCTGGTTTCTCAGGGAATCTCTGATAAAAATGAGAAATCTTCTGTTGGGCATTGATGTTTTCCACAGGTTCCCAAGAGTCTTCCTCAGGGGGATATCCCTGCCATCTTATCAGATATTGGAGCCGATTCCTGCGAATCCTGGAATCAACAATTTCCTCCACCACAAATTGTTCTTGCCCATCAATCACCACAGGCTGCGGAGGTGGCACAACACGTCCATGGAAGGTATTAGGAGATACAGGCTTTAGTAAAAATACATGAAAAACTGGGTGTACCTTCATAGTCCTAGGCAGCTTCAGCCGGCAGGCCACAGAGCTCACAATACCGTTGATCTTGAAAGGGTCAATGAATTTCTGTCCAAGTTTTTGTGAAGGAATGTTTAACTTCAGATTCTTAGTTTCTAACCACACGGAATCCCCTACCTTGAACATGGGTGCAAGGTTACGTAATCTATCAGCCGATCTCTTATAACGTTCTTGAGCTGTGGTCAGGGATTCCTTCAGAACCTCCAGATTTTGCCTCATCGCAGTCAGTCTTTCCTCCACTGCCGGAACCGGAGAATTAATTTGAGACCTAGATAAGATACACGGATGATAACCCAGATTGGCAAAGAAAGGTGTAAATGTAGTGGAGGCGCTCTGAGAATTGTTATATGAAAATTCGGCTAACGGCAGCAACTCCAACCAATCATCCTGGAGATGGCTGACATAGCATCTTAGATATTGTTCCAGCGTCTGGTTGGTACGCTCAGTCTGACCATTTGTCTGGGGATGGTAAGCGGAAGAGATACAGACATTAATACTGAGTGCAGAGCAAAACCCCTTCCAGAATCTTGAAGTGAATTGCACTCCACGGTCAGAGATGATCTCATTCGGAACCCCATACAACCGAAAGACATTCTGTATAACCAAGTTCACTGTATATTTAGCTGAGGGGAGGCCGGTGCATGGAACAAAATGAGCAGCTTTAGTCAGGCGATCAACTACCACCATGATTGTATTCATGCCCCCAATGTAGGCAGCTCCACAATAAAGTCCATTGATATAGACCCCCAAGGGCGGGACGGAACAGGTAATGGTTGTAGAAGACCCGTAGGTGCCACATGAGGAGTCTTATAACGAGCACATACCTCGCAAGAGAGAACATAGTCCTTGGTATCCTTCAGGCAAGTTGGCCACCAGAAGAATCGGCTCAGGAACTCTTGTGTCTTCTGTACCCCCCTGTGACCAGCCAACTTGGAGTCATGTACCAACTTGAGGATCTGCAGACGGACGACCTCAGAGACGTAGATACGTCGATCTCTGAACCACATGCCACCCTTAAAGACAAGATTAATACCACAAGTGGGTTGGCCAGAAATACATCACCTTCATAGGCCTCCCTGCACTCCTTCCACAAGTCCTGATCGTGGATAACTCCGATGAAATTGGCATCAGATAGAATGGTCTTGGACGGGGCTCCAGGTACGGAATCCGCAGCATGGATTCGGGATAAAGCATCAGCCTTCCCATTACGAGAACCTGGATGGTACGAGATAACAAAGTTAAATTGATTTAAGAATAACTTCCAACGAGCCTGATGAGGAGAAAGATATCTAGCGGATCTAAGGAACTCTAGATTGCGATGGTCAGTTAGCACTATGATCTGTTGTGCAGCTCCTTGCAAATGATGCCTCCATTCTTTGAAAGCCACAATAATAGCCAGCAATTCCTTGTCTCCCACATCGTAATTCTTCTCTGCTGAGGTTAGTCTATGGGAAAAGAAAGCACAAGGATGTAGCAGACCCTTCTCTCCAGTTCTTTGGGAGAGAATAGCCCCCAAAGCATTATCAGAAGCGTCCACCTCCACAATGAAAGGATGTGTTGGATCTGGGTGGATCAACAGCGGTGCTGATGTGAAACAGATCTTCAGCCGATCAAAAGCTTCTTGAGCCTGTGATGACCACTTAAAGGGCTTTTCCTTCTTTGTCAAGGAAGTAATGGGAAGAACAATATCAGAAAAATTTTGAATGAAGCGTCTGTAGAAATTTGCAAAACCAATAAAACGTTGGACCTCCTTAACGTTCTTGGGTGCCGGCCAGTCAAGGATAGCCTGAATCTTACCAGATTCCATGTTCAGCCCCTGGGGAGAGATGATATAACCCAAGAACTGTATCTCAGGATGATGGAACTCGCATTTCTCTGGCTTAATATACAGATGGTTCTCTTTCAGACGTCTTAAAACAGTTTTGACATGTTCTTTATGTTCCTGTAGAGAATCAGAAAAGATTAGTATATCGTCCAAATAGATCACCACAAACTGGTCCAACAAATCTCTGAAGATGTCAATAACAAGGTGTTGAAATGCTGCAGGGGCGTTACAAAGCCCGAAGGGCATCACAAGAGATTCAAAGTGTCCATACCGGCATCTGAATGCTGTCTTCCACTCATCCCCTGGACGAATATGCACCAAATTATAAGCCCCACGAAGATCCAGCTTAGAGAACACCTTAGCATGGCGGACTCTTTCGGGAATCAGAGGCAAAGGGTAACGGTTTCGTACGGTTACCTTATTGAGTTCCCGATAGTCAACACAGGGTCTCAGGGTCTCAGGGTCCCATCCTTCTTCTTTACAAAAAAAATGGGTGCCCATGCTGGTGAGGAAGAAGGACGTATGAAGCCTTTGGCCAGATTTTCATCAATATACTCCTTTAAGGCTTGAAGCTCAGGTGCCGCCAAAGGTATACGTTACCAAAAGGAATATCTGCCCCAGGAAGCAACTCAATGGAACAGTCATAATGCCTGTGTGGAGGAAGTTGATCTGCATTCTTCTTGTCACAGAGGTCAGAGAACTCTTTATATGCTGGAGGTAAAGAAGATACCTGTACATGTAGTTCCATAGCGGTGGACTCAGGGACAGCTTCTGTTAACGCTGAGTTGCTCCTTGTTGGAAAGATAATCTCCTTTGTCTCCCAGTTGATAATTGGGTTCTGAGAACGCAACCAAGGAATGCCTAAAATCACAGGAAAATGAGGAGAAGAAATTAGCAAGAAAGAAAGTTGCTCCTGATGATTAGGCTCCAACAAAATTTCAAGGGGTACGGTCTCCTGATCCACAGGCCCAGAGATTAAAGGTGACCCATCCACTGTTTCCATGGTAATTGGAGAGGCTCTTTGCTGAATTTTAAATACCATGTTCCTTGGCAAATGCGATATCCATGAAATTGCCACCAGCACCAGAGTCAATCATAGCTGAACTGGAAATCCACTTTCCTGAACACAGGATCTTAATAGGGAAAGAACAGTGAGAGTTCTTTTCCTTCAGCTCCTTGCGGGGTGAAGTCATAGAAAGTGAATGGAATACAGCATTTAAAGGCAGGCTACATTCAGAGATGTCAGATTCATCATCACAGTTGTCATACTCCCCTTTTGCTGCTAGCACCTTGTTAGGCCGTCTAGGACACTTAGGACAATTGATCAAGAAGTGGTCAGACTGGCCGCAGTAGAAACATAGACTTTCACGAAGGCGATGCTCCCGGCGCTCATTGATCTCGCGTCTCTGAACGAAATCAATTTGCATGGGCACCTACTCCACTTCCCGAGATGTTTTACCTGCAGGCTCTTTGGAAGGAAGGGAAAAGTTAGAAATACGGTTATATGCAGCAAATTTCTCCTGCCTATGCTCAGTAAGGCGAATGTCTATGCCCACACAATGCTGTATAAATGTCTCTAGTTCTTGTGGTGACTCTGAGTGAGCTAGTTCATCTTTTATAATACTAGACAGACCCCTTTTAAAAATAGGCAATTTTGCATAACTGTCCCAATTGGTATCTACCACCAATCTCCTGAATTCAGTGGCATACTCAATAACAGAACGTTTAGCCTGGCGTAAAGACAACAAAGCAGATTCTGTGGTTGCACGGTGATTAGGGTCAGCAAACATTAATGCCATAGCGGCCAAGAAATCATCCAAGTCATTTAACTGTGGGTCACGAGACTCAATCATCGGATTCGCCCAGGCGAGCGCTCGTGAGGTCAGTAGCATTATTACACACAATACTTTGGATCTATCAGTAGGAAAACGGTCAGCATGCACATCAAAATATAGCATACATTGATTCACAAAGCCACGAAATTTGTCGTGATCACCATTAAATCTGAATGGGGGCAACTTAGGTGGGCTAGCTGGTGGCGGTTGCCCAGAGGGTAAAGTCATTTGTGCAGCTATTTGCGTGCTTATGTCCTGAAAAGCCCGTCCATACTGGGACTCTATGCTAGCAAGTTTGTTTTCCTGGGCTGCCATGCGATTGCTTAAGTCCTGCAAAGTTTGTCCAAACACTTCTTGATTGTGTTCAAGGCTTCCAAACTTCTTTTGCAGACCTTCCACATCTTTCTGCAGTGATCTAATTATGGAAAACACCTGCTCTAATCTGCTCTCTGCAGTCATTGTTCCAGCAGTCTCCTTTTTTTATGGCTAGATTATCCTGTAATAATTATAGGGGATAATTCAGGAGACTCTTTGCGTGGAACAAGACAAAAGGACACAGTTTTATAAGTGGTAAAGTTTATATTATCACACGGTGATTCAAGCAGGTGCAGAGAGAAACTCAAGTCCACAACACTTGGTGCAAATAATAAACGCAGCTTAGCAGTCAATAGGAAACTTCAGAGGTAGATGCAAACAAACAGAAAGTCTATGAAGCACAGTTATTCTTGAGGAAACTTGACACGAATAGATCCTTGACTTAGTCCAGACACAGATAGATATGCTATTAGGAGTTCAAATCATATCTTAGCTCAACCAGGGAGGCCTGGTTAATAGTCTCAGGTTTTGCAGAGCAGAAACAGCTTACATGTCCAGCAAATGCAGATGGAAGTAACACAAGCAGCAGATGAAGGAGGATTACTGAACACTGGTGTATGCAGCAGGAACTCAGAGCAGAGTGGCAGGATCTCCAACACAGGTTCACAGGAGCAGGTGCAGGTGCAAGACAAGGGAGTAATCAGGAGCTGAATGCAAAGCAGAATAATCTAGCACAGACTGAAGGCTGTGGTGGAGTTTTATAGCAGGAAGACAAGTGCACTTGAGACCAAAGACGCCATGTTGGAAAAGGGCAGTAATGCACAAAAGGTAAAAAATGTTCAGAGTCCTGACATTCTGCTTTGCATCACCTGTCTTATCTATGGAATTTTTTCTGGGCTGTATTTTGCATAAATGTGTTTTTTCAGAATTTGTATTTATCTATGCCTGATGAAGGGACCTACGTAGTCGCGAAAGCTTGCAATTTGTTACCATCTTTTCAGTTAGCCATTAAAAGGTGTCAACTAGTGATGAGCGACCACTAAAATGCTCGGGTACGTGTTAATCGGGTCGAGCAAATTGGAATGCTCAGGTACTCGGCCAGAACAACGAGCCCAATGTACGTCTATGGGAGACCCGAGTATTTTTACCGTGATCTCCCCCGGGGGTCCTTTTAAGGTCTAAAAATGTCTGAAAATTATGGAAACACTGCTCAAAAGACACAGGAACATCATGGGGATCGCCCCTGGAAGCATTCCTGACTTCTAGTTCACAGCTGTAAACATTTTTTTCCAAGATTCATTCCACTTTTCCAGGTGCAACAAAAAATACACTAAAACTAAACTAAAATGAAGTTAGCTGGGAAGTATGTCAAGGTACATCCTTTGCAAGTTATTGACTTGCCTGTAAGGCTAAATATTTAATCCTAGACCGAAAATTTCCTCCCCCACTTAGGCTTAGTTCACACGCAGCGTTTTTGAAGCATTTTTCAACTTTAACTTGCTTTCAACCACTACAAATGCATTCTCTGGGGAATGTCATTGTAACATTTAACGCTAGCTGGTCATGTGGTGTGTGACACATAGGCAGATTCATCTTGTTTCATTTATGAAGAAGGGACTCCTAAAGTCTCAGAGCCTATTTTTACTGGTGCATCAGGAGGCATTAATCTTCTTAAAGGGCCATTATTAAACAGAGGGTCTCCTAAGCTGTTGTAGCCTATGCTGTGAGTGGATGGTCTGCCAAGAATTACGACGCACCACAATACCCCTTTCATAAGATGTCCAGGGGGTACTCAGTATGATACTGACCTTGAGGAAGACGCTGCGGGCGTCGATACGCGTGGGTAACAACTATGACATAGCCTGTCATAAATCTACATAACCAGCGCTGCTAGGAGCCCTTTTACCACCCGGGTGCTAGGCAGGGTGAGTTGATAGAACATACAGGGGACCTGAACTCTAGGGTTTGGTTATCCATGCTGTGTTCAGTATGCCTCTAGGTGCACTATGTGCCACCCTATTTTTGGATTTCTTGCTGTGGGGCACAGAACATTGAGGGTGCACCATTTGGTCTGTGGTATTATATAGCACCATATAATGCCCACATGCTGGTCACTATGGTTTTTATGATCTATATATTGGTTGTTTAAGGCTATGTGTTATGTTATAACATTCATTTACTACTTGTATGGACCCGTTACCCCAGGTCACATTTTTTAGGGGGTGTTTTTAAGCATGTCTTTATGTCTTTGTGTGATGTTTTCCTAAATAAAGATATTTGTTTGAACTTGGATTCAGTGTGGTGATCCCAATTTTGTCTGCATACGCTTTGTCTTTTTTGGTTGCTACTATATGTAGTATGCAGGTGGTGATCCCCCCCCCCAGTGCTTATTTGATATGCAGATGGTGCCCGCTCACCAAGTGTTGTGTTGATTGCTACCAATTCATATGCACGCCAATAAGCCTTGCATCCACATACTGGAAGGGCTCTAATTAAATACAGCACTATTTAGCTTCAAAAAATATAAAAAGGCCACATAAGTGCCAGTGTGGTATTTCCGTGACAGCCCTCAAATATCTGCGTGCTTCAAGTTTGGGCATTGCAGGCCAGTGAACCACTCTTTTTGCTGGCAGTTACGCTACTTATATAAACACTATTTTGCAGAAATGAACTTCACAAAAAAGCCCCCAAAATTGAGGCCTGCCTGGTGTTTGGGTTTGAAAAATCGTAGATTTGCAGGCATACTGATCAGATATTATTACGCTACTAATAAATAAATTTGTTTTGAGCATTTGAAATAGTGCAGTAGTCCATTTAAAATGGGCAAGGCAAGGGGCAAGGGATGGGGAAATTAACGTGATGATGATGGTGCATGCAGAGGACGAGGCCGTGGCCAAGGTGAAAGTGGGCAACAACAAAGACCCACATCTTCTCGCTCAACCTTCATGTCCCAGTTTCTAGGGGACCGCAGCACACCACTATTGAAGCCAGAGCAGTTTGAACGGTTGTTGGTTGGATAGCGGATAATGCTTCCAGTCACTTAGCCACCACCACCACCATGTCTTCCACACGGTCAAGTCTGAGTAGCCATGAGTGTGGCCCGGATATTCCTCACCCTGATCCTCCTTCCTCCCACCATGCCGAGTGCCCTGAGACAACTGATCCCACACTTGGACACTCTGAAGAGCTGTTCAGTTTCCATTTCAAGATTCAGAACTCTCAGCTGGTCAACTAAAAGTGGGGACAGATGATATTGCATGTAGAGATGCCCAAAGCTTTGACCAGCCCTGATCACGCGAAGGCGGTGATGGGAAAGTGTCAGAAGAAGTGGATAATTATGAGACACAATTGCCAGAAAGTCAGGAGGAGGAGCTGGGTGCAGATGTTGAGGACGAGGTGGTGGATGACTATGTGACTGACCCAACCTGGCAGGAGGACATGCAGAGTGAGGGCAGCAGCACACATGGAGAAGGAGGCATATCACCCCAACAGGAAAATGCAGTGTGGTGGCCACAGACAGAAGGTGTGCATCCTTTCCCTGTAACACCAACATGAGGGAAGTTGCCATTCCAACTGTTAGATCTTCCCGAGTCTGAATATTTATTAAAGACTCTGACGATAAGCTCAAACAGGCCATTTGCAGCACTTGCCATGCACGCATCTGCAGGTGTAGCAAAAAAACAGCCTGACCACCACCAGCATGATCAGGCACATGGCAGCAAAGCACCCGACATTGTGGGCCGAACCCCAGGCTCCAGGACCACTGCCTGCAGGTCACACCACTGCTTCTTCCACTTTTTTGCATAGAAGTCAATCCCCAGTACACCGTGCATGTGAAGATGCCTCTAGCCTGCACTTGTTGTGTCCCACAGTCAATCAGCACCATCATCAAGCCCATTCACGTCCTTGTCCCAGCACAGCCTTCAGTTGTCTATACCCCAGTCTTTGGAAGGCAAGCGGAAATACCTAGCCAATGCCCCATAGACCACAGTCCTCAATTCTAATATTTCTCTTCTGCTTGCACTAGAAATGCTGCCTTTTAGGCTCGTTGAGATGGAAGATTTCTGCAACCTGATGACGGGTGCTGTCCCAAGGTACTAGGTCCCCAGTCGTCACTATTTGTCCCAGTGTGCCGTTCCTGCATTACACCAGCATGTTTACCACATCATTACCTGTGTCCTCAACAATGCTGTTACAGGGAAAGTCCACCGAACCACGGACACATGGACAAGTGCTAGTGGGCAGGGACAGTACATCTCACTGACGGCACACTGGGTTAACTGTTGTGAATTCCGTTCTCGGGCTCCCTCCTGTTGTCATGAGTGGTACTGTGTGAGTTTGTTCTTGGGCTCCCTCTGGTGGCCTTTAGCGATATGGCTGGTCTTGGCTGGGCTCAGCTGTTTCGTCTCCTGCTAGGCTGGGCCTATTTAGCTCACCTGGACCTTTACTTGTCGCCTGCTGTCGGTGTATTCAGTCCTGATCCTGTGCTCTCCTGAATATTCCTTGTGACCAGTCTCCTGCTATGAGAAGCTAAGTTTGCTTGTTCAGTTTCTCATTATTTCCTTGAAAACGTTTCTCATTATATAATGAGTTCAGCCCAGCTTGCTTTTATGTGATTTTTTGCTTGCTGGTTAGTTCTGGGGTGCAGAGTGCGCCCCTCACATCGTGAGTCGGTGTGGGGGTTCTTGTATTCTCTGCGTGGTTTACTTTTGATAGTTTTTGTACTGACCGCACAGACACCTATCTATTTTCTGCCTATCTAGTATTAGCGGGCCTCATTTGCTAAATCTGTTTCATCTCTACGTTTGTGTTTTCCCCTTGACTCACCGTTATTATTTGTGGGGGGCTATCTAAAACTTTGGGGTACATTTCTCTGAGGCAAGTGAGGTCTTTGCTTTCTCTCTAGGGGTAGACAGTTTCTCAGGCTGTGACGAGACGTCTAGGTTTTCAGGTAACGTTCCACAGCTGCCTTTAGTGTGTTTGGATAGGATCAGGATTGTGTTCAGTATAGCTTCCACATCCCCAGAACTTGTCCTATATACTCAGGGTATATTTGTCAGGTCAGTTTGAGATCCTACCACCAGGATCATAACAGTTAACATAGTGGAAGCTGGGACCCAGTCGGACCTTGGGATGTAACACATCCTCCCCACACCAAGGATTGCTGGCCCTATGTCAAACAGTGTTGCCCCCACAGTCTACAGCTCCTGCACATGCTCCTCCTCCTCCTCTTCATCCTCCATCTCTGAATTCAACAAATCAGTCAGAAGCTGGAAGATCTGCAGCACTGTCTCAGCCAAGAGGCAACAGGCTGTGCTGAAGCTAATCTGCATAGATGACAAACCGCACAAGGCAGAAGAGTTGTGGACAGCGCTGAAAGAGTAGTAAGATGTTTGGATGACACCTCTGAACCTACAGCCAGGTATGGTCATGGGTGACAATGGCCATAACATGGTGGCGGCTCTAAGGCAAGGTGAGCTCACACACGTACCTTGCTTGGCCCATGTGCTTAACCTCGTGGTTCAATGCTTTCTGAAAAGCTACCCTGAGCTGCCGGATGTGCTAGTGAAAGTACGCCATCTGTCAGCCCATTTTAGAAAGTCAGCTACAGCTTCAGCCGCCCTTGCCATGCTTCAGCAGCATTTGCAGCTTCCATCTCACTGTCTGGTGTGTGATGTCCCCACGCGCTGGAACTCTACACTGCATATGTTGCAAAGAATTTGTTAGCAGAAGAGGGCAGTTGTTGAGTACCAACATCAACAAGGCCATCGATATTCAGTTCAGACTCCACACATAAGACCTCAGGAGTGGACATGGATGTCCAACATATGTACCATCCTCCAAGACTTTGAGGACTGCACCAAGATGGTGAGCGGCAATGATGCCATAATTAGCATCACATCCCTCTTCTCAGCATTCTGAAAACCTCTCGGCTCACAATTAAAGAGGATGCATTGCAGGTAGAGCACGAGGTCATGGAGCAAGCAACCATACAGGGGGATTACCCTCAGCCCAGCCTCATGTATTCTCAGCGTGGATTCGTAGCCAATGAGGAGGAGGAGGAAGAACATGAGCTAATTTCATGCAGTATAGATAGTACTACAAACACAGCTGTCATACTGTCTGTTCAGCGGGGATGGCCTGAGGACAGGGAGGAGGAGGATGAGGATCATGAGGAGGAGGACAGCATGGTCAGTCGTCCTGTTGGTGAGGACATTAGCAGTCTGGCACACATGGCTGACTTTATGTTGCGCTGCGTTTCACCTGACCCACGCATTGTAAAAATTTTGGGTAACACTCATTACTGGTCGGTGATACTTCTAGACCCACGCTAAAAGGAGAACTTTCAATCTCTTCTACCAGAGGCAGAGAGGTGTACTAAAATGTTGCAGTACCAGAGGGCCCTTATAGCGGAATTGCGCAGAAAATTCTCATGTGAGAATGCTGGCCGCAGACGTCAGAGTTTGTTGTGCAACCAAGGAGTCCAAGTGAGAGAGACAGAAATACAATCCAGCTCAGGCAGGGGAACAATGGCAAAGTTCTGGGACAGTTTTCTCAGACCCTTCCATCGTGACAGCACAGAGGCAAGGGGTGCTGTCACAAGAAATGCAATGTTTGTGAAGATGGTGAGGGAGTACCTTGCAGATCGCACAAACGTGCATTGTGATTCCTCTGTGCCTTTTAATTGTTGGGTTTCCAAGCTGGACATGTGTCATGAACTGGCTCTCTACACCTTGGAGGTCTTGGCCTGCCCTGCTGCTAGCATTCTGTCAAAGCGGGTTTTTAGTGCCGCTGGTGGAATTATAACAGATAAGTGCATCCGTCTGTCAACTGTAAATGCGGACAGGCAGACTCTTATAAAAATGAACAAGGGCTGGATTGGGAAAGACTTTTGTACACCACCAAGTGAAAACAGCGAAACATAACCTCAAATACATTCTCTCTTTTGGGGAGGTGTATTCTCATGCACCTCTTCACAACCACACATGGGTATACGATTCCAGATTTGGTCTGTTTGCTGTTGTCCTCCTCCTTATCATCATCCTCATCATCCAGAATCACTAGATGACCAGGGTGTACGTGCTCTGTAATGTTATAGGCCGATGAATTTTGGGGAAGGGGGCTGACATGGCACTATTTTATTTAGTAAAAAAAAGACCCCACATTGGGGAATTGGGCATTACATTACATTGGGCCTACTTCTTAACTCTGTCTCCTGCAATGTGTCCTTTAACTGATACTTTTTTTTGGAAGTGCTTTGAACAGCAACGTGGATTGCTGCTGAGGGGAAAAAGGAAAAAAAAATCTCTTTAAATCTTCAGCTTAGCGAGTTTGAAAGAGCTGAGTGTGACATGAGTGTAAGTGTGAACGGTACTTAGCGAGTGTGAACGAGCTGAGTGAGACCTGAGCGTAAGTGCGAACGGCGGTAAGTGAGTGACTTGTGATTCAGGGAGTTTCCAAGGGAGGAATCACTGAATTGCTGTCTGTATTTTATTAATACTTTTTATTTATTTTTATTTAACGCTTCTGTCTGGTGCAATCCCCATTAGGGGATGTGCTCCACTATTGTTAATGCCATCCAGTGCACATCTTGCCACATGTATGCAGTCCTTGATCAGCCGGTCGAGGGTGCATACTGCTGTGCGAGATGTGAGCACGTTGAGCATGTGGAAGCCCAGATTCTGAATTTAAATGCGCAGCTGGCAACACTGAGATCCATTGAAAAAATGGAAAGGAGTCTTCTGCTCAATGAGCAGACGCTCAATGGGATAGATAAGGGGGGTTGGTAGGATAGAGCTGCAGGACAGTGAGGCAGCAAGCTGGGTGACAGTTAGAAGGCTGGGTAGAGGGAAGAGTGCCAGGGAGGCTAGTCCTGATCTGGCACACCCCAATAAGATTTGCTAAGTTATTGATAGACCATTATTTTTAATCTTTAGAGACTCCATAATAACAGGGTCTGTACCACAGGACAGGCGTATAGCAAATGTGGTGCCAATATTCAAAAAGGGGACAAAAACTGAACTCGGAAATTATAGGCCAGTAAGCTTAACCTCTACTGTGTGTAAAATCCTGGAGGGCATTCTAACAGATGCTATGTTGGAGTATCTGAAGAGGAATAACCTCATGACCCAATATCAGTATGGGTTTACTAGGGACCGTTCCTGTCAGACAAATCTGATCAATTTCTATGAAGAGGTAAGTTTCGGACAGGACCAAGGGAACGCAGTGGACGTAGTGTATATGGACTTTTCAAAAGCTTTTGATACGGTGCCACACAAAAGGTTGATACGTAAAATGAGAATAATGGGGATAGGGGAAAATATGTGTAAGTGGGTTAAGAGCTGGCTCAGGGATAGGAAACAAAGGGTGGTTATTAATGGAGCACTCTCGGACTTGGTCGCGGTTAGCAGTGGGGTACCACAGGGGTCAGTTTTGGGCCCTCTTCTTTTTAACATATTTATTAATGACCTTGTAGGGGGGGCATACAGAGCAGAATTTCAATATTTGCAGATGACACCTAACTCTGCAGGGTAATCAATACAGAGGAGGACAATTTTATATTACAGGATGACTTATGTAAACTAGAAGCTTGGGCTGACAAATGGCAAATGAGCTTTAATGGGGATAAATATAAGGTCATGCACTTGGGTAGAAGTAATAAGATGTATAACTATGTGCTTAATTCTAAAACTCTGGGCAAAACCGTCAATGAAATAGACCTGGGTGTATGGGTGGATGACAAACTCACATTTAGTGGCCAGTGTCAGGCAGCTGCTACAAAGGCAAATAAAATAATGGGATGCATTAAAAGAGGCATAGATGCTCATGAGGAGAACATAATTTTACCTCTATTCAAGCCATTAGTTTGAACACACCAAGAATACTGTGTACAGTTCTGGTCTCCGGTGTACAAGAAAGACATAGCTGAACTAGAGCGGGTGCAGAGAAGAGCAACCAAGGTGCCTTCTGGGAAAAGCGAAGAGTCTCCCTCAGCAAGAAGATTGTTGGGTACAGCCGGGACCAGCTGCTTGGAAAGCATCACCAAACCACGCTCCTTACGGCGCGCAAATTTTTGCCTGTAGGACATTATTGCAAGAAAGCTTGGCTGAGTAGATTACACAAGAAGGAAAACACACAGCAAGTCAGCAGGATCTAGTAGCAACATGGCAGATGTGACAACGTACATGGTGAGCTGCAGCATGTGCTACATGTTCACAGATCGACCAGAAGAAGAATCCAATTTCACCTGTCAGAAGTGTAGACTAGTGGCCCTTTTAGAAGAAAAGGTGCGGGGTCTGGAAGAAAGAATAGCAACTTTGAAACTCATCAAAGAGAATGAAGACTTCCTAGACAGAACAGAAGCATCTCTACTGGTCACAGAAGGTGAAAAAAGTGTCAGAGAACCTCCAAAAGCAGATGAGTGGAAGCATGTCACCAAAAGAAGCAAGCAGACAATGGATAAATCACCAACCACACAACTGAAGAACCGATATCAAATCTTTGTAGAGGATGAAGATGGCACACCTAAGGATGAAGCACTACCAGCAAGCAAAAAAGAAAAGGGTACACAGCAACAAGTGACAGCAAAAAGTACAGCCAAGAAGCAACGAAGGGTGGTGGTGGGAGACTCACTACTGAGAGGCACAGAAGCAGCCATCTGCAGACCGGACATAACCGCAAGAGAAGTATGTTGCCTTCCAGGTGCAATGATCAAGGATGTGACCGATAGGATAACAAAGCTCTTCAGCTCCAAGGACGTCCACCCATTTCTTCTGATACATGTTGGCACCAATGACACGGCAAGGAAGGACCTACCGACAATCTGCAAGGACTTTGAAGAGTTGGGGAAGAAAGTAAAGGAACTGGATGCACAGGTAGTTTTTTCTTCTATCCTTCCAGTAGACGGGCATGGCACCAGGAGATGGAACAGGATCCTTGATGCGAACAACTGGCTAAGACGATGGTGCAGACAACAAGGATTTGGATTCCTGGACCATGGTGTGAATTACTTGTACGATGGACTCCTCGCCAGAGATGGACTACACCTCAACAAACCTGGGAAACACACATTCGCCAGAAGACTCGCTACACTCATCAGGAGGGCGTTAAACTAGAAGAAGAGGGGGCGGGAAGAAAAACATTAGACTCAAACAAAGAAGACCCAGGAAAACATACTCAGAAGGGAGG
Source organism: Ranitomeya variabilis (assembly GCF_051348905.1). NCBI lineage: Eukaryota > Metazoa > Chordata > Amphibia > Anura > Dendrobatidae > Ranitomeya > Ranitomeya variabilis. The sequence continues at coordinate 120,911,196 of NC_135238.1, forward strand.
TAAGAACATTTCTAAAACAATCCACAGCGAGGAGATTGGAACAAAACAAAATCTTCTAAACTGCATGCTTGCAAATGCCAGAAGCCTGACAAACAGGATGGAAGAACTAGAAGCAGAAATATCTACAGGTAACTTTGACATAGTGGGAATAACCGAGACATGGTTAGATGAAAGCTATGACTGGGCAGTTAACTTACAGGGCTACAGTCTGTTTAGAAAGGATCGTAAAAATCGGAGAGGAGGAGGGGTTTGTCTCTATGTAAAGTCTTGTCTAAAGTCCACTTTAAGGGAGGGAATGAGGATGTCGAGTCCATATGGGTAGAAATTCATGGAGGGAAAAATGGTAACAAAATTCTCATTGGGGTCTGTTACAAACCCCCAAATATAACAGAAATCATGGAAAGTCTAGTTCTAAAGCAGATAGATGAAGCTGCAACCCATAATGAGTTCCTAGTTATGGGGGACTTTAACTACTCGGATATTAACTGGGAAACAGAAACCTGTGAAACCCATAAAGGCAACAGGTTTCTGCTAATAACCAAGAAAAATTATCTTTCATAATTGGTGCAGAATCCAACCAGAGGAGCAGCACTTTTAGACCTAATACTATCTAATAGACCTGACAGAATAACAAATCTGCAGGTGGTCGGGCATCTAGGAAATAGCGACAACAATATTGTACAGTTTCACATGTCTTTCACTAGGGGGACTTGTCAGGGAGTCACAAAAACACTGAACTTTACGAAGGCAAAGTTTGACCAGCTTAGAGGTGCCCTTAATCTGGTAGACTGGGACAATATCCTCAGAAATAAGAATACAGATAATAAATGGAAAATGTTTAAAAACATCCTAAATAGGCACTGTAAGCGGTTTATACCTTGTGGGAATAAAAGGACTAGAAATAGGAAAAACCCAATGTGGCTAAACAAAGAAGTAAGGCAGGCAATTAACAGTAAAAAGAAAGCATTTGCACTACTAAAGCAGGACGCCACCATTGAAGCTCTAAAAAACTATAGGGAGAAAAATACTTTATCTAAAAAACTAATTAAAGCTGCCAAAAAGGAAACAGAGAAGCACATTGCTAAGGAGAGTAAAACTAATCCCAAACTTCTTCAACTATATCAATATATATCAATAGTAAAAGAATAAAAACTGAAAATGTAGGAAAGAATGGTTGTAGATGACGAGGAAAAGGCTAACATATTAAACACCTTATCCACGGTATTCACGGTGGAAAATGAAATGCTAGGTGAAATCCCAAGAAACAACGAAAACCCTATATTAAGGGTCACCAATCTAACCCAAGAAGAGGTGCGAAACCGGCTAAATAAGATTAAAATAGATAAATCTACGGGTCCGGATGGCATACACCCACGAGTACTAAGAGAACTAAGTAATGTAATAGATAAACCATTATTTCTTATTTTTAAGGACTCTATAGCGACGGGGTCTGTTCTGCAGGACTGGCGCATAGCAAATGTGGTGCCAATATTCAAAAAGGGCTCTAAAAGTGAACCTGGAAATTATAGGCCAGTAAGTCTAACCTCTACTGTTGGTAAAATATTTGAAGGGATTCTGAAGGATGTTATTCTGGATTATCTCAATGAGAATAACTGTTTAACTCCATATCAGCATGGGTTTATGAGAAATCGCTCCTGTCAAACCAATCTAATCAGTTTTTATGAAGAGGTAAGCTATAGGCTGGACCACGGTGAGTCATTGGACGTAGTATATCTCGATTTTTCCAAAGCGATTGATACCGTGCCACACAAGAGGTTGGTACACAAAATGAGAATGCTTGGTCTGGGGGAAAATGTGTGTAAATGGGTTAGTAACTGGCTTTGTGATAGAAAGCAGAGGGTGGTTATAAATGGTATAGTCTCTAACTGGGTCGCTGTGACCAGTGGGGTACCGCAGGGGTCGGTATTGGGACCTGTTCTCTTCAACATATTCATTAATGATCTGGTTGAAGGTTTACACAGTAAAATATTGATATTTGCAGATGATACAAAACTATGTAAAGCAGTTAATACAAGAGAAGATAGTATTCTGCTACAGATGGATCTGGATAAGTTGGAAACTTGGGCTGAAAGGTGGCAGATGAGGTTTAACAATGATAAATGTAAGGTTATACACATGGGAAGAAGGAATCAATATCACCATTACACACTGAACGGGAAACCACTGGGTAAATCTGACAGGGAGAAGGACTTGGGGATCCTAGTTAATGATAAACTTACCTGGAGCAGCCAGTGCCAGGCAGCAGCTGCCAAGGCAAACAGGATCATGGGGTGCATTAAAAGAGGTCTGGAAACACATGATGAGAGCATTATACTGCCTCTGTACAAATCCCTAGTTAGACTGCACATGGAGTACTGTGTCCAGTTTTGGGCACCGGTGCTCAGGAAGGATATAATGGAACTAGAGAGAGTACAAAGGAGGGCAACAAAATTAATAAAGGGGTGGGAGAACTACAATACCCAGATAGATTAGCAAAATTAGGATTATTTAGTCTAGAAAAAAGACGACTGAGGGGGGATCTAATAACCATGTATAAGTATATAAGGGGACAGTACAAATATCTCGCTGCAGATCTGTTTATACGAAGGAAGGTGACGGGCACCAGGGGGCATTCTTTGCGTCTGGAGGAGAGAAGGTTTTTCCACCAACATAGAAGAGGATTCTTTACTGTTAGGGCAGTGAGAATCTGGAATTGCTTGCCTGAGGAGGTGGTGATGGCGAACTCAGTCGAGGGGTTCAAGAGAGGCCTGGATGTCTTCCTGGAGCAGAACAATATTGTATCATACAATTATTAGGTTCTGTAGAAGGACGTAGATCTGGGGATTTATTATGATGGAATATAGGCTGAACTGGATGGACAAATGTCTTTTTTCGGCCTTACTAACTATGTTACTATGTTACTATGTTATTAGAGGACTGGGGGGTCTGCAATACCAAGATAGGTTATTACACTTGGGGCTATTTAGTTTGGAAAAGCGAAGGCTAAGGGGTGATCTTATTTTAATGTATAAATATATGACCTTTCTGATGATCTTTTTAATCATAGACCTGAGACAGGGACAAGGGGGCATCCTCTTTATCTGGAGGAAAAAGGTTTACGCATAATAGCATATGCGGATTCTTTACTGTAAGAGCAGTGAGACTATGGACCTCTCTGCCATATGATGTAACGAGGGATTCATTACTTAAATTTAAGAGGGGACTGGATGCCTTTCTTGAAAAGTATAATGTTACAGGTTATATGTATTAGATTCCTTGATAGGGCGTTGATCCAGGGAACTAGTCTGATTGCCGTATGTGGAGTCGGGAATTAATTTTTTTCCCCAATGTGGAGCTTACTCTTTGCCACATGGTTTTTTTTTGCCTTCCTCTGGATCAACATGTTAGGGCATGTTAGGTTAGGCTATCGGTTGAACTAGATAGACTTAAAGTCTGCCTTCAACCTTAATAACTATGTTACTATGTTACTATGTTACTAGATCACCAGGGTGAACGTGCTCTGTATGGTGAATTTTGGGCAAGGGGTCTGTGATGGCACTAATTTATTTAGAAAAAAAGGACCCCACATTGGGGAATTGTTTGTCAGCTCATGACCTCAATTACAAGTCTCAGAGACCCACACCCCTACATTGGGCCTACTTCTTAACTCTGTTTCCTGCAATGTCATCTCCGACGACATGACCTGTGTGAAGCAAAGGGGGCTGTGATGGAAATAGTAAAAATTTTTTTTTAAAAAGATACCCCCCATTGGTGAAACCACGTCCTTGTTGGCAAACACTTCATAACATTTGTGTACCTTAAAGAGCTCACTTGAAAAGCTCCTTTTTGTGTTGCCTTGTTGCTCACATTGGACACATTAGACTTCATATAAATGTGATAAAGCAATGCTGTTAGTTTGGCTCAGTAGTTCATTCCAAATATTTCTTTGTCGACTATATTAGTTCCTCTCCTTGAGAACGATAAATTTGGCTGCCTAAAATGTACAAATGGTGAATATACAAATGGCGACTTGGAATCCAGATTAAAATACTGTATACCAAATGCATTCTGACAATCATATAGCTGCATTTCCTGTAAAAGATTTACAGATGTGACATTCAATGCTCATAGTGACAAAATCTTGAGAAACGTTTGTTTATTCACTTCACAAACAGTTCTAAGCCTCTATATGTTTGCTGTTTGTCATTGTAAAACATTAAGGTTTACTGAAACTCTGCCTGTGGTGTTTTGATCTAAATTCTTGCAGTTTTTATTTATATTTATTTATATTTATCAAGGGGTTTATGGCTCCTCGTTTGATGACTCCATGATATCTCAGTTTCATACAACCTTGAAAGCTGGCCACTTGAAAGTCTTGGTGAAACTAGAATTACTACATAGTGTAAATCACTATATAAGACCAGAGAAACATGACTAAGACAGATGCTAAAACTGGGCTACCTGTACATGTACAGTGTGCTGATACCTGCATAATTGGGGATGCCCATGCAGTGTAGGCAATCTCGCAGGGGTTTTCTGTCTTGGTCTTGCTTCTCTGATATTCCAGACGGGTGATGTTTAAAAGCCTCTTGTGGATGATGTAAGTATACTGTATGTAGTTAATCTTCATATATACGTAACCACTATATGCATTTAATCCTTATATGTACTTATTAACCATTGCATGTTAACATATACAAAAGTGTACGCACTCACACTATTCAATCATACTATTCCTTGAATTTTGTAGTTTGAAACAAAAAATTGAGTTGTATTGCAAGTATTAGCCTTATTTAACACCTTTACCCCGAAGGGTGGTTTGCACGTTAATGACCAGGCCAATTTTTACAATTCTGACCACTGTCCCTTTATGAGGTTATAATTCTGGAACGCTTCAATGGAGATTGGCGATTCTGACAATGTTTTCTCGTGACATATTGTACTTCATGATAGTGGTAAAATTTATTCGATATAACTTGCATTTATTTGTGAAAAAAACAGAAATTTGGCAAAAATTTTGAAAATGTCACAGTTTTCCAACTTTGAATTTTTATGCCCTTAAATCACAGAGATATGTCACACAAAATACTTAATAGGCAACATTTCCCACATGTCTACTTTACATTTTTTTTGAGGGACCACATCTCATTTGAAGTCATTTTGAGGGGTCTATATGATAGAAAATACCCAAGTGTGACACCATTCTAAAACCTGCACCCATCAAGGTGCTCAAAAACACATTCCAGAAGTTTATTAACCCTTCAGGTGTTTCGCAGGAATTTTTGGAATGTTTAAATAAAAATTAACATTTAACTTTTTTTTACACAAAATTTAATTCAGCTCCAATTTGTTTTATTTTACCAAGGGTAACAGGAGAAAATGGACCCCAAAAGTTGTTGTACAATTTGTGCTGAGTACACTGATACTCCATATGTGGGAGTAAACCACTGTTTGGGCGCATGGCAGAGCTCGGAAGGGAAGGAGTGCCATTTGACTTTATAATGCAAAATTGACTGGAATTGAGATGGAACGCCATGTTGCGTTTGGAGAGCCCCTGATGTGCCTAAACATTGAAACTCCCCACAAGTGACACCATTTTGGAAAGTAGACCCCCTAAGGAACTTATCTAGATGTGTGGTGAGTATTGTTGAGCGTTCCGATACCGCAAGTATCAGGTATCGGCGGATATTTGCGGTATCGGAATTCCGATACCGAGTTCCGATACTTTTGTGATATCGGGAATCGGTATCGGGATCGATATTAATGTGTAAAATACAGAATAAAAATAAAAAATATTGATATACTCACCTCTCCGACGGAGCCTGGAAGTTACCTATGTAACCGGCAGCCTCCGTTCCTAAAAATGAGCGCTTGAAAGACCTTAGATGATGTTGCGGCTTGTGATTGGTCACATGGCGGTCATGTGACCGCTCACGCGACCAATCACAAGCCGCGACGTCATATAAGGTCTTTCAAGCACTCATTTTTAGGAACTGAGGCTGCCGGTTACATCGGTAATGTCCAGGCTCCTTCGGAGAGGTGAGTATATCAATATTTTTTATTTTTATTCTTTATTTTACACATTAATATGGATCCCAGGGCCTGAAGGAAAGTTTCCTCTCCTTCAGACCCTGGGAACCATCAGGATACCTTCCGATACTTGGTGTCCCATTGACTTGTATTGGTATCGGGTATCGGTATCGGCGATATCCGATACTTTTCGGGTATCGGCCGATACTATCCGATACCGATACTTTCAAGTATCGGACGGTATCGCTCAACACTAGTGGTGAGCACTTTGACCCACCAAGTGCTTCACAGAAGTTTATAATGCAGAGCCGTATAAATAAAAAATCATATTTTTTCACAAAAATTATCTTTTTGCCCCCAATTTTTTATTTTCCCAAGGGTAGGAGAAGAAATTGGGCCACAAAAGTTGTTGTGCAATTTGTCCTGAGTACGCCGATACCCCATATGTGTGGGTAAACCACTGTTTGGGTGCATAGCAGAGCTCGGAAGGGAAGGAGCGCCATTTGACTTTTCAATGCAAAATTGACTGGAATTAAGATGGGACGCCATGTTGTGTTTGGAGAGCCCCTGATGTGCCTAAACATTGAAACCCCCCACAAGTGACACCATTTTGGAAAGTAGACCCCTTAACCCCTTCACCCCTAAGGGTGGTTTGCACGTTAATGACCAGGCCAATTTTTACAATTCTGACCACTGTCCCTTTATGAGGTTATAACTCTGGAACGCTTTGACGGATCCTGGTGATTCTGACAATGTTTTCTCGTCACATATTGTACTTCATGATAGTGGTAAAATTTATTTGATATTACCTGCGTTTATTTGTGAAAAAAATGGAAATTTGGCGAAAATTTTGAAAATTTCGCAATTTTCCAAGTTTGAATTTTTATGCAATTAAATCACAGTGATCTGTCACACAAAATACTTAATAAGTAACATTTCCCACATGTCTACTTTACATCAGCACAATTTTGGAACCAACATTTTTTTTGTTAGGGAGTTATAAGGGTTAAAAGTTGACCAGCAATTTCTCATTTTTACAACACCATTTATTTTTAGGGACCACATCTCATTTGAAGTAGTTTTGTGTGGTCTATATGATAGAAAATAACCAAGTGTGACACCATTCTAAAAACTGCACCCCTCAAGGTGCTCAAAACCACATTCAAGAAGTTTATTAACCCTTCAGGTGTTTCACAGGAATTTTTGGAATGTTTAAATAAAAATGAACATTTAACTTTTTTTCACACAAAATTTACTTCAGCTCCAATTTGTTTTATTTTACCAAGGGTAACAGGAGAAAATGGACCTCAAAAGATGTTGTACAATTTGTCATGAGTACGCTGATACCCTATATGTGGGGGTAAACCACTGTTTGGGCATATGACAGAGCTCGGAAGCGAAGGAGCGCCATTTGACTTTGCAATGCAAAATTGACTGGAATTGAGATGGGATGCCATGTTGCGTTTGGAGAGCCCCTGATGTGCCTAAACATTGAAACCCCCACATGTGACACCATTTTGGAAATTAGACCCCCTAAGGAACTTATCTAGATGTGTGGTGAGCACTTTGACCCACCAAGTGCTTCACAGAAGTTTATAATGCAGAACCGTAAAAATAAAAAATCATATTTTTTCACAAAAATTATCTTTTCGCCCCCAATTTTTTATTTTCTTAAGGGTACGAGAAGAAATTGGACCCCAAAAGTTGTCAGACAATTTGTCCTGAGTATGCTGATACCCCATATGTGGGGGTAAACCACTGTTTGGGCGCATAGGAGAGCTCGAAAGCGAAGGAGCGCCGTTTGACTTTTCACTGCAAAATTGACAGGCATTGAGATGGGACGACATGTTGCGTTTGGAGAGCCACTGATGTGCCTAAACATTGAAAACCCCCACAAGTGACACCATTTTGGAAAGTAGACCACCTAAGGAACTTATCTAGAGGTGTGGTGAGCACTTTCACCCACCAAGTGCTTCACAGAAGTTTATAATGCAGAGCCATAAAAATGAAACAAAAATTTTTTCCCACAAAAATTATTTTTTAGCCCCCAGTTTTGTATCTTCCTGAGGGTAACAGGAGAAATTGGACCCCAAAAGATGTTATCTAATGTGTCCTGAGTACGCTGATACCCCATATGTGGGGGGAACCACCGTTTTAGTGCATGGGAGGGCTCGGAAGGGATGGAGCACCATTTGGAATGCAGACTTAGATGGAATGGTCTGCAGGCGTCACATTGCATTTGCAGAGCCCCTAATGTACCTAAACAGTAGAAACCCCCCACAAGTGACACCATTTTGGAAAGTAGACCCCCTAAGGAACTCATCTAGATGTGTTGTGAGAGCTTTGAACCCCCAAGTGTTTCACTACAGTTTATAACGCAGAGCCAGGCAAATAAAAAATATTTTTTTTTCCACAAAAATAATTTTTTAGCCCCCAGTTTTGTATTTTCCCAAGGGTAACAGGAGAAATTGGACCACAAAAGTTATTCTCCAATGAGTTCCAAGTACGCTGATACCCAATATGTTGGGGTAAACCCCTGTTTGGGTGCACGGGAGAGCTCGGAAGGGAAGGAGCACTGTTTTACTTTTTCAACGCAGACTTGGCTGGAATTGAGATCGGACGCCATGTCGCGTTTGGAGAGCCCCTGATGTGCCTAAACAGTGGAAACCCCCCAATTATAACTGAAACCCTAATCCAAACACACCCCTAACCCTAATCCCAACCCTATTCCCAACCGTAAATGTAAATTCCAAAACAGAAGAAAGACAGTGCCACAATGGCCAGTGATGAAAGTCTTACATATTTAATCTGCCTCCTGCGGCGACGTTTCGGTACAATGACCTTTATCAAGCACTAACCCTAACCACACCCCTAACCCTGACACACCCCTAACTCTAATCCTAACCCTAATCTCAGCCTAACTTTAGCCAACCCTAACCCTAACTTTAGCCCCAACCCTAGCCCCAACTCTAACCCTAACCCTAGCCCTAACCCTAGCCCTAGCCCTAACCCTAGCCCTAACACTAGCCCTAACCCTAACCTTAGCCCTAACCCTAGCCCTAACCCTAACCCTAACCCTAGCCCTAACCATAACCCTAGCCCTAACTCTAATGGGAAAATGGAAATAAATACATTTTTTAAATTTTATTATTTTTACCTAACTAAGGGGGTGATGAAGGGGGGTTTGATTTACTTTTATAGCATTTTTTATAGCGGATTTTTATGATTGGCAGCCGTCACACACTAAAAGACGCTTTTTATAGCGAAAAAGTTTTTGCGTCTCCACATTTTGAGACCTATAATTTTTCCATATTTTGGTCCACAGAGTCATGTGAGGTCTTGTTTTTTGTGGGACGAGTTGACGTTTTTATTGGTAACATTTTCGGACACGTGACAGTTTTTGATTGCTTTTATTCCGATTTTTGTGAGGCAGAATGACAAAAAAACAGCTATTCATGAATTTCTTTTGGGGGAGGCGTTCATACTGTTCCACGTTTGGTAACATTGATAAAGCAGTTTTATCCTTCGGGTCAGTACGATTACAGCAATACCTCATTTATATCATTTTTTTATGTTTTGGCGCTTTTATATGATTTTGGCATCGCTTTATTCTGAGGACTTTTTTAATTTTACTTTGATGACACTGTATGGTGGCTCGTTTTTTGCGGGACAAGATGACGTTTTCAGCGGTACCATGGTTATTTATATCCGTCTTTTTGATCACGTGTTATTCCACTTTTTGTTTCGGCAGTATGATAATAAAGCGTTGTTTTTTGCCTCGATTTTTTTTTTTCCTACGGTGTTCACTGAAGGGGTTAACTAGTGGGACAGTTTTATAGGTTGCGTCATTACAGACGCGGCAATACTAAATATGTGTACATTTATTGTTTTTTATTATTATTTAGATAAATAAATGTATTTATGGGAATAATATATATATTTTTTCCTTTGTTTAGGATTTTTTTTTTTTTAACACATGTTGAAATTTTTTTTTTTACATTTTTACTTTGTCCCGGAGGAGACATCACAGATCGCTGATCTGACAGTTTGCACAGCACTTTGTCAGATCGGCGATCTGACTTACAGTGCTGCAGGCTTACCAAGCGCTTGCTCTGAGCAGGCACTCGGTAATCCACCTCCCTCCCTGCAGGACCCGGATGCCGCAGCCATTTTGGATCTGGGGACAGCAGGGAGAGGAGGTAAGAGACCCTCGGAACAACGTGATCACATCGCGTTGCTCCGGGGGTGTCAGGGAAGAACGCAGGGAGCCCCCTCCCTGCGCGATGCTTCCCTGTACCGCCGGCAAACCGCGATCATGTTTGATCGCGGTGTGCCGGGGGTTACTGTGCCGGGGGCGGTCCGTGACCGCTCCTGGCACATAGTGCCGGATGTCAGCTGCGATAAACAGCTGACACCCGGCCGCGATCGGCCGCGCCCCCTCCGTGAGCGCGGCCGATCGCGCTGGACGTACTATCCCGTCAGTGGTCATACGGGCCCACACCACCTCGACGGGATAGTACGTCCAATGTCAGAAAGGGGTTAAAGCTGTATCTGAACCTTAGTGTTAAAAACATGGCAAATAAAATTGCCAAATTGAACTGTAAATAATTCTGCAAAGAGGGAACCATCATACCATTAAAAAATGTGAATACATTTTCATGGGCTCATCCAGTATGTGGGTTCCAAGGTATAATGGGGTGCATATGACTATGCAGTAGGGCTGACCTTGCTGCCAATGTGTGAAACAAAAAAGTACGGAGTACAAAAAACATATTGTGAAGTGGATTTTTATGGGCAAATCCAGTATGTGGGTTCCAAGGTGTAATGAGGTACATATGACTGACTATGCAGCAGGCCTGGCTTTGCTGCCAATGTGTAAAACAAAGGAGTACGGAGTACAAAATGCATATTGTGAAGTGGATTTTCATGGGCCCATCCAGTATGTGGGTTCAAAGTCTTATTGGGGTGCATATGAATTGGTAGCAGGGCAGGCCTTGAATTCAATGCAATACTTTTTCAGGAGTCCCCCTGGACATCTTATGAAAGGGGTATTGTGGTGCGTCGTAATTCTAGGCAGCCCATCCACTCACAGCATAGGCTGCAACATCTTAGGAGACCCACTGTTTAATAATGGCCCTTTAAGAAGATTAATTACGCCTGATGCACCAGTAAAAATAGGCTCTGTGACTTTAAGAGTCCCTCCTTCATAAATGAAACAAGATGGGTCTGCTTTAGTGTTGAGCGATACCTTCCGATATTTGAAAGTATTGGTATCGGATTGTATCGTCCGATATCCGAAAAATATCGGATATCGCCGATACCGATACCCGATACCAATACAAGTCAATGGGACACAAATATCGGAAGTGATCCTGGATGATTCCCAGGGTCTGAAGGAGAGGAAACCCTCCTTCAGGCCCTGGGATCCATATTCATGTGTAAAATAAAGAATAAAAATAAAAAATAGGGATATACTCACCCTCTGAAGCGCCCTGGTTGTAACCGCTGCAACCGGCAGTCTCCGTTCCTAAGAATGAGCGAGTGAAGGACCTTCGATGACGTCGCGGCTTGTGATTCGTCGCGTGAGCGGTCACGTGAGCGGTTACGCGACCAATCACAAGACCGCGACGTCATCGCAGGTCCTTCACTCGCTCATTCTTAGGAACGGAGGCTGCCGGTTGCAGCGGTTACAACCAGGGTGCGTCAGAGGGTGAGTATATCCCTATTTTTTATTTTTATTCTTTATTTTACACGTGAATATGCATTCCGATCCCGATTCCCGATATCGCAAAAATATCGGAACTCGGTATCGGAATTCCGATACCGCAAACATCGGCCGATACCCGATACTTGCGGTATCGGAATGCTCAACACTAGTCTGCTTATATGTCACACACCACATGGCCAGCTAGGGTTGTTAAATGTTACAATGACATTTCCCAGTGAATGCTTTTGCAGTGGTTTAAAGCAATGTTAAAGTTGAAAAACGTTTCAAAAATGCTGCGTCTGAACTAAGCCTAAGTGGGGGAGGAAATTTTCGGTCTGGGGTTAAATATTTAGCCTTACAGGCAAGTCATTAACCTGCAAACGATGTACCTTGACATATTTCCCAGCAAAATTAGTTTTGGTTTCGTTTTTAGGTTGTTTTTTGTTGCACCGGGAAATCTCTCTGAGATTTGAAGTTATCTTTTAATACAAGTAATTTCATGTCCATAATCAATTAAGGAATTTGCTCCTCAGACCCTGTGGGGTCATCATAACACATAACCAGAAACATTCCGAGGACACCAAAACATTCACACTCCTTATCTATGAACTGTTCCAATATTTATGGACATAAACATTTCAGCACTCTCACATAATGGTAGTTCTGCTTCACTTCACCTGTCTTATCTATGGATTTTTTTCTGGGCTGCATTGTGCATAAATATGTGTTTAAGTCTATGCCTTATGAAGGCACCTGCGTAGTCTCGAAAGCTTGAAATTTGTTACCATCTTTTCAGTTAGACATTAAAAGGTATCAACCACTGAGGACTCTCAATTCTAAATATTGTTTTTTAATAAAAAAAACCTAATTTTGGGGGGGAAAATAGATAAAATAGTGCGTGTTGCAAACCTCTTTTGCGGTAGCATACCTGGGACGCCAATAACTATCCAGACTTGGATCAGGAAAGCGCTCTAATAGCACACGGCGCTGCACTGGTGGTCACAGCAATAAGACGCTGTATCGTTTGTTAAGTGCTGGTAGCTCTGTCGGGCCCTAGATAACAAACATCCACCATACTCGAGCAGTCAAACACAAGGGAGGGGATGATTAATGAGCGACTTTCACACATTAACACATGCACGTTTACAAGTATACACTAGCGCATGCAAACCTTTTATAGCGGCAGTGCTACAAGACCTTCAGATGGTCATATAGGAGCCGCAACAGGACCTGAGCATGTGACCCCTGACCTCTAATGGGAGGTCGGCCTGTGGGCATGACTAGTATGGGAAAAGCAGGACTTAGTCCCAGAAGGACCTGCTTGCTGCTGATCAGTGCTTGCTACAAAGACAGAGCCTGGAAGGGCAGCAGTAACCAGTCACACAGTATCAGCCTGAGACAGACGCTGGGACCGACATCTCCGCTGAGCAAGCTCCACTGCAGCTGGAGAAGAATGGGAGACCGCAGCGAAGATGGTTTGAGATTCCCCCTGTGCAGAGGTGGGAACTTGACATCTAACAATACCCCCTAGGGTCCCCCCCTCATTGGACCTCGCTACGCTCGAAGGCAGCAATGAGCTGCTGAGCTCGAATGTGCTCAGCAGGCTCCCAGGACCTGTCCTCTTGGCCTTAACCCGTCCAATCCACAAAATAAAATTTTTTACCACGTACCACCTTACACCCCAAGATAGCGTTCACCTCATAATCATCCGTAGATGAACCTGATGTCCCGGCAGATGGCTCGGAAAACCGGTACATGTGTATGGGCTTTAAGAGGGACACATGAAAGGTGTCGGTGATACCTAGGCGTAGAGGAAGGGCCAGACGGTAGACCACAGGGTTAACCTGTTCCAGGACCTTGAAGGGACCCAAGTAGCATGGTGCAAACTTAGTGGACTCAATTCGCAGCCTGATGTTACGGGCAGAGAGCCACTCTAAATCACCAAGAGCAAAGGTCTGAGCGGGGCGCCGATGTGCATCGGTGGAGGACCTCATTCTCCCCTTGGAGGCCTGGATGGCATCCTGAGTGCGGTCCCAAATGTCCCGTGCCTCCACAGCCCTGTCTGCCACCCTAGAGTCTGCGGAAGACACGGGCATAGGCACAGGATTTTGCGGATGCTGACCGTAGTTAAGGAGGAACGGGGTCTGCCCAGTGGAGTCGGCTACAGTGTTATTTAGCGCAAACTGCGCCCACAGTAGCAAGGATGCCCAGTCATCCTGCCTTGCTGAAGCAAAATGTCACAGATATGTGACCAAGGTCTGGTTGGCCCTCTCTACCAACCCATTCATCTCGGTATGGTATGCTGAAGAGAGATTCAATGCAATGCTGAGTAGATGACAAAGCTCTCTCCAGAACCGAGATGCAAACACGGGACCCTGGTCACTGACAGTTTTGTCCAGCATACCGTGTAGGCGGAAAACAAGTTTTATAAACAACGCTGCCAAGGCCCGTGCAGAAGGTAGCCGTGGAAGTGGCAACAAGTGCACCATTTTAGAAAAATGGTCGGTGATAACCCAAATGATGGTGCAGCAACGGGACTTGGGTAAACCCACCAAAAAGTCCATCCCAACCATCTCCCAGAGCCTGACTGCCACTGGCAGCGGATAAAGTAACCCAGCTGGCTGTTGTCCAGGAGACTTATTTTTGGCCCGAATATAGTCTCCAACATCAGGGGTCATATGCGGCCACCAGTATGTTCTAGCCAGAAGCTCAGATGTCCTTTTGGTCCCAAAATGTCCACCTTCCCTGGATGAGTGAGCACAGGAAGAACCTCCGGTCGCACATTTGATGGCATGAAAGTCTTGCCCGGGGGCACAGACTCTAGCGAAACCGGAGGCACGATTCTCAGCTCTCAGAAGGGACAATAAGCCGAGGTTCCTCCTCCTCTGCTGATGACACTATGGAGCAAGAGAGAGCATCGGCATGAATGTTCTTCTCCCCAGAGAAAAAATGCAGGGTGAAATGGAACCGGGAGAAGAACAGGAACCATCTGGCTTGGCAAGAATTTATCTGCCTGGCAGTCGGAATATAGACCAAGTTCTTATGGTCGATGAAAACTTGGAAGGGAAAGCAAGCGCCCCCAAGAAGGTGTCTCCACTCCGAGAAGGCGAAATTCATAGCTAGCAACTCCCTTTCCCCAATGGAATAATTCCCATCTGCCTGTGTGAAGGTCTTAGAGAAAAAGAAGCAAGGATGCTTCTGACCTTGAGCATCCTTTTGAAATAGGACTGCTCCAGCACCGACAGATGAGGCATCCACCTCCATTATGAAAGGTTTATCTACATCGGGGCGATGTTGAATGGGAGCGCTAGAAAAGTGGGACTTAATAGAAAGGAAGGCTTTGGAGACCTCCTCCGACCACAGTTTGGGATTTGCTCCCTTTTTGGTGAAGGCAACCAAAGGAGCTACCAAAGTTGAGAAGTGGGGAATGAACTGGCGATAGGAATTAATGAATCCCATAAAGTGCTGCACCGCTTTGAGAGAATGGGGTTCCTGCTAGTCCATCACAGCCTGTAGCTTGGCGGGATCCATAGTCAGTCCTTTGGCCGAGATAAAACAGCCCAGGAAAGGCAAAGACTTCCGCTCAAACACACACTTCTCCAACTTGGCATAGAGGGAATTTGCCCATAAGAGGTCTTAGACTTTGCAAACATCTCTTCGGTGGGAGTCTATATCTGGAGAGTAGATGAGAATATCATTCAGGTAGACTACAACCGAGGTGGAGAGCACATCCCGGAAGATATCGTTCACAAAGTCTTGGAAAACGGCTGGGGCATTACAGAGTTCAAATGGCATCACCAGATATTTATAGTGCCTATCCCTGGTGTTAAAAGCCATCTTCCATTTGTCCCCCTCACGGATGTGAATCAGGTTGTAAGCACCCCACAGATCTAGTTTAGTAAACACCCTTGCTCCTCGAAACCTATCAAAAAGCTCAGATATCAGGGGCATTTCACCTTCTGTTCTGCCTGTCACAAAAGATTTACAACAGAATTTGTCCGCGTTCAGTTTGGCCTGCAGCAGCAGGTCTTTTCCAGGAGCACCAAGAGGAGGAACGGACTCACCCCCATACACTGCTTAGTCTTCTTCTGCTTATAATTTAGATAATATATTTTGCTCTGATTTTTAGTCTTATGCTTAATGTTCTTCTGCTTTTTGTTCTGCAGCTTCTTGTTCTTCTGCTTCTCGGTCTTCAGGGTCGTCGTCTCCAGGGTAGTCATCTCCGGGGTCGTCGTCTTCTTTGGGGTGATCTTCAGGGTCATCGTCTCCAGGGTAGTCGTCTCAGGGGTCGTCGTCTCCGGGGTCGTTGTTATCTACGGGGTGGTCTTCAGGGTCGTCGTCTTTAGGGTCTTGAACTTGGAAATGTAGCAGAAGGTACAAGAAGGCTGAGGAACTGCTGAGAACCAGCTGACGGTACTGGAACCGGGTTACTAAGCAGGAGGTACCCATGCCAGAAAGCACTACCAAGGACCACCAGACATTGGTGGAACTCGGATACCCAGAAGGAGGCACCTAAGCCAAAGGCTCTGCCCAGAACCAGCTGACGGTACTGGAACCAGGATGGGGAGCAGAAGGTACAAGAGCAAAATACACTGCTGAGAACCAGCTGATGGTACTGGAACCTGGATGGGTAGCCGAAGGTGCAAGAGCCAATGGAACTACCGAGGACCAGCTGACGGTACTGGAACCCGGTTACTAAGCAGGAGGTACCCGTGCCTGAAAGCAATACAAAGGACCACCAGACGTTGGTGGAGCTTGGATCCCCAGAAGGAGGCACCTAAGCCAAAGGCTCTGCCCGGAACAAGCTGACGGTACTGGAACCAGGATGGGGAGCAGAAGGTACAAGAGCAAAAGACATTGCCGAGAACCACCTGATGGTACTGGAACCCAGATGGCTAGTCGAAGGTACAAGAGCCAATGGAACTACCGAGGACCAGCTGACAGTACTGGAATCCGGATACTAAGCAGGGGGCACCCGTGCCAGAAAGCCCTACCAAGGACCACCATACGTTGGTGGAACTTGGATACCCAGAAGGAGGCACCTAAGCCAAAGGCCAAAGGCTCTGCCTGAGACAGCTTATGGTACTGGAACCCAGGTGGACCTTTTCAAGAATGACTTCTAAAGAACCAGCTAATGGTGCTGGAACTCAGATAGTCAGCAGAAGGTCCACATGAACAAAAAGTTGCAAGGCCGCGAGCCGACCGGAGTTACCGAAACCCACAGTCCTACAGGGGGTGCTTGTCCTATTGGCACTATGGAACCAGCCTTTATTGCCAGATACCGCAGCCCACATAAGAAACACCTAAACTGCAGGCACCATAGAGTCAGCTAACCCGACCACAACATGACAGGACAACGGATTGGTGGCAAATTGACTTGGACACTGCCTGGAAACAGCTGGTGTGCTGGAACCAAGCTGGGCAGGAGGGAGTACCCGTGCCAAAGACACTTCTGAGCAGCAACTGGCTGTGTTGGAGCCCAGGGATTACATGAGAAACAGAGTGTAGGCTGAGGCCTAATTGGAGCAAGTTGAAAGGGAACCTATAACCCCCCAGGCGTTTGCAACTAAAAGAGCTACCTTGTGCAGCACTAATGCTGCACAAGGAAAAGGTGGCTCATTTAATTATGCTCCTTGCACACGCTGAAGTTAACACTTATAAAATGAGTCCCCTCAAATCGTCAAACCGTCCCGGAGGCGGGACTTTCCTTCTTAATGAGATGCAGCACAGCCTTCATTCATACCCCCTTGGTGCCGTGCGCCGCTTCCTTAGCGTTGTTTGAATCTGTCCCGGAGCCTGCGCTGTTATGTTATGCCTTGGCCATGCACAGTTAGCGCTGCCCATCTTCAGACATCATTTATTGTCAGGCTGGCTAAGGCTACGTTCACATTTGCGTTGTGCGCCGCAGCGTCAGCGCCGCAACGCACAACGCAAATAAAAACGCAGCAAAACGCATGCACAACGCTGCGTTTTGCGCCGCATGCGTCGTTTTTTTCATTGAATTTGGACGCAGCAAAAATGCAACTTGCTGCGTCCTCTGCGCCCCGACGCGGGCGCCGCAGCGACGCATGCGGCGCAAAACGCAAGTGCGCCGCATGTCCATGCGCCCCCATGTTAAATATAGGGGCGCATGACGCATGCGGCGCCGCTGCGGCGCCCGACGCTGCGGCGAGGACCACAAATGTGAACGTAGCCTATGACTGTGCGGCCTCCCTGCCCGAGATCACCCCCCCCCCCCACAGTGTCTTCAGATTTTTTGACACTGTGGGGCTGGGATTCTGGGGCAGGCGCAGTGCATTTCTGGGACTCTCACTCATCTCCTTCCGCCTTCTTCAGATCAAGCGGCGTCAGCTGATCCCTAATCGCATGCCACGGCTGTGACGCAGCACATTCTGAAGTAGGTGGAAGGAGATGTTGTGAATTCCGCTGTTGGGCTCCCTCCGGTGGTTGTTAGTGGTAGTGCAGTGGTCTCTGGATTGTAAGCAGGGCAGGTGTTTCTGCTTATTGCAGCTCTATTAGGTATTTAGGTGTGTAGGATCCATCAATGCCTGCCAGTTGTCCATTGTATCTTGGAGGGATTGCATCTCTGTCTGGCTTCACTTGCCCTGCTGTCATTTCAGCTAAGATAAGTGTCTGGTTTTTGTTCTCTGTAGCACGCATGCAGTGTGCTTTAATGTGCAGTGCTATCTAATGTGTTTTTGTCCAGCTTAGACTTTGTTTGGATTTTTCTGTCATGCTGGATTCTTTGGAGATGCAGATATACATCCTATGTCTTTAGTTAGATGTAGTGATAGTATATTCTGCTGTGGATTTTTCTAGAGTTTTAATACTGACCGCTTAGTACTCTCTCCTATCCTTTTCTATTTTAGCTAGAAGTGCCTCTTTTGCTAAATTCTGTCTTTTCTGCCTGTGTATGTATTTCCTCTTAAAATCACAGTCAATATTTATGGGGGGCTGCCTATCCTTTGGGGCTCTGCTCTGAGGCAAGATAGGATTTCCCATTTCCATCTTTAGGGGTATTTAGTCCTCCGGCTGTGTCGAGGTGTCTAGACCATGTTAGGTACATCCCACGGCTACTTCTAGTTGCGGTGTCAGTATTAGGATTGCGGTCAGTACAGGTACCACTTACTCCAGAGATAGTCTCATGCGGCTCCAGGGTCACCGGATCATAACAGGAGATGAGTGAGAGGCCAAGAAATGCACTTTGCATGCCCAGTAATTCCAGCCCCGCAGTGTCTTAAGATTTATTCACACTGCGGGGCTGGGATTCCGGGGCATGCGCAGTGCATATCTTGGACTCTCACTCATCTCCTTCTGCCTTCTTCAGACTGTGCGGCGTCAGCTGATCCCTAATCGCATGCCACGGCCGTGACGTGGAACAGTCTGAAGAAGGCGAAAGGAGATGAGTGAGAGTCCAAGATATGCACTGCGAATGCCCAGGAATCACAGCCCCGCAGTGTGAATAAATCTGAAGACACTGCGGGGCTGGGATTCCTGGGCATGCGCAGTGCATATCTTCGACTCTCACTCTTCTCCTTCCGCCTTCTTCAGTCTGTGCGGCGACAGCTGATCCCTAATCGCATGCCACGGCCATGATGACGTGGCACAGTCTGAAGAAGGCGGAAGGAGAAGAGTGAGAGGCCAAGAAATGCACTGCGCCTGCCCTGGAATCCCACCCCCACAGTGTGAATAAATCTGAAGACACTGCAGGGCGGTATCATGGGCAGGGCGGCCGCACAGGCTTGGCCAGCCTGACAACAAATGATATCAGAAGATGGGCAGCGCAAACCGCGCATGGTGAAGGGATTACATAGCAGCGCAGGCTCAGGGACAGATGCAAACAACGCTGAGGAGGCAGCGCATGGCGCCAAGGGGGTATGAATGATGGCTGTGCTGCGTCTCATAAAGAAGGAAAGTCCCGCCTCCGGGACGGTTTCACGGTATGAGGGGAAACATTTTACAAGTGTTAACTTTAGCGTGTGCAAGGAGAATAACAAAAACTCCACCTTGTCCAAATGCAGCATTAGTGCTGCACAAGGTGACTCTTTTAGTTACAAACGCCTGGGGGGGACAGGTTCCCTTTAATTTCTGTAGTAGTGTGAGTGTGGAGGGAGCAGGAGCAATTGCCGCACATACAGCAGGGGAGCAGCTAGCGTTACTGAACCGCACTAACACAGGAGCTAGTGTTCTTCTCTGTGCAGACAGCACTTCCGGGCAGCAACTGGCGGTGTTGAAGCCCAGGGAATACAGAGGAAAAGAGTGTAGGCCAAAGCCTAATTGGATCAAGTTTAATTTCTGAAGTTGTGTGAGTTTGGAGTGAGCAGGAGCAATTGCCGCACACACAGCAGGGGAGCAGCTGGTGTTACTGAACCGCACTAACACAGGAGCTAGTGTTTTTCTCTGTGCAGCCAGGACTTCGGGCAGCAACTGGCAGAGTTGAAGCCCAGGGATTACAGAAGAAAAAGAGTGTAGGCCGAAGCCTAATTGGAGCAAGTTTAATTTCTAAAGTTGTGTGAGTTTGGAGGGAGCAGGAGCAATTCCCGCACACACAGCAGGGGAGCAGCTGGCGTTTCTGAACCCCAATAATATAGGAGCAACTGTTGACTGTGCAGACAGCACTTCTGAGCAGCACCTGGCAGTGTTGGAGCCCAGGGAAAGCAGGAGGAGCAGACTGGAGGTATTGCCGCACACACAGCAGGGGAGCAGCTGGCGTTACTGAACCCCAATAACACTGGAGCAGGTGTACACTGCACAGACAGCACTTCCGGGCAGAAACTGGCAGTGATGGAGCCCAGGGTCAATGCTAGAAACTGATGGCAGAAATTGCCACACACACAGCAGGGGAGCAGCTGGCATTAGTGAACCCCAATAACAGAGGAGCAACTGTTGACTGTGCAGACAGCACTTCCGAGCAGCAACTGGTGGTGTTGGAGCCCAGGGACACCAGGAGGAGCAGACTGGAGGTATTGCCGCACACACAGCAGGGGAGCAGCTGATGTTACTGATCCCCAAAAACACAGCAGCAAGTGTTGACTGTGTAGACAGCACTTCCGAGCAGCAACTGGGGGTGTTGGAGCCCAGGGAAAGCTGGAGGAGCAGACTGTAGGTATTGCCGCACACACACACACACAGCAGGGGAGCAGCTGGTGTTACTGAACCCCAATAACAGAGGAGCAACTGTTGACCGTGCAGACAGCATTTCCGAGCAGCAACTGGCGGTGTTGGAGCCCAGGGATTACAGAAGAAAAAGAGTGTAGGCCGAAGCCTAATTGGAGCAAGTTTAATTTCTGAAGTTGTGTGAGTTTGGAAGGAGCAGGAGCAATTGCCGCACACACAGCAGGGGAGCAGCTGGTGTTCCTGAACCTCAATAACAGAGGAGCAACTGTTGACCGTGCAGACAGCATTTCCGAGCAGCAACTGGCGGTGTTGGAGCCCAGGGATTACAGAAGAAAAAAAGAGTGTAGGCCGAAACCTAATTGGATCAAGTTTAATTTCTGAAGTTGTGTGAGTTTGGAGGGAGCAGGAGCAATTGCCGCACACACAGCAGGGGAGCAGCTGGAGTTACTGAACCGCACTAACACAGGAGCTAGTGTTTTTCTCTGTGCAGCCAGGACTTCGGGCAGCAACTGGCAGGGTTGAAGCCCAGGGATTACAGAAGAAAAAGAGTGTAGGCCAAAGCCTAATTGGAGCAAGTTTAATTTCTGAAGTTGTGTGAGTTTGGAGGGAGCAGGAGCAATTGCCGCACACACAGCAGGGGAGCAGCTGGTGTTCCTAAACCCCAATAATATAGGAGCAACTGTTGACTGTGCAGACAGCACTTCTGAGCAGCACCTGGCAGTGTTGGAGCCCAGGGAAAGCAGGAGGAGCAGACTGGAGGTATTGCCGCACACACAGCAAGGGAGCAGCTGGCGTTACTGAACCCCAATAACACTGGAGCAGGTGTACACTGCACAGACAGCACTTCCGGGCATCAACTGGCAGTGTTGGAGCCCAGGGTCAATGCTAGAAATTGATGGCAGAAATTGCCACACACACAGCAGGGGAGCATCTGGCATTAGTGAACCCCAATAACAGAGGAGCAACTGTTGACTGTATAGACAGCACTTCCGAGCAGCAACTGGGTGTGCTGGAGCCCAGGGAAAGCTGGAGGAACAGACTATAGGAATTGCCGCACACACACACAGCAGGGGAGCAGCTGGTGTTACTGAACCCCAATAACAGAGGAGCAACTGTTGACCGTGCAGACAGCATTTCCGAGCAGCAACTGGCGGTGTTGGAGCCCAGGGATTACAGAAGAAAAAGACTGTAGGCCGAAGCCTAATTGGAGCAAGTTTAATTTCTGAAGTTGTGTGAGTTTGGAGGGAGCAGGAGCAATTGCTGCACACACAGCAGGGGAGCAGCTGGTGTTCCTGAACCCCAATAATATAGGAGCAACTGTTGACTGTGCAGACAGCACTTCTGAGCAGCACCTGGCAGTGTTGGAGCCCAGGGAAAGCAGGAGGAGCAGACTGGAGGTATTGTCGCACACACAGCAGGGGAGCAGCTGGCGTTACTGAACCCCAATAACACTGGAGCAGGTGTACACTGCACAGACAGCACTTCCGGGCAGCAACTGGCAGTGTTGGAGCCCTGGGTCAATGCTAGAAACTGATGGCAGAAATTGCCACCCACACAGCAGGGGAGCAGCTGGCATTAGTGAACCCCAATAACAGAGGAGCTACTGTTGACTGTGCAGACAGCACTTCCGAGCAGCAACTGGTGGTGTTGGAGCCCAGGGACAGCAGGAGGCGCAGACTGGAGGTATTGCCGCACACACAGCAGGGGAGCAGCTGATGTTACTGATCCCCAATAACACAGCAGCAAGTGTTGACTGTGTAGACAGCACTTCCGAGCAGCAACTGGAGGTGTTGGAGCCCAGGGAAAGCTGGAGGAACAGACTGTAGGAATTGCCGCACACACACACACAGCAGGGGAGCAGCTGGTGTTACTGAACCCCAATAACAGAGGAGCAACTGTTGACCATGCAGACAGCATTTCTGAGCAGCAACTGGCGGTGTTGGAGCCCAGGGAAGACAAGAGAAGCAGTCTGGAGGTATTGCTGCACACACAGCTGGGGAGCAGCTGGCGTTACTGAACCCCAATAACACTGGAGCAGGTGTTGACTGTGCACACAGCACTTCCAGGCAGAAACTGGCGGTGTTGGAGCCCAAGGAAAGCAGGAGGAGCAGACTGCAGGTATTGCCGCACACACAGCAGGGGAGCTGCTGACGTTACTGAACCCCAATAACACGGCAGCAAGTGTTGACTGTGCAGACAGCACTTCCGAGCAGCAACTGGCAGTGTTGGAGCCCAGGGAATAAAGGAGAAACTGAGTGTAAGCTGAGGCCTAATTGGAGCAAGTTGAAGGGGAACCTTTAACCCCTCCAGGCGTTTGTAACTGAAAGAGCCACCTTGGGCATCACTAATGTTGAAAGAAAAAGGTGGCACTTTTAGTTATGCTCCTTGCAGACGCTGAACTTCACACTTATAAAATGTGTCCCCTCCTACCGTGAAACCGTCCCGGAGGTGGGACTTTCCTTTGCAATGAGACGCAGCACAGCCGTCATTCATACCCCCTTGGCGACGGGCGCCGCCTTCGCCTCAGCGTTGTTTGAATCTGTGCCGGAGCCTGCGCTGTTATGTTCAACCTTGGGCATGCGCAGTTAGCGCTGCCCATCTTCTGACACCATTTTGTGTCAGGCTGACTGCACCTGTGCACCCGCGCTGCCCAAGATAGCACCCCGCAGTGTCTTCGATTTATTCACACTGTGGGGCTGGGATTCATGGGCATGTGCAGAGCATATCTTCACCTCTCACTCATCTCCTTGCGCCTTCTTCAGACTGTGGGGTGTCACGGCCATGGCATGCGATTAGGGATCAGCTGACGGTGCACAGTCTGAAGGAGCCGGAAGGAGATCAGTGAGAGTCCAAGATATACACTGCGCATACCCATGAATCCCAGCTCCGCAGTGTGAATAAACCAGAAGACACTGTGGGGCGTGATCTCGGGCAGCGTGGCCGCACAGGCGCAGTCAGCCTGACACGAAATGGTGTCAGAAGACGGGCAGCGCTAACTGCGCATGCCCAAGGTTGAACATAGCGCAGGCTCCGAGACAGATTCAAACAACGCTAAGGAGGCATTGCCCGGTGCCAAGGGGGTATGAATGATTGCTGTGCTGTGTCTCATTACAAAGGAAAGTTCAGCCTCCGGGACGGTTTAACGTTATGAGGGGCAACATTATATAAGTGTTAAGTTCATCGTCTGCAAGAAGCATAACGAAAAGAGCCACCTTTTCCTTGTGTAGCCTTAGTGCTGCACTAGGTGTCTCTTCAGTTACAAATGCCTGGGGAGGACAGTTTCCTTTTGTTTTCTGTAGTAGTGTGAGTGTGGAGGTAGCAGGAGCAATTGCCGGATACACAGCTGGGGATCAGCTGACGTTACTGAAACCCAATAACACGGCAGCAAGTGTTGACTGTGCAGACATCCGAGCAGCAACTGGCGGTGTTTGAGCCCAGGGTCAATCAGGGTTTAAGCCAAGGCCTGCACTCGAGGCAGTTTAATATCTGAAGTAGTGTGAGCGTGGAGGTAGCAGGCAAAAAAATTGCCGGACACACAGCAGGGGAGCAGCTGAGGTTACTGAACCCCACTAACACAGGAGCGAGTGTTTTTCTCTGTGCAAACGGCACTTCCGAGCAGCAACTGGTGGTGTTGGAACCCAGGGTCAATCAGGGTGTAGGCCAAGGCCTAATTGGAGCAAGTTTAATATCTGATGTAATGTGGAGGTAGCAGGCCAAATTGCCAGACACACAGCAGGGGAGCAGCTGGCGTTACTGAACCACACTAACACAGGAGCTAGTGTTTTTCTCTGTGCAGACAGCACTTCTGGGCAGCAACTGGCGGTGTTGAAGCCCAGGGATTACAGAAGAAAAAGAGTGTAGGCCGAAGCCTAATTGGAGCAAGTGTAATTTCTGAAGTTGTGTGAGTATGGAGGGAGCAGGAGCAATTGTCGCACACACAGCAGGGGAGCAGCTGGCGTTACTGAACCGCACTAACACAGGAGCTAGTGTTTTTCTCTGTGCAGACAGCACTTCTGGGCAGCAACTGGTGGTGTTGAAGCCCAGGGATAACAGAAGAAAAAGAGTGTAGGCCAAAGCCTAACTGGAGCAAGTTTAATTTCTGAAGTTGTGTGAGTTTGGAGGGAGCAGGAGCAATTGCCACACACAAGGCAGGGAAGCAGCTGATGTTACTGAACCCCAATAACACGGCAGCAAGTGTTGACTGTGTAGACAGCACTTCCGAGCAGCAACTGGCGGTGTTGGAGCCCAGGGAAAGCAGGAGGAGCAGACTGTAGGTATTGCTGCACACACAACAGAGGAGCAGCTGGCGTTATTGAACCCCAATAACAGAGGATCAACTGTTGACTGTGCAGACAGCACTTCCAAGCAGCAACTGGCAGTGTTGGAGCCCAGGGAAAGCAGGAGGAGCAGACTGTAGGTATTGCTGCACACACAGCAGGGGAGCAGCTGGCGTTACTGAACCGCAATAACAGAGGAGCAACTGTTGACTGTGCAGACAGCACTTCCGAGCAGCAACTGACAGTGTTGGAGCCCAGGGAATAAAGGAGAAGCTGAGTGTTGGCTGAGGCTTAATTGGAGCAAGATAAAGGGGAACCTTTAACCCCCCAGGCGTTTGTAACTGAAAAAGCCACCTTGTGCATCACTAATGCTGCACAAGGAAAAGGTGGCACTTTTAGTTATGCTCCTTGCAGACGCTGAACTTAACAATTATAAAATGTGTCCCCTCCTACCATGAAACCGTCCCGGAGGTGGAACTTTCCTTCGGAATGAGACGCAGCACAGCCGTCATTCATATCCCCTTGTAGACAGGCGCCACCTCCTCAGCGTTGTTTGAATCTGTCCCGGAGCCTACGCTGTTATGTTCAACCTTGGGCATGCACAGTTAGCGCTGCCCATCTTCTGACACCATTTTGTGTCAGGCTGACTGCTCCTGTGCGCCCGTTCTGCCCAGTATAGCGCCCCGCAGAGTCTTTGATTTATTCACACTGCGGGGCTGGGATTCATGGACATGTGCAGTGCATATCTTCACCTCTTACTCATCTCCTTGCGCCTTCTTCAGACTGTGCGGCATCACGACCGTGGCATGCGATTAGGGATCAGCTGATGGCGCACAGTCTGAAGAAGCCGGAAGGAGATGAGTGAGAGTCCAAGATATGCACTGGGCATACCCATGAATCCCAGCTCCGCAGTGTGAATAAATCAGAAGACACTGCGTGGCGCTATCTCGGGCAGTGGTGCCGCACAGGCGCAGTCAGCCTGACACTAAATGGTTTCAGAAGACGGGCAGCGCTAACTGCGCATGCCCAAGGTTGAACATAACAGCACAGGCTCCGGGACAGATTCAAACAACGCTGAGGAGGCATTGCCTGGCGCCAAGGGGGTATGAATGATGGCTGTGCTGCATCTCATTACAAAGGAAAGTTCCGCCTCCGGGACGGTTTAACATTATGAGGGGCAACATTTTATAAGTGTTAACTTCATCGTCTACAAGGAGCATAACGAAAAGAGCCACCTTTTCCTTGTGCAGCATTAGTGCTGCACAAGGTGTCTCTTTAGTTACAAATGTCTGGGGGGGACAGTTTCCCTTTATTTTCTGTAGTAGTGTGAGTGTGGAGGTAGCAGGAGCAATTGCCGGATACACAGCTGGGGATCAGCTGACGTTACTGAAACCCAATAACACGGCAGCAAGTGTTGACTGTGCAGACGGCACATCCGAGCAGCAACTGGCAGTGTTGGAGCCCAGGGTCAATCAGGGTGTAGGCCGAGGCCTGCACTCGAGGCAGTTTAATATCTGAAGTAGTGTGAGCGTGGAGGTAGCAGGCCAAATTGCCAGACACATAGCAGGGGAGCAGCTGACGTTACTGAAACCCACTAACACAGGAGCAAGTGTTTTTCTCTGTGCAAACGGCACTTCCGAGCAGCAACTGGCAGTGTTGGAGCCCAGGGTCAATCAGGCTGTAGGCCGAGGCCTAATTGGAGCAAGTTTAACATCTGATGTAATGTGGAGGTAGCAGGCCAAATTGCCAGATACACAGCAGGGGAGCAGCTGACGTTACTGAACCCCACTAACACAGGAGCGAGTGTTTTTCTCTGTGCAAACGGCACTTCTGAGCAGCAACTGGCGGTGTTGGAGTCCAGGGTCAATCAGGGTGTAGGCCGAGGCCTAATTGGAGCAAGTTTAATATCTGATGTAATGTGGAGGTAGCAGGCCAAATTGCCGGATACACAGCAGGGGAGCAGCTGACGTTACTGAACCCCACTAACACAGGAGGTGTTTTTCTCTGTGCAAACGGCACTTCCGAGCAGCAATTGGCGGTTTTGGAGGCCAGGGTCAATAAGGGTGTAGGCCGAGGCTTAATTGGAGCAAGTTGAAAGAGAACATTTAACCCCCCAGGCGTTTGTATCTGAAAGAGCTACCTTGTGCAGCAGTAATGCTGCATATGGAAAAGGTGGCACTTTTACTTATGCTCCTTGCACACGCCGAACTAAACACTTATGTGTCTCCTCATACCGTGAAACCGCCCCGGAGGTGGGACTTTCCTTCATAATGAGACACAGCACAGCCATCATTCATACCCCCTTGGTGATGGGCAAAGCCTCCTCAGCGTTGTTTGAATCTGTCCCGGAGCCTGCGCTGTTATGTTCAACCTTGGGCATGCGCAGTTAGCGCTGCCCATATTCTGACACCATTTCGTGTCTGGCTGACTGCGCCTGTGCAGCCTCGCTGCCAGAGATAGCACTCCGCAGTGTCTTTTGATTTATTTACACTGCGGGGCTGGGATTCATGGGCATGTGCAGTGCATATTTTCACCTCTCACTCATCTCCTTGCGCCTTTTTCAGACTGTGCGGCATCAAGGCCGTGGCATGCGATTATGGTTTAGCTGACGGCGCACAGTCTGAAGAAGCTGGAAGGAGATGAGTGAGAGTCCAAGATATGCACTGCGCATGCCTATGAATCCCAGCCCCGCAGTGTGAATAAATCAGAAGACACAGCGGGGCGCGATCTCGGGCAGAGCTTCCGCCCAGGCGTAGTTAGCCTGACATGAAATGGTGTCAGAAGACGGGTAGCGCTAACTGCGCATGCCCATGGTTGAACAAAACAGCGCAGGCTCCGGGACAGATTCAAACAATGCTGAGGAGGCATTGCCCGGCACCAAGGAGGTATGAATGACGGCTGTGCTGCGTCTCATTACAAAGGAAAGTTCTGCCTCCGGGATGGTATAATGTTATGAGGGGCAACATTTTATAAGTGTTATGTTCATCATCTGCAAGGAGCATAACGAAAAGAGCCACCTTTTCCTTGTGCAGCATTAGTGCTGCACAAGGTGGCTCTTTCAGTTACAAACTCCTGGGGGAAGACAGGCTTTAATTTCTCTAGTAGTATGAGTGTGGAGGGAGCAGGAGCAATTGCCGGATACACAGCAGGGGATCAGCTGACGTTACTGAAGCCCTATTACACTGGGTCATGTGTTGACTGTGCAGATGGCATTTCTGAGCAGCAACTGGTGGTGTTGGAGGAGAGGGATTGCAGTTCAGGTGGTAGAAACATGAACACAACAGGAGACCTGGATACTGTTGCCAACCAATTATTTAATTTGGAAGAGGACTGGCAAATTCCTGCGAGATCCAGGCCTTGTTCATTTTCAGAAAAGTAAGCCGGTCAACGTTTTCGGAGGATAGTCGCATGCGACGGTCTGTTAGTAAGAGAAAACAAAATCCAGCTCACCATATCGACATTCCCAAAGGCTCGGAGCATGGAACCGCTGTGTCAAGGCGTAGACAAACAGGAAAAAAAAGGAGGAAGATCCAGCTCAACGATGCAGTGAAAAATCCATAACTTTATTCCACTACCAAAATAGCGTGTAAGGATAAAACATCAGCACATATAAAAACCAAGATCAACGCGTTTCTGGTGGCTAAGCACCCTTAATCATGATACCTGGTACATGTCAAATCTCGTGCTTATATACTGATATCCGGTCGGCACACCGGTGTTATAATTAGTTAAGTTGATTAGTTCAACAAAGTATGTACACATGAGCATGAGAACAAGACAAAAAAAGTTCTAAAATCAAGACAAATACTCCAACTAAATAGGGAAATACAAAATACAAAAATGACAGAAGTGACAAAAAAGAAACAAAGTAGAATAGAATCGTATCAAATAAATAAATAAATCTGTAACTGCATGCAAAATTGAAATAATTTACATAAATAAGACTGTAGAAAATTCTGATGTAACAGTCATAATTAGCCAGCCCCAACAGGACACAAAATATTAAAAATTAAACTATAAACAATAATATGCCCCTACAGCAATGTATTAACATTGGTTTCTAATAGGAGTTAATTCTAGTTTGTAGTATACATATAAGACTCCCAGTCAGTAGTGTTGAGCGATACTTTCCGATATCGGAAAGTATCGGTATCGGAAAGTATCGGCCGATACCGTCAAAATATCGGATCTAATCCGATACCGATACCCGATCCCAATGCAAGTCAATGGGACGAAAATATCGGAATTAAAATAAACCCTTTATAAACTTGTAGGTTCATTCTACATGAAGGAAAACAACTAAGAATAATGTAGGATGTATTGGGGGACGTGGCGGAGACATTAAAGGCACAGAGGTTTAGCCCAATCTAATAGAATAGCAGTTTTTTTTTTTTTTTTTTTATGATGTTCGGCGTTAGAAAGATTTTGACTATGTTCATTTTTTTTTTAATTTTGTCAGATATTGATGTTTCACTACTTCCACGCCCTTCACCTTCTTTTTTACTTCTCCCACACTTTCTTCTTCATTATCCTCATCATCAGCTTCTTTGACATCAACTTCTTCACCTTATTCATCTTCTTCTTCATCTTCTACCTATTATTTTTTTGGTTACATTGTTCATATTCTTTTTATTTTACTATTATCTTCTTCATATTCTACTTCTTCATCATATTCTTATTTGTGACAGGCATTGCCGTAGTTGTTATCTATAAAAGTTTGAAGATTACACCTTCCGTTCTGCCTGTCACAAAAGAGTTACATTTGTCCGCGTTCAGTTTGGCCTGCAGCATCAGGCTTTATCCAGGGGCACCACGAGGAGGAACGGACTCACCCCCATACACTGCTTAGTCTTCTTCTGCTTATAATTTAGATAATATTTTTTGCTCTGATATTTTGTGTTATGCTTAATGTTCTTCTGCTCTTTGTTCTGCAGCCTCTTGTTCTTCTGCTTCTCGGTCTTCCAGGTCGTCGTCGTCTCCAGGGTCGTCGTCTCCGGGGTCGTCGTCATCGGGGTGGTCTTCAGGGTTGTCGTCTCCGGGGTCGTCGTCATCGGGGTGGTCTTCAGGGTCATCGTCTCCAGGGTCGTCGTCATCACGGTGGTTGTCGTCTCTGGTGTCGTCGTCATCTTAGGGGTGGTCTTCCGGGTCATCGTGTTTAGTCTCTTGAACTTGGAAATGTAGCAGAAGGTACAAGAAGGCTGAGAAAATGCCGAGAACCAGCTGATGGAACTGGAACTCGGATGGCTACCCAAAGGTCCAAGAGCCAATGGAACGACCGAGGACCAGCTGACATTACTGGAACCCGGTTACTAAGCAGGAGGTACCCGTGCCTGAAAGCACTACCAAGGACCACCTGACGTTGGTGGAACTCGGATACCCAGAGGGAGGCACCTAAGCCAAAGGCTCTGCCCGGAACCAGCTGACGGTACTGGAACCAGGATGGGGAGCAGAAGGTACAAGAGCAAAAGACACTGCCGAGAACCAGCTGACGGTGCTGGAACCCGGATGGGTAGCCGAAGGTCCAAGAGCCAATGGAACTACCGAGGACCAGCTGACGTTACTGGAACCCGGTTACTAAGCAGGAGGTACCCGTGCCTGAAAGCACTACCAAGGACCACCTGACGTTGGTGGAACTCGGATACCCAGAGGGAGGCACCTAAGCCAAAGGCTCTGCCCGGAACCAGCTGACGGTACTGGAACCAGGATGGGGAGCAGAAGGTACAAGAGCAAGTGTCTGCGTGGCTGTTGCAGGACACGTTGCCGGCTGCACAGCAGGGGAACAGCTGGCGGTGCTGAACCCCACTGACACATTGGCTGGTGTTTTTCTCTGTGCAGCTAGCAGTACCGGGCCCCAACTGGCGGTGTTAGAGCCCGGGGTCAGCAGGAGGAGGAGATGGAGCAGAGTGTGGGCCGAAGCCTGCACTGGCGGCAGCTTTAGGTCTGTTGTGAATGCGTGGCTGTTGCAGGACACGTTGCCGGCTGCACAGCAGGGGAACAGCTGGCGGTGCTGAACCCCACTGACACATTGGCTGGTGTTTGGCTCTGTGCAGCTAGCAGTACCGGGCCCCAACTGGCGGTGTTGGAGCCCGGGCTCTGCAGGGGGAGCAGAGTGTAGGCCGAAGCCTACTTGAACCGATTTCAAAGGTAACCTTTAACCCCCCCTCAGGGGTTACAAAGTAGAAGAGCCACAGCTTATGCAGCAGTAGTGCTGCACAAGTCAAAGGTTGCTCTTTTAATTTTGCTCCTTGCACACGCTGAATGAAACACGTATAACATTTAGCCCTTTAAACAGTCAAACTGTGTTGGAGGCGCGAGTTCCCTTTGTAATGAGACGCAGCACAGATGTCAAGAATCCCACCTTGGTGCTGGGTGCAGCCTCCTGAGCGTTGTTATTTGCTGTACAGGAGTCTGCGCTGTCGTGTTATCCCCTGGCCTAGCGCTGTTAGCGCTGCCCATCTTCTGACCTCATTTAATGTCGGCCGCTGCGGTTCGCGATGACCATGAATCCCAGCCCCGCGGTGTCTTAACATTGTTAAAACACTGCGGGGCTGTGATTCATGGCCTGGCGCAGCACATATGTTCGCCTCTCGCACTCGGGTCCTTACACCCGCTGCAGACTGTGCGGCGTCAGCTGATCCCTTATCGCATGCCACGGCCATGAAGCCGCACAGTCTGAAGAAGGCGGAAGGAGATGAGGGACAGGCGAACTGATGCACTGCTCATGCCCATCAATCACACCCTCGCAGTCCCAAGAAATAAGACACCGAGGGGCGTTGTGTGGGTCAGGGCGGCCGCAGAGGCGCAGGCAGCCAAACAATGATGCCAGAAGACGGGCAGCGCTACCAAGGGGGTTGCAGCGTGTCATTACAAAGGAAAGTCACACCCCCGGGACGGTTAAATGGTCACACAGAGGACACATTTCAGACGTGTTTTCAGTTCCACATGTGCGAGGAGAATACGTTTATGAGCCACCTTGCACACATGCAGCATTACCGCTGTACAAGGTGGCCTTAAAAACGTACAAACGCCTGGGGGAGGGGGGACAGGTTCCCTTCAATTTCAGTTCTGGTGTCTGCGTGGCTTTTGCAGGACACGATGCCGGCTGCACAGCAGGGGAACAGCTGGCGGTGCTGAACCCCACTGACACATTGGCTGGTGTTTTTCTCTGTGCAGCTAGCAGTACCGGGCCCCAACTGGCGGTGTTAGAGCCCGGGGTGAGCAGGAGGAGGAGATGGAGCAGAGTGTAGGCCGAAGCCTGCACTGGCGGCAGCTTTGGGTCTGTTGTGCCTGCGTGGCTGTTGCAGGACACGTTGCCGGCTGCACAACAGGGGAACAGCTGGCGGTGCTGAACCCCACTGACACATTGGCTGGTGTTTTTCTCTGTGCAGCTAGCAGTACCGGGCCCCAACTGGCGGTGTTAGAGCCCGGGGTGAGCAGGAGGAGGAGATGGAGCAGAGTGTAGGCCGAAGCCTGCACTGGCGGCAGCTTTGGGTCTGTTGTGCCTGCGTGGCTGTTGCAGGACACGTTGCCGGCTGCACAGCAGGGGAACAGCTGGCGGTGCTGAACCCCACTGACACATTGGCTGGTGTTTGGCTCTGTGCAGCTAGCAGTACCGGGCCCCAACTGGCGGTGTTGGAGCCCGGGCTCTGCAGGGGGAGCAGAGTGTAGGCCGAAGCCTACTTGAACCGATTTCAAAGGTAACCTTTAACCCCCCCTCAGGGGTTACAAAGTAGAAGAGCCACAGCTTATGCAGCAGTAGTGCTGCACAAGTCAAAGGTTGCTCTTTTAATTTTGCTCCTTGCACACGCTGAATGAAACACGTATAACATTTAGCCCTTTAAACAGTCAAACTGTGTTGGAGGCGCGAGTTCCCTTTGTAATGAGACGCAGCACAGATGTCAAGAATCCCACCTTGGTGCTGGATGCAGCCTCCTGAGCGTTGTTATTTGCTGTACAGGAGTCTGCGCTGTCGTGTTATCCCCTGGCCTAGCGCTGTTAGCGCTGCCCATCTTCTGACCTCATTTAATGTCGGCCGCTGCGGTTCGCGATGACCATGAATCCCAGCCCCGCGGTGTCTTAACATTGTTAAAACACTGCGGGGCTGTGATTCATGGCCTGGCGCAGCACATATGTTCGCCTCTCGCACTCGGGTCCTTACACCCGCTGCAGACTGTGCGGCGTCAGCTGATCCCTTATCGCATGCCACGGCCATGAAGCCGCACAGTCTGAAGAAGGCGGAAGGAGATGAGGGACAGGCGAACTGATGCACTGCTCATGCCCATCAATCACACCCTCGCAGTCCCAAGAAATAAGACACCGAGGGGCGTTGTGTGGGTCAGGGCGGCCGCAGAGGCGCAGGCAGCCAAACAATGATGCCAGAAGACGGGCAGCGCTACCAAGGGGGTTGCAGCGTGTCATTACAAAGGAAAGTCACACCCCCGGGACGGTTAAATGGTCACACAGAGGACACATTTCAGACGTGTTTTCAGTTCCACATGTGCGAGGAGAATACGTTTATGAGCCACCTTGCACACATGCAGCATTACCGCTGTACAAGGTGGCCTTAAAAACGTACAAACGCCTGGGGGAGGGGGGACAGGTTCCCTTCAATTTCAGTTCTGGTGTCTGCGTGGCTTTTGCAGGACACGATGCCGGCTGCACAGCAGGGGAACAGCTGGCGGTGCTGAACCCCACTGACACATTGGCTGGTGTTTTTCTCTGTGCAGCTAGCAGTACCGGGCCCCAACTGGCGGTGTTAGAGCCCGGGGTGAGCAGGAGGAGGAGATGGAGCAGAGTGTAGGCCGAAGCCTGCACTGGCGGCAGCTTTGGGTCTGTTGTGCCTGCGTGGCTGTTGCAGGACACGTTGCCAGCTGCACAGCAGGGGAACAGCTGGCGGTGCTGAACCCCACTGACACATTGGCTGGTGTTTGGCTCTGTGCAGCTAGCAGTACCGGGCCCCAACTGGCGGTGTTGGAGCCCGGGCTCTGCAGGGGGAGCAGAGTGTAGGCCGAAGCCTGCACTGGAGCAAGTTGAAAGGAAACCTTTAACCCCCCCCCCCCCAGGCGTTTGTAGCTGAAAGAGCCATCGTGTACAGCACTAATGATGGAAAAGGTAAACTTAGCTCTTTTAATTATGGTCCTTGCACATGCTAAACCTAACACTTATAAAAGTGTCCCCTCCTACTGTGATACCGTCCGGTAGGTGGAACTTTCCTTTGTGATGTGACGCAGCACAGCCGTCATTCTTACCCCCTTGGCGCCATGCGCCGCCTCCTCAGCGTTGTTTGAATCAGTCCCGGAGCCTGCGCTGTTAGGTTAGCCCTTGGCCATGCACACATTTTGCACTGCCCGTCTTCTGACATCATTTGGTGTCAGGCTGGCTGCGCCTGTGCGGCCGCGCTGGCCGAGAGCCCGCCTCGTACTGTCTTCTGATTTAATTCCACTGGGGGCCTGAGATCCATGGACATGCGCAGTGCATATCTGAACCTCCACCTCTCACTCATCTCCCTACGGCTTCTTCTGACTGTGCGGTGTCACGGCCGTGGCATGCTATTAGGGACCAGCTGACACCAAACAGTTTGAAGAAGCCGTAGGGAGATGAGTGAGAGGTGGAGGTTCAGATATGCACTGCGCATGTCCATGGATCTCAGGCCCCCAGTGGAATTAAATCAGAAGACAGTACGAGGCGGGCTCTCGGCCAGCGCGGCCGCACAGGCGCAGCCAGCCTGACACCAAATGATGTCAGAAGACGGGCAGCGCAAAATGTGTGCATGGCCAAGGGCTAACCTAACAGCGCAGGCTCCGGGACTGATTCAAACAACGCTGAGGAGGCGGCGCACACGGCGCCAAGGGGGTAAGAATGACGGCTGTGCTGCGTCACATCACAAAGGAAAGTTCCACCAACCGGACGGTATCACGGTAGGAGGGGACACTTTTCATAAGTGTTAGGATCAGCATGTGCAAGGAGCACCACGAAAAGAGGCACTTTTTCCCTTTGCATCATTACTGCTGCACAAGGTGGCTCCTTCAGTAACAAACGCCTGGGGGGGGGGACAGGTTCCCTTAAATTTAACTTGTTGTGCCTGCGTGGCGGTCGCAGTACACGTTGCCGGCTGCACAGCAGGGGAACAGCTGGCGGTGCTGAACCCCACTAACACATTGGCGAGGTGTTTGGCTCTGTGCGGACAGCACTTCTGGACGGCAACTAGCGTTGTTGGAGCCCAGGGACAGGTGGAGGAGGAGGAGGTGGAGGAGGTAGGAGGGATTGCCACACACACAGCAGGGGAACAGCTGACGTTACTGAACCCCAATAACAGAGGAGCGACTGTTGACTGTGCGTACAGCACTTCTGGACGGCAACTGGCGGTGTTGGAGCCCAGGGACAGGTGGAGGAGGAGGTAGGAGGAGGTAGGAGGGATTGCCACACACACAGCATGGGAACAGCTGACGTTACTGAACCCCAATAACAGAGGAGGGACTGTTGACTGTGCGTACAGCACTTCTGGACGGCAACTGGCGGTGTTGGATCCCAGGGACAGGTGGAGGAGGAGGAGGTGGAGGAGGTAGGAGGGATTGCCACACACACAGCAGGGGAACAGCTGACGTTACTGAACCCCAATAACAGAGGAGCGACTGTTGACTGTGCGTACAGCACTTCTGGATGGCAACTGGCGGTGTTAGAGCCCAGGGACAGGTGGAGGAGGAGGTAGGAGGAGGTAGGAGGGATTGCCACACACACAGCAGGGGAACAGCTGACATTACTGAACCCCAATAACAGAGGAGGGACTGTTGACTGTGCGTACAGCACTTCTGGACGGCAACTGGCGGTGTTGGAGCCCAAGGATAGGTGGAGGAGGAGGAGGTGGAGGAGGTAGGAGGGATTGCCACACACACAGCAGGGGAACAGCTGACGTTACTGAACCCCAATAACAGAGGAGGGACTGTTGACTGTGCGTACAGCACTTCTGGACGGCAACTGGCGGTGTTGGAGCCCAGGGACAGGTGGAGGAGGAGGAGGTGGAGAAGGTAGGAGGGATTGCCACACACACAGCAGGGGAACAGCTGACGTTACTGAACCCCAATAACAGAGGAGGGACTGTTGACTGTGCATACAGCACTTCTGGACGGCAACTGGCGGTGTTGGAGCCCAGGGACAGGTGGAGGAGGAGGAGGTAGGAGGAGGTAGGAGGGATTGCCACACACACAGCAGGGGAACAGCTGACGTTACTGAACCCCAATAACAGAGGAGGGACTGTTGACTGTGCGTACAGCACTTCTGGACGGCAACTGGCGGTGTTGGAGCCCAGGGACAGGTGGAGGAGGAGGAGGTGGAGGAGGTAGGAGGGATTGCCACACACACAGCAGGGGAACAGCTGACGTTACTGAACCCCAATAACAGAGGAGGGACTGTTGACTGTGCGTACAGCACTTCTGGACGGCAACTGGCGGTGTTGGAGCCCAGGGACAGGTGGAGGAGGAGGAGGTGGAGGAGGTAGGAGGGATTGCCACACACACAGCAGGGGAACAGCTGACGTTACTGAACCCCAATAACAGAGGAGGGACTGTTGACTGTGCGTACAGCACTTCTGAACGGCAACTGGCGGTGTTGGAGCCCAGGGACAGGTGGAGGAGGAGGAGGTGGAGGAGGTAGGAGGGATTGCCACACACACAGCAGGGGAACAGCTGACGTTACTGAACCCCAATAACAGAGGAGGGACTGTTGACTGTGCGTACAGCACTTCTGGACGGCAACTGGCGGTGTTGGAGCCCAGGGACAGGTGGAGGAGGAAGAGGTAGGAGGAGGTAGGAGGGATTGCCACACACACAGCAGGGGAACAGCTGACGTTACTGAACCCCAATAACAGAGGAGGGACTGTTGACTGTGCGTACAGCACTTCTGGACGGCAACTGGCGGTGTTGGAGCCCAGGGACAGGTGGAGGAGGAGGAAGTGGAGGAGGTAGGAGGGATTGCCACACACACAGCAGGGGAACAGCTGACGTTACTGAACCCCAATAACAGAGGAGGGACTGTTGACTGTGCGTACAGCACTTCTGGACGGCAACTGGCGGTGTTGGAGCCCAGGGACAGGTGGAGGAGGAGGAGGTGGAGGAGGTAGGAGGGATTGCCACACACACAGCAGGGGAACAGCTGACGTTACTGAACCCCAATAACAGAGGAGGGACTGTTGACTGTGCGTACAGCACTTCTGGACGGCAACTGGCGGTGTTGGAGCCCAGGGACAGGTGGAGGAGGAGGAGGTGGAGGAGGTAGGAGGGATTGCCACACACACAGCAGGGGAACAGCTGACGTTACTGAACCCCAATAACAGAGGAGGGACTGTTGACTGTGCGTACAGCACTTCTGGACGGCAACTGGCGGTGTTGGAGCCCAGGGACAGGTGGAGGAGGAGGAGGTGGAGGAGGTAGGAGGGATTGCCACACACACATCAGGGGAACAGCTGACGTTACTGAACCCCAATAACAGAGGAGGGACTGTTGACTGTGCGTACAGCACTTCTGGACGGCAACTGGCGGTGTTGGAGCCCAGGGACAGGTGGAGGAGGAGGAGGTGGAGGAGGTAGGAGGGATTGCCACACACACAGCAGGGGAACAGCTGACGTTACTGAACCCCAATAACAGAGGAGGGACTGTTGACTGTGCGTACAGCACTTCTGGACGGCAACTGGCGGTGTTGGAGCCCAGGGACAGGTGGAGGAGGAGGAGGTGGAGGAGGTAGGAGGGATTGCCACACACACAGCAGGGGAACAGCTGACGTTACTGAACCCCAATAACAGAGGAGGGACTGTTGACTGTGCGTACAGCACTTCTGGACGGCAACTGGCGGTGTTGGAGCCCAGGGACAGGTGGAGGAGGAGGAGGTGGAGGAGGTAGGAGGGATTGCCACACACACAGCAGGGGAACAGCTGACGTTACTGAACCCCAATAACAGAGGAGGGACTGTTGACTGTGCGTACAGCACTTCTGGACGGCAACTGGCGGTGTTGGAGCCCAGGGACAGGTGGAGGAGGAGGAGGTAGGAGGAGGTAGGAGGGATTGCCACACACACAGCAGGGGAACAGCTGACGTTACTGAACCCCAATAACAGAGGAGGGACTGTTGACTGTGCGTACAGCACTTCTGGACGGCAACTGGCGGTGTTGGAGCCCAGGGACAGGTGGAAAGGCAGAGGAACACAATGTAGGCCGAAGCCTGAGAAAGTCGAAAGGGAACCTTTAACCCCCCCCCAAGGCGTTTGTAGCTGAAAGAGCCAGCTTGTGCAGCACAAAAGATGCAAAAGGAAAAGGTGGCTCTTTTCATCACGCTCCTTGCAAACACAGAACTAAACACTTATAAAATGTGTACCCTGAAACCGTGAAACCGTCCCGGAGGTGGGACTTTCCTTCGTAATATGACGCAGAACAGCCGTCATTCCTACCCCCCCGGCGCCGCGCCCCGGCTCCTCAGCGTTGTTTGATTCCGTCCCGGAGCCTGCGCTGTTAAGTTATCCCTTGGCCAGGCACATATAGCGCTGCCCATCTTCTGACATCATTTGGTGTCAGGCTGGCTGCGCCTGTGCGGCCGCGCTGGCCGAGAGCCCGCTTCGCAGTGTCTTCTGATTTTATCCC
This sequence comes from Ranitomeya variabilis, assembly GCF_051348905.1. Lineage (NCBI taxonomy): Eukaryota > Metazoa > Chordata > Amphibia > Anura > Dendrobatidae > Ranitomeya > Ranitomeya variabilis. The sequence continues at coordinate 120,949,951 of NC_135238.1, forward strand.
ACTGGGGGCCTGGGATCCATGGCCATGCGCAGTGCATATCCTCGCCTCTCACTCCCCTCCCTACGGCTTCTTAAGACTGTGCGGTGTCACGGCCGTGGCATGCTATTAGGGACCAGCTGACACCGCACAGTCTGAAGAAGCCGTAGGAAGATGAGTGAGAGGTGGAGGTTCAGATATGCACTGCGCATGTCCATGGATCTCAGGCCCCCAGTGGGATTAAATCAGAAGACACTGCGAGGCGGGCTCTCGGCCAGCGCGGCCGCACAGGCGCAGCCATCCTGACACCAAATGATGCCAGAAGACGGGCAGCGCTAAGTGTGCCTGGCCACGGGATAACATAACAGCGCAGGCTCCGGGACGGAATCAAACAACGCTGAGGAGCCGGGGCGCGGGGCCGGGGGGGTAGGAATGACGGCTGTGCTGCGTCATATTACGAAGGAAAGTCCCACCTCCGGGACGGTTTTACGGTATCAGTGGACACATTTTATAAGTGTTAAGTTCTGCGTGTGCAAGGAGCTAAACCAAAATAGCTACCTTTTCCTTGTGCAGCATTACTGCTGCACAAGGTGGCTCTTTCAGTAACAAACGCCTTGGGGGGGGGGGACAGATTCCCTTACATTTCAGTTGTTGTGTCAGCGTGGCGGTCGCATGACACATTGCCGGCTACACAGCTGGGGATCAGCTGACGTTACTGAAACCCAATAACACTGGGTCGTATGTTTTGACTGTGCAGACGGCACTTCTGAGCCTCAACTGGCGGTGTTGGAGCCCAGGAATTTAAGTTCAGGTGGTAGAAAGATTAACACAACAGGAGACCTGGATAACGTATACAGTGACCTAATTATTTAATCAGGAGGAGGAGTGGCAAATTCCTGTGAGATCCAGGCCTTGTTCATTTTCAGGAAAGTAAGCCGGTCAACGTTATCGGAGGATAGTCGCATGCGACGGTCAGTTAGTACACCACCTGCAGCACTAAAGACACGTTCCGATAATACACTGGCCGCAGGGCAAGACAGCACCTCCAATGCATACTGGCTTAGCTCTGGCCATGTATCCAGCTTTGAGACCCAAAACTTGAAAGGGGAAGAGCCGTCTGGGAGTACAGCAAGAGGGCAAGACATGTAGTCTGTCACCATCTGACGGAACCGTTGCCTCCTGCTGACTGGAGCCGTCTGTGATGGTGTAGACTTTTGTGGGGGGCACAGAAAACTGTGCCACAGTTGGGCCATACTGGTCTTGCCTTGGGCAGAGGCACTGCTTCTGCTCCCTCTTTGTGCAGAGCCTCCACCACTGCCTGGACGCACTGAGCTGCTTTGGAATGCACTAGCAGCACTTCTCTCAGTTGGAATGGAGAAGATGATGGAATTGACCAGTGTGTCTTGGTACTCCCGCATTTTTCGCTCCCGGTTCAACGGTGTGATGAGGCTTTCTACGTTGTCCCGGTAGCGAGGATCGAGGAGGGTGAACACCCAATAATCAGACATGTTGAGAATGTGGGCGATGCGGCGGTCGTTTCTCAGGCACTGCAGCATGTAATCCACCATGTGCTGCAGACTGCCAACTGCCCAAGAAACGCTGTCCCCTGCTGGAGGCGTGGTCTCTGCCCGCTCGTCATCACCCCACCCTCGCTGTACACACTGAGTACTGGACAATTCGGTAACTCCCTCCTCTGGACGGATGTCTTCCTCCTCCATTGACTCCTCCTCATCCTCCTCACAAACTGTCCCCTGCCTACGCGTTTGTGAGGAACCACGTGGCGCTGACTGTCCAGAAGATGATGGAAATGGTGAATCCTCATCCTCCACCTCTTCCACAACATCATCCCTTAGCGCTTGCAGTGATTTTTCAAGCAGGCAGATAAGGGGGACAGTCATGCTGACTAGTGCATCATCTGCACTCGCCATCCGCGTGGAATAATCAAAGGGACGCAAAACCTGGCAGACGTCATTCATAGTGGCCCACTCTGTGGTTGTGAAATCTGTACGGCGCTGACTGCGACTTCTTTGCGCCTGAAGCAGCTGGTACTCCATTACAGCTTGCTGCTGCTCACACAACCACTCCAACATATGTAACGTGGAATTCCACCTGGTAGGTAGGTCACATATGATGCGATGTTCCGGCAGGCGGTGTCGGCGCTGCAGATCCGCAATGCGCGCTTTTGCCGTGCTGGAACGCCGCAAGTGAGCACACTCTAGGCGGACCTTGTGCAGCAGTGCATCAAGATCCGGATAGTCCCTCAAAAAGCTCTGCACGACCAAACTGAGCACATGTGCCAGACATGGGATGTGAGTGAGGTTGCCGAGGCCCAGAGCTGCCACCAGATTTCGGCCATTATCACACACTACCATGCCTGGCTGGAGATTCGCTGGCACAAACCACACATCGCTCTCCTGCTTGATGGCATTCCAGAGCTCCTGCGCTGTGTGGCTACGATTCCCCAAAAAAATTAATTTCAAGACGGCCTGTTGACGTTTGGCCACGGCTGTGCTCATGTCGGTCGTAACAGGTACACGTTCATCACGGGTCCATGTGGAGGTGGACTGTGACGGCTCCTGCAGCGATGATTCTGAGGAACTGGTGTAAGAGGAGGAGTCAATGCGTACAGAATGGATTCCTGCAATCCTTGGAGTGGGCAGGACACGTCCTGCGCCACTCGCACGGTCTGTACCCGGCTCAACGACATTAACCCAATGGGCAGTGAGGGAAAGGTATCGCCCCTGTCCATGTTGACTGGTCCACGCATCGGTGGTGAGGTGGACCTTGCTACTGACGGCGTTCAGTAGCGCGTGTTTTATGTGTCCCTCCACATGCTTGTGCAGGGCAGGGACGGCTTGCCTGCTGAAGTAAAAGCGGCTGGGCACATTGTACTGTGGGACTGCCAATGACATCAAGTCACGGAAGCTGTCAGTCTCCACCAGCCTGAATGACAGCATTTCCAGTGAAAGAAGTTTGGCAATGCCTGCAGTCAGAGCCTGTGCTCGTGGGTGGTTTGATGAGAAAGGCCGCCTTTTCTCCCATGCCTGTACTACCGATGGCTGTAGACTGGGCTGGGAGTGTGTGGATGACTGGGAAAGTGGTGCTGCGGGTGGAATTACAGCGGGTCTCTGGACAACAGGGCCAGAGGTTCTTCCACGGCGATCCTGGGAGGAAGCCGAACCAGCTGCGTGTGAGCTAGAGGAAGAGGCAACACGAGCTGAAGAGGTGGTAGCTGCCGCTGTTGGTTGGCCTAGCTCTTCAGTGTGTTTTTCTAACTCCGCCGGGTGCCTGTTGCGCACATGTTTCCACATGTTGGAGGTATTGAGGTTGCTGACATTTCGACCTCTTTTGACTTTTTGATGACACACCTTGCATCTGACATAGCAAATGTCATCTGCAACTGTGTCAAAAAAGGACCAGGCACTGCAAGTCTTGGGAGCGCCCTTTTTGGCTTTTGGAAGAGACGTGCTCCTAACGGGTGCCAAAGCGGAGGCTGCAGGATCCGCAGTCTTCCCCCTCCCTCTCCCTCTTTGGGCCGTACGGGGAATCTCTTCCTCAGAGCTGCTCCCACCACCTTCCTGTCCCTCACGCCAAGATGGGTCAAGGACCTCATCATCTACACTACCCTCTGCCCCCAACTGCTCCTCCTGAGTAGTCTCAGCAGCAGAGCACGCACCAGTAAGTGGCACCTGAGTGTCATCATCAGCTGATGCGGCCTGCGATGTGGTGACCAGAGCCACTGGCCCACCCGCCTCTTCAGAGGAAGAGAGAAAAAGCTGTTGGGCATCACTGCACCCTGCCTCTTCTTCCATTTCTCCAATGCTGCTTGGCTGGCCCCCTGTTTCCAAGCCAAGAGATTCAGAGAACAGAAGTAGAGACGGCTCCTGTCCTGGGCTCTCTGTCTGCCTGGGCAATTTGGCAGGTGGTGAAGAGACAGATGGCTGCTCTCCAGTGCTCTGTGTCTGAGAGGATGTGGCACTAATTGAAGTTCATGCATTAGCTGCCATCCATCCGACAACGGCTTCAATTTGTTCTTCACGCAGCAGCGGTGTACGGCGCTCTGACACAAAGCTGCGCATGAACGACTGTTGCCTGGTGAATGTGGGTGCTGATGAGTCACCGGTGCCCGCAGCAGGCACAGAATCCCCACGTCCCCTCCCTGCTCCGCGCCCACGCCCACGCCCACGTGCCTTACTCACTGCCTTCTTCATCTTGGTTGACTGATAAAGATAAGCAGAAAAGTAAGAACGGCTTTGTGTGCTTATTCCTGAACAACTCCTCCTAACAGGTATAAGAAACACTAATTTTCTAAAGTGTGGACTAGACTTTAATATGAGGTAATGTGGCCTACACAAATGTAAAGTGGTGTAACTGGTGTGTTTGGTGAACTTTATTATTTATTTATTTTTTTGGGGCTGAACTGACAACAGATAGAGCTGCAGTCACACGGAGACCGTGCAGACAGACGTAAACGGCGCTGCAAGGCCCAAAAACCCTCCTCTACGTTATCCTATGTAGTGTTTTTCCACAAATTAGCTGGAGACGGGTGGAAAGACACTAATAGGAATTTTTTGAAAAAATGTGCAGCAGCCTGCACTACTTAAAACAAAATGAAAATTGATTTGGCGGTATGACGCAGTGAACAACCCTGAGCTGGAGACAACCAGGCTACGGCTGCTCACAGACTACAGGGCGAGCTGCAGTCACACGGAGACCGTGCAGACAGCCGTAAACGGCACTGCAAGGCCCAAAGACCCTCCTCTATGTTATCCTATGTAGTGTTTTTCCACAAATTAGCTGGAGACGGGTGGAAAGACACTAATAGGATTTTTTTTGAATAAATTAGCAGCAGACTACACTAGTTGAAAAAAAATGAAAATTGATTTGGCGGTATGACGCAGTGAACAACCCTGAGCTGGAGACAACCAGGCTATGGCTGCTCACAGACTACAGGGCGAGCTGCAGTCACACGGAGACCGTGCAGACAGCCGTAAACGGCGCTGCAAGGCCCAAAAACCCTCCTCTACGTTATCCTATGTAGTGTTTTTCCACAAATTAGCTGGAGACGGGTGGAAAGACACTAATAGGATTTTTTTGAATAAATTAGCAGCAGACTACACTACTTGAAAAAAAAAAAAAAAAAAAAGAACAGTATGAGGCAATGAACCACCCTCCCTGAACTGAATACAACCAGCTATGGATGGCCTATGTGGCTGCACTCAGACTAGAGAGTGGGCTGCACTCACACACACACACACTCAGACCTTGCAGATCGCTGTGAAAACAGCGCTACAAGGCAAAAGCAAGGTGAATAGTAGGTGAACACAGCGGTTGCTAAATTAGCCTTTGGAAAGCACAAAGAAGCAAATCGCTATCTCTAAACTGTCCCTCAGTCAGCAAACAGCGTCCTGTCACTAACTGAATTCACAGCAGAGTGATCGCAAAATGGCGCCAGCGACTTTTAAACTGCATCATGACATCATTTCAGCAGCCAATCACAGCCTTGCCAGTAGTTTCATGCCCTCCATGCTAAACAGGATGTGCCCACACTTGGAATCATTCTCATTGGCTGAATTTCTGCATTTTGAATCTTGGAACTTCCGATTCCGGTATCCGATACGCGGCAAGTATCGGAATCCCGGTATCGGAATTCCGATACCGCAAGTATCGGCCGATACCCGATACTTGCGGTATCGGAATGCTCAACACTACCAATCAGCGAAGTTACAAACTTCTTTGGTCATCTTTAAATAAATAAATATATGTATAAGTGCATGCAGAGTTAGAGTAATTTAGATAAATACAACTGCAAAAAGTTCTAGTATAGCAATTATAATAAGAAGAAAGCCCCAAAAGGACCAAAAAAGTTGAGAATTTAAATTAAGAGCTATAATATGCCCCTGCAGCCATATGCCAATATTGTTATCTGATGGAAATTAAATTTGGTTTAACAAAAGAGGAGCTATCTAAAATGGGACACGAACTTTCGTAAATGTCGGCAAGTACTTTTCTTGTTCAGGGGTATGGTGTGCATATAGGACTCGCAATCAACATAGCTACAGGCTTCTTTGGTGTCAGAGCCGTGTTTGGAATGTTACAGACTCATAAATAACACTGGATAGAGGAACGAAACAGTCTCGCTCAAGACTGTAATAAATTCAGGGCTATCTCAGCCAGAGTGGATTGAAATACAGCTGCGGGCGTCGTTACAATATCAGCGCGATCGCTGAACAAAGAGGACGAGAAAGTGTGTCGGTAACTATTTATTTTTAAGAAGGGATATTATTATGTGAGTGTTGGGCAAGAACTATACAGAAAATATAGCCCGCATCCTTAGTAACCTAATATAGGAGGGACAACTTCACTATCACTGAACTATCAGAATGATTAGACTATCAAAATTCTAGTGGAAAGGCATTAGAACTTTCCTTTTATTTAAGCCATGTTTGGAATGTTACAGACTCATAAATAATACTGGATAGGGGAGCGAAACAGTCTCACTCAAGACTGTCATAAATTCAGGGCTATCTCAGCCAGAGTGTATTGAAATACAGCTGCAGACGCCGTTACAATATCAGCGCAATCGCTGAACAAGAAAGACCAGGAAAATGTATCAGTAATAGTGTTGAGCATTCCGATACCGCAAGTATCGGGTATCGGCCGATACTTGCGGGTATCGGAATTCCGATACCGAGATCCGATACTTTTGTGGTATCGGGTATCGGTATCGAAACAACATTAATGTAAAAATGTGTAAAAGAGAGAATTAAAATAAAAAAAATATTGCTATACTCACCTCTCCGACGCAGCCTGGACCTCAGCGAGGGAACCGGCAGCGTTGTTTGCTTAAAATTCGTGCTTTTCCTTCCTTACGTGAAGTCCCGGCTTGTGATTGGTCGCGTGCCGCCCATGTGGCCGCGACGCGACCAATCACAGCAAGCCGTGACGTAATTTTAGGTCCTTCAGGATTTTAAAATTACGTTCTGGCTTGTGATTGGTCGCGTCGCGGTCACATGGGCGACGCGACCAATCACAAGCCGTGACGTCACGGGAGGCAAGACATGTGCGCATTTTAAAATGCGCGCGTGTCCTGCCTCCCGTGACGTCACGGCTTGTGATTGGTCGCGTCGCCCATGTGACCGCGACGCGACCAATCACAAGCCAGAACGTAATTTTAAAATCCTGAAGGACCTAAAATTACGTCACAGCTTGCTGTGATTGGTCGCGTCGCGGCCACATGGGCGGCACGCGACCAATCACAAGCCGGGACTTCACGTAAGGAAGGAAAAGCGCAAATTTTAAGCAAACAACGCTGTCGGTTCCCTCGGTGAGGTCCAGGCTGCGGCGGAGAGGTGAGTATAGCAATATTTTTTATTTTAATTCTTTCTTTTACACATTAATATGGATCCCAGGGCCTGAAGGAGAGTTTCCTCTCCTTCAGACCCTGGGAACCATCAGGAATACCGTCCGATACTTGAGTCCCATTGACTTGTATTGGTATCGGGTATCGGTATCGGATTGGATCCGATACTTTGCCGGTATCGGCCGATACTTTCCGATACCAATACTTTCAAGTATCGGACGGTATCGCTCAACACTAATCAGTAACTATTTATTTTTAAGAAGAGATATTATTATGTGAGTGTTGTGCAAGAACTATTCAGAAGATATAGCCCGCATCCTTGATAACCTAATATAGTAGGGACAACTTCACTATCACTGAACTATCAAAATGATTCGACTATCAAAATTCTAATAGAAAAGCATTGGATCTTTCCTTTTATTTAAGCCATGTGGAATTCTAGTTCCGAGCTTAAAGATCCACCATGTTTCTCTATTTCTTAAGGTCACTTCAATATCTCCTCCTCTAAATGGTTTGTGAATTTTTTCGATTGCATAGATTTTTAATGACTCAAGATTAGACTGATGGCAACTAATAAAGTGTTGTGAGGCTTGTGATATATTTCTGTTAGCATTGACATTCTCAACATCATAAATATGTTCGCAAATTCGTGTTTTAAGAGAGCGTATAGTGCTCCCAACATATTTAAGATGACACACTGTGCATTCCATTATATATACCACATTTTTGGTGTTACAATTCAAAAATGTTTTGATGGAATAGGTGTTCTGATTGGTAGCATCAGTAAAATTACAACATTTCCACGAAAATTTGCATGTTTTACATGCTACAGCACCACATTTATAGAAGCCTTTCGTACTGAGCCAATGAGAAGGCTGTGCGGAAGGGGTGCTGAGAGAGCTCGGTGAAAGACTAGAACCTAAGGACGGTGCCTTTCTGGACACGATTCTGCATCCGTTTTTCAGGATTTCGGCTATGTCAGGATCCTCCTTAAGGATAATTCGATTGTTTTTAATTATTCTCTTGATAAAATTGAATTGATTACTATACTGAAAGACTACAGTGATCGGATTTTGTGGAAGCTGACTTTGGTTTGTTTTGCTATGAAAACGTGGTTGTCGTGCGACAATTTTTTCCGCTCTTTTTAAATGCCAGTCACTGTAGCCTCTTTGTGTGAGTCTCTCTTTTATACCATCAACCTCCTGGGAATAATCTTTCTGTGTGCTGCAGTTTCGTTTTGCCCTTACCATCTCACCCACAGGAATGCTTTTAATTGTGTGTTTGGGATGGTGACTGTTTGCACGCAGTATTGTATTTCCTGCTGTGATTTTACGAAAAGTGGAGGTGACAATGGGGGTATTGGGTATGCCTCTCAATTTTAGGTCCAAAAACTCTATGCAAACATAATCATGACGTGAGATAAATCTAAGATTGAAAGGGTTACAATTGAAATAATTTGTTAGGTCCTGTACGGTAGATACATCGGAGTTCCAAATTAGAATCAAATCATCGATGTACCTACCGTACCAACATATACAATCTTTGTAAGGGTTCTCATCATTATAGATATAGGATTCCTCCCACCAGCTCATTACCAAATTGGCGATAGAGGGTGAGTACTTAGCACCCATTGAGACACCGCTAACTTGCATAAAGTACTTTTGATTGAAACAGAAAAAATTTGTAGTCATAAGAAAAGAAGTAACCTCTAAGACATAGGACTGAAGGTCCATAGAAAAGTCACTATATTTTTGCATATGAAATTTGAGCGCAAATAGTGCTACTTCATAAGGTATAGAAGTGTATAATGAGGTGACATCTGAGGTAATCCAAGAGAAATTCGGCTGCCAAATAAACCCCTCCATGAAATTAAGGACATCTGTGCTGTCCCTGAGATAGCCGGGTGTTCTCTGGACGAGAGGCTGGAGGAGCAGATCCAACCACTCTCCCAGCCTCTCACCCAGAGACCCAATACCCGAGACTATCGGCCTCATAGGTGGTGGATATTTCTCTTTGTGGGTTTTAGGTAAAGCATATAGAATTGGAGTCACTGGGTTAGACACTTTGAGATGATCACTTTCCTTTTTGTTGAAAATACCCATACTAAACCCCTCATCTATAAGAATATGAATTCTGTTTTGTATTTGTAGAGTGGGGTTAGCGGGCAGGCACCTGTACACAGTTGGATCTGAGAGCATATCATCAACCCATGTAATATAGTTGACCTTGTCCATTACAACAACGGACCCACCCTTGTCAGAATTGTTCTGTTAGTACACCACCTGCAGCACTAAAGACGCGTTCCGATAATACACTAGCGGCAGGGCAAGCCAGCACCTCCAATGCATACTGGCTAAGCTCTGGCCATGTATCCAGCTTAGAGACCCAAAACTTGAAGGGGCAAGAGCCGTCTGGGAGTACACTGAGAGGGCAAGACATGTAGTCTGTCACCATCTGACGGAAACGTTGCCTCCTGCTGACTGGAGCCGTCTGTGATGGTGTAGACATCTGTGGCGGGCACACAACACTTTGCCACTATTGGGCCATACTGGTCTTGCCTTGTGCTGAGGCACTGCTTCTGCTCCCTCTTTGTGGAGAGCTTCCTCCACTGCCTCGACACTCTGAGCGGCCTTGTAATGCACTAGCAGCACTGCTCTCGATTGGACTGGAGAAGATGATGGACTGCACCAGTGTGTCTTGGTACTCCTGCATTTTACGCTCCCGGTTCAACGGTGTTATGAGGCTTTCACAGTTATCACAGTAGCTAGGATCTAGGAGGGTGTACACCCAATAATCAGCCATGTTGAGAATGTGGGCGATGCGGCGGTCGTTTCTCAGGCACTGCAGCATGAAATCAACCATGTGCTGCAGACTGCCAACTGGCCAAGAAACGCTGTCCCCTGCTTGAGGTGTGATCTCTGCCTGCTCTGCATCACACCACCCTCGTTCTACATACTGACTACTGGAGATTTGTGTAACTCCCTCCTCTGGACAGATGTCCTCCTCCTCCATTAACTTCTCCTCATCCTCCTCACAAATTGTCCCCTGCCTAGGCCTTTGTGAGGAACCAAATTGCGCAGACTGTCCAAAAGCAGATGGGGTTTGTGACTCCTCATCCTCCACCTCCTCCACAACCTCATCTCTTAGCGCATGCAGTGTTCTTTCAAGCAGGCAGGTGAGGGGGATAGTCATGCTGACTAGTGCATCATCTGCACTCGCCATCCGCATGGAATCATCGAAGGCATGCAAAACCTGGCAGATGTCCTTCATAGTGGCCCACTCAGTGGTTGTGAAGTCTGAACGGCGCACAGTGCAACTTCTTTGCGCCTGATGCAGCTGGTACTCCATTACTGCTGGCTGCTGCTCACACAACCGCTCCAACATATGTAACGTGGAATTCCACTTGGTGGGTAGGTCACATATGATGCGATGTTCCGGAAGGCGGAATCAGCAGCTGCAACGCCGCAAGTGAGCACACTCTAGGTGGACCTTGTACAGCAGTGCATCAAGATCTGGATAGTCACTCAAAAAAGTCTGCATGACCAAGTTGAGCACATGTGCCAGACATGGGATGTGAGTGAGGTTGCCTAGGCCCAGAGCTGCCACCTGATTTCGGCCATTGTCACACACTACCATGCCTGGCTCGAGATTCGCTGGCACAAACCACACATCACTCTTCTGCTTGATGGCATTCCAGAGGTCCTCCGCTGTGTGGCTTCGATTTCCCAAAGAAATTAATTTCAATATGGCCTGTTGATGTTTGGCCACAGCTGTGCTCATATCAGGTAAGCGTTCACAGGTCCATGTGGAGGAGGACTGTGACGGCTCTTGCAGCGCTGATTCAGAGAAACTTGAGTATGAGGAGGAGTCAATGTGTACAGACTGGATTCCTGCAATCCTTGGAGTTGGCAGAACACGCCCAGCACCACTCTCACGATCTGTACCCGGCTCCACAACATTTACCCAATGGGCAGTGAGGGAAAGGTATCATCCCTGTACATGGTGACTGGTCTATGCATCGGTGGTGAGGTGGACCTTGCTACTGACGGCATTTAGGAACACATGTTTAATGTTGCCCTCTGCATGCTTTTGCAGGGAAGGGACGGCTTGCCTGCTGAAATAAAAGTGGCTGGGCACTTTGTATTGTGGGACTGCCAATGCCATCAAGTTACGGAAGCTATCAGTCTCCACCAGAGTGTATGACAGCATTTCAAGGGACAGTAGTTTTGCAATGCCAGCATTCAGAGCCTCTGCTCAGGGATGGTTTGCTGAGAATGGCCGCCTTTTCTCCCATGCCTGTGCTACCGATGGCTGAAGACTGGGCTGGGAGTGTGAGGATGACTGGGAACATGGTGCTGTGGGTGGGATTACACTGGGTCTCTGGACAACAGTGCCAGAGGTTCTTCCATGGCGATCCTGTGAGGAAGCTAAACAGCATGTGTGTGAGCTGGAGGAAGAGGCTACAACACGAGCTGAAGAGGTGGTAGGTGCCGCTGTAGGTTGGCCTAGGTCTTCAGTGTGTTTTTGTAACTCCACCACGTGCTTGGTCTGCACATGCTTCCACATATTTGTGGTATTGAGGTTACTGACACTTTTCCCTCTTTTGACTTTCTGATGACACACCTTGCATTTGACTAAGCAAATGTCATCTGCAACTGTGTCAAAAAAGGACCAGACACTGCAAGTCTTGGGAGCGCCTGTTTTGGCTTTTGGAAGAAGCATGATCCTAATGGATGCCGAAGTGGAGGCTACAGGCAACGCAGTCTTCCCCCTCCCTCTCCCTCTTTGGGCCGTTAGGGGAATCCCTTCCTCAGAGCTGCTCCCATCACCTTCCTGTCCCTCACGCCATGATGAGTCAAGGACCTCATCATCTACGCTACCCTCTTCCACCAACTGCTTCTCCTGGGTAGTCTCGGCAGCACAGTACGCACCGGAAAGTGGCACCTGAGTCTCATCATCAGATGCATACTGAGGTTTGCTGACTGGAGGCACTGGCCCACCCGTCTCTTCAGAGTCAGAGAGAAAAAGCTGTTGGGCATCACTGCATACTGCCTCTTCTTCCATTTCTCCAATGCTGCTTGGCTGGCCCCCTCTTTCCAAGCCAAGAGATTCAGAGAACAGATGTAGAGATGGCTCCTGTTCTGGGCTCTCTGGCTGCCTGGGCAATTTGGCAGGTGGTGAAGAGACAGATGGGTGCTCTTCAGTGCTCTGTGCCTGAGAGGATGTGGCACTAATTAAAGTCAATGCATTAGCTGCCATCCATCCGACAACGCTTCAATTTGTTCATCCCGCAGAAGCGGGGTACGGCGAGCTCCTACAAAGCTGTGCATGAAGGACTGTTCCCTGCTAAAACTGGGGGATGATGAGTCACCGGTGCCCACAGCAGGCCCAGAATCCCCACGTCCTCTCCCTGTTCCACCTCCACGCCCATGTGCCTTACTCCCTGCCTTCTTCATCTTGGTAGACTTATAAAGATAGGCAGAAAAGTACTAAAGGCTTAGTGTGCTTATTCCTGAACAGCTGCTAACAGGTATAAGAAACACTAATTTTATCAAGTGTGGACTAGACTTTAATATGAGGTAATGTGGCCTACACAACAGTAAAGTGTAGTGTTTGGTGAACTTTATAAACTTTGTGGTTTTTTTCCAGAACAGACTGCAGAGTGAGCTGCACTCACACAGAGACCGTGCAGACAGCCGTGAACAGCGCTGCAAGGCCAAAAAAACTCCTCTATGTATTCCTATAAAGTGTTTTTCCACAATCTAGCAGGATACGGATGGAAAGCCACTAGTAGGATAAATTTGAAAAAATGTGCAGCAGCCTGCACTAATTGAAAAAGGACAATGGAACGGTATGAGGCAGTGACACACCCTGAGCTGACTACAACTGGCTGTGGCGGCAGAACAGACTACAGAGTGAGCTGCACTCACATAGAGACTGTGCAGACAGCCGTGAATGGTGCTGCAAGGCCAAAAAAAGCTCCTCTATGTAATCCTATATAGTGTTTTTCCACAATCTAGCAGGATGCGGATGGAGAGCCACTAATAGGATAAACTTGAAAAAATGTGCAGCAGGCTGCACTGATTGAAAAAGGACAATGGAATGGTATGATGCAGTGACGCACCCTCAGCTGACTACAACCGGCTGTGGCGGCAGAACAGACTACAGAGTGAGCTACACTCACACAGAGACCATGCAGACAGCCGTGAATGGCACTGCAAGGCCAAAAAAACCTCCTCTATGTAATCCTATATTGTGTTTTTCCACAATCTAGCAGGATGTGGATGGAAAGCCACTAATAGGATAAATTTGAAAAAATGTGCAGCAGGCTGCACTAATTGAAAAAGGACAATGGAACGGTATGAGGCAGTGACGCACCCTCAGCTGACTACAACCGGCTGTGGCGGCAGAACAGACTACAGAGTGATCTGCACTCACACAGAGACCATGCAGACAGCCGTGAACAGCGCTGCAAGGCCAAAAAAAAACCTCCTCTATGTAATCCTGTATAGTGTTTTTCCACAATCTAGCAGGATACGGATGGAAAGCCACAAATAGGATAAATTTGAAAAAATGTGCAGCAGGCTGCACTAATTGCAAAAAGGACAATGGAACGGTATGAGGCAGTGATGCACTCTGAGCTGACTACAACCAGCGGTGGCTGCAGACCAGACTACAGAGTGAGCTACACTCACACAGACACCTTGCAGACAGCCGTGAACAGCGCTGCAAGGCAAAAACAAGGTTCTCACACAGCGGTTGCTAAATTAGCCTGGGTAATGCACAATGGAGCAAATCGCTATATCTAAACTGGCCCTCAGTCAGAAGACAGCATCCTGTCCCTAACTGAATTCACAGCAGAGTGAACCCAAAATGGCGGCGGCGACTTTTATAGTACATCATGACATCATTTCAGCAGCGAATCAGAGCCATGCCAGTAGTTACATGCCTAACATGCAGAACAGGATGTGCCCACACTTCTAATGATTCCTCATTGGCTGAATTCTGGCTCTTTGAATTATGGGAACTTCCGATTCCGGTATCCGATATACTGAAAGTATCGGAACTTGGTTATCGGAATTCCGATACCGCGAACATCGGCCGATACCCGATACTTGCGGTATCGGAATGCTCAACACTACTAACAGGTCCTCATTAGTGTTGAGCGATACCTTCCGATATCGGAAAGTATCGGTATCGGAAAGTATCGTCCGATACCTGCAAAATATCGGATCTCGCTGATACCGATACCCGATACCAATGCAAGTCAATGGGACGAAAATATCGGAATTAAAATAAACCCTTTCTTTCCTTGTAGGTTCATTCTACATGAAGGAAAACAACTAAGAATAATGTAGGATGTACTGGGGGAGGTGGCGGAGACATTAAAGGCATAGAGGTTTAGCCCAATCAAATAGAATAGCAGGAATTTAAATTTTTTTTAAAGACGTTTGGAGTTACAAAGATATTGACTATGTTAAGATTTTTTTTATTTTGTCAGATATTGATGTGTCACTACGTTCACGCCCTTCGCCTTTTTTTTACTTCTCCCACACTTTCTTCTTCATCATCATCAGCATCTTTGACATCAACTTCTTCTTCACCTTATTCATCTTCTTCTTCATCTTCTACCTATTATTTTTTTTTGTTACATTCTTCATATTCTTTTTATTCAACTATTATTCTTCTTCATATTCTACTTCTTCATCATTCTCTTATTTGTGACAGGCATTCCTGTAGTTGTTATCTATAAAAGTTTGAAGATTACACCTTCCGTTCTGCCTGTCACAAAAGAGTTACATTTGTCCGCCTTCAGTTTGGCCTGCAGCATCAGGCTTTATCCAGGGGCACCACGAGGAGGAACGGACTCACCCCCATACACTGCTTAGTCTTCTTCTGCTTATAATTTAGATAATATCTTTTGCTCTGATATTTAGTCTTATGCTTAATGTTCTTCTGCTCTTTGTTCTGCAGCCTCTTGTTCTTCTGCTTCTCGGTCTTCCATGTTGTCGCTTCCAGGGTCGTTGTCTCTGGGGTCGTCGTCATCTCAGTGTTTGTCGTCTCTGGTGTCGTCGTCATCTTAGGAGTGGTCTTCCGGGTCGTCGTCTTTAGGGTCTTGAACTTGGAAATGTAGCAGAAGGTACAAGAAGGCTGAGAAAATGCAGAGAACCAGCTGATGGAACTGGAACTCGGATGGCTACCCGAAGGTCCAAGAGCCAATGGAACTACCGAGGACCAGCTGACGTTACTGGAACCCGGTAACTAAGCAGGAGGTACCCATGTCAGAAAGCACTACCAAGGACCACCTGACGTTGGTGGAACTCGGATACCCAGAAGGAGGCACCTAAGCCAAAGGCTCTGCCAGGAACCAGCTGACGGTACTGGAACCAGGATGGGGAGCAAAAGGTACAAGAGCAAAAGACACTGCCGAGAACCAGCTGCTGACGGTACTGGAACCCGGATGGGTAGCCGAAGGTCCAAGAGCCAATGGAAATACCGAGGACCAGCTGACATTACTGGAACCAGGTTACTAAGCAGGAGGTACCCGTGCCTGAAAGCACTACCAAGGACCACCTGATGTTGGTGGAACAGCATCGGATAGACAGCATCATCTGCACTCCATCCACGTGGAATAATCGAAGGGACGCAAAACCTGGCAGATGTCCTTCATAGTGGCCCACTCTGTGGTTGTGAAGTCTGAACAGCGCGGAGTGCAACTTCTTTGCTGGAACGCTGCAAGTGAGCACACTCTAGGCGGACCTTGTGCAGCAGTGCATCAAGATCCGGATAGTCCCTCAAAAAACTCTGCACGACCAAGTTGAGCACATGTGCCAGACATGGGATGTGAGTGAGGTTGCCGAGGCCGAGAGCTGCCACCAGATTTCGGCCATTGTCACACACTACCATGCCTGGCTGGAGATTCGCTGCCACAAACCACACATCGCTCTCCTTCTTGATGGTATTCCAGAGCTCCTGCGCTGTGTGGCTTCGATTCCCCAAAGAAATTAATTTCAAGATGGCCTGTTGACGTTTGGCCACGGCTGTGCTCATGTCGGTCGTAACAGGCAAACGTTCACGGGTCCATGTGGAGGTGGACTGTGACGGCTCCTGCAGCGATGATTCTGAGGAACTTGTGTATGAAGAGGAGTCAATGTGTACAGACTGGATTCCTGCAATCTTTGGAGTGGGCAGGACACGTCCTGCGCCACTCGCACGATCTGTACCCGGCTCAACAACATTAACCCAATGGGCAGTGAGGGAAAGGTACCGCCCCTGTCCATGGTGACTGGTCCACACATCGGTGGTAAGGTGGACCATGCTACTGATGGCGTTCAGTAGCGAGTGTTTTATGTGTCCCTCCACATGCTTGTGCAGGGCAGGGACGACTTGCCTGCTGAAATAAAAGTGGCTGGGCACATTGTACTGTGGGACTGCCAATGACATCAAGTCACGGAAGCTGTCAGTCTCCACCAGCCTGATTGACAGCATTTCCAGTGACAGAAGTTTGGCAATGCCTGCAGTCAGAGCCTGTGCTCGTGGGTGGTTTGCCGAGAAAGGCCGCCTTTTCTCCCATGCCTGTACTACCGATGGCTGTAGACTGGGCTGGGAGTGTGAGGATGACTGGGAAGGTGGTGCTGCGGGTGGAATTACAGTGGGTCTCTGGACAACAGTGCCAGAGGTTCTTCCATGGCGATCCTGGGAGGAAGCCGAACCAGCTGTGTGTGAGCTGGAGGAAGAGGCAACACGAGCTGAAGAGATGGTAGCTGCCGCTGTTGGTTGGCTTAGGTCTTCAGTGTGTTTTTGTAACTTCACCGCGTGCCAGGTCTGCACATGTTTCCACATGTTTGAGGTATTGAGGTTGCCGACATTTCTCCCTCTTTTGATTTTATGATGACACATGTTGCATTTGACAAAGCAAATGTCATCTGCAACTGTGTCAAAAAGGACCAGGCACTGCAAGTCTTCGGAGCACCCTTTTTGGCTTTTGGAAGAGACATGCTCCTAACGGGTGCCGAAGTGGAGGCTACAGGCTCCGCAGTCTTCCCCCTCCCTCTCCCTCTTTGGCCCGTTCAGGGAATCTCTTCCTCAGAGCTGCTCCCACCACCTTCCTGTCCCTCACGCCATGATGGGTCAAGGACCTCATCATCTACACTACTCTCTGCCACCAACTGCTCCTCCTGGGTTGTCTCGGCAGCACAGCACACACCAGAAAGTGGCACCTGAGTTTTCTTCATCAGATGCGTACTGCAGTGTGGTGACCGGAGGCACTGGCCCACCCACCTCTTCAGAGTCAGAGAGACAAAGCTGTTGCGCATCACTGCACACTGCCTCTTCTTCAATTTCTCCAATGCTGCTTGTCTGGCCCCTGTTTCCAAACCAAGAGATTCAGAGAACAGAAGTAGAGATGGCTCCTGTCCTGGGCTCTCTTACTGCCTGGGCAATTTGGCAGGTGGTGAAGAGACAGATGGGTGCTCTCCAGTGCTCTGTGCCTGAGAGGATGTGGCACTAATTGAAGTCGATGTGTGAGCTGCCATCCATCCGACAATGGCTTCAATTTGGTCTTCACGCAGCAGCGGTGTACAGCGCTCTTCGACAAAGCTGCGCATGAAGGTCTGTTCCCTCCTGAAACTGGGTGATGATGAGTCACCGGTGCCCGCAGCAGGCACAGAATCCCCACGTCCTCTCCCTGCTCCGCGCCCACGCCCACATGCCTTACTCCCTGCCTTCTTCATCTTGGTTGACTGATAAAGATAAGCAGAAAAGTACTAAGGGCTTAGGGTACCATCACACAGTGAAATTTTCATCGCTGCGACGGCACGATCCGTGACGTCGCAGCGATCGTATGAATATCGCTCCAGCGTCGTAGACTGCAGTCACACGGTGCAATCACGGCGCTGGAGCGATGCCGAAGTCCCCAAGTAACCAGGGTAAACATCGGGTTACTAAGCGCAGGGCCGCGCTTAGTAACCCGATGTTTACCCTGGTTACCAGCGTTAACGTAAAAAAAACAAACAGTACATACTTACATTCCGGTGTCTGTCCCTCTGCGTCTCAGCTTGTCTGCACTGTGTAAGCAGCAGAGCCGGAAAGCACAGCGGTGACGTCAGACGTCACCGCTGTGCTCGCTTTCTGGCTGGCCGGCGCTCACAGTGCAGAGAAGCTGAGACGCCGGAGGACAGACACCGGAATGTAAGTATGTACTGTTTGTTTTTTTTACGTTAACGCTGGTAACCAGGGTAAACATCGGGTTACTAAGCGCGGCCCTGCGCTTAGTTACCCGATGTTTACCCTGGTTACAAGCGAACACATCGCTGGATCGCTGTCACACACAACGATCCAGCGATGTCAGCGGGTGATCAAGCGACGAAAGAAAGTTCCATACGATCTGCTACGACGTACGATTCTCAGCGTGATGTCTGATCGCTGCTGCGTGTCAGACACTGCGATATCGTAACGATATCGCTAGAACGTCACGAATCGTACCGTCGTAGCGATGGAAATTTCACCCTTAGTGTGCTTATTCCTGAACAGCTCTTAACAGGTATAAGAAACACTAATTTTCTAAAGTGTGGACTAGACTTTAATATGAGCTATAGTGGCCTACACAACTGTAAAGTGGTGTGTTTGGTGAACTTTATTATTATTATTTTTTTTTTTGGCAGAACTGACTACAGGGCGAGCTGCACTCACACAGAGACCGTGCAGACAGCCGTAAACGGCTCTGCAAGGCCCAAAAAAACCTCCTCTACGTTATCCTATGTAGTGTTTTTCCACAATTTAGCTGGATACGGGTGGAAAGCCACTAATAGGAATTATTTGAAAAAATGTGCAGCAGCCTGCACTATTTGCAAAAAAGGACAATGTATTTTACGGTATGAGGCAGTGACGCACCCTGAGCTGGATACAACCGGCTGTGGCTGCACACAGACTACAGGGCGAGCTGCACTCACACGGAGACCGTGCAGACAGCCGTAAACGGCGCTGCAAGGCCCAAAAAGCTCCTCTAGGTTATCTTATGTAGTGTTTTTCCACAATTTAGCTGGATACGGTTGGAAAGCCACTAATAGGAATTGTTTGAAAAACTATGCAGCGGCTTCCACTATTTGCAAAAAAGGACAATGTATTTTACGGTATGAGGCAGTGACGCACCCTGAGCTGGATACAACTGGCTGTGGCTGCACACAGACTACAGGGCGAGCTGCACTCACACGGAGACCGTGCAGACAGCCGTAAACGGCGCTGCAAGGCCCAAAAAATCTCCTCTACATTATCCTATGTAGTGTTTTTCCACAATTTAGCTGGATACGGGTGGAAAGCCACTAATAGGAATTGTTTGAAAAAATGTGCAGCAGCCTGCACTATTTGCAAAAAAGGACAATGGATAGAACAGTATGAGTCAGTGAACCACCCTGAGCTGAATACAACCGGCTATGGCTGCACACGGACTACAGAGTGGGCTGCACTCACACACACACACACAGAGACCTTGCAGATCGCTGTGAAACCAGCACTGCAAGGCAAAAGCAAGGTGAACACACAGCGGTTGCTAAATTAGCCTGGGAAAAGCACAATGAAGCAAATCGCTATCTCAACTGGCCCTCAGTCAGAACACGGCGTCCTATGCCTAACTGAATTCACAGCAGAGTGAGCCAGAAAGGGCGGCAGCGTTTTTTATAGTGCATCATTTCAGCAGCCAATCACAGCCTTGCCAGTAGTTACATGCCCACCATGCTGAACAGGATGTGCCCACACTTGTAATCGTTCCTCATTGGCTGAATTCGTGCAGTTTGAATTCTGGGAACTTCCGATTCCGGTATCCGATATGCGGCAAGTATCAGAACTCGGTATCGGAATTCCGATACCGCAAATATCGGCCGATACCCGATACTTGCGGTATCGGAATGCTCAACACTAGTCCTCATCAATTCCCTCAGGAATGACGAGCAGATATAATCTCCTGATGAGATGGTGACATGGATATAGTAAATGGGATGGTCTGGTGTGTTATCTGTGAGGGCAGTGTTGACCCATTCACCACTCGTACAGTCACTGGTTGGGCGAGCATCACCAGAGGTATTGCGTGTCATTGGGCGAAGGCAGATGACATAAAATTGCCCTCCACCCTGGAATCCATGCAAAGCTCTACCGAATGAGCGGATGAGCCTATGGTAATTGTCACCTTAAAGGACAATTTGGAGGCAAACGTCGCCTTGTCTAGTGTACCTCCACCTACTACCACTAGACACTGACGTTTCCCCGACTGCTGGGGACATCTGGTGGCAAGATGTCCTGACTGCCGGCAGACATGACAGACCTTGAGTGCTCAAGCAGTCCTGGACTTAGATCCCTCTCATGACAACACTAAAGCCTCATGTCACTCGGGCACCTGGACCGGAGATTCCAAAGTTTTGGCGAATGTGGGAGCCGGCCGAAACCTCTGCCTTCACTGGGCTCGCTCTAACCTCCGCTCGTTAAAACAGAGGTCAATACGAGTGGATACAGCTATTAGCTCCTCCAGTGTGGCGGGAATCTCACTAGTGGCCAAAGCGTTCTTCACATGGTCAGCCAGCCCCCTCCAAAATACAGGGATGAGGGCTTTATCCAACCACTCCAGCTCTGATGCTAAGGTGCGGAAGTAGATGGCAAAATGGCTGACCAAGGACAAGCCCTGAGTCAATGCCAACAGTTGGAGCGCCGTATCATGGGTGACTCCAGGTCCTAAAAAGACCTGTTTCAGAGTGCTCAGGAACAGCGGAGCACTCTGCACCACATAATCGCCACGCTCCCACAGCGGCGTAGCCCACTCCAATGCCCTGTCCAGCAGGAGAGACATAATGAATCCCACCTTTGCCCGCTCTGTGGGGAAATGTGCAGCCAGGAGCTTGAGGTATATAGAGCACTGGCTCACGAAACCCCTACAAGGTTTGCTATCACCAGAATATTTAACTGGCAGCATGAGGTGAGATAGGGTCGGAACAGGGGAGGCAGTGGTCAAAGTTGCTGCAGCCACGCTAGCAGCCTGACCAGCTACTGTGGTAACATCCACAGCTGAGGTTTAGCACTCGAGAGCCGCCAACCTGCCCTCCAGCGGCTTGATGTACCTCAAGGGTTGCTGTTCATCCACCATTACTAGCCAGACCCTAGCGCTAGTGTACTGTTAGGGTTAGCAGAGCGCACCAAATAATTAGAAAGATGGTATAAGTTGCATTCGCAGCCCGGGGTCCACCGTGCAGTGATGGAACCTGCTGCTGAGTAATGACAGACTATATGGCGGTACAATGTGGATACACACATGGGTTAACTTCACCCTGTATGAAGGAAGTGAATCCTGTTGCGTCACAGGGCTGTGGTACCGCTCAAAGAGCGCAAGCAAGGAGTCACATAACTCTATCCCAAGACTGAGGATTAGAGTTCCTCTAGACCTCTTGCACTTGACACCGCTACTGGGGTGTCTGAGTATAACAGAAATAATAATTTCAATGAACAGGAGTGCGTGCAGTGCCGCTCTGGTGGACGCCACTAACCACCCAGACTTGGGTCAGGAAAGCGCTCTAATAGCGCACTGGCGGTCACAGCAATAAGACGCTGTATCGTGTGTTAAGTGCTGATAGCGCTGTCGGGCGCTAGATAACAAACATCCACCATACACGAACAGTCAAGCACAAGGGAGGGGATGATTAATGAGCAACTTTCACACATCAACACACACACATTTACAAGTATACACTAGCGCATGGCCGAGCAGCCATAAGAACCTTTTATAGTGCAGTGGTACAAGACCTTCCAGGTGGTCCAATAGGAGCCGCAACAGGACCTGAGCATGTGACCCCAACCTCCAATGGGAGGTCGTTCCGTGGGCATGCTCAGTATGGGAAAAGCAGGACTGCTCACTGCTGATCAGTGCTGGCTACAAAGACAGAGCCTGGAAGGGCAGCAGTAACCAGTCGCACAGTATCAGCCTGAGCCAGACGCCGGGACCGACGTCTCCGCTGAGCAGGCTCCACTGCGGCTGGAGAATAATGGGAGACCGCAGCGGAGATGGGTCAAGATTCCCCCTGTGCAGAAGCAGGAACTCAACATCTAACACAAGGGTGATTGGAATGCCACCTCTGAGGATTGCACTGTGTGTGGTGTTGAGGTGGAGGAAAATGAGGAGAGGAAACTTGATTCAGCACTGGCCTTCCATTTGATCACATGCTTCTTTCTGAGCCCTATCTACAAGGCATATTGTTGTGCGGCTGCCAAAGAAAGGGAGTTGAGTAGGCTGGCTAGTAACAGATGTTGTCAGTGGTCTTTCGATAGGATGAGATGTTGTTTCTTAAGTTGAGCTTCCATTAACACCTAACACACGTTCATGTCGCACACCTAGCCTATTCCACCACAACCTCGCTTTTTCCTACTCATGTTTTAAGTAGCCTTCCCCTCTTTTGACCTGCTGTTTCACAACCTTAGGCCTACAGTTGTCAGTCACCTGACTCTAAATGAAAAAACTATTTATTTTCTTAGATAGTGTGCCTGAACAACACTGTTATGTCTAACAATTTTTAAGTGAAAATCTTACCTTCTGACTTTCTGATTTGCCAATAAAATACAGTTTTAGCACTAACGATTTGGAGTAGCTAATTGGGCTTCATGGCTACAACACCAAATTAGGCCTAACAATTTTTAAGTAGAAGTCTGGCCTTCTGATTTGCCACTGCAACACTGTTTTAACACAAATGACTTGGAGCAGATAATTAGGCCTCATGACTGCAACAACATATTATTGTCACGGTTGTGTCAGAGGCAACAGACAGTCGTTCTGCATCTGGCTGCAGAATGTGTCTGCGTTTGGCATTACAGACACCTTCTTAATCCTTCTTACTTTTAGACCAAGTGGCAACCTCCCTCTGGCTCTAATTGACACACCTCGACCTGGGTGTATATAGGGACAGTAGGGTCTCCATTCCACCTTTCCCTAGCATTATCCCCTGATGTTGGACTTAGTCTTCCCATCTACTTTGATGCTGGAATATCGATTTCACACAGGACAAGTTCAATTTCAGCAGCACCAGCACTACAGCACTAGCGCAAGAGCGGCCTCTTTGCACTTTGGCACTGAGCCAATGGCACCAGAAAAACAAGATGTTTGCTTATCATATGGCCAGTGACATGTGACTTCAGCAATCAATCACAGAAGACCTTGTGTCATGACATTGTGGATTATTTGATTGGTTGCCGGAATCAACACATTTAAAGTTAAGTGGAAAAAAGTGCACGGCGCTCCTGTGATCTTTTCAAACAGTCCTCTAACCCCTCCACATCCCCTTCCCTCATCAAACACCTCCCCCATCTCTCCCATTCATCATATTGCACCACTGTTGTAGCCAAAGTAATACAAAAGCATTAGTGGAAACGTGATGATTTACTGAACTGTGGAAGACTTTTGCCAGAAAAATGCTCATGAAAGTGAACACTAGGGTTGAGCGAAACGGATCGTTCATTTTCATAAGTCGCCGACTTTTGGCAAAGTCAGCGTCTCATGAAACCGAGTTGATCCCTGTGTGGGGTCTGCCATGCGGTACGCGACTTTCGCACCAAAGTCGCGTTTCAATGACGCTAAAAGCACCATTTCTCAGCCAATGAAGGTGGACGCAGAGTGTGGGCAGCGTGATGACATAGATCTCAGTCCCCACCATCTTAGAGAAGGGCATTGCAGTCATTGGCTTGCTTTCTGCGGCGTCACAGGGGCTATAAAGGGGCATTCCCGCCGACCGCCATCTTACTGCTGCTGATCTGAGCGTAGGGAGAGGTTGCTGCAGCTTCTTCGGAAGCAGGGATAGTGATAGGAAGGGTACATAAAGCCACAAACCGCTTGTGCTGTAGCGATTTCCACTGTCCAATACCACCTTTTGTTTGCAGGACAGTGGAAGCTACATTTTTTTTTTCTCAGCGCTGTAGCTCATTGGGCTGCCCTAGAAGGCTCCCTGATAGCTGTGTTGCTTTGTGTGTACGCCGCTGTGTAAACCAACTGCTTTTTTCAAAGCACAAATTCTGTTTTTCCTTCCTTTCTGCACAGCTATCTTGTGTGTTTGTCCACACTTTTGTGTGCAGCAGTCCTTTTACAGCTGCCTGCCATACTTTTCTGAGATAACAGCAGGGAGATAAATATTGGCAAGACTGCCTCCATGCCATTGCTGTGTGTGGCATCTCTCTCTCATTGTGGGGCACCGAAAACATTGTGTAATACTTGTCCTTTTTTTTTTTTTTTTTTTAAATTCTCCCTTTTCCATAAAAAAAATAAGTGGGAGATAAATATTGTCAAGTCTGCCTCCGTGCCATTGCTGTGTGTGGCATCTCTCTCTCATTGTGTGGCACCGAAAACACTGTGTAATACTTGGCCATTTTTTTTTTTTTTTTCTAAATTCTCCCTTTTCCCAAAAAAAAATTAGTGGGAGATAAATATTGTCAAGTCTGCCTCCGTACCATTGCTGTGTGTGGCATCTCTCTCTCATTGTGTGGCACCGAAAACACTGTGTAATACTTGTCCTTTTTTTTTTTTTTTCTAAATTCTCCCTTTTCCCCAAAAAAAATTAGTGGGAGATAAATATTGTCAAGTCTGCCTCCGTGCCATTGCTGTGTGTGGCATCTCTCTCTCATTGTGTGGCACCGAAAACACTGTGTAATACTTGTCCTTTTTTTTTTTTTTTTTCTAAATTCTCCCTTTTCCCCAAAAAAAATTAGTGGGA
This sequence comes from Ranitomeya variabilis, assembly GCF_051348905.1. Lineage (NCBI taxonomy): Eukaryota > Metazoa > Chordata > Amphibia > Anura > Dendrobatidae > Ranitomeya > Ranitomeya variabilis. Next base: position 120,975,019 of record NC_135238.1, read on the forward strand.
GATAAATATTGTCAAGTCTGACTCCGTGCCATTGCTGTGTGTGGCATCTCTCTCTCATTGTGGGGCACCGAAAACACTGTGTAATACTTGGCCATTTTTTTTTTTTTCTAAATTCTCCCTTTTCCAAAAAAAAAATTAGTGGGAGATAAATATTGTCAAGTCTGACTCCGTGCCATTGCTGTGTGTGGTATCTGTCTCTCATTGTGTGCCACCGAAAACACTGTGTAATACTTGGCCATTTTTTTTTCTAAATTCTCCCTTTTCCCAAAAAAAAATTAGTGGGAGATAAATATTGTCAAGTCTGCCTCCGTGCCATTGCTGTGTGTAGCATCTCTCTCTCATTGTGTGGCACCGAAAACACTGTGTAATACTTGTCCTTTTTTTTTTTTTTTTCTAAATTCTCCCTTTTCCCCAAAAAAAATTAGTGGGAGATAAATATTGTCAAGTCTGACTCCGTGCCATTGCTGTGTGTGGCATCTCTCTCTCATTGTGGGGCACCGAAAACACTGTGTAATACTTGGCCATTTTTTTTTTTTTCTAAATTCTCACTTTTCCAAAAAAAAAATTAGTGGGAGATAAATATTGTCAAGTCTGACTCCGTGCCATTGCTGTGTGTGGCATCTCTCTCTCATTGTGTGGCATCGAAAACACTGTGTAATACTTGTCCTTTTTTTTTTTTTTGGGTAAATTCTCCCAGGAAAAAAAAAAATAGTGGGGGATTAAGATTGGCCTTTCTGCTTGAGTGCTGGGCCTGTGTGTGCCATCTGTCTCAAATTATTGGGCCACAGAAAACCTCGTGTGTAACATTGGGCCTGATTTTCCTTTCAGTGTCAGGCACCTATAAAGGTATATATAAATCCTACAGAAGTTTGAGTTCACCTTATAAGTTGTTTTACAGTAACAAATAGTGTTACTTTGGTTACGTTTTGCAAGCAATGAGGAAGTCTAGTGGAAGAGGTCGTGGCCGTGGGCGGTCATTGTCAGCTGGTAATGATGGTAGTGGTGCTGGAGCATCAGGTGGTCTGGTAAAAGCAGTACAACACCTAAGTCTCGAGTTGTTGAGCCAGGTTCCTTGTCTGGCTACACAAGGCCTCGAACGCTCTCTTTTCTGGGAGTAGGAAAACCACTTTTGAAGCCGGAGCAGCAGGAACAAGTATTGGCTTTCATTGCTGACTCTGCCTCTAGCTCTTTCGCCTCCTCCTCGGAAAGTGCCAAATGTCAGAGCAGTGCATCGTCAGTGGATGCTCCAGGTCAGAAACAAGTCGCTTCCTTGTCTTTTTCACCCAGAACAAGAGAGAAGGATGCGTCAGGAGACACAACGGGTTACTCCATGGAGCTCTTTACACATACCGTTCCTGGGTTAGACAGTGAAACAGTTAACAGGCCATGTCCATTAGAAGTTGAATCGGACATGGAGTGCACAGATGCACAGCCACAGCCAGATTACTATGCTGTTCCTTTGACTCAGACCAGAACATTGCCCTCGCAGTGTACTGAGGCAGAATCAAACCCAGCGGAGACTATGGTGCCCCGTCACGGACACTATACCACCGGCTTACACGGTGACACAGATGAAATCGCACACGACATAGAAGAGGAGGTCATAGATGACCCAGTTGTGGACCCCGATTGGCAGCCATTGGGGGAACAGGGTGCAGGCGGCAGTAGTTCTGAAGCGGAGGAGGAGGAGCTGCAGCAGGCATCAACATCACAACAGGTTCCATCTACCGGGCCCGTATCTGGCCAAAAATGCGTGGCAAAACCAAAACCAGTTGGAGGACAGCGTGGCCATCCGGTTAAAGAAGCTCAGTCTGCAATGCCTGAAAAGGTATCCGATAGTAGAAAGAGTGCAGTCTGGCATTTTTTTAAACAACATCCAAATGATCAGCGCAAAGTCATCTGTCAAAAATGTTCAACTACCTTAAGCAGAGGTCAGAATCTTAAAAGTCTAAATACAAGTTGCATGCATAGACATTTATCCACCATGCATTTTCAAGCCTGGACTAACTACCAAACGTCCCTAAAGGTTGCAGCACCCTCGGCCAATGAAGCTAGTCAGCAACGCTACATCCCTTCCCTCCCTGTAAGCCGACCATTTCCCACACCACCTGCAGTATCTGTGCAGCTTTCGTCGCCAGGCCAAAGCAGTCAGGGAATCACCAGGTTAGTAGTAGGAAACACTGCATGTAGGGCACCGGCAAGAATACCATCTCCAACCCTCTCTCAGTCACCCATGTCCACCGGCACCACCGCTAGTTCCACGATCTCCAGCTCTCCAGTCCAGCTCACCCTACATGAGACTCTTGTTAGGAAAAGGAAGTACTCATCCTCGCATCCGCGTACACAGGGTTTGAACGCCCACATTGCTAGACTAATCTCATTAGAGATAATGCCCTACCGGTTAGTTGAAAGCGAAGCTTTCAAAGCGCTGATGGACTACGCTGTACCACGCTACGAGCTACCCAGTCAGCACTTCTTTTCTAGAAAAGCCATCCCAGCCCTCCAACAGCATGTTAAAGACCGCATCGTCCATGCACTCAGGCAGTCTGTGACTACAAAGGTGCACCTGACAACAGATTCATGGACCAGTAGGCATGGCCAGGGACGTTACGTGTCCATCACGGCACACTGGGTGAATGTGGTGGATGCAGGGTCCACAGGAGACAGCAATATTGGGACAGTTTTGCCTAGTCCACGGTCAAGGAAAGAGTTGGCTGTAGGCGTTGGCCCCCCCTCCTCCTCTTCCTCCTCCTCATGCAGAAGCGAGAGCTCGTCCACACACCCCAGTCGCACATCCACTCCATCCGCAGCTGCCGCTGTTGCACACCAGGTGTGCCATTATGGGACAGCTAGTGGCAAGCGTCAGCAGGCTGTATTGGCAATGAAGTGTTTGGGCGACAACAGACACACCGCGGAACTTCTGTCCGAGTTCTTGCAGAATGAAACTCAGTCATGGCTGGGCACTGTACATCTTGAGGCAGGCAAGGTTGTGAGTGATAACGGAAGGAATTTCATGGCTGCCATAGCCCTTTCCCAACTGAAACACATTCCTTGCCTGGCTCACACCTTAAACCTGGTGGTGCAGTGCTTCCTGAAAAGTTATCTTGGGTTACCCGACCTGCTCCTCAAAGTGCGCAGACTTTGCTCGCATATCCGCCGTTCGCCCGTACACTCCAGCCGTATGCAGAACTATCAGCGGTCTTTGAACCTTCCCCAGCATCGCCTAATCATCGACATTTCAACAAGGTGGAACTCCACACTGCACATGCTTCAGAGACTGTGCGAACAGAGGCGTGCTGTTATGTTTTTTGTGGGATGATACACATACACGGGCAGGCAGTTGGATGGCAGACATGGAGTTGTCAGGTGTGCAGTGGTCGAAGCTACAAGACCTGTGTCAAGTCCTTTAGTGTTTTGAGGAATGCACACGGCTGGTTAGTGCAGACAACGCCATAATAAGCATGAGCATCCCCCTAATGCGTCTGCTGATGCAAAGTTTGACGCACATAAAGGAGCAGGCGTCTGCAGCCGAGGAAGAGGAAAGCCTTGATGACAGTCAGCCATTGTCTGGTCAGGGACGTGTAGAGGACGCGGTAGCGGGCGAAGAGGAGGAGGAGGACGAGGAGGATGATGGGGATGAGTACTTTTTTAATGAGGAAGCTTCTCCTGGGCCAACAGAAATTAGTGACGTTGCAAGGCCGGGTTCTGTTTTTTTAAAGGGAACCTGTCACCTGAATTTGGCGGGACCAGTTTTGGGTCATATGGGCGGGGTTTCCGGGTGTTTGATTCACCCTTTCCTTACCCGCTGGCTGCATGCTGGCCGCAATATTGGATTGAAGTTCATTCTCTGTCCTCCGGAGTACATGCCTGCACAAGGCAATCTTGCCTTACGCAGGCGTGTACTATGGAGGACAGAGAATGAACTTCAATCCAATATTGCAGCCAGCATGCAGCCAGCATGCAGCCAGCGGGTAAGGAAAGGGTGAATCAAACACCCAAAAACCCCGCCCATATGACCCAAAACTGGTCCCGCCAAATTCAGGTGACAGGTTCCCTTTAAGGGAGACAAGTGACGTAGGTTTGCCTGTAACTGCCCCTCAAACCAGCACAACCGCAGATTTGCCAACAGGAACTTTGGCACACATGGCGGATTATGCCTTACGTATCCTCAAAAAGGACCCACACATTACTAAAATGATGAGCGATGAGCCGATGACGATTACTGGTTGGCCTGCATCCTTGACCCTCGCTATAAAGGCAAATTGCAAAATATTATGCCACATGAGAACCTCGAACAAATCTTAGCAACCAAACAAGCTACTCTTGTAGACCGTTTGATTCAGGTATTCCCAGCACACAGCGCCGGTGATGGTTCTCACACAAGCTGCAGGGGGCTACATGGCAGAGGTGTTAGAGGTGCACAGATCAGAAGTGACGTTGGACAGAGGGGTTTTCTGACCAGGTTGTGGAGTGATTTCGCATTGACCGCAGACAGGACAGGTACTGCAGCATCTATTCAAAGTGACAGGAGACATTTGTCCAGTATGGTTACTAACTATTTTTCTTCCCTTATCGATGTTCTCCCTCAACCGTCATTCCCATTTGATTACTGGGCATCAAAATTAGACACCTGGCCTGAATTGGCAGAATATGCGTTGCAGGAGCTTGCTTGCCCAGCAGCTAGTGTGCTATCAGAAAGAGTATTCAGTGCTGCTGGTTCAATATTAACCGAAAAAAGGACTCGTCTGGCTACCCAAAATGTGGATGATCTCACCTTCATTAAAATGAACCACTCCTGGATTTCAAATTATTTTGCCCCACCTTTCCCGTCTGACACCTAGCTTTCCTATAAAAAGGTCTTGCTTGTGGACTGGTCTTACTGAGTGTTCCAATCTGTTAATTTGCAGCAGCTGTTTGTCCAGCATACGACATGTTTACACCTCCCCCAATGGGAAAAATCCCCCCACGGGGCCCTTGTCTCGCCACTTGGCGCAAGCACCCGTTACAGTGCTGATTGTCTGAAGAGGTGGGTGTGCCCGCTTTTGGTCGACGGCATTGCCACTGGGTCCCTCATAGTACAATGTAGTGTCTCTGGCGGTGGTGGTGCGTACCCAACGTCAGACACACCGTTGTAACATGAGGGGCCCTGGGGCGGTACCGCCGGCCACAAGAGAGTCTCCCCCCCAGCTCAAACTGTGCTGTACCACGTGCAAAATTATCTCGCACAGCTCCACCAATGTTTAGTCTATGCACTGACATCATTCAATGCCTGGCAATGACAAACAATACCAATTTGTTTGCATCTATGATGCTAGTTAAAGTAGTCTGGGTCAGTGTCCTATATTGACACCAGTAAATACTAATTTACTGCCAAATTACTTTGTCATAAACTCTGCAGATGAGCCCACCCCTGTACCTAAGCATGCCACCCTTTTTTTTACTTATAGTTGTTTTGCGAGACATTCACATCTACTTATTTTTTTTGGAGTACTAACTGTGTCAGACACTCCTTGCAATACTCCTCCACTGACCACAATGCTGCCTGCCTGTTTATCCATGTAACCGATTTCAAACTGCCATGACTGCCTACTGTTTGTTATTTTACGCCTTTATGAGCCTGTCTGCGGCCCCTACTTGCAATACTCCTCCACTGACCACAATGCTGCCTGGAGTGCCTGCCTGTGTATCCATGTAACCGATGTAAAACTGCCATGACTGCCTACTGTTTGTTATGTTAGGCCTTTGTGAGCCTGTCTGCGGCCCCTACTTGCAATACTCCCCCACTGACCACAATGCTGCCTGGAGTGCCTGCCTGTGTATCCATGTATCCGATGTAAAACTGCCATGACTGCCTACTGTTTGTTATGTTAGGCCTTTGTGAGCCTGTCTGCGGCCCCTACTTGCAATACTCCTCCACTGACCACAATGCTGCCTGGAGTGCCTGCCTGTGTATCCATGTAACCGATGTAAAACTGCCATGACTGCCTACTGTTTGTTATGTTAGGCCTTTGTGAGCCTGTCTGCGGCCCCTACTTGCAATACTCCTCCACTGACCACAATGCTGCCTGGAGTGCCTGCCTGTGTATCCATGTAACCGATGTAAAACTGCCATGACTGCCTACTGTTTGTTATGTTAGGCCTTTGTGAGCCTGTCTGCGGCCCCTACTTGCAATACTCCTCCACTGACCACAATGCTGCCTGGAGTGCCTGCCTGTGTATCCATGTAACCGATTTCAAACTGCCATGACTGCCTACTGTTTGTTATTTTAGGCCTTTATGAGCCTGTCTGCGGCCCCTACTTGCAATACTCCTCCACTGACCACAATGCTGCCTGGAGTGCCTGCCTGTGTATCCATGTAACCGATTTCAAACTGCCATGACTGCCTACTGTTTGTTATTTTAGGCCTTTGTGAGCCTGTCTGCGGCCCCTACTTGCAATACTCCTCCACTGACCACAATGCTGCCTGGAGTGCCTGCCTGTGTATCCATGTAACCGATGTAAAACTGCCATGACTGCCTACTGTTTGTTATGTTAGGCCTTTGTGAGCCTGTCTGCGGCCCCTACTTGCAATACTCCTCCACTGACCACAATGCTGCCTGGAGTGCCTGCCTGTGTATCCATGTAACCGATGTAAAACTGCCATGACTGCCTAATGTTTGTTATTTTAGGCCTTTGTGAGCCTGTCTGCGGCCCCTACTTGCAATACTCCTCCACTGACCACAACAATGCTGCCCTTGTACCCCTGGAACCTATTTAAATGTTCATAGAGCCTAGTTATATATTTTATTTACTATTAATAAGGCCATGATGAACTACGCTGTACCACGCTACAAGCTAACCAGTCGACACTTCTTTTGCGAGAAAAGCCATCCCAACCCTCCACCAGGATGTAGAAGACCGCATTGTCCATGCACTCTGACAATCTGTGAGTACAAAGGTGCACCTGACAACAGACGCATGGACCTGTAGGCATGGCCACGGAAGATTACGTGTCCATTACGGCGCAATGGGTTAATGTGTTGGATGCATGGTCCACAGGGGACAGCCTACTAAGTCTGTCTGCAGTCCCTAATTCAAATTGTCCTCCACTGTCTAAATCGGAGCTTCCACCTTCTGGCTTTCGGCCTATAGTATCAGAAATTAAACTGCATTTGGCCTTCAACTTTGGTTACGGCCTACTAATGGTGTCTGCCCCTGCCTGGTGTTTGTCTTCAACTGAATAAAGCTGAGCTTCATCCTTCTGGCTCTCATTAAGTGCTGTGTTTTTAAAAATTGGTGGTTAGGGCCTACTAACGGTGTCTGCCCCTCCCTGGTGTTTTTCCTCAACTGAATAAAGCTGAGCTTCAACCTTCTGGCTCTCATTAAGTGCTGTGTTTTTAAAAATTGGTGGTTAGGGCATACTAACGGTGTCTGCCCCTCCCTGGTGTTTTTCCTCAACTGAATAAAGCTGAGCTTCAACCTTCTGGCTTTCGGCCTATAGTATCAGATATTAAACTGCATTTGGCCTTCAACTTTGGTTACGGCCTACTAACGGTGTCTGCCCCTGCCTGGTGTTTGTCCTCAACTGAATAAAGCTGAGCTTCATCCTTCTGGCTCTCATTAAGTGCTGTGTTTTTAAAAATTGGTGGTTAGGGCCTACTAACGGTGTCTGCCCCTCCCTGGTGTTTTTCCTCAACTGAATAAAGCTGAGCTTCAACCTTCTGGCTTTCGGCCTATAGTATCAGATATTAAACTGCATTTGGCCTTCAACTTTGGTTACGGCCTACTAACGGTGTCTGCCCCTCCCTGGTGTTTTTCCTCAACTGAATAAAGCTGAGCTTCAACCTTCTGGCTTTCGGCCTATAGTATCAGATATTAAACTGCATTTGGCCTTCAACTTTGGTTACGGCCTACTAAGGGTGTCTGCCCCTCCCTGGTGTTTTTCCTCAACTGAATAAAGCTGAGCTTCAACCTTCTGGCTCTCATTAAGTGCTGTGTTTTTAAAAATTGGTGGTTAGGGCATACTAACGGTGTCTGCCCCTCCCTGGTGTTTTTCCTCAACTGAATAAAGCTGAGCTTCAACCTTCTGGCTTTCGGCCTATAGTATCAGATATTAAACTGCATTTGGCTTTCAACTTTGGTTACGGCCTACTAACGGTGTCTGCCCCTCCCTGGTGTTTGCCCTCAACCGAATAAAGCTGAGCTTCAACCTTCTGGCTTTGGGCCTATAGTATCAGATATTAAACTGCATTTGGCCTACTAGTGTGGTTGGGCCCTTAAAACAGTGTCTGCTGCTCCTGGGTTTGCTACTCCACTGAACAAAGCAATGCCGCCTGTTTAGTCCTGTCCTGTTACCAATTTTGAACTGCATTTAGCCTACTTTATTCTTTGGCCCTATATCTGTTTCCTCCTCATCCTGCCCATTGCCCAGCAACTGCTAGATGAGTCTGCTGGTACATTGGAACTAGACCACTACATTCCCCTTGCACTCTACACAGCCAGAATCTGACCCTGCTGAAAGTAAGGTTCCCCTTCCCGCATGTTATACCACCTTACACAGGGACAAAGAGGAAGGTGCAGATGAAAGTGCAGATTCCTTCATCAGGTGGGGGGGCATACTCATTGGCGACGTCACTGGCACAGTGCCCCTCAGAGTACGCAAAAGTGTCGCTGCTGGTGGGAGGCGCCCCCGCCGTGCAAACACACCGCTGTACTTTGAGGGGCCCTGTGCCAGTGCCAATGCGAACAAGTGTGCCCCCCTGCTTGCTCGGGATCACAGCACTTGCAACGTTGAAATACTTACCTCTCCCTGCTCCACCACCGTGACGTAGTCCACGTTTCCTGGGCCCACTAAAGCCTTGAACCAGCCCTACCCCCCACAACTTTTGCCAAATGACCCCCAATTTCCTATGCCCAACTATTATTATAAAGTTAATTAAGATTGACAAGCTTCAGAAACAAGAATGGATGTTTTTGGCATTAAAATGGGCACTGTAGGTGTTTTCCTGGCCTCCACTCACTGCCGACTATGCTTCCCCATTGACTTGCATTGGGTTTCGTGTTTCGGTCGATCCCCGACTTTTAGCGATAATCGGCCGACTGCACTCGACTCGATTCTGGATAAAGTCGGGTTTCACAAAACCCGACTCGATCTTAAAAAAATGAAAGTCGCTCAACCCTAGTGAACACGAATCCGAATGTGCTACGTTTATGCCAAATTTGATATTGGTAAACGTTTTCAGAACTTGTTCACTCATCTCTTCTGCCAAGCAACAAAAATACTATTTTCCTGCTGATATTGTGGTAATCTGCAGGTAATTAGTAGTGTTGAGCGATACCGTCCAATATCCAAGAGTATCGGTATCGGATTGGATCGGCCGATATCCAAAAAATATCGGATATCTCCGATACTGATACCCGATACCAATGCAAGTCAATGGGACAGAAATATCTGAATGTATATAAGCCCTTTCTGTGCTTCTACATCCTGTTCCAGAGGGGGGAAGAGTGTGGGCGGTGCATAGGCGGACACTGTGCGTGTCTGTGTGTGCGGGCGGGGTCTGTGCGGGCCTCTGTATGTGCTTCCGGTGGTCTGTGCGGGCCTCCCGGGGCTCTGTATGTGCTGCTGCCAGTGGTCTGTGCGGGCCTCCCGGGGCTCTGTATGGGCTCCCGGTGGTCTGTACGGGGCTCTGTATGGGCTCCCGGTGGTCTGTGCAGGCCTCCGGCTCCTGGTGGTCTGTGCGGGCCTCCCGGGGCTCTGTATGGGCTCCCGGTGGTCTGTGCGCGGCTCTGTATGGGCTCCCGGTGGTCTGTGTGGGCCTCCCGGGGCTCTGTATGGGCTCCCGGTGGTCTGTGTGGGCATGCCGGGGCTCTGTATGGGCTCCCGGTGGTCTGTGCGGGCCTCCCGGGGCTCTGTATGTGCTTCCGATGGTCTGTGCGGGCCTCCCGGGGCTCTGTATGTGCTGCCAGTGGTCTGTGCGGGCCTCCCGGGGCTCTGTATGGGCTCCCGGTGGTCTGTACGGGGCTCTGTATGGGCTCCCGGTGGTCTGTGCAGGCCTCTGGCTCCTGGTGGTCTGTGCGGGCCTCCCGGGGCTCTGTATGGGCTCCCGGTGGTCTGTGCGCGGCTCTGTATGGGCTCCCGGTGGTCTGTGTGGGCCTCCCGGGGCTCTGTATGGGCTCCCGGTGGTCTGTGTGGGCATGCCGGGGCTCTGTATGGGCTCCCGGTGGTCTGTGCGGGCCTCCCGGGGCTCTGTATGGGCTTCCGGTGGTCTGTGTGGGGCTCTGTATGGGCTCCTGATGGTCTGTGTGGGCCTCCTGGGGCCCTGTATGGGCTCACGGTGGTCTGTGCGGGCCTCCCGGGGCTCTGTATGGGCTCCTGGTGGTCTGTGCAGGCCTCCCAGGGCTCTGTATGGGCTGCCGGTGGTCTGTGCAGTGTACCGGGGCTCTGTATGGGCTGCCGGGGCTCTGCGGTTTGCAGGCATCGTCCGATGGGACTACAAGTCCCATCAGGCGATGCCTGCTACAGTGACAGTGATTGACACATTAGCCAATGATGGGACAGTAGTAGTCCCATCATCCGGCTAATGTGTTGAATGTAAAAAAAAATACTACATACATGCTACATACATCCTACATGCTTACTACATACATGATACATACATGCTACATACATACTACATACATACTACATACATGCTACATACATGCTACATACAACATACTACATACATACTACATACTACATGCTACATACATGCTAAAAACATACTACATGCTACATACATACTACATACATACTACATACATGCTACATAGATGCTACATACTACATACATACTACATACATATTACATACTACATGCTACATACAAGCTACATACATGCTACATACATACTACATGCTACATACATGCTACATACATACTACATACATACTACATGCTACATACATATTACATACATACTACATGCTACATACATGCTACATACTACATGCATACATACATACTACATACATACTACATACATACATACATACTACGTACATACTACATACAACATACATACTACATACATATATACTACATACATACTACATACATTACATACATACTACATACAATACATTCATACATTACATACATTACATACATACAGACATACAGTATATTAAACACAGATTACTCACCGTTACTTGTCATTTTGATCCCCGAAGCCAGTGTCATCTGTAAAAAAGATTAAAATAACAAACAACCAATATACTTTCTGTCCGCAGAAATTCACAAGTGTCCCACGACGATCTCCCGTGGAGAACGGCAGCATCAGCTGGTGCAACCGCTCTCCAGGGGCTCCAGGAACACAATGACGGGAGGAAGGTATTCCTCCGCCGCTGTAAAAAAAAATAGTCCCTAGTTTCACTTTATGCTATTGCTGTGTGAGAAATTTTCCCACGCAGCAATTGCCATAAAGTAATTTTACCCATAAAGCGTTTTTTACCCATAGACTTGTATTAGCGACAGATCACGACGGATGGCCACACGTCGCGTCCGTCGTGCAACGGATCCGTCGTGTTTTGGCGGACCGTTGGCACGAAAAAACGTTCAAGTGAACATTTTTTTGTCCATCGTGTCCGCCATTTTCTACCGCGCATGCGCGGCCGAAACTCCGCCCCATCATCCCCGGACTTCAGAATGGGCAATGGATGCAGTGTTTCAATGCGTCGTGCACAAATTTCACAACGTGCGTCGGTACATCGGCCCGACGCATAGCGACGGACCCATACCGATGCAAGAATAAAAGAGGCCTTAATGAGCGTTTAATTAAAAAAAAAACGGCGTGGGCTCCCGCGCAATTTTCTGCACCAGAGGGGGAAAGCCGACGGCCAGGGGCCAATATTTGTAGCCTGCTATGAATATCAGCCTGCAGCTGTCTGCGTAGCCTTTACTGGCTATTAAAATAGGGGGACCCCCCCAAAAAAATGATGTGGGGTCCCCCTATATTTTATAGCCAGAAAGGCTACGCAGACAGCTGCGGGCTGATATTCATAGCCTAGAGAGGGGCCATGGATATTGCCCCCCAGCTACAAATACCAGTCCGCAGCCGCCCTTGAAATGGCACATCTGTAAGATGTGCCAATTCCGGCACTTAGCCCCTCTCTTCCCACTCCCATGTAGCGGAGTGGGATATGGGGTAATAAGGGATTAATGTCACCTTGCTATTGTAAGGTGACTTTAAGCCGGGTTAATAATGGAGAGGCGTCAATAAGACGCCTATCCATTATTAATCCAATAGTAGGAAAGGGTTAATAAAACACACACACATTAGGAAAAAAGTATTTTAATATTCTTCATTTAACCATACTTCAGCGCCTGCAAAAAATGTAAAATAATAAACCGTATACTACCTGTCCGCCGTAGTCCAATTAATAACAGGTGTCCCACGACGATCTCCCATACAGAACAGTGACATTGTGTGATGTCACTGCTCTGTAGGACCCTCAGTGACACACTGACAGGAGACAATGGCTCCTGCAGTGTATCACTGAGGTTACCTGAGTTCAAAGTCTTACTTTATGGCAATTGCTGCGTGGGAAAATTTCTCACACAGCAATGGCATAAAGTGAGACTAGGGACTTTTTTACAGCGGCGGAGGAATACAGTGCGGAAGGATACCTTCCTCCCGTCATTGTGATCCTGGAGCCCCTGGAGAGCGGTCGCACCAGCTGATGCTGCCGTTCTCCATGGGAGATCATCGTGGGGCACTCGTGGATTTCTGCGGACAGGGAGTATATTGGTTGTTTGTTATTTTAATCTTTTTTTTACACTGGCTTCGGGGAACAAAGTGACAAGAAATGGTAAGTATGTAATCTATGTTTAATGTACTGTATGTCTGTATTGTATGTAATGTATGAATGTATTGTATGCAGTATGTATGTATGTATGTATGTATGTAATGTATGTAGTGTGTATGTAATGTATGTATGTAGTATGTATGTAGCATGTATTAGCATGTATGTAGTATGTAGTATGTATGTATTATGTATGTAGTATGTATGTAGCATGTATTTAGCATGTATGTAGTATGTATGTAGTATGTAGCATGTATGTAGCATGTATAAAGCATGTATGTAAAATGTATGTAGTATGTATGTAGTATGTAGCATGTATGTAGCATGTATGTAGTATGTAGCATGTATATAGCATGTATGTATCATGTATGTAGCATGTATGTAGTATGAATGTAGTATGTATGTAGTTTTTTTTATTTATTTTTTTTACATTCAACACATTAGCCGGATGATGGGACTACTACTGTCCCATCATTGGCTAATGTGTCAATCACTGTCATTGTAACAGGCATCGTCCGATGGGACTTGTAGTCCCATCGGACGATGCCTGCACACACGCACAGAGCCCCGGCAGCCCATACAGAGCCCTGGCATGCCGCACAGAGCCCCGGCCCGCTCACAGAGCCCCGGCCCACTCACAGAGCCCCGGCCCACTCACAGAGCCCCGGCACGCTCACAGAGCCCCGCACAGAGCCCCAACACGCTCTCAGAGCTCCGCACAGAGCCTCAGCACACTCTCAGAGCCCCGCACAGAGCCCCGGCACACTTTCAGAGCCCCGCACAGAGCCCCGGCATGCCGCACAGAGCCCCGGCAGGCCGTACAGACCGCCGGCAGGCACGCACAGACCACCCCCGGTCCCGGACAGACCCCACCCGCACAGATACATGCAGTCTCCGCCCACGCACCGCCCACACTCAATTGTACTGCATTTTTGCACTGTGGGAACTTCCGATTCCAGTATCTGATATCGCAAAAATATTGGAACTCGGTATCGGAATTCCGATACAGCGAATATCGGCCGATACCCGATATTTGCAGTATCGGAATGCTCAACACTAGTAATTAGCGGTTAAATCATATTAGTCTAGTTTACTGGAAATGCAGCACACTTATCATGTAGTGAGTGGTGACTTTTGCATCTCCATACATGCTGGATGAGTACAAATGAAAGGCTGGAGGAAGAATATGACGTTTCTTTTTTTTAATTTTAGCATCACTTTCAGTAAAGCAGCTTAATATGATTAAAATGCTGTCTACCTGTAGATTATAATTTTATCTGCAGGAAAATAGCTTTTGCACACCTTTCCCAGGTCTGGGTTCTGCTACTCTCTCCTCGGTCTACTGAACTCTCTAGTCCTCCACAAAAGGCTTTGCGTGGTCTGGTGTGCTTCCATGTGACTGTTTGCCTAGGCCTCTATAAGACACACCAAGATATTCATCTGTGTTTATTCTGAAGTAATTCTATCCTTCCACTGAATCTTAATTTAGAAGGACATACACACTAAATCAACCATACAGAAGTCCTACTAGAACACCTAGTCAATTCATTATCAGTTAATTCACATCCAAACACAAAGCCTTGATTATCAGCATATCAGCGTACTCAGGACAAATTGGACAACAACTTTTGCGGTCCAATTTCTACCGTTACCCTTGGGAAAATAAAAATTTGTGAGCTTAAATATAATTTTTGTGGGAAAAATGATTTTTTATTTTCATTGCTCTGCATTATAAATTTTAGTGAAACACTTGGGGTTCTCACAACACATCTAGATAAGTTTCTTGAGGGGTCTCGTTTCCAATATGGGGTCACTTGTGGGGGTTTCTACTGTTTAGGTACATCAGGGGCAGTGTGACGAACGCAGACCATTCCATCTAGGTCTACATTCCAAAACACCACTTCTTGCCTTTCGAGCTCTGCCATGCACCCAAACAGTAGTTTTCTCCAACATATGGGGTATTGGTGTACTCAAGACAAATTGCACAACAACATTTGGGGTCCAATTTCTCCAGATACCCTTGGAAAAATACAAATTTGGGGGTTAAAAGTAATTTATGTGGAAAAAATGATTTTTATAATTTTCACATCTCTACGTTATAAACTTTAGTGAAACAATTAGGGGTTCAAAGTGCACACCACACATCTAGATAAGTTCATATGGTGGTCTACTTTCCAAAATGGGGTAATATGGGGGGTTTCCACTGTTTAGGCACATCAGGGGCTCTCCAAATGCGATATGGCGTCTGATCTCAATTCCAGCCAATCCTGAATTGAAAAAGTCAAACGGTACTCCTTCCCTTCCAAGCTCTGCCTTGCGCCAAAACAGTGGTTTACCCCCACATATGGGGTACTAGCATACTCAGGAAAAATTGCACAACAACTTTTGGGGTCCAATTTCTCCTGTTACCCTTGGGAAAAAAATTTGAGGGAAAAGATAATTTTTGTGAAAAAAATATGATTTTTTTTATTTTTACGGCTCTACATTATAAACTTATGTGAAGCACTTGGGGGTTCAAAGTGCTCACCACACATCTAGATAAGTTCCTTTGGGGGTCTACTTCCCAAAATGGTGTCACTTGTGTAGGGTTTCCACTGTTTAGGCACATCAGGGGCTCTCCAAACGTGACATGGCGTCTTATCTCAATTCCAGCCAATTTTGCATTGAAAAGTCAAATGGCTTTCCTTCCCTTCTGAGCTCTGCTAGCGCCCAAACAGTTTTTTACCCCCACATGTGGGGTATCAGCGTACTCAGGAAAAGCTTGTACAACAATTTTTGTGGTCCAATTTCTCCTGTTACCCTTGGTAAAATAAAACAAATTGGATCTGAATTAATTTTTTTGTGAAAAAAAGTTAAATGTTCATTTTTTTAAACATTCCAAAAATTCCCGTGAAGCACCTGAAGGGTTAATCAACTTCTTGAATGTGGTTGTGAGCATCTTGAGGGGTGCAGTTTTTAGAATGGTGTAACTTTTTGGTATTTTCTATCATATAGACCCCACAAAGTGACTTCAAATGTGATATGTGGTCCCTAAAAAAATGGCGTTGTAAAAATGAGAAATCGCTGGTCAACTTTTAATCCTTATAACTCCCTAACAAAAAAAATTTTGGTTCCAAAATTGGGCTTATGTAAAGTAGACATGTGGGAAATATTACTTTTTAAGTATTTTGTATAACATATCTCTGTGATTTAAGGGCATGAAAATTCAAAGTTGGAAAATTGCAACATTTTCTAAATTTTCGCCAAATTTCCATTTTTTTCACAAATAAAGGCAAGTAATATCAAAGTAATTTTACCATTATCATGAAGTACAATATGTCGTGAGAAAACAATGTCAGAATCATCGGGATCCATTGAAGCGTTCCAGAGTTATAACCTCATAAAGGGACAGTGATCAGAATTGTAAAAATTGGCCCGGTCATTAACGTGCAAACCACCCTTGGGGGTAAAGGGGTTAACTATCATATTTCAATATTGTCAGTTTAACTTGTTGGTTCCACCGTGCGTATAGTAATTTATTACTGTGATACATGTGGGCATTGGATTTTCTACAGCTACAGTTTTTAGGCTGTGTATATGGTAAAAAAAGCAATTTGTTGGTTTTTTTGTAAAAATATTAGTGTTATATTTTATTTTATTTTTAAGGGAATCCCATCCTGTTTTGCAGTTCTAAGATTGAGTGACTGATGCTTTAAAGCCTGTTTAGAGTCATATATACAAATCTTAAATAAAGAGGTAAAGTCTTTCACTAGAGACAAGCATATTCCCATAGTTTAACATATATTCATTAAAGAAATCACATGTTACGACTGGCGGAACGCACCAAATAATAATATTAGAGAATATGAGGTGCATTTGCAGTCCGGGGTACACCGTGCAGAGATGACACCTGCAGCTGAGTAATGGCGGATGGACGCTTGCTCACACATGGATTAGACCTCACCCAGTGTGAATGGAGGCAAACTCTGTTGTTTCACAGAGTTGCCATAAATACGCTGCGCCCTGTTAGCAGTCACAGGGTGCAGCTGAAAGACACTAGTGGGATCTCTATGAATCACCCTTACTAAACTGGTGATTGGACTCACTCTGACCCTCGGTGGCTTTTGAGCCCGCGCCTGAGGAAGCCCTGAGTCAGATGCTGAGTCCAAGCGGGAATTCCCACCCTACACTGACAGGATTTCAGGAAAGCACACTGATTGCGCATGGTGCAGTACAGGTGGGTACTGCTATTAGAAGCTGAAACATGTGCTAAGTGTGCAGGTAGCACTGTCGGGTGCTAGGTAGCTTCCACCATTTGTGAGCAGTCATCAATTCAAGGAATGGGAATGATTAAAGACTCAGAGCTTTAATCCATCGACACATATTCACCTACACACACACGTTATCAAGTTTATACTAGTGCATGGCCGTGCGGCCATTCAAACCTTTTATAGCTGTAGCTCTCAAGGACCTTCCTAGTGGTCCAATAGGAGCTGCTACAGGACCTGAGCGTGTGACCCCCAACCTCCAATGGGAGGTCGTCCTGTGGGCATGCTTAGTATGGGAAAAGCATGACTTAGTCCTTGAAACGCCTGCTCGCTGCTGATCAGTACTGGCTACAAAGGCAGAGCCTTGAAAGGCCACAGTATCCAAGTGCACAGTATCAGCTTGAGCCAGATGCTGGGACCGATGTCTCCACTGAGCAGGCTCCACTGCGGCTGGAGGAGAATGGGAGACTGCAGCGGACATGGTTCGAGATTCCCCCTGTGCAGCAGTGGGAACTCGACTCCTAACATTACAGCATACCTCAAAAGGTGATGCACTTTATTTCCTTTTCTAAATTCCAAATGCTAAAATCTTTTTAGTGCTATTTTGCATGTGATATGGTGTGCAGTACAATTTTATGTTGCCCACTCTCAAACAGAACAAAATGTACATATTCTTGGGCTTGTTGTAATTTTACAGGGGTTCCCCAGTTACATGATATTGATGACTATGTCATTAATATTGGATTTGTTGGAGGCTGACACATAGTAGCCCCATCAATCAACTGTTATTGCCTCCTGCCACATAAAAACATTGAACTGCACTTCACAGCTCCATTCAATATATAGCTGCCTCCAGTTGACAAGGGGGTGACAAATGCAGGACTCCCCATTAGTCTGATATTGATTCATTAACTATCCTACAGAATTCATCAGTATCATATGACAAGTGAAACACTTTAATTACTAGACAACTGTACAGCTAGCTACTAAAACAGTTAACTGGCCATTGTAAGGATTTCTACAAACTTTTGATAATGTCATATCTTCACTGTTTTACCCCTGTGGTTAGCTTGCTATTCACTTGTTCATTAATTACCTTTTACAATCCGAGGTTAGTTGCATTTCAGTTTCTGATAATTTGTTTATTTTATTGTGTTAGGAAATGTGGAAAATATAATCCGATACTGGCATTTCACTAAGTATTATTTGAAATAAATAACAACATTGTTATTGGAGGCAATTAAACGTCTATGGCAAAGAACATTTAGGACAGATCTTTAATGAATGTCCTAGGAAATAACTGGCAATTTTAATAGTTAAATACAAATAGTGTTATTCTGTCGCTCTAATATAATGACTTGTGAGGGGATATAATTTCAACAATCTATTCTAGTTAAATTTGCGAGGCAAAAATCAAATAATGCTGTTTTATATCCGAGCCCTGCCATGTGCCAAAACATTTGTGTTTGGCCACATGTGGCGTATCATCACAATTGGGATAAAATGATTAGCCAATCATGTCCATATTCTCTATAACATAGGCCAAATAAAAAATGATTGCACAACTCCATAAGGCCTATACTAAGATACATAAGGTATTATCAAGGCGTTCTAAGAAATACAAGTGTTTGTTACTTAATAGGATGCATATAATTACTCGCATTACAGCCAAGAGAATAGAGCTCATGGATGGACATGCATCCACCCCGGTGCACAGGGCCATATTTGCCACTAGGCACTTGAGGGCATGTGCCTAGGGCGGGACAATTCGGGGGGCGGCACCTGAGCAAGGTTGTTTTTTTTTGTTTGTTTTTTAAGTCGTGGGTCACCTCCTGACCGACCGCCCCCCAGCCCCCCTGGCCGCTTGCCTGCCTGCCTCCCTGCCTCCCATCCACCCTCCTTGAAGACAATACTCACCCTGCTCCAGCGATGCCTGGTCTCAACGTCTGCAGCTTGTCCAGAGTGAGCGGTCACGTGGTACCGCTCATTAAGGTCATGAATATGCGCATATTCATGACCTTAATGAGCAGTATCACAGGAAGAAGGTGCTGCCCCGGGAGTCGGAACACAGCCAGAGGGATGTTGGCTCGGCCTCACGCTGCGGGAAAGGTGAGTATAGGGGACAGGGGGAAGAAGGAGGATGGTAAGCGGCGCCATGCAACATGGGAGCGGGGGGGTTGAGAGATCAGCCATGCATACAGGGGGAATATGAGCCATGCATACAGGGGGGGAATATGAGCCATGCATACAGGGGGAATATGAGCCATGCATACAGGGGGATATGAGTCATGCATACAGGGGGGAATATGAGCCATGCATACAGGGGGAAGTATGAGACATACATACAGGGGAGGAATATAGGAATATGAGCCATGCATACAGGGGGGAATATGAGCCATGCATACAGGGGGAATATGAGCCATGCATACAGGGGGAATATGAGCTATGCATACAGGGGGGAATATGAGCCATGCATACAGGGGGGAATATGAGCCATGCATACAGGGGGGGAATATGTGCCATGCATATAGAGGGGAATATTGAGCCATGCATACAGGGGGGAATATGAGCCATGCATACAGGGGGGGAATATGAGCCATGCGTACAGGGGGGAATATGAGCCATGCATACAGGAGGGGGAATATGAGCCACGCATACAGGGGGGAATATGAGCCATGAATGCAAGGGGGAATATGAGCCATGCATACAGGAGGGGGAATATGAGCCATGCATATGGGATGGGAGGGAGATGAACCATGCATACAGGAGGGGGGGAATATGAGCCATGCATACAGGAGGGGGGAATATGAGCCATGCATACAGGAGGGAATATAAGCCATGCATACAGGGGGAATATGAGCCATGCATACAGGGGGGGAATATGAGCCATGCATACAGGGGGGAATATGAGCCATGCATACGGGGGGGGAATATGAGCCATGCATACAAGGCGGAATATGAGCCATGCATACAGGGGGGAATATGAGCCATGCATACAGGAGGGGGGAATATGAGCCACGCATACAGGAGGGGGAATATGAGCCACGCATACAGGGGGGAATATGAGCCATGCATACAGGGGGGAATATGAGCCATGCATACAGGGGGGAATATGAGCCATGCATACAGGAGGGGGATATGAGCCATGCATATGGGAGGGGGGTCATTATACAGTATGGAGCATCATGTGTGGCCATTATACAGTATTGAGCATCATGTGGGATCATTATACAGTATGGAGAACTGTGTGTGGCTATTTTACAGTTTTGAGCATCATGTGTGGCCGTTATACAGTATGGAGCATCATGTGTGGCCATTATACAGTATGGAGCATCATGTGTGGCCATTATACAGTATGGAGCATCATGTGTGGCCATTATACAGTATTGAGCATAATGTGGGATCATTATACAGTATGGAGCATCATGTGTGGCCATTATACAGTATGGAGCATCATGTGTGGCCATTATACAGTATTGAGCATAATGTGGGATCATTATACAGTATGGAGCATCATGTGTGGCCATTATACAGTATGGAGCATCATGTGTGGCCATTATACAGTATGTAGCATCATGTGGGATCATTATACAGTATGGAGAACTGTGTGCGGCCATTACACAGTATGGAGCATCTTGTGTGGCCATTATACAGTATGAAGCACTGTGTGGCCATATTTGTTTTTGGTTATAATTATTGTATATGAAACAGCGTGATCAGCAGTGCTAAATGGCTGTGGTTGGGACGTGGATATGGGTGTGACTAGTTGTAAAATGGGTGTGGTCAGAGGCATGGCCTAAAATTTGCCGCGGCACACTACGCGCACCGCAAACTTTATACCTCCTTCCCTTCATCAAAAGTTGGGGGTATGGTACCGCATTTGCCAGATCACAGCAAGCGCTGTAAATCCCATAGGGAATGAATGAGGCCGAACGCAGTGTTGCCGTAAGTGATCCGTTACGTGGCAGATGCAGAAAAACTGCCCGATCTGCTGCAAAAGGCTACTTTCACATCAGCGATTCTTGCCAAAGTCACTACCGATAGTGTCATACTCACCAAAGGGGGAGGCAGCACTAAAAGTGCCTAGGGCAGCAGAAACTCTATATACGGCCCTGCCGATGCACGTTTTGATTATGCAATCATTTCTGATTTGATCTATGTTATAGATTCAATACCTAGATACATTGAGCCATTTAGCCAGGACTTGTATTTGATGTGCACCAATTGTATTTGATCCTTTGAATAAAGTTTTATATTTTTACTATAACTCAGGATGTTTTATCATTTTTTTGTTTGTAATGATAAGTCCTTAGTCAACACTTGGTGCCTATTCGTTTCCTTAATTTCAGTTTGAAGTCACTTGTTTATAAGACAATATTTATTTTTTTCTATAAATTTGGAAATGATGTAGAAATGCCCTGTGTGCACGGTAAATAAAGTTGTCATGTGCATGTCATAAACGTACTGTTAGATTAAACCGCAGCAACAAATCAATTATGTACTGTATGTCTGAATGCTTTATCTGGTGAAGTGTTCCATATACAGTAAGAGAAGGAGAGCAGCACATGAATTATTTTACCATTTTGCAAGACACTCAATTATATTATATGGCGTCACTATTACGATGTGCTTATGTATTAGGGGAAATAGGCACATTTCAACATTTTTTGTTCTGAAAAATATTGCAAAATTAATTTATCTACAATGTATTTGAGGAACAGCAAACAATACTGGTTTTATTTTTAATGAATTGCGAAAATAACTCTTTTTTACCATGCAGTGTACGTGTAGCATATTTTGATTGAGCACTATGTAAGATGCAATGTATTTCTAGGGACATTTAGAGCCCATAGAATCTGCATCTCTCAGTCAATTAGTCAGTTATTGTCCTAGGAGAACTAAAGGAAAATATCAATAGAAATGTATCAAACTAGGGCCACAAAGGATACCTAAGGAATCGCCATTATGCCACTCCAATAAAAGCTTTCATCAGCCTCATTTGCTGTGAACTAAGGTTTTTAACCTCTTTTTGATCTAAGTCTGGAATTTTATTTTAACTGTACTTTCACTTACAATAAACATCTACAACTAAATTATCAGATGTGACGATAATTTTGCAGCTTTATATATTTTTTAATCTTCTTTTTACATTTTTCTGATTTTGTAGCAAAGAAATGTGACAAAAGATATTTTCAGACAAAAAATCAGAGCCAAGAACTGTGCAAGAATGTCTGTTTCAATGACATAATAACAATCCTTATTTACTGTCAGCATTCATTATGTAAGATGGATAATGTTTTGATCAAAGATGTTTTATGTACTCTGAGTCTATTTAGTGGTTTGGTTATAGAAAAGTATAACAGCTCCAAACCATTTATTTTGGTTTAAATGTATTGATCAGAAATATGCAGTGTTTTATTAAGTGGATTTTTTTTCAAAGTTTGAATTTTTTGTCAAGCAGAAAATATGTCAAAGCTTCACCATCCAGAAATGCTTACTAAAGTATTCATTATTTTCAGTTTTCATTTTTTCCGGAGCACTACACTTCCTGACTACATTGGTACTGTATCTTCAATTCAATAAGTCAGATAAAACATAAGATGAAGCTGTAAAGCACCATGTAGTTCATCCCTTCAGGGATATATTAATAGAAAGGTTATGTCAAGCTTTGTAAGAACATAGAACATGTAAGGCTTAGAGGATTTCAAAAGCTGACTAGTTCTGAAAGACATGCATGTGCCTGAGCAGGTAGTTTTAATTTTTCTTAGAAGATTGGAAATATCTCCAGTTTTTAAATGTTATGTATCCCTTGATCATTAGCAAATACTGTGTGATGACAAATTAGATATTGCCTCTGAATATACAGATTAAAACTGAACTTTAAGATTGCATTCTTATATTAATATTTTATTTCTGCATATTACTTCACTTCTATTCTTAGTTCACATTTCAATTTTTATAGTGGAGAAGACAGTAATACATTTTAAAATCTTAATATTGCAAAGAAATGATAAATAATAATTTTTGTACAGGTTTTTGAAGTACAGATTGAACCAAAAGAGAACAGACATAGTTATAATAAGAGTTTGGAAATTTTCCTTTCAGTAATGTGTCAGATGAATAGATTTTCTGGAAAAGAAAAATATAATTAAATCTGACAAACTGAATGGAAACATAGCTTAAAATATTAAAATGCATTATAATAAAGATATTTAAAAGGTTCTATGAGAGCTATTATTAAAAACAATAATGCACATTTAAATATGACCACTTTTACTAAATACCTTTATTTAGTAAAAAGAAATGCTTATTGTAATGCATGTCAGGATTTTAAAGGTATCGACTGCTAAAATCTGTGTGCACCCACCCTAGATTTCAGACATGCAGTTGGATGGGCTGCATTAAAAACATCTGATCGAGACATACATCAGGTCAGAGCAGCATCCTGTCAGGCATCGTGAACTCGCACTCCTCTGTTCAGCCAACCTGACAGTACACTGAGCATAGTAGATTAAAGGAGAAGATAAATATCTTTCTTTAGAAAATTATGAAAATGCATCTCAGTAAGCCTGACAGGGAGTACATCTTACTTGCATATCCTAGGATATGGCTGCACATTGCGAGATGGAAGTTGCTATCTTTAAAATCTTGACAGAGTGCGCTAGAGATAGCACTAGGGTTGAGCGAAACGGGTCGGCCATTTTCAGAAGTTGCCGACTTTTGGCAAAGTCGGGTTTCATGAAACCCGACCCGACCCCTGTGTGGGGTCGGCCATGAGGTCGGCGATCTTCTGAATCTGGTATCAGAATTCCGATACCGAGTTCCGATATGTTTGCGATATCGGAAATCGGTATCGGAATCCACATTTAAGTGTAAAATAAAGAATTAAAATAAAAAATATTGATATACTCACCTCTCCGATGCAGCCTGGACATCGCCGCTGGTAACCGGCATCTTCCGTTCCTAAGAATGGCGCTTGAAAGACCTTTTGATGACGTCACGGCTTGTGATTGGTCGTGGCGGCCCACGTGACCGCTCAGCGACCATTCACAAGCCGTGACGTAATTCTCAGGTCCTTAAATTCCTCATTCTAGGAATTTAGGACATGAGAATTACATCATGGCTTGTGATTGGTCGCTGAGCGGTCACATGGGCCGCCGCGACCAATCACAAGCCGTGACGTCACCGAAAGGTCCTTCACT
Source organism: Ranitomeya variabilis (assembly GCF_051348905.1). Lineage (NCBI taxonomy): Eukaryota > Metazoa > Chordata > Amphibia > Anura > Dendrobatidae > Ranitomeya > Ranitomeya variabilis. The sequence goes on from NC_135238.1 coordinate 120,999,295, forward strand.
CGCTCATTCTTAAGAAGGAAGGCTGCCGGAAAGAAGCAGGGCGCATCCGAGGGTGAGTATATACCTAATAGGAATATACTCACCCTCGGCTTCTTTCCGGTAGCCTTCCTTCTTAAGAATGAGCGCGTGAAGGACCTTTCGATAACGTCACGGCTTGTGATTGGTCGCGGCCGCCCACGTGACCGCTCAGCGACCAATCACAAGCCGTGACGTAATTCTCATGTCCTAAATTCCTAGAATGAGGAATTTAAGGACCTGAGAATTACGTCACGGCTTGTGATTGGTCGCTGAGCGGTCATGTGGGCCGCCGTGACCAATCACAAGCCGTGACGTCATCGAAAGGTCTTTCAAGCGCCATTCTTAGGAACGGAAGATGCCAATTACTGCCAGGGCGCGTCAGAGGGTGAGTATATCAATATTTTTTATTTTAATTCTTTATTTTACACTTAAATATGGATCCCAGGGCCTGAAGGAGAGTTTCCTCTCCTTCAGACCCTGGGAACCATAGTATCCCATTGCACTGCATTGGGTTTCGTGTTTCGGCCGACCCCGACCCCGACTTTTTTATAGGATCGGCCGATTTCACTCGACCCAACTTTTGAGAAAGTCGGGTTTCGTGAAACCCGACCCGATCCTATAAAAATAAAAGTCACTCAACCCTAGATAGCACACCTTTTTGATTAATAAAGGTATGAAGAAAAATGTTTAATATCTAAAAGTATTTTATTGATTTAGTTTATAACATTTCTCAGACAACCACTTTTAACACTTGAGCTAAAGCAATGTTCCATAATATGTATAACTACCACTAGGGGTCATTTGGACCAGCATTCAAAATTACTTACTCTTGAGTAAAATAACTCTTTTGCCAATAAATTTAAATAATTTTTATTTTTACTTATTAGGAACAGTTACCACAAGCTTTCAGCTTATTAAATTTCAATGAGGTAAAAAAATATCTGTAGTAACATTTCATCCCTTGTTCAAAAATGAACCCATTAATTTGAGAAAAACATGTTCTGAAAGGCTGATCAGCCTGTCGTTGTTCATCTGTCCCCAAATATGGAAACCCATTACAAAGATATTTGAATTCTACGTCAGCTACTAGCCAGAATTTTATTCGAAATTTGTCTGGCTTATTGGCTATATATTAGGTGAAACGACATCTTGATTTAGTTGGAAAAATCTGTTCATCAACTGTCAGGTTTTTTCCAGGTTTATAACACAGTATGCCATTTTCAATTAAGCGATTCCACACTTCAGGAAATAAAGCAAACTTGTCATTCTTTAATGTGTCAGATGGGTGGATTTTATGTCAAATCATGTGAAGAACATCAATTTTTCAAACATACTTTTTTGTATAGTGTGCTGAAAGAAGCGAGGACCCCAAGTACTTGACCACAAGGTTTTTACACAAAGACCATTTGCATTATATGTACCACGCACATATAATATTGTAATAAATAATTGCTTTGTGCTTGATTATAGAAACTGTCCATTTATTATCTTCAAGTTTCTGATGAGCATCCGTTTCTGTACACTTTATGTTTCGAAGTATAGATTCATTAATTAGCAACCTCCATTGTTGTGAAATTGGATTTTGGGCTCCCCCGGTGGCCACTGATGGAATTGAACTTGTGTGCATCATCCCCTCTGTTCACCTGTTCCCATCAGGATGTGGGAGTCGCTATTTAACCTTCCTCCTCTGTCACTTCCATGCCGGTCAACATTGTAATCAGAAGCCTTTCTGTGCATGTTCCTGCTGCTAGACAACGTCCAGCTAAGTTGGACTTTTGTCCTCGTTTGTTTTTGCATTTTGTTCCAGTTCACAGCTGTAGTTTCGTTTCTGTGTCTGGAAAGCTCTTGTGATCTGAAATTGCCACTCTGATGTTATGAGTTAATACTAGAGTCTTAAAGTAATTTCAGGATGGTATTTTGATAGGGTTTTCAGCTGACCATGAAAGTGCCCTTTCTGTCTTCCTGCTATCTAGTAAGCGGACCTCAATTTTGCTAAACCTATTTTCATACTACGTTTGTCATTTTCATCTAAAATCACCGCCAATATATGTGGGGGCCTCTGTCTGCCTTTCGGGGAAATTTCTCTAGAGGTGAGCCAGGACTATATTTTCCTCTGCCAGGATTAGTTAGTCCTCCGGCCGGCGCTGGGCGTCTAGGGATAAATCGTAGGCAAACGCTACCCGGCTACTGTTAGTTGTGCGGCAGGTTTAGTTCATGGTCAGTTTAGTTTCCATCCTTCCAAGAGCTAGTTCTTATGTTTGCTGGGCTATGTTCTCTTGCCATTGAGAACCATAACAGTTTGACCGGCCCGAAAAGGGTTAAATTAATTGACAGAGAAAGGAGAGAAAAGAGAAGTCTGCTGAAGATTTTTTTTTTTTTTTCCCTTCAGTTCTGAGTGTGCTTGTAATTGAATCTCTTGCAAGTCTGCCTATATTGCAGCCTTTCTCTCTCTCCTTCTAATCCTGGAATGGCTCTGTGTTCACCTGTTTAAAATGGATATTCAGAGTTTAGCTGCAGGTTTGAATAATCTCACCACGAAAGTTCAAAATTTACAAGATTTTGTTGTTCATGTCCCTATCTCAGGGGCAAGACGAAGCTGAAATATACTGCCAGAAATTCCGTAAATGGGCTGTGCTTACTCAGTGGAATGAGTGCACCCTGGCGGCGAATTTCAGAGAGGGTCTCTCTGATGCCATTAAGGATGTTATGGTGGGGTTCCCTGTGCCTGCGGGTCTGGATGAGTCCATGACAATGGCTATCCAGATCGATAGGCGTCTGCGGGAGCGCAAACCTGTGCACCATTTGGCGGTGTCTACTGAGAAGACGCCAGAGAAGATGCAATGTGATAGAATTCTGTCCAGAAGTGAACGGCAGAATTTTAGACGAAAAAATGGGTTGTGCTTCTATTGCGGTGATTCAACTCATGTTATATCAGCATGCTCTAAGCGTACTAAGAAGCTTGATAAGTCTGTTTCAATTGGCACTTTACAGTCTAAGTTTATTCTATCTGTGACCCTGATTTGTTCTTTATCATCTATTACCGCGGATGCCTATGTCGACTCTGGCGCCGCTTTGAGTCTTATGGATTGGTCCTTTGCCAAACGCTGTGGGTATGATTTGGAGCCTCTTGAAACTCCTATACCCCTGAAGGGGATTGACTCCACCCCATTGGCTAGCAATAAACCTCAATACTGGACACAAGTAACTATGCGGATTAATCCGGATCACCAGGAGATTATTCGCTTTCTTGTGCTATATAACCTACATGATGTGTTGGTGCTTGGATTGCCATGGCTGCAATCTCATAACCCAGTCCTTGACTGGAAAGCTATGTCTGTGTTAAGCTGGGGATGTAAGGGGACGCATGGGGACGTACCTGTGGTTTCCATTTCATCATCTATTCCCTCTGAGATTCCTGAATTCTTGACCGAATATCGTGACGTTTTTGAAGAACCTAAGCTTGGTTCATTACCTCCGCACCGGGAGTGCGATTGTGCCATAGATTTGATTCCGGGTAGTAAATACCCTAAGGGTCGTTTATTTAATCTGTCTGTGCCTGAACATGCTGCTATGCGAGAATATATAAAGGAGTCCTTGGAAAAGGGACATATTCGTCCTTCGTCATCTCCCTTAGGAGCCGTTTTTTTCTTTGTGGCTAAGAAAGATGGCTCTTTGAGGCCGTGTATTGATTATCGGCTTTTGAATAAAATCACGGTTAAATATCAATATCCGTTGCCACTGCTGACTGATTTGTTTGCTCGCATAAAGGGGGCCAAGTGGTTCTCTAAGATAGATCTCCGTGGGGCGTATAATTTGGTGCGAATTAAGCAGGGGGATGAGTGGAAAACCGCATTTAATACGCCCGAGGGCCACTTTGAGTATTTGGTGATGCCTTTTGGTCTTTCAAATGCCCCTTCAGTCTTTCAGTCCTTTATGCATGACATTTTCCGTGATTATTTGGATAAATTTATGATTGTGTATCTGGATGATATTTTGATTTTTTCGGATGACTGGGACTCTCATGTCCAGCAGGTCAGGAGGGTTTTTCAGGTTTTGCGGTCTAATTCCTTGTGTGTGAAGGGTTCTAAGTGCGTTTTTGGGGTTCAAAAGATTTCCTTTTTGGGATATATTTTTTCCCCCTCTTCCATCGAGATGGATCCTGTCAAGGTTCAGGCTATTTGTGATTGGACGCAACCCTCTTCTCTTAAGAGTCTTCAGAATTTTTTGGGCTTTGCTAACTTTTATCGTCGATTTATTGCTGGTTTTTCTGATGTTGTTAAACCATTGACTGATTTGACTAAGAAGGGTGCTGATGTTGCTGATTGGTCCCCTGCTGCTGTGGAGGCCTTTCGGGAGCTTAAGCGCCGCTTTTCTTCCGCCCCTGTGTTGCGTCAGCCTGATGTTGCTCTTCCTTTTCAGGTTGAGGTCGACGCTTCTGAAATCGGAGCTGGGGCGGTTTTGTCGCAGAGAAGTTCCGATTGCTCCGTGATGAGACCTTGTGCTTTTTTCTCGCGTAAATTTTCGCCCGCCGAGCGGAATTATGATGTTGGGAATCAGGAGCTTTTGGCCATGAAGTGGGCTTTTGAGGAGTGGCGTCATTGGCTTGAGGGGGCTAGACATCAGGTGGTGGTATGGACTGACCACAAAAATCTAATTTATCTTGAGTCCGCCAGACGCCTGAATCCTAGACAGGCGCGCTGGTCGTTGTTTTTCTCTCGGTTTAATTTTGTGGTGTCCTACCTGCCGGGTTCTAAGAATGTTAAGGCGGATGCCCTTTCTAGGAGTTTTGAGCCTGACTCCCCTGGTAATTCTGAACCTACAGGTATCCTTAAGGATGGAGTGATATTGTCTGCCGTTTCTCCAGACCTGCGGCGGGCCTTGCAGGAGTTTCAGGCGGATAGACCTGATTGTTGCCCACCTGGTAGACTGTTTGTTCCTGATGATTGGACCAGTAAAGTCATTTCTGAGGTTCATTCTTCTGCGTTGGCAGGTCATCCTGGAATCTTTGGTACCAGGGATTTGGTGGCAAGGTCCTTCTGGTGGCCTTCCCTGTCTCGAGATGTGCGAGGCTTTGTGCAGTCTTGTGACGTTTGTGCTCGGGCCAAGCCTTGTTGTTCTCGGGCTAGTGGATTGTTGTTGCCCTTGCCTATCCCGAAGAGGCCCTGGACGCACATCTCGATGGATTTTATTTCGGATCTTCCTGTTTCTCAGAAGATGTCTGTCATCTGGGTGGTGTGTGACCGTTTCTCTAAGATGGTCCATTTGGTCCCCCTGCCTAAGTTGCCTTCTTCTTCCGAGTTGGTTCCTCTGTTTTTTCAAAATGTGGTCTGTTTGCATGGTATTCCGGAGAATATCGTTTCTGACAGAGGAACCCAATTCGTGTCTAGATTTTGGCGAGCATTCTGTGCTAGGATGGGCATAGATTTGTCTTTCTCATCTGCTTTCCATCCTCAGACTAATGGCCAGACCGAGCGGACGAATCAGACCTTGGAGACATATTTGAGGTGTTTTGTGTCTGCAGATCAGGATGATTGGGTTGCTTTTTTGCCTTTAGCGGAGTTTGCCCTCAATAATCGGGCCAGCTCTGCCACCTTGGTGTCTCCTTTTTTCTGTAATTCGGGGTTTCATCCTCGATTTTCTTCTGGTCAGGTGGAATCTTCGGATTGTCCAGGAGTGGATGCTGTGGTGGAGAGGTTGCATCAGATTTGGGGGCAGGTAGTGGACAATTTGAAGTTGTCCCAGGAGAAGACTCAGCTTTTTGCCAACCGCCGGCGTCGGGTTGGTCCTCGGCTTTGTGTTGGGGACTTGGTGTGGTTGTCTTCTCGTTTTGTCCCTATGAGGGTTTCTTCTCCTAAGTTTAAGCCTCGGTTCATCGGCCCGTACAAGATATTGGAGATTCTTAACCCTGTGTCCTTCCGTTTGGACCTCCCTGCATCTTTTTCTATTCATAATGTTTTTCATCGGTCATTATTACGCAGGTATGAGGTACCGGTTGTGCCTTCCGTTGAGCCTCCTGCTCCGGTGTTAGTTGAGGGCGAGTTGGAGTACGTTGTGGAAAAAATCTTGGACTCCCGTGTTTCCAGACGGAAACTCCAGTATCTGGTCAAATGGAAGGGATACGGTCAGGAGGATAATTCTTGGGTGACTGCCTCTGATGTTCATGCCTCCGATCTGGTCCGTGCCTTTCATAGGGCTCATCCTGATCGCCCTGGTGGTTCTGGTGAGGGTTCGGTGCCCCCTCCTTGAGGGGGGGGTACTGTTGTGAAATTGGATTTTGGGCTCCCCCGGTGGCCACTGATGGAATTGAACTTGTGTGCATCATCCCCTCTGTTCACCTGTTCCCATCAGGATGTGGGAGTCGCTATTTAACCTTCCTCCTCTGTCACTTCCATGCCGGTCAACATTGTAATCAGAAGCCTTTCTGTGCATGTTCCTGCTGCTAGACAACTTCCAGCTAAGTTGGACTTTTGTCCTCGTTTGTTTTTGCATTTTGTTCCAGTTCACAGCTGTAGTTTCGTTTCTGTGTCTGGAAAGCTCTTGTGATCTGAAATTGCCACTCTGATGTTATGAGTTAATACTAGAGTCTTAAAGTAATTTCAGGATGGTATTTTGATAGGGTTTTCAGCTGACCATGAAAGTGCCCTTTCTGTCTTCCTGCTATCTAGTAAGCGGACCTCAATTTTGCTAAACCTATTTTCATACTACGTTTGTCATTTTCATCTAAAATCACCGCCAATATATGTGGGGGCCTCTGTCTGCCTTTCGGGGAAATTTCTCTAGAGGTGAGCCAGGACTATATTTTCCTCTGCCAGGATTAGTTAGTCCTCCGGCCGGCGCTGGGCGTCTAGGGATAAATCGTAGGCAAATGCTACCCGGCTACTGTTAGTTGTGCGGCAGGTTTAGTTCATGGTCAGTTTAGTTTCCATCCTTCCAAGAGCTAGTTCTTATGTTTGCTGGGCTATGTTCTCTTGCCATTGAGAACCATAACACTCCATGCTCTTGATACATTCCCATTGATTATCTCCCATTTGGCCTAAGGGGTGGGTGCAGATGTTTCTCATAGTTTGTTTGTTGGGACAGTTGGCCGGTAGAAGCAGAAGCACTTTGGACAACTTCCCACACAGTTCCAAGACGGCAAATATCTTTATGACTTGCAGAAGATGGAATGTCCACTGTATCTTTCTTTCTCACTCCCTCCATCATCTTGTGGTTGGATCTTGCTACCTCTACCTCTACATAATTGTGGTGTCGCCATACATCTTCTTGACATAGTAAGACATACATCATCCTCTTCATAATCTTCAGTTTCATCAATTATATCACTCTTGCTGCCTGACTCTGACTCTTCAGAAATGTCATGAGGAAAATATTCTTCATCAGACTGTGTTTATTTGTTCCTAATTATTTTTTTCTGACTCATTTTCAAATAAATTCTGAACACATTTCAAACCCCTCTGCTTACTCATACTTTAAATATAAATAGCAGAAAGTGACTTGTAAGATTGCAGAAGTCATAAAATTACACTTTACTAAAATGTGGAATTGTAACTTCAACTGTAATGTTTGCTACTGAAGTGAGGACAAAAATCATTAGAAGAGACATGGATCAAACATGTTTAGAAAAGTTTAGACAAAACAAAATGCTGAATCATCTCTCATATGAAATGAAACAATTATACTCTACAACTATTGAGAAGTACTGTGATTTTCTGTACTCTGTAATATTAGGTATATTGCCTACTTTTACTTTTATGTATGGGTCCATTTGCTACTTATAGGTATGATTTGAAAAATCTGTCCAATTACAATTCACTTTTGTGTCCTAAAATATACACTACCATGAATAAATAAAAGTCACAAAAACTCAGAACTCATTTGTAAAAATTTTGGAAATTATAAGAAAGATAAATAGCAAAAGGGTCAAAATGACCCCTCTGGTAGTTCTAGTGTTAAAGGAAAGTATTACACAACAGATACCTTTATAAAATGAAAGTATTGCCCTAGCTTCATAACAAAAAAAAAATGATAATGTGAAAAATCAAGATATCGTCTCCCCACTCAAGCCAAACTGTGTAAAAAATGTATGCGTGAAGAGCATGTATTATGGTAATGGAATGTTCAACAACACTAGAATGGATGTTAATGTTCTGTCAAGATTTACTATTGGGAATACAGAAGCAGCAAAGTGGATGCAATTTTAATAATGTGGACATTGAAATATAAAAATTGACTTGTTTTGCAGTTTTTTTAAATAAGTGGCATGTTGACTTACAGAGATGGTAATTGGTGACATTTAACCAGTACAGTCAATTACAAAATATAGGCAGTGTGAAGACAAAGCAATTAAATCTTTATTATGCAAGATGTATGTTTTAGTGATTTAAGAGACATTTTTGAACAATGGAGATGTCAGAACATTTTTTACTTTTTGTGCATTACTGCCCTTTTCCAGCATGGCGTCTTTGGTCTCATGTGCACTTGTCTTCCTGCTATAAAACTCCACCCCAGCCTTCAGTCTGTGCTAGATTATTCTGCTTTGCATCCAGCTCCTGATTACTCCCTGGCCTTGCACCTGCACCTGCTCCTGTGAACCCGTGTTGGAGATCCTGCCACTCTGCTCTGAGTTCCTGCTGCATACACTGGTGTTCACTGATCCTCCTTCATCTGCTGCTCGTGTTACTTCCATCTGCATTTGCTGGACATGTAAGCTGTTTCTGCTCTGCAAAACCTGAGACTATTAACCAGGCCTCCCTGGTTGAGCTAAGATATGATTTGAACTGCCTAATAGCACATCTATCTGTGTCTGGACTAAGTCAAGGATCTATTTGTGTCAAGTTTCCTCAAGAATAACTGTGCTTCATAGACTTTCGGTTTGTTTACATCTACCTCTGAAGTTTCCTATTGACTGCTAAGCTGCGTTTATTATTTGCACCAAGTGTTGTGGACTTGAGTTTCTCTCTGCACCTGCTTGAATCACAGCGTGATAATATAAACTTTACCACTTATAAAACTGTGTCCTGTTGTCTTGTTCCACGCAAAGAGTCTCCTGAATTATCCCCTATAATTATTACAGGATAATCTAGCCATAAAAAAAGGAGACTGCTGGAACAATGACTGCAGAGAGCAGATTAGAGCAGGTGTTTTCTATAATTAGATCACTGCAGAAAGATGTGAAAGGTCTGCAAAAGAAGTTTGGAAGCTTTGAACACAATCAACAAGTGTTTGGACAAACTTTGCAGGACTTAAGCAATCGCATGGCAGCCCAGGAAAACAAACTTGCTGGCATAGAGTCCCAGTATGGATGGGCTTTTCAGGACATAAGCACGCAAATAGCTGCACAAGTGACTTTACCCTCTGGGCAACCGCCACCAGCTAGCCCACCTAAGTTGCCCCCATTCAGATTTAATGGTGACCACGACAAATTTTGTGGCTTTGTGAATCAATGTATGCTATATTTTGATGTGCATGCTGACCGTTTTCCTACTGATAGATCCAAAGTATTGTGTGTTATAATGCTACTGACCTCACGAGCGCTCGCCTGGGCGAATCCGATGATTGAGTCTCATGACCCACGGTTAAATGACTTGGATGATTTCTTGGCCGCTATGGCATTAATGTTTGAAGACCCTAATCGCCGTGCAACCGCTGAATCTGCTTTGTTATCTTTACGCCAGGCTAAACGTTCTGTTATTGAGTATGCCACTGAATTCAGGAGATTGGCGGTAGATACCAATTGGGACAGTTATACACAATTGCCTATTTTTAAAAGGGGTCTGTCTAGTATTATAAAAGATGAACTAGCTCGCTCAGAGTCACCACAAGAACTAGAGACATTTATACAGCATTGTGTGCGCATAGACATTCGCCTTACTGAGCGTAGGCAGGAGAAATTTGCTGCATATAACCGTATTTCTAACTTTTCCCTTCCTTCCAAAGAGCCTGCAGGTAAAACATCTCAGGAAGTGGAGGAGGTGCCCATGCAAATTGATTCCGTTCAGAGACGCAAGATCAATGAGCGCCGGGAGCATCGCCTTCGTGAAAGTCTATGTTTCTACTGCGGCCAGTCTGACCACTTCTTGATCAATTGTCCTAAGTGTCCTAGACGGCCTGACTCTGGTGCAGGTGGCAATTTCATGGATATCGCATTTGCTAAGGAACATGGTATTAAAATTCAGCAAAGAGTCTCTCCAATTACCATGGAAACAGTGGATGGGTCACCTTTAATCTCTGGGCCTGTGGATCAGGAGACAGTACCCCTTGAAATTTTGTTGGAGCCTAATCATCAGGAGCAACTTTCTTTCTTGCTAATTTCTTCTCCTCATTTTCCTGTGATTTTAGGCATTACTTGGTTGCGTTCTCAGAACCCAATTATCAACTGGGAGACAAAGGAGATTATCTTTCCAACAAGGAGCAACTCAGCCTTAACAGAAGCTGTAACTGAGTCCACAGCTTCGGAACCACATGTACAGGTATCTTCTTTACCTCCAGCATATAAAGAGTTCTCTGACCTCTGTAACAAGAAGAATGCAGATCAACTTCCTCCACACAGGCATTATGACAGTTCCATTGAGTTGCTTCCTGGTGCAGATATTCCTTTTGGTCACGTATACCCTTTGGCGGCACCTGAGCTTCAAGCCTTAAAGGAGTATATTGATGAAAATCTGGCCAAAGGCTTCATACGTCCTTCTTCATTACCAGCAGGGGCACCCATTTTTTTTGTAAAGAAGAAAGATGGGACCCCGAGACCCTGTGTTGACTATCGGAAACTCAATAAGGTAACCGTACGAAACCGTGACCCTTTGCCTCTGATTCCCAAATTACTGGAAAGAGTCCGCCATGCTAAGGTGTTCTCTAAGCTGGATCTTCGTGGGGCTTATAATTTGGTGCGTATTCATCCAGGGGATGAGTGGAAGACAGCATTCAGATGCCGGTATGGACACTTTGAATCTCTTGTGATGCCCTTCGGGATTTGTAATGCCCCTGCAGCATTTCAACACCTTGTTAATGACATCTTCAGAGATTTGTTGGACCAGTTTGTGGTGATCTATTTGGACGATATACCAATCTTTTCTGACTTTCTACAGGAACATGAAGAACATGTCAAAACTGTTTTAAGACGTCTGAAAGAGAACCAACTGTATATCAAGCCGGAGAAATGCGAGTTCTGAGATACAGTTCTTCGGTTATAACATCTCTCCCCAGGGGCTGAACATGGAATCTGGTAAGATTCAGGCTATCCTTGACTGGCCGGTACCCAAGAACATTAAGGAGGTCCAAAGTTTTATTGGTTTTGCAAATTTCTACAGACGCTTCATTCGAAATTTTTCTGATATTGTCCGTCCCATTACTTCCTTGACAAAGAAGGAAAAGCCCTTTAAGTGGTCATCACAGGCTCAAGAAGCTTTTGATCGGCTGAAGATCTGTTTCACATCAGCACCGCTGTTGATCCACCCAGATCCAACACATCCTTTCATTGTGGAGGTGGACGCTTCTGATAATGCTTTGGGGGCTATTCTCTCCCAAAGAACTGGAGAGAAGGGTCTGCTACATCCTAGTGCTTTCTTTTCCCATAGACTAACCTCAGCAGAGAAGAATTACAACGTGGGAGACAAGGAATTGATGGCTATTATTGCGGCTTTCAAAGAATGGAGTCATCATCTGCAAGGAGCTGCACAACAGTTCATAGTGCTAACTGACCATCGCAATCTAGAGTTCCTTAGATCCGCTAGATGTCTTTCTCCTCGTCAGGCTCGTTGGAACTTATTCTTAAATCAATTTAACTTTGTTATCTCGTACCGTCCAGGTTCTCGTAATGGGAAGGCTGATGCTTTATCCCGAATCCATGCTGTGGATTCCGTACCTGGAGCCCCATCCAAGACCATTCTATCTGATGCCAATTTCATCGGAGTTATCCACGATCAGGACTTGTGGAAGGAGTGCAGGGAGGCCTATGAAGGTGATGTATTTCTGGCTAACCCACCTGTGGATATTAATCTTATCTTTAAGGGTGGCATGTGGTTCAGAGATCGACGAATCTATGTCCCGGAGGTCATCCGTCTGCAGATCCTCAAGTTGGTACATGACTCCAAGTTGGCTGGTCACAGGAGGGTATAGAAGACACAAGAGTTCCTGAGCCGATTCTTCTGGTGGCCAACTTGCCTGAAGGATACCAAGGACTATGTTCTCTCTTGCGAGGTATGTGCCCGTTACAAGACTCCTCATGTGGCACCTACGGGTCTTCTACAACCATTACCTGTTCCATCCTGCCCTTGGGGGTTTATATCAATGGACTTTATTGTGGAGCTGCCTACATCGGGGGGCATGAATACAATCATGGTGGTAGTTGATCCCCTGACTAAGGCTGCTCATTTTGTTCCGTGCACCGGCTTCCCCTCTGCTAAAGATACAGTGAATTTGGTTATACAGAATGTCTTTCGGTTGCATGGGGTGCCAAGTGAGATCATCTCTGACCGTGGAGTACAGTTCACTTCAAGATTCTGGAAGGGGTTTTGCTCTGCACTCAATATTAATGTCTGTCTCTCTTCTGCTTACCATCCCCAGACAAATGGTCAGACTGAGCGTACCAACCAGATGCTGGAACAATATCTAAGATGCTATGTCAGCCATCTCCAGGATGATTGGTTGGAGTTTTTGCCGTTAGCCGAATTTTCATATAATAATTCTCAGAGCGCCTCCACTAAATTTACACCTTTCTTTGCCAACCTGGGTTATCATCCGTGTATTTTACCTAGGTCTCCAATTAATTCTCCGGTTCCAGCAGTGGAGTAAAGGCTGACTGCGATAAGACAAAATCTGGAGGTTCTGAAGGAATACCTGACCACGGCTAAAGAACGTTATAAGAGATCGGCTGATAGATTCCATAAACCTGCACCCATGTTCAAGGTAGGAGATTCCGTGTGGTTAGTAACTAAGAATCTGAAGTTAAATGTTCCTTCACAAAAGCTTGGACAGAAATTCATTGGCCCTTTCAAGATCAACGGTATTGTGAGCTCTGTGGCCTGCCGGCTGAAGCTACCTAGGACAATGAAGGTACACCCAGTTTTTCATGTATCTTTACTAAAGCCTGTATCTCCTAATACCTTCCAGGGATGTGTTGTGCCACCTCCGCAGCCTGTGGTGATTGATGGGCAAGAACAATTTGTGGTGGAGGAAATTATTGATTCACAGGAATCGGCTCCAATATCTGATAAGATGGCAGGGATATCCCCCTGAGGAAGACTCTTGGGAACCTGTGGAAAAAATCAATGCCCAACAGAAGATTTCTCGTTTTCATCAGAGATTCCCTGAGAAACCAGGTCCAGGATCGTCCTGAGGCCGCTTCTAAGGAGGGAGTAATGTCAGGACTCTGAACATTTTTTACCTTTTGTGCATTACTGCCCTTTTCCAATATGGCTTCCTGCTATAATACTCTACCCCAGCCTTCAGTCTGTGCTAGATTATTCTGCTTTGCATCCAGCTCCTGATTACTCCCTGGCCTTGCACCTGTACCTGCTCCTGTGAACCTGTGTTGGAGATCCTGCCACTCTGCTCTGAGTTCCTGCTGCATACGCCGGTGTTCAGTGATCCTCCTTCATCTGCTGCTCGTGTTACTTCCATCTGCATTTGCTGGACATGTAAGCTGTTTCTGCTCTGCAAAACCTGAGACTATTAACCAGGCCTCCCTGGTTGAGCTAAGATATGATTTGAACTGCCTAATAGCATATCTATCTGTGTCTGGACTAAGTTAAGGATCTATTCGTGTCAAGTTTCCTCAAGAATAACTGTGCTTCATAGACTTTCGGTTTGTTTGCATCTACCTCTCAAGTTTCCTATTGACTGCTAAGCTGTGTTTATTATTTGCACCAAGTGTTGTGGACTTGAGTTTCTCTCTGCACCTGCTTGAATCACCGTGTGATAATATAAACTTTACCACTTATAAAACTGTGTCCTGTTGTCTTGTTCCACGCAAAGAGTCTCCTAAATTATCCCCTATAATTATTACAGGAGAAGGCAGAAAAATCCAGCTCACAAATGAAGACCAAAAAAGTGCATTTTATTATCCAAGGTACATGAAGCAAATATTAAAATTGTGTGTTCACAAAAATGAGAACACAGGCATCTTTTAATAATAAAATCACTTTTTGTATTTAATCTGTGAGCTGGATTTTTCTGCTTTCTCCGTTAGATGTTGCACTCTGCCCAGGTGTTATCCATGCTCCAGAAGTGTGGAATCGCAGGTGGTGAGCTGGATTTTCTTTCTGTGATATTTGAACAATATTGTGAGTCTGTACTGTTGTGAATTCCGTCTGGGCTCCCTCTGGTGGCCTTTAGCGATACTGCGGGTCTGGAGCTGGGCTCAGCTGCCTCATTTCCTGCTATGCTGGTTCCTATTTAACTCCACCTGGACCTTTACTTGTTGCCTGCTGTCATTGTATTCAGTACTGGTTCTGACCTCTCCTGGATTTTCCTGGTGACCTGTCTATTTCTGAGAAGCTAAGTCTTGCTAGTTCTTTTTGCTCATTGTTTCCTTTAATATGTTTCTCAGTATATGATGTGTTCAGTCCAGCTTGCTTATATGTGATTTTTCGCTGCTTGCTGGTACCTCTGGGGAGCAGAGTGCGCCCCTCACATCGTGATTCGGTGTGGGGGTTCTTGTACTTTCTGCGTGGATAGTTTTTGATAGTTTTTGTTCCGACCGCACAGATCCCTTATATCTTCTTTCTATTTAGTGTTAGCGGGCCTCATTTGCTTAAACCTGTTTTTCATTCCTACGTTTGTATTTTCCCCTTAACTCACCATTATTATTTGTGGGGGGCTGCCTAAACTTTGGGGTTATTTCTCTGAGGCAAGTGAGGCTTGCTTTCTCTCTAGGGGTAGCTAGTTTCTCAGGCCGTGAAGAGGCGTCTAGGTTTTTAGGTAACGCTCCACAGCTGCCTTTAGTGTGTGTGGATAGGATCAGGATTGCGGTTGGTATAGTTCCCACATCCCCGGAGCTTATCCTACTATTCAGGTTTACCTATCAGGTCAGTTTGGTGATCCTACCACCGGATCATAACAGTACAGCAGGCCAGTAAAGAGTTAATGCATCGCAAAAGAGGGATAAGAGAAATCCTGAGTTCATTTTTTATTTTTTTTTTTCCTCTTCAGTGTGTCTAGCCTCTCTCCTCCCCTTAATCTCTGGGTGGTTCAGAATTCAGCTGCAGCTATGGACCTTCAGAGTCTGTCTTCTAGTGTGGATCATCTCACTGCTAGGGTGCAAGGCATTCAGGATTATGTAGTTCGCAGTCCTATGTCAGAGCCTAAGATACCTATTCCTGAGCTGTTCTCCGGAGACAGATCTAGGTTTTTGAACTTTAAAAATAATTGCAAATTATTTCTTTCTCTGAGACCTCGTTCCTCTGGTGATCCGGTTCAGCAAGTTAAAATTATTATTTCTTTGTTGCGTGGTGACCCTCAAGATTGGGCATTCTCTCTGGCGCCGGGAGATCCTGCATTGCAAAATGTGGATGCGTTTTTTCTGGCGCTTGGAGTGCTTTATGAGGAACCTAATCTGGTAGACCAAGCAGAAAAGGTTTTGCTGGCTCTCTCCCAGGGTCAGGATGAAGCAGAGGTTTTCTGTCAGAAGTTTAGGAAATGGTCTGTGCTCACTTAATAGAATGGATTGTGCTTTTACTGTGGTGATTCTGCTCATGATATCTCAGATTGTTCTAAGCGTATAAAAAACTTTGCTAAGTCTGTCACCATTGGTACTGTACAGCCTAAATTCATTTTGTCTGTTACTTTGATTTGCTCTCTGTCATCCTACTCAGTTATGGCTTTTGTGGATTCAGGTGCTGCCCTGAATTTGATGGATTTGTCTTTTGCCAGGCGCTGTGGTTTTATCTTGGAGCCTTTGCAATTCCCTATTCCACTAAAGGGAATTGATGCCACGCCATTGGCCAAGAATAAACCTCAGTACTTGGCTCAAGTGACCATGTGCATGACTCCTGCACATCAGGAGGTGATTCGCTTCCTTGTGTTACATAATTTGCATGATGTTGTCGTGTTAGGTCTGCCATGGCTGCAGGCTCATAATCCAGTCCTGGATTGGAAAGCAATGTCTGTGTCAAGTTGGGGTTGCCAGGGGATTCATGGCGATGCTCCTTTGGCCCAAGTCCAGTGCCCTACCTCCTCATAGGGATTGTGATTGCGCCATATATTTGATTCCTGGTAGTAAGTTCCCTAAGGGACGACTTTTTAATTTGTCTGTACCAGAACATGCCGCTATGTGGAGTTATATCAAGGAGTCTTTGGAGAAGGGGCATATTCGCCCGTCCTCGTCCCCTTTGGGTGCGGGGTTCTTTTTTGTGGCCAAGAAGGATGGTTCTCTGAGACCCTGTATAGATTATCGCCTTCTAAATAACATCACGGTCAAATTTCAGTATCCTTTGCCACTGTTGTCCGATCTGTTTGCTCGGATTAGGGGGGCCAGTTGGTTCACCAAGATAGATCTTCGTGGAGCGTATAATCTTGTGCGTATAAAGCAGGGCGATGAATGGAAAACAGCATTCAATACGCCCGAAGGCCATTTTGGGTACTTTGTGATGCCTTTTGGGCTTTCTAATGCCCCTTCTGTGTTCCAGTCCTTCATGCACGATATCTTCCGAGAATATCTGGATAGGTTTATGATTGTGTACCTAGATGATATTTTGGTCTTTTCCGATGATTGGGAATCTCATGTGAAGCAGGTCAGGATGGTATTTCAGGTCCTGCGAGCCAATGCCTTGTTTGTGAAGGGCTCTAAATGTCTCTTCGGAGTCCAGAAGGTTTCCTTTTTGGGCTTTATTTTTTCTCCTTCTACCATTGAGATGGATCCAGTCAAGGTCCAGGCTATTTATGACTGGACTCAACCTACATCGGTAAAGAGTCTTCAGAAGTTCTTGGGTTTTGCTAATTTTTACCGTCGCTTCATCACTAATTTTTCCAGTGTGGTTAAGCCTTTGACGGATTTGACCAAGAAGGGTTCTGATGTGACGAATTGGTCTCCTGCGGCCGTGGAGGCCTTTCAGGAGCTCAAGCGTCGGTTCTCTTCGGCTCCTTTCTTGCGTCAGCTGGATGTCTCTCTGCCCTTCCAGGTCGAGGTTGATGCTTCTGAGATTGGAGCTGGGGCTGTCTTGTCACAGAGAAGCTCTGATGGCTCTGTGATGAGGCCATGTGCTTTCTTTTCAAGAAAGTTTTCGCCTGCCGAGCGGAATTATGATGTTGGTAATCGGGAGTTGTTGGCAATGAAATGGGCATTTGAGGAGTGGTGACATTGGCTTGAGGGAGCCAAACATCGTGTGGTGGTCTTGACGGATCACAAGAATTTGATTTATCTCGAGTCTGCTAAACGGCTAAATCCTAGACAGGCTCGATGGTCGCTGTTTTTCTCCCGTTTCGATTTCGTGGTTTCATACCTTCCGGGTTCGAAGAACATGAAGGCTGATGCTCTTTCTAGGAGCTTTGTGCCTGACTCTCTGGGAGTTTCTGAACCGGCTGGTGTCTTCAGAAAGGGGGTGATTTTGTCTGCCAACTCCCCTGATTTATGACGGGTACTGCAGGAATTTCAGGCCAATAGACCTGACCGTTGTCCACCGGAGAGACTGTTTGTCCCGGATAGATGGACCAGTAGAGTCATTTCCGAGGTTCATTCTTCGGTGTTGGCGGGTCATCCTGGGATTTTTGGTACCAGGGATTTGGTGGCTAGGTCCTTTTGGTGGCCTTCTTTGTCGCGGGATGTGCGTTCCTTTGTGCAGTCCTGTGGGATTTGTGCTCGGGCCAAGCCTTGCTGTTCTCGTGCCAGTGGATTGCTTTTGCCTTTACCTGTCCCGAAGAGGCCCTGGACGCATATTTCCATGGATTTTATTTCAGATCTTCCAGTCTCTCAGAAGATGTCTGTTATCTGGGTGGTTTGTGATCGTTTTTCTAAAATGGTCCATTTGGTGCCCTTGCCTAAGCTGCCTTCCTCCTCCGATTTGGTTCCACTGTTTTTTCAGAATGTGGTTCGTTTGCATGGTATTCCTGAGAATATTGTGTCTGACAGAGGATCCCAGTTTGTGTCCAGATTTTGGCGGTCCTTTTGTGCTAAGATGGGCATTGAATTATCTTTTTCATCGGCCTTCCATCCTCAGACGAATGGCCAAACCGAACGAACTAATCAGACCTTGGAGACTTATCGGAGATGTTTTGTTTCTGCGGATAGGGATGATTGGGTGACTTTTTTGCCATTGGCTGAGTTCGCCCTCAATAATCGGGCTAGTTCTGCTACTTTGGTTTCACCTTTTTATTGCAATTCTGGTTTTCATCCTTGTTTTTCCTCAGGTCAGGTTGAGCCTTCTGACTGTCCTGGGGTGGATTCTGTGGTGGATAGGTTGCAGCAGATTTGGAACCACGTGGTGGACAATTTGACGTTGTCATAAGAGATGTCTCAGCGCTTTGCTAACCGCCGTCGCTGTGTGGGTTCCCGACTTCGTGTGGGGGATTTGGTATGGTTGTCTTCTCGTTATGTTCCGATGAAGGTTTCCTCTCCTAAGTTCAAGCCTCGTTTCATCGGTCCTTATAAGATTTTGGAAATCCTCAACCCTGTGTCATTTCGTTTGGACCTCCCAGCATCATTTGCCATTCACAATGTGTTCCTTAGGTCTTTGTTGCGGAGATATGTGGTGCCTGTGGTTCCTTCTGTTGACCCTCCTGCTCCGGTCTTGGTCGAGGGAGAATTAGAGTATGTGGTGGAGAAGATCTTGGATTCTTGTGTTTCGAGATGGAAGCTTCAGTACTTAGTTAAATGGAAGGGCTATGGTCAGGAGGATAATTCCTGGGTTGTCGCCTCTGATGTCCATGCGGCCGATTTGGTTCGTGCCTTTCATTCGGCTCGTCCTGATCGGCCTGGGGGCTCTGGTGAGGGTTCGGTGACCCCTCCTCAAGGGGGGGGTACTGTTGTGAATTCCATCTGGGCTCCCTCTGGTGGCCTTTAGCGATACTGCGGGTCTGGAGCTGGGCTCAGCTGCCTCATTTCCTGCTATGCTGGTTCCTATTTAACTCCACCTGGACCTTTACTTGTTGCCTGCTGTCGTTGTATTCAGTACTGGTTCTGACCTCTCCTGGATTTTCCTGGTGACCTGTCTATTTCTGAGAAGCTAAGTCTTGCTAGTTCTTTTTGCTCATTGTTTCCTTGAATATGTTTCTCAGTATATGACGTGTTCAGTCCAGCTTGCTTATATGTGATTTTTCGCTTGCTGGTAGCTCTGGGGAGCAGAGTGTGCCCCTCACATCGTGAGTCGGTGTGGGGGTTCTTGTACTTTCTGCGTGGATAGCTTTTGATAGTTTTTGTACCGACCGCACAAATCCCTGCTATCTTCTTTCTATTTAGTGTTAGCGGACCTCATTTGCTTAAACCTGTTTTTCATTCCTACGTTTGTATTTTCCCCTTAACTCACCGTTATTATTTGTGGGGGGCTGCCTAAACTTTGGGGTTATTTCTCTGAGGCAAGTGAGGCTTGCTTTCTCTCTAGGGGTAGCTAGTTTCTCAGGCCATGAAGAGGCGTCTAGGTTTTTAGGTAACGCTCCACGGCTGCCTTTAGTGTGTGTGGATAGGATCAGGATTGCGGTCGGTATAGTTCCCACATCCCCGGAGCTTGTCCTACTATTCAGGTTTACCTATCAGGTCAGTTTGGTGATCCTACCACCGGATCATAACACTGTACATTGACTCTTGAATTGTTTGTGAATTGCTGAAAAGCTGCTGTTTACTTATTATATGAGCACATGCATGTTATTGTCTGCTCTCTTTGGAGGACAGGGACACAAGGTCATTTCATCCATTATAAGTTCATGCTAAAAACATACAACTCTGCCCTTCACCTCTCCAAACAAACCTATTTCAACACCCTGATCACCTCACCGTCAAATAACCCTAAACGTCTCTTTGACACTTTCCAGTCTCTACTCAACCCAAGAGAGCAGGCCCCAACCACGGATCTCCGCGCTGACGATCTGGCCAATTACTTCAAAGAAAAAATTGACCACATTCGACAGGAAATCATCTCCCAATCTCTTTAAACCATGCACTGTCCTCGCTCCCCCACTGTATCTAGTTCACTCTCTGACTTTGAGCCAGTTACAGAAGAAGAAGTAGTCGGACTCCTTGCATCTTCTCACCCGACCACTTGCACCAGTGACCTCATTCTGTCACATCTCCTCCAGTCCCTTTCCCCAGCTGTCACCTCTCACCTAACAAAAATATTCAACCTTTCTCTCACTTCCGGTATTTTTCCCTCCTCATTTAAGCATGCCATCATACATCCATTACTTAAAAAACCATCCCTCGACCAAAACTGTGCAGCTAATTATAGACCTATCTCTAATCTTCCCTTCATCTCTAAACTCCTCGAACGCCTGGACCACTCCCGTCTTACCCGCTATCTCTCAGATAATGCTCTTCTCGACCCTCTTCAATCTGGCTTCTGCTTTTACACTCTACTGAAACTGCCCTCACTAAAGTCTCTAATGACCTACTAACAGCTAAATCTAATGGTCACTACTCCATGCTAATTCTCTTGGATCTCTCCGCAGCATTCGATACTGTGGATCATCAGCTCCTCCTCAATATGCTCCGCTCCATCGGCCTCAAGGACACCGTTCTCTCCTGGTTCTCCTCCTATCCTTCACTGTATGTTTTGCTGGTTCCTCCTCCTCTCACCTTCCCCTTACTGTTGGGGTTCCTCAAGGATCAGTCCTAGGCCCCCTCCTCTTCTCTTTGTATACTGCCCCTATTGGACAAACAATCAGTAAATTTGGTTTCCAGTACCATCTCTATGCTGACGACACCCAATTATACACCTCTTCTCCTGTTATCATGCCGACCTTTTTAGAAAACACCAGTGATTGTCTTACCGCTGTCTCTAACATCATGTCCTCCCTCTATCTGAAACTGAACCTGTCAAAAACTGAACTCCTCGTGTTCTCTCCCTCTACTAACCTACCTGTGCCATTGCCATCTCCATGTGCGGTTCCACCATAACTCCAAAGCAACATGCCCGCTGCCTTGGGGTCATCCTTGATTCCGAGCTTTCATTCACCCCGCACATCCGATCACTGGCTCGCTCTTCTTATCTGCATCTCAAAAACATTTCTAGAATTTGCCCTTTTCTTACTTTCGACTCTGCAAAAACTCTTACTGTTTCACTTATTCATTCCCGTCTGGACTTTTGTAACTCTCTACTAATCGGCCTCCCTCTTACCAAACTCTCCCTGCTCCACTCTGTCCTGAATGCTGCAGCCAGGATCATATTTCTCACCAACCGTTACACCGATGCCTCTACCTTGTGCCAGTCATTACAGTGGCTACCCATCCACTCCAGAATCCAGTACAAAACTACTACCCTCATCCACAAAGCACTCCATGGCTCAGCACCACCCTACATCTCCTCTCTGGTCTCAGTCTACCACCCTACCCGTGCCCTCCGCTCCGCTAATGACCTCAGGTTAGCATCCTCAATAATCAGAACCTCCCACTCCAGTCTCCAAGACTTTACACGAGCTGCGCCGATTCTTTGGAATGCACTACCTAGGTTAATACGATTAATCCCCAATCCCCACAGTTTTAAGCGTGCCCTAAAAACTCATTTGTTCAGATTGGCCTTACCGCCTCAACGCATTAACCTAACAATCCCTGTGTGGCCTATCTAAAAAAAACAAACAAAACAAAAACCCATAATCAGGTTCCTCGTATCATGTTCTCATACACTTTATGCAGTTAATAGCCCTCTGTGTCTGTACCGTTACATACTTAGGCAGTTAACTGGTTCATGCAGCTTTATATGAACACCCAAGCCTTACACTATGGCTGGTCCAAATAACTAAAGCAATTGTTACCATCCACCTCTCGTGTCTCCCCTTTTCCTCATAGTTTATAAGCTTGCGAGCAGGGCCCTCATTCCTCCTGGTATCTATTTTGAACTGTGATTTCTGTTATGCTGTAATGTCTATTGTCTGTACAAGTCCCCTCTAAAATTTGTAAAGCGCTGCGGAATATGTTGGCGCTATATAAATAAAATTATTATTATTATTTATTATTATCGGTATCTGTTAATATGTTGATTACCCATTGTTGCTCTGCAAAAATGAAAGACAACCTATGCATGTTGTTTGAACACTGGAGCAATGAGAAATGACCTCCTTCCACCTTCGTCCAATCCTGTGGAAAAATGCCTGAATGAGAGCTGTTAACTATGAAAGGAGGATCTGCCTCTGTTTTTGGAGACTCTACATGACAGTAGCCATGGTATTATGGCTTCAACTGAAGGAATATAGAGCTGCTCCTTAATCCATCACTGAACCCTTAAAGAAGTTTGGAGAATCCATTTTGGGACAATCAAGTCACCTGACAACTAGTTTTGAGCGATACCATCCGATACTTGAAAGTATCGGATAGTATCGGCCGATACCCGAAAAGTATCGGATATCGCCAATACCGATACCCGATACCCATACAAGTCAATGGGACACCAAGTATCGGAAGGTATCCTGATGGTTCCCAGGGTCTGAAGGAGAGGAAACTCTCCTTCAGGCCCTGGGATCCATATCAATGTGTAAAATAAAGAATTAAAATAAAAAATAGGGATATACTCACCTCTCCGGCGGCCCCTGGACTTTACCGCCGTAACCGGGAGCCGTTGTTCCTAAGAATGCGCACTTGAAAGTACCTTAGATGACGTCGCGGCTAGTGTTGAGCGATACCGTCCGATACTTGAAAGTATCGGTATCGGAAAGTATCGGCCGATACCGGCAAAGTATCGGATCTAATCCGATACCGATACCCGATACCAATACAAGTCAATGGGACACCAAGTATCGGACGGTATCCTGTATGGTTCCCAGGGTCTGAAGGAGAGGAAACTCTCCTTCAGGCCCTGGGATCCATATCAATGTGTAAAAGAAAGAATTAAAATAAAAAATAGGGATATACTCACCCTCCGACGCAGCCTGGACTTTACCGCCGTAACCGGGAGCCGTTGTACCTAAGAATGCACGCTTGAAGGGCCTTAGATGAGGTCACTGCGCTCTGATTGGTTCGTAGCGGTCGCGTGACCGCTACGCAACCAATCACAAAGCAGTGACGTCACCTAATGTCTTTCAAGCGCTTGAAATACCTTAGAAGACGTCCGCAGCTTCTGATTGGTCGCGTAGCGGTCGCGTGACCGCTACGCGACCAATCACAAAGCAGTGACGTCTTCTAAGGTATTTCAAGTGCTTGAAAGACCTTAGGTGACGTCACTGCTTTGTGATTGGTCGCGTAGCGGTCACGCGACCGCTACGGACCAATCAGAGCGCAGTGACCTCATCTAAGGCCCTTCAAGCGCGCATTCTTAGGTACAACGGCTCCCGGTTACGGCGGTAAAGACCAGGAGCCGCCGGAGAGGTGAGTATATCCCTATTTTTTATTTTAATTCTTTATTTTACACATTGATATTAATCCCGATACCGATTCCCGATACCACAAAAGTATCGGATCTCGGTATCGGAATTCCGATACCCGCAAGTATCGGCCGATACCCGATACTTGCGGTATCGGAATGCTCAACACTAGTCGCGGCTTCTGATTGGTCGCGTAGCGGTCGCGTGACCGCTAAGCGACCAATCACAAGCCGTGACGTCATCTAAGGTCTTTCAAGCGCTTGAAATACCTTAGATGACGTCGCGGCTTGTGATTGGTCACGTAGCGGTCACACGACCGCTACGCGACCAATCAGAAGCCGCGACGTCATCTAAGGTATTTCAAGTGCTTGAAAGACCTTAGATGATGTCACGGCTTGTGATTGGTCACGTAGCGGTCACACGACCGCTACGCGACCAATCAGAAGCCGTGACGTCATCTAAGGTACTTTCAAGCGCGCATTCTTAGGAACAACGGCTCCCGGTTACGGCGGTAAAGTCCAGGAGCCGCCGGAGAGGTGAGTATATCCCTATTTTTTATTTTAATTCTTTATTTTACACATTGATATTAATCCCGATACCGATTCCCGATACCACAAAAGTATCGGATCTCGGTATCGGAATTCCGATACCGCAAGTATCGGCCGATACCCGATACTTGCGGTATCGGAATGCTCAACACTACTGACAACATATGTTAATAGACTGTCAGCTTCCTAAGCTTTTCAATACCTTCTCTATGTGAGTGCTAGCCAAAACCAGGTGCCACTGGGCCACCAAGTGTGGGGACATGAGTGTCAGTGGGTGCTCTTATCCACTGGCATGGCTGTCTTAAGAAAGACCACATAGATCAGGATTCATCCCAGTGAATGCCCAAACTCCTTATTCATGGGCAGAATACTGTTCAGTAGGGTTGAGCGACTTTCATTTTTTTAAGATCGAGTCGGGTTTTGTGAAACCTGACTTTGTCCAGAGTCGAGTCGAGTGCAGTCGGCCGATTATCGCTAAAAGTCGGGGATCGACCGAAACACGAAACCCAATGCAAGTCAATGGGGAAGCATAGTCGGCAGTGAGTGGAGGCCAGGAAAACACCTACAGTGCCCATTTTAATGCCAAAAACATCCATTCTTGTTTCTGAAGCTTGTCAATCTTAATTAACTTTATAATAATAGTTGGGCATAGGAAATTGGGGGTCATTTGGCAAAAGTTGTGGGGGGTAGGGCTGGTTCAAGGCTTTAGTGGGCCCAGGAAACGTGGACTACGTCACGGCGGTGGAGCAGGGAGAGGTAAGTATTTCAACGTTGCAAGTGCTGTGATCCTGAGCAAGCAGGGGGGCACACTTGTTCGCATTGGCACTGGCACAGGGCCCCTCAAAGTACAGCGGTGTGTTTGCACGGCGAGGGCGCCTCCCACCAGCAGCGACACTTTTGCGTACTCTGAGGGGCCCTGTGCCAGTGACGTCGCCAATGAGTATGCCCCCCCACCTGATGAAGGAACCTGCACTTTCATCTGCACCTTCCGCTTTGTCCCTGTGTAAGGTGGTATAACATGCGGGAAGGGGAACCTTACTTTCAGCAGGGTCAGATTCTGGCTGTGTAGAGTGCAAGTGGAATGTAGTGGTCTAGGTCAATGTACCAGCAGACTCATCTAGCAGTGGCTGGACAATGGGCAGGATGAGGAGGAAACAGATATAGGGCCAAAGAATAAAGTAGGCTAAATGCAGTTCAAAATTGGTAACAGGACAGGACTAAACAGGCGGCATTGCTTTGTTCAGTGGAGTAGCAAACCCAGGAGCAGCATACACTGTTTTAAGGGCCCAACCACACTAGTAGGCCAAATGCAGTTTAATATCTGATACTACAGGCCCAAAGCCAAAAGGTTGAAGCTCAGCTTTATTCAGTTGAGGGCAAACACCAGGGAGGGGCAGACACCGTTAGTAGGCCGTAACCAAAGTTGAAGGCCAAATGCAGTTTAATATCTGATACTATAGGCCGAAAGCCAGAAGGTTGAAGCTCAGCTTTATTCAGTTGAGGAAAAACACCAGGCAGGGGCAGACACCGTTAGTAGGCCCTAACCACCAATTTTTGAAAACATAGCACTTAATGAGAGCCAGAAGGTTGAAGCTCAGCTTTATTCAGTTGAGGAAAAACACCAGGGAGGGGCAGACACCGTTAGTAGGCCCTAACCACCAATTTTTAAAATAACAGCACTTAATGAGAGCCAGAAGGTTGAAGCTCAGCTTTATTCAGTTGAGGGCAAACACCAGGGAGGGGCAGACACCGTTAGTAGGCCGTAACCAAAGTTGAAGGCCAAATGCAGTTTAATATCTGATACTATAGGCCGAAAGCCAGAAGGTTGAAGCTCAGCTTTATTCAGTTGAGGAAAAACACCAGGCAGGGGCAGACACCGTTAGTAGGCCCTAACCACCAATTTTTGAAAACATAGCACTTAATGAGAGCCAGAAGGTTGAAGCTCAGCTTTATTCAGTTGAGGAAAAACACCAGGGAGGGGCAGACACCGTTAGTAGGCCCTAACCACCAATTTTTAAAATAACAGCACTTAATGAGAGCCAGAAGGTTGAAGCTCAGCTTTATTCAGTTGAGGGCAAACACCAGGCAGGGGCAGACACCGTTAGTAGGCCGTAAACAAAGTTGAAGGCCAAATGCAGTTTAATTTCTGATACTATAGGCCGAAAGCCAGAAGGTTGAAGCTCAGCTTTATTCAGTTGAGGAAAAACACCAGGGAGGGGCAGACACCGTTAGTAGGCCGTAAGCAAAGTTGAAGGCCAAATGCAGTTTAATATCTGATACTATAGGCCGAAAGCCAGAAGGTTGAAGCTCAGCTTTATTCAGTTGAGGAAAAAAAACAGGGAGGGGCAGACACCGTTAGTAGGCCCTAACCACCAATTTTTAAAAACACAGAACTTAATGAGAGCCAGAAGGATGAAGCTCAGCTTTATTCAGTTGAGGAAAAACACCAGGGAGGGGCAGACACCGTTAGTAGGCCCTAACCACCAATTTTTAAAATAACAGCACTTAATGAGAGCCAGAAGGTTGAAGCTCAGCTTTATTCAGTTGAGGACAAACACCAGGCAGGGGCAGACACCGTTAGTAGGCCGTAACCAAAGTTGAAGGCCAAATGCAGTTTAATTTCTGATACTATAGGCCGAAAGCCAGAAGGTGGAAGCTCCGATTTAGCCAGTGGAGGACAATTTGAATTAGGGACTGCAGACAGACTTAGTAGGCTGTCCCCTGTGGACCATGCATCCAACACATTAACCCATTGCACCGTAATGGACACGTAATCTTCCGTGGCCATGCCTACATGTCCATGCGTCTGTTGTCAGGTGCACCTTTGTACTCACAGATTGCCAGAGTCATGGACAATGCGGTCTTCTACATGCTGGTGGAGGGTTGGGATGGCTTTTCTCGCAAAGGAATTGTCGACTGGTTAGCTTGTAGCGTGGTACAGCGTAGTCCATCATGGCCTTATTAATAGTAAATAAAATATATAACTAGGCTCTATGAACTTTTAAATAGGTTCCAGGGGTACACGGGCAGCATTGTTGTGGTCAGTGGAGGAGTATTGCAAGTAGGGGCTGCAGACAGGCTCACAAAGGCCTAAAATAACAAACAGTAGCAGTCATGGCAGTTTTACATCGGTTACATGGATACACAGGCAGGCACTCCAGGCAGCATTGTGGTCAGTGGAGGAGTATTGCAAGTAGGGGCCGCAGACAGGCTCACAAAGGCCTAAAATAGCAAACAGTAGGCATAAATGGCAGTTTTACATCGGTTACATGGATACACAGGCAGGCACTCCAGGCAGCATTGTGGTCAGTGGAGGAGTATTGCAAGTAGGGGCCGCAGACAGGCTCACAAAGGCCTAAAATAACAAACAGTAGGCAGTCATGGCAGTTTTACATCGGTTACATGGATACACAGGCAGGCACTCCAGGCAGCATTGTGGTCAGTGGAGGAGTATTGCAAGTAGGGGCCGCAGACAGGCTCACAAAGGCCTAAAATAACAAACAGTAGGCATAAATGGCAGTTTTACATCGGTTACATGGATACACAGGCAGGCATTCCAGGCAGCATTGTGGTCAGTGGAGGAGTATTGCAAGTAGGGGCCGCAGACAGGCTCACAAAGGCCTAAAATAACAAACAGTAGGCAGTCATGGTAGTTTTACATCGGTTACATGGATACACAGGCAGGCACTCCAGGCAGCATTGTGGTCAGTGGAGGAGTATTGCAAGTAGGGGCCGCAGACAGGCTCACAAAGGCCTAAAATAACAAACAGTAGGCAGTCATGGCAGTTTTACATCGGTTACATGGATACACAGGCAGGCACTCCAGGCAGCATTGTGGTCAGTGGAGGAGTATTGTAAGTAGGGGCCGCAGACAGGCTCACAAAGGCCTAACATAACAAACAGTAGGCAGTCATGGCAGTTTTACATCGGTTACATGGATACACAGGCAGGCACTCCAGGCGGCATTGTGGTCAGTGGAGGAGTATTGCAAGTAGGGGCCGCAGACAGGCTATCAAAGGCCTAAAATAACAAACAATAGGCTCATGGCAGTTTTACATCGGTTACATGGATACACAGGCAGGCACTCCAGGCAGCATTGTGGTCAGTGGAGGAGTATTGCAAGGAGTGTCTGACCCAGTACTCCCAAAATATAAATAGATGTTAATGTCTCGCAAAACAAACAAACAAAAAATAAAAAGGGTGGCATACTTAGGTACAGGGGTGGGCTCATCTGCTGAGTTTCTGACATAGTAATTTGGCAGTAAATATTTAATGGTGCCAATATAGGACACTGACCCAGACTACTTTAAGTAGCATCATAGATGTCTACAAATTGGTATTGTCAGTGCCAGACATTGAATGATGTCAGCGAATAGACTAAACATTGGTGGAGCTGTGCGAGATAATTTTGCACGTGGTACAGCACAGTTTGAGCTGGGGGAGGAGGACTCTCTTGTGGCCGGCGGTACCGCCCCAGGGCCCCTCATGTTACAACGGTGTGTCTGACGTTGGGTGCGCACCACCACCGCCAGAGACACTACATTGTACTATGAGGGACCCAGTGGCAATGCCGTCGACCAAAAGCGGGCACACCCGCCTCTTCAGACAATCAGCACTGTAACGGGTGCTTGCGCCAAGTGGCGAGACAACGGCCCCGTGGGGGGATTTTTCCCATTGGGGGAGGTGTAAACATGTCGTATGCTGGACAAACAGCTGCTGCAAATTAACAGATTGGAACACTCAGTAAGACCAGTCCACAAGCAAGACCTTTTTATAGGAAAGCTAGGTGTCAGCCGGGAAAGGTGGGGCAAAATAATTTGAAATCCAGGAGTGGTTCATTTTAATGAAGGTGAGATCATCCACATTTTGGGTAGCCAGACGAGTCCTTTTTTCGGTTAGTATTGAACCAGCAGCACTGAATACTCTTTCTGATAGCACACTAGCTGCTGGGCAAGAAAGCTCCTGCAACGCATATTCTGCCAATTCAGGCCAAGTGTCTAATTTTGATGCCCAGTAATCAAATGGGAATGGCGGTTGAGGGAGAACATCGATAAGGGATGAAAAATAGTTAGTAACCATACTGGACAAATGTTGTCTCCTGTCACTTTCAATTGATGCAGCAGTACCTGTCCTGTCTGCGGTCATTGCGAAATCACTCCACAACCTGGTCAGAAAACCCCTCTGTCCAACGCCACTTCTGATCTGTGCACCCCTAACACCTCTGCCATGTAGCCCCCTGCAGCTTGTGTGAGAACCATCACCGGCGCTGTGTGCTGGGAATGCCTGAATCAAACGGTCTACAAGAGTAGCTTGTTTGGTTGCTAAGATTTGTTCGAGGTTCTCATGTGGCATAATATTTTGCAATTTGCCTTTATAGCGAGGGTCAAGGATGCAGGCCAACCAGTAATCGTCATCGCTCATCATTTTAGTAATGCGTGGGTCCTTTTTGAGGATACGTAAGGCATAATCCGCCATGTGGGCCAAAGTTCCTGTTGGCAAATCTGCAGTTGTGCTGGTTTGAGGGGCAGTTACAGGCAAATCTACGTCACTTGTCTCCCTTAAAAAAACAGAACCCGGCCTTGCAACGCCACTAATTTCTGTTGGCCCAGGAGAAGCTTCCTCATTAAAAAAGTACTCATCCCCATCATCCTCCTCGTCCTCCTCCTCCTCTTCGCCCGCTACCGCGTCCTCTACACGGCCCTGACCAGACAATGGCTGACTGTCATCAAGGCTTTCCTCTTCCTCGGCTGCAGACGCCTGCTGCTTTATGTGCGTCAAACTTTGCATCAGCAGACGCATTAGGGGGATGCTCATGCTTATTATGGTGTTGTCTGCACTAACCAGCCGTGTGCATTTCTCAAAACACTGAACGACTTGACACAGGTCTTGTAGCTTCGACCACTGCACACCTGACAACTCCATGTCTGCCATCCAACTGCCTGCCCGTGTATGTGTATCCTCCCACAAAAACATACCAGCACGCCTCTGTTCGCACAGTCTCTGAAGCATGTGCAGTGTGGAGTTCCACCTTGTTGAAATGTCGATGATTAGGCGATGCTGGGGAAGGTTCAAAGACCGCTGATAGTTCTGCCTACTGCTGGAGTGTACGGGCGAACGGCGGATATGCGAGCAAAGTCTGCGCACTTTGAGGAGCAGGTCGGGTAACCCCGGATAACTTTTCAGGAAGCACTGCACCACCAGGTTTAAGGTGTGAGCCAGGCAAGGAATGTGTTTCAGTTGGGAAAGGGCTATGGCAGCCATGAAATTCCTTCCGTTATCACTCACAACCTTGCCTGCCTCAAGATGTACAGTGCCCAGCCATGACTGAGTTTCATTCTGCAAGAACTCGGACAGAAGTTCCGCCGGTGTGTCTGTTGTCGCCCAAACACTTCATTGCCAATACAGCCTGCTGACGCTTGCCACTAGCTGTCCCATAATGGCACACCTGGTGTGCAACAGTGGCAGTTGCGGATGGAGTGGATGTGCGACTGGAGTGTGTGGACGAGCTCTCGCTTCTGCATGAGGAGGAGGAAGAGGAGGAGGGGGGGGCGAACGCCTACAGCCAACTCTTTCCTTGACCGTGGACTAGGCAAAACTGTCACAATATTGCTGTCCCCTGTGGACCCTGCATCCACCACATTCACCCAGTGTGCCGTGATGGACACGTAACATCCCTGGCCATGCCTACTGGTCCATGCATCTGTTGTCAGGTGCACCTTTGTAGTCACAGACTGCCTGAGTGCATGGACGATGCGGTCTTTAACATGCTGTTGGAGGGCTGGGATGGCTTTTCTAGAAAAGAAGTGCCGACTGGGTAGCTCGTAGCGTGGTACAGCGTAGTCCATCAGCGCTTTGAAAGCTTCGCTTTCAACTAACGGTAGAGCATCATCTCTAATGAGATTAGTCTAGCAATGTGGGCGTTCAAACCCTGTGTACGCGGATGCGAGGATGAGTACTTCCTTTTCCTAACAAGAGTCTCATGTAGGGTGAGCTGGACTGGAGAGCTGGAGATCGTGGAACTAGCGGTGGTGCCGGTGGACATGGGTGACTGAGAGAGGGTTGGAGATGGTATTCTTGCCGGTGCCCTACATGCAGTGTTTCCTACTACTAACCTGGTGATTCCCTGACTGCTTTGGCCTGGCGACGAAAGCTGCACAGATACTGCAGGTGGTGTGGGAAATGGTCGGCTTACAGGGAGGGAAGGGATGTAGCGTTGCTGACTAGCTTCATTGGCCGAGGGTGCTGCAACCTTTAGGGACGTTTGGTAGTTAGTCCAGGCTTGCAAATGCATGGTGGATAAATGTCTATGCATGCAACTTGTATTTAGACTTTTAAGATTCTGACCTCTGCTTAAGGTTGTTGAACATTTTTGACAGATGACTTTGCGCTGATCATTTGGATGTTGTTTAAAAAAATGCCAGACTACACTCTTTCTACTATCGGATACCTTTTCAGGCATTGCAGACTGAGCTTCTTTAACCGGATGGCCACGCTGTCCTCCAACTGGTTTTGGTTTTGCCACGCGTTTTTGGCCAGATACGGGCCCGGTAGATGGAACCTGTTGTGATGTTGATGCCTGCTGCGGCTCCTCCTCCTCCGCTTCAGAACTACTGCCGCCTGCACCCTGTTCCCCCAATGGCTGCCAATCGGGGTCCACAACTAAGTCATCTATGACCTCCTCTTCTATGACGTGTGCGATTTCGTCTGTGTCACCGTGTAAGCCGGTGGTATAGCGTCCGTGACGGGGCACCGTAGTCTCCGCTGGGTTTGATTCTGCCTCAGTACACTGCGAGGGCAATGTTCTGGTCTGAGTCAAAGGAGCAGCATAGTAATCTGGCTGTGGCTGTGCATCTGTGCACTCCATGTCCGATTCAACTTCTAATGGACATGGCCTGTTAACTGTTTCACTGTCTAACCCAGGAACGGTATGTGTAAAGAGCTCCATGGAGTAACCTGTTGTGTCTCCTGACGCATCCTTCTCTCTTGTTCTGGGTGAAGAAGACAAGGAAGCGACTTGTCCCTGACCGGGAGCATCCACTGACGATGCACTGCTCTGACATTTGGCACTTTCCGAGGAGGAGGCGAAAGAGCTAGAGGCAGAGTCAGCAATGAAAGCCAATACTTGTTCCTGCTGCTCCGGCTTCAAAAGTGGTTTTCCTACTCCCAGAAAAGAGAGCGTTCGAGGCCTTGTGTAGCCAGACAAGGAACCTGGCTCAACAACTCGAGACTTAGGTGTTGTACTGCTTTTACCAGACCACCTGATGCTCCACCACCACTACCATCATTACCAGCTGACAATGACCGCCCACGGCCACGACCTCTTCCACTAGACTTCCTCATTGCTTGCAAAACGTAACCAAAGTAACACTATTTGTTACTGTAAAACAACTTATAAGTAGTGTTGAGCGATACCGTCCGATACTTGAAAGTATCGGTAAGTATCGGCCGATACCGGCAAAGTATCGGATCCAATCCGATACCGATACCCGATACCAATACAAGTCAATGGGACTCATGTATCGGACGGTATCCCTGATGGTTCCCAGGGTCTGAAGGAGAGGAAACTCTCCTTCAGGCCCTGGGAACCATATTAATGTGTAAAATAAATAATTAAAATAAAAAATATTGCTATACTCACCTCTCCGACGCAGCCTGGACCTCAGCGAGGGAACCGGCAGCGTTGTTTGCTTAAAATTTGCGCGTTTATTTCCTTACTTGAAGTCCCGGCTTGTGATTGGTCGCGTGCCGGCCATGTGGCCGCGACGCGACCAATCACAGCAAGCCGTGACGTAATTTTAGGTCCTTCAGTATTTTAAAATTACATTCCGGCTTTGTGATTGGTCGCGTCGCGGTCACATGGGCGACGCGACCAATCACAAGCCGTGACGTCACGGGAGGTTGGACACGCGCGCATTTTAAAATGCGCGCTTGTCCTGCCTCCCGTGACGTCCCGGCTTGTGATTGGTCGCGTCGCCCATGTGGCCGCGACGCGACCAATCACAGCAAGCCGTGACATAATTTTAAAATACTGAAGGACCTAAAATTACGTCACGGCTTGCTGTGATTGGTCGCGTCGCGGCCACATGGCCGGCACGCGACCAATCACAAGCCGGGACTTCAAGTAAGGAAATAAACGCTCAAATTTTAAGCAAACAACGCTGCCGGTTCCCTCGCTGAGGTCCAGGCTGCGTCGGAGAGGTGAGTATAGCAATATTTTTTATTTTAATTCTTTATTTTACACATTATTACATTAATGTTGTTTCGATACCGATACCCGATACCACAAAAGTATCGGATCTCGGTATCGGAATTCCGATACCCGCAAGTATCGGCCGATACCCGATACTTGCGGTATCGGAATGCTCAACACTACTTATAAGGTGAACTCAAACTTCTGTAGGATTTATATATACCTTTATAGGTGCCTGAGACTGAAAGGAAAATCAGGCCCAATGTTACACACTAGGTTTTCTGTGGCCCAATAATTTGAGACAGATGGCACACACAGGCCCAGCACTCAAGCAGAAATGCCAATCTTAATCCCCCACTATTTTTTTTTTCTGGGAGAATTTACCCTCCAAAAAAAGGCCCAGTATTACACAGTGTTTTCGGTGCCACACAATGAGAGAGAGATGCCACACACAGCAGTGGCACGGAGTCAGACTTGACAATATTTATCTCCCACTAATTTTTTTTGGGGAAAAGGGAGAATTTAGAAAAAAAAAAAAAAGGACAAGTATTACACAGTGTTTTCAGTGCCACACAATGAGAGAGAGATGCCACACACAGCAATGGCACGGAGTCAGACTTGACAATATTTATCTCCCACTAATTTTTTTTTTGGAAAAGGGAGAATTTAGAAAAAAAAAAAAAAAGGACAAGTATAACACAGTGTTTTCAGTGGCACAAAATGAGAGAGAGATGCCACACACAGCAATGGCACGGAGGCAGACTTGCCAATATTTATCTCCCAATAATTTTTTTTTTTTTTGAAAAGGGAGAATGTACCCCCCCAAAAAAATGGCCAAGTATTACACAGTGTTTTCAGTGCCACACAATGAGAGAGAGATGCCACACACAGCAATGGCACGGAGTCAGACTTGACAATATTTATCTCCCACTAATTTTTTTTTTGGAAAAGGGAGAATTTAGAAAAAAAAAAAAAAAAAGGACAAGTATTACACAGTGTTTTCAGTGCCACACAATGAGAGAGAGAATGCCACACACAGCAATGGCACGGAGTCAGACTTGACAATATTTATCTCCCACTAATTTTTTTTTTGGAAAAGGGAGAATTTAGAAAAAAAAAAAAAAAAAAGAACAAGTATTACACAGTGTTTTCAGTGCCACACAATGAGAGTGAGATGCCACACACAGCAATGGCACGGAGTCAGACTTGACAATATTTATCTCCCACTAATTTTTTTTTTTGGAAAAGGGAGAATTTAGAAAAAAAAAAAAAAAGGACAAGTATTACACAGTGTTTTCAGTGCCACACAATGAGAGAGAGATGCCACACACAGCAATGGCACGAAGTCAGACTTGACAATATTTATCTCCCACTAATTTTTTTTTTGGAAAAGGGAGAATTTAGAAAAAAAAAAAAAAGAACAAGTATTACACAGTGTTTTCAGTGCCACACAATGAGAGAGAGATGCCACACACAGCAATGGCACGGAGGCAGACTTGCCAATATTTATCTCCCAATATTTTTTTTTTAAAAGGGAGAATGTACCCCCCCCAAAAAAATGGCCAAGTATTACACAGTGTTTTCAGTGCCACACAATGAGAGAGAGATGCCACACACAGCAATGACACGAAGTCAGACTTGACAATATTTATCTCCCACTAATTTTTTTTTTGGAAAAGGGAGAATTTAGAAAAAAAAAAAAAGAACAAGTATTACACAGTGTTTTCAGTGCCACACAATGAGAGAGAGATGCCACACACAGCAATGGCACGGAGGCAGACTTGCCAATATTTATCTCCCAATATTTTTTTTTTTAAAAGGGAGAATGTACCCCCCCCAAAAAAATGGCCAAGTATTACACAGTGTTTTCAGTGCCACACAATGAGAGAGAGATGCCACACACAGCAATGACACGAAGTCAGACTTGACAATATTTATCTCCCACTAATTTTTTTTTTGGAAAAGGGAGAATTTAGAAAAAAAAAAAAAGAACAAGTATTACACAGTGTTTTCAGTGCCACACAATGAGAGAGATGCCACACACAGCAATGGCACGGAGTCAGACTTGACAATATTTATCTCCCACTAATTTTTTTTTTGGGAAAATGGAGAATTTAGAAAAAAAAAAAAAAAAAAAGGACAAGTATTACACAGTGTTTTCAGTGGCACACAATGAGAGAGATGCCACACACAGCAATGGCACGGAGTCAGACTTGACAATATTTATCTCCCACTAATTTTTTTTTTGGAAAAGGGAGAATTTAGAAAAAAAAAAAAAAAGGACAAGTATTACACAGTGTTTTCAGTGCCACACAATGAGAGAGAGATGCCACACACAGCAATGGCACGGAGTCAGACTTGACAATATTTATCTCCCACTAATTTTTTTTTGGGAAAAGGGAGAATTTAGAAAAAAAAAAAAAAAAGGACAAGTATTACACAGTGTTTTCAGTGCCACACAATGAGAGAGAGATGCCACACACAGCAATGGCACGGAGTCAGACTTGACAATATTTATCTCCCACTAATTTTGTTTTTGGAAAAGGGAGAATTTAGAAAAAAAAAAAAAAAGGACAAGTATTACACAGTGTTTTCAGTGCCACACAATGAGAGAGAGATGCCACACACAGCAATGGCACGGAGTCAGACTTGACAATATTTATCTCCCACTAATTTTTTTTTTGGAAAAGGGAGAATTTAGAAAAAAAAAAAAAAAAAGAACAAGTATTACACAGTGTTTTCAGTGCCACACAATGAGAGAGAGATGCCACACACAGCAATGGCACGGAGGCAGACTTGCCAACATTTATCTCCCAATATTTTTTTTTTGAAAAGGGAGAATGTACCCCCCCAAAAAATAATGGCCAAGTATTACACAGTGTTTTCAGTGCCACACAATGAGAGAGAGATGCCACACACAGCAATGGCACGGAGTCAGACTTGACAATATTTATTTCCCACTAATTTTTTTTTTTGGAAAAGGGAGAATTTAGAAAAAAAAAAAAAAAAAAAAGGACAAGTATTACACAGTGTTTTCAGTGCCACACAATGAGAGAGATGCCACACACAGCAATGGCACTTAGTCAGACTTGACAATATTTATCTCCCACTATTTTTTTTTTGGAAAAGGGAGAATTTAGAAAAAAAAAAAAAAAAGGACAAGTATTACACAGTGTTTTCAGTGCCACACAATGAGAGAGAGATGCCACACACAGCAATGGCACGGAGTCAGACTTGACAATATTTATCTCCCACTAATTTTTTTTTTGGAAAAGGGAGAATTTAGAAAAAAAAAAAAAAAAAGGACAAGTATTACCCAGTGTTTTCAGTGCCACACAATGAGAGAGAGATGCCACACACAGCAATGGCACGGAGTCAGACTTGACAATATTTATCTCCCACTAATTTTGTTTTTGGAAAAGGGAGAATTTAGAAAAAAAAAAAAAAAAGGACAAGTATTACACAGTGTTTTCAGTGCCACACAATGAGAGAGAGATGCCACACACAGCAATGGCACGGAGGGAGACTTGCCGATATTTATCTCCCACTAATTTTTTTTTTGGAAAAGGGAGAATTTAGAAAAAAAAAAAAAAAAAGGACAAGTATTACACAGTGTTTTCAGTGCCACACAATGAGAGAGAGATGCCACACACAGCAATGGAGAATATAGTACACCGCACACTCTGTATGTGTATTGCGAATAGTGAAAAATTTATTAAACAAAATTATATGTTGTGACATGAAAAGCGACCAGAGGTAATTATAATTACGTTTCGGCCCAACCTGGGCCTTAATCATATAATCGCTATGGGAGAAAATAAAGAACAAAAATTGTATAAACATACAGTATGCAAAACAAACAATATTCCAAATCAATGAAAAACACAAATAAAGTTCCCAACCTGGATAAAAAGAAATAAAAGAACGAGTAAAACAAAAGGGAGGGGTGAAGCATAGTAACTGTGGCATAACATGATATGCTTACACAATGTAACACCACGTATGTCTACAAAGGGGGACACAGATAAAAACATAGTCACAGGGTTAGACTAAGGCTCCTGAAGCCAGACTATATGACGGTACACATGGAGAATTTTTAGTACAAATAATTTACCTTTAATGTGCACAGAGGAGAGGAGAGAGTCCTTGTAGATAAAGGCATACACTGCAGAGAAGATGGTAAAAGTACTTTAGATAGGGGAGATAAAGGAGGTACATAGAGGATGAAGTGTTGTCAATAGAGTGTTATATAATGTACCTTAGATGCCAGGTAGCTGTGCGTATATAAACGCAATAATAGCCCTGTTGTGGGGTCTGTGGGAATGTAAGGCATAGAGTTGTAAGGGATAAGAATTCACAAAAAGGCATATGAATGGTACTATGGTAATGGCAAAGTCAGTTTGGGGTAAAGAGAGCTGATTACCTTGCTGTAGGGGTTAATATGCGGCGCTCCCGCGCCCTGCAGTCAGTGTGTAGCGTGGCCGGCGTTGCTGTGTTATGAGGGTACAAACCGGAAGTAGGACCTGTGGCACCGGAAGTGATGCGGGCGGCTCGAGGACGCTACTGCGCATGCGCGGCCGGTGATACTGTTTAGGCCTGGTTGCTAGGGAACCCAGGCGCTGTATTTGTCAGCGGCTGGAGGCAGAGCCAGTGCGCTTGTATGGGCAGTGTTAAACATGAGTGTGTGGTGCTGGGGAAACACTGAAGCTGCAGGGAAACACGAGGGTGCCAGAACCTGTGGGGAAACGTATGCATAGCTAATGTGCCTAACCTGAATGACCCTGGGGCTGGAAAATAGCAATACTAGAAGGGGTAGTATATAAATGGAACTGAACTAGTATGGCAGGAATAATATTTAATAACTGAGAAGGGGGATAACAGTGGGGTATTACGGGGAGGATGTCTACGTGGGGGGGGGGGCAGCTAAGGGCCATGTATATGGAACAGATATGGGTATGGATACAGTTATACTTCTGAAGAGACTCACCAGGGTACTCAAAGGATCTGCAAGGAAATAGAAGAGTATTAGTAGGCTCAAATGGTTATACCAGCCAATCGATTTCCCTATTGAGGCCCCTAGGTGCGAGGGTATCTAATGTATATATCCAATAGGTCTCCCTGGACTTCAATCGTTTAATATGATTACCTCCCCGTCTAGGGCGGGGTACCTGCTCTAAGACCTGAAATTTAAGTTGGGCCACTGTGTGTCTTGCCTTTGTAAAGTGGTCGGGTAGGGGGAGCCAAATTTTGTTGCACCTGATGGTGGACTTGTGGCTTGCGATCCTATCGCGTATGTGCTGCGTGGTTTCACCCACGTAAAGTAGGCCGCAGGGGCACTTAATGGTATAGACCACAAAATTTGAGTCACACGTGTAGAATCCGCGGATGGGATAAGACTTCCCAGTCCTTGGGTGGGTCACATTGTCTGATTTTATTACGTTTGAACAGGCGGCGCAGTTCAAGCACGGGAAGGTCCCATTGCGGCGTGAGCCTAAGAACTGTTGGGTTGGTATTCGATGTGCGCTGCCCATGTCTGCCCTGACTATTTGGTCACGGATATTGGGTGGTCTCCTTGTGCTCATAAGTGCGGGCACCTTGAAGGACGGGATTTCAGGGTGGGCTCTACCTAGGAGGGGCCAATGTTTTTTAATGACGGAATACACTTTAGTCATGAAGGGATGATGGGTGTGCACGAACGGTATCCTTTCTTGGGAATGGCGTGGTACGGGACTCGTGGGTGGACCAGAAGACCTGGTAAGTTCCTGAGTCAGGAGAGTAGAAGGATAGTTCCTGTCGCTAAACTTCTGTGCCATGGACTTCAGTCTGACTTGTCGCGTCTCGGGGTCCGTAACGATGCGAGAAACTCTTTTAAATTGAGATCTAGGCAAACTGTTTTTAGTGGTGGTAGGATGACAACTAGAATAGAGCAACAAGCTGTTGCAGTCCGTGGATTTTGTATACAGGTCCGTTTTCAGGAGTCCGTTGGCGTCTATAATACAATATTTATCTCCCACTAATTTTTTTTTTGGAAAAGGGAGAATTTAGAAAAAAAAAAAAAAAGGACAAGTATTACACAGTGTTTTCAGTGCCACACAATGAGAGACAGATGCCACTCACAGCAATGGCACAGAGGAAGACTTGCCAATATTTATCTCCCAATAATTTTTTTTTTTTTAAAAAGGAGAATGTACCCCCCCCCAAAAAAAATGGACAAGTATTACACAGTGTTTTCAGTGCCACACAATGAGAGAGAGATGCCACACACAGCAATGGCACGGAGTCAGACTTGACAATATTTATCTCCCACTAATTTTTTTTTCGGAAAAGGGAGAATTTAGAAAAAAAAAAAAAAAAAAAAGGACAAGTATTACACAGTGTTTTCAGTGCCACACAATGAGAGAGAGATGATACACACAGCAATGGCACGGAGTCAGACTTGACAATATTTATCTCCCACTAATTTTTTTTTGGAAAAGGGAGAATTTAGAAAAAAAAAAAAAAAAAGGACAAGTATTACACAGTGTTTTCAGTGCCACACAATGAGAGAGAGTTGCCACACATAGCAATGGCACGGAGTCAGACTTGACAATATTTATCTCCCACTAATTTTTTTTGGGGAAAAGGGAGAATTTAGAAAAAAAAAAAAAAAAAGAACAAGTATTACACAGTGTTTTCAGTGCCACACAATGAGAGAGAGATGCCACACACAGCAATGGCACGGAGTCAGACTTGACAATATTTATCTCCCACTAATTTTGTTTTTGGAGAAGGGAGAATTTAGAAAAAAAAAAAAAGGACAAGTATTACAAAGTGTTTTCAGTGCCACACAATGAGAGAGAGATGCCACACACAGCAATGGCACGGAGGCAGACTTGCCAATATTTATCTCCCAATAATTTTTTTTTTTTTGAAAAGGGAGAATGTACCCCCCCAAAAAAAAATGGCCAAGTATTACACAGTGTTTTCAGTGCCACACAATGAGAGAGAGATGCCACACACAGCAATGGCACGGAGTCAGACTTGACAATATTTATCTCCCACTAATTTTTTTTTGGGAAAAGGGAGAATTTAGGAAAAAAAAAAAAAAGGACAAGTATTACACAGTGTTTTCAGTGCCACACAATGAGAGAGAGATGCCACACACAGCAATGACACGAAGTCAGACTTGACAATATTTATCTCCCACTAATTTTTTTTTTGGAAAAGGGAGAATTTAGAAAAAAAAAAAAAAGAACAAGTATTACACAGTGTTTTCAGTGCCACACAATGAGAGAGAGATGCCACACACAGCAATGGCACGGAGGCAGACTTGCCAATATTTATCTCCCAATATTTTTTTTTTTAAAAGGGAGAATGTACCCCCCCCAAAAAAAATGGCCAAGTATTACACAGTGTTTTCAGTGCCACACAATGAGAGAGAGATGCCACACACAGCAATGGCACGGAGTCAGACTTGACAATATTTATCTCCCACTAATTTTTTTTTGGGAAAAGGGAGAATTTAGGAAAAAAAAAAAAAAGGACAAGTATTACACAGTGTTTTCAGTGCCACACAATGAGAGAGAGATGCCACACACAGCAATGACACGAAGTCAGACTTGACAATATTTATCTCCCACTAATTTTTTTTTTGGAAAAGGGAGAATTTAGAAAAAAAAAAAAAAGAACAAGTATTACACAGTGTTTTCAGTGCCACACAATGAGAGAGAGATGCCACACACAGCAATGGCACGGAGGCAGACTTGCCAATATTTATCTCCCAATATTTTTTTTTTTAAAAGGGAGAATGTACCCCCCCCAAAAAAAATGGCCAAGTATTACACAGTGTTTTCAGTGCCACACAATGAGAGAGAGATGCCACACACAGCAATGGCACGGAGTCAGACTTGACAATATTTATCTCCCACTAATTTTTTTTTTGGAAAAGGGAGAATTTAGAAAAAAAAAAAAAAAAGGACAAGTATTACACAGTGTTTTCAGTGCCACACAATGAGAGAGAGATGCCACACACAGCAATGGCACGGAGTCAGACTTGACAATATTTATCTCCCACTAATTTTTTTTTTGGAAAAGGGAGAATTTAGAAAAAAAAAAAAAAAAGGACAAGTATTACACAGTGTTTTCAGTGCCACACAATGAGAGAGAGATGCCACACACAGCAATGGCACGGAGTCAGACTTGACAATATTTATCTCCCACTAATTTTGTTTTTGGAAAAGGGAGAATTTAGAAAAAAAAAAAAAAAGGACAAGTATTACACAGTGTTTTCAGTGCCACACAATGAGAGAGAGATGCCACACACAGCAATGGCACGAAGTCTGACTTGACAATATTTATCTCCCACTAATTTTTTTTTTGGAAAAGGGAGAATTTAGAAAAAAAAAAAAAAAAAGAACAAGTATTACACAGTGTTTTCAGTGCCACACAATGAGAGAGAGATGCCACACACAGCAATGGCACGGAGGCAGACTTGCCAACATTTATCTCCCAATATTTTTTTTTTGAAAAGGGAGAATGTACCCCCCCAAAAAATAATGGCCAAGTATTACACAGTGTTTTCAGTGCCACACAATGAGAGAGAGATGCCACACACAGCAATGGCACGGAGTCAGACTTGACAACATTTATTTCCCACTAATTTTTTTTTTGGAAAAGGGAGAATTTAGAAAAAAAAAAAAAAAAAAAAGGACAAGTATTACACAGTGTTTTCAGTGCCACACAATGAGAGAGATGCCACACACAGCAATGGCACTTAGTCAGACTTGACAATATTTATCTCCCACTAATTTTTTTTTGGAA
Organism: Ranitomeya variabilis; assembly: GCF_051348905.1. Taxonomy (NCBI): domain Eukaryota; kingdom Metazoa; phylum Chordata; class Amphibia; order Anura; family Dendrobatidae; genus Ranitomeya; species Ranitomeya variabilis. The sequence continues at coordinate 121,041,283 of NC_135238.1, forward strand.
AAGGGAGAATTTAGAAAAAAAAAAAAAAAAGGACAAGTATTACACAGTGTTTTCAGTGCCACACAATGAGAGAGAGATGCCACACACAGCAATGGCACGGAGTCAGACTTGACAATATTTATCTCCCACTAATTTTGTTTTTGGAAAAGGGAGAATTTAGAAAAAAAAAAAAAAAGGACAAGTATTACACAGTGTTTTCAGTGCCACACAATGAGAGAGAGATGCCACACACAGCAATGGCACGGAGGGAGACTTGCCGATATTTATCTCCCACTAATTTTTTTTTTGGAAAAGGGAGAATTTAGAAAAAAAAAAAAAAAAAGGACAAGTATTACACAGTGTTTTCAGTGCCACACAATGAGAGAGAGATGCCACACACAGCAATGGAGAATATAGTACACCGCACACTCTGTATGTGTATTGCGAATAGTGAAAAATTTATTAAACAAAATTATATGTTGTGACATGAAAAGCGACCAGAGGTAATTATAATTACGTTTCGGCCCAACCTGGGCCTTAATCATATAATCGCTATGGGAGAAAATAAAGAACAAAAATTGTATAAACATACAGTATGCAAAACAAACAATATTCCAAATCAATGAAAAACACAAATAAAGTTCCCAACCTGGATAAAAAGAAATAAAAGAACGAGTAAAACAAAAGGGAGGGGTGAAGCATAGTAACTGTGGCATAACATGATATGCTTACACAATGTAACACCACGTATGTCTACAAAGGGGGACACAGATAAAAACATAGTCACAGGGTTAGACTAAGGCTCCTGAAGCCAGACTATATGACGGTACACATGGAGAATTTTTAGTACAAATAATTTACCTTTAATGTGCACAGAGGAGAGGAGAGAGTCCTTGTAGATAAAGGCATACACTGCAGAGAAGATGGTAAAAGTACTTTAGATAGGGGAGATAAAGGAGGTACATAGAGGATGAAGTGTTGTCAATAGAGTGTTATATAATGTACCTTAGATGCCAGGTAGCTGTGCGTATATAAACGCAATAATAGCCCTGTTGTGGGGTCTGTGGGAATGTAAGGCATAGAGTTGTAAGGGATAAGAATTCACAAAAAGGCATATGAATGGTACTATGGTAATGGCAAAGTCAGTTTGGGGTAAAGAGAGCTGATTACCTTGCTGTAGGGGTTAATATGCGGCGCTCCCGCGCCCTGCAGTCAGTGTGTAGCGTGGCCGGCGTTGCTGTGTTATGAGGGTACAAACCGGAAGTAGGACCTGTGGCACCGGAAGTGATGCGGGCGGCTCGAGGACGCTACTGCGCATGCGCGGCCGGTGATACTGTTTAGGCCTGGTTGCTAGGGAACCCAGGCGCTGTATTTGTCAGCGGCTGGAGGCAGAGCCAGTGCGCTTGTATGGGCAGTGTTAAACATGAGTGTGTGGTGCTGGGGAAACACTGAAGCTGCAGGGAAACACGAGGGTGCCAGAACCTGTGGGGAAACGTATGCATAGCTAATGTGCCTAACCTGAATGACCCTGGGGCTGGAAAATAGCAATACTAGAAGGGGTAGTATATAAATGGAACTGAACTAGTATGGCAGGAATAATATTTAATAACTGAGAAGGGGGATAACAGTGGGGTATTACGGGGAGGATGTCTACGTGGGGGGGGGGCAGCTAAGGGCCATGTATATGGAACAGATATGGGTATGGATACAGTTATACTTCTGAAGAGACTCACCAGGGTACTCAAAGGATCTGCAAGGAAATAGAAGAGTATTAGTAGGCTCAAATGGTTATACCAGCCAATCGATTTCCCTATTGAGGCCCCTAGGTGCGAGGGTATCTAATGTATATATCCAATAGGTCTCCCTGGACTTCAATCGTTTAATATGATTACCTCCCCGTCTAGGGCGGGGTACCTGCTCTAAGACCTGAAATTTAAGTTGGGCCACTGTGTGTCTTGCCTTTGTAAAGTGGTCGGGTAGGGGGAGCCAAATTTTGTTGCACCTGATGGTGGACTTGTGGCTTGCGATCCTATCGCGTATGTGCTGCGTGGTTTCACCCACGTAAAGTAGGCCGCAGGGGCACTTAATGGTATAGACCACAAAATTTGAGTCACACGTGTAGAATCCGCGGATGGGATAAGACTTCCCAGTCCTTGGGTGGGTCACATTGTCTGATTTTATTACGTTTGAACAGGCGGCGCAGTTCAAGCACGGGAAGGTCCCATTGCGGCGTGAGCCTAAGAACTGTTGGGTTGGTATTCGATGTGCGCTGCCCATGTCTGCCCTGACTATTTGGTCACGGATATTGGGTGGTCTCCTTGTGCTCATAAGTGCGGGCACCTTGAAGGACGGGATTTCAGGGTGGGCTCTACCTAGGAGGGGCCAATGTTTTTTAATGACGGAATACACTTTAGTCATGAAGGGATGATGGGTGTGCACGAACGGTATCCTTTCTTGGGAATGGCGTGGTACGGGACTCGTGGGTGGACCAGAAGACCTGGTAAGTTCCTGAGTCAGGAGAGTAGAAGGATAGTTCCTGTCGCTAAACTTCTGTGCCATGGACTTCAGTCTGACTTGTCGCGTCTCGGGGTCCGTAACGATGCGAGAAACTCTTTTAAATTGAGATCTAGGCAAACTGTTTTTAGTGGTGGTAGGATGACAACTAGAATAGAGCAACAAGCTGTTGCAGTCCGTGGATTTTGTATACAGGTCCGTTTTCAGGAGTCCGTTGGCGTCTATAATACAATATTTATCTCCCACTAATTTTTTTTTTGGAAAAGGGAGAATTTAGAAAAAAAAAAAAAAAGGACAAGTATTACACAGTGTTTTCAGTGCCACACAATGAGAGAGAGATGCCACACACAGCAATGGCACAGAGGAAGACTTGCCAATATTTATCTCCCAATAATTTTTTTTTTTTAAAAAAGGAGAATGTACCCCCCCCAAAAAAAAATGGACAAGTATTACACAGTGTTTTCAGTGCCACACAATGAGAGAGAGATGCCACACACAGCAATGGCACGGAGTCAGACTTGACAATATTTATCTCCCACTAATTTTTTTTTCGGAAAAGGGAGAATTTAGAAAAAAAAAAAAAAAAAAAAAGGACAAGTATTACACAGTGTTTTCAGTGCCACACAATGAGAGAGAGATGATACACACAGCAATGGCACGGAGTCAGACTTGACAATATTTATCTCCCACTAATTTTTTTTTGGAAAAGGGAGAATTTAGAAAAAAAAAAAAAAAAAGGACAAGTATTACACAGTGTTTTCAGTGCCACACAATGAGAGAGAGTTGCCACACATAGCAATGGCACGGAGTCAGACTTGACAATATTTATCTCCCACTAATTTTTTTTGGGGAAAAGGGAGAATTTAGAAAAAAAAAAAAAAAAAGAACAAGTATTACACAGTGTTTTCAGTGCCACACAATGAGAGAGAGATGCCACACACAGCAATGGCACGGAGTCAGACTTGACAATATTTATCTCCCACTAATTTTGTTTTTGGAGAAGGGAGAATTTAGAAAAAAAAAAAAAAGGACAAGTATTACAAAGTGTTTTCAGTGCCACACAATGAGAGAGAGATGCCACACACAGCAATGGCACGGAGGCAGACTTGCCAATATTTATCTCCCAAAAATTTTTTTTTTTTTGAAAAGGGAGAATGTACCCCCCCCAAAAAAAATGGCCAAGTATTACACAGTGTTTTCAGTGCCACACAATGAGAGAGAGATGCCACACACAGCAATGGCACGGAGTCAGACTTGACAATATTTATCTCCCACTAATTTTTTTTTGGGAAAAGGGAGAATTTAGGAAAAAAAAAAAAAAAGGACAAGTATTACACAGTGTTTTCAGTGCCACACAATGAGAGAGAGATGCCACACACAGCAATGGCACGGAGTCAGACTTGACAATATTTATCTCCCACTAATTTTTTTTTTGGAAAAGGGAGAATTTAGAAAAAAAAAAAAAAAGGACAAGTATTACACAGTGTTTTCAGTGCCACACAATGAGAGAGAGATGCCACACACAGCAATGGCACGGAGGGAGACTTGCCGATATTTATCTCCCACTAATTTTTTTTTGGGAAAAGGGAGAATTTAGAAAAAAAAAAAAAAAAGGACAAGTATTACACAGTGTTTTCGGTGCCACACAATGAGAGAGAGATGCCACACACAGCAATGGTACGGAGGCAGACTTGACAATATTTATCTCCCACTAATTTTTTTTTGGGAAAAGGGAGAATTTAGAAAAAAAAAAAAAAATGGCCAAGTATTACACAGTGTTTTCGGTGCCACACAATGAGAGAGAGATGCCACACACAGCAATGGCACGGAGGCAGACTTGACAATATTTATCTCCCACTTATTTTTTTTATGGAAAAGGGAGAATTTAAAAAAAAAAAAAAAAAAAAGGACAAGTATTACACAATGTTTTCGGTGCCCCACAATGAGAGAGAGATGCCACACACAGCAATGGCATGGAGGCAGACTTGCCAATATTTATCTCCCTGCAGTTATCTCAGAAAAGTATGGCAGGCAGCTGTAAAAGGACTGCTGCACACAAAAGTGTGGACAAACACACAAGATAGCTGTGCAGAAAGGAAGGAAAAGCAGGATTTGTGCTTTGAAAAAAGCAGTTGGTTTACACAGCGGCGTACACACAAAGCAATGCAGCTATCAGGGAGCCTTCTAGGGCAGCCCAATGACCTACAGCGCTGAGGAAAAAAAATGTAGCTTCCACTGTCCTGCAAACAAAAGGTGGTATTGGACAGTGGAAATCGCTACAGCACAAGCGGTTTGTGGCTTTTTGTACCCTGCCTATCACTATCCCTGCTTCCGAAGAAGCTGCAGCAACCTCTCCCTACGCTCAGATCAGCAGCAGTAAGATGGCGGTCGGCAGGAACGCCCCTTTATAGCCCCTGTGACGCCGCAGAAAGCAAGCCAATCACTGCAATGCCCTTCTCTAAGATGGTGGGGACTGAGATCTATGTCATCACGCTGCCCACACTCTGCGTCCACCTTCATTGGCTGAGAAATGGCGCTTTTAGCGTCATTGAAACGCGACTTTGGCGCGAAAGTCGTGTACCGCATGGCAGACCCCACACAGGGATCGGCTCGGTTTCATGAGACGTCGACTTTGCCAAAAGTCGGCGACTTATGAAAATGAACGATCCGTTTCGCTCAACCCTACTGTTCAGACAACACAGAGTGAGGGTAAAACAGTGTGGCAATACTTTATTGAACCACCCACAGACATTGGATATGGGAAAAAGGCTGGAGGTGTCACTCATTCGCTGCTGACAATGAATCCCTGATGTATGAATAAATAACATTTATTAAGCAGGTTTAAAAAGTCAATGTGTTTCAAGATTGTGCTGGACCTCTTCATCAGGACAAAAAGGGGTATCATGCAGCCTTTTTCCTATATCCTTGGTCTACTGCCTGACCGGTATCTGTGCAGCAGCTTTTTTACATGCTCTTTATACATTGGTTTTGAGCAACCTAACAAGGTACGTGCATCCTCCTTTTTTGACATCTCATTGTCATCAGATAAGACCTTTTGGCACTTTATTTGTTCAAAGTTTTTCCTAAACTTCATCACCGACAGACAATTACTTATAGCACAGTTGCAGCAAATAGTCAGGATGGTGCAAATTACAGAGTCTCACCTTTCCACTGACTCTCCAGGATTAGAGAAGCTGCAACTTTGGGGCTTCCAGGACCGACTACCCCCATCAGTGATACCCTGCTTTTGGTGGGCACTCACAGAGAGGAGGTAGCAACAAGATTAGGAAGCTGACAGTCCATTGAGGTACATGGCCGGGTGACCTGATTGCCCCAACCTGGAGTCTACAAATGTCTTTGAGGGTTCAGTGATGGTCAATGAAGCAGCTCTGTATTCCTTCAGTTGAAGCCATGACACCATGGCTATTGTCATGTAGAGTCTCCCAAAACAGAGCAGATCAATCTTTTATAGTTCACAGCTCTTATTCAGTCATTTTCCACAGCATTGAAGGAAGTTGGAAAGACGTCATTTCTCAATGCTCAAGTGTTCAAACCACATGCATAGTTTGTATTTCATATTTTCAGAGCAACAATGGGTAATCTACATATTAACAAACATTGCTCAATGACCCTGCATCCCTGTCCTTCAAAGATAGCAATAACTTATAGGAGCTGATATAAGAGATAAATAACTATTTCAAAAGGTCAACACAAATGTATTTATTTAGAGCAAAATTATATCTGATCAAAGCCTTCAAAGCAATGATTTTTCCACCGCAGATGCACCAGGCCTCTGCCTGACATAACAGACTGTATAAAATATTTTTTTGGGAGGGTGATTTTTTTTTTTAAAAAAAGGAGACCAAGGCTATCACACAGAACTATTATATGTATGCCTGCGAAACTACGATTTTTCCACCACCGATACACCAGGCCTCAGCCTGACATAACAGACTGTATCAATTTTTGGGGGGGGTTTGGAGAATATTTAGAATAACAAAAAAGAGTGGAACAAGGCTAGCAGACAGAACTATGATACTTATACCTGCGAAGCTACTATTTTTCAAACACAGATACGCCAGGCCTCAGCATAACAGACTGAATAATTTTTTTGGGGGGTTTGGAAACATTAAAATATATATATATATATATATATATATATATATATATATATATATATATATATATATATATATATATATATATATATATATATATATATATATATAGTGGAACAAGGCTAGCAGACAGAACTATGAAACTTATGCCTGCAAAGCTACGATTTTTCCACCACCAATACAGCAGGCCTCAGCCTCACATAACAGACTGTATAAATGTTTTTGGGGGCTTTGGAGAATTTTTAGAATAACAAAAAAAGAGTGGAACAAGGCTAGCAGACAGAAATATGAAACATGCCTGCGAAGCTATGATTTTTCCACCACCGATACACCAGGCCTCAGCCTGACATAACAGACTGTATAATTTTTTTGGGGGGGCGTTGGAGAATTTTTAAAATAACAAAAAAAGAGTGGAACAAGGCTACCAGACAGAAATATGAAACATGCCTGCGAAGCTATGATTTTTCCACCACCGATACACCAGGCCTCAGCCTGACATAACAGACTGTATAATTTTTTGAGGGGTTTGGATCATTTTTTAACTTTTTTTTTAAATAGTGGAACAAGGCTAGCAGACAGAACTATGAAACTTATGCCTGCGAAGCTACAATTCTTCCACCACTAATACACCAGGCCTCAGCCTGACATAACAGACTGTATATATTTTTTATGGCTTTTGGATAATGAAAAAAAAATGTGGAACAAGGCTAGCAGACAGAACTATGATACTTATGCCTGCAAAGCTGCTATTTTTCAAATACAAATATAACAGGCCTCAGCCTGACATAAGAAACTGTATAATTTTTTGGGGAGGGGTTGGATAATTTTTTTTTTTAAATAATGGAACAAGGCTAGCAGACAGAACTATGAAACTTATGCCTGCGTAGCTATGATTTTTCCACCACTGTTACAACAGGCCTCAGCCTGACATAAAAGACTGTATAATTTTGGGGGGTTTTGGAGAATTTTTTAAATACCAAAAAAAGAGTGGAACAAGGCTAGCAGACAGAACTATGCAACTTACACCTGCAAAGCTACGATTTTTCCACCACCGATACAACAGGCCTCAGCCTGACATAACAGACTGTATAATTTTTTTGGGGGGTTGGAGAATTTTTAAAATACCAAAAAAAGAGTGGAACAAGGTTAGCAGACAGAACTATGAAACTTATGCCTGCGAAGCTACGATTTTTCCACTACCGATACACCAGCCGTCAGCCTCACATAACAGACTGATGTAAATGTGGCCTTGACTTTTTTGGGCACAAATAAATTGTGTCAACAAGTTGGCTATGATGAAAAAAAAAAACAAGATTTTTTGGCGCACTCACATCTGGTGTCTGTGACAAAAAAAAGGTAGATTTGCATGTTCTTAGATTCCAACAGCCTGGCTGTAGTATGCGGGAGCAAGCAAATAAATGTTAAAATAAGGGGGCTATGGATTGCTTTGGAATAAAAGGAGCAGGTATCAGGTTAAGAAAAAAAAGCCACAGAAAACTGTAGCTAGATATATACTAAATAAGCAGCAGCCGACAGTAATGGATCTTTTGGAGGTATGCAGTGAGAGCTATGTACTCACATACAGTGCCTGAAGCCTTGCACTGATGTGGATATGTGCAAATAGACTTCCCTGCCTATCTAGTACTGCAATCTCGGGACCCCCGAATTAGCCCTAAAAAGGACTGTTAGTTTTTCAGGAGTTGTGGACTGAACAGTTGCAGACCTACACTAAGGCCGTTGGGCCACACTAGAGAGTTTTACGGACGTATGAGAGGCATTGCACATGGACCAATGATTCTCTAAGGGGCAATGTCACGATATTGTATGAAATATCATATAAGTTTAGTTTCTCCTGTTAGTACAAGCTGTGGGCTAACCCCCCCCCCCCCCCATCCCTTTCACTCAGGCAAGAGCCTGCCTTGTCAATGTATCTGGCGGAGTTTTATTGAAGAAAGGAATTTTTACGATCGCTTGGTTAGGCTTAAACTCTCCTCCAGCTATAACTGGATTAGAAGTCTCCAGAAATATGAAGCCCTTTGTTCCATTATTGAAAGATATTGGGCCAATGATGTACGCTAGAAAAAAGAAAAGTACATATTGTTATCATTCATCGGCGGTTCGGTCAGCCACTCTAAACATGTGCTTCTAACTCCATCAGGTAAAAAGTAGGGATTTCTCTGTAATTATGCATCACAAATAGGACATATTTGATCTCATTAGAATGCCAACGTTAATACGAGATGAATGCTGGGTTTGTTATGACTATGACATGTTCAGTAGCGGAGTTCTAGGCATTAGACAAATTTAGGTTGAATTTACTAAGAGTGAAGAAAGAGGAGGGCGATCTTAACTCAACACTTTTGCTGATGTCACAGGCTGTGGTTATTTAAGTCACTCCACTTACCCAGCCCTCAGAGTCTGTCTGCTGGAGTCTGTGTGAGTCTGATCTTACTCCAGACCTCCTGATGAATTGGGACATTTGGGAACTCCACCCACTAGCCTGGTTGCCTGAAATGAACTGAGAACATGTGAGTTTTACCTTTTCTCATTTAATCCTTTTATTCTATAATTACCTTGTACATATTTGCAATTGTCTCATATTGTAACATCTTTATATAACTGTTTATAAACACTGTCTTAAATCTTTTATGGAGTATAATATTTAATATACTAGATTCGTTCTTCCTGTTCTAAAATGTACCTTAAGCCTTCTGAAGAGAATTATGCTACTGTTTTGGGTTAGCTTCAGACCCGTTTAATCGAAGCTGGTGGCAGCAGTACCGTGCACTGTGCCTTTGGGAGTCATTGTAGCGACGGCAACATTGATAATTATTGATCCTGCCTGAGCGGGAGTAGTTAAATCGCCTCGCTGCAGCGTGCCCAAAAGCCAGTACATAGCAGGCAGCCTTTCTGGCGACTAACTACCCTAGGTGCAGTACCTAATCTGACCTGAGGGCAAAGGGGGCGCCAGAGAGCTGCAGGTTTCAAGTGGAACTGTAAGGGGGATATACATAAATCCCTGCAGTTCGTGGTATATTGAAGAGCAGTGGGATAACTAAAATAAGCCCCTGCTGTAAACTAACAGGTCAATAGCCTTGTGTTTGTTTTTCATCACATTGTAGCAGTGGAGGGATAACTAAGATAATCCCCCCTGCACATGTGATAGCCATCTGTTGGCCTAAAGTCACCCCGATCCGTGACGTAAGGGTGACGGTCACGGGGTGAATCCGTGACATATTGGTGGCAGAGGTGCGTAGTTGTGACAAATTGGTGGCAAGGCGGTGTGTCAGTATTCCGGGTTTTCCAAGTTACCTTGGAAATGATTTTGCCCTTTGTTAAGATAGAGTTTGCTGTTTTTGTCTGCCCTACTTCCTGTTCACTTGTTTAAAACCCGGGTTAAGTGTCAGCCTCTTTGCTGGAGTATTCTGCTTCTGTTTCTCCTTCAGCTCAGCTGCTTGTTTGCTGTACTTCTACCCGTGGCTCTGGACATTCTCTGCCTATGTAAGTTACACTCTCAGTCTGTTGGCTTTGGAACTTAACCCTTGGTTCACTCCTCCGGGTAAGAACTTTGTTTTGGAACTGTGTTTGGAACTTTGCTGCTGGACTTAGACTGTGTTTGCTACTTAATCCTTATTTACTCCCCCTGGTGGGAGCTACTGGAAATGACACCAGTATTATACTTTAATGTGAACTTGTTCTGGACTTACCCATGTTTATGCCACAACTGAGATAAACTTGAGAACTTGTTTCTGGACTTACCCGTGTTTATGCCACTACTGAGATAAACTTGAGAACTTGTTTCTGGACTTACCCGTGTTCATGCCACACCTGGGATTAACCTGAGGACTTGTTTCTGGACATCCCTGTGTTTACTTCATACCTGGATTTGACTCTTTCTGTGCCGACAGTGTTTGGATCTGCACCACGTCACCCGTCACACTCACCTTGCTGAGGACTCTACCTTAAGAACTCCGCCGATTTGCTGTATATATTTCTAGGACTCGTTTCTTTCTAGGACACTGTGGTTTATCAGTATATTGTTTTGGGTGTTATTGCTGTTGTACAAATACACTATTTGCACTAAAGAAACCCGTCTCTGTCTGTTCATTGCCCCATGCTATCAGAGTCCTTGAGTTCCTACAATAGTATTACAGGATACTCCAGCCTAAAAGAAGGATTCTGCTGGGGCAATGACAGAGACATGGGTAGACAAGATGTTTGCTATTATTAACTCCTTACAGCAGGAGGTGGCGGCTATACAAAATAAGATTAGAGACATAGACTCCCGGGCTAACCACAATGCGCAGGTGTTTGGTCAGGCTCTCCAGGGTTTATGTACCCTGGTAGAAGCTCAGGTCACACCACCTGCTCAGCATACACCACCTGTTCAGCATACACCACCCACCAGTATGCCTAAATTGCCTCCTTTCCGGTTTAATGGTGACCGAAGTCAATTCTGTGGGTTTGTTAGTCAATGCATATTATTTTTTTATGTACATGCCTCCTACTATCAGTCTGATAGATCTAAAGTACTATGTATTATTATGTTGTTGACATCACGGGCACTGGCTTGGGCAAATCCTATGGTTGAAAGTCGCGATGTCCGTCTAAATGATTTGGATGATTTTCTGGCAGCTATGGTGCAAATGTTTGATGATCCCAACCGCCGTGCCTCCTCTGAAAAATCCTTGCTTTCCTTACGCCAGGGGAAGCGTTCAGTCATAGAGTATATTACTGAATTTAAGAGGTTAGTAGTGGATACCAACTGGGATAACAATGCTTTATTGCCAATTTTTAGGAAAGGGTTGTCCAGTACAATCAAGGATGAGCTAGCTCGCTCAGAGTCTCCACAGAAGTATGAGTTATTTTTACAACACTGTGTGCGTATTGATATCCGCCTAACTGAACGCAGACAATAGAAATGGGCGGCTTCAAATCGCATCACTAATTTTACTCTTCCATCTAGGGAAACTACCAACAAGAACCCGCTGGAAGCTGAGGAGGTGCCTATGCAAGTGGACTTACTACAAAAACGTGAGAGTAACGAACGCCGTGAATATCGGTTTCGTGAGCGCTTATGTTTTTACTGCTGTCAATCGGATCATTTCCTCATTAATTGTCCTAAATGTCCCAGGCGACCTAACAAAGTGTTGGCGGCAGTAGGGGATTATGACAATACGGACACTGAGTCAGAAGTTTCGGAGACCAGTTTACATCTAGATGCTGTGGTTCCCCTAACAGTGATGTCGACTTCCCCTAAAGATCAAGGGTAGAAATACTCACATTGTTCTCTTCCTATTCAGATTCTGTGGGAGGGACAGTGGATACCAAGTTCTGCTATGATAGACTCTGGAGCAGGTGGAAATTTCATGGATTCCTCTTTTGCCAGGGAACATGGTATTAAGACACAGCTAAGAGCCTCACCAGTCACCATGGAAATGGTGGATGGTTCTCCATTAGTTTCCGGGCCAGTAGACCGGGAGACGGTGCTTCTGAAGTGTGAGATGGAACCAGACCATCTGGAAACCCTATCATTTATGTTAATATCTTCTCCTCATTTTCCTGTAATTTTAGGAATTCCCTGGTTGTGGTCACAGAATCCAAACATCAATTGGGAAACCAAGGAGATATCCTTCCTTCCGAAGTGCAGCCCTACCATCAGTGCACCGGTAATGGCTCCAGTTACCCAGAACTTGGAGGAAACGAAACAGGTATCTACTCTCCCTCTGGTTTATCAGGAATTCTCGGACATTTGTGACAAGAGGAAGGCAGACCAACTCCCTCCACATAGACCTTATGACTGCCCCATAGAGCTGCTTCCTGGGGCAGCGATTTCTTTTGGCCATGTTTACCCATTGTCAGCTCCAGAATTAAATACACTACGTGAATACATAGATGAGAATTTAGCCAAGGGGTTTATCCGACCATCCTCTTCACCAGCAGTAGCCCCCATATTTTTTGTAAAGAAAAAAGATGGCACTCTAAGACCTTGTATTGACTACCGGGAGCTAAACAAGGTAACCATTCGTAACAGGTACCCGTTGCCTTTAATTCCTGAATTGTTGGAGAGAGTTAGCCAAGCTAAGATATTTACCAAATTAGATCTTCGCGGGGCATATAATTTACTCCGTATATGTCCCGGAAACGAATGGAAGACAGCTTTCAGATGTCGGTATGGACATTTTGAATATTTAGTGAAGCCATTCGGACTCTGTAACGCTCCTGCTGCTTTCCAACACTTAGCCAGCGATATCTTCTGGGATTTACTAGATCATTATGTAGTAATTTACCTTGATGACATCTTGATTTTCTCTGATTCACTACAAGAACATTAGGAACATGTCAAGACTGTGCTCAGACATTTAGGAGATAATCTTTTGTACATCAAATTCGAAAAGTGTGAATTTCATTGCTCCAAGATTCAATTTTTAGGCTATGTTATTTCTCCCCAGGGATTGAATATGGAGTCCAGCAAGATCCAGGTGATCATAGATTGGCCGGTACCAGGAAACATCAAAGAGGTACAACGATTCATTGGTTTTGCCAACTTTTATAGACGTTTTATCCGGAATTTTTCAGAAATTTTCCGTCCGATCACTAAGAAGGGGAAGAAGTTTGTATGGTCTTCGCAAGCCCAGGAAGCCTTTGATCCCCTAAAGGTTTGCTTTACCACGGTTCCGATATTGACGCACCCGGATCCTGCACTGCCTTGTGTCGTGGAGGTGGATGCCTCTGACTGTGCACTGGGAGCAATCCTCTCACAACGAACTGGAGACAAAGGTTTGTTGAACCCGTGTGCCTTCTTTTCTCACAGGTTATCATCGCCTGAACTGAACTATGATATTGCAGATAAGGAACTTTGGGCAATCATTTCCGCCTTTAAGGAATGGAGACACGATTTGCAGGGAGCAACTCAACAGGTAGTGGTGCTCACAGATCACCGTAATCTGGAATTCCTTAAGTCCGCCAGATGCCTTTCTCCTCGACAAGCTAGGTGGAGTTTGTTCTTGAACCAGTTTGATTTTATCATCTCGTACCGCCCAGGTTCACGTAATGGGAAAGCCGATGCACTATCCCGAATCCACATGATGGACTCCGTGCCTGGGACCCCGTCTAAGACCATCTTGTCCGATGCCAATTTCATAGGAGTGCTCCAGGACCGGGAATTGTGGGAGGAGATCAAGCTGGCCTATGATGGTGACATATTTCTTGCTGCCCCACCTGACAATGTGAATCTTGTCTTTCAGAATGGTGTATGGCTTAGAGAGCTCTGTCCTTATGTCCCTGAGGCTGTGAGACTTCGAATTCTCAAATTGGTCCATGACTCCGTATTGGCTGGTCATAGGTGGGTACAGAAGACGCAGGAATTTTTAAGTCGTTTCTTCTGGTGGCCTACCTGTTTGAAGGATGTGAATGACTATGTCCGCTCTTGTGAGGTTTGTGCCCGGTACAAAGTTCCTCATGTTTCACCTACTGGCCTTCTTAAGCCACTACCCGTACCATCTTGTCCTTCGGGGTCTATTTCGATGGACTTTATTGTGGAGTTACCCACCTCTGGCGGTAAAAATACTATTCTGGTGGTAGTGGACCATTTAACGAAGGCTGCTCATTTTATTCCTTGCACTGGTCTTCCCTCAGCTACAGAGACAGTGGATCTGGTTATCCAGAATGTTTTCCGGCTGCATGGGGTACCAGATGAGATCATCTCTGACCGGGGAATACAATTTACCTCTAGGTTTTGGAAAGGATTTTGTTCTGCACTCCACAATAATGTTTGCTTGTCTTCTGCATACCATCCTCAGACCAATGGGCAAACCGAATGAACCAATCAAACCTTGGAGCAATATCTACGCTGTTACGTCAGTCATTTGCAGGATGATTGGCTGAAGCTACTTCCGATAGCGGAATTCTCGTATAACGACTCACAGAGCAGTTCCATGAAGGTAACGCCTTTTTTCGCCAATCTGGGATATCATCCAAATATTTTGCCTAGGTCTCCGGTTGCTACTTCGGTACCAGCAGTTCAAGACAGAGTGGTGGTGTTGCAACGTAATCTTGAAGTTTTGAAAGACTCCCTGACCGCAGCACAGGAGCGTTACAAGAAGTTGGCCGATAGATTCCGGAAACCGGCACCCATGTATAAGGTAGAAGACTCGGTTTGGTTGTCTACCAAGAATCTAAGATTGGGTGTTCCTTCGCAGAAGCTGGGGCAGAAGTTCATCGGTCCATTCAAGATCACCGGGATTGTGAGCTCTGTTGCTTGTCGGCTGAAGCTGCCACGAACTCTAAAGGTACACCCAGTATTTCATGTTTCTTTATTAAAACCAGTCTCTCTCAACACATTTCAGGGACGTATCGTACCTCCTCCTCCACCAGTGTCGGTTGATGGCGAAGAACAATTTGTTGTACAGGACATTATCGATTCAAGACTTCACAGGAACCGACTTCAGTATGTGGTTAGATGGCAGGGTTACTCTCCTGAAAACGATTCCTGGGAACCAGTAAGTAACATCAATGCTCCCCTGAAGGTTGCTCAATTTCATCGTAGATACCCAGACAAGCCTGGTCCAGGATCGTCCTGAGGCCGTTTCTAGGGGGGGGGAGTAATGTCAGTATTCCGGGTTTTCCAAGTTACCTTGTGAATGATTTTGCCCTTTGTTAAGATGGAGTTTGCTGTTTTTGTCTGCCCTACTTCCTGTTCACTTGTTTAAAACCCGGGTCAGGTGTCAGCCACTTTGCTGGAGTATTCTGCTTCTGTTTCTTCTTCAGCTCAGCTGCTTGTTTGTTGTACTTCTACCCGTGGCTCTGGACATTCTCTGCCTATGTAAGTTACACTCTCAGTCTGTTGGCTTTGGAACTTAACCCTTGGTTCACTCCTCCGGGTAAGAACTTTGTTTTGGAACTGTGTTTGGAACTTTGCTGCTGGACTTAGACTGTGTTTGCTACTTAATCCTTATTTACTCCCCCCGGTGGGAGCTGCTGGAAACTACACCAGTATAATACTTTAATGTGAACTTGTTCTGGACTTACCTGTGTTTATGCCACAACTGAGATAAACTTGAGAACTTGTTTCTGGACTTACCCGTGTTTATGCCACTACTGAGGTAAACCTGAGAACTTGTTTCTGGACTTACCCGTGTTCATGCCACACCTGGGATTAACCTGACGACTTGTTTCTGGACTTCCCTGTGTTTACTTCATACCTGGATTTGACTCTTTCTGTGCCGACAGTGTTTGGATCTGCACCACGTCACCCGTCACACTCACCTTGCTGAGGACTCTGCCTTAAGAACTCCGCCGATTTGCTGTATATATTTCTAGGTCTCGTTTCTTTCTAGGACACTGTGGGTTATCAGTATATTGTTTTGGGTGTTATTGCTGTTGTACAAATACACTATTTGCACTAAAGAAACCTGTCTCTGTCTGTTCGTTGCCCCATGCTATCAGAATCCTTGAGTTCCTACAATAGTATTACACGGTGGGATATTAGAGCATTAGTGATTTGGTTTGAGCAATCATTCCTCTCACTAAAAACTTGCAGAAAGTTCTTGCGAGGACTCTGCGCAAATAAGTTTGGAGAACGAACTCAGTGTTTATTAGTCCTGAGACAATTGTGTGTACTGGTAATTATCCCTTCCCTTTCTCTTCGTTTTTCTGTCCTATCTCTTATTTGGCAACCATGGTTGTGCTGGGAGAAACCTTTTATAAGAAGCAGTCCAAGGACACTCTTATGGCCTTGTGCATGTCACAGCAGATTGACTGTGCGGGCAAGACCAAGGCTCAAATGGTCGCTGAACTGGTGCAATTTGAGGCAGACCAAGCCAGGCCACAGAGCCCAGAGGCCGCAGAAGCCAGCACAAGCAAACCTGGTGCTGCAGCAGAGGTCCAACCACTGAATACAGGCCCTACTGGCAACCAGGGGGGCGCAGACCTCCGCCTGCAGCTGGCTCTGCAACAATGCTCCGCAGATGACCTAGAGAGACGTCTGCAGCTGATCCAGCAATACCAGGAGCGAGCCGAGTGAGAAGCCCGAGCCGAGCGGCAAGCGGAGCGGGAGTACCAGCTGCAGTTAGCCCGACTGCAAATGCAGGGGTCATTCCAGTCCGGCCGTGAGCCCAGCAGCGCTCAAACACCGAAGCCCCGGCCCGAGCACTTTCCTGTGATGGAAAAGGATGGGGACTTGGACACTTTTCTGTGGGCCTTTGAGAAAGCCTGCAGGCAGTACCAGCTGCCTACACAAGAATGGGCACGATACCTGACACCAGGACTGAGAGGCAAAGCTCTGGAGGCGTTTGCTGCCCTCCCTCAAGAACAAGATGGTGACTATGAGGCCATCAAGCAGGCTCTGATAGCCAAGTACCAGCTTACACCCGAGGTGTACAGTAGAAAGTTCCGGAACCTCCAACGTGGCCCACACGACAGCTACGGCGATGTGGTGCATGGACTCAGGACCCACTTTCACCAGTGGATCCAAGGACTGTCAGTGACCACCTTTGAGCAGCTGGAAGACCTGATGATTAGTGTTGAGCGATACTTTCCGATATCGGAAAGTATCGGTATCGGAAAGTATCGGCCGATACCGTCACAGTATCGGAATCCAATCCGATACCGATACCCGATCCCAATGCAAGTCAATGGGACTCAAGTATCGGACGGTATTCCTGATGGTTCCCAGGGTCTGAAGGAGAGGAAACTCTCCTTCAGGCCCTGGGAACCATATAAATGTGTAAAAGAAAGAATTAAAATAAAAAATATCGCTATACTCACCTGTCCGACGCAGCCGGGACTTCAGCGAGGGAACCGGCAGCGTTGTTTGTTTAAAATTCGCGCTATTACTTGGTTACGTGAATTCCCGGCTTGTGATTGGTCAGGTCGGCCATGTTGCCGGGACGCGGACCAATCACAGCAAGCCGTGACGAAATTACGTCACGGCTTGCTGTGATTGGTCCGCGTCCCGGCAATATGGCCGCCCTGACCAATCACAAGCCGTGACGTCACGGGAGGCTGGACACGCGCTCATTTTAAAATGGGCGCGTATCCAGCCTCCCGTGACGTCACGGCTTGTGATTGGTTGCGCCGCGATCAACCAATCACAAGCCGGGAGGCTGGACGCGCTCATTTTGAAATGGGCGCGTGTCCAGCCTCCCGGCTTGTGATTGGTTGACCGCGACGCAACCAATCACAAGCCGTGACGTCACGGGAGGCTGGACACGCGCCCTTTTTAAAATGAGCGCGTTTCCAGCCTCCCGTGACGTCACGGCTTGTGATTGGTTAATGGCGGCCATGTTGCCGGGACGCGGACCAATCACAGCAAGCCGTGACGTATTTTCGTCACGGCTTGCTGTGATTGGTCCGCGGCCCGGCAACATGGCCGCCCTGACCAATCACAAGCCGGGACTTCGCGTAACCATGTAAAAGCGGGAATTTTAAACAAACAACGCTGCCGGTTCCTGCGCTGAGGTCCCGGCTGCGTCGGACAGGTGAGTATAGCGATATTTTTTATTTTAATTCTCTATTTTACACATTTTAACATTAATGTTGTTCCGATACCCGATACCCGATACCACAAGAGTATCGGAATCCCGGTATCGGAATTCCGATACAGCAAGTATCGGCCGATACCCGATACTTGCAGCATCGGAATGCTCAACACTACTGATGATCAAAGACCAGTTCTTACATCTTTGCCCAGCTGAGGTGCGACAGTTCGTAATGGACAGAGAGCCCAAAAATGTAATGAAAGCAGCGCAGATTGCCGATGCCTATGAGGCCAACCGTAGATCGGAAGTGTGGAAGCCAGTCAGCACCAGCTGGAGAGGGGTTAAGCCTGCAACCAATGCCAGTACCCCTGCCAGCCAACACACCAGAGGCCCTGTCCCCGTAGCCAACAGCATCAGACCTACCACTGAACCTCGCCACTGTTTTGTCTGCAAGTGGACTGGTCATATCAGTCCCCACTGTCCAGACAAGCAGAAGAACACCTCATTCAAGGCCCCAGGGCCTAATGCAGCAGTTTTTTTGGTGGGTGGTGTGGCTGGGAGGGGGTGTGACAACGTACAGCACGTCACCATGGGAGGCCATGTTGCTACAGGCCTCAAAGCAAAGACACCGGGGCTGAACGAACCCTCATCCGACCCAAACTGGCGGCTCCTGAAGAAATCATTCCGGGGAAAACCCTAACTGTCACTGGGATTGGGAGCATCAGCTGTCCCTTGCCAATGGCCCCGGTTTATATTGATTGGGGTGCCAGGAGCGGGGTGAAGGAAGTGGGGCTGTCTGATAATTTGCCCACTGATGTTTTGTTGGGGACTGATTTGAGGAGGATGGTTGCATACTACGTCCCTGACACCCCTCCCCAATCTGCTAATAAGGGTAACGTTAACCCTGATGATGATGATGATGGGAAATCGCATGTGTTACCTGACCATGCTTTATCTTATAACGATGCATCTGATAACCATTTTTTCCCTAGGATTGATGGTGAAAATGTTGTACCTGTGCCAACTGAACCTGACAATGATTTTTCTGTGAAAGTTGATGTGTCCATAGGTACAGGAGTGCTCAGCCACGTCGCTCTGCGGAGTGAGACAGCTGAGGAACCCCTAGCAGGGGCAAGTGTCGGTGCTACAGGAAATGAGGAGATACATGAGAACCGTGAGGAAGGTGATGCCATGCAATTGACCAGTGCCACCAAGGAAGGTAACTGGCCCATAAGTAGCAATGCTTCTGAGGTAATGGGGGTGGATGGGGAGGTAGAGCCCATAGCAGCGCCGGCTGATGGGTCTGTAGAAATCCCCGGGGAGACAGCCTACGTAGCTGCTGTCACCCGCAGTCAGAGTGCCCGGAACGCAGATAACTGTCTGCCTTCCGGACCCTCCTCAGTCATCAGTGTGACTGAACCAGAGGTGGACCCAGAGCAGGTCCCAGAGGGTTCCCGTGGGGAAGGGACCCTGACATCGCTTCTGGCTTCCCCTAGCCAGGAGTTTCAGGCAGCTCTGCACACAGATGCGAGCCTAGAGAGCTTGAGACAACTTGCCGAGACGCCCATCTCCAAGACTGATAAGGAGAGGGTGTTCTGGGAAAGAGGAAGGTTGTACCGGAAGACAGTACCCGGAAAATCGCAAAAGGAGTAGTTGAGGGAAAGACAGCTGGTCGTCCCGCAGCAATTCCTGGGTGAGTTGTTGCCCATGAGATCCCGCTAACTGGACACTTGGGGATCAGGAAAACAAAGGCCCGGCTGTCTCAACACTTCTATTGGCCTAAGATGGGGACAGGTGTGTCAAACTACTGCCACTCCTGTATCACCTTTCAAAGAGTGGGGAAGGCGGGGCCTGCTCTTAAGGCTCCCCTGATCCCTTTGCCAGTGATAGAGGAGCCTTTCCAGAGGATCGTGGTGGACATTGTGGGCCTGCTGGCCGTCCCCAGCAGCTCTGGAAAGCGATATATCCTTACTGTGGTAGACTACGCTACCCGGTACCCAGAGGCAGTAGCTCTGTCATCAACTAGGGCAGATAAGGTGGCGGATGCCCTGTTGGCTATCTTTGCATGTGTAGGATTTCCCAGGGAGATGCTTACTGATCAAGGGACCCAATTCATGTCTCGCCTAATGGAGGCTCTCTGTAAGAGAATGCAGGTGAAGCACCAGGTATCGAGTTCGAATCACCCACAGACCAATGGCTTGTGTGAACGCTTAAATGGTACCCTCAAACAGATGCTACGCATGCTGGTTGAGACACAAGGGCGTGAATGGGAGCGGTACCTCCCACACCTGCTGTTCGCTTACCGAGAGGTTCCGCAGGCCTCGACGGTGTTCACCCCCTTCGAGCTCCTGTACAGTAGGAAAGTCCGGGGACCCCTTGGGTTGGTCAGAGAATCCTGAGAAGAGGAGCCGAACCCTTCTGAATTGTCCATAGTGGAGTATGTCATGCGCTTCCGTGACAAGATGCAGACCTTGACGCAGTTGGTGCATGACAACATGACGCAGGCTCAGGCTGATCAGAATCTGGTACCACCAGAACGCCCGGGAGCGGACCTACCACGTGGGTCAGAAGGTGTGGGTGCTGGTCCCCGTACCAAAGGATAAGCTTCAGGCAGCCTGGGAGGGCCCGTACATCGTCCACCAACAGCTCAACTCGGTCACCTACGTGGTCACGCTTGACCACGCTCGGGGTAGGTGAAAGGCCTTTCAGGTCAACATGATGAAGGCTCATCACGAACGTGAACCTTTCGTCCTACCGGTCTGCAGCGTACCCGAAGACAGGGAGGAAGACACCCTCCTGGACATGCTAGCCCAAGCCAAGGCCGGTGGGTCCATCGAGGACGTGGAGGTAAGCGCCTTGTTAACTGAACCACAGTGGTTGCAGTTGCAAACCACACTGGAACCCTTCCGGGTCATGTTCTCCAACCGGCCTGGAAGGACTGAGTTAGCAGTCCAAGAGGTGGACACCAGGAATCATGCCCCACTACGGCGAATGCACTATCGAATCTCCGACCAAGTGCAGCAGGTTATGCACCAGGAGATCGATGAGATGTTACAGCTGGGGGCGATTCGACGGTCAAAGTGCGCGTGGGCCTCACCCGTAGTTCTCGTGCCAAAGAAGGACAGGACCACCCGGTTCTGCGTGGACTACAGGGGGCTCAACGCCATTACAGCCTCTGACACACACCCAATGCCACGCATCGAGGAACTGCTTGAGAAGTTAGCTGGTGCAAAATACCTGACAATAATGGATCTGAGTCGAGGATACTGGCAGATTCCCCTGAGCCCCGAGGTGCAGGAGAAGTCCGCCTTTATCACACCCTTTGGACTGAACGAGTCCACAGGCATGCCCTTCGGCATGAAGAATGCCCCTGCCACTTTCCAGTGGATTGTCAACCTCCTGCTTCAGGGACTGGAGAAGTACGCAGTGGCGTCCTTGGATGACATTGCCATCTTCAGTCCCTCCTGGGAGGAACACCTGCAGCATCTCGAGGAGGTGCTCAGGCGAATTCACCAAGCAGGACTGACTATCAAGCCGGGAAAGTGCCAGATGGGCATGAGGGAGGTCCACTACCTGGGGCACCGGGTAGGCGGAGACACCCTAAAGCCAGAGCCTGAGAAAGTGGGCGCGATCGTGAACTGGCCCACTCCCAGGACCAAGAAACAGGTGATGTCCTTCCTGGGCACTGCAGGGTACTATAGGCGCTTCGTACAGCACTATAGTAGCCTGGCAAAACCTTTAACGGACCTCACCAGGAAGAAGCTACCCCACATCGTCAACTGGACAGATGGCTGTGAGGGTGCCTTCCAGGCGTTGAAAACCGCACTGTGCAATGCCCCTGTGTTGAAAGCAGTCGACAGCAGTCGACCGTTCTTGGTATAGACTGACGCCAGCGAGTTTGGCCTCGGTGCTGTGCTCAGCCAGGTTGACTCGGAGGACCAAGAGCACCCCGTGTTGTACCTGAGCCGGAAACTTTTGCCGAGGGAAGTGGCCTACTCCACCATTGAGAAGGAGTGCCTGGCCATAGTCTGGGCCCTGCAGCGCTTGCAGCCCTACTTGTACGGTCGCACCTTCACTGTGGTGACCGATCACAACCCTCTGCGCTGGCTAAACGCCATGTGTGGAACCAACGGCAGGTTGCTACGCTGGAGCCTTGCCCTTCAGCAATTTGACTTCACCATTGAACACAAAGTGGGCAGGGAGCATGGGAATGCAGATGGACTGTCCTGCCAGGGTGAACCTACTGAGGTGCGCATGGAGGCATACTGAGAGGTTCTGCCTCCGTAGCATACACTAAAAGGGGGAGGCGTCATGATATTGTATGAAATATCATATAAGTTTAGTTTCTCCTGTTAGCCCAGGTTGTGGGCTACCCCCCCCTTCCCTTTCACTCAGACAAGAGCCTGCCTTGTCAATGTATGTGGGGGAGTTTTATTGAAGAAAGGAATTTTTACGATCGCTTGGTTAGGCTCAAACTCTCCTCCAGCTATAACTGGATTAGAAGTCTCCAGAAACATGAAGTCCTTTGTTCCATTATTATAAGATATTGGGCCAACGATGTATGCTAGAAAAAAGAAAAGTACATATTGTTATCATTCATCGGCGGTTCGGTCAGCCACTCTAAACATGTGCTTCTAACTCCATCAGGTAAAAAATAGGGATTTCTCTGTAATTATGCATCACAAATAAGACATATTTGATCTCATTAGAATGCCAACGTTAATACGAGATGAATGCTGGGTTTGTTATGACTATGACATGTTCAGTAGCGGAGTTCTAGGCATTAGACAAATTTAGGTTGAATTTACTAAGACTGAAGAAAGAGGAGGGCGATCTTAACTCAACACTTTTGGTGATGTCACAGGCTGTGGTTATTTAAGTGACTCCACTTACCCAGCCCTCAGAGTCTGTCTGCTGGAGTCTGTGTGAGTCTGATCTTACTCCAGACCTCCTGATGAATTGGGACATTTGGGAACTCCGCCCACTAGCCTGGTTGCCTGAAATGAACTGAGAACATGTGAGTTTTACCTTTTCTCATTTAATCCTTTTATTTTATAATTACCTTGTACATATTTGCAATTGTCTCATATTGTAACATCTTTATATAACTGTTTATAAACACTGCCTTAAATCTTTTATGGAGTATAATATTTAATATACTAGATTCGTTCTTCCTGTTCTAAAACGTACCTTAAGCCTTCTGAAGGGAATTACGCTACTGTTTTGGGTTAGCTTCGGACCCGTTTAATCGAAGCTGGTGGCAGCAGTACCGTGCACTGTGCCTTTGGGAGTCATTGTAGCGATGGCAACATTGATAATTATTGTTCCTGCCTGAGCGGGAGTAGTTAAATCGCCTCACTGCAGCGTGCCCAAAAGCCAGTACATAGCAGGCAGCCTTTCTGGCGACTAACTACCCTAGGTGCAGTACCTAATCTGACCTGAGGGCAAAGGGGCGCCAGAGAGCTGCAGGTTTCAAGTGGAACTGTAAGCGGGATATACATAAATCCCTGCAGTTCGTGGTATATTGAAGAGCAGTTGGATAACTAAAATAAGCCCCTGCTGTAAACTAACAGGTCAATAGCCTTGTGTGTGTTTTTCATCACATTGTAGCAGTGGAGGGATAACTAAGATAAGTCCCCCTGCACATGTGATAGCCATCTGTTGGCCTAAAGTCACCCCGATCCGTGACGTAAGGGTGACAGTCACGGGGTGAATCCGTGACATATTGGTGGCAGAGGTGCGCAGTCGTGACAGGCAACCCCTATCTGGAGAATATTTTGCAGCCATATTTTATGGGCGTAGAAAATCGCAGGTGTCCACACCTGCTCACACTAGCTTGATCCTCACTCTCCCAGCCATGAACTTTTAATGAAGTTTAATTTAACCCCTTCACCCCCAAGGGTGGTTTGCACATTAATGACCGGGCCAATTTTTACAATTCTGACCACTGTCCCTTTATGAGGCTATAACTCTGGAACGCTTTGACGGATCTTGGCGATTCTGACATTGTTTTCTCGTGACATATTGTACTTCATGTTAAAGGTAAAATTTATTCGATATAACTTGCGTTTATTTGTGAAAAAAATGGAAATTTGGCGAAAATTTTGAAAATTTTGCAATTTTCCAACTTTGAATTTTTGTGCCCTTAAATCACAGACATATGTCACGCAAAATACTTAATAAGTAACATTTCCCACATGTCTACTTTACATCAGTACAATTTTGGAACCAAAATTTTTTTTTGTGACGGAGTTATAAGGGTTAAAAGTTGACCAGCAATTTCTCATTTTTACAACACCATTTTTTTTTAGGGACCACATCTCATTTGAAGTCATTTTGAGGGGTCTATATGATAGAAAATACTCAAGTGTGACACCATTCTAAAAACTGCACCCCTCAAGGTGCTCAAAACCACATACAAGAAGTTTATTAACCCTTCAGGTGTTTCACAGGAATTTTTGGAATCTAATATATAAAGCTGAATGTGTGTGTGTGTGTATGTATGTATGTATGTATGTATGTCCGGGATTGGCATCTGAACCGTAGCAGCTACAGCCACAAAATTTTGCACAGTCACACGTCTGGACCCCGAGAGCGTCATAGGCTATGTTGTGAGGTGAAATTTTAACCCCGCGCTTTCCAATTCACCAAACAATTTTGCCCCTATCTACATAATGGGGAAAAAGTGAAAGGAAAAGTGTTGGAGGCGTCGCAGCTACAGGCACAAAATTTTGCACAGTCACACGTCTGGACCCTGAGAGCGTCAAAGCTATATTGTGAGGTGAAATTTTAACCCCGCGCTTTCCAAGTCACCAAACAATTTTGCCCCTATCTACATAATGGGGAAAAAATGAAAGGAAAAGTGTTGGAGGCAAATTAACAGCTGCCAGATGTGAACAAGGGGGACTTAAAGAATGACAGCGATGGCACCAAAGAGTATATACTGTACAGTTGCTAAGGTGGGGCCCCAACATGGGATAATCACACCACCACGGGGATATGAACACACACACAAAATGCGCCACACACTACCACGTGCTCGAACACATATACCACCCTCAGTGCACATTTCACCACACATACACCAACCTCGCCACATAAAAGTAGAAACACAAAAGTCGCCGCTCAAAACTCGCCACGCGCAAAACTCTCCACATGCAAAACTCGCCACACGTGCAAAACTCGCCACACGCAAAACTTGCACACGCAGAAAAATTGCCACACGCAGAAAAATTGCCACATGCACAAAAGTTGCAACACATGCAAAAGTTGCCTCACACAAAACTTGCACATACTCAAAAGGCACCACACATAAAACTCGCCACGCGCAAAACTCGCCATGCGCAAAACTTGCTGCACACAACTTGCTACACTAACCTGTCACATGCAACTCGACACACAAAAAGTTGCTACACGCATGTCGCCACACAAAACTCATCTCACAAAAGTCCCTACATGCATGTCGCCACACGCAACTCAACACACACAACTTGACACACGAAACTCGCCCTAAAACACACACAAGTCTGGTATCCTTCAAAAATAAAAATCTGATTAATAAGCAGACAAACTACAAGAGCAACAAATGTACCATATAGGAATCCGGCAGCTGTCAGTCACATGACCAGTCTATTATGTGTATGTGTGAGCTAATATATACTGCCAGGGGGTGGGCTTACTGTTGGCTGGGGATTTATCAGGCTGCCATTTTAGCTTACAAATACTGAGGTAAAAATACTGACCAAATAACGTGTGAACGAGGGCTAATACAGGAGGAGATGGCATACAGCTATATACTATATACAGGAGATGACACACAGGTATATACTATTTACAGGGGAGATGACACACAGGTATATACTATATACAGGAGGAGATGACACACAGATATATACTATATACAGGAGAGATGACACACAGGTATATACTATATAGAGGAGGAGATGACATACAGGTACATACTACATACAGGAGGAGATGACATACAGGTATATACTATATACAGGAGGAGATGACACACAGGTATATACTATATACAGGAGCAGATTACCTACAGGTATATAGTATATACAGGAGGAGATGACACAGGTATATGCTATGTATAGGAGGAGATGACATACAGGTATATACTATATACAGGAGATGACATACAGATATATACTATATATAGGTGAGATGACACACAGGTATATACTATATACAGGAGATTACATACAGGTATATCTAATATATAAAGCTGAATGTGTGTATGTATGTATGTGTGTATGTCCGGGATTGGCATCTGTACCGTCGCAGCTACAGCCACAAAATTTTGCACAGTCACACGTCTGGACCCCGAGAGCGTCATAGGCTATGTTGTGAGGTGAAATTTTAACCCCGCGCGTTCCAATTCACCAAACAATTTTGCTCCTATCTACATAATGGGGAAAAAGTGAAGGGAAAAGTGTTGGAGGAAAATTGACAGCTGCCAGATGTGAACAATGAGGACTTAAAGAATGAGAGCGATGGCGACAAAGAGTATATACCGTACAGTTGCTAAGGTGGGGCCCCGACATGGGATACTCACCACACATGGGGATATGAACACAAACACAAAATGCGCCACACACTACCACGTGCTTGAACACATATACCACCCTCAGCACACATTTCACCACACACACACACCAACCTCGCCACATAAAAGTCGAAACACAAAAGTCACCACTCAAAACTCGCTACATGCAAAACTCGCCATATGCAAAACTAGGCTCACGCAAAACTCGCCACACGTGCAAAACTCACCTCATGGAAAAGTCACCTCATGCAAAACTTGCACACACAGAAAAATTGCCACATGTACAAAAGTTGCACCACATGCAAAAGTTGCCTCACACAAAACTTGCACATACTCAAAATGCACCACACATAAAACTCGCCACGCGCAAAACTCGCCATACACAAATCTTGCTGCACACAACTTGCTACACTAACCTGTCACATGCAACTCAACACACAAAATGTTGCTACACGCATGTCGCCACACAAAACTCATCTCACAAAAGTCGCTACATGCATGTCGCCACACGCAACTCAACACACACAACTTGACACATAAAACTCGCCCTAAAACACACACAAGTCTGGTATTGTCCTTCAAAAATAAAAATCTGATTAATAAGCAAACTACAAGAGCAACAAATGTACCATATAGGAAATACGGCAGCTGTCAGTCACATGACCTGTCTATTATGTGTATGTGTGAGCTAATATATACTGCCAGGGGGGAGGGCTTCCTGTTGGCTGGGGATTTATCAGGCTGCCAATAGCAACCAATCACAGCTCAGCTTCTATTTTGCTACAGTTAATTAACCTGAGCTCTGATTGGTTAATATAGGCAACAAAGACATTCTCAGTATAACAAAGCTAATATATGTTGTGAAATGCTTCTATTTGCTTAGTTTTTGCCTTTTAATAATTACATTTCTATCTATTTGTTTTGTGGTTTTTGTGTGCAGAATAAATTTTTGTTAACACATTCTATTTTGCTAACAGCAGTCATTAACCCGGGCGAAGCCGGGTAGTACAGCTAGTGTTTAAATAAAAATGAACATTTAACTTTTTTTCACACAAAATTTATTTCAGCTCCAATTTGTTTTATTTTACCAAGGGTAACAGGAGAAAATGGACCCCGAAAGTTGTTGTACAATTTGTCCTGAGTACGATGATACCCCATATGTGGGTGTAAACCATTGTTTAGGCGCATGGCAGAGCTTGGAAGGGAAGGAGCGCAATTTGACTTTTCAATGCAAAATTGACTGGAATTGAGATGGGACGCCATGTTGCGTTTGGAGAGCCCCTGATGTGCCTAAACATTGAAACTCCCTACAAGTGACACCATTTTGGAAAGTAGACCCCCTAAGGAACTTATCTAGATGTGTGGTGAGCACTTTGACCCACCAAGTGCTTCACAGAAGTTTATAATGCAGAGCCGTAAAAATAAAAAATCATATTTTTTCACAAAAATGATCTTTTCGCCCCCAATTTTTTATTTTCCCAAGGGTAAGAGAAGAAATTGGACCCCAAAAAATGTTGTGCAATTTGTCCTGAGTACGCTGATACCCCATATGTGGGTGTAAACCATTGTTTGGGCGCATGGCAGAGCTTGGAAGGGAAGGAGCGCCATTTGACTTTTCAATGCAAAATTGACTGGAATTGAGATGGGACGCCATGTTGCGTTTGGAGAGCCCCTGATGTGCCTAAACATTGAAACTCCCTACAAGTGACACCATTTTGGAAAGTAGACCCCCTAAGGAACTTATCTAGATGTGTGGTGAGCACTTTGACCCACCAAGTGCTTCACAGAAGTTTATAATGCAGAGCCGTAAAAATAAAAAATCATATTTTTTCACAAAAATGATCTTTTCGCCCCCAATTTTTTATTTTCCAAAGGGTAAGAGAAGAAATTGGACCCCAAAAAATGTTGTGCAATTTGTCCTGAGTACGCTGATACCCCATATGTGGGTGTAAACCATTGTTTGGGCGCATGGCAGAGCTTGGAAGGGAAGGAGCGCCATTTGACTTTTCAATGCAAAATTGACTGGAATTGAGATGGGACGCCATGTTGCGTTTGGAGAGCCCCTGATGTGCCTAAACATTGAAACTCCCTACAAGTGACACCATTTTGGAAAGTAGACCCCCTAAGGAACTTATCTAGATGTGTGGTGAGCACTTTGACCCACCAAGTGCTTCACAGAAGTTTATAATGCAGAGCCGTAAAAATAAAAAATCATATTTTTTCACAAAAATGATCTTTTTGCCCCCAATTTTTTATTTTCCCAAGGGTAAGAGAAGAAATTGGACCCCAAAAAATGTTGTGCAATTTGTCCTGAGTACGCTGATACCCCATATGTGGGTGTAAACCATTGTTTGGGCGCATGGCAGAGCTTGGAAGGGAAGGAGCGCCATTTGACTTTTCAATGCAAAATTGACTGGAATTGAGATGGGACGCCATGTTGCGTTTGGAGAGCCCCTGATGTGCCTAAACATTGAAACTCCCTACAAGTGACACCATTTTGGAAAGTAGACCCCCTAAGGAACTTATCTAGATGTGTTTTGAGAGCTTTGAACCCCCAAGTGTTTCACTACAGATTATAACGCAGAGCCGTGAAAATAATTTTTTTTTTTTTCTCAAAAATGATTTTTTAGCCCCCAGCTTTGTATTTTTACAAGGGTAACAGAATAAATTGGACCCCAAAATTTGTTTTCCAATTTGTCCTGAGTACGCTGATACCCCCTATGTGGGGGGGAACCACTGTTTGGGCGCATGACAGAGCTCGGAAGGGAAGGAGCGCCATTTGGAATGCAGACTTAAATGGATTGGTCAGCAGCCGTCACGTTGCATTTGCAGAGCCCCTGATGTACCCAAACAGTACAAACCCCCCACAAGTGACCCCATATTGGAAACTAGACCTCCCAAGTAACTTATCTAGATGTGTTGTGAGAACTTTGAACCCCCAAGTGTTTCACTACAGTTTATAATGCAGAGCCGTGAAAATAAAACATCTTTTTTTTCCCACAAAAATGATTTTTAGCCCCCCAAATTTTTATTTTCCTAAGGATAACAAGAGAACTTGGACCCCAGAAGTTGTTGTTCAATTTGTCCCGAGTACGCTGATAACACATATGTTGGGGTAAACCCCTTTTTGGGCGCACGGGAGAGCTCGGAAGGGAAGGAGCACTGTTTTACTTTTTCAACGCAGAATTGGCTGGAATTGAGATTGGACGCCATGTCGCGCTTGGAGAGCCCCTGATGTGCCTGGACAGTGGAAACCCCCCAATTCTACCTGAAACCCTAACCCAAACACACCCCTAACCCTAATCCCAACGGTAACCCTAACCACACCCCTAGCCCTGACACACCCATAATTCCAATCCCAACCCTAATCCAAACGTAAATGTAATCCAAACCCTAACCCTAACTTTAGCCCCAACCCTAACTTTAGCCCCAACCCTAACTTTACCTCCAACCCTAGCCCTAACCCTAACCCTACCCCTAACCCTAACCCTAAACGTGACTGAAATACGTGGCACTGAAATACGTGGCACTGAAATACGTGGCACTGAAATACGTGGCACTGAAATACGTGATACGTGGCACTTAAATACGTGGCACTGAAATACGTGGCACTGAAATATGTGGCACTGAAATACGTGGCACTGAAATACGTGGCACTGAAATACGTGGCACTGAAATACGTGGCACTTAAATACGTGGCACTGAAATATGTGATACGTGGCACTTAAATACGTGGCACTGAAATACGTGGCACTGAAATACGTGGCACTTAAATACGTGGCACTTAAATACGTGGCACTTAAATACGTGGCACTGAAATATGTGATACGTGGCACTTAAATACGTGGCACTGAAACACGTGGCACTGAAATACGTGATACGTGGCACTGAAATACGTGGCACTGAAATACGTGCAACTGAAATACGTGGTACTAAAATATGTGGCACTGAAATACGTGATACGTGGCACTGAAATACGTGGCACTGAAACACGTGGCACTGAAATACGTGATACGTGGCACTGAAATACATGGCACTGAAATACGTGGCACTGAAATACGTGGCACTGAAATACGTGGCACTGAAATACGTGGCACTGAAATACGTGGCACTATGACTGTCAGAAAATGTTCATTAAACGGTTAGGGGTGAGGTTAGGGGTAGAGTTAGGGTTAGGGTTTGGATCCCTTTATCACCTTGATGGTGGTGGGTGGCTTTTCAGTGTGTTTTCTGTTTTTTTCGATAAAAATGCATGCATTTTTAACGCAAACAAACGCATGTGCTTAAAAACGCAAGAAAATACTGCAGGTTGTATTTCTGAAAATGAACGCATGCAGAAAAAAACTGCATGCGTTTGAAAACGCAACCAAACGCGTACAAAAAAACCGCATGCGTTTTCAATGTTAAATATAGGGAAAAAACGCATGCGTTTTTTTGTGCAAAAAACGCTGCAGACAAAAACGGAAGTGTGAAACCAGCGACGCTTTTTATAGCAAAAAAGTTTTTGCGTCTCCACATTTTGAGACCTATAATTTTTCCACATTTGCCCCACAGAGTCATGTGAGGTCTTGTTTTTTGCGGGACGAGTTGACGTTTTTATTGGTAACATTTTCGGACACGTGACCGTTTTTGATCGCTTTTTATTCCGATTTTTGTGAGGCAGAATGACCAAAAACCTGCTATTCATGAATTTCTTTTGGGAGAGGCGTTTATACCGTTCCGGGTTTGGTAAAATTGATAAAGCAGTTTTATTCGTCGGGTCAGTATGATTACAGCGGTATCTCATTTATATCATTTTTTTTATGTTTTGGCGCTTTTATACGATAAAAACTATTTTATAGAAAAAATAATTATTTTGGTATCGCTTTATTCTCAGGACTATAACTTTTTTATTTTTTTGCTGATGATGCCGTATGGCGGCTTGTTTTTTGCGGGACAAGATGACGTTTTCAGCGGTACCATGGATATTTATATCAGTCTTTTTGATCGCGTGTTATTCCACTTTTTGTTCGGCGGTATGGTAATAAAGCGTTGTTTTTTGCCTCGTTTTTTTTTTTTCTTCTTACGGTGTTTACTGAAGGGGTTAACTAGTGTGGCAGTTTTATAGGTTGGGTCGTTACGGACGTGGCGATACTAAATATGTGTACTTTTATTGGTTTTTTTTTTTTATTTAGATAAAGAAATGTATTTATGGGAATAATATTTTTTTTTTTTTTTCATTATTTTGGAATATTTTTTTTAATTTTTTTTTACACATTTGGAAATTTTTTTTTTTACTTTTTTACTTTGCCCCAGGGGGGGACAATACAGATCGGTGATCTGCCAGTTTGCATAGCACTCTGACAGATCACCGATCTGCGAGAAGTACAGGCTGCTTCACAGTGCCTGCTCTGAGCAGGCGTCTGTGAAGCCACCTCCCTCCCTGCAGGACCCGGATCCGCAGCCATCTTGGATCCGGGTCTGGAGCAGGCAGGGAGGGAGGTAAGACCCTCGCAGCAACGCGATCACATCGCGTTGCTGCGGGGGGCTCAGGGAAGCCCGCAGGGAGCCCCCTCCCTGCGCGATGCTTCCCTGAACCGCCGGCACATCGCGATCATGTTTGATCGTGGTGTGCCGGGGGTTAATGTGCCGGGAGCGGTCCGTGACCACTCCTGGCACATAGTGCCGGATGTCAGCTGCGATATGCAGCCGACACCCGGCCGCGATCGGCCGCGCTCCCCCCGTGAGCGCGGCCGATCGGCTATGACGTACTATCCCGTCGGCGGTCATACGGGCCCACCCCACCTCGACGGGATAGTACGTCGGATGTCAGGAAGGGGTTAAGCAAGGATTTTTTAGATCAGTGAGTGCCTTCTTTTTTTCTTTTTTCTCAAATGAATGGATACATATTTATATTTAATACAGGGCTAGATAGCTTAAAAGCCGGTAATTCAATTGCCGGCTTTTGCTATCTCCTTATCAAACCCGACAGGATATGAGACATGGTTTACATACAGAATAGCCAAAGAAGTAACAAGAGCTCCAAAAGAACCAAGTTTGCATAAAAGTAACAATGTTATTAACTCAAAAATAACATAACAATAAAAAATAATAATAGTGATAACAGGAAAATGACTAAAGACTCACCAAAACTGGTGGCAAAGTGGTACCCAGCAGGCAATCATTACCAAATACTTAATAAATACATTAATAGTCAACTCTAAAGTGCCAGTGCCTTGTGCAAAAGTTCATAGAAATATACATATGTCTATATACACCAAATGTATAGAATGCCAGGAACACCATTAAGCCTCATCAAAAGTGTCAAAAGATGACATACAAGTAACAAAGGAGCATGACCAGTGAAAGTAATAGTAGATATATTACCTGAGGGACCACGATGCCACCCATCCTAACGCGCATTTCGGCCATGTTCCTTCTTCCGTGGTACAACAATATTCAGAAAAATTCCCACGCTAGAGTTCATATGAGTTTATGCAAGCAGGGGGGAAGCACCACAAGTCTATGATGCTACGTTCCCCTGCATTCCATTCATTCCCCAGTTTTTACAACCAGCAACAACAGCTGCATTAGCAGGCATCTGATTGTAAATATATTTAACCCCTTCAGATGGGTTTACAGCATGGGTGTCACGGGGAGACTAGGTGAGCGAGAGCTAATAACCCGGGCCCCTGCAATTTTTCTCAGACTAGGGAAATCCTGACTGACCCTCTACCTGGAGTTTACACTGATGGTGTGCATGTCCAGGCCTCGAACCTCACCCTGTCTGCTGTTTCAACCCTAGGCTGAAACCTCCACCCACCACCCAGTGAAGAGGTAATACACCAATACCCACAGTTAGCACAGACAAGGAAAAAGGAAAATATACACCACGCCGCAGTCACTCAGCAATACACTATAAATGTGCAGGGCAAAATAAATACAAATATAGGAAGGAGTAAATAAGACAAAGGAAAATACACCACCAGCAACGAATCTCCAACAACCAGCTCTCCACTCCAGACCGAGATAACAACTCACAAAACAGAAGATATAATCGGCGATGCCCAATGATCAGGAGAACTATTTAACCCCTTCACCCCCAAGGGTGGTTTGCACGTTAATGACCGGGCCAATTTTTACAATTCTGACCACTGTCCCTTTATGAGGCTATAACTCTGGAACGCTTTGACGGATCTTGGCGATTCTGACAATGTTTTCTCGTGACATATTGTACTTCATGTTAGTGGTAAAATTTGTTCGATATAACTTGCGTTTATTTGTGAAAAAAATGGAAATTTGGCGAAAATTTTGAAAATTTCGCAATTTTCCAACTTTGAATTTTTATGCCCTTAAATCACAGACATATGTCACGCAAAATACTTAATAAGTAACATTTCCCACATGTCTACTTTACATCAGTACAATTTTGGAACCAAAATTTTTTTTTGTGACGGAGTAATAAGGGTTAAAAGTTGACCAGCAATTTCTCATTTTTACAACACCATTTTTTTTTAGGGACCACATCTCATTTGAAGTCATTTTGAGGGGTCTATATGATAGAAAATACCCAAGTGTGACACCATTCTAAAAACTGCACCCCTCAAGGTGCTCAAAACCACATTCAAGACGTTTATTAACCCTTCAGGTGTTTCACAGGAATTTTTGGAATGTTTAAATAAAAATGAACATTTAACTTTTTTTCACACAAAATTTATTTCAGCTCCAATTTGTTTTATTTTACCAAGGGTAACAGGAGAAAATGGACCCCCAAAGTTGTTGTACAATTTGTCCTGAGTACGCTGATACCCCATATGTGGGGGTAAACCACTGTTTGGGCGCATGGCAGAGCTCGGAAGGAAAGGAGCGCCATTTGACTTTTCAATGCAAAATTGACTGGAATTGAGATGGGACGCCATGTTGCGTTTGGAGAGCCCCTGATGTGCCTAAACACTGAAACCCCCTTCAAGTGACACCATTTTGGAAAGTAGACCCCCTAAGGAACTTATCTTGATGTGTGGTGAGCACTTTGACCCACCAAATGCTTCACAGAAGTTTATAATGCAGAGTCGTAAAAAAAAAAATCATATTTTTTCACAAAAATGATCTTTTCGCCCCCAATTTTTTATTTTCCCAAGGGTAAGAGAAGAAATTGGACCCCAAAAAATGTTGTACAATTTGTCCTGAGTACGCTGATACTCCATATGTGGGTGTAAACCATTGTTTGGGCGCATGGCAGAGCTTGGAAGGGAAGGAGCGCCATTTGACTTTTCAATGCAAAATTGACTGGAATTGAGATGGGACGCCATGTTCCGTTTGGAGAGCCCCTGATGTGCCTAAACATTGAAACCCCCTACAAGTGACACCATTTTGGAAAGTAGACCCCCTAAGGAACTTATCTTGATGTGTGGTGAGCACTTTGACCCACCAAGTGCTTCACAGAAGTTTATAATGCAGAGCCGTAAAAAAAAAATCATATTTTTTCACAAAAATGATCTTTTCGCCCCCAATTTTTTATTTTCCCAAGGGTAAGAGAAGAAATTGGATGCCGAAAAATGTTGTGCAATTTGTCCTGAGTACGCTGATACCCCATATGTGGGTGTAAACCATTGTTTGGGCGCATGGCAGAGCTTGGAAGGGAAGGAGTGCCATTTGACTTTTCAATGCAAAATTGACTGGAATTGAGATGGGACGCCATGTTGCGTTTGGAGAGCCCCTGATATGCCTAAACATTGAAACTCCCTACAAGTGACACCATTTTGGAAAGTAGACCCCCTAAGGAGCTTATCTAGATGTGTGGTGAGCACTTTGACCCACCAAGTGCTTCACAGAAGTTTATAATGCAGAGCCGTAAAAATAAAAAATCATATTTTTTCACAAAAATGATCTTTTCGCCCCCAATTTTTTATTTTCCCAAGGGTAAGAGAAGAAATTGGACCCCAAAAAATGTTGTGCAATTTGTCCTGAGTACGCTGATACCCCATATGTGGGTGTAAACCATTGTTTGGGCGCATGGCAGAGCTTGGAAGGGAAGGAGCGCCATTTGACTTTTCAATGCAAAATTGACTGGAATTGAGATGGGACGCCATGTTGCGTTTGGAGAGCCCCTGATGTGCCTAAACATTGAAACCCCCCACAAGTGACACCATTTTGGAAAGTAGACCCCCTAAGGAACTTATCTAGATGTGTTTTGAGAGCTTTGAACCCCCAAGTGTTTCACTACAGATTATAACGCAGAGCCGTGAAAATATATATATATTTTTTTCTCAAAAATGATTTTTTAGCCCCCAGCTTTGTATTTTTACAACGGTAACAGAATAAATTGGACCCCAAAATTTGTTTTCCAATTTGTCCTGAGTACGCTGATACCCCATATGTGGGGGGGAACCACTGTTTGGGCGCATGACAGAGCTCGGAAGGGAAGGAGCGCCATTTGGAATGCAGACTTAAATGGATTGGTCAGCAGCCGTCACGTTGCATTTGCAGAGCCCCTGATGTACCCAAACAGTACAAACCCCCCACAAGTGACCCCATATTGGAAACTAGACCTCCCAAGGAACTTATCTAGATGTGTTTTGAGAACTTTGAACCCCCAAGTGTTTCACTAAAGTTTATAGCGCAAAGCCGTGAAAATAAAAATTCTTTTTTTTTTTCACAAAAATGATTTTTTAGCCCCCAGTTTTGTATTTTCACAAGGGTAACAGGATAAATTAGACCCCAAAAGTTGTTGTCCAATTTGTCCTGAGTATGCTGATACCCCATATGTGGGGGGGAACCACTGTTTGGGTGCATGACAGAGCTCGGAAGGGAATGGATTGGTCAGCAGCCGTCACGTTGCATTTGCAGAGCCCCTGATGTACCCAAACAGTACAAACCCCCCACAAGTGACCCCATATTGGAAACTAGACCTCCCAAGGAACTTATCTAGATGTGTTGTGAGAACTTTGAACCCCCAAGTGTTTCACTACAGTTTATAACGCAGAGCCGTGAAAATAAAACATCTTTTTTTTCCCACAAAAATGATTTTTAGCCCCCCAAATTTTTATTTTCCTAAGGATAACAAGAGAACTTGGACCCCAGAAGTTGTTGTTCAATTTGTCCCGAGTATGCTGATAACACATATGTTGGGGTAAACCCCTTTTTGGGCGCACGGGAGAGCTCGGAAGGGAAGGAGCACTGTTTTACTTTTTCAACGCAGAATTGGCTGGAATTGAGATTGGACGCCATGTCGCGCTTGGAGAGCCCCTGATGTGCCTGGACAGTGGAAACTCCCCAATTCTACCTAAAACCCTAACCCAAACACACCCCTAACCCTAATCCCAACGGTAACCCTAACCACACCCCTAGCCCTGACACACCCATAATTCTAATCCCAACCCTAATCCAAACCGTAAATGTAATCCAAACCCTAACTTTAGCCCCAACCATAACTTTAGCCCCAACCCTAACCCTAACTTTACCTCCAACCCTAGCCCTAACCCTAACCCTAACCCTACCCCTACCCCTAACCCTAAACGTGACTGAAATACGTGGCACTGAAATACGTGGCACTGAAATACGTGGCACTGAAATACGTGGCACTGAAATACGTGGCACTGAAATACGTGATACGTGGCACTGAAATACGTGGCACTGAAATACATGGCACTGAAATACGTGCAACTGAAATACGTGCAACTGAAATACGTGCAACTGAAATACGTGGCACTTAAATACGTGGCACTTAAATATGTGGCACTGAAATACGTGATACGTGGCACTGAAATACGTGATACGTGGCACTTAAATACGTGGCACTGAAACACGTGGCACTGAAATACGTGATACGTGGCACTTAAATACGTGGCACTGAAATACGTGGCACTGAAATACGTGATACGTGGCACTGAAATACGTGCCACTGAAATACGTGGCACTGAAATACGTGCAACTGAAATACGTGCAACTGAAATACATGCAACTGAAATACGTGGTACTAAAATATGTGGCACTGAAATACGTGATACGTGGCACTGAAACACGTGGCACTGAAATACCTGATACGTAGCACTGAAATACGTGGCATTGAAATACGTGGCACTAAAATACGTGGCACTGAAATACGTGGCACTATGACTGTCAGAAAATGTTCATTAAACGGTTAGGGGTGAGGTTAGGGGTAGAATTAGGGTTAGGGTTTGGATCTCTTTATCACCTTGATGGTGGTGGGTGGCTTTTCAGTGTGTTTTCTGTTTTTTTTTCGATAAAAACGCATGCGTTTTTAACGCAAACGCATGTGCTTAAAAACGCAAGAAAATACTGCAGGTTGTATTTCTGAAAATGAACGCATGCAGAAAAAAAACGCATGCGTTTGAAAACGCGACCAAACCCGTACAAAAAAACGCATGCATTTTCAATGTTAAATATAGGGAAAAAAACGCATGCGTTTTTTTGTGCAAAAAACGCTGCAGACAAAAACGCAAGTGTGAAACCAGCGACGCTTTTTATAGCAAAAAAGTTTTTGCGTCTCCACATTTTGAGACCTAGAATTTTTCCACATGTTGGTCTACAGAGTCATGTGAGGTCTTGTTTTTTGCGGGACGAGTTGACGTTTTTATTGGTAACATTTTCGGACACGTGACCATTTTTGATCACTTTTTATTCCGATTTTTGTGAGGCAGAATGACCAAAAACCTGCTATTCATGAATTTCTTTTGGGAGAGGCGTTTATACCGTTCCGCGTTTGGTAAAATTGATAAAGCAGTTTTATTCGACGGGCCAGTACGATTACAGCGATATCTCATTTATATCATTTTTTTATGTTTTGGCGCTTTTATACGATAAAAACTATTTTATAGAAAAAATAATTATTTTAGTATCGCTTTATTCTCAGGACTATAACTTTTTTATATTTTTGCTGATGATGCTGTGTGGTGGCTTGTTTTTTGCGGGACAAGATGACGTTTTCAGCGGTACCATGGATATTTATATCAGTCTTTTTGATCGCGTGTTATTCCACTTTTTGTTCGGCAGTATGGTAATAAAGCGTTGTTTTTTGCCTCGTTTTTTTTTTTTTTTTCTTACGGTGTTTACTGAAGGGGTTAACTAGTGGGACAGTTTTATAGGTTGGGTCGTTACGGACGCGGCAATACTAAATATGTGTACTTTTATTGTTTTGTTTTTTTTATTTAGATAAAGAAATGTATTTATGGGAATAATATAAATATTTTTTTATTATTTATTTAGGAATTTTTTTTTATTTTTTTTACACATGTGGAAAAAAATTTTTTTTTACTTTTTTACTTTGTCCCAGGGGGGGACATCACAGATCGATGATCTGATAGTGTGCACAGCACTCTATCAGATCACCGATCTCACTTACATCGGTGCAGGCTTACCAGTGTCTGCTCTGAGCAGACACTCCGTAAGCCACCTCCTTCCCTGCAGGACCCGGATGCCGCGGCCATCTTGGATCCGGGACCTGCAGCCAGGAAGGAGGTAGGAGACCCTCGCAGCAACGCAATCACATCGCGTTGCTCCGGGGGTCTCAGGGAAGCCCGCAGGGAGCCCCCTCCCTGCGCGATGCTTCCCTATACCGCCGGTACACTGCGATCATGTTTGATCGCGGTGTGCCGGGGGTTAATGTGCCGGGGGCGGTCCGTGACCGCTCCTGGCACATAGTGCCGGATGTCAGCTGCGATATGCAGCTGACACCCGGCCGCGATCGGCCGCGCTCCCCCGGTGAGCGCCGCTGATCGGTGATGACGTACTATCCCGTCGGTGGTTATACGGGCCCACCCCACCTCGACGGGATAGTACGTCCGATGTCAGGAAGGGGTTAAAGGCAATGGGCATGGCCCAGCTTCCAATCTGAGGATCAGGTAAATTAACCCCGAACAGCTAGATAAAATCTAGCCGACGCCAATGAGCACATAGTGGTCAAAAGCGGAATTACCGCTGTCTGTCGAACGACCTGGTCTGAACAGCGTCCAACATGACAATGGGACATGACTGTACAACAGACCGGCATGGGATATTGTTGTTTTTTTATTTTATTTTTTTACAGAACGAGGGTCTTCAGGTGGATTAAGCGAACAATAAAGATTTATAACCCCCGCGTGTATTTATTTCATTAAAATACTTTATTCATAATGTGTGTGTGTGCATTATTAACCCTTTACTACTATTGGAAAAATAATGGCTAGGTGTCTTATTGACATCTCTCCATTATTAACCAGGCTTAATGTCACCTTACAATAGCAAGGTGACATTAACCCTTTTTAACCCCATATCCCACCACTACAGTGGAGTGGGAAGAGATTGGCTAAGTGCCAGAATAGGCGCATCTTACAGATGTGCCTTTTCAGGGGTGGCTGGGGGGAGATGTTTTTAGCCAGGGGGGCCAATAACCATGGTCCCTCTCTAGGCTATTAATATCTGCCCTGAGTCACTGGCTTTCCCGCTCTGGTGGAGAAAATTGCGTGGAAGCCCATGCCAGGTTTTTCCGTGATTTAACCCTTTATTTTAACACCTAGAGCCCCAAAATTTTGCACACAGACACTTCTAACATTAGTAGTGACGAATATGTAAAAAACAAGGGATATGAAATGGTTTACTGTATGTAAACCATGTCTCATATCCTGTTGGGTTTGATAAGGAGATAGCAAAAGCCGGCAATTGAATTACCGGCCTTTAAGCTATCTAGCGCTATATGAAATATATATATATATATATATATATATATATATATATATATATATATATATATATATATATATGTGTGTCTCACTGACATATATATATATATATAGACTGTATATATGTTTTCACGAATATTTGAGCCCATGGATCTATTCTATGTCCATCTTGCAAGCCGGCGAGAAAATCTCACCGCACGGATGCCATACGGATGACACACGGATAATTTTTAGAGAAAAAATTGCATCCTCGCGTTGAATATGGATCACTGTTCAGGAACTTTTCTGCATATTATGCCTGTAAAAAAATGGACTATATTTCCCTACGCTAAGTGTGACACCAGCCTAAATCTTAAAAGCACGATTCTGACCCTATCTTAGCAGCAGCTCTCCCTACACTCGCTAAGTCTGGAGCAGAATACGGCTAGCAGGGTGGTGCCAGTTCTCCTATAGACCTGCTGACGCTGTGGTCCAGCCAATCACTGTAATACCACAACAAAGATGGCTGCGGCATTACAGTGCATGGCTGACAATCCCTGCACTGTCATTGGTGCTCTAAAGAGTGCCAGAATTGCAGGGTGGAGACCCGAGCTCCCACCGAATAATCGAGTACACCGAGCACAGTGACACTCGGGTGAGTAACGAGTAGTGGCGAGCACGTTTGCTCATCACTAATTCCTTGCGAAACTACAATATTTCCACCACAGATACACCAGGCCTCATCCTGACATAACAGACTGTATTAAATATTTTTTTGGTTTTGGTGAATTAAAAAAAAAAAAGAGTCGAACAAGGCTAGGACGCAGAACTATGCCACGCATGCCTGCAAAACTACGATTTTTCCACCACAGATACACCAGGCCTCAGTCTGACATAACATACTGTATTAAATATTTTGGGGTTTTTTGGTGAATTTGAAAAAGAAAAAAAAAGGAGTAGAACAAGGCTAGCACACAGTACTATGCCACGTATGCCTGTGGAAAAATGATTTTTCCACCACAGATACACCAGGCTACAGCCTGACATAACAGACTGTATTACATTTTTGGTTTTTTTTTGGGGGGGGGGTTGGTGAGTTTTGTAAAAAAAAAAAAGTAGGACAAGGCTAGAA
Source organism: Ranitomeya variabilis (assembly GCF_051348905.1). Taxonomy (NCBI): domain Eukaryota; kingdom Metazoa; phylum Chordata; class Amphibia; order Anura; family Dendrobatidae; genus Ranitomeya; species Ranitomeya variabilis. Next base: position 121,082,697 of record NC_135238.1, read on the forward strand.
CACAGAACTATGATACGTATGCCTGCAAAACTACAATTTTTCAAACACAGATACAGCAGGCCTCAGCCTGACATAAAAGACGGTATAAATTTTATTTTTGTTTTTTGGTGATTTTTATAAACAAAATGAAAAGAACAAAGCTAGCACACAGAACTATGCTACATATACCTGCAGAACTACGATATTTAAACACAGATACACCAGGCCTCAGTCTGACATAAGACTGTATAAACATTTTTTTGTTTTTTGGTGATTTTTTCAAACCAAAAAAAAGGACCAAGGCTACACACAGAACTATGCTACGTATGCCTGCGAAACTATGATTTTTCCAACAAAGAAAGACCAGGCCTCAGCCTGACATACGAAGAGAAAAATGAGTTTTGCCAGGTATATATATGGTAAAAATAGTACAAAGTTTATTAACAATAATGTATAACCAAAACAATTTACACACAGGAAATAAAGTGATACATGTGCAGAGGGCGACCCAGCAAGGTGTAGAAACCCTCCAACAAATCCCCACCCTCTCAATGCCAATCAATTCATTAGTCTAAAGTGCACGTGCATATTAACATGGCATAGGTGGACATGCCTATCGCCACCCTGGACCCTAACACAGACGTAATCCTAAAGTAGGGTGATAGTGGGTCCATGGGGGGCTAGCAGGCACTTACCACAGGCAGGGGTATGGAGGAAAAAGAGACCGGGTGTCCAAGCAAAGCCTCCCGACGCGCGTTTCGCGTCCCTTATTGTCCGCTTTCTCAAGGGAGTACCGGATACCTAGCAAGCAGGACCTTATGAGGTCAAAGGGTACATCACATGTTGAATTTCGGCCAATCCACGCGGTTATGTGGCGGCGCATGCGCACCGCGACACCCAGGTCCTGACAGTGCGCCGGAGCGTCATGCACCACTGCGCACGCGCGGGGATCAAAAAGAAACCCCAGGCGTGCGAGCAGAGCCGAGAGACGCCCCACCGCACAGCAGGAATCCCGGGCCGCGACGCGCATGCGCACAACCGCTGGATCACCAATGATCAGTGACAGATACCCAAAATACAGTGTACAACTAAGAGGCATAAATATTAAATGGAGAGACCTACAGAGAGATAAACAGCGCTCACAAGTGGAAAAAGCAGAGTAGATAAATCCCATAAAGGTACATTAATATATCTTAATAAAACGACGAGCCACTCTCAATGCCATTTTCAATGTGTGTCCTCCGCAGTATTCATGCAAGCACTCCAATGTTGTACATAAGTTCTAATTGTGCCACAAGTCCAACATGGAAAGACGAGATATGGTCCCATAGTTCTCTTGGTCCCACTGCAAGGTTATAAAATATGAATAGTGATTAATTAAAGAAAAAAATAAGAAAAAGTTAAAATAAAATAAAACTAGAAACGCGGCACAGCCATGGGCGCGGCCTGTGTGCCCTCGTATGCAAACCTCTTCCTGGGTTCCTGGGAGAGGTTTGTCTTTGGTGACGAGGGCCCGCGGGCCGCCTCCCATGTGCTGTGCTGGCATAGGTACATAGATGACATTTTCTTTTTGTGGGATGGGACGGTGCAACAGCTCGGGGATTTTATGGAGACGCTGAATCGGAATTCTCTGAATATATTTCTGACCTATAACTATGACGCCAAGAAGATTAACTTCTTGGATGTCAACTTTGAAGTAGATACTAATGGGTCTATTCAGACAGATGTATATCGTAAGCCGACATCGGTGAACTCCTTGATTCATGCTTCCTCAGCTCACATACCCTCTACCATTAGGGCCGTCCCGGTCGGACAGTTTCTCCGGATGAGGCGGATTTGCTCGTCGGATGCAAAATTTGAAGCACAGGCCTCTGACCTCAAGTCAAGGTTTGCAGCACGCGGTTATTCGAACAGGTGCATCAAAAAAGGATATCGCAGGGCGCAGGCTACTCCGCGCGGCGGTCTCCTGAAGGGTACCAGAGCCCGAGCAGGTACTACTGAATATGGACCTATTCGGTTCATATCAACATTTAATCATGAATGGGAGGACATGCGGCAGATCCTTCTCAAACATTGGCCCATTTTGAACACTGAGCCCTCCCTGGGAACATATTTGGGTGACTACCCCCTAATGACGGCAAGAAGGTCAAAAAACTTGAAAGACCTTCTTGTTAGTAGTCATTATGTGCCCACCAGGAAAAATCCATTTGGCTCTAGGGGTCCGATACAGGATCAATATCATGCGGTCGCTGTCTCGCCTGCGCAAATGTCCTACGCTGCACCACTTTCTGTAGTTCCGACGGCAAAAAAACTTTTGACATCAGACATCGCATTTCCTGTAGCAGCACAAATGTGGTCTATTATGCCACATGTGGGTGCTCTAAAATCTATATAGGATTAACGTCTAGGGAACTCAGAATAAGGATACGGGAGCACGTGCGGGACATTTGCGCGGCCAAGACAGCGACCGATCCTACTCTCCTCAAAACTGTCCCCCGTCACTTTAGACAATACCATAACAGTGATCCGTCATCACTAAAAGTGAGGGGGATAGATGTAATCCACTTGGGCATAAGAGGGGGGGATTACAAAAAAATACTGGCACAGGCTGAAGCCAAGTGGATCACTATACTGGACACTCTGACCCCAAAGGGATTGAAGGAATCCCTTTCCTTTTCCTCATTCCTTGGGTCCTGATTATGAGGTGCTGACTGTATATCCCTGCCGGCTGTCTCATTGACAAAGGACCTGGGTGTTTCTAGTTTTATTTTATTTTAACTTTTTCTTATTTTTTTCTTTAATTAATCACTATTCATATTTTATAACCTTGCAGTGGGACCAAGAGAACTATGGGACCATATCTCGTCTTTCCATGTTGGACTTGTGGCACAATTAGAACTTATGTACAACATTGGAGTGCTTGCATGAATACTGCGGAGGACACACATTGAAAATGGCATTGAGAGTGGCTCGTCGTTTTATTAAGATATATTAATGTACCTTTATGGGATTTATCTACTCTGCTTTTTCCACTTGTGAGCGCTGTTTATCTCTCTGTAGGTCTCTCCATTTAATATTTATGCCTCTTAGTTGTACACTGTATTTTGGGTATCTGTCACTGATCATTGGTGATCCAGCGGTTGTGCGCATGCGCGTCGCGGCCCGGGATTCCTGCTGTGCGGTGGGGCGTCTCTCGGCTCTGCTCGCACGCCTGGGGTTTCTTTTTGATCCCCGCGCGTGCGCAGTGGTGCATGACGCTCCGGCGCACTGTCAGGACCTGGGTGTCGCGGTGCGCATGCGCCGCCACATAACCGCGTGGATTGGCCGAAATTCAACATGTGATGTACCCTTTGACCTCATAAGGTCCTGCTTGCTAGGTATCCGGTACTCCCTTGAGAAAGCGGACAATAAGGGACGCGAAACGCGCGTCGGGAGGCTTTGCTTGGACACCCGGTCTCTTTTTCCTCCATACCCCTGCCTGTGGTAAGTGCCTGCTAGCCCCCCATGGACCCACTATCACCCTACTTTAGGATTACGTCTGTGTTAGGGTCCAGGGTGGCGATAGGCATGTCCACCTATGCCATGTTAATATGCACGTGCACTTTAGACTAATGAATTGATTGGCATTGAGAGGGTGGGGATTTGTTGGAGGGTTTCTACACCTTGCTGGGTCGCCCTCTGCACATGTATCACTTTATTTCCTGTGTGTAAATTGTTTTGGTTATACATTATTGTTAATAAACTTTGTACTATTTTTACCATATATATACCTGGCAAAACTCATTTTTCTCTTCGTATTATCATGTTAGTTTGAGTGGGTATACTCTTGTATTTATAGGCTGACTACAGCCTGGTTTCTGATAAAAAGGATGTCAGAGAGGTTTTTGTGGCTACTAATTATCTCTGTGTTTTTCACAGCTGACCTCTGTACCAATATGGATTTTCGTGCTCGTGACCAGACATGGCGGGCTCTAATCAATGATACAGTGCAGGAGGGCACTGAGGGGTGTTCTATGGGACCCGATAGGAATATACAAGAAGTCAGTAACAAATTTAAGGATCTCTTGAGAAAGAGAACACGTACCTGGTGGAATCATGCATTCCTGGAGAAATATTTACAAAGGGATCTGATACCCCGAGGTTTAAGAGTGCAGGTCTTTCCCTCCTTCCCCATCGATGATGATTCTTTTAAAAACAAGTGGGAATCTTTAACTAACACATGTTCAAGAGGTTTTTTGGAATTGTTAAAGGATATGAACCAGGATTCCCTTAACTCTATCGAAGTTGAGATAGAAGAACTACAGATTATCCTGCGGAGGGATATGACTACTGATGCCCTAAAAAAATTTAACGAGGAAATGGATTCCCTCTCCCAAAAGTGGGCCAATGAAATTCAGACCACTAAGAGTAAGAAATTTCAGAGAGATGTGGAGGACAAAAGGCTCTCAAGGGTCTATAGATGGCGTAATGCCAATGAGCGATCGAGGCCTCAATACAGAAATTCATCATATTCGAGGTCACGCTCGACATCCATCAGATCCAATGTCTCAGGGGAGGAAGAGTTGCCCCAAAAAGGTGCCAAATATAGTGGGGCCTCAGGAGGCACGACTAACTTTAAGCGGACAACAAGACAAGCCGCCAAATCTAAAACTAACAGTGGGGCGCCATCTGATTCCCAGGGAGGGCTGCAGGTAGTCAATCTATCTTCTTACCAACTAACTGATGTGCAGCTGAAATTGTTATCAAAGGGGCTGTCTTTTTCCCCCACTAACTCTTTCCATTTCTTCACAGCTGTAAAGGATCTGCACCTGTTCTCCCGAAAACTTCTACTGAAGAAATTACATCATAAAAAGAATATATGCGAACCTATGAGTGAGACCGAGAGAGAGACTCTCCAGAACTTGGAGGACCTTTTGAATGAACAGGTTGGTCCAGAGGTAAATAGATTTCCTGCTTCATCCCTGCCCAGATCTACAAAGTTCCCCCCCTTGTCCCTGAGTCCGGCAATTGAGGTCTTCACTAAATGTGTAAGTGAGGACTTCAAAAAACTGTCCACAAAGAGACGTTATGACAACTTGACATACCAAGAGCGTCAGGCATTATTCCAATTACAATCATTGCCTGACGTGGTCTTTAAGCCAGCAGACAAGGGGGGGAACATTGTGATCTGGCCACAGGAGAAGTATGAACGAGAGGCCCTTAGACAATTAAGGGACTCCAATACATACTCTAGATTATCTTATAACCCGCTGGATGCTTTCTCTCTCGGTCTCCAAGGTATCTTGGTTCGGGCTCTGGATAATGACATCATTAATAAACAAGTGTTAGAGGGTCTGACAGTTAAATACCCAAAAATTCCAACCTTCTACTTGCTCCCTAAGATCCACAAGAATGCCCTCGACCGCCCAGGGCGTCCAATTGTGTCAGGCATTGGGGGGCTTTGTAACCCCATATGCCAGTTTATTGATTTCTATTTAAAACCTTTAGTGGAAACATTGCCATCGTTTGTACGTGACACAACAGACGCCCTGGCCAGGGTCGACGGCATTGTTGTGGATCATAATACCCTAATGGTGACCGCCGACGTGGAGAGCCTATATACTTGCATTGACCATCAACATGGCATCGACGCTGTCCGCCTCTTCCTGGGGGCCTCCAACCGTGACGGCCCACTTTGTGACCTTATCCTCGAGCTGTTGCACTACGTCCTCACCCACAATTTTTTCATCTATAAAGATCATTTTTATCTACAGAAACGCGGCACAGCCATGGGCGCGGCCTGTGCGCCCTCGTATGCAAACCTCTTCCTGGGTTCCTGGGAGAGGTTTGTCTTTGGTGACGAGGGCCCGCGGGCCGCCTCCCATGTGCTGTGCTGGCATAGGTACATAGATGACATTTTCTTTTTGTGGGATGGGACGGTGCAACAGCTCGGGGATTTTATGGAGACGCTGAATCGGAATTCTCTGAATATATTTCTGACCTATAACTATGACGCCAAGAAGATTAACTTCTTGGATGTCAACTTTGAAGTAGATACTAATGGGTCTATTCAGACAGATGTGTATCGTAAGCCGACATCGGTGAACTCCTTGATTCATGCTTCCTCAGCTCACATACCCTCTACCATTAGGGCCGTCCCGGTCGGACAGTTTCTCCGGATGAGGCGGATTTGCTCGTCGGATGCAAAATTTGAAGCACAGGCCTCTGACCTCAAGTCAAGGTTTGCAGCACGCGGTTATTCGAACAGGTGCATCAAAAAAGGATATCGCAGGGCGCAGGCTACTCCGCGTGGCGGTCTCCTGAAGGGTACCAGAGCCCGAGCAGGTACTACTGAATATGGACCTATTCGGTTCATATCAACATTTAATCATGAATGGGAGGACATGCGGCAGATCCTTCTCAAACATTGGCCCATTTTGAACACTGAGCCCTCCCTGGGAACATATTTGGGTGACTACCCCCTAATGACGGCAAGAAGGTCAAAAAACTTGAAAGACCTTCTTGTTAGTAGTCATTATGTGCCCACCAGGAAAAATCCATTTGGCTCTAGGGGTCCGATACCAGGATCAATATCATGCAGTCGCTGTCTCGCCTGCGCAAATGTCCTACGCTGCACCACTTTCTGTAGTTCCGACGGCAAAAAAACTTTTGACATCAGACATCGCATTTCCTGTAGCAGCACAAATGTGGTCTATTATGCCACATGTGGGTGCTCTAAAATCTATATAGGATTAACGTCTAGGGAACTCAGAATAAGGATACGGGAGCACGTGCGGGACATTTGCGCGGCCAAGACAGCGACTGATCCTACTCTCCTCAAAACTGTCCCCCGTCACTTTAGACAATACCATAACAGTGATCCGTCATCACTAAAAGTGAGGGGGATAGATGTAAGCCACTTGGGCATAAGAGGGGGGGATTACAAAAAAATACTGGCACAGGCTGAAGCCAAGTGGATCACTATACTGGACACTCTGACCCCAAAGGGATTGAACGAATCCCTTTCCTTTTCCTCATTCCTTGGGTCCTGATTATGAGGTGCTGACTGTATATCCCTGCCGGCTGTCTCATTGACAAAGGACCTGGGTGTTTCTAGTTTTATTTTATTTTATTTTAACTTTTTCTTATTTTTTTCTTTAATTAATCACTATTCATATTTTATAACCTTGCAGTGGGACCAAGAGAACTATGGGACCATATCTCGTCTTTCCATGTTGGACTTGTGGCACAATTAGAACTTATGTACAACATTGGAGTGCTTGCATGAATACTGCGGAGGACACACATTGAAAATGGCATTGAGAGTGGCTCGTCGTTTTATTAAGATATATTAATGTACCTTTATGGGATTTATCTACTCTGCTTTTTCCACTTGTGAGCGCTGTTTATCTCTCTGTAGGTCTCTCCATTTAATATTTATGCCTCTTAGTTGTACACTGTATTTTGGGTATCTGTCACTGATCATTGGTGATCCAGCGGTTGTGCGCATGCGCGTCGCGGCCCGGGATTCCTGCTGTGCGGTGGGGCGTCTCTCGGCTCTGCTCGCACGCCTGGGGTTTCTTTTTGATCCCCGCGCGTGCGCAGTGGTGCATGACGCTCCGGCGCACTGTCAGGACCTGGGTGTCGCGGTGCGCATGCGCCGCCACATAACCGCGTGGATTGGCCGAAATTCAACATGTGATGTACCCTTTGACCTCATAAGGTCCTGCTTGCTAGGTATCCGGTACTCCCTTGAGAAAGCGGACAATAAGGGACGCGAAACGCGCGTCGGGAGGCTTTGCTTGGACACCCGGTCTCTTTTTCCTCCATACCCCTGCCTGTGGTAAGTGCCTGCTAGCCCCCCATGGACCCACTATCACCCTACTTTAGGATTACGTCTGTGTTAGGGTCCAGGGTGGCGATAGGCATGTCCACCTATGCCATGTTAATATGCACGTGCACTTTAGACTAATGAATTGATTGGCATTGAGAGGGTGGGGATTTGTTGGAGGGTTTCTACACCTTGCTGGGTCGCCCTCTGCACATGTATCACTTTATTTCCTGTGTGTAAATTGTTTTGGTTATACATTATTGTTAATAAACTTTGTACTATTTTACCATATATATACCTGGCAAAACTCATTTTTCTCTTCGTATTATCATGTTAGTTTGAGTGGGTATACTCTTGTATTTATAGGCTGACTACAGCCTGGTTTCTGATAAAAAGGATGTCAGAGAGGTTTTTGTGGCTACTCAGCCTGACATAACAGACTGTGTTAAATATTTTTTTGGTTTTTGGTGAATTTAAAAATAAAAAAAAGAGTAGAATAAGGTTAGCACACAGAACTATGCTACGTATGCCTGCGGAAATACGATTTTTCAAACACAGATACACCAGGCCTCAACCTGACATAACAGACTATATGCATTTTTGGGGGGGTTTTGGTAAATTTTTTGAAAAAAAAAGCCACAGAAAACTGCAGCTTGGTATATAGTAAATAGCAGAAGACAGTAATGGAGCTTTTGGAGGTATGAAGTGAGAGCTATGTACTCACATACAGTGCCTGCAGGCCTTGCACTGATGTGGATATGTGCACATAGACTCCCCTGCCTACCTAGCGCTGCAATCTCTGGACCTCCAAATTAACCATAAAAAGGACTGTTGGTTTCTCATGAGTTGTGGAATGGACAGTTGCAGACCCACACAAAGGCTGCCGTCACACTAGCAGTATTTGGTCAGTATTTTACATCAGTATTTGTAAGACAAAACAAGGAGTGGAACAATTAGGCCGGCGTCACACTCAGCGTATGAAAATACGGTCTGTTTTTTACGGCCGTAATATGCAGAAATGTTCCCAAAATAGTGATCCGTATGTCATCTGTAGGCAGGGTGTGGCAGCGTATTTTGCACTTGGCATCCTCCGTATGTAATCCGTATGGCATCCGTACTGCGATATTTTCTCGCAGGCTTGCAAAACCGACATCTACTGGATTTATGTGCTCAAATGTTCGTTAAAACATATATACAGTATATATATATATATATATATATATATATATATATATATATATATATATATAATTGAGACATATATATATATATATATATATATATATATATGTATGTATACTGTATTTATATTTAATTCAGCGTGAGATATGTGAAAAGTCGGTAATTCAATTGCCGGCTTATTCTTTCTCCTTCACAAACCCAACAGGATATGAGACATGGTTTACATACAGTAAACCATCTCATATCCCTTTTTTTGCATATTCCACACTACTAATGTTAGTAGTGTGTATGTGCAAAATTTGGGCGCTGTAGCTTGTAAAATAAAGGGTTAAATCGTGGAAAAAATTGGCGTGGGCACCCGCCAATTTTCTCCGCCAGAGTGGTAAAGCCAGTGACTCAGGGCAGATATTAATAGCCTAGAGAGGGTCCATGGTTATTGCCCCCCCCCTGGCTAAAAACATCTGCCCCCAGCCACCCCAGAAAAGGCACATCTGTAAGATGCGCCTATACTGGCACTTGGCCACTCTCTTCCCACTCCCGTGTAGCGGTGGGATATGGGGTAATGAAGGGTTAATGTCACCTTGCTATTGTAAGGTGACATTAAGCCAGATTAATAATGGAGAGGCGTCAATTCTGACACCTATCCATTATTAATCCAATAGTACCAAATGGTTAATAAAACACACACACATTATTTAAAAGTATTTTAATGAAATAAAGACACAGGGTGTTGTAATATTTTATTATACTGGTTATCCACCTGAAGACCCTCGTCCTGTAAAAAAGGTAAAATAAAAAATCAACAATATCCCATACTTTCCGTCATTCTGTCAGTCCCACGATGTAAATCCATCTGAAGGGGTTAAATAATTTAACAGCCAGTAGCTGTGCTAATGCAGTCGCTCCTGTCTGTAAAATGTTGTGAATGAATGTAATGCAGGGGAATGTCCTGTAGTTACCTTGAGTCACGGTGATGCGCCCCCTGTTGGATGTCCTCATATTAACTCGAGGACGGGAATTTTCCCCAGGCTTGAGTTTATATGAGAACATCCAGCAGAGGGCGCATCACCATGACTCAAGGTAACTACAGGACATTCCCCTGCATTACATTCATTCATTGGCACTTTAAAGAGCGCCAGAATTGCAGGGTGGAGACCCGAGCTCCCTCTGAATAATCCTGGAAATACTCTGTGCTCGCCGAGCACAGTGATATTCGGGAGAGTACCGAGTAGTGGCGAGCACGTTCACTCATCACTAGTTCCCAACCAATGGCTGTGCGATATCTTCTATTTAAGGCTCCTCCACCATTATGGAGGTTTCTGAGCAATGATATTACCTTGACTTGCTAGTTGTCAGGTTCCCCAGGTCTGCCTTTCTGCTTGTCTACCCTGTACCTGTTTTCTTTTACCTGTCTCTTCTCTTCTGTCCTTCAGCCAGTCCAGCCTGCACCTGCCAGTGCTTCTCTGTCTAAAACCCAGTCCAGCCCGCACTGCCAGAGCCCATCTATTCAACACCTGGTCCAGCCCACACCTGCCAGTGTCCATCTGTCTAACGTCCGGTCTACTCCATACTTTCCAGTTCTATTCTATTCCTCAGCTGGTCCAGCCTGCACCTGCCAGTACTCATCTGTCTAACCGCTGGTCTAGCTCGCATCTTCCAGTGCTCATCTGTCTAACAGCCTGTTTAATCTGCACCTGCCAGTGCTTTTCTGTTCCTCAGCCAGTCCCATCTGCACCCTTGGTTCCAGTTTCCCTACAGTGTCTGCCTTCATTGCTCATCAACCATTTGGGTCATACCAGCCTACCTGCTTTAGGGGGTCAGCTTTCATCCTCTGTAGGTCAGCCCTGTAGTAGCACCTGGTGCAACCTCTTTCTCCTTCCTTGGGTCGTGCTGTCAGCTGCTTTCACTTTTCCAAGGTCAGATTTGGTAGGCCATCTAGTTACATCTCTCCAGGTTTTCCGAGGGCTATGTCACAGTGGTTCCACCAACTTGCCCGTTACAGTCTCCATCTGCTGGATTGATTGTAGTGGAACAGGTGTCGGTCCCAATTATACTAGTTCTGCTCTATTGAAATTGATGTCACTTTGGTGGTGTCTGCCACTAATTTTTGGAAATGTGTAGACTCCTGGTTGGGTCTCCTTCATGTGTGTTGCCTGTAGCAGTTGGCCTCTAAGACTGGTCGGGCTCCACTGCTTTTGAGGCCTGTATTAGTATCCTTGCATTTTTTAACAATAGTTGTATACGAAACTGATATTTGTGCAACCTGAGTGTGGCTAAGCATAAAATCAGGTTGAGCTGTTGCATGTGGTATGAGGGCTCCCAGCAGAGCAGGTCTACACTGATGTTTTACCCATCTCATCTTAATTGGAAGTTCAATTCAAAGCTGTAAATGTTGACCCATACCCTGATGCCTCTTGCAAAGCTGATTGCTGCCGAGATATTCTAAAATTGGTACTGTTGGTCAGTTGAGGCCACTTTCAAGGTGTCTGCCCTTAATTTGAGGTGTTTTGGCAACATTTGGGGACATTATAAGGTGTTGTGCTTTTGCCTCCCATTGATATTAAATACGTTCAGATATACTCAGTGAATATTCGACGAATAAATTGGTGAATATTGCAAAATCTCATCCTTAGTCAAGAGACATACTGGTGTTTCTCACAAAATTAGTTCTTCAATGCAAAAAGTAAAACTATAGTAAAATATATTATTATGACCTACAAAAGATTGCACAAAAACCTCATCGTAACAAAAAAACATATACATTTTATTTCAAACAAAATTCCAATATTGTAAAAACAGCATTGATGGAGATAGTACCAAAATAAGGCACCACAGGCCAGAGGTACACTTATCATAAGTTAAATCCCGCCACCTTTGTATAACTAATGATTGTTAGGGTCCAAAAATCTCTCATGTCTATATATTATATAGAGTCATTACAGACTGATCTATTTCAAGTGTTTATTTCTGGTAATGTTGATGATTATTGCTTACAGCCAATGAAAACCCAAAATTCATTATCTCAGTAAATTAGGACACTTTATAACACCAGCTTAAAAATTATTTTAAAATCCAAAATCCAAATTTTGACCTACTGAAATGTATGTTCAGTAAATGGACTCAATATTTGGTTGGGCTCCTTTTGCATCAATTACTGCATCCATGCATCGTGGCATGGAGGTGTTATGGAAGACCAGGTTGCTTTGATAGCAGCCTTCAGCTTGTCCAAATTGTTGGCTCTGTTGTCTCTCATCTTCCTCTTGACAACACCCCATAGATTCTCTATGGGGTTAAGGTCAGGCAAGTTTGCTGGCCAATCAAGAACAGTAATACTGTTGCTTTAAAACAAGGTATTGGTACTTTGGCAGTGTGGACAGGTGCAAATACTGCTGGAGATTTACATTTCCATCTCTAAAGAATCTTGTTGGCAGAAGAAAGCATGAAGCTCTCTACAATTTCCAGGTAGATGGCTGAATTGACTTTGGTCTTGATAAAACACAGTGGACCTACACCAGCAGATAACATGGCTCCCCAAACCATCACTGATTGTGGTAACGTCACACTAGGCCTCAAGCTGCTTGGATTGTGTGCCTCTCCACTATTCCTCCAGAATTTGGGATCTTGATTTCCAAAGGAAATGCAAAATCTACTTTCATCTGAAAACAACACTTTGGACCACAGAGCAACAGTCCAGTTCTTTTTCTCCTTGGCCCAGGTAAGATGCTTCTGGCATTGTCTATTGGTCATGAGTAGCTTGACACACTTGTAGCCCATGTCCTGGATACATCTGTGTGTGGAGGCTCTTGAAGCAATGACTTCAGCAGCAGTCCACTCCTTGTGAATCTCCCCTAAATTTTTGAATGACCTGTTCTTAACAATTCTTTTTAAGGCTGCAGTTATCCAGGTTGATTGTGCACCTTTTTCTACCACACTTTTTCCATCCCCTCAACTTTCCATTAATATGCTTGAATACAGCACTCTGTGAACAGCCAGCATCTTTTACACTGACCTTTTGTGGTTTACCCTCCTTGTGGATTGTGTCACTGACTGCCTTCTGGATATCTGTCAAGTCAGCAGCAGTCTTCCCCGTGATTGTGGAGTCTATTGAAACAGACTAAGGGACCTTTTTGAATGCTTAGGAAGCCTTTGCAGGTGTTTTTTTGCTAATTATTCTAATTTACTGAGATAATGACTTTTGGGTTATCATTGGCTGTAAGCCATAATCCTCAACATAATCAGAAATAAACACTTGGAAGAGATTAGTCTGTTTGTAATGACCCTACATAATATGTTTCACTTTTTGTATTTAAGAGCTGAAATAAATAAAATTTTTGATGATATTCTAATTTTGTGAGAAGCACCTGTATATAGTAAACAATAATGTGAGTCTGAACTTAGATTCTTGATTGTTGTTTGTGAATTGTTGAATGGCTGCTGTTTACTTCTTATATAAGCACTAGGGTTGAGCAAAACGGATCGGTCATTTTCATAAGTCACCGACTTTTGTCAAAGTCGGGTTTCATGAAACCCGACCCGATCCCAGCGTGGGATCGGCCATGCGGTACACGATCTTCGTGCCAAAGTCGCGTTTCCTATGATGCTTAAAGCGCCATTTCTCAGCCAATGAAGGTGCATGCAGAGTGTGGGCAGCGTGATGACATAGGTCCTGGTCTCCACCATCTTAGAGAAGGGCATGGCAGTGATTGGCTTGCTTTCTGCGGCGTCACAGGGGCTATAAAGGGGCATTCCCGCCAACCGCCATCTTACTGCTGTTGATCTGAGCATAGGGAGAGGTTGCTGCGGCTTCGTCAGAAGCAGGGATAGTGTTAGGCAGGGTACATAAAGCCCTAAACCGCTTGTGCTGTAGCGATTTCCACTGTCCAACACCACCTTTTCTTTTTGGGACAGTGGAGGCTCGATTTCTGTGCAACAGCTCTGTAGCTTATAAGGCTCCCTGATAGCTGCGTTGCTGTGTGTACGCCGCTGTGCAAACCAACTGCTTTTTTCAAAGCACAAATCCTGTTGCTCCTTCCTTTCTGCACAGCTATCTCGTTTGTTTGTCCACACTTTTGACTTTTGTGTGCAGCAGTCCTTTTTATTGCTGCCTGACATACTTTTCTGAGATAACTGTAGGGAGATAGTAATTGTAGTACAGTCCTTTTTTTTTTTTTTTTTTTTGGTTATATCTCTTCAAGCTACTTTTTGCCACAGAAAATATACTCTAATACAGTGGCCCCGATTTATTCACAATTCTCCCAGAAAAAAAAAATAAAAGTGGGAGATTAAGATTGGCAAATCTGCATTAGTGCCAGTCCTGTGTGTGGCATCTTTTTTTTTTTTTTCTGCCACAGAAAACCTACTGTATAACTGTGGGCCTGATTTCTTCACAATTCTCCCAGAAAAAAAAATAAGAGTGGGAGATTAAGATTGGCAAATCCGCGTTAGTGCCAGTCCTGTGTGTGGCATCTGTCTTTGTTTTTCTGCCACAGAAAACCTACTGTATAACTGTGGGCCTGATTTCTTCACAATTCTCCCAGAAAAAAAAATAAAAGTGGGAGATTAAGATTGGCAAATCTGCATTAGTGCCAGTCCTGTGTGTGGCATCTGTCTTTGTTTTTCTGCCACAGAAAACCTACTGTATAACTGTGGGCCTGATTTCTTCACAATTCTCCCAGAAAAAAAAATAAAAGTGGGAGATTAAGATTGGCAAATCTGCATTAGTGCCAGTCCTGTGTGTGGCATCTGTCTTTGTTTTTCTGCCACAGAAAACCTACTGTATAACTGTGGGCCTGATTTCTTCACAATTCTCCCAGAAAAAAAAATAAAAGTGGGAGATTAAGATTGGCAAATCTGCATTAGTGCCAGTCCTGTGTGTGGCATCTTTTTTTTTTTTTTTTTCTGCCACAGAAAACCTACTGTATAACTGTGGGCCTGATTTCTTCACAATTCTCCCAGAAAAAAAAAAAAGAGTGGGATATTAAGATTGGCAAATCCGCATTAGTGCCAGTCCTGTGTGTGGCATCTGTCTTTGTTTTTCTGCCACAGAAAACCTACTGTATAACTGTGGGCCTGATTTCTTCACAATTCTCCCAGAAAAAAAAATACAAGTGGGAGATTAAGATAGGCAAATCTGCATTAGTGCCAGTCCTGTGTGTGGCATCTTTTTTTTTCTGCCACAGAAAACCTACTGTGTAACAGTGGGCCTGATTTCTTCACAATTCTCCCAGAAAAAAAAATAAAAGTGGGAGATTAAGATTGGCAAATCTGCATTAGTGCCAGTCCTGTGTGTGGCATCTGTCTTTGTTTTTCTGCCACAGAAAACCTACTGTATAACCGTGGGCCTGATTTCTTCACAATTCTCCCAGAAAAAAAATAAAAGTGGGAGATTAAGATTGGCAAATCTGCATTAGTGCCAGTCCTGTGTGTGGCATTTTTTTCTTTTTTTCTGCCACAGAAAACCTACTGTGTAACAGTGGGCCTGATTTCTTCACAATTCTCCCAGAAAAAAAAATAAGAGTGGGAGATTAAGATTGGCAAATCCGCATTAGTGCCAGTCCTGTGTGTGGCATCTGTCTTTGTTTTTCTGCCACAGAAAACCTACTGTATAACAGTGGGCCTGATTAAATCACTTGTCTCACAAATCCCCCCAAAAAATTAAAATAAAGGGAGAATAATCTTGCCAAACCCGTGCATCTGTGCGAGTGCTGTCTGTGGTATCTGTCAGTCATTTTGTGCCACAGGAACTATACCATGATATAGTGGGCCTGATTCAATCCCTTGTCTCCCATATCAAAAAAAAGAGGGACATTTCTATTGCCAGTGTGTGCATCTGCGTCAGTCCGGCTAGTGCCATATCTGCCAGCCTCTTTCTGCTAATCAAACTGTGTTGTTGTGTAATACAGTGGGCCTGATTTTTCACTGAATTCTCCCACACATAAAGAGGGACATTTCTATTGCCAGTGTTTTTATCTGCGTCACTCCTGTTAGTGCCATATCTGCCAGCCTCTTTCTGCTAATCAAACTGTGTTGTTGTGTAATACAGTGGGCCTGATTTTTCACTGCATTCTCCCACACATAAAGAGGGACATTTCTATTGCCAGTGTGTGCATCTGCGTCACTCCTGTTAGTGCCATATCTGCCAGCCTCTTTCTGCCAATCAAACTGTCTACTGTAATATAGTGGGCCTGATTTTTCACTGCATTCTCCCACACACAAAGAGGCACATTTCTATTGCCAGTGTTTTTATCTGCGTCACTCCTGTTAGTGCCATATCTGCCAGCCTCTTTCTGCCAATCAAACTGTCCAGTGTAATACAGTGGGCCTCATTTTTCACTGCATTCTCCCACACATAAAAAAGGGAGATTTACATTCACAACAAGTTCACGCACACCTTGTACCTGTTTTACAGGACCACATAATGGTTGTTAGTTTGGTAACATTTTTCCAAGAATGAGGAAGTCTGGTGGAAGAGGTCATGGCCGTGGGCGTTCATTGCCAGCTGGTAATGATGGTAGTGGTGGTGGCCGTGGAGCATCAGGTGGTCGTGGGAAAAGCAATATAGCCCCTAAGTCTCGAGTTGTTGAGCCAGCGTCATTGTCTGGCTACACAAGGCCTCGAAGGCTCCCTTCTCTGGGAGTAGGAAAACCACTTTTGAAGCCGGAGCAGCAGGAACAAGTATTGGCTTTCATTGCTGACTCTGCCTCTAGCTCTTTCGCCTCCTCCTCGGAAAGTGCCAAATGTCAGAGCAGTGCGTCGTCAGTGGATGCTCCCGGTCAGGAACAAGTCGCTTCCTTGTGTCCTTCACCCAGAACAACAATGAAGGATGTGTCAGGCGACACAACTGGTTACTCCATGGAGCTCTTTACACATACCATGCCTGGGTTAGAAAAGGAAATTGTTAACAGGCCATGCCCATTACAAGATGAATCGGACATGGAGTGCACAGATGCACAGCCACAGCCAGATTATTATGCTGTTCCTTTGACTCAGATCAGAACATTGCCCTCGCAGTGTACTGATCCAGAATCTGTCCCCGATGAGACTATGGAGCCCTGTCACGAACGCTATAGCACCAGCTTACATGGTGACCCAGAGGAGGTGCACAGAACATAGAAGAGGAGGTCATAGATGACCCAGTTGTTGACCCCGATTGGCAGCCATTGGGGGAACAGGGTGCAGGCGGCAGTAGCTCTGAAGCGGAGGAGGAGGAGCCGCAGCAGGCATCAACATCGCAACAGGTTCCATCTGGCAGGCCCGTATCTGGCCAAAAACGTGTGGCAAAACCAAAACCAGTTGTAGGACAGCGTGGCCATCAGGTTAAAGTAGCTCAGTGTGCAATGCCTGAAAAGGTATCCAATAGGAAGAGTGCAGTCTGGAATTTTTTTAACCAAGATGCCAATGATCAGCGCAAAGTCATCTGTAAGAAATGCTCAAGGACCTTCAGCAGAGGTCAGAATGTTAAAAATGTAAATACAAGTTGCATGCATAGACATTTAACCACCATGCACTTGCAAGCCTGGACAAACTACCAAACGTCCCTTAACGTTGTAGCACCCTCTCACAATGAAGCTAGTCAGCAACACGACATCCCTTACCTCACTGTAAGCCCACCGTTTACCACACCACCTGCAGGTAATGTTGCGATTTCGTCGCAAGGCCAAAGCAGTCAGGGAATCACGAGGTTCGTGGTCGGAAAAACTGTATGTAGGGCACCATCAAGAATACCATCACCAACTCTCTCTCAGTCACCCATGTCCACCGGCACCCCCGCTAGTTCCACCGTATGCAGCTCTCCAGTCCAGCTCACCCTACATGAGACTCTCGTTAGGAAAAGGAAGTACTCATCCTCACATCCACGTACACAGGGTTTAAACGCCCACATTGCTAGACTAATCTCGTTAGAGATGATGCCCTACCGGTTAGTTGAAACCGAAGCTTTCAAAGCCCTGATGGACTACACTGTACCACGCTACGAGCTACCCAGTCGACACTTCTTTTCGAGAAAAGCCATCCCAGCCCTCCACCAGCATGTAAAAGACCGCATTGTCCATGCGCTCAGGCAATCTGTGAGTAGAAAGGTGCACCTGACAACAGATGCATGGACCAGTAGGCATGGCCAGGGGCGTTACGTCTCCATCACGGCACACTGGGTTAATGCAGGGTCCACAGGGGACAGTAATATTGGGACAGTTCTGCCTAGCCCACGGTCTAGGAAACAGTTGGATGTAGGCGTTCGTCCCCCCTCATCCTCCTCGTCCTCCAGCAGAAGCGAGAGCTCGTCTACAGACCGCAGTCGCACGACCACTCCATCCGCAGCTGCCACTGTTGCACACGAAGGGTCCAATTATGGAACAGCTAGTGGCAAGCGTCAGCAGGCTGTATTGGCAATGAAGTGTTTGGGCGACAACAGACACACCGCGGAAGTTCTGTCCGAGTTTTTGCAGCAAGAAACTCGGTCATGGCTGGGCACTGTACATCTTGAGGCAGGCAAGGTAGTGAGTGATAACGGAAGGAATGTTATGGCTGCCATAGCCCTTTCACAACTGAAACACATTCCTTGCCTGGCTCACACCTTAAACCTGGCGGTGCAGTGCTTCCAGAAAAGTTATCCGGGGTTACCCAACAGGCTGCTGAACGTGCGCAGACTTTGCTCTCACATCCGCCGTTCGCCCGTACACTCCAGCCGTATGCAGAACCATCAGCGGTCTTTGAACCTTCCCCAGCATCGCCTAATCATCGACGTTGCGATGTTGTGGAACTCCACACTGCACATGCTTCATAGACTGTGCGAACAGAGGCGTGCTGTTATGTATTTGTGGGAGGATACACATACACGGGCAGGCAGTTGGATGGCAGATATGGAGTTGTCAGCTGTGCAGTGGTCGAAGCTCCAAGACCTGTGTCAAGTCCTTTAGTGTTTTGAGGAATGCACATGGCTGGTTAGTGCAGACAATGCCGTAATAAGCATGAGCATCCCCCTAATGAGTCTGCTGATGCAAAGTTTGACGCACATAAAGGGACAGGCGTCCGCAGCCGAGGACGAGGGAAGCCTTGATGACAGTCAGCCATTGTCTGCTCAGGGAAGTCTACAGGACGAGGTGGCGGGCGAAGAGGAGGAGGACGAGGAGGATGATGGGGATGACTATTTTTTGGATGAGGAAGCTTCTCGGGGGCAATAGAAACTGCTGGCGGTGCAAGGCCGGGTTCAGGGTTTTTGAGGGAGACAAGTGACGTTGATTTGCCAGAAAGTGCTCCTCAACCCAGCATATGCACTGACTTGACAAATGGAACATTGGCCCACATGGCGGATTATGCCTTGCGTATCCTCAAAAGGGACCGACGCATTATAAAAATGATGACAGATGACGATTACTGGTTGGCCTGCCTCCTTGATCCTCGCTATAAAGGCAAATTGCAAAATATCATGCCACATGAGAACCTCGAACAGATATTGGCAACCAAACAAGCTACTCTTGTAGACAGTTTGATTCAGGCATTCCCAGCACACAGCGCTGGTGATGGTTCTCACACGAGCTGCAGGGGGCAACAGGGCAGAGGTGTTAGAGGTCCACAGATCAGAAGTGGCGTAGGACAGAGGGGTTTTCTGACCAGGTTGTGGAGTGATTTTGCAATGACCGCAGACATGACAGGTACAGCAGCATCCATTCAAAGTGACAGGAGACAACATTTGTCCAGTATGGTTACTAACTATTTTTCCTCCATTACCGATGTTCTCCCTCAACCGTCATTCCCCTTTGATTACTGGGCATCCAAAATAGACACCTGGCCTGAATTGGCTGAATATGCATTGCAGAAGCTTGCTTGCCCAGCAGCTAGTGTGCTATCAGAAAGAGTATTCAGTGCTGCTGGTTCAATACTGACCGAAAAAAGGACTCGTCTGGCTACCCAAAATGTTGATGATCTAACCTTCATTAAAATGAACCACTCATGGATTTCAAATTATTTTGCCCCACCTTTCCCAGCTGACACCTAGCTTTCCTGTAAAAAGGTCTTGCTTTGGGACTGGTGTTACTGACTGTTCCAATCTCTTAATTTGCAGCTGCTGTTTGATCAGCATACGACATGTTTACACCTCCCTAAATGGCCTAACTCCCCCCACGGGGCCGTGGTCTCGCCACTTGTCGCAAGCACCCATCAGAGTGCCGTTTGTCTGAAGAGGTGGGTGTGCCCACTTTTGGTCGACGGCACTGGCACTGGGTCCCTCATAGTACAATGAAGTGTCTCTGGTGGTGGTGGCGTGCACTGTTATGATCCGGTGACCTTGGAGCCGCATGAGACCTTCTCAGGAGTAGGTGGAACCTGTACTGACCGCAAACCCTAAACTGACACCGCAACTAGAAGTAGCCGTGGGGTGTACCTAACACATCCTAGACACCTCGACACAGCCGGAGGACTAAATACCCCTATAGATGGAAATGGGAATTCTATCTTGCCTCAGAGTAGAACCCCAAAGGATAGGCAGCCCCCCACAAATATTGACTGTGAGTAATAGAGGAAAGACACACGCAGACAGAAATCAGGATTTAGCAAAATAGGCCACGCTAGCTAAATAGGAAAGGATAGGACAGAATACTAAGCGGTCAGTATTAAAACCCTAAAAATACCACAGCAGATAATACAAAAATTCCACCATCTAACTAAAGACATGGAATGTATATCTGCATCTCCTGAGAATCCAACTTGACTGAAATATCCAAACACAGTCCAAGCTGGACAAGAAAAAACAATGAATAGCACTGAATTGTAAAGCACACAGCATGTGTGCTGTTGAAACAAAAAACCAGAGACTTATCTTTGCTGAATTTACAGCAGGGCAGGAGGAACCAGACAGAGAAGCAAAACCTCCAAGAACAATGGACAACTGGCAAAGGCTAATGAATCCTGCACACCTAAATACCCCAGTCAGAGCTGCAATCAGCAGAGACACCTGCCCAGGATTGCAACCCAGGGACAACTGCACTACCACCAACAACCACCGGAGGGAACCCAAGAGCAGAATTCACAACAGTACCCCCCCTTGAGGAGGGGTCACCGAACCCTCCCCAGAGCCCCCAGGCCGATCAGGACGAGCCAGATGAAAGGCACGGACCAAATCAGCAGCATGGACATCAGAGGCAAAAACCCAAGAATTATCCTCCTGGCCATAACCCTTCCATTTGACAAGGTACTGAAGCCTCCGCCTCGAAAAGCGAGAATCCAAAATCTTCTCAACCACATACTCCAACTCCCCATCAACCAACACAGGGGCCGGAGGATCAACAGAGGGAACAACGGGCACCACATATTTCCGCAATAAAGATCTATGGAAGACATTATGGATAGCAAAAGAGGCCGGAAGGGCCAATCGAAAAGACACCGGATTAATAATCTCAGAAATCCTATAAGGACCAATAATCTGAGGCTTAAACTTAGGGGAAGAAACCTTCATAGGCACATGATGGGAAGACAACCAGACCAGATCCCCAACCCGAAGCCGGGAACCAACACACCGACGACGGTTAGTAAAACGTTGAGCCTCCTCCTGAGACAACACCAAATTGTCCACCACATGAGCCCAAATCTGCTGCAACCTGTCAACCACAGAATCCACACCAGGACAGTCAGACGGCTCAACCTGCCCCGAAGAAAAACGAGGATGAAAGCCAAAATTACAAAAGAAGGGCGAAACCAAGGTAGCAGAACTAGCCCGATTATTAAGGGCAAACTCGGCCAATGGCAAGAAAGCCACCCAATCATCCTGATCAGCAGACACAAAGCATCTCAATTAAGTTTCCAAAGTCTGATTAGTTTGCTCGGTTTGGCCATTTGTCTGAGGATGAAATGCGGAAGAAAAAGACAAATCAATGCCCAGCCTAGCACAAAAGGCCCGCCAAAACCTAGAAACAAACTGGGAACCTCTGTCGGACACAATATTCTCCGGAATACCATGCAAACGAACCACATGCTGAAAAAACAACGGAACCAAATCAGAAGAGGAAGGCAATTTAGGCAAAGGCACCAAATGGACCATCTTAGAGAACCGGTCACAAACAACCCAGATAACCGACATCCTCTGGGAAACCGGAAGATCAGAAATAAAATCCATAGAAATACGCGTCCAGGGCCTCTCAGGGACCGGCAAAGGCAAAAGCAACCCACTAGCACGGGAACAACAAGGCTTGGCCCGCACACAAGTCCCACAGGACAAAGAAGGCCACCAAAAGGACCTACCAACCAAATCTCTGGTACCAAAAATACCAGGATGGCCAGCCAACACAGAACAATGAACCTCAGAAATCACTCTACTAGTCCATCTATCAGGAACAAACAGTTTCCCCACTGGACAGCGGTCAGGTTTGTCAGCCTGAAATTCCTGAAGAACCCGTCGTAAATCAGGGGAAATGGCAGAAAGGACCACCCCTTCTTTCAGAATGCCGACCGGTTCAAGGACCTCAGGAGAATCAGGCAAAAAACTCCTAGAGAGGGCATCAGCCTTAATATTCTTAGAACCCGGAAGATACGAGACCACGAAATCAAAACGGGAAAAAAACAAAGACCATCGAGCCTGTCTAGGATTCAGCCATCTGGCAGACTCGAGATAAATCAGATTTTTATGATCGGTCAACACCACAATACGGTGCTTAGCTCCCTCAAG
Organism: Ranitomeya variabilis; assembly: GCF_051348905.1. Classification (NCBI taxonomy): domain Eukaryota; kingdom Metazoa; phylum Chordata; class Amphibia; order Anura; family Dendrobatidae; genus Ranitomeya; species Ranitomeya variabilis. Next base: position 121,105,322 of record NC_135238.1, read on the forward strand.
GCAATGTCGCCACTCCTCAAACGCCCACTTCATAGCCAACAACTCCCGATTGCCGACATCATAATTGCGTTCAGCAGGCGAAAACTTACGGGAAAAGAAGGCACACGGTTTCATCAAGGAACCAACAGGATCCCTCTGAGACAATACGGCCCCTGCCCCAATCTCAGAAGCGTCCACCTCAACCTGAAACGGAAGAGAAACATCCGGTTGACGCAACACCGGGGCAGAAGTAAATCGGCGTTTAAGCTCCTGAAAGGCAGAGACAGCCGCAGAGGACCAATTCGTCACATCAGCGCCTTTCTTCGTCAAATCGGTCAAGGGTTTAACCACTCTGGAGAAGTTAGCAATGAAACGGCGATAGAAATTAGCAAAGCCCAAACATTTCTGAAGGCTCTTCACGGATTTGGGTTGAATCCAATCATGAATGGCCTGAACCTTAACCGGATCCATCTCTATAGATGAGGGAGAAAAAATGAAGCCCAAAAAAGAAACCTTCTGCACTCCAAAGAGACACTTAGACCCCTTCACAAACAAAGCATTATCACAAAGGATCTGAAATACCATCCTGACCTGTTCCACATGAGACTCCCAATCATCAGAAAAAATTAAAATGTCATCCAAATATACAACCATGAATTTATCAAGATAAGCCTGGAAGATATCGTGCATGAAGGACTGAAAAACAGATGGAGCATTAGAGAGCCCGAATGGCATCACAAGATATTAAAAATGGCCTTCGGGCATATTAAACGCAGTTTTCCATTCATCACCCTGCTTAATACGAACAAGATTATATGCCCCCCGAAGGTCAATCTTCGTAAACCAACTAGCCCCCGTAATCCTAGCCAACAAATCGGAAAGCAGAGGTAAAGGGTATTGAAACTTGACCGTGATCTTATTCAAGAGGCGATAATCAATACAGGGTCTCAAGGAGTCATCCTTCTTAGCAACAAAAAAAAATCCCGCTCCCAACGGTGAAGAAGATGGCCGAATATGTCCTTTCTCCAAAGACTCCTTAACATAACTCCGCATCACGGTATGTTCAGGCACAGACAGGTTGAAAAGTCAGCCCTTAGGAAACTTACAGCCTGGAATCAAGTCAATCGCACAATCACAGTCCCTATGCGGTGGAAGGGAACTGGACTTGGGCTCGTCGAATACATCCTGAAAATCAGACAAAAACTCTGGAATTTCAGAAGAGGAAGAAGAGGAGATTGACATAAAAGGAACGTCATTATGAACCCCCTGACATCCCCAACTAGTCACAGACATAGACTTCCAATCCAACACAGGATTATGTACCTGCAACCACGGAAAACCCAGCACGATAGCATCATGCAAATTATGCAACACCAGAAATTGACAATCTTCCTGATGGGCTGGCGCCATGCACATGGTCACCTGTGTCCAGAACTGGGGCTTATTTTTAGCCAAAGGTGTAGCATCAATGCCCCTTAAAGGAATAGGGTTCTGCAAAGGCTGCAAGGGAAAACCACAACGCCTGGCAAATTCAAAGTCCATTAAGTTCAAGGTGGTGCCTGAATCCACAAACGCCATGACAGAAAATGATGACAATGAGCAAATGAAGGACACAGATAACAGAAATTTAGGTTGTACAGTACTGATGGTAACTGAACTAGCGATCCTCTTTGTACGCTTAGGGCAGACTGAAATGACATGAGAAGCATCGCCACAATAAAAACACAACCTATTCTGACATCTAAATCCTTGTTGTTCCGTTCTAGACAGAATCCTATCACACTGCATTGGCTCAGGCATCTGCTCTGAGGACAACGCCACAGCACGCACAGTTCTGCGCTCCCGCAAACGCCGATCAATCTGAATGGCCAGAGACATAGAATCACTCAGACCGAAAGGCGTGGGAAACCCCACCATAACATCTTTAATGGATTCAGAAAGACCCTTTCTGAATATTGCCGCCAAAGCAACATCATTCCATTTAGTCAACACAGACCATTTTCAAAATTTCTGACAATACAATTCTGCCGCTTCTTGACCCTGAGACAGGGTCAACAAGGTCTTCTCCGCTTGATCCACAGAATTTGGTTCATCATATAATAATCCTAAAGCCTGAATAAAGGCGTCTACATTAAGCAAGACCGGATTCCCAGATTCCAGGGAAAATGCCCAATCCTGAGGATCGCCACGCAGCAGGGAGATGACAATTTTAACCTGTTGAATAGAATCACCAGAGGATCGAGGTCTCAGAGCAAAAAACAGTTTACAGTTGTTATTAAAACTCAAAAATTTGGACCTGTCCCCCAAAAACAAATCAGGAGTAGGAATCTTAGGCTCTAAAACTGGAGTCTGATCAATATAATCAGAAATACCCTGTACCCTAGCAGCAAGCTGGTCTACACGAGAAGCTAATCCCTGAACATCCATGCTAGCACAAGACTCCTCAGCCACCCAGAGAAAAAGAGGGAAGAAAAAGCCAAGCAGGCTACAGAAAAAAAAATGGCTCAACACCTTTCTTCCCTTCTTCTGAGATGCATTTAACTCATTGTTGGCCAGTTGTACTGTTATGATCCGGTGACCATGGAGCCGCATAAGACTTTCTCGGAGAAGGTGGAACCTGTACTGACCGCAAACCCTAAACTGACACCTCAACTAGAAGTAGCCGTGGAGTGTACCTAACACATCCTAGACACCTTGACACAGCTGGAGGACTAAATACCCCTATAGATGGAAATGGGAATTCTATCTTGCCTCAGAGCAGAACCCCAAAGGATAGGAAGCCCCCCACAAATATTGACTGTGAGTAATAGAGGAAAGACACAGGCAGACAGAAATCAGGATTTAGCAAAAGAGGCCACACTAGCTAAATAGGAAAGGATAGGACAGAATACTAAGTGGTCAATATTAAAACCCTAAAAATATCCACAGCAGATAATACAAAAATTCCACCATCTAACTAAAGACATGGAATGTATATCTGCATCTCCTGAGAATCCAACTTGACTGAAATATCCAAACACAGTCCAAGCTGGACAAGAAAAAACAATGAATAGCACTGAATTGTAAAGCACACAGCATGTGTGCTGTTGAAACAAAAAAACAGAGACTTATCTTTGCTGAATTTGCAGCAGGGCAGGAGGAACCAGACAGAGAAGCAAAACCTCCAAGAACAATGGACAACTGGCAAGGGCTAATGAATCCTGCACACCTAAATACCTGAGTCAGAGCTGCAATCAGCAGAGACACCTGCCCAGGATTGCAACCCAGGGACAACTGCACTACCACCAACAACCACCGGAGGGAACCCAAGAGCAGAATTCACAACAGCACACCCAGCGTCAGACACACCGTTGTAACATGAGGGGCCCTGGGCCTGTACCGCCGGCCACGAGAGAGTGTCCCCCCCAGGTCAAACAGTGCTCTACCACTTGCAAAATTATCTGTCGCTGCTCCACCACTGTTTAGTCTATGCGCTGAAATCCTTCCATGCCTGGCACAGACAATAACAATTTGTTGACATGTATGATGCCAGTTAAAATAGTCAGGGGCCCTGTCCTACATTTACACCAGTAAATACTTTGCACCAAATTACAATGTCTGAAAGTCAGCATAGGAGCACACCCCTGTACCTAAGTATGCCACCCTTTTTTTTTTTTGGTTTGGTTTTTGTTTGGGATACATTAACATCAATTTAGGTTTTGGGACTCGGAGTACTTACTGTGTCAGACACTCCTTCCAATTTTCCTCCGCTGACCACACCAATGCTGCCTGAGTACCCCTGCCACCTAATGGAAGCTGCATAGAGCCTATTTTATTATTTTAGGCCTAGGAATTCTGTCTGCGGTCCCTCCTTCCAATTGTCCTACGTTGACCACACCAATGCTGCCTGTGTACTCCTGCCACCTAATGGAAGCTGCATAGAGCCTATTTTATTATTTTAGGCCTAGGAAGTCTGTCTGCGGTCCCTCCTTCCAATTGTCGTCCACTGACCACACCAATGCTGCCTGTGTACCCGTTTAGCCAAATTTAAGCTGCATAGAGCCTATTTTAATATTTTGTGCCTAGGAAGTCTGTCTGCGGTCCCTCCTTCAAATTGTCCTCCGCTGACCACACCAATGCTGCCTGTGTACCCCTGCCACCTAATGGAAGCTGCATAGAGCCTATTTTATTATTTTAGGCCTAGGAAGTCTGTCTGCGGTCCCTCCTTCCAATTGTCCTCCACTGACCACACCAATGCTGCCTGTGTACCCCTGTAGCCAAATTTAAGCTGCATAGAGCCTATTTTAATATTTTGGGCCTAGGAAGTCTGTCTGCGGTCCCTCATTCCAATTGTCCTCCGCTGACCACACCAATGCTGCCTGTGTACCCCTGCCACCTAATGGAAGCTGCATAGAGCCTATTTTATTATTTTAGGCCTAGGAAGTCTGTCTGCGGTCCCTCCTTCCTATTGTCCTCCGCTGACCACACCAATGCTGCCTGTGTACCCCTGTAACTAATTTAAAAATGCATAGAGCCAACTTTTTAAGTTAACACATACTACCTTTGTCTGTTTGCGGCGCCACTCAATCACGCTGTCCTCCACTGAAAAAGCTGAATTCAACCTTCAGTTTCTCATTAAGTAGTTGTTTATATAAGACAGCAGTTGCCCTACTACTTTGGTCGGCGCCTAGTAACGGTGTCTGCCGCTCCTTGGTGTTCTCCTCCTCCTTGGTGTTCTCCTCCAGGTTTCTTTGCCTGAGCTTCTACCTTCAGGCTCTCATTAAGTATTTTTTAATGTCACACTGCATTTGGCCTTCAACTTTGGTTGGGCCCGACTAACGGTGTGTGCCGCTCCCTGGTGTTGTCCTCCACTGTATAAAGCTGAGCTTCAGTCTTTAGGCTTTCGGCCTATAGTAGCAGATATTAAACTGCATTTGGCCTACTAGTGTGGTTGGGCCCTTAAAACGGTGTCTGCTGCTCCTGGGTTTGCTCCTCCACTGAACAAAGCAATGCCGCCTGTTTAGTCCTGTTACCAATTTTGAACTGCATTTAGCCTACTTTATTCTTTGGCCCTATATCTGTGTTTCCTCCTCATCCTGCCCATTGCCCAGCCACTGCTAGATGAGTCTGCTGGTACATTGACCCAGACCACTACATTCCCCTTGCACTCTACTCAGCCAGAATCTGACCCTGCTGAAAGTAAGGTTCCCCTTCCCGCATGCTATACCACCTTACACAGGGACAAAGAGGAAGGTGCAGATGAAAGTGCAGGTTCCTTCATCAGGTGGGGGGGGCATACTCGTTGGCGATGTCACTGGCACAGGGCCCCTCAGAGTACACAAAAGTGTCGCTGCCGGTGGGAGGCGCCCCCGCCGTGCAAACACACCGCTGTACTTTGAGAGGCCCTGTGCCAGTGCCAATGCCAACGAGTGGGCCCCCCCTGCTTGCTCAGGATCACAGCACTTGCAAACTTGACATACTTACCTCTCACTGCTCCGTGACGTAGTCCATGTTTCCTGGGCCCACTAAAAACTTGAACCAGCCCTACCCCCCACAACTTTAGCCAATTGACCCCTTTTTTCCAATGCCTATCTGTTATTATAAAGTAAATTAAGACTGACAAGCTTCAGTAACAAGAATGGATGTTTTTGCCATTAAAATGGGCACTGTAGGTGTTTTCCTGGCCTCCACTCACTGCCGACTATGCTTCCCCATTGACTTGCATTAGGTTTCATGTTTCGGTCGATCCCCGACTTTTCGCGATAATCGGCCGACTTCACTCGACTCGACTTTTGACAAAGTCGGGTTTCGCAAAGCCCGACTCGACCCCCAAAAAGTAAAAGTCGCTCAACCCTAATAAGCACCCACTGGTTATTGTGTGCTATTTTCTTAGGACAGGGACGCAGGGTTATAGAACAATCTATATTTATTAATATGTTGATTACCCATTGTTGCTCTGCACATATGAAGAACAATCTATGCATGTTGTTTGAATACGTGAGCAATGAGAAATTACCTACTACCACTTCCACCAATCCTGTGGAAAAATGCCTGATTGAGAGCTGTGAATTATAAAAGGAGGATCTGCCTCTGTTTTGGGAGACTCTGCATGACAGTAGCAATGGCACGATAGTTCCAACTTAAGGAATAGAGAGCTGTTCCTTTAACCATAACTAAATCCTTAAAGAAGTTTGTAGAATCCGGTTCTTACCTCCTCTCTGAGGGTTCCCATTAAAATTGGGTGACACTGGACCACCAAGTGAGGGGACATGAGGGTCAGTGGGTGCTCTCGTCTCCTGGCCCAGCTGTCTTAAGAAAGATCTCATAGACCAGTGAACACCCGATTCCCTTCCCCATGGGCAAAACACTAGTTATACAATGCAGGGTGAGGAAAAAAGTGTGGAAATAATTTATTGAATCACCCACAGACAGTAACATATACTGTAGCACAGACCAAGCAAATATCTAAGATAGAGCAAATTACATAATATCACCCTTTTGCTGATTCTCCAGGATTAGAGCAGCTGCAACTTCGGGGCTTCCAGGGCCAACCACCCCCATCAGTGGCACCCCGTTTTTGGTGGGCACCCACAGAGAGGAGAAAAATACAAGCTTAGCAAGCTGATGGTCTATTGAGGTATGTGATCAAGTGACCTGATTGTCCCAACCTGGATTCTACAAATGTCTTTGAGGATTCAATGATGGCCAGTGAAGCAGCTCTGTTTTCCATCAGTTGGAGCCATAGTGCCATGGCTACTGTCATGTAGAGTCCTCCAAAACAGCTCTCATTCAGTCATTTTTCCACAGGATTGGAGGAAGATGGAAGGAGGTAATTTCTCAATGCTCGAGTGTTCAAACAACATGCATAGTTTGTCCTTCATAATTGCAGAGCAACAATGGGTAATCAACATATTAACTAACAATAAGTATTCAATGAACCTGTGTCCCTGTCCTCCAATAATAATAATAACTTGTAGGAGCAGATATAACAGTATCCATTCAACATTTCACAAACAACAACTCAAGATGCAGAGACAGCAGCCATTAAAGTTAAAAAGTAACGATCAGACCTATCTTTGTATATTGTTTAGTGACAGCTGCCTAGTATTGCAGTTTTTGTCGGATTCTCATTCAACTGAATGGGAGATAAACTGCATGTATGACGCTGCGGTGCTCCACTCTCTACATTGCTTATAATCAGTCAATGCCAGAGCAGATACCAGCTAATCACATATTTATCACCCATCCACGCAATATGTCACAAATGTGTAGGTCCCAAACAATGTTTTTTAAGTTTATGTTTGGCATGTGAGTTCATTCTTAAGCCCTGAAATTCACTAATAAACAATATTAGATCATAAATAGATTTACATAAAACTCACTAAATAGTATTTACCTATCAATGTGTATTCACACCAGCACACTATAAAATAAAGGAAAAGTCACACCCAAGAACATTTTCTACAGCATTTAGCATGAATTTTTAGACATCTGTTCCACAATATTTGGAGTATGAAATTTATAAAGAACAGACTATTTTTCAGGGACACTGATAACAGAAGAAGAGAATAAACTGCTCAGCAGTTTAGAGCAGTTGTATATCCAACTTCAAAAAACATAAACCTGAACACAAACAATTTATATGTAATTCCTAAAAAAATCTAAAATTGTCAAATGTTATTTTTAAAAACAATCTAATTTAATGTTAATATGTACATGGACAATTATCAATAAAGGTTCTGGCCTGTGTTTGTTTAGGGGTTTAGGAGTCTAACATCTAAACGTTTGTCTAATGATAATAACACTTGCAATTACAATCACTTGTTGTTATTATATAACTATGTACTATTTATTTACTTATTTCCCACTGCTTACATAGTGCAAAGAGTTTGTTCATAGTAGTAGCACCATGCACACTTTGTCTTCAAAAAGGCTCAAAATGTTAGACACCTATTAGAGCAAACTAAAAAGGGAGCTAATTAATCATACATTGTTTTTGGAGTGTGAGATGATACCAAAGCAGCTGGGAAGCCCATTCAAAAACAGGGATAGCATCCAAAATCCATGAAGATGTTAGCCTTTGCTAGAAGCAAGCCAGAGTGTTGCAAGGCAACAGTTCTAACACCAGAATCAATGAGTTATTGTGGCAAAGCTAGAAACAATTCATGGATGCCAGAAACCGGCAAAGCCACAGCTTTGAACAGTGCCTACCTCAGTTCTACTATTAGCAGCACAAGCTAGAGTTCCAGGCAAATGAGCAGCTTTATTAAAAGTACCAGCCATTAAACAGTGTTTCAATGTTGTGGTCTCCATGGTCATAGCTCGATAGAAAAGATTATATTTTTATTAATCACCCTGGCTGAACTATGATACTACTTTCAGAAGGTGCAGTGATCTTGATTTGAGTTGGCAGAGGCAGGTAGTGTTTTCAGTAGGAAGCCAGAGGTCAGTACACAGAAAACAGCAGTATAGTAAGGAGTAGCAGCAATTAGCATTGTCGTGGGAGCCAGAGGTCAATACAAAGGAAACAGCAGTATAGTATGGAATAACAGCAAGTACTTTTGTCACTGGGAAGCCAGAGGCCAGTACACAGTAACTGTAGTACAATATGAAGTAGCAGCAGGTTGAGTGAGACTGCTTAACTGAAAACAAAAAGGTCAATAATCTCACAAGGAAGGAAGTACAAGACCAGGGAATCTGTCTCTCCCTGGGATGCTTGTACCTATTAATATGGGCATACAGGTAATAGAATGGTTCAAAAAGTCCTACCTGTATGCCCATATCTGCAGTCTTCTGCAGAAATTGTCTTTTATTAATTTATGAAAATGTTTTATTCCAGGCTCTGGGGCATGCAGTGCCTGGAAGAAAACTCACCCTCCGGTCTCTATTTGTTTACCACCCGCCTCCCATCAGCATCACGCCATGTGACATGTATTGCTGGTCCTGGTATCCTGCTCCTGCCCCTTGCATTCGTGTGATTATACTTAACTTTTCCACACTGCAATGGGAATTGGCTTCATTGTTGTTCTGTGCAGGCTCCTAAAATATTATTGACTCTCTGGCACCTGCTCAGCAGAACAATTAAGCTAATGCCCATTGCAGGGTGGAAAAGGTTAGTATAATTGTGCAGTTGCAGGGTGCAGGTGTGGGACACCAGGGCCAGCAGTACAAGTCACACAGCACTGTGATGCTGATGGGAGGGGATGGTATTCAAATGAAGACCAGAGGCCGAGGTTACTTCAAGGCGCCGTGCACCCTGGAGCATGGAAGAACTCATTACCATAAACAAATAAAAGATGATTTGTGCAAATCAAGATTGTAAATCTAAGCATACAGGTAGGAATATTTTAATCATTCTGTCACCTGTATGCCCATATTAATAGGTAAACACATCCCAGGGGGTAGCAGATTCCTTTTATAAAGAGTGTCCTATCAGAAAATTACAAGGAGGAGCCAAACAGTTAAAGCACAGGTACTGATGTCTGAATTATGGAAAAATTAAATGGTAGCGGCGCTAATACAAATGTATGGAAACAGCTGCAGGTAAAGCCCTATACCACATAAGGGAATGGAAAAATGTGTACCCGCGCTATAAAACACAATTCATTGAATGACCAATAGCAATGTTTTTTACCTGTTAGGTGGGAAAAGTGCTCCAATCGCTTTGTGCTGAGGTAGATCAAGTCGGAGGTTATGTAGGGTCGAACTATGATGAGGAAAAAGAGAGTGGTATTTAATACACTGTATTATAGTGGTATGTTGCGTCTGGATTTATAAAGCACCCTATTTATTACGTAAGCTAACAGAAACTGCTGATTAGTGCATATAGCAAAATAAATAGAATAAATAGAGTGTCTTATAAAAGTAAAAATAGTCTCTAAATATGTGCCTGTGAACCCCTGATGCTCTTTGAGACTGCAGAGTTACTCGCATGAAAAGGTGGCAAAGTGATTGCTTAGTATTGTACCTGTGGTAAAAGTAACTGCATGGGCTAAGACTGTCCATAGGTGCAAAGAGGTATCAGTAGAGCAAGGTTGCTTATCTTTCTAGTTGTACCTGCTTGTCGCCTTCTAGGCGATGAAAGAATCCGCCGATATTCCGAAACGCGTTGTTATTTTGGCTCCCACTGCGATCCGTACTCTCTTCAGGGGCACCACGTGACCGCTGATCACGGACGTCACGAATATCCTGCTGAATACTGCGCAAGGATCTCTAAACTCTTTCAGCACTAGCGTCTGTCACCGGCTGGAACGGCGCTCGCAGAAGCCGCCTAGAAGCCGACAAGCAAGTACAACTAGAAAGATAAGTAACCTCGCTCAACTGCTACTGCTTGGTATCTACGGACAGTCTTAACCCATGCAGTTACATTCACCACAGGTACTAAGTAGAGTTGAGTGACTTTTACTTTTTTAGGATCGAGTCGGGTTTCGCGAAACCCGACTGTCAAAAGTCGGGTCGGGTGAAATCGGCCAATTATTGCGAAAAGTCGGGGGCCAACTGAAACACGAAATCAAATGCAAGTCAATGGGGAATCAAAGTCGGCAGAGAGTTGAGGACAGGAAAACACCTACAGTGCCCATTGTAATGGCAAAAACATCAATTCTTATTACTGAAGCTTGTCAATCTTAATTTACTTTATAATAATAGTTAGGCATTGAAAACTGGGGGTCATTTGGCCAAAATTGTGGGGGGGTAGGGCTGGCTCAAGTTTTTCGTGGGCCCAGGAAACGCGGAATACGTTACGGCGGTGGAGCAGGTAGAGGTAAGTATTTCAACTTTGCAAGTGCTGTGATCCTGAGCAAGCAGTGGGGGCCCACTCATTGGCACTGGCACAGGGCCCCTCATAGTACGACGGTGTGTTTGACGGCAGGTGGCGCCTTCCAACCGGCAGAGACACTTTTGTGTACTATGAGGGGCCCTGTGCCAGTGACGTCTCCAACGAGTATACCCTTCACCTGATGAAGGAACCTGCACTTTCATCTGCACCTTCCTCTTTGTCCCCGTGTAAGGTGGTATGGTATGCGGGAAGGGGAACCTGACTTTCAGCAGGGTCAGATTCTGGCTGTGTAGAGTGCAAGGGGAATGTAGTGGTCTGAGTCAATGTACCAGCAGACTCATCTAGCAGTGGCTGGGCAATGGGCAGAATGAGGAGGAAACACAGATATAGGCCCAAATAATAAAGTAGGCTAAATGCAGTTCAAAATTGGTTACAGGACTAAACAGGCGGCATTGCTTTGTTCAGTGGAGGACAACTGTAATGAGAGGCTGACACAGTGAGTAGAACCAAATAAGTAAGTAGGCTAAATGCAGTTCAAAATTGGAAACAGGACTAAACAGGCGGCATTGCTTTGTTCAGTGGAGGACAACTGTAATGAGAGGCTGACACAGTGAGTAGGACCAAATACACTGTGTTCCAAATTATTATGCAAATAATATTTCCTCATATTTTCTCTAAATTACCTATCTGAATTGCAGTCATTGTTATTTTCCAGTCATCTACTATTCTAGTATAATTGCAATGTTTTGGAACAAACTGCCTATGAAAACAGTATCTTTTTTAAAAAAAAAAAAATAAACACTCAAAATGCATGTTCCAAATTATTATGCACAGCAGAGTTTTCAACCTTTTTTTTTTATTTTGAACAAAAAAAATGGTCAATTGTGAAGTTATAAGCATTATCCTCTTATTACAAAATGAAATCAAACAGTTTTCAAGTGAAAACTTTATTCTAGGTGATGTCACATTTGCACATAGGACCCCTTGTTCGAAAGAAGCTTCTGAGCTCTCTCGTCCATTGAATTTGTCAGTGTTTGGATGGTTTCTGCTTCAATTGTTTTGCATGTGGACAGAATACCCTCCCAGAGCTGTTGCTTAGATGTGAACTGCCTCCCGCCATCATAGACACTCCTTTTGATGATGCTCCAGAGGTTCTCAATGGGGTTGAGGCCAGAGGAAGATGATGGCCACACCATAAGTTTGTCCTCTTTTATGTCCCCATAGCAGCCAGAGATGCAGATGTGTTTTTTTGCTGCATGAGACGGTGCATTATAATCTTGCTGCGGAAAGCACGGTTCTTCCTCTTGAACCATGGCAGGAAGTGTTGTTTTAGAAACTCCACATAGATTATGGAGTCCATCTTTACCCCTTCAGGGATCATAAAGGGGCCGACAATCTCTCTCCCCATGATTCCAGCCCAAAACATTACTCCACCTCCTCCTTGTTGGCGCCTTAGCCATGTTTTCATGGGGTGTCCATCAACCAGCCATCCTCCACTCCATCCATCTGGACCAGAGGTGTCAAACTGCATTCCTCGAGGGCCGCCAACAGGTCATGTTTTCAGGATTTCCTTAGCATTCCACAAGGTGCTGGAATCATTCTGTGCAGGTGATTAAATTATCACCTGTGCAATACAAGGAAATCCTGAAAACATGACCTGTTGGCGGCCCTCGAGGAATGCAGTTTGACACCTCTGATCTGGACCATCGAGCGTTGCACGGCACTCATCGGTGAACAAAACAGTTTGGAAGTCAGTCTTCATGTATCGTTTGGCCCACTAGAGCCGTTTCTGCTTGTGTGCAGTGGATAGAGGTGGTCGACAGGATGGCTTAAGCACAGCTGCAAACCTCTGAAGGACCCTCCATCTTGTTGTTGTGGGGACGTTGGAGGCACCACCAGCTTCAAAAACTTGTCTGCTGCTATGACAAGGCATTTTTGCAGCTGCTCTTTTAACCTTACGTAATTGCCTGTTGGAAAGAGTCCTCAATTTTTCCTTATCAGCACGCACACATGTGTGCTGGGAATCAGCTACATACTTCTTGATTGTGCGATGATCACGATGAAGTGTCTTGGCAATGTTGATTGTAGTCATGCCTTGACCTAAATACTCAACAATTTGCTGCTTCTCAGCAGCCAACACATCTGTTTTCTTTCCCATTTTGGCAAAAAATGTAGGCTGCTTAAGAAGGCTGTTCCACATTATTAAGTAGTCTTGCCTTTATTTGGACACACCTGCCAAACTAATTTGCACAGGTATCTGCAATTGCTTTCAGTAGGGTTGAGCGAAACGGATCGTTCATTTTCATAAGTCGCCGACTTTTGGCAAAGTTGGTGTCTCATGAAACCCGCCCCGATCCCTTTGTGGGGTCGGCCATGCGGTACGCGACTTTCACGCCAAAGTCGCGTTTCAATGACGCTAAAAGCGCCATTTCTCAGCCAATGAAGGTGGACGCAGAGTGTGGGCAACGTGATGACATAGACCTCAGTCCCCGCCATCTTAGAGAAGGGCATTGCAGTGATTGGCTTGCTTTCTGCGGCGTCACAGGGGCTATAAAGGGGCGTTCCCGCTGACCGCCATCTTACTGCTGCTGATCTGAGCGTAGGGAGAGGTGCCGCTTCGTCAGAAGCAGGGATAGTGTTTTACAGGGTACATTCACCCCCAAACTGCTTGTGCTGTAGCGATTTCCACTGTCCAACACCACCTTTTGTTTGCAGGGACAGTGGAAGCTACATTTTTTTTACCTCAGCGCTGTAGCTCATTGGGCTGCCCTAGAAGGCTCCCTGATAGCTGCGTTGCTGTGTGTGTACGCCGCTGTGCAAACCAACTGCTTTTTTCAAAGCACAAATCCTGTTGTTCCTTCCTTTCTGCACAGCGATTTTGTTTGTTTGTCCACACTTTTGTGTGCAACAGTCCTTTTTATAGCTACCTGCCATACTTTTCTGAGATTACTGCAGGGAGATAAAGATTGGCAAGTCTGCCTCTGTGCCAGTGCTGTGTGTGGCATCTGTCTCTCATTGTGTGCCGCAGAAAACCTAGTGTGTAATACTGGGCCTTTTTTTGGGGGGGGGGAAATTCTCCCTGTAAAAAAAAAAAAAAATAGTGGGAGATAAAGTTTGGCAAGTCTGCCTCTGTGCCATTGCTGTGTGTGGCATCTGTCTCTCATTCTGTGCCACCGAAAACCAGTGTGTAATACTGGGCCATTTTTTTTTGGTAAATTCTCCCTGTAAAAAAATAAATAAATAGTGGGAGATAAAGATTGGCAAGTCTGCCTCTGTGCCATTGCTGTGTGTGGCATCTGTCTCTCATTGTGTGCCGCAGAAAACCTAGTGTGTAATACTGGGCCATTTTTTTTTTTTTGGTAAATTCTCCCTGTAAAAAAAAAAAAATAGTGGGAGATAAAGATTGGCAAGTCTGCCTCTGTGCCATTGCTGTGGGTGGCATCTGTCTCTCATTCTGTGCCACCGAAAACCAGTGTGTAATACTGGGCCATTTTTTTTGGGGGGGAAATTCTCCCTGTAAAAAAATAAATAAACAGTGGGAGATAAAGATTGGCAAGTCTGCCTCTGTGCCAGTGCTGTGTGTGGCATCTGTCTCTCATTGTGTGCCACAGAAAACCAGTGTGTAATACTGGGCCATTTTTTTTTGGTAAATTCTCCCTGTAAAAAAAAAATAATAATGGGAGATAAAGATTGGCAAGTCTGCCTCTGTGCCAGTGCTGTGTGTGGCATCTGTCTCTCATTGTGTGCCACCGAAAACCAGTGTGTAATACTGGGCCATTTTTTCTTGTTTTGTAAATTCTCCCTGTAAAAAAATAAATAAATAGTGGGAGATAAAGATTGGCAAGTCTGCCTCTTTGCCATTGCTGTGTGTGGCATCTGTCTCTCATTGTGTGCCACCGAAAACCAGTGTGTAATACTGGGCCATTTTTTTTTGTTTTGTAAATTCTCCCTGTAAAAAAATAAGTAAATAGTGGGAGATAAAGATTGGCAAGTCTGCCTCTGTGCCAGTGCTGTGTGTGGCATCTGTCTCTCATTGTGTGCCACCGAAAACCAGTGTGTAATACTGGGCCTTTTTTGTTTTGTAAATTCTCCCTGTAAAAAAATAAATAAATAGTGGTAGATAAAGATTGGCAAGTCTGCCTCTGTGCCATTGCTGTGTGTGGCATCTGTCTCTCATTGTGTGCCACAGAAAACCAGTGTGTAATACTGGGCCTTTTTTTTTTTTTGTAAATTCTCCCTGTAAAAAAAAAAATAATAGTGGGAGATAAAGATTGGCAAGTCTGCCTCTGTGCCATTGCTGTGTGTGGCATCTGTCTCTCATTGTGTGCCACCGAAAACCAGTGTGTAATACTGGGCCATTTTTTTTTGTTTTGTAAATTGTCCCTGAAAAAAAAAATAGTGGGAGATTAAGATTGGCATTTCTGCTTGAGTGCCGGTCCTGTGTGTGCCATCTGTCTCAAATTATTGGGGCACAGAAAACCTAGTGTGTCATACTGTTATTTTTTTTTTTTGTGAATCCTCCCTGAAAAAAAAAAAATAGTGGGAGATTAAGATTGGCATTTCTGCTTGAGTGCCGGTCCTGTGTGTGCCATCTGTCTCAAATTTTTGGGGCACAGAAAACCTAGTGTGTAACATTGGGCCTGATTTTCCTTTCAGTGTCAGGCACCTATAAAGGTATATATAAATCCTACAGAAGTTTGAGTTCACTTTATAAGTTGTTTTACAGTAACAAATACCGTTACTTTGGTTACGTTTTGCAAACAATGAGGAAGTCTAGTGGAAGAGGTCGTGGCTGTGGGCGGTCATTGACAACTGGTAATGATGGTAGTGGTGGTGGAGCATCAGGTCGTCGTGGTAAAAGAAGTACAGCACCTAAGTCTCGAGTTGTTGAGACAGGTTCGTCGTCTGGCTACACAAGGCCTCGAACGCTCCCTTTTCTGGGAGTAGGAAAACCACTTTTGAAGCCAGAGCAGGAGGAACAAGTATTGGCTTTCATTGCTGACTCTGCCTCTAGCTCTTTCGCCTCCTCCTCGGAAAGTGCCAAATGTCAGAGCAGTGCATCGTCAGTGGATGCTCCCGGTCAGAAACAAGTCGCTTCCTTGTGTCCTTCACCCAGAGCAACAGTGAAGGATGCGTCAGTCGACACAACAGGTTACTCCATGGAGCTCTTTACACATACCGTTCCTGGGTTAGACAGTGAAACAGTTAACAGGCCATGCCCATTAGAAGTTGAATCGGACATGGAGTGCACAGATGCACAGCCACAGCCAGATTACTATGCTGTTCCTTTGACTCAGACCAGAACATTGCCCTCGCAGTGTACTGAGGCAGAATCAAACCCAGCGGAGACTATGGTGCCCCGTCACGAACGCTATACCACCGGCTTACACGGTGACACAGATGAAGTTGCACACGACATAGAAGAGGAGGTCATAGATGACCCAGTTGTTGACCCCGATTGGCAGCCATTGGGGGAACAGGGTGCAGGCGGCAGTAGTTCTGAAGCGGAGGAGGAGCCACAGCAGGCATCAACATCACAACAGGTTCCATCTGCTGGGCCCGTATCTGGCCAAAAACGCTTGGCAAAACCAAAACCAGTTGGAGGACAGCATGGCCATCCGGTTAAAGAAGCTCAGTCTGCAATGCCTGAAAGGGTATCCGATAGTAGAAAGAGTGCAGTCTGGCATTTTTTTTAAACAACATCCAAATGATCAGCGCAAAGTCATCTGTCAAAAATGTTCAACTACCTTAAGCAGATTTTTTTTTTTTTGTTTGTTTTTTATGCCCCTTATTTGAGGAAGCCAGTTGGCGAAACGGCGCTGTCGGGGTCGCGGTGGGACATTGCTATCTACATCAATGTAAGTTTACTTTATTGCAGCAACTATGGGCATGCTTGCTAAATATATTTGGTTACAGCAATCTTTATGTATTTTGGCCCTTCACTATTAGTATTCCTATTTGTCATATAGCCCTATGCCACATGCCTATGCCTCACTAAGGGATTTTTTCCATATATTTAGGGTTATATATTGGTTTATGGGAACACGTGTTTCTGGATATTTAGGCTTGCCTCTTATCCTATTACCATTATATATATGGCCTTATTTTTAGGCATTGTTTGGCTAGAGGTTTCTTATAGATTGATATAGAGCCTTACTCTCTTTTGCTATTTATATATTCCATATATTATGCATGGTTGCTGTCATTTTACTATATTTTTGATATAGTCCCCAGCGGTGTGTTTTTAATCCACATTTCCCTGTTTGACATTATTGTATTTTACTTATTTTTGCATTAAATAAATGTTTTTAACCTTGTGATTTTTCTGCCTATGCCTCGTTATTCCCCATTTTTATTTATATGGGGAATTTTGTATAAATATGTATGCTTTGAGGTGTGCACTACAATGTTCTCGGACTTATGATAAAAATACCTTAAGCAGAGGTCAGAATCTTAAAAGTCTAAATACAAGTTGCATGCATAGACATTTATCCACCATGCATTTGCAAGCCTGGACTAACTACCAAACGTGCCTAAAGGTTGCAGCACCCTCGGCCAATGAAGCTAGTCAGCAACGCTACATCCCTTCCCTCACTGTAACCCCACCATTTCCCGCAACACCTGCAGTATCTGTGCAGCTTTTGTCTCCAGGCCAAAGCAGTCAGGGAATCATCAGGTTCGTATTAGGAAACACTGCATGTAGGGCACCGGCAAGAATACCATCTCCAACCCTCTCTCAGTCTGCCATGTCCACCGGCACCACCGCTAGTTCCACGATCTCCAGCTCTCCAGTCCAGCTCACCCTACATGAGACTCTTGTTAGGAAAAGGAAGTACTCATCCTCGCATCCGCGTACACAGGGTTTGAACGCCCACATTGCTAGACTAATCTCATTAGAGATGATGCCCTACCGGTTAGTTGAAAGCGAAGCTTTCAAAGCGCTGATGGACTACGCTGTACCACGCTACGAGCTACCCAGTCGACACTTCTTTTCTAGAAAAGCCATCCCAGCCCTCCAACAGCATGTTAAAGACCGCATCGTCCATGCACTCAGGCAGTCTGTGACTACAAAGGTGCACCTGACAACAGATGCATGGACCAGTAGGCATGGCCAGGGACGTTACATGTCCATCATGGCACACTGGGTGAATGTGGTGGATGCAGGGTCCACAGGGGACAGCAATATTGGGACAGTTCTGCCTAGCCCACAGTCAAGGAAAGAGTTGGCTGTAGGCGTTCACCCCCCCTCCTCCTCTTCCTCGTCCTCCTGCAGAAGCGAGAGCTCGTCCACAGACCGCAGTCGCACATCCACTCCATCCGCAGCTGCCACTGTTGCACACCAGGTGTGCCATTATGGGACAGCTAGTGGCAAGCGTCAGCAGGCTGTATTGGCAATGAAGTGTTTGGGCGACAACAGACACACCGCGGAAGTTCTGTCCGAGTTCTTGCAGAAAGAAACTCAGTCATGGCTGGGCACTGTACATCTTGAGGCAGGCAAGGTAGTGAGTGATAACAGAAGGAATTTCATGGCTGCCATAGCCCTTTCCAAACTGAAACACATTCCTTGCCTGGCTCACACCTTAAACCTGGTGGTGCAGTGCTTCCTGAAATGTTATCTGGGGTTACCCGACCTGCTCCTCAAAGTGCGTAGACTTTGCTCGCATATCCGCCGTTTGCCCGTACACTCCAGCCGTATGCAGAACTATCAGCGGTCTTTGAACCTTCCCCAGCATCGCGTAATCATCGACGTTGCAACAAGGTGGAACTCCACACTGCACAAGCTTCAGAGACTGTGCGAACAGAGGCGTGCTGTTATGTTTTTGTGGGAGGATACACATACACGGGCAGGCAGTTGGATGGCAGACATGGAGTTGTCAGGTGTGCAGTGGTCGAAGCTACAAGACCTGTGTCAAGTCCTTCAGTGTTTTGAGGAATGCACACGGCTGGTTAGTGCAGACAACGCCATAATAAGCATGAGCATCCCCCTAATGCGTCTGCTGATGCAAAGTTTGACACACATAAAGGAGCAGGCATCTGCAGCCGAGGAAGAGGAAAGCCTTGATGACAGTCAGCCATTGTCTGGTCAGGCCCGTGTAGAGGACGCGGTAGCGGGCGAAGAGGTGGAGGAGGACGAGGAGGATGATGGGGATGAGTACTTTTTTAATGAGGATGCTTCTCCTGGCCCAACAGAAATTAGTGGCGTTGCAAGGCCGGGTTCTGTTTTTTTAAGGGAGACAAGTGACGTAGATTTGCCTGTAACTGCCCCTCAAACCAGCACAACCGCAGATTTGACAAATGGAACTTTTCCCCACATAGCGGATTATGCCTTACGTATCCTCAAAAGGGACCCACGCATTATTAAAATGATGAGCGATGACGATTACT
Organism: Ranitomeya variabilis; assembly: GCF_051348905.1. Classification (NCBI taxonomy): domain Eukaryota; kingdom Metazoa; phylum Chordata; class Amphibia; order Anura; family Dendrobatidae; genus Ranitomeya; species Ranitomeya variabilis. The sequence continues at coordinate 121,124,442 of NC_135238.1, forward strand.
GGTTGGCCTGCATCCTTGACCCTCGCTATAAAGGCAAATTGCAAAATATTATGCCACATGAGAACCTCGAACAAATATTAGCAACCAAACAAGCTACTCTTGTAGACCGTTGGATTCAGGCATTCCCAGAACACAGCGCCGGTGATGGTTCTCACACGAGCTGCAGGGGGCTACAGGGCAGAGGTGTTAGAGGTGCACAAATCAGAAGTGGCATTGGACAGAGGGGTTTTCTGACCAGGTTGTGGAGTGATTTCGCAATGACCGCAGACAGGACAGGTACTGCAGCATCTATTCAAAGTGACAGGAGACAACATTTGTCCAGTATGGTTACTAACTATTTTTCAGCCCTTATCGATGTTCTCCCTCAACCGTCATACCCATTTGATTACTGGGCATCCAAATTAGAAACCTGGCCTGAATTGGCAGAATATGCATTGCAGGAGCTTGCTTGCCCAGCAGCTAGTGTGCTATCAGAAAGAGTATTCAGTGCTGCTGGTTCAATATTAACCGAAAAAAGGACTCGTCTGGCTACCCAAAATGTGGATGATCTAACCTTCATTAAAATGAACCACTCCTGGATTTCAAATTATTTTGCCCCACCTTTCCCGGCTGACACCTAGCTTTCCTATAAAAAGGTCTTGCTTGTGGACTGGTCTTACTGAGTGTTCCAATCTCTTAATTTGCAGCAGCTGTTTGTCCAGCATACGACATGTTTACACCTCCCTCAATGGGAAAACTCCCCCCACGGGGCCGTGGTCTCGCGCAAGCACCCGTTAGAGTGCCGTTTGTCTGAAGAGGTGGGTGTGCCCGCGTTTGGTCGATGGCACTGCCACTGGGTCCCTCATAGTACAATAAAGTGTCTCTGGTGGTGGCGGCGTGCACCCAACGTCAGACACACCGTTGTAACATGAGGGGCCCTGGGACGGTACCGCTGGCCACAAGAGAGTTCACCCCCCCAGCTCAAACTGTGCTCTACCACGTGCAAAATTATCTCTCACAGCTCCACCAATGTTTAGTCTATTCGCTGACATCATTCAATGCCTGGCACTCACAATACCAATTTGTTGACATCTATGATGCTAGTTAAAGTAGTCTGGGTCAGAGTCCTATATTGGCACCAGTAAATACTTACTGCCAAATTACTATGTCAGAAACTCAGCAGATGAGCCCACCCCTGTACCTAAGTATGCCACACTTTTTTTTTGTTGTTGTTGTTTTGCGAGACATTAACATCTATTTATTTTTTGTGAGTACTAACTGTGTCAGACACTCCTTGCAATTGTCCTCTGCTGACCACACCAATGCTTCCTGTGTACCCCTGCGAGATAACTCTAAGTGCCTTGAGCCTATTTTTAGTTATTTTAGGCCTAGTAAGCCTGTCTACGGTCCCTCCTTGCAATCCTCCTCCATGGACCACAATGCTGCCTGTGTACCCTGGTAACCTATTTAAAACTGCCTTGAGCCTATTTTTAGTTATTTTAGGCCTTCGTTAGCCTGTCTGCGGTCCCTCCTTGCAATCCTCCTCCACTGACCACAATGCTGCCTGTGTATCCATGTAACCTATTTAAAACTGCCTTGAGCCTGTTTTTATTTATTTTAGGCCTTAGTTAGCCTGTCTGCGGTCCCTCCTTGCAATCCTCCTCCACTGACCACAATGCTGCCTGTGTATCGATGTAACCTATTTAAAACTGCCTTGAGCCTATTTTTAGTTATTTTAGGCCTAGTAAGCCTGTCTGCGGTCCCTCCTTGCAATCCTCCTCCACTGACCACAATGCTGCCTGTGTATCCATGTAACCTATTTAAAACTGCCTTGAGCCTATTTTTAGTTTTTTAAGGCCTAGTAAGCCTGTCTGCGGTCCCTCCTAGCAATCCTCCTCCACTGACCACAATGCTGCCTGTGTATCCATGTAACCTATTTAAAACTGCCTTGAGCCTATTTTTAGTTATTTTAGGCCTAGTAAGCCTGTCTGCGGTCCCTCCTTGCAATCCTCCTCCACTGACCACAATGCTGCCTGTGTATCCATGTAACCTATTTAAAACTGCCTTGAGCCTATTTTTAGTTATTTTAGGCCTAGTAAGCCTGTCTGCGGTTCCTCCTACAAGCTAACCAGTCGACACTTCTTTTGCGAGAAAAGCCATCCCAACCCTACACCAGCATGTAAAAGACCGCATTGTCCATGCACTCTGGCAATCTGTGAGTACAAAGGTGCACCTGACAACAGACGCATGTGTAGCGCCCCCACTGCCGCAGGGCCGAGGGGTACCCAGTACCGGGCCTCTGAGTCTCTGCTCTGGGGTTGTCACGGTGGCTAGACCCGGTCCGTGACCCTGCTGAGGGGCGTACAGTAATAGATGTGGATGATGGGGGTAGTGTAGTGCCGGTCGCAGTCAATAACGAGGACACCAGATTGCAGTCTCTTTACCTCTTTACTGAAGGTCTCAAAGTCCTCAATCCGGAATACGGTTAACCAGGCTGCGCAAGTCCGGCCGGTCCAATGGCACCTCCAGAGTTCCCTTTGCAGGTGGAAATCTGTGCCTTCCTTCTAGCGCTATGTGTTGTGGTCCTCCCCTGCTGAGCTTACGGGATAGTCCACACAACTGTTGTGTCTGTTTCTCGTGTTCCCTCACAACTCGATTAGATGATTTTCTGCTAATCTTCCGTCCCACCCAGGTGTTATGGTTGGGACGCACCCGTATGATGGGTAGGCTCGGAGCTCTTCCGGGACCCTAGAATCGCCCCTCTCCACAGGTTGCCCCCTATGTCTGCGTAGGTGATTTAAGTGAGACAGCCCGCCTGTGACTGACTGTCCTGCTGTTGGTTCGAAGTATGGCTTAGAGCTCTGTACCTCCTCGGCGTTCCGGCCGCCGGTTGTTTACGCCTCAGTAGGATGTTGCCTCGATCTTACAGCACGACTCCTACTGGTATTCTCCTTCTTGCTTTGATCTCGTTTCTCACTCAGCACAATAAATCTCGCTTCTTGTCCTTTCTTAGGGCACCGCCGCTATGAAGTACAGGCGCGGTCCCGTAGCTTTCTCTCTGTTTGCCAGGCCTCTGTCAGGATCCCACCCCTGACAGGGACCCTACCGAATCTTCCCCTGCAACACCCTCTGCCACAAGGTGTTGCCTGGTTCCAACCCAGTCAGCGTTCTCCCTAACTTCCTGCCTGACCCCCAGTTTTACCAGTATGTGAGGAGTGGCCTAATGAATAGTACCCTTAGCTCCCCCTGGAGGCCCGACTGTGAAATGTATTGGTGTATGTGATACCTGGTCAGATGAACTCCTTCAGTGCCATCAAACGTACCATAGCCCCCCTTAGCGGCGGAGCCACAGTACTGCAACGACCAGGACTCTGGGGCGCTGCACTCCCCCCCGGTTAAATCCAGTACTCCTGGACTGGGAAGAAAACAACAATACATGTCAGCAAAAAGACATACAATTTTTGTGAGTGCAATAACAATAAGCATATTTGAACAGAGCTTTCCTTTATGGGAGGTGAGGACACTTGAACGTTACAAACATGGTAAAATACTTTTAAATAACTTACTATAAATAACTTTTCTTACCCAACCGGGTATTCTACTAAGTGCAAAAATTTTTAAACATTAATTTAACATTGCCTTTAAGGATGTACACTCTGAATCCACTAAAGACCTTCTTATAACACATTATAAGGCTTAAGCAACTGTGCTACATTCTCCTACTTTACGTCTGCAGGACCGCCTGTCCTAACTGCTCCAGGCCTGCTGCCTCTCCTTTCTTTTACAGGACCGCCCCATTCTGCCCGAGCCTACTGTCCTTCCACTACTATACACAGTATAGAACATGTTTTTTTTTCAGTTTGAGATCACTGAGCCATCTCTGTATGGCTCCTAGGAGGACTCACTAACTAACCCCGTACGGGTTCACTTTCTGTCCTCATTCTCTAACACATTATCAAACATTTCTTACAATCAACTAGTTGGCTACATATAACTTCTTCATATTAGCATCATTACTTTTTCTTTCAAGACATTATTGCCATCTAACCATCTTAAGGCAACACTGTACATAAGTGCAAGATGTGAACATCCCCTTTAAGAGGGGACCAAGTCTCTATGAAGTTGTGCAACTTCTCAAGCCGCAAGTCCATATGCAGCAAGGACTCCAGTGCAAGTTCCAAGAACCGTATCTTCGCAAAGAGTCCGTCTTTTATATAAAACCAGTAGAGAGCACCTTTAAGAAGGTGCAAACTATATACAAGGAGTTTGTATCATGCATTGTTCATGATTCAGCAGTTCTTTGATAACTTGTGCAAATGTAGAAAACAAACAAAAATAAGAAACAATAGGGATCCCGGGTCAACAAAGGGATCCCTTTAAGAGTAACCCTAGACAGGTTTTAGCAGCAAAACAGCAAGGAAAAACAATGACCTATTTACAGTCATTAAAGCATTTTTGCTTACTCAATCTTGTAGTGTAGGGGGTGGTCTTCTGTCCCCGGCCGATGCCATGTCTGTGCTGGTGGTTGGTCTCTCAGGTGCCATCAGATCAGCCGGTGTCTGGATTTGAAGGCTAATCCTGCTTGCAAGCATGGCGGCTGCTACAAGGCGGACGGTGGTGATAGTAATGACATCTGTCAACTCTGGATCAATCGGGGTCGCGGCAACATGTGACGCTCCCTCAGGCTCACATCGGTGGACGTTCCGAGCGCACCATCCTTGTGCATTCCGGCGGCGAGTGTACGTCACCTGATCTCCCCTTTGCAATGGGTCACCATCTCGACTGCAGCAGGGAGTTTTTACGTTGTAACTAGTAACGAAGACGTCAGTTGGTAGTCCCGGTTCCTGTATGGAGCCCCAACCCCTCTTCGGGTGGAAGGCTAGCACAGTCCCCCGCTTTACCACGTCATTCCTGTTGTGCGCAGGCTTCCTGCGTTGCGTCTTCGGCATATCAGATTGTTCTGTTTCGTCTCGGTTTTTCCAGTGTTGGATCAGACATTGTTTATACTGTTCCCAAGTGAGCACAGCAAGGGTGAGGCTCTCCCCCGGAGCTCCATATGGCTCGTTCCAGGGGGTGTCCCACCGGAGGATCACCCCATCCGGGCCCACATCTATGGGTTCCCCCATCTTGGTCGGTAGGGGAGGTACCAGCTTCCCCATCACGTCGGGGGTGAGGACCACCCGTTCCACCGTAAAGGCGCGGTTATTGTTGCTGGGGTGAGGAGCGGTCACAGGAGCGGGATCGGTCAGGGGAGCCAGATCGGTCGGGAGAGCAGAATCGGCCGGGGGAGTAGGGGTGCCGTCCATACCTGCGCCTGATGTGATTCCACCGATGTCGATCGGTTCCGTTGACGAGGACACTGGAATCGGCTGCAGCCCGGACCGCGGCTCTTCCGGAGCGGCCCTTTTGACGTGGCTCCGCCCTACATGGCTCCGTGGCTGGGATAGGTAGACTCGGCTCCTCCACTGGCGGCTCCCAGGAGTTCAGGTCGTTCACGGGCGGTGGACGTGATGGGTGAGGGCAAGCCGGGATCACCTCGCCGTTGCTAGGGCACTTGCTGCTCATCGTCGCTGTCTGGCATTCGGCGGCAACGCAAGCACCTGTCTCCGCCATTTCTCCGAGGTTGAGCTCCTTCTTCACCTCGTTCCCGCCGTTGCAAATCAGGGGGCGGTTCTCCTCTGCTGCTGGGTAGGTCGTCCCCTGGCAGCAGGAGTCGGAGGGGGCGGTCGCTACTTCTGGCGCCGCTTTGGTAGTCTCCTCCCATGGCACGCCCTTCTTCCTCTGTGCTCCCTGTGGCGCTGCAATGGCGGCGGCTTTTGGCGGGAACTTTTGGCGGTAAATGGCAACACACAGTCTTTGCAATAAAGTACAGTCCAAGCACAGTAAATCACAGTTCCAAGGCACACATGACCTGATTCTTCAGGCTTAAGTAGATCCTGTTCGTGACGCCAAGTTGTAGCGCCCCCACTGCCGCAGGGCCGAGGGGTACCCGGTACCGGGCCTCTGAGTCTCTGCTCTGGGGTTGTCACGGTGGCTAGACCCGGTCCGTGACCCTGCTGAGGGGCGTACAGTAATAGATGTGGATGATGGGGGTAGTGTAGTGCCGGTCGCAGTCAATAACGAGGACACCAGGTTGCAGTCTCTTTACCTCTTTACTGAAGGTCTCAAAGTCCTCAATCCGGAATACGGTTAACCAGGCTGCGCAAGTCCGGCCGGTCCGATGGCACCTCCAGAGTTCCCTTTGCAGGTGGAAATCTGTGCCTTCCTTCTAGGGCTATGTGTTGTGGTCCTCCCCTGCTGAGCTTACGGGATAGTCCCCACAACTGTTGTGTCTGTTTCTCGTGTTCCCTCACAACTTGATTAGATGATCTTCTGCTAATCTTCCGTCCCTCCCAGGTGTTATGGTTGGGACGCACCCGTATGACGGGTAGGCTCGGAGCTCTTCCGGGACCCTAGAGTCGCCCCTCTCCACAGGTTGCCCCCTATGTCTGCGTAGGTGATTTAAGTGAGACAGCCCGCCTGTGACTGACTGTCCTGCCGTTGGTTCGAAGTATGGCTTAGAGCTCTGTACCTCCTCGGCGTTCCGGCCGCCGGTTGTTTACGCCTCAGTAGGATGTTGCCTCGATCTTACAGCATGACTCCTACTGGTATTCTCCTTCTTGCTTTGATCTCGTTTCTCACTCAGCACAATAAATCTCGCTTCTTGTCCTTTCTTAGGGCACCGCCGCTATGAAGTGCAGGCGCGGTCCCGTAGCTTTCTCTCTGTTTGCCAGGCCTCTGTCAGGATCCCACCCCTGACAGGGACCCTACTGAATCTTCCCCTGCAACACCCTCTGCCACAAGGTGTTGCTTGGTTCCAACCCAGTCAGCGTTCTCCCTAACTTCCTGCCTGACCCCCAGTTTTACCAGTATGTGAGGAGTGGCCTAATGAATAGTACCCTTAGCTCCCCCTGGAGGCCCGACTGTGAAATGTATTGGTGTATGTGATACCTGGTCAGATGAACTCCTTCAGTGCCATCAAACGTACCATAGCCCCCCTTAGCGGCGGAGCCACAGTACTGCAATGACCAGGACTCTGGGGCGCTGCACATGGACCTGTAGGCATGGCCACGGAAGGTTACGTGTCCATTACGGCGCAATGGGTTAATGTGGTGGATGCATGGTCCACAGGGGACAGCCTACTAAGTCTGTCTGCAGTCCCTAATTCAAATTGTCCTCCACTGTCTAAATCTGAGCTTCAACCTTCTGCCTCTCATTAAGTGCTTTTTTAAAAAAAATTGGTGGTTGGGGCCTACTAACGGTGTCTGACGCTCCCTGGTGTTTTCCTCCACTGTCTAAATCTGAGCTTCAACCTTCTGGCTCTCATTGTCCTTTTTAAAAAAAAAATGGTGGTTGGGGCCTAATAACGCTGTTTGCCACTCCCTGGTGTTGTCCTCAACTGAATAAATCTGAGCTTCAACCTTCTGGCTCTCATTAAGTGCTGTTTTTTAAAAAATTGGTGGTTACGGCCTACTAACGGTGTCTGCCGCTCCCTGGTGTTGTCCTCCACTGTATAAAGATGAGCTTCAGTCTTTAGGCTTTCGGCCTATAGTATCAGATATTAAACTGCATTTGGCCTTCAACTTTGGTTACGGCCTACTAACGGTGTCTGCCGCTCCCTGGTGTTGTCCTCAACTGAATAAATCTGAGCTTCAACCTTCTGGCTCTCATTAAGTGCTGTTTTTTAAAAAATTGGTGGTTACGCCCTACTAATGGTGTCTGCCGCTCCCTGGTGTTGTCCTCCACTGTATAAAGATGAGCTTCAGTCTTTAGGCTTTCGGCCTATAGTATCAGATATTAAACTGCATTTGGCCTTCAACTTTGGTTACGGCCTACTAACGGTGTCTGACGCTCCCTGGTGTTGTCCTCAACTGAATAAATCTGAGCTTCAACCTTCTGGCTCTCATTAAGTGCTGTTTTTTAAAAAATTGGTGGTTACGGCCTACTAACTGTGTCTGACGCTCCCTGGTGTTGTCCTCCACTGTCTAAATCTGAGCTTCAACCTTCTGGCTCTCATTAAGTCCTTTTTTTAAAAAAATTGGTGGTTGGGGCCTACTAACGGTGTCTGCCGCTCAAAGGTGTTCTCCTCCACTGAACAAAGCAGTGCCGCCTGTTTACTCCTGTTACCAATTTTGAACTTTATTTTGCCCACTTTATTATTTGGGCCTACTAACTGTGTCTGCCTCTCATTACAGTTGTCCTCCAGTGAACTAAGCAATGCCGCCTGGTTAGTCCTGTTACCAATTTTGAACTGCATTTAGCCCACTTTATTATTTGGGCCTATATCAGTGTTTCCTCCTCATCCTGCCCATTGCCCAGCCGGTGCTAGATGAGTCTTGTGGTACTTTGACCCAGACCACTACATTCCTCTTGCACGCTACACAGCCACAATCTGACCCTGCTGAAAGTCAGGTTCCCCTTCCCGCATACTATACCACCTTACACAGGGACAAACAGGAAGGTGCAGATGAAAGTGCAGGTTTCTTCAACAGGTAGGGGGGCATACTCATTGGCAACGTCACAGGAACAGGGCCCCTCAGAGTACACAAAAGTGTCGCTGCCGGTGGGAGGCGCCCCCGCCGTGCAAACACACCGCCGTACTTTGAGGGGCCCTGTGCCAGTGCCAATGCGAACGAGTGGGCCTCCCTGCTTGCTCAGGATCACAGCACTTGCAAAGTTGAAATACTTACCTCTCACTGCTCCACCGCCGTGACGTAGTCCACGTTTCCTGGGCCCACTAAAACCTTGAACCAGCCCTACCCCCCACAACTTTTGCCAAATGACCCCCAATTTCCAATGCCCAACTATTATTATAAAGTTAATTGAGATTGACAAGCTTCAGAAACAAGAATGGATGTTTTTGACATTAAAATGGGCACTGTAGGTGTTTTCCTGGCCTCCACTCACTGCCGACTATGCTTCCCCATTGACTTGCATTGGGTTTCGTGTTTCGGTCGATCCCCGACTTTTAGCGATAATCGTCCGACTGCACTCGACTCGACTTTGGACAAAGTCGGGTTTCGCAAAACCCGACTCGATCTTAAAAAAATGAAAGTCGCTCAACCCTAGCTTTCAGTGATATAAAGAGCCCTGACACACATCACCATCAATGAGTTTAAATGAGAAACAAAAAAAATTCTAAACTTATCACTCCTAAACTTTTTGTGCATAATAATTTGGAACACAGTGTATGTAAGTAGGCTAAATGCAGTTCAAAATTGGTAACAGGAATAACCAGGCGGCATTGCTTGGTTCAGCGGAGGACAATTGTAAGGAGTGGCTGACACAGTGAGTAGGCCCAAATAAGTAAGTAGGCTAAAAGCAGTTCAAAATTGGTAACAGGACTAAACTGGCGGCGTTGCTTGGTTCAGCGGAGGACAATTGTAAGGAGTGGCTGAAACAGTGAGTAGGCCCAAATAAGTAATTAGGCTAAATGCAGTTCAAAATTGGTAACAGGAATAACCAGGCGGCATTGCTTGGTTCAGCGGATGACACTTGTAAGGAGTGGCTGACACAGTGAGTAGGCCCAAATAAGTAAGTAGACTAAAAGCAGTTCAAAATTGGTATCAGGACTAAACTGGCGGCGTTGCTTGGTTCAGCGGAGGACATTTGTAAGGAGTGGCTGACACAGTGAGTAGGCCCAAATAAGTAAATAGGCTAAATGCAGTTCAAAATTGGTAACAGGAATAACCAGGCGGCATTGCTTGGTTCAGCGGAGGACACTTGTAAGGAGTGGCTGACACAGTGAGTAGGCCCAAATAAGTAAGTAGGCTAAAAGCAGTTAAAAATTGGTAACAGGACTAAACTGGCGGCGTTGCTTGGTTCAGCGGAGGACAATTGTAAGGAGTGGCTGACAAAGTGAGTAGACCCTAATAATAAAGTAGACTAAATGTCTGCCAAATTTTTTTTTAGAAATAACCAGGTGGCATAGCTAGGTACAGGGGTGGGCTCCTCTGCTGAGTAGCAGACAGTGGTAGTAGGCACAATGTATTAACTGGTCTAAATGGAGGCCAGGGCCCCTGTATATTTTACCTATCATCTATCATTTCAACAAATTTGTATTGGCAGTGCCATTGAAGGATTTAACAGCACAGACTACACAGTGGTGGAGCAGGGAGAGGTAAGTGGAGCGCCCCCACCGCCGCAGGGCCGAGGGGTACCCGGTACCGGGCCTCCGAGTCTCTGCTCTGGGGTTGTCACGGCGGCTAGGCCCCGGTCCGTGACCCTGCCGTGGGGCGCACAGTGAAATAGGTACAACAGACGATGATGATGGTGACGCTGTGGTGGTGCAGTGCAGTAAATAACGAGGACACCAGGTTGCAGTCTCTTTACCTCTTTACTGAAGACCTCTGAGTCCTCAGTCCGGAACACGGTTCACCAGGCTGCGCAAGTCCGGCCGGTCCAATGGCATCTCCAAAGTTCTCTTCACAGGTGGAAATCGGTGCCTTCCTACTAGCGCTATGTGTTGTGGTCCTTCCCTGCTGTGCTTACGGAAAGTCACCCACAACTGTTGTGTCTGTTTCTTAAGTTCCCTCACAACTCGATTAGATGATGTTCTGCTAATCCTCCGTCCCTCCCTGATGTTCTGGTTGGGACGGCACCCGTTTGACGGGTAGGCTCGGAGCTCTTCCGGGACCCTAGAGTCGCCCCTCTCCACAAGTTGCCCCCCAAGACTGCATAGGTGATTTAAGGTGAGACAGCCCGCCTTAGACTGACTGTCCTGCCGCTGTTTGGAGTATTGCTTGAAGCTGAATGTTATGATACTCCCTCGGCGTTCCGGCCACCGGTAGTGCGCCTCAGTAGGATGTTGCTTCGGTCTTACAGCACGACTCCTACTGGTATTTCTCCTTTGCGTGATCTCGTTTCTCACTCAGCACAATCTATCTCTCTTCTAGTCCTTTCTTGGGCACCGCCGCTACCCGGAGCAGGCACGGTCCCGTTACATTCGTTCTTGTTGCCAAGCCTCTGTCAGGATCCCACCCCCGACAGAGACCCTACTGTATCTTCCCCTACAACACCCTCTGCCACAAGGTGTTGCCTGGTTCCAACCCAGTCAGCTTTCTGATCTAACTTCCTGCCTGACCCCCAGTTTACCCACTATGGTGGGGAGTGGCCTAATGAATAGCACCCTTAGCTCCCCCCGGAGGCCCAGCTGTGAAATGTATTGGTGTCTGTGATACCTGATCAGATGAACTCCTTCAGTGCCATCAGACGCGCCATAGCTCCCCATAGTGGCGGAGCCACAATACTGCAACGACCAGGACTCTGGGGCACTGCACTCCCCCCTGGTTAAACACAGTACTCCGGGACTGGGAAGAAAACAACAATACAAGTTAGCAAAAAGACATACAGTTTGGTTGAGTGCAATAACAATAAGTATACTTGAACAGGCTTCCCTTTATGGGAGGTAAGGACACTTGAACATTACAAACATGGTTAAATATCATAGCAACATGCTATAAATAACTCTTCTTACCCAACCGGGTATTCTACTAAGTGCAAGATTGTTGAACAATAATTTAACATTGCCTTTAAGGACATACACTCTGAATCCACTAAAGACCTTCCTATAATCACATTATAAGGTAATTTAACTTTTTAATTCTCCTTCTTTAGATCTGCAGGACCGCCTGTCCTATCGGCACCAGACCTTCTGCCTCTCCTTTCGGTTACAGGCCGGGGCGTTCAGCCAGGGCCTACTGCCTTTTCAACTACTATACACAGTATAGAACATAACATTACTTTCAGTTTAAGAGCACTGAGCCATCTCTACATGACTCCTATGGGGACTCAGGGTTTACCTTCTATCCTAACTATCTATCAACATTATCAAAACATTTTCTATTGAACATTAAGCCTTCTCATTATCTTTCTTTCTATCATGCATGCTGGACACCACGTCTATCCCTACGGGCCCACTGCATCCTTCTTCTATCTTTCACCTTTTTCTTCTCAGAGAACATCATCAGTATTTCTTCACAATTAACTAATTAAATACATCTAACTTTCTCATGTAAACATTATCATCACTTTCTCTGGTCAAGACATTATTGCTTCCAATCTTAAAGCAATATCACGGTTTAAGCGCAACAAATGAACATCCCCTTTAAGAGGGGACCAAGTCTCTATGGGGTAGCATGCCTTCTCAAGCTACCAGTCCATACTCAGCAAAGGTTCCAGTGTAGTATCTTCACAAAGAGTCCTTCTTTAAGTAAAACCAGTAGGGAGCGCCTTTGATAAGGTGCAAACTATGTACAAGAAGTTCGGATCATGCACTGTTCATGATTTCAGCAGTTCTTTTCAACTAGAAACTTGTGCAAAAACTTTGGAAAAATCAAACAAAAGCAAAACAATAGGGATCCCAGGTCCACAGAAGGATCCCCTTAAGAGTTAACCCTGGACGGGTTCAGCAGCAAAAATCAGGAAACAAACAGTTAAGAACTATTTACATATTCATGGTATCGAGGTTTATCCTTCTAAGCCTGGGGGTGATCTTTGTCCCCCGGTCGACGCAGCACCCGTACTGGTAGTTGGTCTCTCAGATGCCATCAGATCAGCCGGTGCCTGGATTTGAAGGCTAATCCTGCTTGCGAGTTCGGTAGCTGCTACAAGGTGTACAGTGGTGATAGGAACAAGGTCTGGCAAATCAGGATCATTCATGATCGGGGCAACAGGGGGCGCTCTCTCAGGCTCACACCGTCGAACGTTCCCGGCACACCATCCTTGTGCGCCCCGTGCACTCCGATGGCGGGTGTAGGTCACCTGATCCCCCCTCTGTAATGGATCCCCATTTCGACTGCAGCAGGGGGTCTTCACGTTATAGCTAGTAACAAAGACATCAGTTGGTAGCCCCGGTTCCTGTATGGAGCCCCATCCCCTCTTCGGGTGGTAGGCCTGCACGGTTCCCCGCTTTACCACGTCTTTCTTGCCGGGAGCAGACTTCTTACGTGGTGTGTGAGGTGGTTCGGTCTCGTCCCGATCTTTCCAGTGTTGGATCAGACATTGCTTATACTGTTCCCAGGTAAGTACCGCAAGAGTGAGGCCATCCTCCCGGGTCCCATCCGGCCCGGTCCAGGGAGTGTCCCACCGGAGGATCACCCCGTCTAGGCCCACATCTATGGGTTCTCCCATCTTGGTTGGTAGCGGAGGCACTAGCTTCCCCATCGCGTTAGAGGTGAGGATCACCCGCTCTACCAAGAAGGAATGATCATTGCTGGGGTGAGGAGCGGTCACAAGAGCGGGATCGGTCAGGAGAGCAGAACCGGCCAGGGAAGTAGGGACACCGTCCATACCTGCGCCTGATGTGATTCCACCGATGTCGCTCCGGTCCGTTGACAAGGACACTGGAATCGGCTGCAGCCCGGACCGCGGCTCCTCCGGAGCCACCTCTCGATGTGACTCCGCCCTCCATGGTTCCGTGGCTGGTATAGGTGGGCTCGGCTCCTCCACTGGCGGCTCCAAGGAGTTCAGGTCCTTCACCGGCGGTGGACGTGAGTACGCTTCTAATAGGTGAGGGCAAGCTGGGATCACCTCTCCATTGCTCGGGCACTTGCTGCTCATCGTCGCTGCCTGGCATTCGGCGGCAACGCATGCACCTGGCTCCGCCATTTCTCCGAGGTCGGGCTCCTCCTTCACCTCGTTCCCGCCGTTGCAAGTCCGGGGGCGGTTCTCTACTTTGAGGCAGGTTATCGCTTTGCAACAAGAGACGCAGGGGGCAGTCGCCGTTTCTGGCGCCACTTTGGTAGTCTCCTCCCATGGCACGCCCTCCTTCTTCTCTGGCGCAGCAATGGCGGTGGTTTTTGGCAGGAACTTTTGGCGGCAAGTGATAGTACACAGTCTCCCAATAAAGTACAGTAAATCACAGTTCTTAGGCACACGTGACCTGATTCTTCAGGCTTAAGTAGATCCTGTTCGTGACGCCAAAATTGGAGCGCCCCAACCGCCGCAGGACCGAGGGGTACCCGGTACCGGGCCTCCGAGTCTCTGCTCTGGGGTTGTCACGGCGGCTAGGCCCCGGTCCGTGACCCTGCCGTGGGGCGCACAGTGAAATAGGTACAACAGACGATGATGATGATGGTGACGCTGTGGTGGTGCAGTGCAGTAAATAACGAGGACACCAGGTTGCAGTCTCTTTACCTCTTTACTGAAGATCTCTGAGTCCTCAGTCCGTAACACGGTTCACCAGGCTGCGCAAGTCCGGCCGGTCCAATGGCACCTCCAGAGATCTCTTCACAGGTGGAAATCGGTGCCTTCCTACTAGCGCTATGTGTTGTGGTCCTTCCCTGCTGTGCTTACGGAAAGTCCCCCACAACTGTTGTGTCTGTTTCTTAAGTTCCCTCACAACTTGATTAGATGATGTTCTGCTAATCCTCCGTCCCTCCCTGATGTTCTGGTTGGGACGGCACCCGTTTGACGGGTAGGCTCGGAGCTCTTCCGGGACCCTAGAGTCGCCCCTCTCCACAAGTTGCCCCCCAAGACTGCATAGGTGATTTAAGGTGAGACAGCCCGCCTTAGACTGACTGTCCTGCCGCTGTTTGGAGTATTGCTTGAAGCTGAATGTTATGATACTCCCTCGGCGTTCCGGCCACCGGTAGTGCGCCTCAGTGGGATGTTGCTTCGGTCTTACAGCACGACTCCTACTGGTATTTCTCCTTTGCGTGATCTCGTTTCTCACTCAGCACAATCTATCTCTCTTCTAGTCCTTTCTTGGGCACCGCCGCTACCCGGAGCAGGCACGGTCCCGTTACGTTCGTTCTTGTTGCCAAGCCTCTGTCAGGATCCCACCCCCGACAGAGACCCTACTGTATCTTCCCCTACAACACCCTCTGCAACAAGGTGTTGCCTGGTTCCAACCCAGTCAGCTTTCTGATCTAACTTCCTGCCTGACCCCCAGTTTACCCACTATGGTGGGGAGTGGCCTAATGAATAGCACCCTTAGCTCCCCCCGGAGGCCCAGCTGTGAAATGTATTGGTGTCTGTGATACCTGACCAGATAAACTCCTTCAGTGCCATCAGACGCGCCATAGCTCCCCATAGTGGCGGAGCCACAGTACTGCAACGACCAGGACTCTGGGGCGCTGCATAAGTATTGCAAGTGGTAGAGCACTGTTCGAGCTGGGGGAACACTCTCTCGTGGGCTGCGGTACTGGCACAGGGCCCCTTATATTACGACGGTGTGTCTGAAGTTGGTTGTGCACCACCACCATCAGAGACACTTCATTGTACTATGAGGGATCCTGTGCCAGTGCCGTCGCCCAAGAGTGGGCACACCCACCTGACCAGGCAAATGGCACTCGCACGGGTGCTTGCGCCAGTTGGTGACAACGGCCCTGTGGGGTGAGTCATCCCTTGTAGGGAGGTATAAAAATGGCCTATGGTGGACATTCAGCAGCTGCAAATGGAGGAATTGGAGAAGTCAGTAAGAGGAGGCCAAAAGCAATACATTTTTCAGGCAAGCTACGTGTCAGCAGGGGAAGGTGGGGCCAAATAATTTGAAATCCATGATTGGTTCATTTTAATGAAGGTTAGATCATCAACATTTCGGGTAGCTGGACGTGTTCTTATTTCGGTCAGTATTGAACCAGCAGCACTGAACACTCTTTCTGATAGCACACTAGCAGCAGGGCAGGCAAGCTCCTGTAATGCATATTCTGCCAATTCAGGCCAGGTGTCTATTTTAGATGCCCAGTAATCAAAGGGGAATGACCTGTGAGGGAGAACATCGATAAGGGCGGAAAAGTAGTTCATAATGATACTGGGAAAAATGCTGTCTCCTGTCACTTTGAATCGATGCAGCGGTCAGCGTGTCAGCGGTCGTTGCGAAATCACTCCACAACCTGGTCATAAAACCCCTCTGTCCAACACCACTTCGGATTTGTGCACCTCTAACACCTCTGGCATGTTGCCCACTATGGCTCGTGTGAGATCGATCACCACCGCTGTGTGCTGGGAATGCCTGAACCAAACGGTCTACAAGAGTTGCTTGTTTGGTAGCCAATATTTGCTCAAGGTTCTCATGTGGCATGATATTTTGTAATTTTCCTTTATATCGTGGATGCAGGAGGCAGGCCAACCAGTAATCGTCATCAGTCATCATTTTGATAATGCGGGGGTCCCTTTTTAGGATATGCAAGGCACACTCAGCCACGTGGGCCAATGTTCCAGGTGTCAATTCACTGCTTGTGCTGGGTTAAGGAGCACTTTCTTGCATATCAACATCACTTGAGTCCCGCAAAAACCCTGTACCTGACCTTGCAATGCCACCAGTTTCTATTGCCCCCTGAGAATCATCCTCCTCCCATAAATATTCATCCTCATCATCATCCTCCTCCTCCTCTTTGTCCGCCACCTTGTCCAGGAGAGTTCCGAGCTGACAATGGCTGACTGTCATCAAGGCTTCCCTCCTCTTCAGCTGCAGATGCCTGCTCCTTGGAAAAAAACAGAAAAAATTGGAGTGCATGTCCAAAAAGTAATAATATCAAATTTTATTAAGTTACACGAATAAGAAAAAACATGTATCACAAAACTTTTATAAAACGGTACATAAGAATTCAGACAAAGGTAGGTAGTACAGACCGAAAAAACAGTGCTGTTCACCAGATGACGCCATAAATACAAAAAATCATATGCAAAATGCAAACAATGAAGCGGGCACCGAGTCTAAGATCAATGGGGCCGTATAAGAAAGTTCAATAAGCCCTGTATACAGGCTCGTATAATCATTATTCATTCAATCCACTGTAAGAGTCATGTCGGTCTGGTAGTCGGGGGCAGGTATATATCGCCCAGGTATTTGTCCTATGTGAATTAGGCCGCTCAGTATCATCAGGATACCGAGGGGTTAATAAGTGCAGGAATAAAGGCTGACCAGCTGGAGGTTTCAGGTGTCAGCCTGGGGCACACAGAATGCCTGTCTGTGTGAGACAAACGTGAGTGGGAGCTGTGCTCATGCACTGTGTAATGTTAGCTGGGTGGGAGAAGCCCCCCAGTTGTTAGTTAGGAACGTGCTTGTTTAGTTAGTGCCGGACAGGCAAGGATTTATGTTTATGTTTTGTTTTATATTTGCTTTCACTTTAATAAACCTGACTTGAGGTCAGTTAACTTGGAAACCTGCTGTCGCCTCAGAGTTCAATGCACAAACCACGTGGCCTTTGACCCCAGCAAAGGCGATCCCGGAGTGTTTTGTCACATTGTGGTGGAGAACGCGGGCATCGCGTGGCACAGGCGACAGTAAGGAAGACGTGGTGAAAGCCCTAGTACAGTCCACTGCCATACAGCAGCAGGCCACTGCCGCACAGCATGAAGCTAATCGCTTGATGGCCGCACAGCTGAAGGAGTTATTGGACATGACGGTTGCAGACCGCCTGCTTCTCCAACAGGTGGCGCAACGCTTGGTGAGCATGCCTGAGGTTGACCCGGAAGCAGAGTCCAGGAGGATCCATGTGAGTCGATACTGGCAAAAGCTGACTGCAGAAGATGACGTCGAGGCATACCTGACAACGTTTGAGCGGACGGCGTTGAGGGAGAAGTGGCCGAAGGCACGATGGGCCGATTTGATTGCTCCGTTTCTCTCCGGCGAGGCCCAAAAAGCTTACCATGACTTGGACCCGGAAGTCGCTCAGGACTTTGAGAAGCTGAAAGTTGAGATACTGGCCCGGCTGGGTGTAACGACGGCTGTCCGTGCGCAGAGGGTACACCAGTGGACATACCAGCCTGATAAACCGCCGCGGTCTCAGATGTTCGACCTGATCTACTTGACAAAGAAATGGCTGCAACTTGAGGTACTGACAACCCCAGAAATAATCCAGCGGGTTGTCCTGGACAAGTACCTGAGAGTGCTACCTCCAGCGCTGAAAAGGTGGGTAAGCCAAGGAAATCCCACGACAGCGGATCAACTTGTGGAGTTGGTCGAGCGTTATTCCGTGGCAGAAGGACTTCCCGACGAAACCGCTAGCACCCGGTCTGTGCCTTCTCCTCGTGGAACCGGTAAGACTGTTCCAGCGACTATGGGTGAAGGAAAATCGCAAAAAACTGTGGGGGAGGAACCCGGGACTGCTCGCACCCCGAGACCGAGAGTATGGGACGGTGGTCTCAGTAGGGGGCCTGTTAGGTGTTTCCGTTGCCGTGAGAAGGGCCATGTTTCTGCGAACTGTCCTGTTACCACTGAACCTATGCAGTGCGATGTTATAGACTCTAAGAAACGCATGTCTTTGGTTACACGGCTGGTGAATGTGAATGCGGGCCAAAATGATATAGCAAAACACCTGTGTGAATTATCTGTTGATGGGAAAAGTGTTGTGGCGTTACTAGACTCTGGAAGTGTGGTGACTCTGGTGAAAGCTAGTCTGGTGGCACTTCCGTCTGGTTCGTTTGACAAATTCTCTGTAACGTGTGTGCATGGTGACACCTGCTCGTACCTAACAGCGGTCATACTGATTTCCACTTCCTATGGGTCTGTGCAACACAAAGTGGGACTCGTTCCCGCATTGTTACATGATATAATCCTGGGTAGGGATTTTCCCCATTTCTGGCAGTTATGGGAGAATCAGTTGCTCCTTCACGGTAGCTGTGAACCTTCCCCCCATGCCATCTGGAGGTCCCGAGTTCCTAGACGGGACCCCACAGGAAGATGTTGCTGGGGAGGTTATTGAATCTAACCTTCAGTTCCCCTTCTCAGTTATGGCGGGGGAAACTGAGGAAACTGAGGAAACTCAGCGAGAGGCGGAGGCAGACAGCCATACAGCACCCTGCCTACCCGATTTGGGAGTCCAGTTGGATGACTTCCACAGCGAGCAAATGAGAGATCCTACCCTGACTCAGGCTAGGAAAAATGTAAAAATGATAGATGGGGTACCCGTAGAACCTGACACTAGGCTAGCGTACCAGTACATGGTTCTTGAAAATGATTTACTCTACCAGGTAGAGAAAAAAGGGGAAGATATTGTGCAACAGTTAGTGGTACCCAAACCTTATCGGCGGAAGGTACTGGACCTGGCCCACGGACATATAATGGGGGGACATCTGGGGGTACAGAAAACCACAGAAAGGATATTGCATTGTTTTGTGTGGCCTGGAATACATAATGATGTGCGTAATTATTGTGAGTCCTGTCCAGAGTGCCAAGTCTCTGCGCCTAAAACTCGGTTCTGTAGCCCTTTGGTACCCCTCCCTATCATTGGGGTCCCTTTTGAGAGAATTGGGATGGATCTGGTTGGGCCCCTTCCCCGGTCCGCACGTGGGCACCAACATATCCTCGTCATCATGGACTATGCCACTCGTTACCCAGAAGCCATCCCTTTGCGTAACACTGCTACCAAAACGATCGCCAAAGAGTTGGTACAAGTGTTTAGTCGGGTGGGAATTCCAAAACAGATACTCACCGACCAGGGGACTCCCTTTATGTCAAGGGTGATGAAGGAGCTCTGCAGGCTCTTACAAATAGACCAGTTGCGTACGTCTGTCTATCACCCTCAAACAGATGGGTTGGTTGAGCGGTTCAATAAAACCTTAAAACAGATGCTCCGGAAGGCGATAGACAAAGATGGGAAGAACTGGGATTACTTGTTACCCTATTTGCTGTTTGCCATTAGGGAAGTTCCCCAGTCTTCCACAGGGTTCTCGCCTTTCGAGCTATTATACGCCCGTCGTCCCCGTGGACTGTTGGACGTCGCAAAAGAAACCTGGGAAAGTCAAGTCACTCCCTTTAAAACGGTGATAGACCATGTAACGCAAATGCAGGACCGTATTGCTGCTGTCATGCCCGTTGTTAGGGAACATATGTTACAGGCCCAGGGAGCCCAGAGGCTAAGTTATGATAGAGGCGCCAAGGTCCGTACGTTTGCACCCGGGGATAGGGTGTTGATCCTAATCCCTACGGTGGATAGTAAATTTCTGGCGAAATGGCAGGGCCCCTTTGAGGTCATGGAACGAGTTGGAGAAGTGAACTATAAAGTGCACCAGCCCGGTAAGAGAAAACCAGAACAGATTTATCATGTGAATCTGATAAAACCCTGGAAAGACCTCGCTGCTCTAACAGCGGATCTGCCCCGTCCGGTTTGCTCACCTACCGTACCAGAGGTGCAGATTGCCGAGACTCTCTCTGAACGACAAAAATCTGAGGTCAAGCAGTTTTTGTTACAGAACCAACAGTTTTTCTCGGAAAAACCTGGCCAGACTAGGCTAGTGAAACATGAGATTGTCACAGAGCCTGGTGTCACAGTTCATGTGAAGCCAAACTGGATTCCGGAAGCACGCCGTGAAGCCGTCTCCCGGGAGGTGAAGGCAATGTTGGACTTAGGAGTCATTGAAGAGTCGCACAGCGCCTGGTCCAGTCCAATTGTGTTGATACCTAAGCCGGATGGCTCTATACGGTTTTGCAATGACTTTAGGAAACTGAATGCGGTTTCTAAATTTGATGCCTACCCTATGCCCCGAGTCGATGAGTTGATCGATCGGCTGGGTAAAGCACGATACATTACGACCCTGGACCTAACAAAGGGGTACTGGCAGATCCCTCTGGCCGAGGCGGCCAGAGAGAAGACGGCATTTGCTGCACCGGAAGGGCTGTTCCAGTATATCTACATGCCATTTGGACTTCACGGAGCCCCAGCAACGTTCCAGAGATTGATGGATCGAGTCTTGAGGCCCCACAGGCAGTACGCTTCTGCCTACCTAGACGACATCATAATTTACAGCGTGGACTGGGAAGCTCACCTCCGGAAGGTACAGGCGGTGATTGATGACCTGAGAGATGCAGGCTTAACGGCGAATCCCAAGAAATGTCACATCGGCCTTGAAGAAGCCCGATACTTGGGCTACGTGATTGGCAGAGGAGTGGTTAAACCCCAGATCGACAAAATACAGGCAATTCAGGGCTGGCGGCAACCAGTGAACAAGAAACAAGTTCAAGCTTTCCTGGGCATTGCCGGCTATTATCGCCGGTTCATACCCAACTTTGCGGCCATGGCTACCCCCTTGACGGATCTTACCAAAGGAAGGGATTCCGTCATGGTAAAATGGTCCTCAGCGGCTGAAGAGGCCTTCCACAGTCTGAAACGGGCTTTGTGCTCTCAGCCCGTACTAGTGACTCCTGATTTCAGCAGCGAGTTTGTGGTGCAAACTGATGCTTCTGATACTGGTGTCGGAGCTGTACTTTCCCAGGTAAGGGACGGAGTCGAACACCCGGTCCTCTACCTCAGTCGGAAACTGAATGTACATGAGCAGAGGTATGCCGTGATTGAAAAAGAGTGCCTAGCCATCAAATGGGCTCTCGACTCTCTCAAATATTACCTGGCAGGTAGGAAGTTTAGGCTGGTCACGGACCATGCCCCTCTCAAGTGGATGCATCTCCACAAGGACCGTAATAGTCGGGTAACCCGGTGGTTCCTTGCCCTGCAGGCTTACTCTTTCACGGTGGAGCACCGCCCCGGGGTGCAGATGGGGAACGCTGATGCCCTGTCCCGAGTACACTGTTTGGAGAGTATTCTTGCTCGACCTGAGCGGTCTGAGCAGGGGGGGAGGATATGTAAGAGTCATGTCGGTCTGGTAGTCGGGGGCAGGTATATCTCGCCCAGGTATTTGTCCTATGTGAATTAGGCCGCTCAGTATCATCAGGATACCGAGGGGTTAATAAGTGCAGGAATAAAGGCTGACCAGCTGGAGGTTTCAGGTGTCAGCCTGGGGCACACAGAATGCCTGTCTGTGTGAGACAAACGTGAGTGGGAGCTGTGCTCATGCACTGTGTAATGTTAGCTGGGTGGGAGAAGCCCCCCAGTTGTTAGTTAGGAACGTGCTTGTTTAGTTAGTGCCGGACAGGCAAGGATTTATGTTTATGTTTTGTTTTATATTTGCTTTCACTTTAATAAACCTGACTTGAGGTCAGTTAACTTGGAAACCTGCTGTCGCCTCAGAGTTCAATGCACAAACCACGTGGCCTTTGACCCCAGCAAAGGTGATCCCGGAGTGTTTTGTCACACCACCCATCCCTATCCTCTTACCCAAATACTGGCGTCAGAGATGAACAGCACCGTTGCCCCAACGCGCGTTTCGCGTCAGCTTCATCAGGGGGCGGTGATGCTTGCTCCTTACTGTATGTCAAACTTTGCATCAGCAGACGCGTTAGTGGGATGCTCATGCTTATGATGGCATCGTCTGCACCTACCAGCCGTGTGCATTCCTCAAAACACTGAAGGACTTGACAGAGGTCTTGTAGCTTCGACCACTGCACACCAGACAACTCCATGTCTGCCATCCAAGTGCCTGCCCGTTTATGTGTATCGTCCCACAAATAAATTACAGCACGCCTCTGTTCGCACACCTCTGAAGCATGTGCAGTGTGGAGTTCCACCTTGTTGCAACGTCGATTATTAGGCGGTGCTGGGGAAGATTCAGCAATCGCTGATGGTTCAGCATACGGCTGGAGTGTACTGGTGACCGGCGGATGTGCGAGCAAAGTCTTTGCACCTTCAGGAGCAGGGCTGGTAACCCCAGATAATTTTTCAGGAAGCACTGCACCACCAGGTTCAAGGTGTGAGCCAGGCAAGGTATGTGTTTCAGTTCTGAAAGGGCTATGACAGCCATAAAATTCCTTCTGTTATCACTGACAACCTTGCCTGCCTCAAGATGTACAATGCCCAGCCACGACTGAGTTTCTTGCTGCAAGTACTCGGCCAGTACTTCCGCGGTGTGTCAGTTGTCACAAAAACACTTCATTTGTAACACAGCCTGATGACACTTACCACTAGCTGTTCGATAATGGGACACCTCGTGTGCAACACTGTCAGCTGCAGATGGAGTTGTCGTGCGACTGCGCTGTGTGGACGAGCTTTCGCTTATGGCGGAGGAGGAGGAGGGGTGGCTAATGCCTACAGCCAACTGTTTTCTAGACTGTGGGCTAGGCAGAACTGTCCCACTATGGCTGTCCCCTGTGGACCCTGCATCCACCACATTAACCCAGTGCGCCGTGATGGACACGTAACATCCCTGGCCATGCCTACTGGTCCATGCATCTGTTGTGAGGTGCACCTTTCCACTGACTGATTGCCTCAGTGCATGGACAATGCGGTCTTTGACATGCTGGTGGAGGGCTGGGATGGCTTTTCTCACAAAGTAGTGCCGACTGGGTAGGTCATACCGTGGTACTGCGTAGGCCATCAGGTCTTTGAAAGCTTCGCTTTCAACCAACTGGTAGGGCATAGACTAGGGCTAGACTAATGAGATTAGTCTAGCAATGTGGGCGTTCAAACCTTGTGTACGCGGATGAGAGGGTGAGTACTTTCTTTTTCTAACGAGAGTCTCTTGTTGGGTGAGCTGGACTGGAGAGCTGCATATAGTGGAACTAGCGGTGGTGGTGGTGGTGGACATGGCGGATTGAGAGAGGGTTGGTGATGGTATTCTTGATGTTGGCCTACATACAGTGTTTCCTACCAATAACCTTGTGTTTCTCTGACTGCTTTAGCCTTGCATCGATACCTCCACATTTGCTGCCGGTGGCGTCCTTACCGGTGGGCTTACAGTGAGGGAGGCAATGTAGCTTTGCTGACTACCTTCATTCTGAGCAGGTGCACCAACGGTACATGACGTTTGGTAGTTAGTCTAGGCTTGCAAGTGCATGCTGGTTAAATGTTTACGCATGCACGTTGTATTTAAATTTTGAAGCTTCTTCCCTCTGCTAAAGGTCTTTGAGCATTTCATACAGATAAATTTGCACTGATCATTCGGATCTTGGTTAAAAAATTGCCACACTGCACTCTTCAGAAAACACGCATATGATCATGTTTTAGGGGGAAACCATGATAACATGATCCTCAGACGGGAATGTGAGTGGATCATCAGGTTGAAATCTCTGGAACCGAAGGGACTAAATGAGCAGATATCATATGCGTGTTTTCTGTAGATATGTGATGGGCATATCTCCACCATTTAATCTTGGTCTTTCTTTATTGAACTTTGCAATACTAATGTTTTCACACTGCACTCTTCCTACTATCAAATACCTTTTCAGGCATTGCACGCTGTGCTACTTTCACCGGATGGCCACGCTGTCCTAAAACTGTTTTTGGTTTTGACACACGTTTTTGGCCTGATACGGGCCTGCCAGATGATAGCTGTTGCAATGTAGATGGCTGCTGCGGATCATCCTTCTCCGCTTCTGAGCTACTGGCAGTGGCACCCTCTTCCCCCAATGGCTGCCAATCTGGGTCAACAACTGGGTCATCTATCACCTCCTCTTCAATGTCCTGTGCACCTTCCTCTGTGTCACCGTGTAAGCCGGTGCTATAGCATTTGGGACGGGGCACCATAGTCTCATCAGGGTCAGATTCTGACTCAGTACACTGCGAGGGCAATGTAGTGATCTGAGTCAATGGAACAGCATAATAATCTAGTTGTGGCTGTGCATCAGTGCACTCCATGTCCGATTCATCTTGTAATGGGCAGCTAACAATATCCCTTTCTAACCCAGGCATGGTATGTGTAAAGAGCTCCATGGAGTAACCTGTAGTGTCGCCTGACGCATCCTTCACTTTTGGTTTGGGTGAAGGACACAAGGAAACGTCTTGTTCCTGACCGTGAGCATCCACTGACGACTCGCTGCTTTTATATTTGGAACTTTCTGAAGAGGAGGCGAAAAAGCTAGAGGTTGAGTCAGCAATGAAAGCCAAAACTTTTTCCTGCTGCTCCGGCTTTAAAAGCTGTTTTCCTACTCCCAGATAAGGGAGCCTTCGAGGTCTTGTGTAGCCAGACAATGACGCTGGCTCAACACCTCCAGCCTTAGGTGCTATTTTGCTTTTCCCACAACCACCAGATGCTCCACCACCACCACTATCAGTACCAGCTGGCAACGAACGCCCACGGCCTCTTCCACCAGACGTCCTCATTTTTGGGAAGATCTAACCAAAATAACAACCGTTATATGGTACTGTAAAACAAGGTAGAAGGTGTATATAAACTTGTTGAGAATTTAAATCTCCTTTTTTTGGGGGGGAGGCTGCACCAAAACTCAGGCCCAGTGTATAAAACAACGCAATGTGAGTGGCAGCAAGTGGCTGGCTGATACACCACAAACTAAGAGAACTGAGGTATATCCACTTTGTGAGAATTTCAATCTCCCTTTTTTTTTGGACACAGAGCCCAAACTCAGGCCCAGTTTATAAAACAATGCAATGTGAGTGGCAGCAAGTGGCTGGCTGATACACCACAAACTAAGAGGACTGAGGTATATCCACTTTGTGAGAATTTCAATCTCACTTTTTTGGGGGGACACTGAACCAAAACTCAGGCACAGTGTATAAAACAACACAATGGAAGTGGCAGAAAGTGGCTGGCTGATACACCACAAACTAAGAGGACTGAGGTATATCCACTTTGTGAGAATTTCAATCTCACTTTTTTTGGGGGGAGACTGAACCCAAACTCAGGCACAGTGTATAAAACAACACAATGTAAGTGGCAGCAAGTGGCTGGAAGATATATGAAAAAAATACAAGGACTGTAGTACAATTTCAATCTCCCTACAATGTTCTCAGGACAAGTATGGCAGCAATAAAACGGACTGCTGCACACAAAGGTGTGGACAAATAGACAAGATAACTGTGCAGAAAGGAGCAACAGGATTTTTGCTTTTAAAAAAGCAGTTGGTTTGCACAGCAGTGTGCAAACAGCAATGCAGCTATCAGGGAGCCTTATAAGGCAGCCTAATAAGCTATAGAGCTATAGAGCTGATGAAGATATAGCCTCCACTGTCCCTGCAAAAAAAGGTGGTGTTGGACAGTGGAAATTGCTACAGCCCAAGTGGTTTGGGGGTTAATCTTCCCTCCCTAACTGTGTCCCTTCTTCTGACGAAGCTGCAGCAACCTCTCCCTATGCTACGATCGACAGAAGTAAGATGGCAGTCGGCGTGCATGCCCCTTTATAGCCCCTGTGACACCGCAGAAAGCAAGCCAATCACTGTCATGCCCTTCTCTAAGATGGTGGGGACCGAGACCTATGTCATCACGCTGCCCACACTCTGCGTCCTCCTTCATTGGCTGAGAAATGGCGCTGAAGGCGTCATATGAAGCGCGACTTTGGCGCGAAGATCGCTGACCTCATGGCCGATCCCATACTAGGATCGGGTCGGGTTTCATGAAACCCGACTTTGCCGAAAGTCGGCAATTTTTGAATTTGTCCGATCCGTTTCGCTCAACCCTAGTACTAAGCAATCACTTTGCCACCTTTTCATGCAAGTAAATCTGCAGTCTCAAAGAGCATCAGGGGTTCACAGGCACATATTCAGAGACTATTTTTACTTTTATAAGACACTTTATTTATTCTATTTATTTTACTATATGCACTAATCAGCACTTTCTGTTAGCTTACATGAAAAAGGGGGTGCTTTATTAATCCAGACGCAACATACCATTATACTACAGTTGTGTTAAATACCCCTTCCTCATCATAGTTCGACCCTACATAACCTCCGACTTGATTTACCTCAGCACAAAGCGATTTGAGCACTTTTTCCACCTAACAGGTAACCCCTTAACGACCGCCGATACGCCTTTTAACGGCGGCCGCTAAGGGTACTTAAACCACAGCGCCGTTAATTAACGGCGCTGTGGAAAAAGTGAATAGCGCCCCCCAGAGTCGGATTTTCTCTGGGGTCTCGGTTGCCGAGGGTAGCCGAGACCCCAGAGAACATGATTCGGGGTTTTTTTACCGACCCCCGAGTTGCGATCGCCGGTAATTAACCGTTTACCGGCGGTCGCAACAAAAAAAAAAAAAAAACAATTTGCCATTTAATTTCTCTGTCCGCCGATGTGATCGCACATCGGAGGACAGAGAAATAGGGTCCCCGATGGCCCCCAATAGCCCCCCAATACTCACCTATCTCCCCCGGTGCTCCTCGTGGCACCCGATGGGCGCCGCCATCTTTTTTCCGGGGAAAAAATGGCGGGCGCATGCACAGTGCGCCCGCCGCCCGGCATCCGGAAGATCTTTGGGGTCTCGGCTGCTGGGGGTAGCCGAGACCCCAAAGAATATGATTGGGGTCGGTTTTTACCGACCCCTGTATTGCGATCGCCGGTAATTAACTGTTTACCGGCGACCACAAAAAAAAAAAAGCGATCTATAATTCTCTGTCCTCTGATGTGATCGCACATCAGAGGGCAGAGAAATAGGGGGATTCGGGGACCCTATCATACTCACCCGGTGTCCCAGGGTCCTCCTGTGTCTCCTCCTGCCGGCCGGCTTCTTCCTCGGGAAAGAAAATGGCGGGCGCATGCGCAGTGCGCCCGCCATCTGCTGCCATCTGCCGGCCGGCAGTAGAGGAGAGTTGGGGCTAAAATTAGGGTTAGAGTTAGGGTTAGGGTTAGGGCTAGGGTTAGGGTTAGGGTTAGGGCTAGGGTTAGGGTTAGGGCTAGGGTTAGGGTTAGGGCTAGGGCTAGGGTTGGGGCTAAATTTAGGGTTAGGGCTAGGTTTAGGGTTAGGGTTAGGCTACTTTCACACTAGCGTTTTTTGGCTTCCGTCGCAATGCGTCGTTGGAGAAAAAACGCATCCTGCAAAAGTGCTTGCAGGATGCGTTTTTTCTCTATTGACTTGCATTAGCGACACATTGCGACGGATTGCCACACGTCGCATCCGTCGTGCGACGGATGCATCGTGCTTTGGCGGACCGTCGGCACAAAAAAACTCTACATGTAACTTTTTTTGTGCGACGTGTCCGCCATTTCTGACCGCGCATGCGCGGCCGGAACTCCGCCCCCGCCTCCCCGCACCTCACAATGGGGCAGCGGATGCGTTGAAAAAACAGCATCCGCTGCACCCGTTGTGCGGCGCTTACAACGCTAGCGTCGGTACGTCGCCCCGACACACTGCGATGGGCCGAGTACGACTCTAGTGTGAAAGTAGCCTTAGGCTTGTTTCACACTTGCGTCGGTACGGGGCGGTCGCAATGCGTCAGCCCGACGTTCCGACGCACGTTGTGAAAATTGTGCACAACGTGGGCAGTGGATGCAGTTTTTCAACGCATCCGCTGCCCAGTCTATGTCCTGGGGAGGAGGGGGCAGAGTTACGGCCACGCATGCGCGGAAATGGCGGACGCGACGTACAAAAAAAAGGTTACATTGAACTTTTTTTGTGACGACGGTCCGCCAAAACACAACGGATCCAGTGCACGATGGACGCGACGTGTGGCC
The DNA here is from genome assembly GCF_051348905.1 of Ranitomeya variabilis. Taxonomy (NCBI): domain Eukaryota; kingdom Metazoa; phylum Chordata; class Amphibia; order Anura; family Dendrobatidae; genus Ranitomeya; species Ranitomeya variabilis. The sequence continues at coordinate 121,152,632 of NC_135238.1, forward strand.
ATCCATCGGTAATACAAGTCTATGGGCAAAAAAGGCATCCTGTGGGCACATTTGCAGGATCCGTTTTTTGTCCAAAATGACGGATTGTGACGGATGCCACACGACGCAAGTGTGAAAGTAGCCTTAGGGTTAGGGTTGGGGTTAAAGTTAGGGCTAGGGTTAGGGTTAAATTTAGGGTTAGGATTGGGGCTAAAGTTAGGGTTAGGGCTAGGGTTGGGGCTAAAATTAGGGTTAGGGTTAGGGTTGGGGCTAAAGTTATCGTTAGGGTTGGGGCTAAAGTTAGGGTTATGGCTGGGGCTAAAGTTAGGGTTAGAGTTGGGATTAGGGTTAGGGTTTGGATTAGGGTTGGTATTAGGGTTACGTTTGGGATTAGGGTTGGGATTAGGGTTACGTTAGGGATTAGGGTTGGGATTAGGGTTAAGGTTAGGGTTGGGATTAGGGTTATGGGTATATTGGGATTAGGGTTAGGTTTGAGGTTAGGGTTGAGATTAGGGTTAGGGGTGTGTTGGATTTAGGGTTTTGATTAGGGTTATGGTTAGGGTTGAGATTAGGGCTGTTTTGGGGTTAGGGTTGTGATTATCGTTAGGGTTGTGATTAGGATTATGGATCAGGTTGAGATTAGGGTTAGGGGAGTGTTGGAGTTAGGGTTGGAGTTAGAATTGGGGGGTTTCCACTGTTTAGGTACATCAGGGGGTCTCAAAACACAACAGCCAATTTTGCGCTAAAAAAGTGAAATGGTGTTCCCTCCCTTCTGAGCTCTGCCGTGCGCCTAAACAGTGGTTTACCCCCACATATGGGGCATCAGCATACTCGGGATAAATTGGACAACAACTTTTGGGGTCCAATTTCTCCTGTTACCCTTGTAAAAATAAAAACTTGGGGGCTAAAAATCTTTTTTGAGGGAAAATTTTTTATTTTTTTATTTTCACTACTCTGCATTATAAACTTCTGTGAAGCACTTGAGCATTCAAAGTTATCACCACATATCTAGATAAGTTCCATAGGGGGTCTAGTTTCCAAAATTTGGTCACTTGTGGGGGGTTTCTACTGTTTAGGTACATCAGTGGCTCTGCAAATGCAACATAACGCCCGCAGACCATTCCATCAAAGCCTGCATTCCAAAATGGCGCTCCTTCCCTTCCGAGCTCTGCCGTGCGCCCAAACAGTGGTTTACCCCCACATATTGGGTACCAGCATACTCAGGACAAATTGGACAACAACTTTTGGTGTCCAATTTCTCTTGTTACCCTTGTGAAAATAAAAATTTGTGGGCTAAAAAATCTTTTTTTGTGGGAAAAAAAATATATTTTTTATTTTCACTACTCTGCATTATAAACTTCTGTGAAGCACTTGGGCATTCAAAGTTCTCACCACATATCTAGATAAGTTCCTTGGGGGGTCTAGTTTCCAAAATGGGGTCACGTGTGGGGGGTTTCTACTGTTTAGGTACATCAGTGGCTCTGCAAACGCAACATAACGCCCGCAGACCATTCTATCAAAGCCTGCATTCCAAAATGGCGCTCCTTCCCTTCCGAGCTCTGCCGTGCGCCCAAACAGTGCTTTACCCCCACATATTGGGTACCAGCATACTCAGGACAAATTGGACAACAACTTTTGGGGTCCAATTTCTCTTGTTACCCTTGTGAAAATAAAAATTTGGGGGCTAAAAAATCTTTTTTGTTAAAAAAAAAATATTTTTTATTTTCACGACTCTGCATTATAAACTTCTGTGATGCACTTGGGCATTCAAAGTTATCACTACACATCTAGATAAGTTCCATGGGGGGTCTAGTTTCCAAAATGGGGTCACTTTTGGGGGGTTTCTACTGTTTAGGCACATCAGTGGCTCTCCAAACGCCACATGGCGTACGATCTCAATTCCAGTCAATTTTGCATTGAAAAGTCAAATGGCGCTCCTTTGCTTCCGAGCTCAGCCATGCGCCAAAACAGTGGTTTACCCCCACATATGGGGTGTCGGCGTACTCAGGACTAATTGTACAACAACTTCTGGGGTCCATTTTCTCCTGTTACCCTTGGTAAAATAAAAATTTGGAGGAAAAAAGATCATTTTTGTAGAAAAAATGTGATTTTTTTTTTATTTTCACGGCTCTACGTTATAAACTTCTGTGAAGCACCTGGGGGTTTAAAGTGCTCACCACACATCTAGATAAGTTCCATAAGGGGTCCAGTTTCCAAAATTGTGTCACTTGTGGGGGGTTTCCACTGTTTAGGCACATCAGGGGCTCTCCAAACGTGACATGGCGTCCGATCTCAATTCCAGCCAATTCTACATTGAAAAAGTAAAACGACACTCCTTCTCTTCCAAGCTCTGCGGTGCGCCCAAACAGTGGTTTACCCCCACATATGGGGTATCGTCGTACTCAGGAGAAATTGCACAACAACTTTTGTGGTCTAATTTCTCCTGTTACCCTTGTGAAAATAAGAATTTGTGGGCGAAAAAATAATTTTTGTGAAAACAAATGCAAATTTTTATTTTCACGGCTCTACGTTATAAACTTCTGTGAAGCAGTTGGGGGTTCAAAGTGCTCACCACACATCTAGATAAGTTCCTTAAGGGGTCTAGTTTCCAAAATGATGTCACTTATGGGGGGGTTTTCACTGTTTAGGCACATTAGGGGCTCTCCAAACGCGACATGGCGTCCGATCTCAATTCCAGCCAATTCTGCATTGAAACAGTCAAACGGTGCTCCTTCACTTCCAAGCTCTGCGGTGCGCCCAAACAGTGGTTTACCTCCACATATGGGGTATCGGCATACTCAGGAGAAATTGCACAACAAAATTTGTGGTTAAATTTCTGTTTTTACACTTGTGAAAATTAAAAAAAATGGTTCTGAAGTAAAATGTTTGCAAAAAAAGTTAAATGTTCATTTTTTTCTTCCACATTGTTTCAGTTCCTGTGAAGTACGTAAAGGGTTAATAAACTTCTTGAATGTGTTTTTTAGCAGCTTGAGGGGTGCAGTTTTTAGAATGGTGTCACACTTGGTTATTTTCTATCATATAGACCCCTCAAAATGACTTCAAAGGCGATGTGGTCCCTAAAAAAAACATGGTGTTGTAAAAATGAGAAATTGCTGGTCAACTTTTAACCCTTATAACTCCCTAACAAAAAAAATTTTGTTTCCAAAATTGTGCTGATGTAAAGTGGACATGTGGGAAATGTTATTTATTAACTATTTTTCGTGACATATCTCTCTGATTTAAGGGCATAAAAATACAAAGTTTGAAAATTGCAAAATTGTAAAAATTTTCGCCATATTTCCGTTTTTTTCATAAATAATTGCAAGTAATATCCAATAAATTTTACCACTAACTTGAAGTACAATATGTCACGAAAAAACAGTCTCAGAATCAGCAGGATCCGATAAAGCGTTTCAGAGTTATAACCTCTTAAAATGACAGTGGTCAGAATTGTAAAAATTGGCTCGGTCATTAAGTACCAAATTGGCTCTGTCACTAAGGGGTTAAACAACATTGTTAGTGGTCATTCAATGAATTGTGTTTTATAACATGGGTACACATTTTGTACTTCATTATTGATGTCTGAATTAGCAAGGAGCTGTCTAGACAGATGAAGAGCTTAAAGGGAACCTGTCACCTGAATTTGGAGGGAACAATTTTCAGCCATAGGGGCGGGGTTTTCGGGTGCTTGATTCACCCTTTCCTTACCCACTGGCTGCATGCTGGCTGCAATATTGGATTGAAGTTCATTCTCTGTCCTCCATTGTACACGCCTGCGTAAGGCAAGATTTCCTTGTGCAGGCATGTACTACGGAGGATAGAGAATGAACTTCAATCCAATATTGCAGCCAGCATGCAGCCAGCGGATAAGGAAAGGGTGAATCAAACACCCGAAAACCCCGCCCCTATGGCTGAAAATTGTTCCCTCCAAATTCAGGTGACAGAGTCCCTTTAAAGGGAAGAGTTGCCTGGTGCATAGGAATCACTAGGTTTGAGTCTTGACAGCTGGACAGTAGCTCCCAAATACTTTTACCTTGTTTCGGGGGAATATTTATGCAACCTTAGTGTAATAAAACTCTTTTTAGGCTTTAAATCAGTCAATTCAATAAAAAAAGAATGCTCAGCAGTGCTATTATGGCTCTAAAAAAATTGAACCGTGACAGAAACCTCAATAATCAGTGTGGTTCAAAAAGGTCTATCATAATTCATAAGCATCTGCTTTACAAATGAATCCACCATTGTTTTCATTCATCATGTGAACAGCATCTAAGAAAGTAGGGCAGGTATGTGGAGTTTGTGAAATTTTCATAAATCATTAAAAAAATTAACTAATACAAAAAATACAGTACATGTCTGCATCTCCGTGCACTGGCCTACTTTAGGAAATCTTGGTTTCATAGAATAGAAATAATTAATTGTCAATATTAGATTAATGAATGAAAAACTGTATGAGGTGAGCAATTCAGGAAATATTTTCTTTTTTATTACTGTTTCCTTGAGTGAGAACATGAATTTACAATGACATTGAAATAAGAAATGTGCATCAGTTGTTTAAATGCAGGTAACAAGCAAAACCATTATTGTTAATTCTTTTAAATCCATTATCTTGCAGTTAGTCATTCTTGTTAAATATGTTGCCATTGGATTATTGTCCCTTAAGAGCTATTTTATGTGTTATAAACATATAGCATAAAGGTGTTTTTATGTAAATTCATTCAGAACAGCAATGTGGTGTGACATTTCTACCTCCACATAAACCTTTTTATCAGAATTGCCATTTTAAATATTAATGATTTTATGTTTGAACTAGATGTTTCCAGCCAGCTAACGCTCGGCACGCTCATTGCTATCTAATTAACACTGCTGGTGATTAAACTAAATAATGACAACATTCAATAGCGCTTACGCAGGTGGTAAATTAACTTAAAATGAAGTTAATAACAATAGTGTGGTGATGTATTGGGGCAGGATTATGTGTGGTAATGTGGTTGGGGGCGGGATTATGTGTGGTAATGGGGTGGGGGGTGGGATTATGTGTGGTAATGGGGTGGGGGGCGGGATTATGTGTGGTAATGGGGTGGGGGGCGGGATTATGTGTGGTGATGTGTTGGGGGTGGGATTATGTGTGGTGATGTGGTGGGGGGTGGGATTATGTGTGGTAATTGGGTGGGGGGCGGGATTATGTGTGGTAATTGGGTGGGGGGCGGGATTATGTGTGGTAATGGGGTGGGGGGCGGGATTATGTGTGGTGATGTGGTGGGGGCGGGATTATGTGTGGTGATGTGTTGGGGCGCTGGATTATGTGTGGTAATGTGGTGGGGGGCCTGGATTATGTGTGGTGATGTGGTGGGGGGCGGGATTATATGTGGTAATGTGGTGGGGGGCGGGATTATGTGTGGTAATGTGGTGGGGGGTGGGATTATCGGTGGTAATGTGGTGGGGGCGGGATTATGTGTAGTAATGTGGTGGGGTGGCGGGATTATGTGTGGTAAAGGGGTGGGGGGGCAGGATTATGTGTGGTGATGTGTTGAAGGGGCGGGATTATGTGTAGTGATGTGGTGGGGGGGCGGGATTATGTGTAATGATGTGGTGTGGGGCAGGATTAGTGGGAGGCGGGATTGTGTTTAGTGATGCGGTGCGGATTGTGTGTGGTAATGTGGTGGGGGGCAGGATTATATGTGGTGATGTGGTGGGGGCGGGATTATATGTGGTAATGTGGTGGGGGGCGGGATTATGTGTGGTAATGTGGTGAGGGGTGGGATTATCGGTGGTAATGTGGTGGGGGCGGGATTATGTGTAGTAATGTGGTGGGGTGGCGGGATTATGTGTGGTAAAGGGGTGGGGGGGCAGGATTATGTGTGGTGATGTGTTGAAGGGGCGGGATTATGTGTGGTGATGTGGTGGGGGGGCGGGATTAGTGGGAGGCAGGATTGTGTGTAGTGATGCGGTGCAGATTGTGTGTGGTAATGTGGTGGGGGGCAGGATTATATGTGGTGATGTGGTGAGGGCAGTGCTACTGTACAGGGGGCGGGATTAGAGAGTAATCACGATGCCTCTTATATATATATAGATGTACTGCATATATTCTTGCCGTAAAAGGTGTCAGCCAACAGTTTTGGATTTGATGCTAAACTATTAATTTGAGTTTTAAAAAAATTCCCATCACGTTAAAATTAACCCATTCCCTACCTCGGGTTTATATGTTTTTGAATTTCTGTTTTTCACTCCCCATTTTCCACAGCTATAACTTTTTTAGTTTTCCATCAATATGGCCATGTAACGGCTTGCTTTTTGCGAGACAACTTGTACTTTTGAACAACTCCATTGGTTTTGCCATATAGTGTATTGGGAAATAGGAACAACATTCAAACTGCAGTGAAATTGCATAAAAGGCAATTCCCTAATTGATTTTTTAATCATATTTACTAAATGCTAAAACTAACGTGCCATTATGATTGTCTAGGTCATTAGGCATTCGATATATAGCAATTGGATAAAACATAACCTTTATTAGGTATGCGTATAAAAATTGAAAAAACACAAAATTAAAAACAGGGGAGGGAAAGAAAAACCCTTGTGCCAATGTGACCCTTACCAACACAGAATGGGGAAAAGAAAACAATAAAAACAAGTATGCTGACAGTACTATCGGACAATTTATGCCGTTAAGTTAGTTAACTGGCTAATAATTTGTACTAGTGGTAAATGCCGCACTGTATATCGTAAACACACTCAAAGTGTATCTTGTAGGTCGTGCATAATACCTAGGTACGTTCGCTTTGTGTATATTTCACATAGGTAAAATCATGCCTAGGTATCCAAACTAGGTGTTTCGTGGATCTATTCCACATGTAAATCGATAAACCTAGCAATGGTCATATACAATGGTTATTTGATCCATTTGATCACAATGTGACACCCTTTTCTCTTTACTATGAATTATACACGATAAACACGTGTCAACATTCACTGGCCCTGACCATTACGCGTTCACAGACACAAGATATGTATAGGTTCTTATTTATTTATGTAGTGAACTAAATATCCAAAGTCTCTCAAAACAAAGAAAGAACAAGTTTCCGGTTTCCAAGACCCGTAGCATCTCCATTTTTGGTGATCTTGGGCTTATTTTTTGCGCACTGAGCTGATTTTCTTATCCATTTTGGTGTAGATAAGATCTTTTTATTGCCCATTATTGCATTTTAACGCAATGTTGCATCAACCAAAAAAACTTAGTTCTGGCATTTTGACTTTTTTTTCTCATTACACCATTTACCAATCGGATTAATTATTTTTGTATATTTGTTTTATTTTAAATGGGGCGTGATTTAACCCCTTTAAGGGCTCCTTTTCACTTGCGAGACATATGGCCGAGTCTCGCAGATTAAAACCCTCCTCTGGCGCCGGCACTCCAGAGTGGAGCGTGCGGCCGCACAGCAACACGTAGAGCTGCACGCTCCGCTCCCAAGCGCCGGGGCCAGAGGAGAGTTTTAACCTGCGGGTCAAGGCCGTATGTCTCGCAAGTGAAAAGGAGCCCTAAGACGGAGCCTGTTTTCACCTTCAATTTTTACAATTCTTATCACTGCCACTTTTTGAGGTAATAACTCTGGAACGCTTCAATGGATCCTGGTGATTCTGAGAATATTTTCTTGTAACATATTGTAATTTATGAAAGTGGTAACATTTCTTTGATATGACTTGCATTTATTTGTGAGAAAAATGGAAATTTGGAGAAAATTTTGCAATTTTCAAACTTTTAATTTTTTTGCCCTTAAATCAGAGTCATATCACACAAAATAGTTAATAAATAAAAGAAGTTTATTAACCCTTCAGGTGTTTCACAGGAATTTTTGGAATGTGGAAGGAAAAAATAAATATTTACTTTTCTTTCACAAAAATTTTTCATTAACCCTAATTTTTTTTGCTTGAAAGGAATACGTCCAGCGCTGTAAGTAAAATAAAATCCATTTTCTTTTGTTCCATAGCTTCAAATAGCATTATAGCATTAAAACAATTACGTCTTAATCATTGGCCAGGATCTAAAGGTAGACTGAACATTTTAACCTCTTTCTGACCTCGGACGGGATAGTACGTCGGAGGTCAGAAGCCCCGCTTTGATGCGGGCTCCGGCAGTGAGCCCGTATCAAAGCCGGGACATGTCAGCTGTTTTGAACAGCTGACATGTGCCCGTAATAGGCGCGGGCAGAATCGCGATCTGCCCACGCCTATTAACTAGTTGAATGCCGCTGTCAAACGCAGACAGCGGCATTTAACTACCGCTTCCGGCCGGGCGGACGGAAATGATGGCATCGCCGACACCCGTCACATGATCGGAGGTCGGCGATGCTTCAGCATTGTAACCATAGAGGTCCTTGAGACCTCTATGGTTACTGGTCCCCGGCAGCTGTGAGCGCCACCCTGTGGACGGCGCTCACAGCACACCTCATTTTCTACTACATAGCAGCGAACAGCAGATCGCTGCTATGTAGCAGAGGCAATCGCACTGTGCCTGCTTCTAGCCTCCCATGGAGGCTATTGAAGCATGCCAAAAGTAAAAAAAAAGTAAAAAAAAATGTGAAAAAAATAAAAAAAATAAAAGTTTAAATCACCCCCCTTTCGCCCCAATCAAAATAAATCAATAAAAAAAATCAAACCTACACATATTTGGTATCGCCGCGTTCAGAATCGCCCGATCTATCAATAAAAAAAGCATTAACCTGATCACTAAACGGCGTAGTGATAAAAAAATTTGAAACGCCAGAATTATGGGTTTTTTTGTCGTCGTGACATTGCATTAAAATGCAATAACGGGTGATAACAAGAACGTATCTGCACCAATATGATATCATTAAAAACATCAGCTCGGCACGCAAAAAATAAGCCCTCAAACGACCCCAGATCATGAAAAATGGAGACGCTACGAGTATCGGAAAATGGTGCAAATCTTTTTTTTTTTTTTTAGCAAAGTTTGGAATTTTTTTCACCACTTAGGAAAAAATAACCTAGTCATGCTAGGTGTCTATGAGCTCTTACTGACCTGGAGAATCATAATGGCAGGTCAGTTTTAGCATTTAGTGAACCTAGCAAAAAAGCCAAACAAAAAATAAGTGTAGGACTGCACTTTTTTTGCAATTCCACTGCACTTGGAATTTTTTTCCTGTTTTCTAGTACACGACATGCTAAAACCAATGATGTTCTTCAAAAGTACAACTCGTCCCACAAAAAATAAGCCCTCCCATGGCCAAATTGACGGAAAAGTAAAAAAGTTATGGCTCTGAGAAGGAGGGGAGTGAAAAACGAACACGGAAAAACCAAAAATCCCAAGGTCATGAAGGGGTTAAACTAGTTGAAACATAGTTATTGGGATTAAACTGTGAACTATTTTAAAATGTTCAGTCTATCATTAGATCCTTGCCAATGATTAAGACGCACGTTTTTGCATAGAAACACGTTTGTTTTTAATGTCTGGACTATGACTTAATTGTTTTAATGTTATTTGGAGCTATGGAATAAAAGAAAATGGATTTTATGGACTTACAGCTAGGGTTGAGCGACTTTTATTTTTATAGGATCGGGTCGGGTTTCACGAAACCCGACTTTCTCAAAAGTCGGGTCGAGTGAAATCGGCCGATCCTATAAAAAAGTCGGGGTCGGCCGAAACACGAAACGCAATGCAGTGCAATGGGATACTATGGTTCCCAGGGTCTGAAGGAGAGGAAACTCTCCTTCAGGCCCTGTGATCCATATTAATGTGTAAAATAAAGAATTAAAATAAAAAATATTGATATACTCACCTCTCCGACGCAGCCTGGACCTTACCGCTGGTAACCGGCAGCCTTCTTTGCTTAAAATGAGCGCGTTCAGGGCCTTCCATGACGTTACGGCTTCTGATTGGTCGCGGCTGCCCATGTGACCGCCACGCGACCAATCACAAGCCAGGAATTTAGGACCTGAGAATTACGTCACGGCTTGTGATTGGTCGCGTGGCGGTCACATGGGCGGCCTCGACCAATCACAAGCTGTGACGTCATCTAAGGCCCTGAACGCGCTCATTCTTAGGAAGGAAGGCTGCCGGAAAGAAGCCGAGGGTGAGTATATTCCTATTAGGTATATACTCACCCTCGGACGCACCCTGCTTCTTTCCGGCAGCCTTCCTTCTTAAGAATGAGCGCGGTCAGGGCCTTAGATGACGTCACGGCTTGTGATTGGTCGAGGCCGTCCATGTGACCGCCACGCGACCAATCACAAGCCGTGACGTCATCAAAAGGTCTTTCAAGCGCCATTCTTAGGAACGGAAGATGCCGGTTACCAGCGGCGATGTCCAGGCTGCGTCGGAGAGGTGAGTATATCAATATTTTTTATTTTCATTCTTTATTTTACACTTAAATGTGGATTCCGATACCGATTTCCGATATCGCAAACATATCGGAACTCGGTATCGGAATTCCGATACCAGATTCAGAAGATCGCCGACCTCATGGCCGACCCCACACAGGGGTCGGGTCGGGTTTCATGAAACCCGACTTTGCCAAAAGTTGGCGACTTCTGAAAATGGCCGACCCGTTTCGCTCAACCCTACTTACAGCTTTGGACTTATTCTTTTCAAGTTCTGAAAAAACTGCCGCACAGCTGGATCCGCGCGCTCTAGGAGGAGGTGAACAGACACTAAACTTGTTTGTATGTTTTATTTTTTTTTTACTTTTGCAAGGGTAGCAGGAGAAAATGGACCATACATTTTGTTGTGCAACTTCTCCTGAGCATGCCGATACCCCATATGATGTAGGTACACGGAATGGCTCCTAAGGCCTGTCCCACACGTCCAGATAATTCCAGTACCGGAAAAATCGGTACCGGAGTTATCCGTGTCCGTGTGTCCGTGAGCTCACGTGTCACATCAGTGTGGCACACGTGCGGCAGCCGTGTGCCGCCCGTGTGCCAACTGGGTACCACACAGACCGTGCAGGAGACAGTGCTAAAGCTGCTTTGGGTGCTGAAGCCGCCATTCATTTCTTCTCTCCAGCAGCGTTCGCTGGAGAGAAGAAATGAAAAATCTTTTTTTTTTTTTTGCGGTTGTAATAAAGATGTTTGTCACCACCACCTCCCATAGGGGTGGAGCCGCATATTCATGACTGTAATGGGCGGCACCACATGACCGCTCATACAGGAGAAGCTGCGGCGCAGAGAGGACGCTTCGAGGGAGTCGGGTGAGTATTTTCTTTCCAGCGGTGGGGCGCACAGGGGGTGGGAGGGGGGTGGTGACAAACATCTTTATTACAACCGCAAAAAAAAAACAATGATTTTTCATTTCTTCTCTCCAGCAAACGCTGCTGGAGAGAAGAAATGAATGACGGCTTCAGCACCACGCTGGGGGGACAGCGCTTACTGTAGCACTGTCTCCTGCACGGCACACAGACTGCACACGGACAGCATCCGTGTGCGGTAGGTGTTTTACACGGACCAATTGACTTTAATGGGTCCGTGTGATCTGTGCGCTCCCACGAACACTGACATGTCTCCGTGTTTTGCACGCAGACACACGGTCCGCGAAAACATGCTGACATGTGCAAAGACACATTGATTTTAATGTGTCTACGTGTGTCAGTGTCTCTGGTACGTGAGAAAACTGACACCTCACGTACCGGAATCACTGACGTGTGAAACAGGCCTAAGGGAAGGAGCGCCATTTGACTTTTGGAATGCATAATTTGATGGAATAATTATTGGATCCCATGTTGCGTTTGAAGAGTCCCTGATGTGTCTAAACAGTGGAAACCCCCACAAGTGACACAATTTTGGAAATTAGACTTCTTGTGGAACTTATCTAGATGTGTATTGAGCACCTTGAACCCACAGGTGCTTCACAGATGTTTAGCGCGTAGAGCCATGAAATATAAAAAATCACATTTTTCCGAAATAGATCATTTTCATAAGTGTAACAGGAGAAATTGCTCCATACAATTTGTTATGCAATTTCTCTTGAGTATGTTGATACTCCATATGTGGGGAATATTACAGTTTTGGTGAACGGCAGGGCCTTGGAACGGAAGGAGCTCCATTTGACTTTCTGAATGCAAAATTTGATTGAATAATTAGCAAGATACCATGTCGCGTTTGGAGAGCCCCTGAAGTGCCTAAACAGTGGAAATCCCCCACAAGTGACATGATTTTGGAAACTGGACCCCTTTGGGACCTTATCTAGATGTTTATTGAGAACCTTTAAACCCCAGGTGCTTCAAAAAAGTTTATAACGTTAAGCCGTGATAATAAAAAAAAATCATATTTTTCCCAAAAAATCTTTTTTAGCTACAAATTTTGTATTTTGATAAGGGCAAAAGGAGAAAATGGATCCCAAAGTTTGTTGTGCAATTTCTCCTGAGTTCATTGATACCCCATATGTAGTCAAAAACTACTTTTGAGGCACAGTGCAAAGCTCAGAAGGGAAGTAGCACCATATTACAGTGTAGATTTTGCTGCACTTGTTTGAGGGTGCCTTGTTAGATTGACAGAACCCCTGAGGTGCCAGAACCCACCAAAAGTGACCCCAATTTACCAATTAAACCTCTCAATAAATTCATCTAGGGGTGCAGTGATTATATTGACACCACAGGTGTGTCACAAACTTTTATACCATTGGGCAGTGAAGAAAAAATAATTTACATTTTTACCAACGAGATTGTGTGTTAGCCCCAAATTTTACATTTTCACACTGGGAATTGGGCAACAATGGCACCAGAATTTGTCCCACAGAATTTGTACAAATACCCCATATGTGGCTGTACAGTACTACTTTGCCATACGGAGTGACTCAGGAGGGACAGAGCGCTATTTGCCTCCTGGAGTGCAGATTTTCCTAGACTAGTGGATTCCATATAAAGAGCCCCTAAGTGCTAGAAAAGCAGAATCCCCCCTCTAGTGATCCCATTTTGGAAATTATACCCGTTTGGGAATTTATCTACAGATGTAGTGCCGATTTTGACTCCATGGATGTTTTCCAGAAACAGGCAGCAGTGGATGTTGCTGAGTGAAAATGACAAACTGCCATTGCAGTCACCAGTACATTATGCCCAGATCATGCTTCTGGAGACATACATCTGGAAATTAGGTGGGCGTTCATCACTACAGAAATGCCAAACATGTAAGTGCTATAGGTGGTTTAGGTACACTGGGGCTCAGAAGGAAGGGGGGAATTTGGATTTTTGGGAGCAGAGAATTTGCTGAATTTCTTTTGACGATTGAGCAGCCATTTTGCTTTTCCAGAGCCTTTGTGCTAATAGTAACGTGAAAGCCCCCTATATTTCTGTTAACAGATGACTTATCTGAGTGGGGATCTGCTTTTTTTGTGGATTGAGTGGAATCTTTTATTGAGAACATTTTACATATCGTTTGGGATCACAGTTATCCAGCGCTCTTCGCTGACCACTTACTTTGGGGTTTCCATCTCAATCTCTGAGTGATGTGATTCAGATGAAACCATTGATGGATCCATTCACTATAGTGAGGCAGCAGAGTTACTCTGGACTCCATCTGACCTCTGTTCCATGGTGTTCTTCTTTTCAGTAGTGCACAAAACTGTGGCCGACTGCACTTTTATGCAATCCTAAAAAGATGGACACCGCCGGATTACAGGTCAGACGGTGTCCACAGTGCCTCCATCTGCCTCATTATAGGGAATCTTCAGCCAGAGGTTCTATCTGAATCATGTATTTCATAGATGTCAGCGATCGGGGCAGAACGCAGGATAAATGTGTGCCGAGCCTTACTGCGATCTTTGGGAGGCAGAATGAAAAAATCAACAGCATGTGAAGAATTGTTTTTATTTATTTTTTATGCCATTCCTCGTGCAGTATAAGTGATTAGGTGACTTTATTATTCGGGTCGGTGTGATTACAGTGATACTAGATTTATATAGAATTTTTTTGTTTGTTTGGCTACCTTCACACACTAAAAGACAATTTTTATCGCGAAAACTAGTTTTTGTGTCGCTATATTTTGATAGCTTTCATTTTTTCATATTGCAGCCGACAGTTATGTGAGAGCTTATTTTTTGCGGGACAAGCTGACCTTTCTATTGGTACCATTTTTGGGTACATTACATTTTTTGATCGCTTTCTATTCTGATTTTTGGGAGACAGAATGAATAAAAGCAAGCAATTCATTAATTGCTTTTTTATATATACCATTTGGCATGTAATAAAATTGGTAAGCCAGCTTTATTCTTCAGGTCAGTATGATTACAGCGATACCTCATTTATATTTTTCTTATGTTTTGGCGCTTTTACACAATAAAATCTATTTTACAGAAAAAATAACTTTTGCATTGCTTAATTCTGAGAGCTATAACTTTTTATTTTTCTGCTGATGGTTTGTCGGACTGCTTTTGCAGGAGAAGATGACGTTTTCAGCTGTACCATTTTTATTTACATCTGTCTTTTTGATTGTGTTTTATTACACTTTTTGTTCAGCTGTATGATGATAAAGCTTTGTTTTTTACCTCGTTTTTTTTTTTACGGTGTTCACTGAAGGGGTTAACTAGTGAGACAGTTTTATAGAGCGGGTCGTTACGGACTTGACAATACCAAATATGTGTACTTTTATTGTTTTTTATTATTTACATAAATGTATTTATTGGAAAAATATTCATTTTTTTTCTTTATTTAGCGATTTTTAAAAAAAATTTATTTTTACACTTTATAATATTTTTTTTAACTTTATTACATTGCCCCAGTATGGGACATTACTATATAACATCAGATCGCTGATCTAACACAGCACTGCAGAGTATCAGATCAGGATCTGACAGGCAGGGAAGGAGGCATGCCTATGCCTGCTCTCAGCAGGCGCTCATAAGCTATCTCCCTGCAGGACCGGGAGGACCCCGTGGCCATCTTGGTGCCAGGGCCCTCCATGGAGACCATCAGAACAACGCAATAGCATCGCGTTGTTCTGATGAAAATGCACAGGGAGCCCTCCACACTGTGCGATGCTTCTCTATGCCACTTTCACTACCAGCAGCAGCATTAGTGGGGTTAAATGCCCACGATTGGGGGCATTGCTGCGGGGTGTCAGCTGTCACACGGCGCTGTACTAGTATTGCTCTCGGCATGAATGCACCTCCTGCAGAGCAGTACTAGTACGGTGCATATCGCAAAGGGGTTAATATACATTTTTTTTAAAAAATGTAAAATATTTTTAAAAACATTTCTTTTCTACTTTACATTTGCTTCAGTAGTGTCCATGGGAGACTAGAAGCTGCAATCATATGATCGCCTGTGCTACATATAGCTGGGTTTCAGCCCTGCTCTATGTTGCCAAAATGCTCACTTGCTATGAGCGCCGACCTCTGGGTGGTGCTCATAGCTATCCGGCAATGACAAACACAGAGGTCTGCTGCAAACCCCGGGCTGTCATGCCAATCCATATGCGACCCGCGGTCATGTGACATGGGCCCAGATGGGCTGAATTAACGCATTTTCCACTGTCTGACATTGACAGTGGCATTTAACATGTTAACAGCTGTGGATGGGTCATGCATTCAACCGTGGCTGTTAGGGGCACATGTCAGCTAATAAAATTTGTGGGCTCAATGCCAGTGTCCTCAGAAAATGGGGAGGCAACCTTAGATGTACCTATACTACTAAGGTTGGAAAGGGGATAAAGATCTTAAATACTTGGTTTTAGAGATAAGAGGATTTTTTGAAATTCAAATTTATCAAATGTTTGCCCCAAAAATTAATTAAGTTTGGAGAAACTTTCCATAAATCACAATACTGAAAATTCACTGATTAAAAAAAAGAGAGAGAAGGGGCATGGTCTGACTGGGCATGTGAGCAGTCGCAGGAGAAATTAGCTCCATAACAAAATAGCCTGTAAGAGACTCCACTGGGCCCTGAACAACTTTAAAATCAGAAATATCATCTTCCTCTGAGCTCCTGTACTCATTGGTGTGCATGGGATCCAAGGCCAGTGGACTGTGAGGAGGCAGCATGAATCAGCTACAGGAGCAGATAAGAGAAATCAAGATGGCACAGGACACCTTCAGGTACACATGTAGTAAAGTCTTCTCCAGAACAGGCTGGGGCGAGCCGCCCCACCCCCTCCCCCGGGCGGCGTGCGTGGAAGCCGCCATGACAAGGGGTTTGGAGCAAGAAGAGGGGGCGTCGGGTTCGCTCCTAGGGGAGGGCTAATTATGGCCAGAGAGGCTAAGGGTTGAGTGGGGGGGAGGAGCCGGTGACTTCCCGCTCTGAGGACCCGTGAGCAGGAAGGACCGGCACCAGCGCTTACCTCATGGCCTCCATCGATCAGGTTCTGGAGCAGCTGCGGGCGGCGGCGGTGTCTCAGCCTCCAGGCTGGCTGGCGGCTCAAGTATCAGGGATCCTTGGCGGTGGCAGCGGCAGCGTGGATCCCCGGCGGTCGGGCCTGGTGAGCGGCGATCCAGGCGAGTGCGACCCCCGGAGCGCCTATCCCCTGATATGGCCCCGGTGTCTCGGCGTCAGAGCAGGAGCCCCTCACGGGACCCTCCAGGCCGCGCGCCTTCTCAGAAGTGCACCAGCAGGCCGCGGTCTGGGAGGAATCCACCAGCTGAGCTGAGGCCTGCGGCGGCGGTTGGGCCTTCTCCCCCTGCTCCCTGGGGGGCGGGGCCTATGCGCGCCAGTTCTTCTAACGGCCGGAGCAGTGTTATGGGGGCCGCCGTGGTGATGACCAGGCCCGGCGGCCTGCTTCCGGCGGCAGCAAGAGACGGCAGGGGAGCATCCCAGCGGCGGCAGCGGGCAGCACCCCAGATCCAGTGGGGCTGCTGGGTACGGCCAGTGGACACTACTCCTCTCAAGCATCGGCGACCGGGCCTGCATCTGCTCAAGTGGTGGCGTCAGCCAGCAGCGTTTCGGACGGCAGGTCTGGGTCTGGGCCTACTGGATGTCAGGTGGTCTCACCGGCTGGCGGGTTTGGCACGGTCTCCTCCGTAGGGGGTGGATCGGTTGGAGCGGTATTGCGGAGCGAAGTCCACGTCCGGGAGGGCTCCAGGACGGCATCAGGATCGAGTGACGGCTGGATGGCAACTGCGTCTACGGCTGGGGGGATCACAGCTCCCCTGCAGCCAGGTGAGAAGCCATCTATGTGTTGTTTGTCCCCGGCGTTTGCAACGCGCCTTTGTCTTCTGTGAATCAGGTTGGGGGGTCTGTTGAGCGGGGTGATGGAGTTGGTATGCGGGCTGATGCGAGTTGTGAGGGGGTGGGGGAGTTGTTGTCCGGTGTGTTATGACCTGGTGGTTAGGAGCACCTGGAATGACCTGATGGTTAAACTAGATGACAGGACAAGCTCTGGGGAGTGGGATCTCTGCTGACCGCAAACCCTAATCCTATGACACACACTAGAAATAACCGTGGAGCGTATCTAACTCTCCCTAGACGCCTCTTCACAGCCTAAGAGCTAACTACCCCTAAAAATAGAAAATAAAGCCTTACCTTGCCTCAGAGAAATTCCCCAAAGGAAAAGGCAGCCCCCCACAAATATTGACTGTGAGTTAAGAGGAAAGTCACAAACACAGGAATGAAACAGGTTTCAGCAAAGGAGGCCAGACTTACTAAATAGACTGAGGATAGGAAAGGGATCTATGCGGTCAGCACAAAAAAAAATACAAAAAGCCACGCAGAGTGTGCAAAAAGACCCCCGCACCGACTCACGGTGCGGAGGTGCCACTCTGCACCCCAGAGCTTCCAGCTAGCAAGGCAATATCATGTTAGCAAGCTGGACTAGAACTTAGCCAGTACTAATAAATATATTCAGTACAAAATGAACAACAAATGAACTAGCAGGGACTTAGCTTCTGCTGGAGTAGACAGGTCATCAGAAAGATCCGAGAGAGATCTGAACCAGTACCGATACATTGACAGCTGGCATGAAGTAACGATCTGAGTGGAGTTAAATAGAGAAGCCAGCCTAGCCGCAAACGAGGGCAGCTGAGGAAGCAACCTCAGAACCTGCAGCAGTTCCACTCACAGCCACCAGAGGGAGTCCACGGACAGAACTTGCCGAAGTACCATTCATGACCACAGGAGGGAGTTCGAGAACGGAATTCACAACAGTACCCCCCCTTGAGGAGGGGTCACCGAACCCTCACCAGAGCCCCCAGGCCGATCAGGACGAGCCAAATGAAAGGCACGGACCAAATCGGCAGCATGGACATCGGAGGCAACAACCCAGGAATTATCCTCCTGACCATAGCCCTTCCATTTGACCAGGTACTGAAGTTTCCGTCTCGAAACACGAGAATCTAAAATCTTCTCCACCACATACTCCAACTCCCCCTCGACCAACACAGGAGCAGGAGGGTCAACGGAGGGAACCATAGGAGCCACATATCTCCGCAACAACGACCTATGGAACACATTATGAATGACAAAAGAAGCTGGAGGGGCCAAACGAAACGACACAGGATTGAGAATTTCAGAAATCTTATAAGGACCAATGAAACGAGGTTTAAACTTAGGAGAAGAAATCTTCATAGGGACATAACGAGACGACAACCAAACCAAATCCCCAACACGAAGTCGGGGACCAACACGGCGACGGCGGTTGGCGAAACGTTTAGCCTTCTCCTGGGACAATGTCAAATTGTCCACTACATGAGTCCAAATTTGCTGCAACCTGTCCACCAC
This sequence comes from Ranitomeya variabilis, assembly GCF_051348905.1. Classification (NCBI taxonomy): domain Eukaryota; kingdom Metazoa; phylum Chordata; class Amphibia; order Anura; family Dendrobatidae; genus Ranitomeya; species Ranitomeya variabilis. The sequence continues at coordinate 121,171,264 of NC_135238.1, forward strand.
AGAATCTACACCAGGACTGTCCGAAGGCTCAACCTGCCCTGAAGAAAAACGAGGATGAAAACCAGAATTACAAAAAAAAGGCGAAACCAAAGTAGCCGAACTGGCCCGATTATTAAGGGCGAACTCAGCCAATGGCAAGAAGGTCACCCTATCATCCTGATCAGCAGAAACAAAGCATCTCAGATAGGTCTCCAAAGTCTGATTAGTTCGTTCGGTTTGGCCATTTGTCTGAGGATGGAAAGCCGAAGAAAAAGACAAATCAATGCCCATCTTAGCACAAAAGGACCGCCAAAACCTTGAAACAAACTGGGAACCTCTGTCCGACACGATGTTCTCCGGAATGCCATGCAAATGAACCACATGCTGGAAAAATAATGGAACCAAATCAGAGGAGGAGGGTAATTTAGGCAAGGGTACCAAATGGACCATCTTAGAGAAGTGATCACAAACCACCCAGATGACCGACATCTTTTGAGAGACAGGGAGATCTGAAATAAAATCCATGGAAACATGCGTCCAAGGCCTTTTCGGGACTGGCAAGGGCAAAAGTAACCCACTGGCACGAGAACAGCAGGGCTTGGCCCGAGCACAAGTCCCACAGGACTGCACAAAAGAACGCACATCCCGTGACAAGGAAGGCCACCAAAAGGACCTAGCCACCAAATCTCTGGTACCAAAAATCCCAGGATGACCAGCCAACACCGAACAATGAACCTCAGAGATAACTCTACTAGTCCATCTATCAGGGACAAACAGATCTCCGCTAGACAACGGTCAGGTCTATCAGCCTGAAACTCCTGCAGCGCCCGCCGCAAATCAGGTGAGATGGCAGACAGAATTACCCCCTCTTTGAGAATACCAGCCGGCTCAGGAACTCCCGGAGAATCAGACACAAAACTCCTTGAAAGGGCATCGGCCTTCACATTCTTAGAACCCGGAAGGTATGAAACCACAAAATTGAAATGGGAGAAAAACAGCGACCATCGAGCCTGTCTAGGATTCAACCGCTTGGCAGACTCTAGATAAGTCAGATTCTTGTGATCCGTTAAGACTACCACGCGATGCTTGGCTCCCTCAAGCCAATGTCGCCACTCCTCGAATGCCTACTTCATAGCCAACAACTCCCGATTGCCAACATCATAATTACGCTCAGCAGGCGAAAACTTTCTAGAAAAGAAAGCACATTGCTTCATCACAGAGCCATCAGAACTCCTTTGAGACAAAACAGCCCCTGCTCCAATCTCAGAAGCATCAACCTTGACCTGAAAAGGGAGCGAAACATCTGGCTGACACAACACAGGGGCCGAAGAAAAACGACGTTTCAACTCCCGAAAAGCCTCAACGGCCGCAGAGGACCAATTCACCACATCAGCACCTTTCTTGGTCAAATCAGTCAACGGTTTAACAACACTAGAAAAATTAGCGATGAAGCAACGGTAAAAATTAGCAAAGCCCAGGAATTTCTGAAGGCTTTTCACCGATGTAGGCTGAGTCCAATCAAAAATGGCCTGAACTTTAACAGGATCCATCTCGATCGTAGAAGGGGAAAAAATGAAGCCCAAAAAGGAAACCTTCTGAACTCCGAAGAGACATTTAGACCCCTTCACAAACAAAGAATTAGCACGAAGGACCTGGAACACCATTCTGACCTGCTTCACATGAGACTCCCAATCATCCGAAAAGACAAAAATATCATCCAAATATACAATCATGAATCTATCCAAATACCTTCGGAAGATGTCATGCATAAAGGTCTGAAACACAGATGGAGCATTAGAAAGCCCGAATGGCATCACCAGGTACTCAAAATGGCCCTCGGGCGTATTAAATGCTGTTTTCCATTCATCGCCCTGTTTAATACGCACAAGATTATGCGCCCCTCGAAGATCTATCTTGGTGAACCAACTAGCCCCCTTAATCCGAGCAAACAAATCAGACAGTAGAGGCAAAGGGTACTGAAATTTGACCGTGATTTTATTAAGACGGCAGTAATCTATACAAGGTCTTAGAGAACCATCCTTCTTGGCCACAAAAAAGAACCCTGCACCCAACGGTGACGACGACGGGCGAATATGCCCTTTCTCCAAGGACTCCTTTATATAACTCCGCATAGCGGCGTGTTCCGGCACAGATAAATTGAAAAGTCGTCTCTTAGGAAATTTACTACCAGGGATCAAATTAATAGCACAATCACAATCCCTATGAGGAGGTAGGGCACTGGATTTGGGCTCATCAAATACATCTCGGTAATCCGACAAAAACTCAGGGACTTCAGAAGGAGTAGAGGAAGAAATTGACAACAACGGAACATCACCATGTACCCCTTGACAACCCCAACTGGACACAGACATTGATTTCCAATCCAATACTGGATTATGGACCTGTAGCCATGGCAAACCCAACACGACCACATCATGCAAATTATGCAACACCAAAAAGCGAATATCTTAATACTGAGGTTTATTCTTGGCCAAAGGTGTAGCATCAATTCCCCTTAATGGAATAGGATACTGCAAGGGCTCCAAGAAAAAACCACAGCGCCTGGCAAACTCCAAGTCCATCAAATTCAGGGCAGCGCCTGAATCCACAAATGCCATAACAGAGTAGGACGACAAAGAGCAAATCAGAGTAACGGACAAAAGAAATTTAGGCTGTACAGTACCAATGGTGACAGACCTAGCGAACCGCTTAGTGCGCTTAGGACAATCAGAGATAGCATGAGTGGAGTCACCACAGTAAAAACACAGCCCATTCTGACGTCTGTGTTCTTGCCGTTCAGCTCTGGTCAAAGTCCTATCACATTGCATAGGCTCAGGCCTCTGCTCAGAGGATACCACCAAATGGTGCACAACTTTGCGCTCACACAAGCGCCGATCGATCTGAATGGCCAAGGACATTGATTCATTCAGACCAGCAGGCGTGGGGAACCCCACCATAACATCCTTAAGGGCTTCAGAAAGACCCTTTCTGAAAATTGCTGCAAGGGCACACTCATTCCATTGAGTAAGCACAGACCACTTTCTAAACTTCTGGCAATATACCTCCGCTTCATCCTGACCCTGACACAAAGCCAGCAAGATTTTCTCTGCCTGATCTACAGAGTTAGGTTCGTCATAAAGCAATCCAAGCGCCAGAAAAAACGCATCTACATTAAGCAATGCAGGATCTCCTGGCGCAAGGGAGAATGCCCAGTCTTGAGGGTCGCCATGTAACAAAGAAATAATGATTTTCACTTGCTGAATGGGGTCACCAGAGGAGCGGGGTTTCAAAGCAAGAAACAGTCTACAATTATTTTTGAAATTAAGAAATTTAGATCTATCCCCAGAAAACAAATCAGGAATTGGAATTCTAGGCTCTAACATCGGATTCTGAACTACATAATCTTGAATGCTTTGTACCCTTGCAGTGAGTTGATCAACACAAGAGGACAGACCTTGAATGTCCATCTCTACACCTGAGTCCTGAACCACCCAGAGGTTAAGGGGAACAGAAAGACAAAACACACTGCAGAGAAAAAAAAATGACCTGATGGTTAAACTAGACAACAGGACAAGCTCTGGGGAGTGGGATCTCTGCTGACCGCAAACCCTAATCCTATGACACACACTAGAAATAGCCGTGGAGCGTACCTAACTCTCCCTAGACGCCTCTTCACAGCCTAAGAGCTAACTACCCCTAAAGATAGAAAATAAAGCCTTACCTTGCCTCAGAGAAATTCCCCAAAGGAAAAGGCAGCCCCCCACAAATATTGACTGTGAGTTAAGAGGAAAGTCACAAACACAGGAATGAAACAGGTTTCAGCAAAGGAGGCCAGACTTACTAAATAGACTGAGGATAGGAAAGGGATCTATGCGGTCAGCACAAAAAAAAATACAAAAAGCCACGCAGAGTGTGCAAAAAGACCCCCGCACCGACTCACGGTGCGGAGGTGCCACTCTGCACCCCAGAGCTTCCAGCTAGCAAGGCAATATCATGTTAGCAAGCTGGACTAGAACTTAGCAAGTACTAATAAATATATTCAGTACAAAATGAACAACAAATGAACTAGCAGGGACTTAGCTTCTGCTGGAGTAGACAGGTCATCAGAAAGATCCGAGAGAGATCTGAACCAGTACCGATACATTGACAGCTGGCATGAAGTAACGATCTGAGTGGAGTTAAATAGAGAAGCCAGCCTAGCCGCAAACGAGGGCAGCTGAGGAAGCAACCTCAGAACCAGCAGTTCCACTCACAGCCACCAGAGGGAGTCCACGGACAGAACTCGCCGAAGTACCATTCATGACCACAGGAGGGAGTTCGAGAACAGAATTCACAACACCGGTGTACGGAAGTTGTTGTTACTGTTGGGCAGTGGTAGGCCAGGGTCGTCCCCTTTGCCAGCTTGGGTCAGAGCGTCTGAGCTGGGGTTGGCGTTATCCGGCAGCGGGTCTGCCGAACCGGGTAGGTCTACCGAGCCGGTCTCGGTATCTGTGCAAACGGAGAAAGAGAAAGAAGGGGGCATTCGGCTGGATGATAAAGCATGGGGCGAGGTGTACGTTTGCTTTGAAGAGCCGTTAGGGGCGCACTTGAAGAAGGAGGTGCGTGAAAAGATTTGGAAAGATGAGTATGTGGAGATATTTTCGCTCTTGCCGTTGGAAAAATTTAACCTTGATAAGGGAAAAAAGGAGGATAGTAAAAAAGAGGGTGACTCCGGTGAGGTTGGTCGCGATGGCCCCCTATCTAAATAGGTTTCCCGATAGGGAGAGGGCAGAGTTGCGCGGGCTGGTTTTAGTGTTGATTTTTGTATACCTGCCCCGTGTTTTGTGGTACCACCGAGTTTGAAGAACCTCAGATCGGCCTTGTTGCATGCATCAGTCGTGTCTGAATAGTTATCCAAAGAGGTGGCTTTGGGTAGGATGTCTGGACCATTTTCTACTCCTCTCTTGGACGATCTGGTGGTGTCGCCGCTAGGCGTGGTCCCCAAGAAGGAGCCTAATAAGTTTAGGCTCATTCAGCATTTGTCATACTCGAAAGAGAGGTCCGTGAATGATGGGATTGATCCAGAGCTTTGTTCGGTGGCGTATACGTAGTTTGATGAGGCATCCAGGTGGGTGCGCAGTTGTGGTAAAGGGGCATTGTTGGCTAAGACCGATATTGAGTCGGCCTTTCGTTTATTGCCGGTTCACCCCGATAGCGTGAGGTTGCTAGGCTGTTATTGGAATGGCGGATTTTTCGTTGACCGTTGTTTGCCAATGGGCTGTTCGTTGTCGTGCGCTTACTTTGAGGCCTTCAGTTCCTTTTTGGAATGGGCGGTGCGGGATGTGTCTGGTTTGGATTCGGTGATTCCCTATCTGGACGATTTCTTATGTATAGGACCTGATCAATCTCAATGTTGCGAGGTTCTGTTGAGGATGGTGGTTTGGGTTGCTGAACATTTTGGGGTCCCGCTGGCACCGGGCAAGACCGAGGGTCCTTGCACGAGTTTGTCTTTTTTGGGTATTGTTATCCATTCTGTCAAGTGGGAGTTTAGGTTGCCGATTGACAAGGTGTTGGGCTTAAGAGAAGAGGTGGCCCGTGCTAGACGGTTGAAAAAATTGCCGCTGCGGGAAGTACAGTCCCTTCTGGTGAAATTGAATTTCGGTTGCCGGATTATCCCAATGGGGAGGATTTTTTCCCGTAGATTGGCTAGCGCTACGGCCGGGATTACCGCCCCGCATCATTTTGTTCGTTTGTCGTCCGAACTCAAGGCCGACTTGGAGGTTTGGGACCATTTTTTGTCCTGTTACAACGGGCGTTCATTGTTGATGGATGAAGTGGTGGGTAACGCGGACTTGGATTTGTTTACTGACGTGTCAGGCGGAGTGGGTTTTGGGGCCTTTTTTCGGGGCCGTTGGTGTGCCGCAAGATGGCCGGAAACTTGGTTTGAAACAGGGTTGGTGCGGAACATCACTCTGTTGGAGATTTTTCCAATTTTGGTGGCAGTGCATCTTTGAGGCGACGATTTTCGGAACAAAAGAGTGCGTTTCAATTGTGATAATATGGCGGTCGTGTGTGCCATTAACAGTTTGACGACAGGGTCGCCCCCCGTGATTAGCGTTCTTCGGCAGTTGGTTCCGTGTTTATCTTTGAATGCTTATTTCACGGCCACGCACGTGCCCGGCGTTAATAATTGCATTGCCGATTCTCTGTCTCATTTTCAGTGGGAGCATTTTCGGTCCTTGGCTCCGGAAGCCGAGGAGTCGGGGCTGGAATGCCCAGCGGAGCTTTGGAGCATGGTGTCCGGGCTGCAGAACCTTTAATTCAAGCGTCCTTGGCGCCGAGTACGTGGTCGTGTTATCAGGCGGTATGGAGTACGTGGGAGAGTTGGTTGGCATCTTGTGGTGTTGTGGGTACTGGCAGGGATCACGTGGGGGCAATGTTGTTATGGATGAGGCATTGGGCGGATCAAGGATGATCGGCAGCAAAGGTTGATAGGACGATAGCGGCTTTAGCTTTTGGTTTCAGGCTCCGGGGTCTGCAAGACCTGACAAAGTCTTTTCTGGTAAAGCAGGCTGCAAAGGGGTTGAGGAGATCAGGTAGCCGAGGTGATCACCGGCGCCCGGTGTCTTTTGAGATGTTGGAGCGATTGGGGGCTCGTCTGGGTGACATTTGTGTTTCTAGTTTTGAGGTTGCATTATTTTGCTTAGCCTTTTCGTTGGCCTTTTATGGGGCTTTGAGGGTGGGGGAGTTGGTGTCTCCCACTACAGTTCGTCAAGGGGGCCTTTTGGCGGGGGACTTTTTTGTTTCTGAGGGGTCATTGAAATTTTGGATTCGGAAGTCTAAGACGGATCAGTCGGGACGAGGTAAAAGGGTGGTGTTGGGAGCCGTTCCTGGTTCAGTCATGTGTCCTGTCCGTTGCTGGCAGGATTTTGATAGGTTTCACCCACACAGGGATGGGCCTTTGCTATGCCATGAAGATGGGTCTTTTCTGTCTAAATATCAGTTTGTAGCAGTTTTTCGGCAGTCTTTGGAGGCCATTGGTGTGGATTCTTCCAGGTTCGCCTCGCATTCTTTTCGGATTGGGGCCGCTATGGAGGCGGCGCAAAGCAGATTGGCTCCTGCGGTGATACAGAGGATAGGGAGGTGGGAGTCCGGTCATTATCGGAGTTATGTGAGGCCCTGAGAGGCTGGGGACTATGGGTCATTGTATTTGTTGTGGCGTGTGCCTAAGTTGTTTATATTTTTCAGGTTCATCCTCGTTGTTGGTGTGGATTGTCGGCCACTCTTACGTGTACTGGGGAGCAAAGCGAGCAGACATCCGGCAGGATGGAAGACAGCTCGGCTTTTCCAGGCATGTGGCCCTCATCAGGTGGTTGGGGTATCGGGGCTTAGGTTGGAACAGAGTTCTGGAGGCAGTACATAACGGCGCTCGATTGGACAGGCCTCCCGACATTTTGGTTTTACACGTTGGGGGAAACGACTTGGTAGTTCGTCCTTGTCGTGAGTTGATTCGAGACATTAAACATGACTTGTTACGGTTATGGGTTTCCTTCCGAGACATGTCCATTGTGTGGTCGGAGATTGTTCCACGGAAATCTTGGAGACACGCAAGGTCCGTGGACAAGATTAATAAGGCCCGGATTAAGGTGAATCGGGCCGTGTCTAGTTTTGTTGTGCAGAATGGGGGTTTGACCGCGCGTCATTTCCAGCTGGAATGTGGTGGTGACCAATTTTTGTTGGGTGATGGCATTCATCTGAATGCAGTGGGCATTGATTTGTGGGCCCTGGGACTGCAGTCTGGAATCGAACGGGCCATAGCGGTTAAGGTTGGTGGGGTCTCGGGTACTTGAGGGGGTCAAGTATCCTCGTGGTGGCTGGGGGAGGGGTCGTTGGAGTTGGTGCTAAATTGGCCTGTGGGGTCCGTCGGGATACGGATTCTCCAGTTAGTATAAGTCTTGGTTGCGGGTCTGGTGATTTGGGGGAATCTTGGTAATGGTGGGCCAGATTCCTAAGTTGGAAGTGGACAATGGTAACCCTTCGGGGTATTTTGGTGCTCTTGAGCTTGTGGGGTAACGGCTGAGAGTAATCTATGGTTGGTCTCTTGTCCACTTGTTTATACTATGGTTAACACCAGATTTTTAGCTTCAAGGACCCCTTCCTGTTATGGACCTGGTGGTTAGGAGCACCCGGAATGACCTGATGGTTAAAACGGAAAACCTGGGACAAGCTCTGAGGAGGTGGTAACTCTACTGACCGCAATCCCTAATCCTATCACACACACTAGAAATAGCCGTGGAGCGTGCCTAACTCTCCCTAGACGCCTCTTCACAGCCTAAGAGCTAACTACCCCTAAAGACTGAAATAGAAGCCTACCTTGCCTCAGAGAAATTCCCCAAAGGAAAGGTAGCCCCCCACAAATAATGACTGTGAGTTAAGAGGGAAGTGACAAACACAGGAATGAAACAGATTTTAGCAAAGGAGGCCAAATCTTCTCTAGATAGACAGAGGATAGGAAAGGGAACTATGCGGTCAGTATTAAAAACTACAAAAACCACGCAGAGTGTGCAAAAAGACCTCCACACCGACTCACGGTGTGGAGGTGCAACTCTGCACCCCCAGAGCTTCCAGCTAGCAAGGAAATATCATAATAGCAAGCTGGACTAGAAACATAGCATGTAATGAGAAATATTCTCAAAAACAAATGAACAACAAATGAACTAGCAGGGACTTAGCTTCTGCTGGAGTAGACAGGTCATCTGAGAAATCCAAGAGAGATCTGAACCAGTACTGAGACATTGACAGCTGGCATGAACTAACGATCTGAGCAGAGTTAAATAGGGAAGCCAGCAGAAGCAATAAGCGAGGGCAGCTGAGAAAGCCAACCTCAAAGATCAGCAGTTCCACTCAAAGCCACCAGAGGGTGTCCAAGGACAGAACTCACCAAAGTACCATTCACGACCACAGGAGGGAGCCCGAGAACGGAATTCACAACACCTTCCCATCTCATGTTTACGGTTATATGTTTTGTTTGTTTATAATAAAGGCCGCTGTGGCCAATAATATCCAATTGGAGACTCATGTCATTATTCGAGAGCGGGAGGAAGAGGGATCGGTGACCCTTGGGATGCACTTATTTTCAGTAGTTGACAATACCAATGTCAAGAACAGGCTGGAGCGAGCCGCCCCACCCCCTCCCCCGGGCGGCATGCGTGGAAGCCGCCATGACAGGGGGTTTGGAGCAAGAAGAGGGGGGCGTGGGGTTCGCTTCTAGGGGAGGGCTAATTATGGCCAGAGAGGATAAGGGTTGAGTGGGGGGGAGGAGCCAGTCACTTCCCGCTCTGAGGACCCGTGAGCAGTCCTGCCCACCCGCCCTTTATGTTTCTGGGTTTGATGTAATTTTTTATTTGTTTTGCTGTTTCGGGTCATAGTGGCTGTTAGGCGGGGGGAGGGGTCCTTGGAGTTGGTGCTAAATTGGCCTGGGGGGTCCGTCGGGATACGGATTCTCCAGTTGGTATAAGTTTTGGTTGCGGGTCTGGTGATTTGGGGGAATCTTGGTAATGGTGGGCCAGATTCCTAAGTTGGAAGTGGACAATGGTAACCCTTTGGGGTATTTTGGTGCTCTCGAGCTTGTGGGGTAACGGCTGAGAGTAATCTACGGTTGGTCTCTTGTCCACTTGTTTATACTATGGTTAACACCAGATTTTTAGCTTCAAGGACCCCTTCCCATCTCATGTTTATGGTTATATGTTTTGTTTGTTTATAATAAAGGCTGCTGTGGCCAATAATATCCAATTGGAGACTCATGTCGTTATTCGGGAGTGGGAGGAAGAGGGGTCGGTGACCCTTAGGACGCACTTATTTTCAGTAGTCGACAATACCAATGTCATGTAAATGCAGCACTTAAACTGGCCAGCTATGGCAGGATATACAGAGGGGCTTCAATCAGTAATGAAGGACAGGTACACATGAAAGGACTGGCTAATTTCTTCTCTGCTATCTCAGGGGAGTGTGTGGGCACAGCTGATAACAGACAGTGGCCTGCAGTCTCAGCAAGAGGTTAACCCTTTCAGCGCTTTTTTAGCCCAGCGGACAGAAGATCCCACAATAAAAGATGTTTTCATGGCTGTCACATTATTGATCTGTTCTGTCCTCACATAGTAACCAGACGGGTGAGATTAAGGAATAACTTCCCTATATGAGACAAGGTCTGCAAAAAGTAAAAGACCACATTTCAGATCTGAAGGGAGAATTAGTGACCTGGAGGATAAACAGCCTCAAATTATCAGCGACAACTGAAGAAATGATCAACAGATTCTGGCCTTGCTGACTGAAATAGACGATTTGAAGAACAGACTTAGGAGGAACAATATAAGGGTAATTGGCATCCCTGAAAAAACTGAGAGCAACAATCCAACTGATTATTTTGAGAAATGGCTGCATTCCTTGTTTGGGGCAGAACACATGACCTCTCTATATGCTGTGGAGAGGGCGCACAGGGCACCTACTCGGCCACTGCCACCTACAGCCCATCCGCACTCAGTCCTATTATAAAGACCGTGACAACATCCTTAAGGCAGCTCATGATAATAGGGACATATCGTCAATGGCTAAGGTATCCATTTTCCCTGATTACTCCATTGAAGTGTAAAAATGCAGAGCACAATTTGTGGATGCAAAATGTCGCTTACACCAGCTACAAATATCATATTCTATGCTCTACTCCACCCTGGGAGGGACCTCCTTTTTTGAAAATCCTAAGGAAGCACTCCACAGGCTTGATCTAAATGAGCAGCGACTTCACCAGAATCCCCAGTGCTGAAGGAATAAGTATAAGTTTAGTCATGTGCCATCAGAAAATATCTGATTGACTGTTGGAGTCATATTTCCTATCGACTAATCCATGCCCCAGTGAAAAATGGATATTTTGTCTTTTATATTATAATGGCAGGCTCCCAAGAAATATTTATTTTTCTCTCTTTTTGTAGGTTGCTCACTTGCATTATGTACGGAAGTGAACTGGACTGGCACCCCATCTATCTGTTTTTTATGGATGGATCTGTATTTTTCTGTTTGTATGTTTTTTTTTAAGTTGAATGTTTATAGAATGTGCTGCTCAGTTCTGAAAATTGTATGGATTACAGTAATCTTCCATGGAAAATGGGGTATTAATATAGTCTTGCATTTGGGAACCGGAATCATGACACTTGCCATACATACCCTGCAGATATTCAAAGACTTCAGGAAAATTCCATAATGAATTTAGAAGTATCCACATAGAAGCGCGAAGATTGATAGGGCTAAATCAAACAATAAAACACAATGAATATAAAACCACAAAACATGTGCATATTACAACCATCAGTGACTTATAGAAAAGGAACAAAGCTAATGTTCTCATTAAGCCCTTTTGGATATACTGTGTCTAACGTCCAAATCAATCTAGTTTCACGCTGTGCCAATCTGGAGCTAATATTACCACCACGAATTCCTGGGTCCACTAAATCAAAACCCCTAACTCTTAATGTGGAACTGTCACAATTGTGGTGCAGTATGAAATGACGAGGCAACGTCCGGAGTGTGGATATGTCGTCGTGGCCGGCGGCCACCTCGATCCCAAGTACATGTTCACGAACACGCACTTTAAATTGGCATGTAGTAAGTCCTATATATATTAGGTTACAAGGACATATGACAAAGTAGACCACATTTCTAGTAGTACAAGTAATATGTCCTACAATATCCTAATTGCTAACCAAGAAAAATTCCTCTTTTGGAATGTAAGAGGTTTGGGAGACCCCTTAAAGAGGGCGTCTGTCATGGAATATACAGTGGTGCTCAAAAGTTAACATACCCTGGCAGAAATTTTTGCTTTCTTGGCCTTTTTTCAGAGAATGTGAATGATAACATTAAAATTTTTTCTCCACTCATGGTTAGTGGTTGGGTGAAGCCATTTATTGTCAAACTACGGTGTTTTCGCTTTGGAAATCCTAATGACAACCCAAAACATCCAAATGACCCTGATCAAAAGTTCACATACCCCATCCTTAATATTGTTCATTGCCCCCTCTAACATCAATTAAAGCTTGAAGTCTTTTGTGGTCATTGGGGATGAGGTTATTTATTTTTATAGCTGCCCACTCTTTTTGGCAAAAAGGCAATGCGCACTTGAGACCTCCCCAGAGTGACTCAATGATATTGAGGTCAGGAGACTGAGATGGCCACTCCAGAACCTTCATTTTGTTCTGCTGTAGCCAATGACAGATCGACTTGGCCTTGTATTTTGGATCGTTGTCATGTTGGAACGTTCAATCACGTCCTATTCGCAGCTTCAATGCTGATTGCAAATTTGCCTCCAGTATTTGCTGATATCATGCTGCATTCATCTTTCCTTCAACTGTGACCAAGTTTCCGGTGCATATGTAGTTCACACATCCCCAAAACATCAGCGATCCACCTCTGTGGATTACAGTAGGAATGATGTTCCTTTCATCATAGGCCTTATTGACCTCTCTCTAAATGTAATGTTTATGGTTGTGGCCAAAATTCGATTTTGGTCTCATCACTTCAAATTACCTTGTTCCAGAAGTTTTGAGGCTTGTCTCTGTACTGTTTTGTATATTGTAGGCAAGATACTTTGCGGAATTTGTGCAGTAATGGCTTTCTTCTGGCAACTCAACCGGCAGCCCATTTTTCTTCAAGTGCCTCCTTATTGTGCATCTTGAAACAGCCACACCGCTAGTTTTCAGAGAGTCCAGTATTTCAGCTAATGTTATTTGTGGGTTTTTCTTTGCATCCCAAACTATTTTCCTGGCAGTTGTGGACAAAATTTATGTTGGGCTACCTGACTGTGGTTTTGTTTTTACAGAGCCCCTAATTTTCCATTTGTTATTCACAGTTTAAAAGCTGCTGACTGTCATAATCAATTCCTTGGATATATTTTTGTATCCCTTCCTGTTTTATACAATTCAACTACCTTTTCCCGTAGATCAGTTGACAATTCTTTTGCTTACCCCATGATTCAAAATCCAGAAATGTCAATGGCTGGATGAAAGATGCAAGAGTCTGTCTCGATCCCAGAAACTCACTCAGCTTTTATGCACACGCACTGATTACAAGAAAACAGGTCACAGGTGAGGATGTTACATTTAGTAGCCATTCAAACCCATTTGTGTCAACTTCTGTGCATGTTATCAGGCCAAAATCACCAGGGTATGTAAACTTTTGATCAGGCTCATTTGCAGGGCTGGACTGGGACTAAAATTCAGCCCTGGCATTTGAAGTCACACAGGCCCACATGTCACATGGTGACTGTATAATATCTTTGTACACTTGTAGGCAGGGCCGGTTTTAGGCAAAGTGGGGCCCTAGGCAAAGTTTATAATGGGGCCCCAATTGCCAACATATTGCACATCACACAAAAGCATTTTGGTTGTATTTACATGCGCTGAGTTCAGGCCGCTAAATGAGTTTGATCGACAATACTGAAGTCGTTCAGCGATTGTTTCCCGGCCTCTTTCCACCAGCTGAGGAATAATGATGGGATAGAATGATCACTTATAGATCACTAACAGATCACCTTACAGTATCATGTTATCAGCAGCACATCTACAGCTTACACTGGCGATGTGCTGCTGAGAACAATGATTTTTGTTCCAGCAAAAACAATCTGAATATGCAGCATTTTACTTGTTTAGTAAAATACACCCCATAGTCCTCCATATATTATAATGTGCACCACAGTCTGCCATATAGTATAATACACTCCCTATAGTCCTCCATATATTAAAATACACTGCTCAGTCCTCCACATAGTATAATACACTCCTCATAGTCCTCCATATAGCATAATACACTCCTCATAGTGCTCCATATAGTATAAAGCACCACCATAGTCATCCATATAGTACAATTCACTTCCCATAGTATAATGCACCCCACAGTTCTTCATATAGTATAACGTATTCCCCATAGTCCTCAATACAGTATAATGCAGCCCACATATAGTATAATGCAGCCACCACCATACTACAGAGTATAATGCAGCCACCCCACAGAGTATAATGCAACCACCCCACAGAGTATAATGTAACACCCCATAGAATATAATACAGCCCCCCTCATAGTTTAATGCAGCCCCCTCATAGAGTATGATGCAATCACCCCTCATAGAATATAAATATAATACAGCCCCCATAGAATATAATGTAGCCCCAAATAGAATACAGCCCACTTCCCCATAGAATATAATGCAGCCCCATCAAAGAGTATGATGCAATCATCCCTCATAAAATTTAATACAGCCCCCCATAGAATAAAATACAGCCCACCCCCCATAATATATAATGTAGCCCCCATAGTATATAACACAGCCTCCCCCATAGAATATAATAAACCCCATAGTATATAACACAGCCTCCCCATAGATTATAATATACCCCCACAATAGTATATACCACGGCCACATAGTATATAACACGGCCTCCCCATAGAATATAATATACCCCCATAGTATAAAACACAGCCTCCCCCATAGAATATAATATACCCCCACAATAGTATATAACCCAGCCACATAGTATATAATACAGCCTCCTCATAGAATATAATATACCCCCATAGTATATAACACAGCCTCCCCCATAGAATATAATATACCCCCCATAGTGTATAGCAAAGCCCGCATAGTATATAGCACAGCCTGCATAATATAGCACAGCCCACATAGTATATAACACAGCCCATGTAGTATATATCACAGCCCATGTAGTAGTATACAGCACAGCCCACGTAGTAGCATACAGCATAGCCCACACAGCAGTATACAGCACAGCCCACACAGCAGTATACAGCACAGCCCACACAGTAGTATACAGCACAGCCCACAGAGTAGTATACAGCACAGCCCACAGAGTAGTATACAGCACAACCCACATAGTGGTATACAGCACAGCCCACAGAGTAGTATATAGCACAACCCACAGAGTAGTATACAGCACAGCCCACACAGTAGTATACAGCAAAGCCCACGTAGTAGTATACAGCACAGCACAGCCCCCCGAGAATGGCCCCGCAGTCCATTTAAAAAAAAAAAAACACACTCCTCACCTCTCCTCGTGCCCGCGCTTCTCCCTGCTCCTGTCTCGGCGGCTGCCGCTGCACTGCCTGGCATACAGTGAGTGCGCAATGACGTCATCGCGCACCCGCAGTGTCAGAGGCAGAGCAGGGAATGATGGGAGATGGAGCGTCGTCACACGCTCTCTCCTCCATCATTGCATTCAACTGTACCGGCGTCATAGATGCCAGTATAGTTAAATGTGGCGGCGCTGGCGAGGGGGCGAGTCGGCGCTGGCACCGCTGACAACGGCACAGCATGCAGTAGCCCACTACTGGCACCGGCCCTTCTGGCATTTGCTAGAACTGCCTAATGGCCAGTCCGGCCCTGCTCATTTGGATGTTTTGGGTTGTCAATATGATTTAAAAAGAGAAACCACAGTAGTTTGACAATAAATGGCTTCACCAAACCACTAATCATGAGTGGAGAAAATGTTTTGGTGTTATCATTCATACTCTCTGAAAAATGGCCAAGAAAGCAAAAATTCTGCCTGGATATGTAAACTTTTGAGCACAACTGTATACGGGGAAATTCACCAGCAGTGATATGCTTACTGGAAACGCATCTAGAAAAAAATAATATAGTGACCCTGAAACGTTCCTGGATCAGTCACAGCCTGCATTCTACTTTTTCGAGTTACTCAAGGGGTGTATTTTTTTAGATAGATATATCCCTTTTGAATTGATATCCACTAAGGAAGATTTGGAGGGAAGATTCATTGGCACTCATTGTAGAATATTTGCAAAAGAAATCCTACTTGTGGCAGTCTACATCCCAGCTCCCTATAATAATACCATTATGAAGGAGATTGTCCCTTACAGGCAAATTACCTGGGGGTCCCTGTTCTATGAATGGGAGATGATTTTATCAATATTATACACCCATACTGGGATAGATTCAGATCAGACACAGCTACAGAGGTCAACCATAACCAAGTTTGGTGAGCTCCTGTTATTTATCCTCGACAGATATATGGCATCTTAAATATCCCAAAATGCAACAGTTCTCCTGCCACTCTAAATCGCATAATACACTCCCACGCATAAACTTAGCACTGGAAACAGAACATCTTCTCCCTTTAGTAGAAAAGGTCGAGCACTTGCACAGATAATTATCAGATCACTCACATATGATGCTGAACCTCTGTCTCCTGCTCAGACTGGAAACTACCCTTACTAGGTGGTCAATGAATCCTTTTTGGTTGCAAATTATAGACACAATCTTGATCACATCAGCTCTTCAAAACTATTTTATAGAAAATAATGTCTCTGTGGTGCAGAATTCACTGTGGGACGCTATGAAGGCGTGCCTGAGGGGAGTTTAGTACAAGCCATAAATAGATCCAAGACTAAAACTAATCAATTTGGGGAAATCTGGCAAGACAGAGTTAGAATCACGGAAAATAAATTTGTCCTATCAGGTGCAGAGGAGGACCTAATGAATTAAAGAGGCACAAGAAGCATACTCAACACACATTAGGGAGAAGGCCAAGAATAAGCGATTATTTTCCCAGATACATTTCTATGAAGAAGGTGAAAAGGCAAGGGCATTTATTTGCTATGATTGTGTGCTGCCTGGGAGACCGAGGTACCCAGTACTAGACCAATGAAGTCTGTCTCTTGAGGAGGATGTCACGAATGGCTTGACCCAGTGCTGTGGTCTCAGGCAATGCACAGTGTAAGGGATATCGTGAAGGAACAGGCACTTACTTGATCAGCAGCAGATCCTCCCAGTAGTGATGATCCTGATCTTGAGTAGATGATTATTGTCCAAATGAAAGACTGAGGCGTTGAAACGTTTAACCAGTTTACTTCAACATGAAGGGATTTGCAATCAGTACTGTCACCGGAGTCTGTATGAGCACTCTGAATTACTCTGACCTTGTCAAGATTTCTATCTCTTATTATGCGCAGTTTCCATGTGGCCCTGCTGCTGTATGTGAACTGGCTGCCGACTCAATCTATCCCTCCCGGGTCCTGGTTCGACGGGCAACCCGAGTCCTTTTTGTCAGTTTATACCCTCTGGGAATACCGCTGAACTCTGTGTCTGTTGCTGCGCCTGACCCTAGTGAGGCTGATATCACCTCACGTCTTTCCGGTTGCTGTATTATATATAATGAATATAGCCGCGGATCCGGTATCCATCTCTGCGCCTATTCTGGGTAATAATTAATGCTACCCGGTTCTCACAATGTCCTTTCTCTCTATTCTCCTCCTCTTCAGGTCGATGGTCCTGACTTATCAACCGTCATAGGGTTGTTAGAAAATCAGTTATATGACCTCTCACTTTCAGCTCCTTAGCCCAACTGCCAGTCCTTTTCTCAGACCAGAATAGATCAAGGGGAGTCTCTGGAGCTCCCCCTTCTGGCCGGAGATGTTAGTGCAGTCTTGCTATTTTAGTATTTGTATTTGGTGTCAATAACTATTTTTGTGGCAAATACCCCTAGGGGCGCCACATTCCCCCTTAGTTAAGAACAGTACTCCGGGACTGTGGGACGATAACATTTTGAAATAACAATTGGTATGTACAGAGTCTTAAAAATGAAAAGTTACAAAAACCTCTCAAAGAAACAAAAAAAATGGAATTCTGTAAAAAGTCACTTCAAATAGCGTCCATTAATACAGTTCTATCCTTGAAGGTACTAGGAAGTAAAGTTCACAAAGCAGTCTTTCCGGAGCTTTGATTTGGTGTTTCCGGGCTGATAAAAAGTTCAAGAATATGCAAGAAGTTCATACAGGTAAGTCTCTGTAGGTACTGGGCTTAAACGTTACAGAATGATAACAATGACTATAGCCTTATAGTTGGTAATCCGCATACCTGGCCGGTAATTGACCCTGGGTACTACGCTGGGATCTACGTAATAGCGGTGTCTCTTTATGTAGTGTACTTCTGTCTACTGCGGATATAGTATCTGCCCTCTCTGCTAAAGATAATTCCACATTTATGGGGTTGGCAAGTCCACCGTGAATGAGATTACTCTGTTCAGGAATTTGTTCTTCCTGGTCTGGAACCTCTTGCAGTACGGGGTCAGCCTCTTCCTGTCTTGGGACTTCTAATATTGGGTTCGGTGTTGGATAAAAGGCCACCATGGGAACCACTACCGCACCATGGTATGTTAGTAGGGTTTTGGGAAAGTCTCCTATACAGGTGTGATACATTTCCTCTTCTTTTTCCTTTACTGGTTGAACCTGTATGGGTTGAATAACTTCTGGTTCTGGCTGGACAACTTCTGGCTCTTTCAACGTTTCCGGACATAATTTAAGATTGTCTCTTAACTAGTGTTGAGCGATACCGTCCGATACTTGAAAGTATCGGCCGATACCGGCAAAGTATCGGATCTAATCCGATACCGATACCCGATACCAATACAAGTCAATGGGACTCAAGTATCGGACGGTATCCCTGATGGTTCCCAGGGTCTGAAGGAGAGGAAACTCTCCTTCAGGCCCTGGGAACCATATTAATGTGTAAAATAAAGAATTAAAATAAAAAATATTGCTATACTCACCTCTCCGACGCAGCCTGGACCTCACCGAGGGAACCGGGAGCCTTCTTTGCTTAAAATGCGCGCTTTTCCTTCCTTCCGTGACGTCACGGCTTCTGATTGGTCGCGTGAAGCCCATGTGGCCGCGACGCGACCAATCACAGCAAGCCGTGACGTAATTTTCAGGTCCTTCTAGGCATTCAGTATTTTAAAATTACGTTCCGGCGTTGTGATTGGTCGCGTCGCGGTCACATGGGCGACGCGACCAATCACAAGCCGTGACGTCACGGGAGGCAGGAGACGCGCGCATTTTAAAATGCGCGCGTGTCCAGCCTCCCGTGACGTCACGGCTTGTCATTGGTCGCGTCGCCCATGTGGCCGCGACGCAACCAATCACAGCAAGCTGTGACGTAATTTCAGGTCCTTCAGGATTTTAAAATTACGTTCCGGCGTTGTGATTGGTCGCGTCGCGGTCACATGGGCGACGCGACCAATCACAATCCGTGACGTCACGGGAGGCTGGACACGCGCGCATTTTAAAATGCGCGCGTCTCCTGCCTCCCGTGACGTCACGGCTTGTGATTGGTCGCGTCGCCCATGTGACCGCGACGCGACCAATCACAACGCCGGAACGTAATTTTAAAATACTGAATGCCTAGAAGGACCTGAAAATTACGTCACGGCTTGCTGTGATTGGTCGCGTCGCGGCCACATGGGCTTCACGCGACCAATCAGAAGCCGTGACATCACGGAAGGAAGGAAAAGCGCGCATTTTAAGCAAAGAAGGCTCCCGGTTCCCTCGGTAAGGTGCAGGCTGCGTCGGAGAGGTGAGTATAGCAATATTTTTTATTTTAATTCTTTCTTTTACACATTAATGTTGTTTCGATACCGATACCGATACCCGATACCACAAAAGTATCGGATCTCGGTATCGGAATTCCGATACCCGCAAGTATCGGCCGATACCCGATACTTGCGGTATCGGAATGCTCAACACTACTCTTGACACTAGTACAGATGTTAAACCTCCGTTTTTGCTAATGAGACACATTTTAGGATTATCCATTCTTGTTGGTAAAATTGTGTAGTGTACGGCTTCCCATTGATTATCCAGTTTATTGGTTCGACGATTCTTCTTAAGTACTTGGTCACCAGGTCTTAATGGAGTTGCTAGAGCATTCTGGTTGAAAGTTTGCTCTTGTCTTTCTCTGGTTTGCTGGAGGCTTCTTTCCACACTCTCTTGCACTTGGCGATACTGCTTTTGCCGTACGACATCCCAATTGGAGTCTTGAATTTCTGCGTCTGGTTTCAGAATTCCCATTTCTAGTTCGATTGGCAATTGGCCGGGTCTTGCACGCATAAGATAAGCTGGGGTGCAGTTGGTAGAGCTCACCGGGACATGATTATACAGATCCACCAAGTCAGGCAATTTCTCTGGCCATTGATTCCTTTCCGTTTCAGGTAAAGTCTTTAGTAGGTCTATCACAATATGGTTCATCTTCTCACATAAGCCGTTTGTTTGCGGATGATAGGCCGTCGTCCGGATCTTTTTGCAACCATACATATTACAGAATTCTCTGAAGATCTCTGATTCAAAGGCTGTACCCTGGTCAGTGAGAACCTGTTCCGGATATCCATGGGGTCTACAAAAGTACGTTTGGAACGCTTTGGCTGCTGTTTTTGCAGTCAGATCTTTTACAGGTACTACTACCAAGAAGCGCAAATAATGATCCACGATGGTCAAGGCATAGACATAACCGGACCGGCTCGGTGTCAACTTCACATGGCTACAAGTTCAAGTGGTTGTTTGGTGATTATGGGCTGCAGTGGTGCTCTTTGGCTCTTTTGATCGTTCCTTCTGAGGTTGCACAGGCCACAGTTTCTGCACCACTGTTCGATTGATTTTCTCATCCCGACCCAATAAAATCTTTCTCTTAGAAGCACTTCTAACTTTTTCCAACCGAAGTGACCAGCACCATTGTGATAAGCCTCGAGGACCATCCTCACATCTTGTTTAGGCACGATAATTTGCCAAACCAATTCATGTGTTTTTAGATTGGTGTACCTCCTACAGAGCTTCTTTTGATACAGGAACATTTTGCCTCATCGGGATATGCACTTTGATCAGTCAATAGTTCCTTCACTAACTTCACAGCCGGATTGCTATCTTCGGTGTCAGCCCATCTATGGTGTGCTAACGGATTAAAATTCACTTCTTGTTGTTTCTGATAGGTATTTGACTGACGATGTTTTGCCTTGGGCTGATGAAAGGCTGGTAGTTCAATTTCTTCAAGCTCCCCCGTTTCTTCTTCTACATCTCTCAAGTGTGGCATCCGGGATAGGGCATCGGCATTTCCATTCTTGCAACCTGCTCGATACTTGATCACGAAGTTGTAGTTAGATAACCGGGCCATCCATCGCTGTTCTAACGCACCTAATTTAGCCGTGTCTAGATGGGTCAACGGATTGTTGTCAGTGTAGACAATAAATTGTGCACCGGTCAAATAGTGTTTGAAACGTTCAGTCACTGCCCAAACTACTGCCAGTAGCTCCAATTTGAAGGAACTATAATTTTCTGAATTTCTTTCAGTAGGCCGGAGTTTTCTACTTGCAAAGGCGATGACTTTCTCCCGACCTTCTTGCTTTTGTGACAGCACCGCTCCCAATCCTACATTACTGGCATCGGTGTAGAGGATGAAAGGTTGATGGTAATCCGGATACGCCAGAACTTCTTCTCCGGTTAGTGCCTTCTTTAGTTGCTCAAAGGAGTCTTCTCTTTCGTCGCCCCACTGAAAAGGAGGGTTTCGGTTCGAAGGTTTCTTCGTCTGCCCTACCAAAGCGTCTTGCAAGGGTGCTGCCAACTTGGTAAATCCTTTTATAAATCTGCGATAGTAACCCACCAATCCCAAGAATTTCCTCACTTCTTTTGCGTTGGTAGGTTTTGGCCAATCCCTTATGGCAGTTATTTTCTCGGGATCCGGTGCTACTCCCTCCGAACTCACGATGTGCCCTAAGTATTGTACCTTTGGCTTGAGAAGGTGACATTTGGATGGTTTGATTTTCATACCATAGTTGGATAAGGCTTCGGACACCTCTGCCAGGTCTATTAGGTGCTGTTCGTAAGTCTTTGAGTAGACAATCACATCATCTATCTAGGTACAGGAGGACGATCTCGAAGTTCTTGTGTCCGAGGCAACATTCCATCAGTCGCTGGAAAGTACCGGATGCGTTACAGAGTCCGAACGGCATGCGTTTAAATTCGCTTAGACCCATTGGTGTGGTGAATGCCGTTTTTTCTTTATCCCTCTCAGCCACAGGGACTTGCCAATACCCGCTTGTTAAGTCTAAGGTGGAAAAATAATTAGCAGATTTCAAAGCGGTCAAGGACTCTTCTATCCTAGGCAAGGGATAGGCGTTTTTATGGGTGATGTTATTAAACCGCCGGTAGTCTACGCACATTCTCATGGTTCCATACTTTTTTTTGACAATCACCAGAGGGGCCGCCCAAGGGCTACAACTATCTCTTATTACCCCGGCCTGTTTCATTTGTCTCAGCATGTCCTTCGCGCATTGATAGTGAGCGGGCAGTATGGGCCTATATCTTTCTTTTATCGGGGGATGGTCACCGGTGGGGATTGTATGTTCCACCCCTTCTATCCGTCCGAAGTCCAATGGGTGTTTACTGAAGACCTGTTCATATTCCATCACTAATCTATACCCCCCTTGTCTTTGATGGGTAGGTGTTGAATCTACGCCCACGTCTAGCTGTTGGCACCAATCCTCCGATTCTCCATCTGAGCCGTTATTTTCCACCTGACAGGTTGATTCTAAGGGCTCAACGGTTGTGATGGCATTGTTGTCAACAGTATATAACTTTGCCACTGTAGCGTACCTTGGCAAAGTGACCTCTTCCTCTCCACAGTTCAAAAGTCGTACCGGCACCCGTCCCCAGTGTACCTCCACCACCCCTCGTGCCGTGAGTATAGTGGGCCTGCTGTCGGTGTACGCTGGTTCTATTAAGGCTTGATAGTCTCATCCTTTAGTACCAATGGCCACTCTACACCATACCAGCATTTCTGTTTTTGGTGGGATTACAATAGACGTTGGATCACTCACCCTCACACTGCCGATTTCTCCACCTGCAACTTCTACCTGTTGCCTTAACATTAATACTTTTATTTCCCTCCTGAGAACTCTCTGCTGGCAGGACCGGGCAGTTTCAGCAATTTGCTGTAAGACAGAAATAACTTCGGAAAAGCAGTTCTCTAACACATTCATTCCTATCAATACAGTTGATTCACAGTTCTGCCGGTCAACATCAACGACAATTATACCCTGTTTCTTCAATTCTGCTTTACCAATCTTTATGGTCATCTCCCTGAATCCTAGTTTCGGTACCAACTTACCATTACTGGCCCATATATCTAGTTCAACATCAGAGGGTCCTTTATCAATATCTACATCAGCCCAGTACCTCTTATAAAGGATATATGGTATAGATGAAATCTGGGAACCTGTATCCAACAAAGTGTTGATGGGAATTCCGTCCAGCACGATAGGGATGATGGGTCGTCCTCCAATGTACCTGTCGTGCCAGGGTGTTGGGCCTTGAAAATTCATTCCTGCGAAGTGGCCCGCATTCCCAGGGGATTCCCGTTTAAACCACAATCTCGTGCA
Organism: Ranitomeya variabilis; assembly: GCF_051348905.1. NCBI lineage: Eukaryota > Metazoa > Chordata > Amphibia > Anura > Dendrobatidae > Ranitomeya > Ranitomeya variabilis. The sequence continues at coordinate 121,194,495 of NC_135238.1, forward strand.
AAGTGGCCTGGCTGCTGGCAACGGCGGCAAATGGGCTGTCCATCTGGTTGGAAACGGTCGCGGGGTCGCCCTCTCCATGTCGGGTATCTCTGGGGTCTCATCCATGGGACATCCTCTCTACGGTTTGCCAACTCTATCTTGAGTCCTCTCATCTCCAGCATGGTTTTAGCCATTGAAGCAACAACATCAGTTAAAGAGTCAAGCTTTTGTTGAAGAGTCTCATTAGTACTAGGCCCCAAGGGCTTAGCAATGGCCCCAGACTTAGCCGATGTCACTGGCACTTCCTGTTGTTGAGATGCACCTGCCATGGGTTGCGCAAAATCCTGATCCCGAGGTGCCTCTGCCAGCTGGAGACGTATAGCGCTCTCTTTTAATTGGGCAAATGTCAATTCAGGGTTCTTAAAAACAAGCATGCTCACATGCCCCCGGTGAGAAGGGGTGTAGAGTCCCTCAATAAATTGATCTCTTAGTAGTTTATCCGCTCCAGTGTTAAAAATGGGTTCAGCCAGTGTAAGTGATTTAAGGGCTTCCTGCAGGTTTAAGGCAAAATCTCTCATGCCCTCATTAGCTTTTTGTTTGCAATTAAAGAATCGTACTTTAGCTTTGCTGCTGGCAGTGGTTTCAAATGTAGCTTTTAATCCAGCAAATACGCGTTCAACAGTACCTTTTAGATCAGTTGCCCATGCCGTGACTTCTCGCTTAGCATGGCCACTTAACTGCATCATCAGGAGACTAACACGCTGAGCTTCACCCACGGGAAACATATCAAAATGAGCCAGCATCTTTTCCCTGAAACCATCAAGGATATTAGGTTCACCTTCATACATTGGAAGCCACGGGCCACCCATACCCCATATGGCATCAACACCGCCATGATGGGCGCCACTCCTTGCACTGCTGCGCTGCCAGGCTCTCTATCAACACTCTGTCTTTCAGCTGCATTAGCGTCGCCCGGTGCTGTGGCGTCTCCGTGTTGCGACATACTGTACCCCCTTAGTTAATCTAGACCCTTCCGGTCTCCGCTTCCGTCTAAATAATGTAGATTCGTTCCTCTGTGCAACAGGATTGGTTTTCCCCTCGCTCTGATGTCAGAGCACTCTGCTTGGTACTGCTCACAATGACACACCCCCTACTGCCTCTATCTGCCGCACGCTCTGTAATGGTGGATTTTGAAGTTTTTCAGTTAGACTGGGGCTTGGGTAATGACGTAGCTCGATTAACAGTTTTGTGCCTAACGGTTATGAGATGATTACCTCAGGGGATGGCGGCGATTTTTACTCCATTATAACCAATGGAGAAAAGTCACTTTCAATAGTTTTCAATGGAGAACGGGATTTTCTTTAATAAAGTCAATTTTAAAAACTTTTCATTCAAGTTTTCACAGTTTTAGGCTCCAATCATGGCACACAATACCCGGTGTACGGACTGGCCCGATCCTGTTCGTGACGCCAGTTGTGCTGCCCGGGAGACCGAGGTACCCAGCACTAGACCAATGAAGTCTGTCTCTTGAGGGGGATGTCACGAATGGCTTGACCCAGTGCTGTGGTCTCAGGCAATGCACAGTGTAAGGGATATCGTGAAGGAACAGGCACTTACTTGATCAGCAGCAGATCCTCCCAGTAGTGATGATCCCGATCTTGAGTAGATGATTATTGTCCAAATGAAAGACTAAGGGGACTGTCTCACAGTGGCACTTTGATCGCTACGACGGTACGATCCGTGACGTTCCAGCGATATCCATACGATATCGCTGTGTCTGACACGCAGCAGCGATCAGGGACCCCGCTGTGAATCGTACGTCGTATCAGATCGTTTGGAACTTTATTTCGTCGCTGGATCTCCCGCTGTCATTGTTGGATCGGTGTGTGTGACACCGATCCAACGATGCGTTCACTTGTAACCAGGGTAAACATCGGGTTACTAAGCGCAGGGCTGCGCTTATTAACCCGATGTTTACCCTGGTTACCATCGTAAATGTAAAAAAACCAAACAGTACATACTCACATTCCGGTGTACGTCAGGTCCCTTGCCGTCCGCTTCCCGCACTGACTGACTGCCGGCCGTACAGTAAGAGCAGAGCACAGCGGTGACGTCACTGCTGTGCTGTGCTTTCACTTTACGGCCGGCAGTCAGTCAGTGCAGGAAGCGGACGCCGGGGGACGTGAAGGTGAGTATGTAGTGTTTGGTTTTTTTACATTTACGATGGTAACCAGGGTAAACATCGGGTTACTAAGCGCGGCCTTGCGTATCGCTGGTCGTGATCGTTGGTAAATCGTTCTGTGAGACAGTACCCTAAGGCGTTGAAACGTTTAACCAGTTTACTTCAACATGAAGGGATTTGCAATCATTACTGTCACCGGAGTCTGTATGAGCACTCTGAATTACTCTGACCTTGTCAAGATTTCTATCTCTTATTATGTGCAGTTTCCATGTGGCCCTGCTGCTGTATGTGAGCTGGCTGCCGACTCAATCTATCCCTCCCGGGTCCTGGTTCGACGGGCAACCCGAGTCCTTTTTGTCAGTTTATACCCTCTGGGAATACCGCTGAACTCTGTGTCTGTTGCTGCGCCTGACCCTAGTGAGGCTGATATCACCTCACGTCTTTCCGGTTGCTGTATTATATATAATGAATATAGCCGCGGATCCGGTATCCGTCTCTGCGCCTATTCTGGGTAATAATTAATGCTACCCGGTTCTCACAATGTCCTTTCTCTCTATTCTCCTCCTCTTCAGGTCGATGGTCCTGACTTATCAACCGTCATAGGGTTGTTAGAAAATCAGTTGTATGACCTTTCACTCCTAGCTCCTTAGCTCAACTGCCAGTCCTTTTCTCAGACCAGAATAGATCAAGGGGAGTCTCTGGAGCTCCCCCTTCTGGCCAGAGATGGTAGTGCAGTCTTGCTATTTTAGTATTTGTATTTGGTGTCAATAACTATTTTTGTGGCAAATACCCCTAGGGGTGCCACAATTGCAAGGGCTCAAATAAGGACATCCTTTATGGGAGCTTTAAAGGACAAGGAAGGTGCAATGGTTAATCCGCCAGAACAAAACTCAAATATTTTCAGGGAATTTTATTAGGACTTATAAGGAATAGTGATGAGCGAACTTGCTCGCCACTACTCGTTATTTGCCCGAGTATCACTATACTCGGTGTACTCGGCAAGCACCAAGCATTTCCGGGATTATTCGGCGGTAACTGGTGTCTCCACCCAGCATTTTTGGCAGGCTTTAGAGACCCAATCACGGTGCAGGGATTGTCTTCTATGCCATGAAATGTCACAGCCATCTTTGTTGTGGTCGTGCAGTGATTGGCTTGGCCGCACAGCATCATCCCGAGTATAAGAGACCTGTCGCTGCATTCTGTTCCTGTTTCAGCGAGAGTAGGGAGAGCTGGTGCCGAAATAGGGTCAGAATCGAGGTTTTTAGAGGTAGTGTAGGTTTGCAACTCTTACATCCACAACTCCTGAGAAACAAACAGTCCTTTTTCGGGCTAATTCATGGGTCCTGATATTGCAGCGCTAGGTAGGCAGGGCACAGCATATCCACATCAGTGCAAGGCCTGCAGGCATTGTATGTGCCTTCCATTGCTCCCACTGCATCCCTCCCAAAGCTCTATAGCTGTCTGCTGCTGCAGCTTTTTTACTATACACCTAGTTTGATTTTTTTTTTCAAAAATTTACCCCAACAAAACAAAAATATACAGTCTGTTCTGTCAGACTGAGGCTTGTTGAGAAATCATAGTTTGTGAGGCATACATAGCATAGTTGGGTGTGCTAGCCTTGTGCCATTTTTTTTTTGTGTGTGTTAAATTCACCTAATAGGGCCTCATATATCTGCGTGCTCCAACTTTGTGCATTGTATGCTGGTGGAACCCTTTTTTTGCTGTCTGATACTCTAATTCTATACAGCACTATTTAGTTTCCAAAATCAAAAAAGGCTACATATTTGCCAGTGTGGTATTTCCATGACAGCCCTCATATATCTGCGTGCTCCAAGTTTGCTCATTGTAGGCCGGTGTACCCCTTTTTTTGCTGTCTGATACTCTAATTCTATACAGCACTATTTAGCATTAATTTACTTCACTAAAAAGCCCCCCAAAATTGAATACAGTCTGTTCTATCAGGCTGAGGCCTGGCTGGTGTTTGGGTTGGAAAAATCGTAGATTTGCAGGCATACTGATCAGATATGCTTCCAGTCACTTAGCCACTATCACCACCACCATGTCTTCTACATGCTCAAGTCTGAAATACCTTAGAAGACGTCACTGCCTTGTGATTGGTCGCGTAGCGGTCACGCGACTGCTACGCGACCAATCAGAGCGCAGTGACCTCATCTAAGGCCCTTCAAGAGCGCATTCTTAGGTACAACGGCTCCCGGTTACGGCGGTAAAGTCCAGGCTGTGTCGGAGGGTGAGTACATCCCTATTTTTTATTTTAATTCTTTCTTTTACACATTGATATGGATCCCAGGGCCTGAAGGAGAGTTTCCTCTCCTTCAGACCCTGGGAACCATACAGGATACCGTCCGATACTTGGTGTCACATTGACTTGTATTGGTATCGGGTATCGGTATCGGATTAGATCCGATACTTTGCCGGTATCGGCCGATATTTTCCGATACCGATACTTTCAAGTATCGGACGGTATCGCTCAACACTAATTGTTAGCTGTCACAAGCTGGGTAGTTTTATTTCTGTATAATTATTGTATTATTGTTATCGTTGTTACTTAGGACTGTTGTGTTTGCAACTGTAAATATGTTGACGCTATATAAATAACTATAAATATTAATATTAGAACACAGAGAAGGAGGATGGGGATGTTAATTATGGCGTCATTGCAGCTCACCATCTTGGTGAATTCCTTAAAGTGTTGGAGGATGGTACATACTGTATGTCAGACATCCATGACCACTCCTGAGATCTTATGTGTGAAGTCAGAACTAAATACCGATGGACTTGTTGATGCTGGAAGTCAACAACTGCCCTCTTTGCTCACAAATCCTTTCCAAAAAAAAAGCAGTGTATTGTTCCAATGCATGGGGAGGACATCACACACCAGTTGGTGAGCCAAAAGCTGCAAGCGTTGCAGAAGCACGGCAAGGGCAGATGAAGCTCTAGCTGACTTTCTAAAATGGGTATGCAGATCTGGCACCTCCTTGTTGCTTTTCAGAAAAAGTTGAACAATGAGGTTAAGCACATGGACCAGGCATGGCACGTGTGTGAGCTCACCTCGACACAGAGCAGCCACCAGGTTCCAGCCATTGTCACAAACAACCATGACTGGCTGTAGATTCAGCTGTGTCAGCCACAGATCTGCCTGCTCTTTCAGAGCTGTCCACAACTTTTCATCATTGTGTGGTTTGTCACCTAAGCATATAAGCTTCAGCACAGCCAGTTGCCGCTTGGCTGAGGCAGGTGCTGCAGTGCTTCCAGCTTGTGACTGATGTGTTTCATTTGGAGATGGAGGCTGAAGAGGATGCAAAGGGGGAGGAAGTGCAGGAGCTGTAGACTGTCGGGGCAATCCAGATTGACGTAGGGCCCGCAATACTCGAGGTTGGGAGGACGTGCATGATACCAAGGTCGAACTGGGTCCCGGCTTCCACTATGTTAACCCAATGTTCTGTTAGTGAGATGTACCATCCCTGACCACAAGCACTTGTCCACATGTCTGTGTTTAGGTGGACTTTCCCAATAACAGCATTGTGGAGGGCACAGGCAATGTTGTGTGACACATGCCTGTGTAATACCGGAACAGCACACCGGTACAAATAGTCCCACATGTTTGGAGCCTCGGGGTGATCCTTGACTCTGCTCTCTCTTTCAAGATAGATATCCAAGCCCTTGACTCCTCCTGCCCACTACAACTCTAACACATTTCCAGGATTTATACATTCCAAGAAACTGTAAAAATGTTTGTGCACGCCCTAATGATCTCCTGCCTCCACTATTGCAACCTTCTACTCTCTGGCCTCCCATCTACCACTCTTGCACCACTCCAATCTATCCTAAAGTCTGATGCCAGAGTTATCCCTCTGTTATTCCCCAGCCTCTTCTCTCTGCCGGGCCCTTTACTGCCTTCCAATTGCCAAGAGGCTACAGTTCAAAACCCTACCTATGACATACAAAGCCTTCCACAACCTGTCTCCATACATCTGTAACATGGTTTCCCAATGACTGACTGGGTCATGTGTTGTGAATTCTGTTTGTGGGCTCCCCCGGTGGTGTTTTATGGTATTGCCACTTATTTGCCTTCTTCTATCCTTGATCACCTGTTGACACCCATTAGGGGAGTTTCCTATTTAAGGCTGCTTGGCTGCTGGTCCGATGCCGGCCAACAATGTATCAGTAGCATTCTGTTGCATTCTCCTGCCTCAAGTTCCAGTTCAGCTAAGTTGTATTTTGTTCCTAGTTAATGCTATTTTTTGTCCAGCTATCTGCAATGTGACTCTCTGTAGCTGGAAGCTCTCGTAGACTGTAATTGCCACTCCAGTGGCATGAGTTGTCACTGGAGTTTTAAAGTAATTTCAGGATGGTGTTTTTGAGTAGTGTTTTGAAGTTGACCGTGAAGTAACTCTTTCCTGTACTTCTGCTATCTAGTAAGCGGACCTCACTGTGCTAAATCTGCTGTTCATCCTACGTATGTCTTTTCCTCTTGACTCACCGTCAATATTTGTGGGGGCCTGCTATCTCCTTTTGGGGTTCATCTCTGGAGGTAAGGCAGGCCTGTATATTCCTCTGATAGGGGTAGTTAGATCTCCGGCTGGCGCGTGGTGTCTAGGGCATCGTAGGAAACACTCCCCGGCTACTTCCAGTGTTGTGTCAGGTTCAGGTCACGGTCACTTTAGTTTCCATCACCCGAGAGCTAGTCCGTTTGTTATTTTTGATTTCCCTGCCATTGGGAAAATCATAACAGTTTGGCCGGCCCCCATGTGTTAAAACTATGCACTAAAGCAGGAAAGGATATGAAAAGGTTTTTTTTTCCTTCTGTGTTTGGAAAGTGCACCTTAGTGCTTATTTGTACTCCTTGCTTAAACTGCAGTCTTCAGCCTTTTTTTTTTTTCCTCTCCTCTTAATCTCTGAATGGCTTTGGTTACACCTGTTTGAATCATGGATCCACAGAGTTTTGTTGCAGGTCTGAATAACCTGGCTTCAAAGGTCCAGAACTTACAAGATTTTGTTATTCGTGCTCCAATGTCTGAACCTAAGATCCCTATGCCTGAATTTTTTACCGGAGACAGATCCCGTTTTTTGAATTTCAGAGAGAATTGTAAATTGTTTTTGTCTCTGAAATCTCACTCTGCTGGTGATCCTGCGCAACAGGTTAAAATTGTTATTTCTCTATTGCGGGGTGACCCACAAAGTTGGGCATTTGCATTGTCGCCAGGGGATCCTGCGTTATTAAATGTAGATGCGTTTTTTCTGGCTTTGGGGTTGCTTTATGAAGAACCTAATTTAGAGATTTTGGCTGAGAAAGCCTTGATAGCTCTTTCCCAAGGGCAAGATGAAGCTGAGATATACTGCCAGAAATTTCGTAAATGGTCGGTGCTTACTAAATGGAATGAGTGCGCTCTAGCAGCTAATTTCAGAGAAGGTCTCTCTGATGCCGTGAAGGATGTCATGGTGGGGTTCCCTGTGCCTACAGGTCTGAATGATGCCATGAAATTGGCTATCCAGATTGATCGGCGTTTACGGGAGCGCAAATCTGTGCACCATATGGCGGTATCTTCTGAGCAAAGATCTGTGCACCATATGGCGGTATCTTTTGAGCAAAAACCTGTGCACCATATGGCGGTATCTTCTGAGCAAAAACCTGTGCACCATATGGCGGTATCTTCTGAGCAAAAACCTGTGCATCATTTGGCGGTGACCTCTGAAAAGGCACCAGAGCATATGCAATGCGATAGTGTATTGTCTAGAGGCGAACGACAGAATTATAGGCGCAAAAATGGGTTGTGCTTCTATTGTGGAGATCCAGCTCATGTTATATCAGCATGCTCTAAACGCATAAAGAAGGTTGATAAAAAGGTTGATAAATCTTTTTCTATGGGTACCTTGCAGTCTAAATTTCTTTTGTCCGTGACATTGATTTGTACTTTATCATCTGTTACTGTGGATGCTTATGTGGATTCTGGCGCCGCTCTGAGTCTCATGGATTGGTCCTTTGCCAAGCGTTGTGGGTTTGATTTAGAGCCTCTGGAGGTTTCTATTCCCTTAAAGGGTATTGATTCTACACCTTTGGCTAGCAATAAACCACAATATTGGACACAAGTGACTATGCATCTTTCCCCAGACCATCAGGAGATTATTTGTTTCCTTGTGTTATATAATCTACATGACGTATTAGTACTTGGATTACCATGGTTACAAATTCATAATCCAGTCTTGGACTGGAGATCAATGTCTGTGCTGAGTTGGGGATGTCGGGGGATTCATGGGGATGCACCTTTGGTTCCCATTTCTTCATCTACTCCCTCTGAGATCCCAGCATTTCTGTCAGATTTTTATGATGTCTTTCAGGAGCCTAAAACTGATGCTCTCCCCCCTCACAGAGAGTGTGACTGCGCTATTGAGTTGATTCCCGGTAGTAAATTTCCTAAGGGTCGCTTGTTTAATTTGTCTGTACCTGAACATACTGCTATGCGGGAGTATATCAGAGAATCTTTGGAAAAGGGTCATATTCGCCCCTCTTTGTCTCCATTGGGGGCAGGGTTTTTCTTTGTGGGTAAAGAGGATGGTTCATTGAGACCTTGTATCGACTATCGACTTCTGAATAAGATTACTGTTAAATACCAGTACCCATTACCTTTACTGACTGATCTTTTTGCTCGCATAAAGGGGGCGAAGTGGTTCACTAAGATCGATCTACGTGGTGCGTATAATTTGGTGCGGATTAAGCAGGGGGATGAGTGGAAGACCGCATTTAATACGCCTGAAGGCCATTTTGAGTATTTGGTAATGCCTTTCGGTCTCGCGAATGCCCCTTCCGTTTTTCAGTCCTTTATGCACGATATTTTCCGTGAATATCTGGATAAATTTATGATTGTGTATTTGGATGATATTTTGATTTTTTCGGAGGACTGGGAATCTCATGTTCAACAGGTCAGGAGAGTTTTTCAGGTTTTACGAGCTAATTCTCTATTTGTGAAGGGCTCAAAGTGTATTTTTGGGGTTCAGAGAATTTCCTTTCTGGGATATATTTTTTCCCCTTCATCTATGGAGATGGACCCTGTTAAGGTTCAGGCTATTTGTGATTGGATACAACCTACTTCTCTAAAGAGCCTTCAGAAATTCTTGGGATTTGCTAATTTCTATCGCCGATTCATAGCGGGTTTTTCTGCCATTGCTAAACCTTTGACTGATTTGACCAAGAAGGGTGCTGATATTGCTAATTGGTCCTCTGCGGCTGTGGAGGCCTTTCGGGAGCTTAAGCGCCGTTTTTCTTCTGCTCCTGTGTTGCGCCAGCCTGATGTTTCGCTCCCGTTCCAGGTTGAAGTAGATGCTTCCGAGATCGGAGCAGGTGCAGTTTTGTCGCAGAAAGGTCCTGACTGCTCAGTGATGAGACCATGTGCGTTTTTCTCTCGAAAGTTTTCGCCCGCTGAGCGAAATTATGATGTTGGAAATCGGGAGCTCTTGGCCATGAAGTGGGCATTTGAGGAGTGGCGTCATTGGCTTGAGGGTGCTAGACACCAGGTGGTGGTCTTGACTGACCACAAAAATCTAATTTATCTTGAGTCAGCCAGGCGTCTGAATCCTAGACAGGCGCGCTGGTCGTTGTTTTTCTCTCGATTTAACTTTGTGGTCTCATATCTGCCTGGGTCTAAGAATGTGAGGGCGGATGCCCTCTCTAGGAGTTTTGAGCCTGACTCGCCTGGTGATTCCGAACCTACTGGCATCCTGAAGGATGGGGTGATATTGTCAGCTGTCTCCCCAGACCTGCGGCGCTCTTTGCAGGAGTTTCAGGTGGATAGGCCTGATCGCTGTCCGCCTGGTAGACTGTTTGTCCCTGATGACTGGACCAGTAGAGTTATTTCGGAGGTTCACTCTTCCGCGTTGGCAGGTCATCCTGGAATTTTTGGTACCAGGGATCTGGTGTCTAGGTCCTTCTGGTGGCCTTCCTTGTCTCGAGATGTACGTATTTTTGTGCAGTCTTGTGATGTTTGTGCTCGGGCTAAGCCCTGCTGTTCCCGGGCCAGCGGGTTGTTGTTGCCCTTGCCTATTCCTAAGAGGCCTTGGACGCACATCTCTATGGACTTTATTTCTGACCTTCCTGTTTCTCGTAGGATGTCCGTCATCTGGGTGGTGTGCGACCGTTTTTCCAAGATGGTTCACTTGGTACCTTTGCCCAAATTGCCCTCCTCCTCTGAGCTGGTCCCTCTATTTTTTCAGAATGTTGTGCGTTTGCATGGTATTCCTGAGAATATAGTGTCTGACAGGGGTACTCAGTTTGTGTCTAGATTTTGGCGGGCGTTCTGTGCCAGGATGGGCATCGACTTGTCGTTTTCGTCTGCATTCCATCCTCAGACTAATGGCCAGATTGAGCGTACTAATCAGACCTTGGAGACTTACTTGAGGTGTTTTGTGTCCGCTGATCAGGATGATTGGCTTGATTTTTTGCCATTGGCAGAGTTTGCCTTTAACAATCGGGCCAGTTCTGCCACTTTGGTTTCTCCGTTTTTTTGTAATTCAGGGTTTCACCCTCGCTTTTCGTCCGGTCAATTGGAGTCTTCGGATTGTCCTGGAGTAGATGCTGTGGTTGATAGAATGCATCAGATTTGGGGACAGGTTGTGGACAATCTGAAGTTGTCCCAGGAGAAGACTCAACAGTTCACTAATTGTCATCGGCGTGTCGGTCCTCGTCTTTGTGTTGGGGACCTGGTTTGGTTGTCTTCTCGATTTGTTCCTATGAAGGTCTCGTCTCCTAAGTTTAAGCCTCGGTTTATCGGCCCTTATAGGATTCTGGAGGTTCTCAATCCTGTGTCCTTTCGTTTGGACCTCCCAGCATCTTTTACTATTCATAATGTTTTTCATCGGTCATTATTGCGGAGGTATGAGGTGCCGGTTGTTCCGTCTGCTGATCCTCCTGCTCCTGTGCTGGTTGAGGGTGAGTTGGAGTATGTGGTGGAAAAGATCTTGGACTCCCGTGTTTCCAGACGGAAACTTCAGTATCTGGTTAAGTGGAAAGGCTATGGTCAGGAGGATAATTCTTGGGTGACAGCATCTGATGTTCATGCTCCTGATTTGGTTTGTGCATTCCATAGTGCTCATCCAGATCGCCCTGGTGGTTCTGGTGAGGGTTCGGTGCCCCCTCCTTAAGGGGGGGGTACTGTTGTGAATTCTGTTTGTGGGCTCCCCCGGTGGTGTTTTATGGTATTGCCACTTATTTGCCTTCTTCTATCCTTGATCACCTGTTGACACCCATTAGGGGAGTTTCCTATTTAAGGCTGCTTGGCTGCTGGTCCGATGCCGGCCAACAATGTATCAGTAGCATTCTGTTGCATTCTCCTGCCTCAAGTTCCAGTTCAGCTAAGTTGTATTTTGTTCCTAGTTAATGCTATTTTTTGTCCAGCTATCTGCAATGTGACTCTCTGTAGCTGGAAGCTCTCGTAGACTGTAATTGCCACTCCAGTGGCATGAGTTGTCACTGGAGTTTTAAAGTAATTTCAGGATGGTGTTTTTGAGTAGTGTTTTGAAGTTGACCGTGAAGTAACTCTTTCCTGTACTTCTGCTATCTAGTAAGCGGACCTCACTGTGCTAAATCTGCTGTTCATCCTACGTATGTCTTTTCCTCTTGACTCACCGTCAATATTTGTGGGGGCCTGCTATCTCCTTTTGGGGTTCATCTCTGGAGGTAAGGCAGGCCTGTATATTCCTCTGATAGGGGTAGTTAGATCTCCGGCTGGCGCGTGGTGTCTAGGGCATCGTAGGAAACACTCCCCGGCTACTTCCAGTGTTGTGTCAGGTTCAGGTCACGGTCACTTTAGTTTCCATCACCCGAGAGCTAGTCCGTTTGTTATTTTTGATTTCCCTGCCATTGGGAAAATCATAACAGTCATGGCTTCGTCTGCGGTAACCCAGCGTGCCATCAGTGAGATGTACAGTAACTGCCCCCAAGCACTTGTCCACGTGTTCGTGGTTAGGTGCACTTTCCCTGTAACAGCATTATTGAGTGCCCGGGTAATGTTGTGGGACACGTGCTTGCTTGTGTAATGTCGTGACGGCAGACCGGGAAAAATTGTGGCGGCTGGGTAGTGAGTACCTTGTGATGGTCACTGCAATCAGGTTGCGGAAAGCTTACATCTCCCATGGGCCTAAAATCCAACATTTTGAGTGCAAGCAGATGAGAAATGTGTGAATGTAGTACTGTGGCATTGGCTGCGGATTTCCGCTTGCGTTCCTAGGACTGGATTATGGACAACTGAATGCTGTGCTGGGACAAGGATGTGGATGTCCTTGTTGATGGTGCTAGTTGAGTTTGTGTGCAACTGCAGATGCAGAGCATGAGGCATTTTTGCATGCACCATGGACAGGGGATTAGCTTGCACGCACAACATCGGAAGAAGCAGTGGTATCACCCGCAGACACTGTTCATAGAGCCTTGTGTTCAACCAACAAAGTTGGGTGCTTTCCTGCAATGTGCCTGATCATGCTTGTAAAGTGATTAGGATGGGAGTTTTGCTACCCCTGCTGATGCGGGCATGGCCGGTGGTGCAAATGGTGTTTTCGCGGTTATCGGCAGAGTCTTTAAAAAACAACCAGGCTGTTTCGGGGACATTCAGTGTCTCCCTCTTTCTCTCCCTCACCACCTCGTCACATCGACCCTGGTCTTTTGGTGTTCCCCAAGGCTCAGTTCTAGAACCCATACTCTTCTCAGTCTACACCTTCAGCCTGGGACAGTGTTAGGTGTCGAGTTCCTGCCTCCACACAGGGGGATCTCAAACCATGTCCGCTGCAGTCTCCCATTCTTTTCCAGCCGCAGTGAAGCCTGCTCAGCAGAGACATCGGTCCCAGCGTCTGGCTCCAGCTGATACTGTGCGACTGTTACTGCTGCCTTTCCAGGCTCTGCCCTTGTAGCCAGCACTGATCAGCAGTGAGCAGGTCTTTCTGGGACTAAGTCCTGCTTTTCCCATACTGAGCATGCCATTGGAGGTTGGGGGTCACATGCTCAGTTCCTGTTGCGCCTCCTATTGGACCATCTGGAAGGTCCTGTAGCACTACTGCTATGAAAGGTTTGCATGGCCGCTCGGCCATGCGCTAGTGTATACTTGAAAACGTGTGTGTGTAGATGTGTGAAAGTCGCTCTTTAATCATCCCCCTTCCTAGAGTTGTTGTTTGCTCGCGTATGGTGGATGTTTGCTATCTAGCGCCCAGCAGTGCCATCTGCACACTAAGCACACGTTACAGTGCCTTTGCAGTGCCCGGTTATACGGCACCGTGTGCAATCAGTGCGCTTTCCTGACAGCCTGTCAGTGTAGGGTGGGAATTCCCGCTTGGACTCAGCATCTGACTCAGGGCGTCCTCAGGCACGGGCTCAAAAGCCACCGAGGGTCAGAGCAGATCCAATCACCAGCTTAGTGGGGGTGATTCATAGGGATCCAACTAGTGTCTTTCAGCTGCACCCTGTGACTGCTAACAGGGCGCAGAATATTTGTGGCAACTCTGTGAAGCAACAGAGTTCACTTCCATTCATACTGGGTGAGGTCTAACCCATGTGTATGCAAGCATCCGTCTGCCATTACTCAGCAGCAGGTGTCATCTCTGCACGGTGGACCCTGGACTGCGAACGCACCTCATATTCCCTATTACTAGTCCTAACATTACACTAATGCCAGGGTCTGGCTAGTAATGGCAGATAAACAGCGATTACAATGGTACATCCAGCAGCTGGAGGGTAGGTTGGCGGCTCTTGAGCGCACAACCTCAGCTGTGGATGTTATCGCAGTCGCTGTTCAGGCTGCTAGTGAGGCTGCAGCCAGTTGATCCACTGCACCTGTTGTGAATTTGCTTTTTGCTCCCTCTAGTGGTTACTAGTTTTTTGACTCTGGTTTTTCTGTCATTCCTTTTATCCGCACCTGGGTCGTTAGTTAGGGGTGTTGCTATATAAGCTCCCTGGACCTTCAGTTCAATGCCTGGCAACGTAGTTATCAGAGCTAGTCTGCTGTGCTCTTGTCTACTGATCCTGGTTCCAGTTATATCAGCTAAGTCTGCTTTTTGCTTTTTGCTATTTGTTTTGGTTTTGTATTTTTGTCCAGCTTGTTCCAAATCTATATCCTGACCTTTGCTGGAAGCTCTAGGGGGCTGGTGTTCTCCCCCCGGACCGTTAGACGGTTCGGGGGTTCTTGAATTTCCAGTGTGGATTTTGATAGGGTTTTTGTTGACCATATAAGTTACCTTTCTTTATTCTGCTATCAGTAAGCGGGCCTCTCTGTGCTAAACCTGGTTCATTTCTGTGTTTGTCATTTCCTCTTACCTCACCATTATTATTTGTGGGGGGCTTCTATCCAGCTTTGGGGTCCCCTTCTCTGGAGGCAAGAAAGGTCTTTGTTTTCCTCTACTAGGGGTAGCTAGATTCTCCGGCTGGCGCGTGTCATCTAGAATCAACGTAGGAATGATCCCCGGCTACTTCTAGTGTTGGCGTTAGGAGTAGATATATGGTCAACCCAGTTACCACTGCCCTATGAGCTGGATTTTTGTATTCGGCAGACTTCCACGTTCCTCTGAGACCCTCGCCATTGGGGTCATAACAGTTTGCCAGGCCAGTATTAAATGTTTAATGCATTGCAGAAGAGGGATTATAAGAAAGAAGATTCTGAGTTTTTTTTTTTTTTCTTCATCCCCTTTACCTCAGAGTGGCTATGCTTGCTGCAGACATGAATGTCCAGACCTTGATTACAAGTGTGGACCAGCTGGCTACTCGTGTGCAGGGCATACAAGACTATGTTATCAGAAATCCTAGGTCAGAACCTAAAATACCGATTCCTGAACTGTTTTCCGGAGACAGGTTTAAGTTTAGGAATTTCATGAATAATTGTAAATTGTTTTTGTCCCTGAGACCCTGTTCATCTGGAGACTCTGCTCAGCAAGTAAAAATTGTTATTTCGTTCTTACGGGGCGACCCTCAGGATTGGGCTTTTTCGCTGGCGCCAGGAGATCCGGCATTGGCTGATATTGATGCGTTTTTTCTGGCGCTCGGTTTACTTTATGAGGAACCCAATCTTGAGATTCAGGCAGAAAAGGCCTTGCTGGCTATGTCTCAGGGGCAGGACGAGGCTGAAGTGTATTGCCAAAAATTTCGGAAATGGTCCGTGCTGACACATTGGAACGAGTGTGCACTGGCCGCTAATTTTAGAAATGGCCTTTCTGAAGCCATTAAGAATGTTATGGTGGGTTTTCCCATTCCCACAGGTCTGAATGATACTATGGCACTGGCTATTCAAATTGACCGGCGGTTGCGGGAGCGCAAAACCGCAAATTCCCTCATGGTGTTGTCTGAACAGACACCTAATTCGGTGCAATGTGATAGAAAAACCGCAAATTCCCTCATGGTGTTGTCTGAACAGACACCTGATTTAATGCAATGTGATAGAATCCTGACTAGAAATGAGCGGAAAATTCATAGACGCCGGAATGGCTTGTGCTACTACTGTGGTGATTCTACACATGTTATCTCAGCATGCTCTAAACGTATAGCTAAGGTTGTTAGTCCTGTCACCGTTGGTAATTTGCAACCTAAATTTATTCTGTCTGTAACTTTGATTTGCTCACTGTCGTCTTATCCTGTCATGGCGTTTGTAGATTCAGGTGCTGCCCTGAGTCTTATGGATCTGTCATTTGCTAAGCGCTGTGGTTTTACTCTTGAACCATTAGAAAATCCTATTCCTCTTAGGGGTATTGATGCTACGCCATTGGCAGCAAATAAACCGCAGTATTGGACACAGGTTACCATGTACATGACTCCTGAACACCGCGAGGTGATACGTTTCCTGGTTTTACATAAAATGCATGATTTGGTTGTTTTAGGGCTGCCATGGTTACAGACCCATAATCCAGTCCTGGACTGGAAGGCTATGTCAGTCTCAAGTTGGGGCTGTCGTGGTATTCATGGGGATTCCCTGCCTGTGTCTATTGCTTCTTCTACGCCTTCGGAAGTTCCTGAGTATTTGTCTGATTATCAGGATGTCTTCAGTGAGTCTGAGTCCAGTGCACTGCCTCCTCATAGGGACTGTGACTGTGCTATAGATTTGATCCCAGGCAGTAAATTTCCTAAGGGAAGACTGTTTAATCTGTCGGTACCTGAACATACCGCTATGCGTTCATATATCAAGGAGTCTCTGGAGAAAGGACATATTCGTCCGTCTTCTTCCCCTCTTGGTGCGGGATTCTTTTTTGTGGCAAAAAAGGACGGATCTTTGAGGCCTTGTATTGATTATCGGCTTTTAAATAAGATCACTGTCAAATTTCAGTATCCTTTACCGCTGTTGTCTGACTTGTTTGCCCGGATTAAAGGTGCCAAGTGGTTCACCAAGATAGACCTTCGTGGTGCGTACAACCTTGTGCGCATTAAGCAAGGTGATGAATGGAAAACCGCATTCAATACGCCCGAAGGTCATTTTGAGTACTTGGTGATGCCTTTTGGGCTCTCCAATGCGCCTTCAGTTTTTCAGTCCTTTATGCATGACATTTTCCGGAAGTATCTGGATAAATTTTTGATTGTTTATCTGGATGATATTTTGTTTTTTTCTGATAATTGGGATTCGCATGTGGAGCAGGTCAGGTTGGTCTTTAAAATTTTGCGTGAAAATTCTTTGTTTGTCAAGGGCTCAAAGTGTCTCTTTGGTGTACAGAAGGTTCCCTTTTTGGGGTTCATTTTTTCCCCTTCTGCTGTGGAGATGGACCCAGTCAAGGTCCGAGCTATTCTTGATTGGACTCAGCCCTCGTCAGTTAAGAGTCTTCAGAAGTTCTTGGGTTTCGCTAACTTCTACCGTCGTTTTATCGCTAATTTTTCTAGCATTGTGAAACCTTTGACGGATATGACCAAGAAGGGCTCCGATGTAGCTAACTGGGCTCCTGCTGCCGTGGAGGCTTTCCAGGAGTTGAAACGCCGGTTTACTTCGGCGCCTGTTTTGTGCCAGCCCGATGTCTCACTTCCCTTTCAGGTTGAGGTGGATGCTTCAGAGATTGGAGCAGGGGCCGTTTTGTCGCAGAGAGGCCCTGGTTGCTCTGTTATGAAACCTTGTGCCTTTTTCTCTAGGAAGTTTTCGCCTGCCGAGCGAAATTATGATGTGGGCAATCGGGAGTTGTTGGCCATGAAATGGGCATTTGAGGAGTGGCGTCATTGGCTCGAGGGTGCTAAGCATCGTGTGGTGGTCTTGACTGATCACAAAAATCTGATGTATCTCGAGTCTGCTAAACGCCTTAATCCGAGACAGGCCCGCTGGTCATTGTTTTTCTCCCGCTTTGATTTTGTTGTCTCGTATTTACCAGGTTCAAAGAATGTGAAGGCCGATGCTCTTTCTAGGAGCTTTGTGCCTGATGCTCCTGAAGTCGCTGATCCTGTTGGTATTCTTAAAGATGGAGTTATCTTGTCAGCTATTTCTCCGGATCTGCGACGTGTGTTGCAGAGATTTCAGGCTGATAGGCCTGAGTCTTGTCCACCTGACAGACTGTTTGTCCCGGATAAGTGGACCAGCAGAGTCATTTCCGAGGTTCATTCCTCGGTGTTGGCAGGTCACCCGGGAATTTTTGGCACCAGAGATCTGGTGGCCAGGTCCTTTTGGTGGCCTTCCTTGTCAAGGGATGTGCGGTCATTTGTGCAGTCCTGTGGGACTTGTGCTCGAGCTAAGCCTTGCTGTTCTCGTGCCAGCGGTTTGCTCTTGCCCTTGCCTGTCCCGAAGAGACCTTGGACACATATCTCCATGGATTTCATTTCTGATCTTCCGCTATCTCAGGGCATGTCCGTTATCTGGGTGATATGTGATCGCTTCTCCAAGATGGTCCATTTGGTTCCTTTGCCTAAGCTGCCTTCCTCTTCCGATCTGGTTCCTGTGTTTTTCCAGAACGTGGTTCGTTTGCACGGCATCCCTGAGAATATTGTGTCAGACAGAGGATCCCAGTTCGTTTCCAGGTTCTGGCGATCCTTTTGTAGTAGGATGGGCATTGATTTGTCGTTTTCGTCTGCTTTCCATCCTCAGACTAATGGACAGACGGAGCGAACCAATCAGACTTTGGAGGCTTATTTGAGGTGTTTTGTCTCTGCTGATCAGGACGATTGGGTGACATTCTTGCCGTTGGCTGAGTTTGCCCTTAATAATCGGGCTAGTTCCGCCACCTTGGTTTCGCCTTTTTTCTGCAACTCTGGTTTCCATCCTCGCTTTTCTTCGGGTCATGTGGAGCCTTCTGACTGTCCTGGGGTGGATTCTGTGGTGGATAGGTTGCAGCGGATCTGGAATCATGTGGTGGACAACTTGAAGTTGTCACAGGAGAGGGCTCAGCGCTTTGCCAACCGCCGCCGCGGTGTGGGTCCCCGACTACGCGTTGGGGATTTGGTATGGCTTTCTTCTCGCTTTGTTCCTATGAAGGTCTCCTCTCCCAAATTTAAACCTCGTTTTATTGGGCCTTACAAGATATTGGAAATCCTTAATCCTGTATCTTTTCGTCTGGATCTTCCTGTGTCGTTTGCTATTCACAATGTATTTCATAGGTCCTTGTTGCGGCGGTATATTGTGCCTGTAGTTCCTTCTGCTGAGCCTCCTGCTCCGGTGTTGGTTGAGGGCGAGTTGGAGTACGTGGTGGAGAAGATCTTGGATTCTCGCCTCTCCAGGCGGAGGCTTCAGTACCTGGTCAAGTGGAAGGGCTATGGTCAGGAGGATAATTCCTGGGTGGTCGCCTCTGATGTTCATGCGGCCGATTTAGTTCGTGCCTTTCATGCCGCTCATCCTGATCGCCCTGGTGGTCGTGGTGAGGGTTCGGTGACCCCTCACTAAGGGGGGGGTACTGTTGTGAATTTGCTTTTTGCTCCCTCTAGTGGTTACTAGTTTTTTGACTCTGGTTTTTCTGTCATTCCTTTTATCCGCACCTGGGTCGTTAGTTAGGGGTGTTGCTATATAAGCTCCCTGGACCTTCAGTTCAATGCCTGGCAACGTAGTTATCAGAGCTAGTCTGCTGTGCTCTTGTCTACTGATCCTGGTTCCAGTTATATCAGCTAAGTCTGCTTTTTGCTTTTTGCTATTTGTTTTGGTTTTGTATTTTTGTCCAGCTTGTTCCAAATCTATATCCTGACCTTTGCTGGAAGCTCTAGGGGGCTGGTGTTCTCCCCCCGGACCGTTAGACGGTTCGGGGGTTCTTGAATTTCCAGTGTGGATTTTGATAGGGTTTTTGTTGACCATATAAGTTACCTTTCTTTATTCTGCTATCAGTAAGCGGGCCTCTCTGTGCTAAACCTGGTTCATTTCTGTGTTTGTCATTTCCTCTTACCTCACCGTTATTATTTGTGGGGGGCTTCTATCCAGCTTTGGGGTCCCCTTCTCTGGAGGCAAGAAAGGTCTTTGTTTTCCTCTACTAGGGGTAGCTAGATTCTCCGGCTGGCGCGTGTCATCTAGAATCAACGTAGGAATGATCCCCGGCTACTTCTAGTGTTGGCGTTAGGAGTAGATATATGGTCAACCCAGTTACCACTGCCCTATGAGCTGGATTTTTGTATTCGGCAGACTTCCACGTTCCTCTGAGACCCTCGCCATTGGGGTCATAACATGCACCCCCTGCTCCGACATTATCTCGTCTCCCATTACCGGACAAGTTTGCTGGAGACAGTAAGCTGTGTCGGGGATTCATGAGCCAGTGCGCTATACATCTTGAGCTCCTGGCTGCACGTTTTCCCACGGAACGGGCTAAAGTGGCATTTATTATATCCCTTGTGTCGGGAAGGGCGTTGGAGTGGACAACGCCACTGTGGGAGCGTGGCGATCATGTGGTGCAGAGTGCTTCCAGTTTCCTGAACACTCTGAAACAGGTCTTTATGGGACCTCACGCATGTAGGATAGCTGCGGAGACACCATCACGTGTTTCTCAACGCAAGCAGTGAATAGCCAGGCCTTTCCCCGGGAAGGAACAACCACGGGAAGGGCAGCATCCAATAAAGGAAAACATCCAATACAGGAAAACCACCTATGCCAAGCATGGTATCCATCCACAGACAGCTGTTTCGGGGTGTTTGCCCCTCATCAGTGTGGAGTAGGAATCTGGCTATTAGGAGCAGTGCCTAGTAAAAGGCTGTAAAGGAACAGATGATTGGCCTCAGGGAGACCAAAACATCCAACACCGTGGAGACACCATCACGTGTTTCTCAACACAGTGATCCAGAACACTGCCCCCATCCCTTATGGGAAATATGCAAATGCATGTAGGATAGCTGCGGAGACACCATCACGTGTTTCTCAACGCAAGCAGTGAATAGCCAGGCCTTTCCCCGGGAAGGAACAACCACGGGAAGGGCAGCATCCAATAAAGGAAAACATCCAATACAGGAAAACCACCTATGCCAAGCATGGTATCCATCCACAGACAGCTGTTTCGGGGTGTTTGCCCCTCATCAGTGTGGAGTAGGAATCTGGCTATTAGGAGCAGTGCCTAGTAAAAGGCTGTAAAGGAACAGATGATTGGCCTCAGGGAGACCAAAACATCCAACACCGTGGAGACACCATCACGTGTTTCTCAACGCAGTGATCCAGAACACTGCCCCCATCCCTTATGGGAAATATGCAAATGCATGTAGGATAGCTGCGGAGACACCATCACGTGTTTCTCAACGCAAGCAGTGAATAGCCAGGCCTTTCCCCGGGAAGGAACAACCACGGGAAGGGCAGCATCCAATAAAGGAAAACATCCAATACAGGAAAACCACCTATGCCAAGCATGGTATCCATCCACAGACAGCTGTTTCGGGGTGTTTGCCCCTCATCAGTGTGGAGTAGGAATCTGGCTATTAGGAGCAGTGCCTAGTAAAAGGCTGTAAAGGAACAGATGATTGGCCTCAGGGAGACCAAAACATCCAACACCGTGGAGACACCATCACGTGTTTCTCAACGCAGTGATCCAGAACACTGCCCCCATCCCTTATGGGAAATATGCAAATGCATGTAGGATAGCTGCGGAGACACCATCACGTGTTTCTCAACGCAAGCAGTGAATAGCCAGGCCTTTCCCCGGGAAGGAACAACCACGGGAAGGGCAGCATCCAATAAAGGAAAACATCCAATACAGGAAAACCACCTATGCCAAGCATGGTATCCATCCACAGACAGCTGTTTCGGGGTGTTTGCCCCTCATCAGTGTGGAGTAGGAATCTGGCTATTAGGAGCAGTGCCTAGTAAAAGGCTGTAAAGGAACAGATGATTGGCCTCAGGGAGACCAAAACATCCAACACCGTGGAGACACCATCACGTGTTTCTCAACGCAGTGATCCAGAACACTGCCCCCATCCCTTATGGGAAATATGCAAATGCATGTAGGATAGCTGCGGAGACACCATCACGTGTTTCTCAACGCAAGCAGTGAATAGCCAGGCCTTTCCCCGGGAAGGAACAACCACGGGAAGGGCAGCATCCAATAAAGGAAAACATCCAATACAGGAAAACCACCTATGCCAAGCATGGTATCCATCCACAGACAGCTGTTTCGGGGTGTTTGCCCCTCATCAGTGTGGAGTAGGAATCTGGCTATTAGGAGCAGTGCCTAGTAAAAGGCACTGCTCCTAATAGCCAGATTCCTACTCCACACTGATGAGGGGCAAACACCCCGAAACAGCTGTCTGTGGATGGATACCATGCTTGGCATAGGTGGTTTTCCTGTATTGGATGTTTTCCTTTATTGGATGCTGCCCTTCCCGTGGTTGTTCCTTCCCGGGGAAAGGCCTGGCTATTCACTGCTTGCGTTGAGAAACACGTGATGGTGTCTCCGCAGCTATCCTACATGCATTTGCATATTTCCCATAAGGGATGGGGGCAGTGTTCTGGATCACTGCGTTGAGAAACACGTGATGGTGTCTCCACGGTGTTGGATGTTTTGGTCTCCCTGAGGCCAATCATCTGTTCCTTTATGGGACCTCACGTCACCCATGATTTGGCTCTTCAACTGTTGGCATTGACACAGGGTTATTCCTTGGTCAGTCATTTTGTCGTCCACTTCTGGACATTAGCATCTGAGCTGGAGTGGCTAGATAAAGTCCTGATTTCAGTGTTTTGGAGAGGACTGGCTGACCATATAAAGGACGCCTTGGCCACTAGGGAGATTCCCACTACACTGGAGGAGTTAATAACTTTATCCACTCGCATAGACCTCCATTTTAACGAGCGCAGGTTGGAGCGAGCCCAGTGTAGACAGAGGTTTCGGTTGGCTCCTACCTTCGCCAAACCTCTGGAGTCACCTGTCCAGGCGTCCGAGCCCTATGAGGCTATGGAGGTATCTCAAGCAGGTCCTAATTCTCGGGCTGCACGAACACCCATGGTCTGTAGTGTCTGCCAGCAGTCAGGACATTATTCCAAGAAGTGTCCACAGCGGCAGGGAAACAACCGTGTCTAGTAACTGTAGGAGGAGGTTCACTAGACACAGCTGCGTTTCCATCAAATTGTCCTTCAAGGGGACAATTATTTTTGCCCTTCCACTTTTATGGTTGAGCTTTCTGTGGATTCCGGGGCGGAGGGAAATTTCATGTCTTCTTCCTTCACCCAAACGGCACGCAATACCTCTGGTTATGCTAGCCAAACCAGTGACTGTAAGAGTAGTGAATGGGTCGGCACTACCTTCACAGATCACACCATAGACTATCCCCTTTTCTTTAACCATGTCTCCATCTAATCAGGAGATCATCTCCCTTCTCATCATTCCCGAGTGAATAGATGACATTCTTCTAGGGATGCCTTGGTTGCGTTTCCACTCCCCACATATTGAGTGGTCCTCTAGGAGAATTCTGGGATGGAGTAAATCCTGTGAAGGTAGATGTCAGAGGGATTGTGTTCAGGTTGCCACTACGGAGATATACACAGATATTAGTTCTCTTTCCCAACACTACTGTTCCTATGCAGACATTTTCTCCAAGAAAGAAGCAGAGACTCATCCACCTCACCGCCCTTATGACTGTCCTATCAACCTCTTGCCAGGAGCAGAGCCTCCTCGGGGACGTGTCTATCCCCTGTCTCTCCCGGAGATGGAGGCAATGTCACAGTACATCCAGGAGAATCTGACAAGAGGGTTCATTAGAAAGTCAGTGTAAACTGTGGGGGCGGGATTCTTCTTGGTGCAGAAGAAGAGCGGAGAATTACGTCCATGTATAGACTACAGGGGTCTTAACTCCATTACTGTTAAGAATAAGTACCCTCTACCCCTGATATCTGAGCTCTTCGATAGGCTCCAGGGAGCTAGGATATTTACTAAGCTAGATCTGCGAGGTGCCTACAACCTGATTTGCATCTGTGAGGGGGACTAGTGGAAGACAGCCTTTAATACCAGAGATGGGCACTATGAATATCTGGTGATGCCCTTTGGGCTCTGTAATGCCCCAGCCATCTTCCAAGACTTTGTAAAAGACATCATCCGGGATATGCTTTCCACCTCAGTGGTGGTCTATCTGGGTGATATTCTCATCTTCTCTCCAGATATTGATTCCCACTGTAAAGATGTTTGCAGTATTCGATCTCCTACAGGCAAATTCCCTCTATGCCAAGTTGGAGAAGTGTGTGTTTGAGCAGGAGTCCTTGCCTTTCCTGGGTTATATCATCTCAGTCCGGGGATTAGCTGTGGATCCTGCCAAGCAACAAGCAGTGATGGACTGGCAGGAACCCCATTCTCTCAAAGCGGTACAGCGCTTTATGGGGTTCATTCATTCTTATCATCAGTTCATCCCCCACTTCTCAACTTTGGTAGCTCCCTTGGTAGCCCTCACCAAAAAGGGAGCAAATCCCAAATTGTGGTCAGAGGAGGTCTCCAAAGCCCTCTTATCTGTTAAGTCCCACTTTGCTAGCGCACCCATTCTGCATCATCCCGATGTAGATAAGCCTTTTATTATTGAGGTGGATGCCTCATGTGTTGGAGGTGGAGCGGTCCTCTTCCAAAAGGATGCTCAAGGTCGGAAGCATCCTTGCTTCTTTTTCTCCAAGACCTTCACTCCGGCAAAGAGGAATTAGTCCATCGGGGACAGGGAGTTGTTAGCAATGAAGTTGGCTTTTTCAGAATAGAGACACCTTCTGGATGGGGCTCGCTCTCCCTTCCAAGTCTACACTGACCATAAGAATTTGGTATATTTGCAAACAGCCCAGTGGTTGAATTCACGCCAGGCCAGATGGTCCGTGTTGTTCTCCCAGTTCCACTTCACCCTTCATTTCCTATCTGGGGAGAAGAACATTCATGCCGATGCTCTCTCCCGCTCTGTGGTGTAGTCAGATTAGGAATAGGCGGAGTTAATTGGTCCCCCTGGGAGTCTGAGAAATGTGGCTCCGGTGTCGCTAGAGTCTGTGCCTCCGGGCAAGACTTTCGTTCCATCCAATTTGCAACCGGAGGTTATCTCTTGGGCTCACTCCTCCAGGGTGGGTGGACATTTTGGGATCAAAGGACATCTGAGCTTCTGGCGAGGACGTACTGTGGCCGCATATGGCCCGTGTCATTAGAGACTATATTCAGGCGTGCGTCTCCTGCGCCAAGAATAGGTCTCCTCGACAACGGCCTGCTGGGTTACTCTACCCCCTACCAGTGGCTGATAGGCCCTGGGAGTTGGTTGGGATGGACTTTGTGGTAGGCTTACCCAAGTCCCGTGGCTGCACCGTTATTTGGGCAGTTAACGACCATTTCTCTAAAATGGTGCATTTGGTACCTCTCTCATGGTTACCTTCTGCACTAGCCTTGGCGGCCTTATTTGTCAAACATGTCTTCCATTTACACGGTATGCCTGACAAGACTGTCAGCGACCAGGGTCCCCAGTTTGCGTCTCGGTTCTGGAGAGAGCTTTTTCGCCTACTTAGTATTGAGCTGAACCTCTCTTCAGCGTACCATCACGAGACGAATGGGTTGGTAGAGGGGGCCAACCAGACCCTGGTGACATATCTACGACATTTTGCCTCAGCCAGGCAGGATAACTGGGCATCCCTGCTACCTTGGGCAGAGTTTACCTTGAACAACGCCGTAGCCGACTCCACTGGGCAGAACCCATTCCTCCTTAATTACGGCCAGCATCCACAGGTTCCTATGCCCATGCCCGTGTCTTCTGCTGACTCTAGGGTGGCAGACTGGGCAGTGGAAGCATGGGACATCTGGTACCATACACAGGTTGCTATCCGGTCTTCCAAGGAGAGAATGAGGGTCTCTGCTGATGCACATCGGAAAGCTCTGACCTTTGCTCTTGGTGACTTAGTGTGGCTCCCCGCCTGCAATATCAGGCTGCGAGTTGAGTCCACTAAGTTTGCGCCTCACTACTTAGGGCCTTTCAAAGTTCTGGAACAGGTTAACAATGTGGTCTATCGTCTTGCTCTTCCTCCACGCCTGGGTATCACTTACACCTTTCATGTGTCCCTCTTAAAGCTCGTTCACATGTCCCGGTTTTGTAAGTCATCTGCCGGGACATCGGGTTCGTCCACGGACGATTATGAGGTGAACGTTATCTTGGGGTGCAAGGTGGTATGTGGCAAAAAGTTCTATCTGGTGGACTGGAAGGGTCACGGCCCAGAGGACAGAACCTGGAAGCCTGTGGAGCACATTCGGGCTCTGCTGCTCATTGCAGCCTTTGAACATAGCGAGGCCCAGGGAGGGGGCCGTAAGAGAGGGGGTAATGTTAGGTGTTGAGTTCCTGCCTCCACACAGGGAGAATCTCGAACCATGTCCGCTGCGCTGTGGAGCCTGCTCAGCGGAGACATCGGTCCCAGCGTCTGGCTCAGCCTGATACTGTGCGGATGGTTACTGCTGCCTTTCCAGGCTCTGTGTCTGTAGTCAGCCCAGGTCAGCAGCGAGCAGACTTTTCTGGGACTAAGTCCTGCTTTTCACACACTGAGCATGCCCACAGGAGGGCCTTTCATTGGAGGTCGGGGGTCACATGCTCAGGTCCTGTAGCAGCTCCTATTGGTCTGCCAGGAAGGTCCTGAAGAGCTGCAACTATAATAGGTTCGCATGGCCGCACGGCCATGCGCTAGTATTAAATATGTACAGCGCGACTGTGAGGTAACAGAGATCGCTTCCAGTTCACACGAGGTGAAGCTTAACCCACATGTGAGCTTATTGTCTATCCGCCATTACTTTGCAGCAGGTGTCCCTGCACGGTGGACCCCGGGCTGCAAACGCACCTTGTAGCTACCTATATATACTCGCTGCGTTCCGCTAGCCCTAACACTCGCTCATCACTAATGAACACTGGTCACCACAATAATCCGCATTTCAGCTAGGAGCCTTAATAATGATACTGTATGTATCACTATGAATGGAACAGGACTCAAATATATAACATGATTGATCTGCACAGGTGTGAGATCATAGAATTAGCGAAACACCTGAAGTTTTAACTCTATAGAGTGCAGTGGAGAAGCAGTACATAGAGTTCAAGAGAAAAGAAGAGTATATATAAAGTATTAAATAGAGGAAAAAGGAGAAAATTATATTAGAGACAAAGATAAATCACATACAGTATATCAAATAAAAAAAGGAAAAATACTGAATTAATCATATTGTAAAATAAGATCTTGTCTTAAATTTATACTGTAAGAGACTCTGGTCTGTAACTTAAAAATACAAAATGATTAGCGGTTCAACAATTTGTGCCTCAGATCACCTCCTCTCTTTGGTCTTTAAACTTTTTCTATACCATAAAATTTCAGGGAACTAATGTTGCCCCCATGTATTTGAGAAAAATGTTTTAGAGGCTGCTGATATACCAACAGCGTTAGAACTACCCACATCAGACATGTGACGCCTTATGCATTTTTTCAGTGCTCCAAGCAGTACAACCTGTATATTGGATATCACATTGTTTACATTCAATAATATATAGAACACTTGTTGTATTACAATTTATAAAGTTATTGATTAAAATTTAGACAGCTTCAGTAAATTAATCAGAGTAACTAATTTAATATAATATATTGATGCAGGTGCCATTTCTTTCACCACTGTGATAAAATTTTATCTTTAAAGATGTACAATAACATTTACATTTAGTAGAGATTTGCTTAGCTGTTTGCCAAGAGATAATTTGTTCGAATTTTTGTTTCTATGGAATAACACTCTAATATGGCACATAATGAAGTATGCCCCAAATTTTTATGCTACATTTCTAAAGAATAAATAGGACAGGAAAAAACCTCTGTATACCTACATATGAAATTAGAGGCAGACAAAGGTACAATTAAGCCCCATGCAATTCTGTTGGAAGCCTATTATTGTTCAGGAATAAGTAGCAGTGAAATGCAACATTGTCAAGACTTATTATTACCAAACCGCTAATTCAGAATGAGTAAAATAGAAGAGAAAGTAAAAATATTGAATAATCCTTTCTATCTTATTCTACTTTCTTTGCATTGCAGGTTTCCCCGCTGTATTTGTGATAGTGTGGGCAGTCGTCCGTGCTACATTAGCAGATGCAAGGTAAGATATAGCACATTATGGAAATATAGAAAAATAATGTTCTATGCTGCATCGAATATAGACTGTGTAAAAAAACCATTTCCTTAGATGCATTGTTCACTTTGGATCACTTACTGACTGAGATATAATGTCATTTCACAACACTAAATTTAAATGTATTCACTGCCCCTTTTTATATTTGCTGCAGTTTTAAAAGACTGTACAATTTTCAGAATCTAGCAATTATTGCATTTCTAGCCCTTCATTAGCTCTCAGTTTACTGGGCAATTACATGTTGGTAAGCTATGATAGTAGGAACCCCCGTGGTTTTGTATATTTCAAGAGTATTTTTAACAATGTCTTAACACAGACTTTTCTGCAATTCTGCTGCTAATGATCTTTAAACTTACTCTGTTCTTCATGTTTGTTAAAGCATGACATAGTCGCTAACCTTTCGAAAAGCTCTTGTATTAACTGCAATAATGAACACGCACACGATTGGAAAAAGGAAAAACATTTTGTTAAAAGTTATTTTAAGCTTTATCACATTTTCAAATAAATCTAAAGGCATGCTAATTTTATCAATCAACCTGGGTTGCAGCGTGGACCTCAGGATGTAATTTTATATTGGCTTTTAATGATACAGTTTTATTGTCTAGGTAAGGAAACGTATCATTTTATGAGAAAAAAGGAGTGTTTCCTTCATTTGTATCTGTCATCCAGCAAAACAGAAAATACACAAATCATCAGCAGATATAACATCAATGCGCTTAACCCTTTCTCAACCTTGGATGTACTGGGTGTTGTGAATTCCGTTCTCGAACTCCCTCCTGTGGTCATGAATGGTACTTCGGTGAGTTCTGTCCTTGGACTCCCTCTGGTGGCTGTGAGTGGAGCTGCTGGTTCTGAGATTCCTTCCCCAGCTGCCCTCGTTTAGGGCTAGGCTAGGATTCTCTATTTAACTCCACTCAGATCGTTACTCCATGCCAGCTGTCAATGTTCTAGTACTGGTTCAGATCTCTCCTGGATCTTTCTGAGGACCTGTCTACTCCAGCAAAAGCTAACTTCCGGCTTGTTAATTTGTTACTGACGGTTTTTCTTGCTAAGTTCTAGTCCAGCTTGCTTTCATGAAACTGCCTGGCTAGCTGGAAGCTCTGGGGGTGCAGAGTGGCACCACCGCACCGTGAGTCGGTGCGGGGGTATTTTTTGCACACTCTGCGTGGTTTTTGTAGTTTGTTGTGTTGACCACAAAGATCCCTTTTCTATCCTCAATCTGTTTAGTTAGACTGGCCTCTCTTTGCTAAAGCCTATTTCATCTTGTGTTTGTGATTTCCTCTTAACTCACAGTCAATACTTGTGGGGGGCTGCTTTTACCTTTGGGGAAATTTCTCTGAGGCAAGTGAGGCTTTGTTTCCTTTCTTTAGGGGTAGTTAGCTCTTAGGCTGTGAAGAGGCATCTAGGCAGAGTCAGGCACGCTCCACGGCTATTTCTAGTTGTGTTGTGTTGTGAACTCTATTTTTGGGCTCCCTCTAGTGGTCACAAGCGGTACTGTGTAGTGTTGTCTTTCTGCAGGTGGCCTCATCAGCTGGTTCGTTATCCTTGGTTGGTTTCCTATTTAACTCACCTGGATACTCAGTTCCTTGCCTGCTATCAATGTATTCAGTGCTCTTCAGATTCCTTGTGACTACCTTGCTCCCAGTCTCTCCAAGACAAGCTAAGTCCTTGTTTGTTCATTTTCTGATTATCAGCGTTCATCATGTTTTTTTGTCCAGCTTGCTAAAATGTGATTTCTTACTTGCTGGTTGCTCTAGGGGACTGACTTTCTCCCCCCACACCGTTAGTTGGTGTGGGGGTTCTTGAAATCTCAGTGTGGATATTTTGTAAGGGTTTTTTACTGACCGCATAGACCCCTTTGCTATTTTCTGCTATCTAGAATTAGTGGGCCTCTTTTGCTGAATCTGCTTTCACCCCTGTGTATGTGCCTTCCTCTTACCTCACCGTTATTATCTGTTGGGGGCTTCTATATCTTTGGGGATTATTTCTCTGGAGGCAAGATAGGTCTTTCTTTCTCTCTAGGGGTAGTTAGTTCCTCAGGCTGGCTAGAGACGTCTAGGATTCTTAGGCACGTTCACCGGCTACTTCTAGTGTGTTTGGATAGGTTCAGATTTGCGGTCAGTCCAGTTTGCCACCTCCCTAGAGCTTGTCCTATGTTTTGTTACTTAGCTGGAGTAATTTGTGATCCTCAACCACTAAGGATCATAACAGTATAGCAGGCTAAAAAGTGTTTAATGCATCGCAGAAGTGGGATTAAAAGAAGACCTGAGTACATTTTTTTTTTTTTTTTTTTTCCCCTCCCGCTTTTCCTTGCTGCAGTCTGTCTAGCTTCTTTCATCCCCTTGAACTCTGAGTGGTTTTGAGCTCAGCTGCAGACATGGATGTTCAGACTCTGACTTCTAGTGTGGATCATCTTGCTGCACGGGTGCAAAGTATTCAGGATTTTGTTATTCATAGCCCTATGTCAGAACCAAAGACACCCATTCCTGAGTTGTTCTCTGGAGATAGATCTAGGTTTCAGAATTTTAAGAATAATTGTAAGTTATTTCTATCTCTGAGACCTCGTTCCTCTGGTGATTCTGCTCAGCAAGTAAAAATTGTTATCTCCTTGTTGCGTGGCGACCCTCAGGATTGGGCTTTCTCTCTGGCGCCAGGAGATCCTGCATTGCTTAATGTGGATGCGTTTTTTCTGGCTCTTGGACTACTTTATGAGGAGCCTAATCTTGAGAATCAGGCAGAAAAAGCGTTGCTGGCCCTCTCTCAAGGGCAGGATGAAGCAGAGGTGTATTGTCAAAAATTTCGGAAATGGTCAGTGCTTACTCAATGGAATGAGTGTGCCTTGGCTGCAAATTTCAGAGAAGGTCTTTCTGAAGCCATTAAGGATGTTATGGTGGGGTTCCCCACCCCTACAAGTCTGAGTGATTCTATGGCTTTAGCCATTCAGGTTGATCGGCGTTTGCGGGAGCGCAAATCTGCTCATCCTTTGGCGGTATTTTCTGAACAGAGACCTGAGTCTATGCAATGTGATCGAACTCTGACCAGAATTGAGCGACAAAGTCATAGACGTCAAAATGGGTTGTGCTTTTACTGTGGTGATTCTGCTCATGTTATCTCAGCATGCTCTAAACGCTTAAAAAAGGTCGCTAAACCTGTCACCATTGGTAATATACAGCCTAAATTTATTTTGTCTGTTACTTTAATTTGTTCTTTGTCGTCCTACTCGGTTATGGCCTTTGTGGATTCGGGTGCTGCCCTGAATCTGATGGATTTGTCATTTGCCAGGCGCTGTGGTTTTGTCCTGGAGCCTTTGGAATTTCCTATTCCTCTGAGGGGAATTGATGCTACGCCATTGGCTGAGAGTAAACCTCAGTATTGGATGCAAATGACCATGTGCATGACTCCCGTTCATCAGGAGGTGATTCGCTTTCTTGTTCTGCATAATTTACACGATGTTGTCGTTTTTGGTCTGCCATGGCTGCAGGCTCATAATCCAGTTTTAGATTGGAAAGCTATGTCTGTGTCTATATTTGCATATATAGAACTTCAGGCCTATATACATGACACTTCCATAAAGTCAACAAATCCAAAAAAGAAAGAAACCGGAAGTAAACGTCATATTAATCTCACAAATAAGTATACTTTATTGAATATTTTAAAACCATGAAACAAAAATGAAATTTAAAAATGGAGACAACATATACAAAAGACCGCACAGAACCTTCACATGCAACACATGTTATATATATGCTTAGGTGTATGCAGATATGTGGGGAACCTGTTCAAAAGGTATTGGTGCCCCTCTGCAAAATGGCTAAACCTCTCATTGTGACAGTGCCTTATTTATATATTTGGAGCTACCCCAATATCAGGTGGAGGTGATTATCCCTGCGGAGGTGTTGTGGTGATATATATAATAAAGTGCTCAGTGCATTGTGCTAAACTTTTATCCACATTTCACCTCCACAGCAATACCACAGCCAACAATGGGGAATACTTGCTACTATAGCCTACTTGGCCCAATACATCTGCATACAAACATGTAAAATAGCCAAATAAATAATACAAGTTCTGTTACATGACCTGTTTTGTGCGATCCTGAGCCCCTTGTCTGTGTCTAGTTGGGGTTGTCAGGGAATTCATGGCGATACTCCATTGGTGTCTATTGCTTCTTCCACTCCTTCTGAGGTCCCTGAGTTTTTGTCTGACTACAAGGATGTATTTGATGAGCCCAGGTCCAGTGCCCTGCCCCCTCATAGGGATTGTGACTGTGCTATAAATTTAATTCCTGGTAGTAAATTCCCTAAGGGACGACTTTTTAATTTGTCTATACCAGAGCATGCCGCGATGCGGAGTTATATAAAGGAGTCTTTGGAGAAGGGACATATTCGTCCATCCTCTTCCCCTCTTGGTGCAGGATTCTTTTTTGTGGCCAAGAAGGACGGTTCTTTGAGACCGTGTATAGATTATCGCCTTCTGAATAAAATCACAGTCAAATTTCAATATCCTTTGCCACTATTGTCTGATTTGTTTGCTCGGATTAAGGGTGCCAGTTGGTTCACCAAGATAGATCTCCGTGGTGCGTATAATCTTGTGCGCATTAAGCAGGGAGATGAATGGAAAACAGCATTTAATACGCCCGAAGGCCATTTTGAGTACTTGGTGATGCCTTTTGGACTCTCTAATGCTCCTTCTGTGTTTCAGTCCTTCATGCATGACATTTTCCGAGAATATCTGAATAAGTTTATGATTGGTTATCTGGATGACATTTTGGTCTTTTCTGATGATTGGGAGTCCCATGTGAAGCAGGTCAGGATGGTGTTTCAGGTCCTGTGTTGTAATGCTTTATTTGTGAAGGGCTCAAAATGCCACTTCGGAGTACAGAAGGTCTCCTTTTTGGGTTTTATTTTTTCTCCTTCTTCTGTGGAGATGGACCCAGTCAAGGTCCAGGCTATTCATGACTGGACTCAGCCCACGTCTGTTAAGAGTCTTCAGAAGTTCTTGGGTTTTGCTAATTTTTACCGTCGTTTCATCGCTAATTTTTCTAGCGTGGTTAAACCTTTGACGGATTTGACCAAGAAGGGCTCTGATGTGACTAATTGGTCTCCTGCGGCCGTGGAGGCCTTTCGGGAGCTGAAGCATCGGTTTTCTTCAGCTCCAGTCTTATGTCAGCCAGATGTCTCTCTCCCCTTCCAGGTCGAGGTTGATGCTTCCGAGATTGGAGCAGGGGCTGTTTTGTCGCAGAGAAGCTCTGAGGGCTCTGTGATGAAGCCGTGTGCTTTCTTTTCAAGAAAGTTTTCGCCTGCCGAGCGAAATTATGATGTTGGTAATCGGGAGTTGTTGGCTATGAAGTGGGCATTTGAGGAGTGGCGTCATTGGCTCGAAGGAGCTAAACATCGTGTGGTGGTCCTGACTGATCACAAAAATCTGATTTACCTCGAGTCTGCCAAGCGCCTGAATCCTAGACAGGCTCGTTGGTCGTTGTTTTTCTCCCGTTTCAACTTCGTGGTCTCATATCTGCCTGGTTCGAAGAACGTGAAAGCTGATGCACTTTCTAGGAGCTTTGTGCTTGACTCTCCGGGAGTTTCTGAGCCGGCTGGTATTCTCAGAGAGGGAGTGATTTTGTCTGCCATTTCTCCAGATTTGCGACGAGTGTTGCAGAAATTTCAGGTGGATAGACCTGACCGTTGTCCACCAGAGAGACTGTTTGTCCCGAATAGATGGACCAGCAGAGTTATTTCCGAGGTTCATTCTTCGGTGTTGGCGGGTCATCCTGGGATTTTTGGTACCAGGGATTTGGTGGCTAGGTCCTTCTGGTGGCCTTCCTTGTCGCGGGATGTGCGTTCCTTTGTGCAGTCTTGTGGGATTTGTGCTCGGGCTAAGCCTTGCTGTTCTCCTGCCAGCGGTTTGCTTTTGCCTTTGCCTGTCCCAAAAAGGCCTTGGATGCACATTTCCATGGATTTTATTGCGGATCTTCCAGTATCTCAGAAAATGTCTGTCATCTGGGTGGTGTGTGATCGTTTTTCCAAGATGGTCCATTTGGTGCCCTTGCCTAAGCTGCCTTCCTCCTCCGATTTGGTTCCTCTCTTTTTTCAGAATGTGGTTCGCTTGCACGGCATTCCTGAAAATATTGTGTCTGATAGAGGATCCCAGTTTGTGTCCAGGTTTTGGCGAACTTTTTGTGCTAAGATGGGCATTGATTTGTCTTTTTCGTCGGCCTTCCATCCTCAGACTAATGGCCAAACCAAGCGAACTAATCAGACGTTGGAGACTTATTTGAGATGTTTTGTTTCTGCTGATCAGGATGATTGCGTGACTTTTTTGCCATTGGCCGAGTTTGCCCTTACTAATCGGGCTAGTTCTGCTACCTTGGTTTCACCTTTTTTCTGCAATTCTGGTTTCCATCCTCGTTTTTCCTCGGGTCAGGTTGAGTCTTCTGACTGTCCTGGGGTGGATTCTGTGGTGGATAGGTTGCAGCAGATTTGGAGCCATGTGGTGGACAATCTGAAATTGTCACAGGAGAGGGCTCAGCGCTTTGCCAACCGCCGCCGCGGTGTGGGTCCCCAACTTTGTGTTGGGGATTTGGTGTGGCTGTCTTCTCGGTATGTTCCTATGAAGGTCTCATCTCCTAAGTTTAAGCCTCGCTTCATCGGTCCTTATA
This sequence comes from Ranitomeya variabilis, assembly GCF_051348905.1. Taxonomy (NCBI): domain Eukaryota; kingdom Metazoa; phylum Chordata; class Amphibia; order Anura; family Dendrobatidae; genus Ranitomeya; species Ranitomeya variabilis. The sequence goes on from NC_135238.1 coordinate 121,228,796, forward strand.
AGATCTTGGAAATCCTTAACCCGGTGTCTTTTCGTTTGGATCTCCCGGCATCGTTTGCCATCCATAATGTGTTCCATAGGTCTTTGTTGCGGAGGTATGTGGTACCTGTGGTTCTTTCTGTTGAGCCTCCTGCTCCAGTGCTGGTCGAGGGCGAATTGGAGTACGTGGTGGAGAAGATTTTGGATTCTCGTATCTCTAGACGGAGACTTCAGTATCTGGTTAAGTGGAAGGGCTATGGTCAGGAGGATAATTCCTGGGTTGTCGCCTCTGATGTTCATGCGGCCGATTTGGTTCGCGCCTTCCACGTGGCTCGTCCTGATCGCCCTGGGGGTCTTGATGAGGGTTCGGTGACCCCTCCTCAAGGGGGGGGTACTGTTGTGAACTCTATTTTTGGGCTCCCTCTAGTGGTCACAAGCGGTACTGTGTAGTGTTGTCTTTCTGCAGGTGGCCTCATCAGCTGGTTCGTTATCCTTGGTTGGTTTCCTATTTAACTCACCTGGATACTCAGTTCCTTGCCTGCTATCAATGTATTCAGTGCTCTTCAGATTCCTTGTGACTACCTTGCTCCCAGTCTCTCCAAGACAAGCTAAGTCCTTGTTTGTTCATTTTCTGATTATCAGCGTTCATCATGTTTTTTTGTCCAGCTTGCTAAAATGTGATTTCTTACTTGCTGGTTGCTCTAGGGGACTGACTTTCTCCCCCCACACCGTTAGTTGGTGTGGGGGTTCTTGAAATCTCAGTGTGGATATTTTGTAAGGGTTTTTTACTGACCGCATAGACCCCTTTGCTATTTTCTGCTATCTAGAATTAGTGGGCCTCTTTTGCTGAATCTGCTTTCACCCCTGTGTATGTGCCTTCCTCTTACCTCACCGTTATTATCTGTTGGGGGCTTCTATATCTTTGGGGATTATTTCTCTGGAGGCAAGATAGGTCTTTCTTTCTCTCTAGGGGTAGTTAGTTCCTCAGGCTGGCTAGAGACGTCTAGGATTTTTAAGCACGTTCACTGGCTACTTCTAGTGTGTTCAGATAGGTTCAGATTTGTGGTCAGTCCAGTTTGCCACCTCCCTAGAGCTTGTCCTATGTTTTGTTACTTAGCTGGAGTAATTTGTGATCCTCAACCACTAAGGATCATAACAGTGTTGATAGGAGTAGGGTTTGCGGTCAGCAGAGTTCCCTTTTCCCCAGAGCTCGTCCTGATTCCGTGTTTAACGATCAGGTCATTCCTGGTGCACCTAACCACCAGGTCCATAACAGTACAGCTGGCCCACAAAGTGTTAATGCATCTCAATAGAGGGAAAAGAGAAGTTCTGAGACCATTTTTTTTTTCTCTGCAGTGTGTTTTGCCTTTCTTTTCCCCTTAAACTCTGTGTGGTTCAGAATTCAGGTGTGGATATGGACATTCAAGGTCTGTCCTCTAGTGTAGATCAACTCGCTGCAAGGGTACAAAACATTCAAGATTATGTAGTTCAGAATCCTATGTTGGAGCCTAGAATCCCAATTCCTGATTTGTTTTCTGGGGATAGATCTAAATTTCTGAATTTCAAAAACAATTGTAAACTGTTTCTAGCTCTGAAACCCCGCTCTTCTGGTGACCCTATTCAGCAAGTGAGAATCATTATTTCTTTGTTGCGTGGAGACCCTCAAGACTGGGCATTCGCCCTGGCGCCAGGAGATCCTGCATTGCGTAATGTAGATGCGTTTTTTCTGGCGCTGGGATTGCTTTATGATGAACCTAATTCTGTGGATCAGGCAGAGAAAATTTTGCTGGCTTTGTGTCAGGGTCAGGATGAAGCGGAGGTATATTGCCAGAAGTTCAGAAAGTGGTCTGTGCTTACTCAGTGGAATGAGTGTGCCCTGGCAACAATTATCAGAAAGGGTCTTTCTGAAGCCCTTAAGGATGTTATGGTGGGGTTCCCCACGCCTGCTGGTCTGAATGAATCAATGTCCTTGGCCATACAGATCGATCGGCGCTTACGTGAGCGCAAAACTGTGCACCATTTGGCGGTATCCTCTGAGCAGAGGCCTGAGCCTATGCAATGTGATAGGACTTTGACCAGAGCTGAACGGCAAGAACATAGACGTCAGAATGGCTGTGTTTTTACTGCGGTGACTTCACTCATGCTATCTCTGGTTGTCCTAAGCGCACTAAGCGGTTCACTAGGTCTGTCACCATTGGAACTGTACAGCCTAAATTTCTTTTGTCTGTTACTCTGATTTGCTCTTTGTCATCCTATTCTGTTATGGCTGTTGTGAATTTGCTTTTTGCTCCCTCTAGTGGTTACTAGTTTTTTGACTCTGGTTTTTCTGTCATTCCTTTTATCCGCACCTGGGTCGTTAGTTAGGGGTGTTGCTATATAAGCTCCCTGGACCTTCAGTTCAATGCCTGGCAACGTAGTTATCAGAGCTAGTCTGCTGTGCTCTTGTCTACTGATCCTGGTTCCAGTTATATCAGCTAAGTCTGCCTTTTGCTTTTTGCTATTTGTTTTGTTTTTGTATTTTTGTCCAGCTTGTTCCAAATCTATATCCTGACCTTTGCTGAAAGCTCTAGGGGGCTGGTGTTCTCCCCCCGGACCGTTAGACGGTTCGGGGGTTCTTGAATTTCCAGTGTGGATTTTGATAGGGTTTTTGTTGACCATATAAGTTACCTTTCTTTATTCTGCTATCAGTAAGCGGGCCTCTCTGTGCTAAACCTGGTTCATTTCTGTGTTTGTCATTTCCTCTTACCTCACCGTCATTATTTGTGGGGGGCTTCTATCCAGCTTTGGGGTCCCCTTCTCTGGAGGCAAGAAAGGTCTTTGTTTTCCTCTACTAGGGGTAGCTAGATTCTCCGGCTGGCGCGTGTCATCTAGAATCAACGTAGGAATGATCCCCGGCTACTTCTAGTGTTGGCGTTAGGAGTAGATATATGGTCAACCCAGTTACCACTGCCCTATGAGCTGGATTTTTGTATTCTGCAGACTTCCACGTTCCTCTGAGACCCTCGCCATTGGGGTCATATCAGTTTGCCAGGCCAGTATTAAATGTTTAATGCATTGCAGAAGAGGGATTATAAGAAAGAAGATTCTGAGTTTTTTTTTTTTTTTTTCTTCCCCTTTACCTCAGAGTGGCTATGCTTGCTGCAGACATGAATGTCCAGACCTTGATTACAAGTGTGGACCAGCTGGCTACTCGTGTGCAGGGCATACAAGACTATGTTATCAGAAATCCTAGGTCAGAACCTAAAATACCGATTCCTGAACTGTTTTCCGGAGACAGGTTTAAGTTTAGGAATTTCGTGAATAATTGTAAATTGTTTTTGTCCCTGAGACCCTGTTCATCTGGAGATTCTGCTCAGCAAGTTAAAATTGTTATTTCGTTCTTACGGGGCGACCCTCAGGATTGGGCTTTTTCGCTAGCGCCAGGAGATCCGGCATTGGCTGATCTTGATGCGTTTTTTCTGGCGCTCGGTTTACTTTATGAGGAACCCAATCTTGAGATTCAGGCAGAAAAGGCCTTGCTGGCTATGTCTCAGGGGCAGGACGAGGCTGAAGTGTATTGCCAAAAATTTCGGAAATGGTCCGTGCTGACACATTGGAACGAGTGTGCACTGGCCGCTAATTTTAGAAATGGCCTTTCTGAAGCCATTAAGAATGTTATGGTGGGTTTTCCCATTCCCACAGGTCTGAATGATACTATGGCACTGGCTATTCAAATTGACCGGCGGTTGCGGGAGCGCAAAACCGCAAATTCCCTCATGGTGTTGTCTGAACAGACACCTAATTCGGTGCAATGTGATAGAAAAACCGCAAATTCCCTCATGGTGTTGTCTGAACAGACACCTGATTTAATGCAATGTGATAGAATCCTGACTAGAAATGAGCGGAAAATTCATAGACGCCGGAATGGCTTGTGCTACTACTGTGGTGATTCTACACATGTTATCTCAGCATGCTCTAAACGTATAGCTAAGGTTGTTAGTCCTGTCACCGTTGGTAATTTGCAACCTAAATTTATTCTGTCTGTAACTTTGATTTGCTCACTGTCATCTTATCCTGTCATGGCGTTTGTAGATTCAGGTGCTGCCCTGAGTCTCATGGATCTCTCATTTGCTAAGCGCTGTGGTTTTACTCTTGAACCATTAGAAAATCCTATTCCTCTTAGGGGTATTGATGCTACACCTTTGGCAGCAAATAAACCGCAGTATTGGACACAGGTTACCATGTGCATGACTCCTGAACACCGCGAGGTGATACGTTTCCTGGTTTTACATAAAATGCATGATTTGGTTGTTTTAGGGCTGCCATGGTTACAGACTCATAATCCAGTCCTGGACTGGAAGGCTATGTCAGTCTCAAGTTGGGGCTGTCGTGGTATTCATGGGGATTCCCTGCCTGTGTCTATTGCTTCTTCTACGCCTTCGGAAGTTCCGGAGTATTTGTCTGATTATCAGGATGTCTTCAGTGAGTCTGAGTCCAGTGCACTGCCTCCTCATAGGGACTGTGACTGTGCTATAGATTTGATCCCAGGCAGTAAATTTCCTAAGGGAAGACTGTTTAATCTGTCGGTACCTGAACATACCGCTATGCGTTCATATATCAAGGAGTCTCTGGAGAAAGGACATATTCGTCCGTCTTCTTCCCCTCTTGGTGCGGGATTCTTTTTTGTGGCAAAAAAGGACGGATCTTTGAGACCTTGTATTGATTATCGGCTTTTAAATAAGATCACTGTCAAATTTCAGTATCCTTTACCGCTGTTGTCTGACTTGTTTGCCCGGATTAAGGGTGCCAAGTGGTTCACCAAGATAGACGTTCGTGGTGCGTACAACCTTGTGCGCATTAAGCAAGGTGATGAATGGAAAACCGCATTCAATACGCCCGAAGGTCATTTTGAGTACTTGGTGATGCCTTTTGGGCTCTCCAATGCGCCTTCAGTTTTTCAGTCCTTTATGCATGACATTTTCCGGAAGTATCTGGATAAATTTTTGATTGTTTATCTGGATGATATTTTGGTTTTTTCTGATAATTGGGATTCGCATGTGGAGCAGGTCAGGTTGGTCTTTAAAATTTTGCGTGAAAATTCTTTGTTTGTCAAGGGCTCAAAGTGTCTCTTTGGTGTACAGAAGGTTCCCTTTTTGGGGTTCATTTTTTCCCCTTCTGCTGTGGAGATGGACCCAGTCAAGGTCCGAGCTATTCTTGATTGGACTCAGCCCTTGTCAGTTAAGAGTCTTCAGAAGTTCTTGGGCTTCGCTAACTTCTACCGTCGTTTTATCGCTAATTTTTCTAGCATTGTGAAACCTTTGACGGATATGACCAAGAAGGGCTCCGATGTAGCTAACTGGGCTCCTGCTGCCGTGGAGGCTTTCCAGGAGTTGAAACGCCGGTTTACTTCGGCGCCTGTTTTGTGCCAGCCTGACGTCTCACTTCCCTTTCAGGTTGAGGTGGATGCTTCGGAGATTGGGGCAGGGGCCGTTTTGTCGCAGAGAGGCCCTGGTTGCTCTGTTATGAAACCTTGTGCCTTTTTCTCTAGGAAGTTTTCGCCTGCCGAGCGAAATTATGATGTGGGCAATCGGGAGTTGTTGGCCATGAAATGGGCATTTGAGGAGTGGCGTCATTGGCTCGAGGGTGCTAAGCGTCGTGTGGTGGTCTTGACTGATCACAAAAATCTGATGTATCTCGAGTCTGCTAAACGCCTTAATCCGAGACAGGCCCGCTGGTCATTGTTTTTCTCCCGCTTTGATTTTGTTGTCTCGTATTTACCAGGTTCAAAGAATGTGAAGGCCGATGCTCTTTCTAGGAGCTTTGTGCCTGATGCTCCTGGAGTCGCTGATCCTGTTGGTATTCTTAAAGATGGAGTTATCTTATCAGCTATTTCTCCGGATCTGCGACGTGTGTTGCAGAGATTTCAGGCTGATAGGCCTGAGTCTTGTCCACCTGACAGACTGTTTGTCCCGGATAAGTGGACCAGCAGAGTCATTTCCGAGGTTCATTCCTCGGTGTTGGCAGGTCACCCGGGAATTTTTGGCACCAGAGATCTGGTGGCCAGGTCCTTTTGGTGGCCTTCCTTGTCAAGGGATGTGCGGTCATTTGTGCAGTCCTGTGGGACTTGTGCTCGAGCTAAGCCTTGCTGTTCTCGTGCCAGCGGTTTGCTCTTGCCCTTGCCTGTCCCGAAGAGACCTTGGACACATATCTCCATGGATTTCATTTCTGATCTTCCGCTATCTCAGGGCATGTCCGTTATCTGGGTGATATGTGATCGCTTCTCCAAGATGGTCCATTTGGTTCCTTTGCCTAAGCTGCCTTCCTCTTCCGATCTGGTTCCTGTGTTTTTCCAGAACGTGGTTCGTTTGCACGGCATCCCTGAGAATATTGTGTCAGACAGAGGATCCCAGTTCGTTTCCAGGTTCTGGCGATCCTTTTGTAGTAGGATGGGCATTGATTTGTCGTTTTCGTCTGCTTTCCATCCTCAGACTAATGGACAGACGGAGCGAACCAATCAGACTTTGGAGGCTTATTTGAGGTGTTTTGTCTCTGCTGATCAGGACGATTGGGTGACATTCTTGCCGTTGGCTGAGTTTGCCCTTAATAATCGGGCTAGTTCCGCCACCTTGGTTTCGCCTTTTTTCTGCAACTCTGGTTTCCATCCTCGCTTTTCTTCGGGTCATGTGGAGCCTTCTGACTGTCCTGGGGTGGATTCTGTGGTGGATAGGTTGCAGCAGATCTGGAATCATGTGGTGGACAACTTGAAGTTGTCACAGGAGAAGGCTCAGCGCTTTGCCAACCGCCGCCGCGGTGTGGGTCCCCGACTACGCGTTGGGGATTTGGTATGGCTTTCTTCCCGCTTTGTTCCTATGAAGGTCTCCTCTCCCAAATTTAAACCTCGTTTTATTGGGCCTTACAAGATATTGGAAATCCTTAATCCTGTATCTTTTCGTCTGGATCTTCCTGTGTCGTTTGCTATTCACAATGTATTTCATAGGTCCTTGTTGCGGCGGTACATTGTGCCTGTAGTTCCTTCTGCTGAGCCTCCTGCCCCGGTGTTGGTTGAGGGCGAGTTGGAGTACGTGGTGGAGAAGATCTTGGATTCTCGCCTCTCCAGGCGGAGGCTTCAGTACCTGGTCAAGTGGAAGGGCTATGGTCAGGAGGATAATTCCTGGGTGGTCGCCTCTGATGTTCATGCGGCCGATTTAGTTCGTGCCTTTCATGCCGCTCATCCTGATCGCCCTGGTGGTCGTGGTGAGGGTTCGGTGACCCCTCACTAAGGGGGGGGTACTGTTGTGAATTTGCTTTTTGCTCCCTCTAGTGGTTACTAGTTTTTTTACTCTGGTTTTTCTGTCATTCCTTTTATCCGCACCTGGGTCGTTAGTTAGGGGTGTTGCTATATAAGCTCCCTGGACCTTCAGTTCAATGCCTGGCAACGTAGTTATCAGAGCTAGTCTGCTGTGCTCTTGTCTACTGATCCTGGTTCCAGTTATATCAGCTAAGTCTGCCTTTTGCTTTTTGCTATTTGTTTTGTTTTTGTATTTTTGTCCAGCTTGTTCCAAATCTATATCCTGACCTTTGCTGAAAGCTCTAGGGGGCTGGTGTTCTCCCCCCGGACCGTTAGACGGTTCGGGGGTTCTTGAATTTCCAGTGTGGATTTTGATAGGGTTTTTGTTGACCATATAAGTTACCTTTCTTTATTCTGCTATCAGTAAGCGGGCCTCTCTGTGCTAAACCTGGTTCATTTCTGTGTTTGTCATTTCCTCTTACCTCACCGTCATTATTTGTGGGGGGCTTCTATCCAGCTTTGGGGTCCCCTTCTCTGGAGGCAAGAAAGGTCTTTGTTTTCCTCTACTAGGGGTAGCTAGATTCTCCGGCTGGCGCGTGTCATCTAGAATCAACGTAGGAATGATCCCCGGCTACTTCTAGTGTTGGCGTTAGGAGTAGATATATGGTCAACCCAGTTACCACTGCCCTATGAGCTGGATTTTTGTATTCTGCAGACTTCCACGTTCCTCTGAGACCCTCGCCATTGGGGTCATAACATATGGCATTTGTGGATTCAGGCGCTGCCCTGAATTTGATGGACTTAGAGTTTGCCAGGCGCTGTGGTTTTTTCTTGGAACCCTTGCAGCATCCCATTCCTTTGAGGGGAATTGATGCTACGCCTTTGGCCAAGAATAAGCCTCAGTACTGGACCCAGTTGACCATGTGCATGGCTCCTGCGCATCAGGAGGATATTCGCTTTTTGGTGTTGCATAATCTGCATGATGTGGTCGTGTTGGGTTTGCCATGGCTGCAGGTCCATAATCCAGTATTGGATTGGAAATCAATGTCGGTGTCCAGTTGGGGTTGTCAAGGGGTACATAGGGATGTTTCATTGTTGTCAATTTCTTCCTCCACTCCTTCTGAAGTCCCTGAGTTTTTGTCGGATTATCGGGATGTATTTGATGAGCCCAAGTCTAGTACCCTACCTCCTCATAGGGATTGTGATTGTGCTATTAATTTGATTCCTGGTAGCAAGTTCCCTAAGGGACGACTTTTCAATTTGTCTGTGCCAGAACACGCCGCTATGCGGAGTTATATAAAGGAGTCCTTGGAGAAAGGGCATATCCGCCCGTCATCATCACCATTGGGAGCAGGGTTCTTTTTTGTGGCCAAGAAGGATGGTTCTCTGAGACCTTGTATAGATTACCGCCTTCTTAATAAAATCACGGTCAAATTTCAGTACCCTTTGCCTCTACTGTCTGATTTATTTGCTCGGATTAAGGGGGCTAGTTGGTTCACCAAGATAGACCTTCGAGGGGCGTATAATCTCGTGCGTATTAAACAGGGCGATGAATGGAAAACAGCATTTAATACGCCCGAGGGCCATTTTGAGTACCTGGTGATGCCATTCGGCCTTTCTAATGCTCCCTCTGTGTTTCAGTCCTTTATGCATGACATCTTCCGAAAGTATCTGGATAGATTCATGATCGTATATTTGGATGATATTTTGGTCTTTTCGGATGATTGGGAGTCCCATGTGAAGCAGGTCAGAATGGTGTTCCAGGTCCTTCGTGCTAATTCCTTGTTTGTGAAGGGATCTAAGTGTCTCTTTGGAGTTCAGAAGGTTTCCTTTTTGGGCTTCATTTTTTCCGCTTCTACTATCGAGATGGATCCTGTTAAAGTCCAAGCTATTTATGATTGGACTCGGCCTACATCTGTGAAGAGCCTTCAGAAATTTCTGGGCTTTGCCAATTTTTACCATCGCTTCATCGCTAATTTTTCTAGTGTTGTTAAACCGTTGACTGATTTGACCAAGAAGGGGTGCTGATGCGGTGAATTGGTCCTCTGCGGCCGTTGAGGCTTTTCAGGAGTTGAAACGTCGTTTCTCTTCGGCTCCTGTGTTGTGTCAGCCAGATGTTTCGCTCCCTTTTCAGGTCGAGGTTGATGCTTCTGAAATTGGAGCAGGGGCTGTTTTGTCTCAGAGAAGTTCTGATTGCTCTGTAATGAAGCCATGCGCTTTCTTTTCGAGAAAGTTTTCGCCTGCTGAGCGTAATTATGATGTTGGCAATCGGGAGTTGTTGGCTATGAAGTGGGCATTCGAGGAGTGGCGACATTGGCTTGAAGGAGCCAAGCATCGCATGGTGGTCTTGACAGATCACAAGAATCTGACTTATCTCGAGTCTGCCAAGCGGTTGAATCCTAGACTGGCTCGTTGGTCGCTGTTTTTCTCCCATTTCAATTTTGTGGTTTCGTACCTTCTGGGTTCTAAGAATGTGAAGGCTGATGCCCTTTCAAGGAGTTTTGTGCCTGATTCTCCTGGGGTTCCTGGGCCGGCTGTTATTCTCAGAGAGGAGGTAGTTCTGTCTGCCATCTCCCCTGATTTGCGGCGGGTGCTGCAGGAGTTCCAGGCTGATAGACCTGACCATTGTCCAGCGGAGAAACTGTTTGTCCCTGATAGATGGACTAATAGAGTTATCTCTGAGGTTCATTGTTCGGTGTTGGCTGGTCATCCTGGGATTTTTGGTACCAGAGATTTGGTGGCTAGGTCCTTTTGGTGGCCTTCCTTGTCGCGGGATGTGTGTTCTTTTGTGCAGTCTTGTGGGACTTGTGCTCGGGCTAAGCCCTGCTGTTCTCGTGCCAGTGGGTTACTTTTGCCCTTGCCGGTCCCGAAAAGGCCCTGGACGCATGTTTCCATGGATTTTATTTCAGATCTTCCTGTTTCTCAAAGGATGTCGGTCATCTGGGTGGTTTGTGATCGCTTCTCTAAAATGGTCCATTTGGTACCCTTGCCTAAATTGCCTTCTTCCTCTGATTTGGTTCCATTATTTTTCCAACATGTGGTTCGTTTGCATGGCATTCCAGAGAACATCGTGTCTGACAGAGGTTCCCAGTTTGTTTCAAGGTTTTGGCGGTCCTTTTTTGCTAAGATGGGCATTGATTTGTCTTTTTCTTCGGCTTTCCATCCTCAGACAAATGGCCAAACCGAACGAACCAATCAGACTTTGGAAACTTATCTGAGATGCTTTGTTTCTGCGGATCAGGATGATTGGGTGACCTTCTTGCCATTGGCTGAGTTCGCCCTTAATAATCGGGCCAGTTCGGCTACTTTGGTTTCACCTTTTTTTTGTAATTCTGGTTTTCATCCTCGTTTTTCTTCAGGGCAGTTTGAGCCTTCGGACTGTCCTGGTGTGGATTCTGTGGTGGACAGGTTGCAACAAATTTGGACTCATGTGGTGGACAATTTGACCTTGTCCCAAGAGAAGGCTCAACATTTCGCTAACCGCCGTCGCCGTGTTGGTCCCCGACTTCGTGTTGGGGATTTGGTTTGGTTATCATCTCGTTATGTTCCTATGAAGGTTTCTTCTCCTAAGTTTAAGCCTCGTTTCATTGGTCCTTATAAGATTTCTGAAATTCTTAATCCTGTATCATTTCGTTTGGCCCTTCCTGCTTCTTTTGCCATCCATAATGTGTTCCATAGGTCGTTGCTGCAGAGATATGTGGCGCCTATGGTTCCCTCCGTTGATCCTCCTGCTCCGGTGTTGGTCGAGGGGGAGTTGGAGTATGTGGTGGAGAAGATTTTGGATTCTTGTATTTAGAGACGAAAACTTCAGTACTTGGTCAAATGGAAGGGCTATGGTCAGGAGGATAATTCCTGGGTTGTTGCCTCTGATGTCCATGCTGCCGATTTAGTTTGTGCCTTTCATTTGGCTCGTCCTGATCGGCCTGGGGGCTCTGGTGAGGGTTTGGTGACCCCTCCTCAAGGGGGGGGGGGGTACTGTTGTGAATTCCGTTCTCGAACTCCCTCCTGTGGTCATGAATGGTACTTCGGTGAGTTCTGTCCTTGGACTCCCTCTGGTGGCTGTGAGTGGAGCTGCTGGTTCTGAGATTCCTTTCCCAGCTGCCCTCGTTTAGGGCTAGGCTAGGATTCTCTATTTAACTCCACTCAGATCGTTACTCCATGCCAGCTGTCAATGTTCTAGTACTGGTTCAGATCTCTCCTGGATCTTTCTGAGGACCTGTCTACTCCAGCAAAAGCTAAGTTCCGGCTTGTAAATTTGTTACTGATGGTTTTTCTTGCTAAGTTCTAGTCCAGCTTGCTTTCATGAAACTGCCTGGCTAGCTGGAAGCTCTGGGGGTGCAGAGTGGCACCACCGCACCGTGAGTCGGTGCGGGGGTATTTTTTGCACACTCTGCGTGGTTTTTGTAGTTTGTTGTGTTGACCGCAAAGATCCCTTTTCTATCCTCAATCTGTTTAGTTAGACTGGCCTCTCTTTGCTAAAGCCTATTTCATCCTGTGTTTGTGATTTCCTCTTAACTCACAGTCAATACTTGTGGGGGGCTGCTTTTACCTTTTGGGAAATTTCTCTGAGGCAAGTGAGGCTTTGTTTCCTTTCTTTAGGGGTAGTTAGCTCTTAGGCTGTGAAGAGGCGTCTAGGCAGAGTCAGGCACGCTCCACGGCTATTTCTAGTTGTGTTGATAGGAGTAGGGTTTGTGGTCAGCAGAGTTCCCATTTCCCCAGAGCTCGTCTTGATTCCGTGTTTAACTATCAGGTCATTCCTGGTGCACCTAACCACCAGGTCCATAACAGGGGGCACAGGATGCGAGCAGCATATGACAGAATGATTGCGCACGATGGGAGCAGCACATGACAAGATGGGGGTGCAGGATGGGAGCACATGACAGGATGGGGCGCAGGATGGGAGCAGCACATGACAGAATGGGGGCAGAGGATGGGAGCATCACATGACAGAATGGGGGCACAGGATGGGAGCAGCACATGACAGAATGGGGGCACACACATGACAGGATGGGCGTGTAGGATGGAGCAGCATATGACAGGATGGGGGCGCAGGATGGGAGCATATGACAGGATGGGGATGCAGGATGGAGCAGCACATGACAGGATTGGGGCGCAGGATGGGAGCACATGACAGGATGGGGATGCAGGATGGAGCAGCACATGACAGGATGGGAGAGCAAGATGAGAGCAGCACATACCAGGATGGAGGCCATATACCAATATAAATGCTCGCCACCCGGGCGTAGAACGGGTTCAATAGTTAGTCATAATATATTGCGGGATATGCTTACCATCATACTGTATAAAGGACTGTGATCACTATCATACTAAAAGGGAGTTGTGGTGACCATCATACTGTATAAGTGTCTTTCATGACCATTATACTGTTTGGTGGGCTGTGGGATTGAATGAAAGCCATCATACTTTGTAAGAGGCTATGGAAGACATCCTCCCGTGTGTGTGCTACGATGATCATCATGCTATGTGTCAATAGGGGACTTCATGCTGTATGGATGTCTGTAGTGATCACCATGCTGTGTTTGTACTCTGGTGATCATAATATGTGGATGTCTATGGGGGATATCATAATGTAAGAGGGGGTTGTAGTGACCATACCATTGTATAAGGTAGGGCTGTTGTGAATATCCATTTGCCATCTATGCTGTCCGTGTGCTCTCCGTGTGCTGTCCGTGTTTAACCCCTTTTCCCCCCAAGGTGGCTTGCATGTTAATGACCAGGTCAATTTTTACAATTCTGGCCAGTGTCACTATATGAGATAATTACTCTGGAAAGCTTCAACGGATCCCACTGATTCAGAGATTTCTTTTTCCTGACACATTGTCCCTAATGATAGTGGTAAAATTTCTTTGATATAACTTGCGATTATTTGTGAAAGAAAAGGGAAATTGCGAAAATTTTGAAAATTTTCAAACTTTGAATTCTTATGCCCTTAAATCAGAGAGATGTGTCACACAAAATAGTTAATAAATAACATTTCTCACATGTCTACTTTACATCAGCACAATTTTTGAAACAATTATTTTTAGTTAGGAAGTTATAAGGGATAAAAGTTGACCAGCGACTTCTCTTTTTTTCCAGCAAAATTTACAAAACCATTTTCTCAATGGAAGTGCTTTGAGGGGTCTACATGATAAAAACTACCCAACAGTGACACCATTTTGAAAACTGCACACCCTCAAGGTTCTCAAAACCACATTCAAAAAGTTTATTAACCCTTTAGGTGCTTCACAGGATTTTTTTTCACAAAAAATACACTTCAGATCTAATTTTTTTAATTTTTACAAGGGTAACAGGAAAAAATCCTTCAACAAACTGAAAAATTTAATTCTATTGTATATATACTAAAAATAATTTATTAAAATAAGAATTAAAGGGTTTTTAATATGATAACAAGTGAATATATAGATCAGATATATGATTAAAAAATAAATATAATTGAATTTTCAATAAAAATCCAATTTAATTAATGTGTCCATTTCATTATTAATATCACCATGATTAATTCACTAGTTTTAATAATTCACAAAGGTGGCCAGTTCGAGATATCAAATAAATAGGGATGTACCTATAAACCAATCAGACTATGGGGACTATTTGTTTAAAGTCTGATTGGCTTGCAGGTACTTCCCTATTTATTTGGGCAGCACAGTGGCTCAGTGGTTAGCACTGCAGCTTTGCAGCGCTGGAGTCCTGGGATCCCACCTTGGACAACACCTGCAAGGAGTTTGTATGTTCTCCCCGTGTTTGTTTGGATTTCCTCCGGGTTCTCCTGTTTCCTCCCACATTCCAGAGACATACTGATAGGGAATTTAGATTGTGAGCCCAATCGGGGACAGCGATGATAATGTGTGCAAACTGTAAAGCGCTGCGGAATATGTTAGCGCTATATAAAAATAAAGATTATTATTATTTGATATCTTGAACTGGCCGCTTTTGTGAATGATTAAAACTAGTGAATTAATCATGGTGATATTAATAATCAAATGGAAACATTAATCAAATTGGATTTTTATTGAAAATTTTATTATATTTATTTTTTAATCATATATCTGATCTATATATTCACCTTTTATCATATTAAAAACCTTTTAATTCTTGTTTTAATAAATTAATTTTAGTATATATATACAATAGAATTTAATTTTTCAGTTTGTTGAAGGATTTCTTCTCCAATTCTTTATTTCTCAATGATGCCTTTACGCTGGTGCTGTGGCTCCTCTGCTTGATGAGCTGTAAAATTTGTGGCTGTACACATTTTCTCGAAGATCGTATCCGCAGTACATTTTTAACAATATTTTTTCTTCAACTTCTTTATATTTTTTCTCACAGTTGATCAATTCATTCTGTAGGATTAAATGTAACAATGTTATTTTAATTATTTTTTTCTTGTTCTAAATAGTATTTGCTGTATCATGTGTCCAGCAGTTGAACTTTGACATGTGTGTGACGTGATCACTGCTGGTGCCAGATTTGACTGTTAAGGCCCCGTCTCACATAGCGAGATCGCTAGCGAGATCGCTGCTGAGTCACAAGTTTTGTGACGCAACAGCGACCTCCATAGCGATCTCGCTATGTGTGACACGTACCAGCGATCAGGCCCCTGCTGCGAGATCGCTGGTCGTGTCGGAATGGCCTGGACCTTTTTTTGGTCGTTGAGGCCCCGCTGACATCGCTGAATCGGTGTGTGTGACACCGATCCAGCGATGTCTTCACTGGTAACCAGGGTAAACATCGGGTTACTAAGCGCAGGGCCGCGCTTAGTAACCCGATGTTTACCCTGGTTACCAAAAAAAACAAACACTACATACTCGCCTTTCGGTGTCCAGGTCCCTTGCCGTCTGCTTCCTGCTCTGACTGAGATCCGGCCGTACAGTGAGAGCGCAGCAGTGACGTCACCGCTGCGCTCTGCTCTCAGTGTACGGCGGCTCAGTCAGAGCAGGAAGCGGACGGCAAGGGACCTGGACACCGAAAGGCGAGTATGTAGTGTTTGTTTTTTTTGGTAACCAGGGTAAACATCGGGTTACTAAGCGCGGCCCTGCGCTTAGTAACCCGATGTTTACCCTGGTTACCGGGTGCTGCAGGAGGACTTCGGCATCGTTGATGACAGTTTCAACGATGCCGAAGTCGTTCCCCTGATCGTTGGTCGCTGGAGAGAGCTGTCTGTGTGACAGCTCCCCAGCGACCACACAGCGACAAAACAGCGACGCTGCAGCGATCAGCATCGTTGTCTGTATCGCTGCAGCGTCGCTGTGTGAGACGGGGCCTTTAGAATCTATTTAAACTTCATGTAATGACACTGTATATCTACGCATCTCCTGAGGAAGAAGTCATACTGACTTCGAAATGCATTGAGAAAAGAGAATAAAAATACTATCTTCCCACCATCATCCAATGCTTAGATCATTATTGGCACAGCAGCGAGGGTAATATCCACGTTTTTTCTCCATTATGTTTTTTTTACTTTTTGAATGCAACATTTCCTGGAATCATTAGCGGACATCATGTCCCATTTGGAAAGCATCTGATGCGCCTAAACAATAGAACCACCCAACAAATGGCCCCATTTTGGAAGCTAAACCCCTCAAGGAATGTATTTAGATGTGTGGTGTTCATCTTGAACCCCCAGGTGCCTCACAGAGGTTTATAATATTGAGCTGTGAAAATAAAAAAAGCACATTTTCCCCATAAAAATGTTATTTTGGCTCCAAATTTTGCAATTTCATAAGGGTAACAAGAGAAGTGGCACCATATAATTTGTTGTGCAATTTCTCCTGAGTATGCTGACAATCTATATGTGGGGGAATACTAGTTTTGAGGCTCAGTGCAAATCTTAGAAGGGAAGAGGCACCATATTGGAGTACAGATTTTGCTGGAATGGTTTGCTGGTGCCATGTCACATGCAGAGCCCATGAGGTGTCTGAACAACATAAACCCCCCATATGTGAACTCATTTTTCAAACTAAACTCCCCAGTGAATTCATCTAGAAATTCAGTGATCATATTGACACCACATGTGACTCACATAACTTTATACCTTTGAACGGTGAAGAAAGGATAAATTAAATTTTTGGCACTAAAATGTTGTTTTTAGCCCCAATTTTTTTATTTTTCTAAGGCCTAATCGAAATTTTTTTTTGCAACAAACTGAGGTCCATTTTTTCCTGAGTTCATCAATACCCTACATGTGTTAGATTTCGAGTTCCCACCGCTGCACAGGGGGAATCTCAAACCATGTCCACTGCGGTCTCACATTCTCCTCCTGCCACAGTGGAACCTGCTCGGCAGAGACGTCAGTCCCAGCGTCTGGCTCAAACTGATACTGTGTGCTTGGTTACTGCTGCCTTTCCAGGCTCTGCCTTTGAAGCTAGCACTGATCAGCAGCAAGCAGGGCTTTCAGGGACTAAGTTCTGCTTTTCCCATACTGAGCATGCTCATGGGAAGACCTCCCATTGGAGGTCGGGGGGTCACATGCTCAGGTCCTGTTGTGGCTCTTATTGGACCATCAGGATGGTCCCGGAGCGCTACTACTATAAAAGGTGTTAGCTTGATAACGTGTGTGTGGATGTACGCCTGTCAATGGATGAAAGCTCCAAATCATTCCCATCCCTAGAGTTGTTCACTGCTCGTGAATGGTGGAAGCTACCTAGCGCTTGACAGTGCTATCTCGCACATCTAGCACACAACACTGTGCCTGTTAGCAGTGACCGCCAGTGCAGCGCCGTGCTCTAATAGTGCGCTTTTCTGGCCCACGTTTGGGTGGTTAGTGGCGTCCGCCAGAGCAGCACTGCATGCACTCTTGTGCAGTAAATTCTTAGTTCTGATTAATCTCTGACACCCCAGTAGCGGTGTCGAGCGCAAGAGGTCTAGAGGAACTCTTTCCCTGAGTCTTGAGAGAGAGTTCTGTGACTCTTTGCTTGCCGAGCAGTAGGTGTCTTTACTGCACGGTGGACCCTGGACTGCGAACGCACCTAATATCCTCTCTAGTTATTATTTAATACGTTCCGCCAGTCCTAACAACATGTAATCAGGAAATATTTTTCAGGCACAGTGCAAAGCTCATAAGGCAAGGAGCGCCATACTATGATGGAGATTTTAGTGTTATGATTTGCAGGTGCCATTACACACTGAGAAAGCCCATGATGTGTCAGAAGAGCAGAACCCCCTTAAATGACCCCATTTTACAAACTACAACTTGTTAGGGTTGGCGGATTGCACTATATAAATTTGATAGCAACCCGGGGCCCACCATGCAGAGATGTAAAACTACAGCTAGTGTGAACAATGATGGAACACATAGACAGTGATTGCTTGCTGAGACTGAGTTAAACACCACTCTGTGAACAGCACAAGAAGCTGTGTCACAAGCACACATAAACTAAATAGATGCTCTATGCTCTAAAACCCCTAAGGCCAATTTAGAAGACACGTCAACAGAAACTAGTGAGCCTCTCCACAAGGTCACTTGGTGCAGTGGCTCCTACTGAGGCTTTGGACATTTGCTAGAAAAATGGCCAACTTGCCCACAGGCAAAACAGGTCATTTGTGGCTGTACAGAGCGTGTGACTGATGTCGCTCAAGAGATATCCATGTGCTCTACATGGTCATCAACCTGAGCTGGGGGACTTATGGGATTGGCAAAGTTTGGAGCCAACAGAACCTTAGAATTACTCTGAGCTCACTCCAAACCATGCTCAACATACCGCAGATCTATGCGAGTGGCCACTGGTATTAATTCCTCCAGGGTAGATGGAATCTCCCTAATGGCCAAAGCATCCCTGACATGATCTGCTAGACCCCTCCAGAAAATGGGTATCAGGACTTTATCAGGCCACTCCAATGTTAAAGCCAGGAGTTGGAGTGCAGTATCATGGGTCACTTGTGGCCCCCAAAAACCTCTTTCAGGGCATCCAAAAAATGAGAGTTTTCAAGGATAAGGTGGTCATCTTGTTCCCATAATGGCGTAGCCCACTGCAACACCCTGCCAGACAAAAGGGAAATCACGAATCCCACCTTGGTTCGCTCAGTCAGGAAATGTGAAGCCAGTAACTCCAGGTGGATTGAGCGCTGATTCACGAACCCTCTACAAGCCTTACTGTCCTCAGAAAGCTTATCGGGCAGAGAAAAACATGGCACAGGTGTAACAGGAGCTGTTGCAGTAACCGTAGAGAGTGCTTTGCTAGCTGCCTATTCTGCCACGGTGGCAACATCAACAGCAGAAGCCACTTGCTCAAGGGAGGATAACCTGCTCTCCAGCTGTTGGATGTAACGCTGAAGTCGCTGCTCATCCGCCATTGCTAGCCAGACCCCGGTGCTAGTATACTGTTAGGGTTGGTGGATTGCACTAAATAAATTTTATAGAGAAGTGTAATCATAACCCGGGGTCCATCGTGCAATAGATGTAAATTTGCAGCTAGTGTGAACAATGACGTAACACACAGCGAGTGATTGCTTGCTCATACTAAGTTAAGCGCCAAAACGCCACTCAGTGAACAGCACAAGAAGCTGTGTCACCCGCACACAGAAACTAAATAGATGCTCTGTAATAGAGCTGTGTCACTCACACACAGTAACAGTATAGATGCTCTGCAATAGAGCTGTGTCACCCGCACACAGTAACGGAATAGATGCTCTGCAATAGAGCTGTGTCACTCGCACACAGTAATAGAATAGAAATGATACTAGATATGGTCCCTGTTAACTTCACAGGGGAATGCAGCCCGCTCACGAGGTAAAAGGCAAACAGTGGTCACACAATCATCCAATGCAATCAACAATCTGCTCTCCGGAGGTGCCGGAATTCTATTGGCTAAACGCCAGCCCTGAATTTACACAATCTCCTCTCCGGAGAACCGGAATTCTAACGGCTTACCGCCGTCCCTGAGCACGTGAGAAAAGTCCATGAAAACATGAAACAATAATGATACTAGCACACCGGTTCTCCTCTGAGAGCCTTTAATACGTAAAGCTCAAATCCAGTTGGACAGGACCTTGCCCGTGGACCAATCCAGAGCTGCCACATCACCAGAGCAGCTGACAGCCGAGCACCAATGAGATGGCGCCACCTCACGGACATGCTCAGTAACATGATTTCTGGACTTAGGCTTTGGAACGCAATGCTACACGTGTATACAAGTTGTTACCATAGACTGGAGAGCCAGCAATAACCACACTTACAGCATGAGCCTAAGCAAGACGCTTAGACTGGTGTCTGTGCTGAGCAGTCATCCTAGTGGCTGGGCCTGAATGGGAGACCACAGCACCAGACAAGGTTTGAGATCTATCCCATGCAGTGGAAAAATCCAAGTGCCTAACACACCTCTCAATGAATTCATCTAGGGGTGCAATTATCATATTGACAACACGGGTGTGTCACTGAATTTTTTACCATTGGGCAGTGAAGAAAAATAATTACATTTTTACCACCCAAATGCTTTTAGCCCAAGATTTTACATTTTCTCTCAAAATGTTGGTAATAATGGCACCATAATTTGTCCCAAAATTTCTACTGAACATGGCAATACCCCATTTTTGGCTGTACAATACTACTTCACCATAAAAATTGATGCAGGAGGAACAGAGTACCATTTGCCTCCTGAAGTTTGGATTTTCCTAGAACAGTTTGTGGACTCCATATACAGAGCCCCTAATTGCTAGAAGAGCAGAATCTCCCCCCAAAACTGTCGTAGCTGTTTTTGTTCTAACCCAAAATCAGATATGCCGGATCACCAGTGAGGCCGAATTAAGAGATTAGACCCCAAATAACGAGTAGTGTTGAGCGATACCTTCCGATATCGGAAAGTATCGGTATCGGAAAGTATCGGCCGATACCGGCAAAATATCGGATCTCGCCGATACCGATACCCGATACCAATGCAAGTCAATGGGACGAAAATATCGGAATTAAAATAAACCCTTTCTTTCCTTGTAGGTTCATTCTACATGAAGGAAAACAACTAAGAATAATGTAGGATGTATTGGGGGAGGTGGCGGAGACATTAAAGGCATAGAGGTTTATCCCAATCAAATAGAATAGCAGGAATTTTAAATTTTTTTTAAGACATTCGGAGTTACAAAGATATTGACTATGTTAAGATTTTTTTTTATTTTGTCAGATATTGATGTTTCACTACTTCCACGCCCTTCACCCTCTTTTTTACTTCTCCCACACTTTCTTCTTCATCATCAACAGCATCTTTGACATCAAGTTCTTCTTCACCTTATTCATATTCTTCTTCATCTTCTACCTATAATTTTTTTTGTTACATTGTTCATATTCTTTTTATTTAACTATTCTTCTTCTTCATATTCAACTTCTTCATCATATTCTTATTTGTGACAGGCATTCCCGTAGTTGTTATCTATAAAAGTTTGAAGATTACACCTTCTGTTCTGCCTGTCACAAAAGAGTTACATTTGTCCGCGTTCAGTTTGGCCTGCAGCATCAGGCTTTATCCAGGGGCACCACGAGGAGGAACGGACTCACCCCCATACACTGCTTAGTCTTCTTCTGCTTATAATTTAGATATCTTTTGCTCTGATATTTAGTCTTATGCTTAATGTTCTTCTGCTCTTTGTTCTGCAGCCTCTTGTTCTTCTGCTTCTCGGTCTCCCATGTCGTCGTCGTCTCCGGGGTCGTCGTCATCGGGGTGGTCTTCAGGGTCATCGTCTCCAGGGTCGTCGTCATCTCAGTGGTTGTCGTCTCTGGTGTCGTCCGTCATCTTAGGGGTGGTCTTCCGGGTCACCGTCTTTAGGGTCTTGAACTTGGAAATGTAGCAGAAGGTACAAGAAGGCTGAGAAAATGCTCAGAAACAGCTGATGGAACTGGAACTCGGATGGCTACCCGAAGGTCCAAGAGCCAATGGAACTACCGAGGACCAGCTGACGTTACTGGAACCCGGTTACTAAGCAGGAGGTACCCGTGCCTGAAAGCACCACCAAGGACCACCTGACGTTGGTGGAACTCGGATACCCAGAGGGAGGCACCTAAGCCAAAGGCTCTGCCCGGAACCAGCTGACGGTACTGGAACCAGGATGGGGAGCAGAAGGTACAAGAGCAAAAGACACTGCCGAGAACCAGCTGATGGTACTGGAACCCGGATGGGTAGCCGAAGGTCCAAGAGCCAATGGAACTACCGAGGACCAGCTGACGTTACTGGAACCCAGTTACTAAGCAGGAGGTACCCGTGCCTGAAAGCACTACCAAAGACCACCTGACGTTGGTGGAACTTGGATACCCAGAGGGAGGCACCTAAGCCAAAGGCTCTGCCCGGAACCAGCTGATAGTACTGGAACCAGGATGGGGAGCAGAAGGTACAAGAGCAAAAGACACTGCTGAGAACCAGCTGACGGTACTGGAACCCAGATGGGTAGCCTAAGGTCCAAGAGCCAATGGAACTACCGAGGACCAGCTGACATTACTGGAACCCGGTTACTAAGCAGGAGGTACCCGTGCCTGAAAGCACTACCAAGGACCACCTGACGGTGGAACTCGGATACCCAGAGGGAGGCAGCTAAGCCAAAGGCTCTGCCCGGAACCAGCTAATGGTACTGGAACCAGGATGGGGACCTATTCAGGCTTGTCTTCTTACAGCCCCAACTAGTGGGGTTGGAGCAAAGGGTCAGCAGGGGGAGCCAGAGTGTAGGCCGAAGCCTGCACTGGAAGCATTTGGAGGTCTGTTGTGTCTGCGTGGCATTTGCAGGACACGATGCCGGCTACACAGCAGGGGAACAGCTGGCGTTGCTGAACCCCACTGACACATTGGCGGGTGTTTTTCTCTGTGCAGCCAGCACTTCCGGGCACCAACTGGCGGTGTTAAAGCCCTGGCTCTGCTGGAGGAGCACAGTGTAGGCCGAAGCCTAATTGAACCAATTTTAAAGGTAACCTTTAACCCCCCCTCAGGTGTTACAAACTAGAAGAGCCACACCTTGGGCAGCAGTAATGCTGCCCAAGTCAAAGGTTGCTCTTTTAATTTTGTTCCTTGCACACACTGAATGAAACACGTACAACATTTAGGCTCTTATACAGTCAAACTGTCTTGGAGGCGGGAGTTCCCTTCGTAATGTGACGCATCACAGCTGTCAAAAATGCCACCTTGGTGCTGGGCGCAGCCTCCAGAGCGTCGTTATTTGCTTTACAGGAGTCTGCGCTGTCGTGTTATCCCTTGGCCATGTGCTGCTAGCGCTGCCCGTCTTCTGACATCATTTAATGTCGGCCGGTGCTGTTCGCGATGCCCATGAATACCAGCCCTGCAGTGTCTTTTCCTTAATTCACACTGCGGGGCTGGGATTCATGGCCTTGCGCAGTCAATATGTTTGCCTCTCACACTCGTGTCCTTACACCTACTTCAGACTGTGCGGCGTCAGCTGATCCCTTATCGCATGCCACGGTCATGAAGCCGTACAGTCTAAAGAAGGCGGAAGGAGATGAGTGACAACAGGCGAAGATATTCACTACTCATGCCCGTCAATCACACCCTCGCAGTCTAAAGAAATTAGACACCGAGGAGCGTTGTGTCGGGCAGGGCTGCCGCAGAGGCGCAGCCAGCCAAACAATGATGTGAGAAGACGGGCAGCGCTACCAACGGGGTTGCTGCTTATCATTACAAAGGAAAATCACACCTGAGGGACGTTTTAATGGTCTCAGGGGACACATTTTAGACGTGTTCAGTTCCACGTGTGCAAGGAGAATAAGTTTATGAGCCACCTTGCACAAATGCAGCATGACTGCTGTACAAGGTGGCTGTAATACATACAAACGCCTGGGGGGGGGACAGGTTCCCTTCAATTTCAGTTCTTGTGTCTGCGTGGCTTTTGCAGGACACGTTGCCAGCTACACAGCAGGGGAACAGCTGGCGGTGCTGAACCCCACTGACACATTGGCTGGTGTTTTTCTCTGTGCAGCTAGCACTTCCGGGCGCCAACTGGCGGTGTTAGAGCCCAGGGTCAGCAGGAGGAGAGGGAGCAGAGTGTAGGCCGAAGCCTGCACTGGTGGCAGCTTTGTGTCTGCGTGGCTTTTTCAGGACACATTGCCAGCTACACAGCAGGGGAACAGCTGGCGGTGCTGAACCCCACTGACAGAGTGGCGGGTGTTTTGCTCTGTGCAGCCAGCACTTCCGGGCACCAACTGGCAGTGTTAGAGCCCAGGGACAGCAGGAGGAGAGGGAGCAGAGTGTAGGCCGAAGCCTAATTGAACCAATTTTAAAGATAACCTTTAACCCCCCTCAGGTGTTACAAACTAGAAGAGCCACACCTTGGGCAGCAGTAATGCTGCCCAAGTCAAAGGTTGCTCTTTTAATTTTGTTCCTTGCACACGCTGAATGAAACACGTACCACATTTAGGCCCTTATACAGTCAAAACTGTCTTGGAGGAGGGAGTTCCCTTCTTAATGAGACGCAGCACAGCTGGCAATAATACCACCTTGGTGCTTGGTGCGGCCTCCTGAGTATCGCATTTTGCTGTACAGGAGTCTGCGATGTTGCGTTGTCCCTTGGCCATGCGCTGTCCGTCTTCTGACATCATTTGATGTCGGCTGGTGCGGTTCGCGATGCCCATGAATCCCAGCCCAGCAGTGTCTTTACATTGTTTCACACTGCGGGGCTGGGATTCATGGCCTTGCGCAGTACATATGTTCGCCTCTCACTCGGATCCTTACACCTGCTTCAGACTGTGCGGCGCCAGCTGATCCCTTATGGCATGCCACAGCCATGAGGCCACACAGTGTGAAGAAGGCGGAAGGAGATAAGTGCCAGGCGAAGATAGGCACTGGTCATGCCCATCAATCACACCCTCGCAGTCTAAAGAAATTAGACACCGAGGGGCGTTGTGTCGGGCAGGGCTGCCGCAGAGGCGCAACCAGCCAAACAATGATGTGAGAAGACGGGCAGCGCTACCAACGGGGTTGCTGCGTGTCATTACAAAGGAAAGTCACACCTGAGGGACGTTTTAATGGTCTCAGGGGACACATTTTAGACGTGTTCAGTTCCACGTGTGCAAGGAGAATAAGTTTATGAGCCACCTTGCACAAATGCAGCATGACTGCTGTACAAGGTGGCTGTAATACATACAAACGCCTGGGGGGGGACAGGTTCCCTTCAATTTCAGTTCTTGTGTCTGCGTGGCTTTTGCAGGACACGTTGCCAGCTACACAGCAGGGGAACAGCTGGCGGTGCTGAACCCCACTGACACATTGGCTGGTGTTTTTCTCTGTGCAGTTAGCACTTCCGGGCGCCAACTGGCGGTGTTAGAGCCCAGGGTCAGCAGGAGGAGAGGGAGCAGAGTGTAGGCCGAAGCCTGCACGGGCGGCAGCTTTGTGTCTGCGTGGCTTTTGCAGGACACATTGCCAGCTACACAGCAGGGGAACAGCTGGCGGTGCTGAACCCCACTGACAGAGTGGCGGGTGTTTTGCTCTGTGCAGCTAGCACTTCCGGGCGCCAACTGGCGGTGTTAGAGCCCAGGGTCAGCAGGAGGAGAGGGAGCAGAGTGTAGGCCGAAGCCTAATTGAACCAATTTTAAAGGTAACCTTTAGCCCCCCCTCAGGTGTTACAAACTAGAAGAGCCACACCTTGGGCATGCAGTAATGCTGCCCAAGTCAAAGGTTGCTCTTTTAATTTTGTTCCTTGCACACGCTGAATGAAACACATACCACATTTAGGCCCTTATACAGTCAAAACTGTCTTGGAGGAGGGAGTTCCTTTCTTAATGAGACGCAGCACAGCTGGCAAAAATACCACCTTGGTGCTTGGCGCGGCCTCCTGAGCATCGCATTTTGCTGTACAGGAGTCTGCGCTGTTGCGTTATCCCTTGGCCATGGGCTGTCCTTCTTCTGACATCATTTGATGTTGGCTGGGGCGGTTCGCGATGCCCATGAATCCCAGCCCAGCAGTGTCTTCTCATTTATTCACACTGCAGGGCTGGGATTCATGGCCTTGCGCAGTACATATGTTCACCTCTCAATCGGGTCCTTACACCTGCTTCAGACTGTGCGGCGTCAGCTGATCCCTTATCGCATGCCACGGCCATGAAGCTGCACAGTCTGAAGAAGGCGGAAGGAGATGAGTGACAGGCAAACATATGCACTGCTCATGCCCATCAATCACACCCTCGCAGTCAAAATAAATAAGACACCGAGGGGCGTTGTGTCGGGCAGGGCGGCCGCAGAGGCGCAGCCAGCCAAACAATGATGTGAGAAGACGGGCAGCGCTACCAAGGGGGGAGCAGCGTGTCATTACAAAGGAAAGTCACACCTCAGGGACGGTTTAATGGTCTCAGGAGACACATTTTAGGCGTGTTGCTTTCGGCGTGTGCAAGGAGAGTAACTTAATGAGCCACCTTGTACAAATGCAGCATTACTGCTGTACAAGGTGGCTGTTATACATACAAACACCTGGGGGGGACATGTTCCCTTCAATTTCAGTTCTTGTGTCTGCGTGGCGTTTGCAGGACACGATGCCGGCTACACAGCAGGGGAACAGCTGGCGTTACTGAACCCCACTGACACATTGGCTGCTGTTTTTCTCTGTGCAGCTAGCACTTCCGGGCGCCAACTAGCGGTGTTAGAGCCCAGAGTCAGCAGGAGGAGCAGATAGGAGGTATTGCAGCACACACAGCAGGGGAGCAGCTGACATTACTGAACTGCTATAACAGAGGAGCGACTGTTGACTGTGCGGACAGCACTTCCAGGCACCAACTAGCGGTGTTCGAGCCCAGGGACAGCAGGAGGAGCAGATAGGAGGTATTGCAGCACACACAGCAGGGGAGCAGCTGACGTTACTGAACCCCAATAACAGAGGAGCGACTGTTGACTGTGCGGACAGCACTTCCAGGCACCAACTAGCGGTGTTCGAGCCCAGGGACAGCAGGAGGAGCAGATAGGAGGTATTGCAGCACACACAGCAGGGGAGCAGCTGACGTTACTGAACCCCAATAACACGGCAGCAAGTGTTAACTGTGCATCCAGCACTTCCAGGCACCAACTGGTGGTGTTAGAGCCCAGGGACAGCAGGAGGAGAGGGAGCAGGGTGTAGGCCGAAGCCTGCACTGGAGGCAGTTTTAGGTCTGTTGTGTCTGCGTGGCGTTTGCAGGAAACGATGCTGGCTACACAGCAGGGGAACAGCTGGCGCTGCTGAACCCCACTGACACATTGGCTGGTGTTTTCCTCTGTGCAGCTAGCACTTCCGGGTGCCAACTGGCGGTGTTAGAGCCTGGGGTCAGCAGGAGGAGCAGAGTGTAGGCCGAAGCCTGCACTGGAGCAAGTTGAAAGGGAACCTTTAACCCCCACCCCAGGCATTTGTTGCTGAAAGAGCCATCTTGTACAGCACTAATGATGCAAAAGGAAAAGGTGGCTCTTTTAATTATGCTCCTTTCAAAGGCTGAGCTAGACACTTATGAAATGTGTCCCCTCACACCGTTAAACCATCCTGGAGGTGGGACTTTCCTTTGTAATGTGACGCAGCCCAGCCGTCATTCCTACCCCCTTGGAGCCATGCGCCGCCTCCTCAGCGTTGTTTGATTCTGTCCCGGAGCCTGCGCTGTTATGTTATCCCTTGGCCAGGCACACTTAGCGCTGCCCATCTTCTGACATCATTTTATGTCAGGCTGGCTGCGCCTGTGCGGCCGCGCTGGCCGAGATCCCGCCTCGCAGTGTCGTCTAATGTAATCCCACCGCGGGCCTGGGATCCGTGGCCATGCGCAGTGCATATCCTCGCCTCTCACTCCCCTCCCTCCGGCTTCTTCAGACTGTGCGGTGTCACGGCCGTGGCATGCTATTAGGGATCAGCTGACGGCGCACAGTCTGAAGAAGGTGGAGGGAGATGAGTGAGAGATGAGGTGAAGATATGCACTGCGCATGCCCATGGATCCCAGGCCCGCAGTGTGATTAAATCAGATGACACTGTGAGGCGGGATCTCATCCAGCGCGGCTGCACAGGCGCAGGCAGCCTGACACCAAATTAAGTCAGAAGACGGGCAGCGCTAAGTGTGCCTGGCCAAGGGATAACAAAACAGAGCAGGCTCCGGGACAGAATCAAACAACGCTGAGGAGGCGGCGCACGGTGCCAAGGGGGTAGGAATGACGGCTGGGCTGCGTCACATTACAAAGGAAAGTCCCACCTCCGGGATGGTTAAACGGTGTGAGGAGACACATTTCATAAGTGTGTAGTTCAGCCTTTGAAAGGAGCATAATTAAAAGAGCCACCTTTTCCTTCTGCAGCATTACTGCTGCACAAGGTGGCTCTTTCAGTAACAAACGCCTGGGGGGGTGGGGGTGGGCAGGTTCCCTTAAATTTGAGTTGTGCCAGCATGGCGGTCGCATGACACGTTGCCGGATACGCAACTGACGTTACTGAACCCCACTAACACATTGGCGAGGTGTTTGGCTCTGTGCAAACAGCACTTCCGGGCAGCAACCAGCAGTGTTGGAGCCCAGGGACAGCCGGAGGAGCAGAGTGTAGGCCGAAGCCTGCACTGGAGGCATGTACACTATGTTCCAAATTATTATGAAAATTACATTTTTCTCAGATTTTCCTAAAAGGTCGGGGCAAATGACAGTTAGTCTAATAAAAGTCATCACCCGTTAGATTATACATTGAATTTTATTGAGAAACCTCCCAATGATAACAGTATAATCTCCAAAATGAATAAAAACTCAAAATGCACTGTTCCAAATTATTAGGCAGAGTAGAATTTCTAAACATTTGATATGTTTTAACCCCTTCACCCCCAAGGGTGGTTTGCACGTTAATGACCGGGCCAATTTTTACAATTCTGACCACTGTCCCTTTATGAGGTTATAACTCTGGAACGCTTCAACGGATCTTGGCGATTCTGACAATGTTTTCTCATGACATATTGTACTTCATGATAGTGGTAAAATTTCTTTGATATTACCTGCGTTTATTTGCAAAAAAAATGGAAATTTGGCGAAAATGTTGAAAATTTTGCAATTTTCCAACTTTGAATTTTTATGCCCTTAAATCACAGAGATATGTCACACAAAATACTTAATAAGTAACATTTCCCACATGTCTACTTTACATCAGCACAATTTTGGAACCAAAATTTTTTTTTGTTAGGGAGTTATAAGGGTTAAAAGTTGACCACCAATTTCTCATTTTTACAACACCATTTTTTTTAGGGACCACATCTCATTTGAAGTCATTTTGAGGGGTCTATATGATAGAAAATACCCAAGTGTGACACCATTCTAAAAACTTCACCCCTCATGGTGCTCAAAACCATATTCAAGAAGTTTATTAACCCTTCTGGTGATTCACAGGAATTTTTGGAATGTTTAAATAAAAATGAACATTTAACTTATTTTCACAAAAAATTTACTTCAGCTCCAATTTGTTTTATTTTACCAAGGGTAACAGGAGAAAATGGACCACAAAAGTTGTTGCACAATTTGTCCTGAGTGCGCCAATACCCCATATGTGGGGGTAAACCACTGTTTGTGCGCATGACCGAGCTCGGAAGCGAAGGAGCGCCATTTGACTTTTCAATGCAAAATTGACTGGAATTGAGATGGGACGCCATGTTGCGTTTGGGGAGCCCCTGATGTGCCTAAACATTGAAACCCCCCACAAGTGACACCATTTTGGAAAGTAGACCCCCTAAGGAACTTATCTAGAGGTGTGGTGAGCACTTTGACCCACCAAGTGCTTCACAGAAGTTTATAATGCAGAACCGTAAAAATAAAAAATCATATTTTTTCACAAAAATTATCTTTTCACCCCAATTTTTTTATTTTCCCAAGGGTAAGAGAAGAAATTGGACCCCAAAAGTTGTTGTACAATTTGTCCTGAGTACGCTGATACCCCATATGTGGGGGTAAACTACTGTTTGGGCGCATGGGAGAGCTCGGAAGGGAAGTAGCACCGTTTGACTTTTCAATGCAAAATTGACAGGAATTGAGATGGGACGCCATGTTGCGTTTGGAGAGCCACTGATGTGCCTAAACATTGAAACCCCCCACAAGTGACACCATTTTGTAAAGTAGACCCCCTAAGGAACTTATCTAGATGTGTTTTGAGCGCTTTGACCCACCAAAGGCTTCACAGAAGTTAATAATGCAGAGCCGTAAAAATAAAACAAAAATTTTTTCCCACAAAAATTATTTTTTTAGCCCCCAGTTTTGTATTTTCCCGAGGGTAGCAGGAGAAATTGGACCCCAAAATTTGTTGTCCAAGTTGTCCTGAGTGCGATGATACACCATATGTGGGGAGAACCACTGTTTGGGCGCATTGGAGGGCTCGGAAAGGAAGGAGTGCCATTTGGAATGCAGGCTTAGATGGAATGGTCTGCAGGCGTCACATTGCGTTTGCAGAGCCCCTAATGTACCTAAACAGTAGAAACCCCCCACAAGTGACACCATGTTGGAAAGTAGACCCCCTAAGGAACTTGTCTAGATGTGTCGTGAGCGCTTTGACCCACCAAGGGCTTCACAGAAGTTTATAATGCAGAGCCGTAAAAATGAAACTAAAATTTTTTCCCACAAAAATTATTTTTCAGCCCCCAGTTTTGTATTTTCCCGAGGGTAACAGGAGAAATTGGACCCCAAAAGTTGTTGTCCAATTTGTCCTGAGTGCGCTGATACCCCATATGTGGGGGGGAACCACCGTTTGGACGCATGGAAGGGCTCGGAAGTGAAGGAGCGCCATTTGGAATGCAGACTTAGATGGAATGGTCTGCAGGCGTCACATTGCGTTTGCAGAGCCCCTAATGTACCTAAACAGTAGAAACCCCCCACAAGTGACACCATGTTGGAAAGTAGACCCCCTAAGGAACTTATCTAGATGTGTGGTGAGCGCTTTGACCCACCAAGGGCTTCACAGAAGTTTATAATGCAGAGCCGTAAAAATAAAACTACAATTTTTTCCCACAAAAATTATTTTTCAGCCCCCAGTTTTGTATTTTCCCAAGGGTAACAGGAGAAATTGGACCCCAAAAGTTGTTGTCCAATTTGTCCTGAGTGCGCTGATACCCCATATGTGGGGGGAACCACCGTTTGGATGCATGGGAGGGCTCGGAAGGGAAGGAGCGCCATTTGGAATGCAGACTTAGATGGAATGGGAAGGGAAGGAGCGCCATTTGGAATGCAGACTTAGATGGAATGGTCTGCAGGTGTCACATTGCGTTTGCAGAGCCCCTAATGTACCTAAACAGTAGAAGCCCCGCACAAGTGACCCCATTTTGGAAACTAGACCCCCCAAGAAACTTATCTAGATGTGTTGTAAGAACTTTGAACCCCCAAATGTTTCACTACAGTTTATAACGCAGAGCCGTGAAAATAAAAAATATTTTTTTTTCCCACAAAAATTATGTTTTAGCCCCCAGTTTTGTATTTTCCCAGGGGTAACAGGAGAAATTGGACCCCAAAGGTTGTTGTCCTATTTGTCCCGAGTACGCTGCTACCCCATATGTTGGGGTAAACCCCTGTTTGGGCACACGGGAAAGCTCGGAAGGGAAGGAGCACTGTTTTACTTTTTCAACGCAGAATTGGCTGGAATTGAGATCGGACGCCATGTCGCGTTTGGAGAGCCCCTGATGTGCCGAAACAGTGGAAACCCCCCAATTATAACTGAAACCCTAATCCATACACACCCCTAACCCTAATCCCAACAGTAACCCTAACCACACCTCTAACCCTGACACACCCCTAACCCTAATCCCAACCCTATTCCCAACCGTAAATGTAATCTAAACCCTAATCGTAACTTTAGCCCCAACCCTAACCCTAACTTTAGCCCCAACCCTAACTGTAGCCTTAACCCTAGCTCCAACCCTAGCCCTAATGGGAAAATGGAAATAAATACATTTTTTTTTTCCCTAACTAAGGGGGTGATGAAGGGTGGTTTGATTTACTTTTATAGCGAGATTTTTAGCGGATTTTTATGATTGGCAGCCGTCACACACTGAAAGACGCTTTTCATTGCAAAAAATATTTTTTGCATTACCACATTTTGAGAGCTATAAATTTTCCATATTTTGGTCCACAGAGTCATGTGAGGTCTTGTTTTTTTGCGGGACGAGTTGACGTTTTTATTGGTAACATTTTCGGACATGTGACAGTTTTTGATCGCTTTTTATTCCGATTTTTGTGAGGCAGAATGACCAAAAACCAGCTATTCATGAATTTCTTTTGGGGGAGGCGTTTATACCGTTCCGCGTTTGGTAAAATTGATAAGCAGTTTTATTCTTCGGGTCAGTACGATTACAGTGATACCTCATTTATATTATTTTTTTATGTTTTGGCGCTTTTATATGATAAAAACTATTTTATGGAAAAAATAATTATTTTTGCATCACTTTATTCTCAGGACTATAACTTTTTTATTTTTTTGCTGATCATGCTGTATGGTGGCTCGTTATTTGCGGAACAAGATGACGCTTTCAGCGGTACCATGGTTATTTATATCTGTCTTTTTGATCGCGTGTTATTCCACTTTTTGTTCGGCGGTATGATAATAAAGCGTTGTTTTTTGCCTCGTTTTTTTTTTTTTTCTTACGGTGTTTACTGAAGGGGTTAACTAGTGGGCCAGTTTTATAGGTCGGGTCGTTACGGACGTGGCGATACTAAATACGTGTACTTTTATTGTTTTTTTATTTTATTTAGATAAAGAAATGTATTTATGGGAATAATATTTTTTTTTTTTCATTATTTTGGAATATTTTTTTTTTATTTTTTTTTTTACACATTTGGAAAATTTTTTTTTTACTTTGCCCCAGGGGGGGACAATACAGATCGGTGATCTGCCAGTTTGCATAGCACTCTGACAGATCACCGATCTGAGAGAAGTGCAGGCTGCTTCACAGTGCCTGCTCTGAGCAGGCTTCTGTGAAGCCACCTCCCTCCCTGCAGGACCCGGATCCGCGGCCATCTCGGATCCGGGTCTGGAGCAGGCAGGAAGGGAGGTAAGACCCTCGCAGCAACGCAATCACATCGCGTTGCTGCGGGGAGCTCAGGGAAGCTCAGGGAATCCCTGCGCGATGATTCCCTGCACCGCCGGCACATCGCGATCATGTTTGATCGCGGTGTGCCGGGGGTTAATGTGCCGGGAACGGTCCGTGACCGCTCCTGGCACATAGTGCCGGATGTCAGCTGCAATAGGCAGCTGACACCCGGCCGCGATCGGCCGCGCTCCCCCCGTGAGCGCCGCCGATCGCGCTGGACGTACTATCCCGTCCGTGGTCATGGGGGCCCACCTCGACGGGATAGTACGTCCGATGTCAGGAAGGGGTTAAAGAACTGAAAATGCTCATTTGTGGAATTTGCGGCATTAGGAGGTCACATTCACTGAACAAGAAAGCTATTTAACTCCAAAACATCCTAACAGGCCAAGTTACATGTTAACATAGGAACCCTTCTTTGATATCACCTTCACAATTCTTGCTTCCATTGAACTTGTGAGTTTTTGGAGAGTTTCTACTTGTATTTCTTTGCGTGGAGTCAGAATTGCCTCCGAGAGCTGCTGTTTTGGTGTGAACTGCCTCCCGCCCTCAGAGATCTTTTGCTTGATGATACTCCAAAGGTTCTCTATAGGGTTGAGGTCAGGGGAAGATGGTGGCCACACCATGAGTTTATCTCCTT
Organism: Ranitomeya variabilis; assembly: GCF_051348905.1. NCBI lineage: Eukaryota > Metazoa > Chordata > Amphibia > Anura > Dendrobatidae > Ranitomeya > Ranitomeya variabilis. The sequence continues at coordinate 121,261,648 of NC_135238.1, forward strand.
TTATTCCCATAGCAGCCAATGACTCAGAGGTATTCTTTGCAGCATCAGATGGTGCATTGTCATGCATGAAGAAGATTTTGCTCCTGAAGGCACGTTTCTCCTTTTTAAACCATGGAAGAAAGTTGTCAGTCAGAAACTTTATGTAATTTGCAGAGGTTATTTTCACACCTTTAGGAACCTTAAAGGGCCCTACCAGCTGTTTCCCCATGATTCCGGCCTAAAACATGACTCCTCCATTCCTTGCTGACGTCGCAGCCTTGTTGGGACATGGTGGCCATCCACTACTCCATCCATCTGGACCATCCACAGTTGCTCGACACTCATCAGTAAACCAGACTGTTGGAAAATTAGTCTTCATGTATGTCTGGGCCCACTGCAACCGTTTCTGCTTGTGAACACTATTAAGGGGTGGCCGAATAGTAGGTCTATGCACCACAGCAAGCCTTTGAAGGATCCTACACCTTGAAGTTCGAGTGACTCCAGAGGCACCAGCAGCTTCAAATACCTGTTTGCTGGTTTGTAATGGCTTTTTAACAGCTGCTCTGTTAATCAGATTAACTTGACTGGCAAAAACCTTCCTCATTCTGCCTTTATCAGCACGAACACGTCTGTGCTCAGATTCAGCCACAAGTCTCTTCACAGTATGATGATCACGCTTAAGTTTTCGGGAAATATCTATTGTTTTCATCCCTTGACCAAGGCATTGCACTATTTGATGCTTTTCAGCAAGAGAGAGATCCTTTTTATTTCCCATATTGCTTGAAACCTGTGACCTGCTTCATAATGTGGAACATCATTTTTAAGTAGTTTTCCTTTAATTAGAATCACCTGGAAAACTAATTATCACATGTGTTTCAGATTGATTTCAGTGATCCATTGAGCCCTGAGACACAATACCATCCACGAGTTTATTTGAAAAACAAAACAATTAAATCTTTACGACACTGAAATCCAATTTGCAGAATAATTTGGAACACAGTGTAAATGTCTGTTAGTTGTGTCAGCGTGGCGGTCGCATGACACGTTGCCGGATACACAGCAGGGGAGCAGCTGATGTTACTGAACCCCAATAACAGAGGAGCGACTGTTGACTGTGCGGACAGCATTTCAAGGCACCAACTAACGGTGTTGGAGCCCAGGGACAGCAGGAGGAGCAGATAGGAGGTATTGCAACACACAGCAGGGGAGCAGCTGACGTTACTGAACCCCTATAACAAAGGAGCGACTGTTGACTGTGCGGACAGCACTTCCAGGCACCAACTAGCGGTGTTAGAGCCCAGGGACAGCAGGAGGAGCAGATAGGAGGTATTGCAGCACACACAGCAGGGGAGCAGCTGATGTTACTGAACCCCAATAACAGAGGAGCGACTGTTGACTGTGCAGACAGCACTTCCAGGCACCAACTAGCGGTGTTAGAGCCCAGGGACAGCAGGAGGAGCAGATAGGAGGTATTGCAGCACACACAACAGGGGAGCAGCTGACGTTACTAAACCCCTATAACAGAGGAGCGACTGTTGACTGTGCGGACAGCACTTCCAGGCACCAACTAGCGCTGTTAAAGCCCAGGGACAGCAGGAGGAGCAGATAGGAGGTATTGCAGCACACACAGCAGGGGAGCAGCTGACGTTACTGAACCCCAATAACAGAGGAGCAACTGTTGACTGTGCGGACAGCACTTCCAGGCACCAACTAGCAGTGTTAGAGCCCAGGGACAGAAGGAGGAGCAGATAGGAGGTATTGCAGCACACACAGCAGGGGAGCAGCTGATGATACTGAACCCCAATAACACGGCAGCAAGTGTTAACTGTGCATCCAGCACTTCCAGGCACCAACTGGTGGTGTTAGAGCCCAGGGACAGCAGGAGGAGCAGATAGGAGGTATTGCAGCAAACACAGCAGGGGAGCAGCTGACGTTACTGAACCCCAATAAAAGAGGAGCGACTGTTGACTGTGCGGACAGCACTTCTAGGCACCAACTAGCGGTGTTAGAGCCCAGGGACAGCAGGAGGAGAAGATAGGAGGTATTACAGCACACACAGCAGGGGAGCAGCTGACGTTACTGAACCCCAATAACAGAGGAGCGACTGTTGACTGTGCGGACAGCACTTCCAGGCACCAACTAGCAGTGTTGGAGCCCAGGGACAGCAGGAGGTGCAGAGGAACACCGTTTAGGCCGAAACCTGATTGGAGCAAGTCGAAAGGGAACCTTTAACCCCTGTTGTGAACTGTGTTTCTGGGCTCCCTCTGGTGGTCACTAACGGTATTGTGTTAGGCATGTCTTGTTGCAGGCCTGAGCTCCAGCTGTGTCGTTAAGCAGCGGGTGTTCCCTATTTAAGTCTCCTCTGGACTCAGTCTCTTGCCTGGCATCGTTGTATCCAGACCTATATGGTCTCCTCCGGATTCCTTTCAGTCTGTCTCATGCAAGAAAAGCTAAGTCCGTTTTGAATATTTGGATCGTTTGCATTTTTCTGTGTTTTTGTCCAGCTTGCTTAATATTGGATTTTCTGGCTCGCTGGAAGCTCTAGGGGGCTGATATTCTCCCTCCGCACCGTCAGTCGGTGTGGGGGTTCTTGAATGTTCAGCGTGGATGTTTTTGTAGGGTTTTCTGCTGACTGCATAGTCCACTGTCTATTTTCTGCCTATCTAGACTAGTGGGCCTCACTTTGCTGAATCTAGTTCATCTCTACGTTTGTGTTTTCCTCTTGCCTCACCGTTATTATTTGTTGGGGGCTTTCTTTATCTTTGGGGTTCAATTTCTCTGGAGGCAAGTGAGGTCTTATTTTCCCTCTAGGGGTAGTCAGTTCTCTGGCTGGCTCGAGACGTCTAGAACCAACGTAGGCACTTTCACCGGCTGCTTCTAGTTGTGTGTGTTAGGATCAGGTATGCGGTTAGCCCAGTTTCCACCTCCCTAGAGCAGTATTTATGTTTTTGCTATCTTGCCGGAATATCAGAGATCCTCTACCACTGGGATCATAACAGTATGCCAGGCCAAAAGAAAATGTTTATTGCATCACAGAAGCGGGATTAAAAAGAAGTTCTGAGTGTTTTTTTTTTTTGTGTGTTGCTGCAGTTTGCCTAGCTTCTTCCATCCCCTTTTTTTCTCTGAGTGGCTGGAGCTCTGCTGCAGATATGAATGTCCAGACTCTGATTTCTAGTGTGGATCAGCTTGCTGCTAGGGTGCAAAGCATTCAGGATTTTGTTATCCATAACCCTATGTCTGAACCAAAAATACCTATTCCTGAGCCGTTTTTTGGAGGTAGATCTAAGTTCCTGAATTTTAGGAATAATTGCAAATTGTTTCTGTCTCTGAAACCTCGTTCCTCTGGTGATTCCGCTCAGCAAGTTAAGATTGTTATTTCCTTCTTGCGCGGCGACCCTCAAGATTGGGCCTTCTCTCTGACGCCAGGAGATCCTGCATTGGTGAATGTTGATGCGTTTTTCCTGGCACTTGGTTTGCTTTATGAGGAGCCTAATCTTGAAAATCAGGCTGAAAAGATGTTGCTGGCTATCTCTCAGGGTCAGGACGAAGCTGAGGTATATTGTCAAAAATTTCGGAAATGGTCCGTGCTTACTCAATGGAATGAGTGTGCACTGGCCGCAAATTTCAGAAATGGTCTTTCTGAAGCCATTAAAGATGTGATGGTGGGGTTTCCTATCCCTACAGGTCTGAATGATTCAATGGCTCTGGCCATTCAAATTGAATGAAGTTGTGGTGCTATTAGAGTCTCGGAGCCGGCTCCTCATAGGGACTGTGATTGTGCTATAGATTTGATTCCTGGTAGTAAATTTCCTAAGGGACGACTCTTTAATTTATCTGTGCCAGAGCATGCCGCGATGCGGAGTTATATAAAGGAGTCTTTGGAGAAGGGACATATTCGCCCATCCTCTTCTCCTCTTGGTGCAGGATTCTTTTTTGTGGGCAAGAAAGACGGGTCTTTGAGACCTTGTATAGATTATCGTCTTCTGAATAAGATCACGGTTAAATTTCAGTATCCTTTGCCATTGTTGTCTGATTTGTTTGCTCGGATTAAGGGATCCAGTTGGTTCACCAAGATAGATCTTTGTGGTGCATATAACCTTGTGCGCATAAAGCAGGGAGATGAATGGAAAACGGCATTTAATACGCCCGAGGGTCATTTTGAGTACCTGGTGATGCCTTTTGGATTATCTAATGCCCCTTCTGTGTTTCAGTCCTTCATGCATGACATCTTCCGGAAATATCTGGATAAATTTATGATTATTTATCTGGATGATATTTTGTTTTTTTCTGATGATTGGGAGTCCCATGTGAACCAGGTCAGGATGGTGTTTCAGGTTCTGCGGGAGAATGCTCTATTTGTGAAGGGCTCAAAATGTATCTTTGGGGTACAGAAGGTTTCTTTTTTGGGTTTTATTTTTTCCCCTTCAACTGTGGAGATGGACCCAGTCAAGGTCCGTGCCATTCATGACTGGACTCAGCCCACGTCTGTTAAGAGCCTGCAGAAGTTCTTGGGCTTTGCTAATTTTTACCGTCGGTTTATCGCTAATTTTTCCAGCGTGGTTAAACCTTTGACGGATATGACCAAGAAGGGTTCTGATGTTGCTAATTGGTCTCCTGCGGCCGTGGAGGCCTTTCGGTAGCTGAAGCGTCGGTTTACTTCAGCGCCAGTCTTGTGCCAGCCGGATGTCTCTCTTCCCTTCCAGGTTGAAGTTGATGCTTCTGAGATTGGTGCAGGGGCCGTTTTGTCGCAAAAAAGTTCTGATGGCTCCATGATGAAGCCATGCGCCTTCTTTTCTAGAAAATTTTCGCCTGCTGAGCGGAACTATGATGTTGGTAATCGGGAGTTGTTGGCTATGAAGTGGGCATTTGAGGAGTGGCGACATTGGCTCGAGGGAGCTAGACATCGTGTGGTGGTCTTGACGGATCATAAAAATCTGATTTACCTCGAGTCTGCCAAGCGCCTGAATCCTAGACAGGCTCGTTGGTCGTTGTTTTTCTCCCGTTTTGACTTTGTGGTCTCGTACCTGCCTGATTCGAAGAACGTGAAGGCTGATGCACTTTCTAGGAGTATTGTGCCTGACTCTCCGAGAGTCTCGGAGCTGGCTGGTATTCTCAGAGAGGGAGTGATTTTGTCTGCCATTTCCCCAGATTTGCGATGAGTGCTGCAGAAATTTCAGGCTGATAGGCCTGATCGTTGCCCACCAGAGAGACTGTTTGTCCCTGACAGATGGACCAGCAGAGTTATTTCTGAGGTTCATTCTTCGGTGTTGGCGGGACATCCTGGGATTTTCGGTACCAGAGATTTGGTGGCTAGGTCTTTTTGGTGGCCTTCCTTGTCGCGGGATGTGCGTTCTTTTGTGCAGTCCTGTGGGATTTGTGCTCGGGCTAAGCCTTGCTGTTCTCGTGCCAGCGGGTTGCTTTTGCCCTTGCCTATCCCGAAGAGGCCTTGGACGCACATTTCCATGGATTTCATTTCGGATCTTCCCGGTATCTTGGAAGATGTCTGTCATCCGGGTGGTGTGCGATCGTTTTTCTAAAATGGTCCATTTGGTGCCCTTGCCTAAGTTGCCTTCCTCCTCTGATTTGGTTCCTTTGTTCTTTCAGAATGTGGTTCGTTTGCACGGCATCCCTGAGAATATTGTGTCTGACAGAGGATCCCAGTTTGTGTCCAGATTCTGGCGATCCTTTTGTGCTAAGATGGGTATTGATTTGTCTTTTTTGTCGGCTTTTCATCCTCAGACTAATGGCCAGACCGAGCGAACTAATCAGACTTTGGAGACTTATTTGAGATGTTTTGTTTCTGCTGATCAGGACGACTGGGTTACCTTTTTGCCACTGGCCGAGTTTGCCCTTAATAATCGGGCTAGTCCTGCCACTTTGGTTTCACCCTTTTTCTGCAACTCTGGTTTTCATCCTCGCTTCTCCTCGGGCCAGGTTGAACCTTCTGACTGTCCTGGGGTTGATTCTGTGGTGGATAGGTTGCAGCGGATTTGGAACCATGTGGTGGACAATTTGAAATTGTCACAAGACAAGGCCCAGCGTTTTGCCAACCGCCGCCGCGGTGTGGGTCCCCGACTTCGTGTTGGGGATTTGGTTTGGTTGTCTTCTCGGCATGTTCCTTTGAAAGTCTCCTCTCCTAAGTTCAAGCCTCGCTTTATCGGTCCTTATAAGATTTTGGAAATCCTTAACCCGGTGTCTTTTCGCTTGGACCTTCCAGCGTCATTTGCTATTCATAATGTGTTCCATAGGTCCTTGTTGCAGCGGTACGTGGTGCCTATGGTTCCTGCTGTTGAGCCTCCTGCCCCGGTTTTGGTTGAGGGCGAGTTGGAGTACGTGGTGGAGAAGATTCTGGATTCTCGTATCTCTAGACGGAGACTCCAGTATTTAGTTAAGTGGAAAGGCTATGGTCAGGAGGATAATTCCTGGGTTGTCGCCTCTGATGTTCATGCGGCTGATTTGGTTCATGCCTTTCACGCTGCTCATCCTGATCGCCCTGGAGGTCTTGGTGAGGGTTCGGTGACCCCTCCTCAAGGGGGAGTACTGTTGTGAACTGTGTTTCTGGGCTCCCTCTGGTGGTCACTAACGGTATTGTGTTAGGCATGTCTTGTTGCAGGCCTGAGCTCCAGCTGTGTCGTTAAGCAGTGGGTGTTCCCTATTTAAGTCTCCTCTGGACTCAGTCTCTTGCCTGGCATCGTTGTATCCAGACCTATATGGTCTCCTCCGGATTCCTTTCAGTCTGTCTCATGCAAGAAAAGCTAAGTCCGTTTTGAATAATTGGATCGTTTGCATTTTTCTGTGTTTTTGTCCAGCTTGCTTAATATTGGATTTTCTGGCTTGCTGGAAGCTCTAGGGGGCTGATATTCTCCCTCCGCACCGTCAGTCGGTGTGGGGGTTCTTGAATGTTCAGCGTGGATGTTTTTGTAGGGTTTTCTGCTGAACGCATAGTCCACTATCTATTTTCTGCCTATCTAGACTAGTGGGCCTCACTTTGCTGAATCTAGTTCATCTCTACGTTTGTGTTTTCCTCTTGCCTCACCGTTATTATTTGTTGGGGGCTTTCTTTATCATTGGGGTTCAATTTCTCTGGAGGCAAGTGAGGTCTTATTTTCCCTCTAGGGGTAGTCAGTTCTCCGGCTGGCTCGAGACATCTAGAACCAACGTAGGCACGTTCATCGGCTGCTTCTAGTTGTGTGTGTTAGGATCAGGTATGCGGTTAGCCCAGTTTCCACCTCCCTAGAGCAGTATTTATGTTTTTGCTATCTTGCCGGAATATCAGAGATCCTCTACCACTGGGATCATAACAAACCCCCACCCCAATAGGCGTTTGTAGCTGAAAGAGCCAGCTTTTGCATCACAAAAGATGCCAAAGGAAAAGGAGGCTCTTTTCATTATGCTCCTTGCAAACACAGAACTAAACACTTAAAGTGTGTCCACTGATACCGTAAAACCATCCCGGAGGTGGGACTTTCCTTTGTAATGTGATGCAGCCTGTTGTGAATTCCGTTCTTGGACTCCCTCCTGTGGTCAGGAATGGTACTTTGGTTAATTCTGCTCTTGGACTCCCTCTGGTGGCTTTGAGCGGAACTGCTGGTCACTGAGGTTGCTGGCTCAGCTGCCCTCGTTTATTGTCATGCTGGCTTCCCTATTTAACTCCACTCAGATCGTTACTTCTTGCCAGCTGTCAATGTCTCAGTATTGGTTCAGATCTCTCTTGGACTTCTCTGGTGACCTGTCTACTTCAGCAGAAGCTAAGTTCCTATTAGTTCATTTGTTGTTGCTGTTTCCTGAATATGTTTCTTAGTACTGCTAAATTCTAGTCCAGCTTGCTATCATGATATTTCCTTGCTAGCTGGAAGCTCTGGGGGTGCAGAGTTGCACCTCCACACCGTGAGTCGGTGCGGAGGTCTTTTTGCACACTCTGCGTGGTTTTTGTAGTTTTTTATGCTGACTGCATAGTTACCTTTTCTATCCTCTGACTATTTAGTGAAGACTGGCCTCCTTTGCTAAAACCTGTTTCATTCCTGTGTTTGTGACTTTCCTCTAAACTCACAGTTAATATATGTGGGGGCTGCCTTTTCCTTTTGGGAATTTCTCTGAGGCAAGGTAAGGCTTATATTTCTATCTTTAGGGGTAGTTAGCTCTTAGGCTGTGAAGAGGCGTCTAGGGAGAGTTAGGTATGCTCCACGGCTATTTCTAGTGTTTGTGATAGGAGTAGGGTTTGCGGTCAGCAGAGTTCCCACTTCCCAGAGCTTGTCAATATTTTTAGTTTAACCATCAGGTCATTCCGGGTGCTCCTAACCACCAGGTCCATTACAGTACAGCTGGCCCACAAAGTGTTAATGCATCTCAAAAGAGGGATGAGAAGTTCTGAACCCATTTTTTTTTCTGTGCAGTGTGTTTTGTTTCTCTTTTGCCCTTAACCTCTGGGTGGTTCAGGACTCAGGTGTAGATATGGACATTCAAGGTCTGTCCTCTTGTGTGGATCAACTGGCTGCAAGGGTGCAAAGCATTCAAGATTATGTGGTTCAGAATCCTATGTTAGAACCTAGAATCCCAATTCCTGATTTGTTTTCTGGAGATAGATCTAAGTTTCTGAATTTCAAAAATAATTGTAGACTGTTTCTTGCTTTGAAACCCCGCTCCTCTGGTGACCCCATTCAGCAAGTAAAAATTATTATTTCTTTGTTACGTGGCGACCCTCAAGACTGGGCATTCTCCCTTGCGCCTGGAGATCCTGCATTGCTTAATGTAGATGCGTTTTTTCTGGCGCTGGGATTGCTTTATGACGAACCGAATTCAGTGGATCAGGCAGAGAAAATCTTGCTGGCTTTGTGTCAGGGTCAGGATGAAGCGGAGGTATATTGCCAGAAGTTCAGAAAATGGTCTGTGCTTACTCAATGGAATGAGTGTGCCCTGGCAGCTATTTTTAGAAAGTGTCTTTCTGAAGCCCTTAAGGATGTCATGGTGGGGTTTCCTACGCCTGCTGGTCTGAATGAATCAATGTCCTTGGCCATTCAAATTGATCGACGTTTGCGCGAGCGCAAAGTTGTGCACCATTTGGCGGTATCCTCTGAGCAGAGGCCTGAGCTTATGCAATGTGATAGGACTTTGACCAGAACTGAACGGCAAGAACACAGACGTCAGAATGGGCTGTGTTTTTACTGTGGTGACTCCACTCATGCTATCTCTGATTGTCCTAAATGCACTAAGCGGTTCGCTAGGTCTGTCACCATTGGTATTGTACAGCCTAAATTTCTTTTGTCTGTTACTCTGATTTGCTCTTTGTCATCCTACTCTGTTATGGCATTTGTGGACTCAGGCGCTGCCCTGAATTTGATGGACTTGGAGTTTGCCAGGCGCTGTGGTTTTTTCTTGGAGCCTTTGCAGTATCCTATTCCACTAAGGGGAATTGATGCTACGCCTTTGGCCAAGAATAAACCTCAGTACTGGACTCAGTTGACCATGTGCATGGCTCCTGCACATCAGGAGGATATTCGCTTTTTGGTGTTGCATAACTTGCATGATGTGGTCGTGTTGGGTTTGCCATGGCTACAGGTTCATAATCCAGTATTGGATTGGAAATCAATGTCAGTGTCTAGTTGGGGTTGTCAAGGGGTACATGGCGATGTTCCGTTGGTATCAATATCTTCGTCCACTCCTTCTGAAGTCCCTGAGTTTCTGTCGGATTACCAGGATGTATTTGATGAGCCCAAATCCAGTGTCCTACCTCCTCATAGGGATTGTGATTATGCTATAAATTTGATTCCTGGTAGTAAGTTTCCTAAGGGCCGACTTTTCAATTTATCTGTGCCAGAACACGCCGCGATGCGGAGTTATATAAAGGAGTCCTTGGAGAAAGGGCATATTCGCCCGTCTTCATCACCGTTGGGAGCAGGGTTCTTTTTTGTGGCCAAGAAGGATGGTTCTCTGAGACCCTGTATAGATTACCGCCTTCTCAATAAAATGACGGTCAAATTTCAGTATCCTTTGCCTCTGCTGTCTGATTTGTTTGCTCGGATTAAGGGGGCTAGTTGGTTCACCAAGATAGATCTTCGAGGGGCGTATAACCTTGTGCGTATGAAACAGGGCGATGAATGGAAAACAGCATTTAATACGCCCGAGGGCCATTTTGAGTACCTGGTGATGCCATTCGGGCTTTCTAATGCTCCATCTGTATTTCAGTCCTTTATGCATGACATCTTCTGAAAGTATCTGGATAGATTCATGATTGTATATTTGGATGATATTTTGGTCTTTTCGGATGATTGGGAGTCTCATGTGAAGCAGGTCAGAATGGTATTCCAGGTCCTTCGTGCTAATTCCTTGTTTGTGAAGGGGTCTAAATGTCTCTTCGGAGTTCAGAAGGTTTCCTTTTTGGGCTTCATTTTTTCCCCTTCTACTATCGAGATGGATCCTGTTAAAGTTCAGGCCATTTATGATTGGACTCAACCTACATCTGTGAAGAGTCTTCAGAAATTCCTGGGCTTTGATAATTTTTACCATCGCTTCATCGCTAATTTTTCTAGTGTGGTTAAACCTTTGACTGATTTGACAAAGAAAGGTGCTGATGTGGTGAATTGGTCCTCTGCGGCCGTTGAGGCTTTTCAGGAGCTGAAACGTCGTTTTTCTTCGGCCCCTGTGTTGCGTCAGCCAGATGTTTCGCTCCTTTTTCAGGTCAAGGTTGATGCTTCTGAGATTGGAGCAGGGGCTGTTTTATCTCAAAGAAGTTCTGATGGCTCTGCGATGAAACCTTGTGCCTTCTTTTCTAGAAAATTTTCGCCTGCTGAGCGTAATTATGATGTTGGCAATCGGGAGCTGCTGGCTATGAAGTGGGCATTCGAGGAGTGGCGACATTGGCTTGAGGGAGCCAAGCACCGCGTGGTGGTCTTGACGGATCACAAGAATCTGACTTATCTCGAGTCTGCCAAGCGGTTGAATCCTAGACAGGCTCGATGGTCGCTATTTTTCTCCCGTTTTTGATTTTGTGGTATCATACCTTCCAGGTTTTAAGAATGTGAAGGCGGATGCCCTTTCTAGGAGTTTTGTGCCTGATTCTCCGGGTGTCCCTGAGCCGGCTGGTATTCTCAATGAGGGGGTAATTCTGTCTGCAATCTCCCCTGATTTGCGGCGGGTGCTGCAGGAGTTTCAGGCTGATAAACCTGACCGTTGTCCAGCGGAGAAACTGTTTGTCCCTGATAGATGGACTAGCAGAGTTATTTCTGAGGTTCATTGCTCGGTGTTGGCTGGTCATCCTGGGATTTTTGGTACCAGAGATTTGGTGGCTAGGTCCTTTTGGTGGCCTTCCTTGTCGCAGGATGTGAGTTCTTTTGTGCAGTCCTGTGGGACCTGTGCTCGGGCTAAGCCCTGCTGTTCTCGTGCCAGTGGGTTGCTTTTGCCCTTGCCTGTCCCGAAAAGGCCTTGGATGCATATTTCCATGGATTTTATTTCAGATCTTCCTGTCTCTCAAAGGATGTCTGTCATCTGGGTGGTTTGTGATCACTTTTCTAAGATGGTCCATTTGGTACCCTTGCCTAAATTACCTTCCTCCTCTGATTTGGTGCCATTATTTTTTCAGCATGTGGTTCGTTTGCATGGCATTCTGGAGAACATTGTGTCGGACAGAGGTTCCCAGTTTGTCTCTAGGTTTTGGCGGTCCTTTTGTGCTAAGATGGGCATTGATTTGTCTTTTTCTTCGGCTTTCCATCCTCAGACAAATGGCCAAACCGAACGAACCAACCAGACTTTGGAAACCTATCTGAGATGCTTTGTTTCTGCTGATCAGGATGATTGGGTGACCTTCTTGCCATTGGCTGAGTTCGCCCTTAATAATTGGGCTAGTTCGGCTACTTTGGTTTCGCCTTTTTTTTGCAATTCTGGTTTTCATCCTCGTTTTTCTTCAGGGCAGGTTGAGCCTTCTGACTGTCCTGGTGTGGATTCTGTGGTGGACAGGTTGCAGCAAATTTGGACTCACGTAGTGGACAATCTGACGTTGTCCCAGGAGAAGGCTCAACGTTTCGCTAACCGCCGTCGTTGTGTTGGTCCCAGACTTCGTGTTGGGGATTTGGTTTGGTTGTCTTCTCTTTATGTTCCTATGAAGGTTTCTTCTCCTAAGTTTAAGCCTCGTTTCATTGGTCCTTATAAGATTTCTGAAATTCTCAACCCTGTGTCATTTCGTTTGTTCCTTCCAGCTTCTTTTGCCATCCATAATGTGTTCCATAGGTCGTTGTTGCGGAGGTACGTGGCACCTATAGTTCCCTCCGTTGATCCTCCTGCTCCGGTGATGGTTGAGGGGGAGTTGGAGTATGTGGTGGAAAAAATTTTGGATTCTCGTATTTCAAGACGGAAGCTTCAGTGCCTGGTTAAATGGAAGGGCTATGGTCAGGAGAATAATTCCTGGGTTGTTGCCTCCGATGTCCATGCTGCCGATTTAGTTGGTGCCTTTCATTTGGCTCGTCCTGATCATCCTGGGGGCCCTGGTGAGGGTTCGGTGACCCCTCCTCAAGGGGGGGGTACTGTTGTGAATTCCTTTCTTGGACTCCCTCCTGTGGTCAGGAATGGTACTTTGGTTAATTCTGCTCTTGGACTCCCTCTGGTGGCTTTGAGCGGAACTGCTGGTCACTGAGGTTGCTGGCTCAGCTGCCCTCGTTTATTGTCATGCTGGCTTCCCAATTTAACTCCGCTCAGATCGTTACTTCTTGCCAGCTGTCAATGTCTCAGTATTGGTTCAGATCTCTCTTGGACTTCTCTGATGACCTGTCTACTTCAGCAGAAGCTAAGTTCCTATTAGTTCATTTGTTGTTGCTGTTTCCTGAATATGTTTCATAGTACTGCTAAATTCTAGTCCAGCTTGCTATCATGATATTTCCTTGCTAGCTGGAAGCTCTGGGGGTGCAGAGTTGCACCTCCACACCGTGAGTCGGTGCGGAGGTCTTTTTGCACACTCTGCGTGGTTTTTGTAGTTTTTTGTGCTGACCGCATAGTTACCTTTTCTATCCTCTGACTATTTAGTGAAGACTGGCCTCCTTTGCTAAAACCTGTTTCATTCCTGTGTTTGTGACTTTCCTCTAAACTCACAGTTAATATATGTGGGGGCTGTCTTTTCCTTTGGGGAATTTCTCTGAGGCAAGGTAAGGCTTATATTTCTATCTTTAGGGGTAGTTAGCTCTTAGGCTGTGAAGAGGCGTCTAGGGAGAGTTAGGTACGCTCCACGGCTATTTCTAGTGTTTGTGATAGGAGTAGGGTTTGCGGTCAGCAGAGTTCCCACTTCCCAGAGCTTGTCAATATTTTTAGTTTAACTATCAGGTCATTCCGGGTGCTCCTAACCACCAGGTCCATAACAGCAGCCCAGCTGTCATTCCTACCCCCTTGGTGCCATGCGCCGCCTCCTCAGCGTTGCTTGATTCCATCCCGGAGCCTGTGCTGTTATGTTATCCCTTGGCCAGGCGCACTTTGCGGTGCCCGTCTTCTGACATCATTTTGTGTCAGGCTGGCTGCGCCTGTGTGGCCGCGCTGGCTGAGATCCCGCCTCGCAGTGTCGTCTAATGTAATCCCACCGCGGGCCTGGGATCCATGGCCATGCGCAGTTCATATCCTCGCCTCTCACTCCCCTCTCTCCGGCTTCTTCAGACTGTGCGGTGTCACGGCCGTGGCATGCTATTAGGGATCAGCTGACGGCGCACAGTTTGAAGAAGGTGGAGGGAGATGAGTGAGAGGCGGAGGTGAAGATATGCACTGTGCATGCCCATGGATCCCAGGCCCGCAGTGTGATTAAATCAGAAGACACTGCGAGGCAGGATCTCGTCCAGTGCGGCTGCACAGGCGCAGCCAGCCTGACACCAAATGATGTCAGAAGACGGGCACCGCAAAGTGTGCCTATCCAAGGGATAACATAACAGCGCTGGCTCCAGGACAGAATTAAACAACGCGGAGGAGGCGGCGCACGTAGCCAAGGGAGTAGGAATGATGGGTGTGCTGCGTCACATTACAAAGGAAAGTCCCACCTCTGGGATGGTTTTACGGTATCAGTGGACACACTTTAAAAGTGTTAAGTTCTGCGTGTGCAAGGAGCTAAACAAAAATAGTTACCTTTTCCTTGTGCAGCATAACTGCTGCACAAGGTGGCTATTTCAGTAACAAAAGCCTGGGGGGGGGACAGGTTCCCTTACATTTCAGTTGTTGTGTCAGCGTGGCGGTCGCAGGACACATTGCCGGCTACACAGCTGGGGATCAGCTGACGTTACTGACACCCAATAACACTGGGTCGTATGTTTTGACTGTGCAGACGGCACTTCTGAGCCTCAACTGGCGGTGTTGGAGCCCAGGAATTACAGTTCAGGTGGTAGAAAGATGAACACAACAGGAGACCTGGATACTGTAGACAGTCACCCAATTATTTAATCAGGAAGAGGAGTGGCAAATTCCTGCGAGATCCAGGCCTGGTTCATTTTCAGGAAAGTAAGCCGGTCAATGTTATCGGAGGATAGTCGCATGCGACGGTCAGTTAGTACACCACCTGCAGCACTAAAGACGCGTTCTGATAATACACTAGCTAAAGGGCAAGCCAGCACCTCCAATGCATACTGGCTTAGCTCTGGCCATGTATCCAGCTTAGAGACCCAAAACTTGAAAGGGGAAGAGCCGTCTGGGAGTACAGCAAGAGGGCAAGACATGTAGTCTGTCACCATCTGACGGAACCATTGCCTCCTGCTGACTGGAGCCGTCTGTGATGGTGTAGACATTTGTGGCGGGCACACAAAACTGTGCCACATTTGGGCCATACTGGTCTTGCCTTGGGCAGAGGCACTGCTTCTGCTCCCTCTTTGTGTAGAGCCTCCTTCACTGCCTGGACGCACTGAGCTGCTTTGTAAAGCACTAGCAGCACTTCTCTCAGTTGGACTGGAGAAGATGATGGAATTCACCAGTGTGTCTTGGTACTCCCGCATTTTACGCTCCCGGTTCAATGGTGTGATGAGGCTTTGTACGTTGTCCCGGTAGCGAGGATCGAGGAGGGTGAACACCCAATAATTAGACATGTTGAGAATGTGGGCGATGCGGCGGTCGTTTCTCAGGCACTGCAGCATGTAATCAACCATGTGCTGCAGACTGCCAACTGGCCAAGAAACGCTGTCCCCTGCTTGAGGCGTGATCTCTGCCCGCTCGTCATCACCCCACCCTCGCTGTACACACTGACTACTGGACAATTGTGTAACTCCCTCCTCTGGACGGATGTCTTCCTCCTCCATTGACTCCTCCTCATCCTCCTCACAAAGTGTCCCCTGCCTACGCGTTTGTGAGGAACCACGTGGCGCTGACTGTCCAAAAGATGATGGAAATGGTGAATCCTCATCCTCTTCCTCTTCCACAACATCATCCCTTAGCGCTTGCAGTGATTTTTCAAGCAAGCAGATAAGGGGGACAGTCATGCTGACTAGTGCATCATCTGCACTCGCCATCTGGGTGGAATAATCGAAGGGACGCAAAACCTGGCAGATGTCCTTCATAGTGGCCCACTCTGTGGTTGTGAAGTCTGAACGGCGCGGAGTGAGACTTCTTTGCGACTGATGCAGCTGGTACTCCATTACTGCTTGCTGCTGCTCACACAACCGCTCCAACATATGTAACGTGGAATTCCACCTGGTAGGTAGGTCACATATGATGCGATGTTCCGGAAGGCGGAATCGGTGCTGTTGAGCCGCAATGCGCGATTTTGCCATGCTGGAACGCCGCAGGTGAGCACACTCTAGGCGGACCTTGTGCAGCAGTGCATCAAGATCCGGATAGTCCCTCAAAAAACTCTGCACGACCAAGTTGAGCACATGTGCCAGACATGGGATGTGAGTGAGGTTGCCGAGGCCCAGAGCTGCCACCAGATTTCGGCCATTATCACACACTACCATGCCTGGCTGGAGATTCGCTGCCAAAAACCACACATCGCTCTCCTGCTTGATGGCATTCCAGAGCTCCTGCACTGTGTGGCTTCGATTCCCCAAAGAAATTAATTTCAAGACGGCCTGTTGACGTTTGGCCACGGCTGTGCTCATGTCGGGTCCATGTGGAGGTGGACTGTGACGGCTCCTGCAGCGATGATTCTGAGGAACTTGTGTAAGAGGAGGAGTCAATGCGTACAGACTGGATTCCTGCAATCCTTGGAGTGGGCAGGACACGTCCTGTGCCACTCGCACGATCTGTACCCGGCTCAACAACATTAACCCAATGGGCAGTGAGGGAAAGGTATCGCCCCTGTCCATGTTGACTGGTCCACGCATCGGTGGTGAGGTGGACTTTGCTACTGACGGCGTTCAGTAGCGCGTGTTTTATGTGTCCCTCCACATGCTTGTGCAGGGCAGGGACGGCTTGCCTGCTGAAATAAAAGCGGCTGGGCACATTGTACTGTGGGACTGCCAATGACATCAAGTCACAGAAGCTGTCAGTCTCCACCAGCCTGAATGACAGCATTTCCATTGACAGAAGTTTGGCAATGCCTGCAGTCAGAGCCTGTGCTCGTGGGTAATTTTCCGAGAAAGGCCGCCTTTTCTCCCATGCCTGTACTACCGATGGCTGTAGACTGGGCTGGGAGTGTGAGGATGACTGGGAACGTGGTGCTGCGGGTGGAATTACAGTGGGTCTCTGGACAACAGTGCCAGAGGTTCTTCCATGGCGATCCTGGGAGGAAGCCGAACCAGCTGTGTGTGAGCTGGAGGAAGAGGCAACATGAGCTGAAGAGGTGGTAGCTGCCGCTGTTGGTTTGCCTAGCTCTTCAGTGTGTTTCTGTAACTCCGCCGCGTGCCTGGTCCGCACATGTTTCCACATGTTGGAGGTATTGAGGTTGCTGACATTTCTCCCTCTTTTGACTTTGTGATGACACACCTTGCATTTGACATAGCAAATGTCATCTGCAACTGTGTCAAAAAAGGACCAGGCACTGCAAGTCTTGGGAGCACCCTTTTTGGCTTTTGGAAGAGACATGCTCCTAACGGGTGCCAAAGTGGAGGCTACAGGATCCGCAGTCTTCCCCCTCCCTCTCCCTCTTTGGCCCGTTCGGGGAATCTCTTCCTCAGAGCTGCTCCCACCACCTTCCTGTCCCTCACGCCATGATGGGTCAAGGACCTCATCATCTACACTACCCTCTGCCACCAACTGCTCCTCCTGGGTAGTCTCAGCAGCACAGCACGCACCAGAAAGTGGCACCTGAGTGTCATCAGCGGATGCGTTCTGCGGTGTGGTGACCGGAGGCACTGGCCCACCCGCCTCTTCAGACTCAGAGAGAAAAAGCTGTTGGGCATCACTGCACACTACCTCTTCTTCCATTTCTCCAATGCTGCTTGGCTGGCCCCGTTTCCAAGCCAAGAGATTCAGAGAACAGAAGTAGAGACGGCTCCTGTCCTGGGCTCTCTGTCTGCCTGGGCAATTTGGCAGGTGGTGAAGAGATAGATGGGTGCTCTCCAGTGCTCTGTGTCTGAGAGGATGTGGCACTAATTGAAGTCGATGCGTTAGCTGCCATCCATCTGACAACGGCTTCAATTTGGTCTTCACGCAGCAGCGGTGTACGGCGCTCTCCGACAAAGCTGCGCATGAAGGACTGTTCCCTGCTGAAACTGGGTGATGATGAGTCACCGGTGCCCGCAGCAGGCACAGGATCCCCACGTCCTCTCCCTGCTCCGCGCCCACGCCCACGTGCCTTACTCCCTGCCTTCATCATCTTGGTTGACTGATAAAGATAAGCAGAAAAGTACTAACGGCTTAGTGTGCTTATTCCTGAACAGCTCCTAACAGGTATAAGAAACACTAATTTTCTAAAGTGTGGACTAGACTTTAATATGACCTAATGTGGCCTACACAACTGTAAAGTGTTGTGTTTGGTGAACTTTATTATTTATTTATTTTTTGGGGGCTGAACTGACAACAGGGAGAGCTGCACTCACACGGAGACCGTGCAGACAGCCGTAAACGTATTATCCTATGTAGTGTTTTTCCACAATTTAGCTGGATACGGGTGGAAAGCCACTAATAGGAATTATTTGAAAAAATGTGCAGCGGGCTGCACTATTTGCAAAAAAGGAAAATGGAAAAGATAGAACTGTATGAGTCAGTGAACCACCCTGAGCTGGATACAACCGGCTGTGGCTGCACACAGACTACAGGGCAAGCTGCACTCACACGGAGACTGTGCAGACAGCCGTAAACGGCGCTGCAAGGCCCCAAAAACCTCCTCTACGTTATCCTATGTAGTGTTTTCCCACAATTTAGCTGGATACGGGTGGAAAGCCACTAATAGGAATTATTTGAAAAAATGTGCAGCGGGCTGCACTATTTGCAAAAAAGGACAATGGAATGGATAGAACTGTATGAGTCAGTGAACCACCCTGAGCTGGATACAACCGGCTGTGGCTGCACACAGACTACAGGGCGAGCTGCACTCACACGGAGACCGTGCAGACAGCCGTAAACGACGCTGCAAGGCCCAAAAAAACTACTCTAGGTTATCCTATGTAGTGTTTTTCCACAATTTAGCTGGATACGGGTGGAAAGTCAATAATAGGAATTATTTGAAAAAAATGTGCAGCAGCCTGCACTACTTGCAAAAAAGGACAATGGAAAGGATAGAACAGTATGAGGCAGTGAACCACCCTGACCTGAATACAACCAGCTATGGCTGCACACAGACTAGAGAGTGGGCTGCACTCACACACACACACAGAGACCTTGCAGATCGCTGTGAAAACAGTGCTGCAAGGCAAAAGCAAGGTGAACACACAGCGGTTGCTAAATTAGCCTGGGAAAAGCACAAAGAAGCAAATCGCTATCTCAACTGGCCCTCAGTCAGAACACAGCATCCTGTCACTAACTGAATTCACAGCAGAGTGAGCCAGAAAGGGCGGCAGCGTTTTTTATAGTGCATCATGACATCATTTCAGCAGCCAATCACAGCCTTGCCAGTAGTTACATGCCCACCATGCTGAACAGGATGTGCCCACACTTGGAATCATTCCTCATTGGCTGAATTCGTGCAGTTTGAATCCTGGGAACTTCCGATTCCGGTATCCGACATGCAGGAAGTATTGGATCTCGGTATCGGAATTCCGATACCGCTAAGTATCGGCCGATACCCGATACTTGCGGTATCGGAATGCTCAACACTAATAACGAGCGCTTAGAGAAAAGAATGCACACTGGTTGGGAGCAAGTCACTTTTCTGGTTTATTCTCATGAGAAGCAGTATTTTATACCATTTACAGCAATGTAACTCAGTGTAACTCATGTAGCCCCCCTGTTACCCAAGTCATGATGACCTTTATTTACCATGTACCAAAAACATGTTCTTGCAGATCCTTGAAAACATTTCATATGAGATAAGAAGTATAAAATCCTTGAATCGGAGACTTTAAGACTACAACAATATAAGAATAAATTCTAGCAAAAGAAGGAAAAACTAACTCTTCTATATCAATTTCCCCTTTTGTAAATGGTATAACCTTTCACCACAGGGTCAGTTGGTGTCCACAAAGGAGCTACTATCTCATAGGTCTAGTAGGGGGCTTTCCCTCCTGCTTCGCCCATCCACCCTCGGTGTGGACACTCACTTCCCCCGTCATCAGTAGCTATCTGGGGGTCTGTGATACACTATGGAAGGTTCAGCCTTAGATTCTTGTTTTACACATGCACTATTCAATAGCTTAGGTTATATATATATATACAGTTAGGTCCATATATATTTGGACAGAGACAACATTTTTCTAGTTTTGGTTATGGACAATACCACAATGAATTTTAAACAAAACAATTCAGATGCAGTTGAAGTTCAGACTTTCAGCTTTCATTTGAGGGTATCCACATTAAAATCGGATGAAGGGTTTAAGAGTTTCAGCTCCTTAACATGTGCCACCCTGTTTTTAAAAGGACCAAAAGTAATTGGACAGATTCAATAATTTTAAATAAAATGTTCATTTTTAGTACTTGGTTGAAAACCCTTGGCTGGCAATGACTGCCTGAAGTCTTGAACTCATGGACATCACCAGACGCTGTGTTTCCTCCTTTTTGATGCTCTGTTAGGCCTTCACTGCGGTGGTTTTCAGTTGCTGTTTGTTTGTGGGACTTTCTGTCTGAAGTTTAGTCTTTAACAAGTGAAATGCATGCTCAATTTGGTTGAGATCAGGTGACTGACTTGGCCATTCAAGAATATTCCACTTCTTTGATTTAATTAACTCCTGGGTTGCTTTGGCTTCATGTTTTGGGTCATTGCCTATCTGTAGGATGAAACGACGACCAATCAGTTTGGCTGCATTTGGCTGGATCTGAGCACACAGTGTGGCTCTGAATACCTCAGAATTCATTCGGCTGCTTCTGTCCTGTGTCACATCATCAATAAACACTAGTGACCCAGTGCCACTGGCAGCCATGCATGCCCAAGCCATCACACGGCCTCCGCCGTGTTTTACAGATGATGTGGTATGCTTTGGATCATGAGCTGCACCACGCCTTCGCCATACATTTCTCTTTCCATCATTCTGGTAGAGGTTGATCATGGTTTCATCTGTCCAAAGAATGTTCTTCCAGAACTGTGCTGGCTTTTTTAGATGTTTTATAGCAAAGTCCAGTCTAGCCTTTTTATTCTTGATTCTTATGAGTGGCTTGCACCGTGCAGTGAACCCTCTGTATTTACTTTCATGCAGTCTTCTCTTTATGGTAGATTTGGATATTGATACGCCTACCTCCTGGAGAGTGTTGTTCACTTGGTTGGCTGTTGTGAAGGGGTTTCTCTTCACCATGGAGATTATTCTTCTATCCTCCACCACTGTTGTCTTCCGTGGATGCCCAGGTCTTTTTGCATTGATGAGTTCACCAGTGCTTTCTTTCTTTCTCAGGATGTACCAAACTGTAGATTTTGCCACTCCTAATATTGTAGCAATTTCTCGGCTTGTTTTTTTCTGTTTTCGCAGCTTAAGGATGGCTTGTTTCACTTGCATGGAGAGCTCCTTTGACCGCATGTTTACTTCACAGCAAAACCTTCCAAATGCAAGCACCACATCTCAAATCAACTCCAGGCCTTTTATCTGCTTAATTGAGAATGACATAACGAAGGGATTGCCCACACCTGTTCATGAAATAGCCTTGGAGTCAGTTGTCCAATTACTTTTGGTCCCTTTAAAAACAGGGTCGCACATGTTAAGGAGCTGAAACTCTTAAACCCTTCATCCAGTTTTAATGTGGATACCCCCAAATGAAAGCTGAAAGTCTGAACTTCAACTGCATCTCAATTGTTTTGTTTAAAATTCATTGTGGTAATGTCCATAACCAAAATTAGAAAAATGTTGTCTCTGTCCAAATATATATGGACCTAACTGTATATATATATATATATATATATATATATATATATATATATAATATATATATATATATATATATATATATATATATCAGCCCTCTTTCAGCTAAGTGGAGCAGTAAACTAAACAAAACAATAAAATCTGCATGCATGTCTGTACTATACCAGAAATCCATCCTGCAAGGCCACTAAACTATTTGGCTGCATTTAAAAGGAGAAGGTTTTACCCCACCAGGAATCTGTTTGCACTGTTTTGCTTTAACCATTGGTCTTTAAGTTCACCTGTTATGTTTAGGCTATGTGCACACTTTGCGGGGTCCTCTGCGGGTTCTCCCGCAGCGGATTTGATAAATCTGCAGGGCAAAACCGCTGTGGTTATCCCTGCAGATTTATCGCGGTTTGTTTTGCGGTTTCCGCTGCGGGTTTACTCTTATACTATTGATGCTGCATATGCAGCAATATGTGATGAATACGAAGGACCAGAGTTATTTTATAAAAGATAATTATTTATTGAATATAAATAATAAAAGCTATAACAAAAAATAGCAAAAAGTGATGTCGAAGAAAAGTAACAAGAAAAGTACATATATCAATATATTAACATGGACAAATACCAATGTATAGTGTGATCCCAAAACAGTGCGAAAAAGACGCCCCCCCTTGAGGAAGCGAGAGTTACTCTCGCGAAACGCGCGTCGGGGAGCGGTCTGGTCCCGGACTACACATCAGACTGCATGGGTAATTAACCTTTTATATTTAACTAGACTGTGGCCCGATTCTAACGCATCGGGTATTCTAGAATATGCATGTCCCCGTAGTATATGGACACTGATGATTCCAGAATTCGCGGCAGACTGTGCCCGTCGCTGATTGGTCGAGGCAACCTTTATGACATCATCGTCGCCATGCTGTGCCCGTCGCTGATTGGTCGAGGCCTGGCGGCCTTGACCAATCAGAGACGCGGGATTTCCAGGACAGACAGACAGACAGAAAAACCCGTCGCTGATTGGTCGAGGCAACCTTTATGACATCATCGTCGCCATGGCAACCATTATGACATCTACGTCGATACTGTGCCCGTCGCTGATTGGTCGAGGCCTGATGGCCTCGACCAATCAGAGACGTGGGATTTCCATTATGACATCATCGTCGCCATGCTGTGCCCGTCCCTGATTGGTTGAGGCCTGGCGGCCTCGACCAATCAGAGACGCGGGATTTCCAGGACAGACAGACAGACAGACAGACAGACAGAAAGACAGACAGACAGAAAGACAGAAAGACAGACAGACAGACAGAAAGACAGACAGACGGAAAAACCCTTAGACAATTATATATATAGATAACTGGTTTGGAGCAGTAATCTTTCTTTATTCTTTATATGTATACGGTTGATAAACCTTCAGCATTGAATTTTATGCGTGAGGATATTTTCTTCCCTCACTCTATATATGGATGTTAGGTTACTTTCCGCTTTGCGGTGTCCATGATGGACACCTTATAACTATAAGATCGACAGCTGCTCCAATTAGTCCGGGTCTGTGACCGCTTGTGCGTTTTTTCGCACTGTTTTGGGATCACACTATACATTGGTATTTGTCCATGTTAATATATTGATATATGTACTTTTCTTGTTACTTTTCTTCGACATCACTTTTTGCTATTTTTTGTTATAGCTTTTATTATTTATATTCAATAAATAATTATTTTTTATAAAATAACTCTGGTCCTTCGTATTCATCACAGTTTCTATAGAGTTTATATATGATTTAATGTAACTTTATATATTGCTGGTCTCTTTATATATTATATGCAGCAATATGCAGCATCAATAGTATTGTTAAAAATAATAAAAAATGGTTATATACTCACCCTCTGACGTCCCGATCTCCTCGGCGCTGCACGCGGCGGTCCGGTTCCAAAGATGCTCTGCGAGAAGGACCTTCATGACGTCACGGTCATGTGACCGCGACGTCATCTCAGGCCCTGCTCTCACAGCAACCCTGCAACCTGACGGCCGCGTGCAGTGCTGAGAGGTGAGTATATCATTATTTTTTTATTTTAATTCTTTTTTTTTATACAAATATGGTTCCCAGGGCCTGGAGGAGAGTCTCCTCTCCTCCACCCCGGGTACCATCTGCACATTATCCGCTTACTTCCCGCATCGTGGGCACAGCCCCATGCGGGAAGTAAGTGGATCAATGCATTCCTATGTGTGCAGAATCGCAGCGATTCTGCACAAAAGAAGTGACATGCTGCGGAATGTAAACCGCTGCGTTTCTGCGCGGTTTTTCCCGCAGCATGTGCACAGCGGATTGCGGTTTCCATAGGGTTTACATGTAAATGTAAACGCAATGGAAACTGCTGCGGACCC